>NW_024609873.1:0-1200000 GCF_016920785.2 Ixodes scapularis
TTTTTTTTTTCTGTCGCTAGTACATTTTTCACTTTTTTGCAACCTCGTGGCTGGACTCCGTGCAAACTGCAAAGCGGTGCTGCCGATTCACCTCTTTTCGCAATTGGATTGCAGCCTGGACCTCTCCATCCCACCATCGCTTCCGTCGCCTTTGTACACCAAGACTCTTTGTTGAATGCTGTCTTATCATATGTTTTAGTGTATATCTACGTTTTCCGCGTACCCCGATGCGTTCTTTTTCTTTTTTCGCTCTTCTCAAACATTTCACCTACCTTAGCCGCAGCCGCGTAGGGAAGACACGGCCAACTTGTGTCCTGCCGCTTGTTTCACTTTCATTCCACACTCCTTTACACAGCTGCAGAGTAATTCTATTGTGATCACTGCCTAGACTAGCGGTGGACAACATACGGCCCGCGAGCCGCATTGTGGCCCACGCGCGCTTCTTTAGCGGCTCAGCGCAAAAAGTTGCTTGCAATGCCATTTAATCCACCGAGCGCCCGCTCCGCTTGGCAAGCAGCAGTGAAACCCACTGACTTACTTTTCTTAGTCTTCGGCGAAGGAACTACGATTTGTCAGTTCAAATTTTCTCTCTCCACTGATGCCGCAGATAATCATAAGACAGCCGTTTGCAGCCGTCCCTATTCATAGTAGGGTTCTGTCTCATCATGCCTGTACACGGAACAAGAAATCTGCTAGCTCTCTCTCAACAGATTCCCTTCCCCCTTTCACTACGGAGGCTATCAACTTGTTAACGTAGCACCTTGGGCGAGTTGGTTTAGTAGAGTGGGGAGGAATTATTTGTTTGTATTTTTAGACAAACATGATGTGCACTTCGTGGCGCAAACTACCGCAGGTTACAAAGGGTATAATCGTTTACATCCATCCATCCATCCATCCATGTGACAATACCAGTTTAATGCAAAAGGAAAAAATACCAGACGGGTTCCTGCGTTTGCGACACCCGCACAGTTTTCAATAAACCTAATTTTGGCCCGCCTAATTTTTTGGTTGTGCACCCTTGGCCTACCCTATTCTTGCCCGCTTCGTCAATTTGGATGCGTACCAGGTATCGCTCCACATGACGTGAGTTCATTGCGTAGTCAGTGCAAGGACTGCTGCCCCGTGCAATTCATGTATATTGGTCTTCACATCGGAACGTACATTGAACACTTCTAAGTGTAAATCTTCCGCCATTTTTCGTAGCAGGCTCCCGTTGCCGTCCTCCCGTTCATCAAACTTGTGTCGATGTCCATTAAGGTCTGCCATGATTAGCAGATCTTTTCCGGTTGCGATTGTTCGTGCTTCGTTAGCTATACACTCCACAGATAGACGCTTCTCCACGCGGCGCGCGCTTCCAACCGAGAGACCGAGAGGTACAGAACACACACTGCCACGGGGATACCTTTAAGTTCCCCAGTTAACCGCATGTGTTCCTTGCACCCCTGCAGCTCTCTTTGCCAGTCCGACCCACTGCCCCAAAAGGCCCCCACTCCGCCTCCACGTCGCTGTCCTTCTCCATGATTGCATCCTGCCCAGCGCCAATTGAGGTGTGCAAAAGGTTCCTCAAAGTCTCTCATATGAGTTTCCGTCACTCCAAACACCAGCACAATTGCAGCCTTCGTTTCTTGGAAGAGTTCTTGCCACTTCTGCTCTCTACGCGCTTCTTGTAGATTGAAGAACCCCGATTTGACCATTTGCCTGCCGTCGGCACTTTCGTTTTTTCTTCTACCTCCACTTTCGAGCCGGATATCGCTGAAGGAACGTGCTGCGGCGCTGACTCCCTGGACCACCTCTAGTTCTCCCATCCCCGCTCCAGCTTCATCCTCTGCTGCCTGGACCTTTGTGGCCTCATGTAAAAATGAATTAAATAAAAAATTTAATTGTTATCCCATTAGGTAAGGCCCAAAGTAGTCATACAAACAAATTAAATATAAAGATGTCACTGGCAAAACTGAGAGTTTAGGAAAAGTATAGAGCGCAAGTTTTCTTTAAAATCTTTTTCGCCCCCCCCCCCCCCCCGGGATGTTTTACGTTGGCCCCCAACCTTTCCGACGTTTGCTATCCCATCTGGCCTCCCACATTCAAATGAGTTTAAAGTCACTGGCTAAGGTATTGCGTGTAGGGGTGGTAGGGTACTGGGTGTACTTGGACAACACTAAGTACACGTGGCTGTTCGTGTTCCGCTTGGTTTTCCCCGCCTATTACTGTCTCCACTATACTTTGGGACCCATCTGTGCGCCCCCTGTTTTTATTTTTTTTTCGGTTCCTTCAAAAACGATTTGCTGCTTCCCCCACAATCTCACACACGACTGCCACTCTTTTTCTGGAAGTGTAGTCTTATTTTTTTCCATAGCTCTCTCTGTAGTGCCATGGAAAAGGTCATTGAACTTTGCTCCGATCACCTGGCATAGTCGCTTCAGCTTGGCTTTATTCGGCATGGTGGCGGCCTTGTAACCCCTTTCCTCTGTTGCCAATCTCTGCGACAGAGCAGATAGCTAGTGCCGACTTTCATTTTGACCACCTCGTATGTAGGCGCTCTACGACTGAATCGGAATTTTCACCTTGGAGGATGTCATTGACGCCTGTGTGTAATATATACATTCGGGGAACCATTCGTGTCTGTTACTCATATATGTCAATGAGTTGATAGATAACCTCGACCGTAGCTTTTCTGTTCAGTAGAATCTCAAGCCTCTTGGGAGCACGGACCTCATCGTGTAATGTTGTCGCAATCCGTGCCACATTGCTATCTCCTGTGAAGATAACCTCTCGCGTGACTCCGTGGGGAAGTCGGACTTCGGCTCCAGATTTCCCTTTAGGGTTGCGCTCTCCCGAAATCTTCACGTCTGTATGTTGGTTTTGAATGGTAACCTCTACTGCCTGGTTGGTCGCGGTTGTGTCTCCTTCTGGGGGCTTGTGTGATGTTTAAGCTACCACAGGTTAGATATTTCTGACACTGCCCCGCTTGCTGGGCATTCCTGCTCTGTGCCAGCTCTTCCGTCTTTTGACTTCTATTTTCTATGCTTAAACGCACGTTTCTGGATTTATTGTCCTTGTGCATCTCCAGTTGATGACTCTCCTCTATCTCTGAAGTTTCTGGTAACTTGGACGTCGTTTGGGAGCAATTTTCGCACCCTGTTTGAATGTATTTGGAAGTAGACCTTGTCTCTGGCCCATTCGCTGCGTGTTCAAGTGTAATCTTTTCGCGTGTCTTCGTGGTACCCCCCCCCCCCCCCTTGTTGTCTTGGAACTTCTCTCGTGACGCCGCACGCAGGTAGTTTAGCTGAAGAGTCAAGAGTCTGTTGAGCCTTGTCTCTAGCCTTTCACAGCGGGCAATAAAACCCAGCAGTGTCTCTCGACCTTCTACCCTCTCTAGCCATTTCTTCTCGGATCTTTCGAACAGCACTGCCATTCGAAGCATATTTTTTTCTGTCCGTGTCCACTTGGTGTAGTCGCTCAGTAATCTGTCTCCAGTGGATTTTAAATCCTTCAATTTGGTCCTGTTGATATCTCTGCGTACAGTACAGTGTCAGGAGACTACCCGATCAATATTTGATTACAGCGTCACGTATATTTTAATAAAGTAAAAAAAACGCAACTGCTTGAAACTGAAACCGAAACTGAACTGGAAAGGAAGAAGAAATATAGAGGAGGAGAAAGTTACCAAAAATCACGCAGCTGTGTAGTTTTTTTTTGTTTTTTTTTTTTTCTTTTTCTTTTTTTTTTTTTTTTTGGTCAACGAGAAGCCACAAAAATAATGACGGTCTTATTTTCAGTCTATTTTGGTATTGAGTGTGTGCCTTCGATGACCGAAGACTTTGATTGTCTTTGGTGGTTGTGTCTAAACCATAGAAAACGGCTCGTTACCACGGAAAATAGAGTGAGCGCGGACTCACAACGGCCAGTTCTCGATTGGTGGTTTTCGGACGAAAAAAAAACGAATTTTGAGCCATAAATTCTGTTCTGGGTAGTTGGACCCTCATGTATCATGTACAAATAAAAACCTTGGTGAGCATAAATACCCTGTCAGTGTCCCTTTAACTCTAACAAACACAAATCTATTTCAAATGTTTTGTCTGCTAGTTTTTTGCTTGTTTGTTTTCTTGTCGCAAGACATCGCAGTCGAATTTCGATCTGTGACGTTATACAAATAGCTTGGTGTACACGTTACCTTTAACGTCTAAGGAAAATCTCACACTGATCATATCATTCTTGGCGCTAATTTTGCGACAGCATAACTAAAGCTTTAATCACATTTCTTTAAGACTCTAGTTAGATCGAAGCCAGAGTGTGCCGCAGCATTCTGAGGCCGCGGCCACACAACCCTTGCGACAAATCGTGAAGGTCTGCAAAAACGCAGCCTGCGTTTCGTACCCTGTGTAACTGCCATCAAAAGCCCTACTGCCACATCTTCAAAAACTACTTCCCTTGCCTTCTTGTTCCCTATGTGAAACGTATACCACTCTAACGCTTCAATAAAAAAAAATGTTTTCGTGAGCTATGCATACATTTTTCACACGTCGATCACCATTTTAAGATTAGACTACCTGATTGTAATTTGTGTCAGCTTGCGTCGACTTCTTCATGCCAAGAACGTCGACTCAGTGAAACCGCCTTCCAGCATTTTGTAGTAAATGTATTTGACAATATTGTCTTAAGACAGTAAAGTACACTGTCTTAAGACAGTATTAGCTCGCATATTGCCGGATGGATTATTTTTTAACAAATTTCATTCTCCTGCAGTATTTTTATTTTGTGAATGTTTAAATACTCTTTTTAGTACTGCTCTTTGGGCCCTTAGCCTAAGATAATAAACAGCTTAATAAATAACGTGTATTTGTTCTTGACAACGTCTTTTTCAGAAACGTCCAGAAGCTTTAGTTGAACCATGATTAGGTTGCTGTTTCTTATTTTTATGAAACATTTTTTTATTTAAGTTGCTTTTGTACAGCAGCGAAATTTACAGTTATGTTATTTTAACAAAGGCATTGAAGCGCTTGTGTTTTATTTGATATCACTAGTTTATGGGAAACAACTGAGTATCTGGTTTTTATTTGCATGCGCTGTCTAAAGAGTGTAAACACCGATAGCTTATTTTTTTTATATATTGCTACGAACATTTTATTAACCAATCTTTAAACATACCTTCAAATTAGAACTACCAAAACCTTGTTCTTCTAATCGCATATATTGTGCATAACTGTTCCATGACCTTCTTGCTAAATGTACGTGCTCGCAAAGCAATATAGCATTTCATATCTTATCTCTTTTATTTTGAAATAATACACAACAACATGATTACAGTCCCATTCTCGTCTTAACGGGAAAAAATACAAAGTTTATTACAATTTAAAATGTTCAGCATATTACACTTAAGGCACTTTTGGTGATGCTCTTATAACGCGACAGAGTTCAAGTAGCTCAAAATGGATACAAAGAAATGCACAATGAATGTTCCCTCGTAGCGAAGTAAACTTGTACCGCATATACATACAACGCCAAACTTTGTCAGCTGTAGCACGTTACCGGAGTATGCGCTCTTAAGAACAGTCGTCAACGCATGAAGCGTGCTCTGAGCATCCCTTGAAAAAAAGAATTGGCGGCGTAAAACTGTAATAGGTGTTAAGACTACGCTCTTCTCCTGCGATTCGCTCGTGGCATATGTCTCAGACGTTTGCACCGAAATGACCATGTTCTAGTACGGTGCGGCGTAATGGCATTCAGTGGGGGTCCCCTTCAGCCGCCGGTCGATTAACATTCCAGCCGCATCTACGTATTGCTAATGGACCACACCTCGGTCAGCTAAGGTCACCGACAACTTAAGAAAGGCAGGGTGTGGTGAGACCTGAGCATTGTATTATTGCTCAGTAGCCTATAAAAATGCGGCATTAATTGACGAGAACCCCCAAGAGCCAATCACAAAGTAAGATGCGCAAAGAAAAGCCATGCGTTTACGTTTCGTAGGCGGCCAGTTACTATGCGGAGCGCAAGTTCGTCTGCTTCTTGCACAGGGGTTGCAATGATGTGAGAACGCTGAGCTCTTATTGATTGATGGAAAAAAATAGTAAGTAGACCTCGTGGCATCTAACATCGAGTTCTACCCACTATTCTTTCGATCAAAGCAAATCATAGCTCGGCGTCGTTCCGATGTCATTACAACTCCTGCGTAAGAAGACGTACTGTCCGTATAGGTGCGTGCCTGTGTTTCTTGCTATGCGGGGCTAAAGTTCGTCTGCTGCTTTTGCAGGGGTTTTAATGACGTCAGAACGCCGAGCTCTGATTGGCTCTGATTGAAGGATAGTGGGTAGACCTCGAGGCAGTTGGTTTTGAGGTCTTTGAGGCCCGCAGCACAAAATTGCGAGAAAGAGTTAAAAATATAGATAATCCGGAATCTCAGTTCCGCAGCGATAGGCGGGAAATGCTCTTTCGTGGGCTCCAGAGTATAAAATAAAAATGAAAAAAACATTGTGCTGCAAAAGTGCTGGAGCCACCTGAAACAGCGGTTTCTTGGTGTGGCGGAAATCAGTCTGCCAGACTGGGATTACAACTTCGTCTCTTGAACAGAGTTTCTGGAAATGGCTGCTATGTAGGGTCAACTGATGGTACTGCCACCATCGTGTTATAGCCAACAAAGTACGGCACGGAATGAACTTGTAAAGGATTAAGGAGACACTTAAAACGTGACATATAAGGACACTTGCAAGACGCATATGTGAATTAATGGGGACTAGGATAGATATTGCTTCGGCGAAAAAAAAACTAGACTAGATTATTATAAACCGGACACAACACCAAGCTATACGTAATTGTAAAAAAAAACGCAAAAAAAAATAAAATTGATAGCTGCGCACAATGCAACTTTTAGTTTGGTTTGCTGTGCTACAAGAGCAGGAAATCACTGGTAATTCAGGTTATTTCTGCGCTACCAGTATAAGAAATACTGCAAGTTCACTTGCGAATGTTTATGATCTTTAAAAAGACCAGATAAAAATGTATTTATTGGTCTCCTTCGCATCGTTCACTTATATTGTTTTCGTGCCGCCATTTCTTGGCAGACACCACAAGTGTGGACTAGTCGCCGTAGAGATTTAGTATGCTTTTGTCCCAAAATGTTTAAAGTTACTCCTGGTATCTAGGGCTGTACTGCTTAGGAATTACTACTAAGGAAAGGACCTCAAATCTGTGGCTCTCCGATATATACTCTTCCTAATTCAGCAAAATCAGTACGGCATAAAATATTCCTAAGGTAAAAACAAAGTTATTTTCCGTTCTAGACGCAGTCAGGGCACGGTTTTAACATACACAAACAGCTTATATTACAGCAAGCGAATGACATGGCACTCCAGCGGCCGTTTATGTACAAAATGCGCTACCTAACTTTAAACGTGGTTTACAACTTCAGTAAGAAAGGCCGCATATTTTGGCACAGTTTCACATCGTGCAGCAACATTCCATTACCTCAAAATGTCTCATATAATAAAAACCACACACTCCTTGTTTCTAAAATATGCAAACCGTCCATGCAGCATCCACTGAAAAAAAAAAAAAAAAAACAGCGGATGCTGCGCACAAATGTAGTGTATCATACAGCATAAATGGCACAGTAACAAACGCTCTGCACCGGAGCGATGGCACCGCATGCATCACGGGCACCCGCAACACTGCTCTTGGCACGGGACACTCTGGACTGCACATGATCCCGCCTTCCGCATTAGTCTACCGACACCTTAGCACGGACATTGCACGACAGACCCCTAGCAAGTACAATCGCAGCATCCACAACATAAGTGGCAGTCCCAGGCACGTCCAATAATGTATTCGTAAAAGCTTGTGAAGTAAGTCAATATGGCCATTTCCGGCACTCTAATTGGCGCGTTGTCTTTAGACGTCACATTGCCTGGTTTTTGGTGGGACAGAAAAGAAAAGGGGGGGGGGGGGAGGGTTCTGAAGCTTTTGGTAAATACGCTTCGGCGATACACGCGGTAGAATTTAGCTGTTTCGAATATTTGATTACTCGACAGACCATAAGCTAATCTGGAACCGGCTAAGGGCAAGATGAGCCGCTGAGGCGTGTTTTCTTAAGTCCCCCCCCCCCCCCCTACCCGCCTTCCTCTCTTTTTTCCCTCCGTATATCAGGCGGTATTACGTCCATGAAAACGAGCCAATCGGAGCGTCAAAATTTACCCTATTAACTGATTACACAAGCCTTTCTCAATACGCAGCACGGTCAGCACCAGAGACTTTGGGTCTTCCCAACTCCTGTCTGTAATATTCTCCATCAACACGAAACTTGATTTTCAGAAATGAGAAATTATGGGAGTGGTTGACTTCGATGAAAACGCTTTAAAATTCCCCTTTTTGTCCTTGCTTTAAGGGAAGATTCCCGTCTGGAGATAGAAGAAAACAGTGACTAAACGGACATCCGCCGGAGAAATTTCTATAACATCAGTAATCTTCCGATGAATGGAAAAGCTTTAAAATTCTCAGCCAGCAAAGAGTGTGTAATTGTAGTCAAACCCTTAATTATAATTTCACTGCTGTAGCGGATGAACGGCTCATCAGAGAGACCGAAAAGACTGTCATTTTTTCATTAGCCAATAAGCAGAAGGTGACTCGAAATAAGATTAGAGCTTCGTGACAATTCCTGCACCGTCTATTGAGTTCCTATTAGAACGAAGGCGCCGTACTGTCTGTCCTTGTAATTTTTATTCTATCAATAAAACGTTACGCGCTCATGTCTAAGCAAGGCACATCCTGGTCTAAGGCTTCAGGTGTCAGCATATCCCATGATTCAATAACATACCGCTACAAAGAATATGTGAAACTTTAAGTCGCTTTGTTCCTTTCTGAAAATAAATTTAATGCATATCTTTGCAAATATCTTGTGATCTTCTGTAAAAAACCAAAGCCTTCTAAGGCAGTGGGTCGTACATCAATGCGGACAACGATAGCGTGCAGATGCTCACATGTTTACAATGACGGATCATCAGGCAGAGCACTTGAACGAAGAATTTTAGCAACAAAGAAAACACCACAATGTAAAGAAAACGGTCATGTGAACAGGTTACACGGGAAAGCTATGATGCTTTTCGGATTTAAGGATCAGAACAACAGCACAAAGCAAGGCGACGGCACACTTCACGTATGAGCGTTGTGTCTTGAATGTTTGTTAAGTGCATCACCTAGACAACTATACAGCAGTAAACTAATATGAAGAATGTAAGACGCACATACGACCTGCAATGGCAAATAATAACTTCCTTTGTTCGTTCGCAACTAATCGCAAAATGTTGGCCTAATGGTCAAGAGAAACTGGTGATAGAGAGTTTTAATGAAAGTTTTTTTTTTTTTATGGCTAGTCCAAATTTCGCGAATGATTGCGTGGAAGCGGTTTTTGAACAATAGACGCAGTACGGCGTGCTTTAGTGCAACGTACCACAGGCACATATGTTCAAAACATTTGATGGTAATGTTGTTCCAGCGATGGTGCAACCTCGCAGTTAACCCCCATTACTTCGTACATAATCACTGACCAAACTCCAATTGATATTGACAACACGGCAGACATTTATTCTTTCTATTGATATGCCAAGAGCTCTCGTGCCAGATAGAGATCAAAGCTTCATAATGTGTCCTTTCGAAATCAAGTAGCTGAAAGCTCGTTCACTTCATGTTTCGTCTTATGGCGGGCAGCACAGCTGATGAGAACTTTAGTACTCGCGCGCGCCGTTTACAGCTTCCACGAGCACTTAATGACTCAGTACAAGATGTCTTCTCTTTTGTGACTGCTACCACACTGCGCGGAGCTCACCTACTGCCCGCGCCTTTACATTCGTTTATTTTTCAATATTTATTTTTTTTTGTTTTGTTTTTTTTTGTTCGTGTGAACGTTTGGAAAGCCCTGAATGGAAGCAATTACTCTAGTAATCGTCAACAATTCACCCAGCACGCTCAGGACCAACGGAAAGTCGTCGGAAGTGCATCAATTAACGCAGAAACGATACAATTCAATTTTTAAATCTCGACAAGGCCAATCGATCACTTCCAGGGCCATCCGCAAACAAGGACGATAAAAAAAAGACTGTTCCGACATCAAAAAGCTAATTCATACTGTATAGAATTCATCACGGATATATTGTCAGCAGCAGTTAGCGAGGGTGAAAGAAAAACAATTCAAGTTTCCTTTGAACCATCTCCCTCTTGAGCACACTGAGCACATCCCGGCATCACGGATCTGCTCATGCTACCAACGACAAGCCTTACGCACGGGCTAAGTGAAGAAGTCAAGTGGAGGGAGCGGAGACAGCGACGCGTCCTTGCCCTTGATAAGCAGGTGGGGCAGCGAACCCATCTGGTGCATGTCCCCATCCAGGAGCCCATTGGAGGTGCCCAGGGAGTTCTTCTTGCCGTCGGCGACGCCGTACGACATCACTGACCGGTGCTGGGTCCCGTCGGGGGACGACGTGGCGCAAGGTCTCGTCTGCGACTGCAGCATCGAGTCCGGGCCCACGCCCTGTGCCGGAGGCAGCATCGGGCTGTAGAAGCTGCTGGGGTTTGCCGACATGTTGGAACCAGTCCCGAACCCGGCTCCGTACGCTGGCCCCGCCGGCAATGAGGTCTGGAAGCCGAAGTCGTACGGGTTTCCGGAGCCGAACGCCCAGGAGTCCATGGTCGGGTTCAAGGGGGGTAGCGTCGGAGACGTGGACGGGTAAGGTGATGCTTTCTGTAAGTTCTGCGCTGCTGCTGTTGTTTATTGAGGGATGAAATAAAAAAAAGGCGGTATTATCTCGGCAACTTTTTGATGCAGTAAGGCAGTCAAAGCAATGACCTCCGGGGTGCTCGCACAACCCTGACAGCTCCTCATAACTATGCAGAGTCACTCACATGTTCTCTTAATCACCACGAAAAGTTGTCCTCGACTAGGGCATACTAACACTCGAGTGCACAAAATCAACGATCCGTTTCTAGGCGCATGACAACCTAGTCCGTTTGTGTCATACAAGCATAATATAATGAAACAATACATGGTTCTAAAGAACTTAATTTTAGAGCGCAGCTCTTAGGGGCCCGTTTCCAGCCTGAGCGGCGTCGCCGTTGGCGTCGGCGTCGCCGTCGGCGTCGGCGTCGGCGTCGGCGTCGGCGTCGGCGTAACCGCGCCCCTCCCTCTCCTCCTCCTCCCTCTCCTTCTCCCCCTCCTCCTCCCCTCCTCCTCCTCCCCCTTCTCCTCCTCCCCTCCTCCCCCCCTCTTCCTCCTCCCCCTCCTCCTCCTCCCCCTCCTGCTCCTCCTCCTCCCCTCATTGTCCGGCTTGAGCGGCAAGGAGGAAAGCAGTACGAAGGTGGAGGAGGGGGGGAGGAGAGACGAGGAGGCGGAGGCGAGGGGAGGGGAGGAGCTTGAAGGACGAGGAGGTGGTAAAGGAGAGGGAGGGGGAGCAGGAGGGGAGGAGGACTAGCAGGCATGATCACAAGGGAGGAGGAGGAATATACCCTCCACTCCTCCTCCTCAAGAGCTGCGCTCCAATTCGGCGTTACAGGAAGTTGTAAACGGCTTTCATTTTTTCTTCCAATGCGACTGTGGTTTGAACCGCTGGCGTATAAACTCGTGCAGCCCATCATATTTAAAATAATTTCTTGCAGCTTTGAAGATTGCTTTTTGAGAAATATCAAAGGCTTAATTAAACCCAACTTTTTTTGTGTGATTTCTGTTTTTCTTTTTTTTTTTTTTGCTTTGAATTCTGTTATGTATATTTTTCATGCATATTTCAATACATTTAAGGCCACATAATACATTTAATACATTTAAGGCCACATAAATCAATTTTAGCCGAGCTTGTTCTAAACCAATGTTTTCAAAAATACTTTAAATTCCTGCACAAGGGGCATAACATTTTCTTTATTTTTGTATACGCGTGTATGAAAAATTAAAACAGTTTTTTTGCTACAAATAAAAACGTTTACCTCTTTAAAACACTCGTATCATGAAAAAAAACTTGCAGCCAATCAGTACGATACGTAAACTAATATGCATGCATCGGTACTTGTGTTCCAACACGTTAATTCTGCCGTTCCAATAATGTCAGTGAATGTAACAAGCGGAATGAGAGCGGCGGGAGGTCTTTCAGTCGGCCCATTTCCAGCGCGGGCTTCCCACCCCCGAAAACACCTCGGCGCCCTGTGAGCCTCAAACCGAGCAGAGCGGCCAAAGGACGACCGAAGGCAGCGAGCTCGTGTTGGAGGCCAGGCACCGGAAATAGCCGCCCTGATGTTCTCGTCAGTGACTATGGACGATTAAGAGCAGGGCCGCGGTCCGCCGCCATGTCTCTGCTCGTGGTGGCAAGCACGATCAATTGCAACTTGCAAGCCTCCCGAATCTACGTTCACGCGCACGCTGCACATGTTCGCACCCGCGAAGCAGCCGTCGGGGTCACTCTCACGCCGTGATCGGGGCCAACGTTAGTAGGTCAAAATCGGGGCGCCATGTTTGCCATTGTTGACACAGTATTATATTTATCGGGCCAGCGATGTAAGAGCAAAAACACACCGAAATCCGGCGACAGAATCCGCGCCAGGGCGGCGTCGTATCGAAACAACCTACCGGTCTGCAGGAAGTTGGTCTTCCTTGGGGGTTCACGCTTCCTCCATTTCGCGCGTCGGTTCTGGAACCACACCTGCGGGGGCAAGGATGGAAAGACGGAACTCGTCTCAAGCGCACAAAGCACATGCAGCCCATGCACGGCCAAACAGCGTGTGATGCGGCGGTTTGCTAGCAATGTCCACTGCCGGCTGGCCAGGCTAACGTCCAGAGCTGTAAATAAAGCATTATTTCCTAGATGGCGACCACCTGCTCCGGCCCTTAACCGTTGGAGTGTACTTTTTAAAGGCCACAAAATCAAAGTATTCTTCAATATAACGATATTGAATCATGCACAGTTCGTAATAACTGATAATAATAAAAGTGCCAGGAGGCAAGCGGCTAGAAGAAATGTTTCTTCCACTTGTTCGCTATCTGGCCTCTTGGCAATGTTAGTTATTCTTTTTAGCTATGCCGTACCAACCAGTACATGGTACCGGCGTGCGCTCGTGTTTCACTGTTGCCCGATGCACGTTCAACAGCCCAGGCTAGCAGTCGTACTGCATCGGCTAAAAGTCTCATCTACAGCTTGAACTATGCCCCTATACTCTGGCAGAGCAAACTCCCGTTGTCTAAACAACCAACAACTAATGTTAAGCGACTAGCCCAAGTGTATACCTACTCTTCTATAGTAAACTTGTTATATTAACTCGCAGCATCTTTCCGTTCAATTAATACTAAACGGTATCGCCCTTATCTCTTTTTCTCGAGGCCACGAGTGGGCGCTCTAAAGATGAAAAAAAAAAACAGCATGTGCAAGTGTATGGATATCTGTAGCGGCCATTCCCTCACCTGTACCCTAGATTCGCTTAGGTTCAGCCGAAGTGCCAGGTCTTCCCTGGCGAAGACGTCGGGGTACGGTGCTCTCTGGAACGCCCTCTCCAGCTCGTCCAACTGGAAGGCCGTGAACGTTGTCCTGCGCGAGTTAACAGCGCCTTTCTGACAATGTGCTCCGGAGGAACCAATAGGTTTGTACATTCTGGTGCCGCTATTCTCGTGGCCAGACCTGCCCTCCGCTATGAAAAAACCGCAGTCCCAATGCTCGTAAATCATACAAAATATATGGTGTTTCCTGCAAACATCATGACAGGGTCATCTGCGGGCACGTCTGAAGCATGTTTCTTCAGCGTGTCTGCTTCATACATATTTCGAATATTTTTGCAGACCGTTTTTGCGTTATTAATATGAGACAGACCCGTCACACAAAGAACGCTTTCGGCAGCGTCTGCAGACCGTCTTTTGTATGATACATTAGCAGTCTGACCGTGGCTTCAATGACCAGGAGAGTCGACCGCCGCCATCTTTGTTTAATAAACCGCACTTTGCTTAGGTTCCTTTTTGATACACGGCCACGCTCACGGACGCGGTGTCGAAGCGAATTGAAGAGCATCCATTCTCGACAAAACTTTTACTTTGGCACACACAAGAATAAAATCTGAAGCAGATAATGACGGAAGTAACAGAAAGGGAACGGACAAGCACAAACTTCCAAGTAGCAACAAGATTTATTGGGCCAGTATAATATGCGTGCTTTGAATTATATCGGTAGCGGCGCCAGTTGGGAAACCTGTGTACGTTCTCTACCTTTTTTTTTTTGTGTCGTCTTTATGTCTGAAAGATATTGTCGGCACTCCCGTCTTGGCTTTGAAAATGAAAGGTTAAATTAGCTTCAGAGCAGGGTGCCAGTCATCCACGATACGAACCACTTTCCGCCTCGTTGTAGAGACGCGATTTTGTAGATTCACTAAGACTGCTAACTGGGGTGTCTCCCTCTTACATCTCGTTGTAATCTGCGGCGAGGTGTTTCTGTGGCACCATGTACCGGGCGCTCTCCTTTGACTGAACGGGTAGGATTCGAGCAGACGACGCGCTACTTAGTCGCACAAAGTGCTTGTTGGCTCTCAGTTTTGCCGATTTTTTTAACGGTTTATTTTTTGAAGAAGAGTGTAGGACGTTTTTCGGGAAGGATTTTTCTAGTGAATTAAAGCGCCCCCGAGCCGCTTTTCTATGTGACAACCTTTAATATGTTCTAAAAGAAGCCTGGAGCTTTACGTAACAGCCTGCGCGGCGTGCGTAACGGACATTCACGACGTCTCAAATTCTTGTTCGTTAAACCTGTGAAGGCTCCTGTGGAAGACGTTTTGCAGCCATCAGAGTGTAGGAAGTCTTCCATTTCTACTGCGTGCGCGCGTACTGTTGAGTGACCTGGCGCGGCCCACTTCTTTTAGCTACATTGAGCTTGCCAATACCGACGCTTCTGTTCGAGCGTGATTCGACTGTTGCTGACGAGAATTTGTACGGCATCGTGCGAACCAAGTCTGCTTAGTGATTGTTGTTATTTTACCGTGGCGCTTTCTCCCTCCCGCACCGGATGAGGGGAAAAGGAGTTTGCCACATCGCGAGTTCTGCTGGAAGGAAGAGCAGAAATCTACATAACTTCTTTAATTGTCGGTCGTGGCCCGGAAAATTGATACGATTGATTATTTTGTTTTATCAAACGTTTTGTCAGTATATGATTACACTAATAAAATCACTCATTCAAAAGCGCACCACACATTTTACGCAATTATTTGGGTTTGCCAAAATGAAACAAACATATGGTCGCAACGCACAGCGGGTGTATAACTTTCTTCTTTTTTTTTTTGGGGGGGGGGGGGGCGTTTAAGTGTTATCAACTTATAGATCTAACTAATCTCAATCGCGATGGGGGTTTCGCACCTTTCTGGCTAAACGGGTGAGTAATTAACAACTCCGGAAATTAGCCACCACTTCATTCAGCCGTATACTTCGAGAAATTGTCTGTTTGCTGGTTATCAAAATTTAAAAAATAAAATAATTATAATCTTCAAATAAGAGATCAGCAGTGGAACGAACAGGATACATGAATTTTCTTTTTCATTGAAGTTTATACTACACACATTTTCCAGTTTGCCTTAATTTCTTTCATTCGATGATACATTCATTCCTCAGTTTAATTTCGATTACATTTTAATAAGAATACTTTGTGTTCATTGTTGCAGGTGTTGTACTGGGGTAAAGCGATGAATATCCAGCATTTAGTACTGGGGTAGAGGACAGTACGCTACAATCACGGCGCGCTTCGTCACTTTAGTACCAAAAGTGTCTGTTAGCACAACAATTCGTGTCACGCATTCAAGCTCTGATAAAATGTGCGACCCCAAATATTACCTCACGAAATAAACACAACGTGAAAAAGGGTTTTGCAGAGTAAACCCAAACAACACACGAACCAAGCTGACGAGCCAAAGAATTTGCGCCGTCCGCCTCGTCTTTTCTATCCGCTACGTCACAAACAATGATGATGATAGCTAGAGAAGCGCCCCCTGTAGTTCGCGCACGCCGCCAACAATAGGAACTGAAATGCGTGCCACCGCATTGCCAGTTAATTTCGAAATATTCAGGTGTACCACTTTTGGTACATATGTAGCCTAAGTTTGGCATTTCTAGTAGTATAAATTGGGCTAATAAACTATTGCTCTATGGCCTTACTTAGGCCCAAATTACTTTTTTTTTCTTAACCCTAGCTAGATAGAACAATGTGGAAATCTAACACTTCTATAAATCGCCACAAAAAAAAGGCCACAGATGAAATAAAGCTGGCAAGTCACAATTGAACAACCAGCATTGAAAACTAATTCTAACATTTACTCGAGAATTGAAGCCCAAATGTTCCAAAAGGCAACCGAATAACCGAGCAGTGAAGCCAAACTTTTCCTCTTGTTTGGCAGTTTAGGACCTCCAGGCGAGAATTGAACACGCAGCACTGAAGCCTAATTCTGCTTCATAAGTGAGGTCCAAAGAAGCCTGTTGACCACCGATCAACCAGGCAGCGAAGTCTTGCACTAGTTTGACGGGCCAAGATAAGCAGACTCTGGCAAGATCAAGTTTGGTTATACCTCTTCGGGCTTTCGGGGCCCTAAATTGTCAGAAAAAATCCGAATCTGGGGCCAAAGAACGGAGCTACTGTGAAGACCCCATTTCAACCAGCGACCGAAATAAAGCACCTTTTGTCGTCCCCAGGAATCTTCGCCGCTCGTTCACGAAAAAATGTCCTTGCGTTTGCAAGAGCAAAATTTTCTTTTTCTGCACTCTCATCGCAACAAACATATTTTTTACGCTGAAAGTTGACTGAGTATCCCCATTTAACCAACACATGAAGATAAATGTTTGTACCTTGTTTTCTTCTTCTTCGCTGTCTTGTCTCCGTCAGATGTCGAAGACTTTTCAGGCGTCTTCGTCTTCTGGGGCTCTATAAAAAAATATTCACGGTGGTGAAAAAAAAGCGTAAACCTATTTCGAGTATCTGACAAATACCCTGATATTGTGTGACCATGGCTTTGAACAACCCTTAATTTACGAAATGACTATTTACATCTAACCTTGCACATTCACAACGCGAACCATCATGTCCACACACAGAAAAAAAAAATGGTTTATAGACCCCGACAGAATAAAAACGGCATGGCCTGTCTTTTGAACGCCCGGCCTCCAGCAGGCGCTCCGTGCCTTCCATCGTGCTTTGACTGCACGCGCCCGCTCAAGGTGCCCGAGACGTCGAAGCATTGTCGAAGGTAGGAAGCTCGGACTGGAGGCGGGACAATGAAAACCCCTTGCTGCCCTTAGAACTTTGTCAGGGACTATAGACCTTTGCAACGCGTATCGCCCGGGCGACAAATGCCGAGTTACTGGGCTCTGGACGCATGCACAGCATCTGACCTATCACACAGCAGAGAAACAGCGCATGCTCAGAAGTCGTTCCACAGCCAAGCAGACAAAGATGGCAGCATCCAGAAGGCGATTTTTGAGAAGGTCTATAGGCTCTAAATAATCACAACCAGAGGCAAATAAGTGGCAGCACTTACCACTTAACAAATTTAAAGGGTGTCACGTCTAGCATCGAGATATACATGGAGATGTTGGGGCCGCCATACATTCTTGAATCAGCTTTTCCTTCGTACATGGATTTCGTTTAATCCATTCGTATTATGCATTTATGCAATGACACACTACAAAAAGACCACCGAGCAGAAAGCCTACCCTTGAGTTATATTCGCCGAAATCACAATCGCTGTGCAAAGACAACGCCAAGGATAAGAAATTAAAAAAAAAAATGCGAACAGTTTCTATTATTTTTCACTTGGCCTGACCAATTAACGATTGGTCATTAAGCCTTCCGGCTATAGTCTGGGGGCCGTGAGTAGCAAGCGGAGTCATGTGACACGTAGCGTGACCACGTGACGTCAGTCACATCACGTCGTCACGTGGTCTCGGATGTGCGCTACGTCATATCCCACATCCCATAATATCTCATAATACCACAAGTAAAAAAGATCTGAAAATTAAGTTTTATCGCTGGCCTTTACAATTCTAAGTGGTACAAGACAATCGCATATCTTATACGAGTATCACACGAATAAAACACACAACATATTGCAAGCCGCAGTGCGCCACAGGTGTGTAATCAAAATATTGCTAATTATAAAAACTAACTCGAGACACAGGCAAAGTGTGGCAGACGACCCTGGCCAAACATTGGCGTCACCTGTCCGCTCTTCATAAAGAAAAAATAGGTATGATATATGGTTCATTCATACGGTATCTTGGTATATGGTTCGCATGGGTCCTATTCGCCTCGAGATCGAACCGTGTCACCACCGTGCGGCCGAAATTGCAAACGCGCGGAAGCGGGGATACCGCCGCGCGTCGTCTGCTACGGGCGCACGCTCAGAAGCATGGATCTCGAAGACGCAAGCCTGTTTCCGGCTGAGCTTGACTTTCGTTATTAAATGCTTTATGTTTTTGTTGCCTTTTCTTCTTACTAAAGGTTGTATTGTATCGTTTCCCATGCGTAGAAATTCAGCAAAGCGATTATTATTAGTAAGTCGGAAACTTCCATAACCTTAGTGTATTGGTTTGTATACAATCGCTGGTCCCACGTATTTTAGTTATCTCGCACAAACCGTGGCTTTCATAAAGCATTGAATGTTGAGTGGGTCTGTGGTTTGATTAGAAAATTAACCCGACTGATCGCTATCCTTTAATAGACTAATCAATCAATAAATTCGTATGTTGATTTTTCGCCGTTCATATTGCGTGAAAGACGTTAAAACTACACATTTTTTATTGGTTTTAATATGTCATAAATGGCATATTGCATTCCCATTCTAAACTTCACGTTGTGAGTCCTATATAAATATGAACACGGGAAGCCTTTTAAAGTGAAGTATTTTTTAACTTATTATTTAAACGGTATAATCACCCTCGGCGGAATGACAAGCACGCTGAAGTGGTTTACCGTGCAAGCCTGTGTCACAAAAGAATTAAAGACGTCAAAAATATTAAAGCAGGCATTTTTTACTCTTTCTTCACTCCTTGTTGAACCGGCAAAAAAAAATCGCAAATAAAGCGTTACTTGAGTAGTCTGAAAATTAATCGATGAACTACCCAGTTCCGATATACGTTAGGTGAGGGCGGAGGGTGATCGGAAAGTTTTGTGAAGATCGCTAGCCCTCATCAGTAGTAGAGAATCACTGCTGCCGATGCAGTTTGTGTCGTGGTGCGCGTCGTTTGTTGAGGTAGCAGTGTCTACTGTGTTTGAATGCAAAATTATTTAGCCAGAAATTTATAGTATTAGCCTCTGGACGTCCGCGGCCCTCACCAAGAAAATTGAAGCGGGTGAACTCACACTACCGAGAAAAGCATTTAATAACAGGTAATTGATGCGTTGCTCGGTTACACTCGTTTATTTAAGTCGCGGCAGATTTATTAGAACAGTTTGTTTCACTTGTTTCAGTTGTCCTGCAAACCGTGCAGTTTGCAGATCTTAACTAGAAGAGACGCGCTCTCCTCATCGCAACGCAGTAGATCTGTTCAAACTCCAAAAAACTTACCCACACTATGCCACAGTAAAAGGGCAGAGGAACTCAATAGCAGGTTAATTTCCGATACAGCGCTAACTTATCTTCATTCTAAATATTTATATTACTGCAAAAGCTAGAAGTTCAAACAAAAAAAGCATAGAAGCTGCGATTTCACAGCCCACAGACAAGTAATATGTTATCTGGGTTGGAATTTATTGTTGTTTTTTTAATTCCCACGTTGATGAACCGATACATTCATTTTAAAAGAAACGAATATTTAACATAAATATTCCAGTTCAGCCGGAGACAGGCATCAGTCGTGGTTATCCATGCTTTCCAACATCTCTCTAGAGCAGACGACGCACGCACAGAAGCGATTATATAAATTTAGGCCGCACGCTGGCAACACGATTCGATCTTCACTGAAACACCGAACAGTACCACATCGTTTTCCGCTAGAATTGTTTTCCCACCGATAGTATGCGGCAAAATAAACGCAAGAATCTACGCCGTCTCGCGCGCGAACGTGGAGAGCCTATGGGGCGGCTGTTCTCCTATCCCCGCTTTGATGATGATGATAGCGCGACCGTAGCGCCACCTCTAGGTCGATCTCGAGGCCAATAGCTTTTTAGTAGTATGAAATAGAGCAGCAGTGCATGCAACGCAGTCTGTCACACTCTAACGCCCATGTGGGAACCAGCCTTCCGGTCAGCCGGCACCGTCCACACGAACGGGTATCCGAATGTCGAGAGTCACCTTCTTTCCTTGTCAAGCCGGGGTCTCCGCCGACGACGGTGGCCGTGGGGGTCATCCCCATCGACTGATGCTGGCCGGCACCGCCGGACATACTGGGCAGCGGTCCCCCCATGTCGCGCACTCGGAGTCCAAGGCAGGGAGACATGGACACCAGACCCGACAGCATGCCGCTTCCCTGGCCCATCCCGCCGGTGCCCATGGGGTCCAAGGGCGACACGTTGGTTGCAGGCACGTAGTCCGCCGGGCCGCACATCTGCCGCGCGAAGGGGGAATACGTCGCAGTAAGTAATCGAACCGCAACGAACTGCGATAAAATGTAACGGTTGCACGCGATCGACTCCTTCGACGCAATGTGGACACGTCTGAATTTCAGCGACCACAAGCCATTGTGGAGATATGGTTTGAACTAGATCCTGCTAGACTTAAGGGCTTTACCGCCTTTTTCTTTTTTATCAGACTGACATTACTGGTACCAGATTGTGAATTCGATTACCGTTCGATAACAAAGCCGAAGCCCTAAATCTTCTCCCACACATACTGGATGCCAGACTATATTTCACATGAGTGCTCCGTAAGTGTTCGGCCGGGGTTCATGTTTTCACTGGTTAAGCACGAGCCAAAGCCGAACGTTGAGGCAGAACTCGTGTCCAAGCTGTGGCATGCGCTGGACTTAGGTCAGGGTAGAAAGTCCAGGGTCTTGATATCTTGGATGTGTTGGACAGAAGGAGGTCAACATCGTGTCAGTCTGCTATAAAATTAAGTCTCTGAAACACCAACATTCAGTAGGATCTAGTATAGCCAACGGCACTTTAAGAAACGGGGAGCGTTTATTAGGTTCATGTTTCGTTCTTCTGCACACCTACCGGCTCATGCTGCGCGCTGATTACCTGCTACGCGGTTAAAAAAAAAAAGATGCTTCGACCACGCCCTACTTTTCTTACTTTGCCAGTGATTCTAGTTCAAACCGTCCCCACTATGGCCTATGGTCTCGCCACGGTTTACTCGTGCACGAAGCACGACGCGAGTTACTGAGTAGCAACCATTGATATTTTATCTACTGAGTCCAAGTTCAAATCACAATTCAATGTTGTTTTATGACTTTGAAAATATATGTAAACTGATTGGTTTACACTCATTATTTAATAGACGGATGATGAGTAATTTCATGTTTTTGCGTAAGGTTGTGAATAATGTTGTTGATTGTACAACATCGCTACTGAGCTGTGTACATTTACGTGTTCATCAATAGTCCATCATGTACGCTCGTTGTTTTATCTTTCAGTTTTATGCAACACTGATCCCATTACCAGTCTGCAACTGGTTGCTAACGCATTCGTATCTAACCCCAGGTAAATTTGATATTAATATTTTTGGATGCGAAGAAACATTTAGAAAGTGCTTGACGTCTCTCTTCCATGGTGACACGTCAACACTTGTTCATGAGAGGCGAATTCTTATTAATATGATGTAGCGCTCCACTAAAACACGACCACGACAAAGTAGGCTGCGATTGACAGTGGTAGCTGCTGCATTGTGGAAGGACATGATGATGGAGGTTTGCCTTCAGTCAGTCTGCTGTACAATGCTCCAATGTTCGCAAGGGGTTCTTAGAACGGAACCTGGGTGGCGGCAGTGGGGAAACAAGGGAGCGTGTTGCCACAGCGCGACCACCTGGGTATTTCGTAACTGCAGCTGCCGGAAGGGTTTGCATATGGATGTGTGTGTATCTGTGGCCGGGGGTGGGGGGGGGGGGGGGGGGGGGGGGGGAGCGTCGCTGGACGGTCTGTGGACGTAGCGGCAACGATGGGTAGGAGAGGGCGCTCTCCCTGTGATAACGTGGGTTTTTCTGTACAGCGGCGGCTTACAAGCGGGAAGTGGGGAGGAGGGGTGGACGAAAGAGAGCCTTGCTGTAGTCGGCGTGTAAGTGTGATGGTGTGAGGAACGACGAGGAGAGGGAGAGCAGTGCTTCTGCTGTAGTGTGGGTTTTGCATTCGTACATGAACTTTTTTGCCGAGAATGGGCATTAATAGCTACCTCTGTAAAAGGCGTAGAGCTGTTTTGTGGCACTAAAGAAAATGAATGAGTGAAAGGAAGTTCGGTTATTTTAATTAGGTAATAACAATTTCAAAGTTACTGTTTCTGTAATTAACTGCTAGTAATCGATTACTATCTCTTCTCAATGTCTGCGGTTGTGAAACTTCGCGAAAATTCGTTTTGCTCAAGAGATGCGTCAGTTTCTCCGGAGTCACTCAGCTAAGCCACAATGAATGTTAAATTGTGTTTTCTGTCGCTCGGAAGAACTAAGATATCGCGAGGGTCATCAGGTCAGCTTGCAAAGCAATCCTACTGAATGTTCTAGGCTATTTATTTTGGGGAGGGGGAGTTCTCACGACCCTATGGCTTTACGGCGTTGGCTACTAGATCCGGGCCTAAAAAGAAGCAGCAGACAACGGCACTGACGTCATCCAGCCACTCTACCTACCCAAGAACGGCATCCAACAAAGATCGCCTTCCCCCCGTCAGCTAAGAGAGGATTCAATGCCACAGCTGACGTTTTCCCCAGACAATGGAGGGAAAGGACTTATACGAACTTTGACATTTATATTGCTCTAATTCAACATTCTTTACACGAAGGACAACATAAAATGAACAAAAACTAAAATTCTCATTTAACTTGTATACTTTTATTATAGTATTATTTTAAAAGAGAGTAACAGTAACATTGATTCATTATTTTCCGATAACGTTTCAAAATAGGTTTAGGAAGCTGTTTTCAATTACCGCACCCACTTACAAGTTCCCATGGGTTAACCGCAAGAGTAATCAGTGACTTTCTTCATTTAGGTGCCCAAGACTTCTTCGATCTTATCAAAAACGGTCCAATGCGCTGCGGAAAAGCCACTGGTGTAGTTGCAAGTCACGCTAATCCGTGGAGCTGACGACCGTTTCCTCCGCAGTTATCGATGGGATATGTCTCGCCGGCCAGACACATGATACATCCTGCTTCCCTTCGGGGATCTATTCCATTAGTGTTCCTTGCGCTGGCCGGCGGTGTTGCACCACGAAAACTCTGGTTTGGGTGTCCTAGAAAAAAGCCGCACCGAGAACACTTTTCCGCTCTAGTTCACGACGCCAACGGTGCATTTTCTAGGGTAACATACAAACGGGTCAAGATCTGTCTACTCAGAATGTTGCTGTAAGTGTTGAACAAGAAAAAAAAACTATCTATATGACCACTCGCTCCATGACTCTAGAAAGACACGCCAGTGCGTCAACATTGAAAGCAGAGCGTTTCCGATCGCCGTTTCCAACCAAAAAAAGAGAATGGTTTGAAATATGTAACTAAATTAAATATCCTAAAACTGACGCGTTGGTGCAAATGACCCAACTTTCTTCAACCTTTCCAGCCCGGCATAACTTTCCAATTCATCTGAACTGCGGCAATGCGATAAAAACTATATAGTCACCATACCACAAACAACCAATCGAATCGCTCTCTTTCCTTGTTTCGCACAGGACGTCCACTAACTCAAAGTAACTTTTTTTGTCGCAATGTGAGCGATCCGAGCGTATCAGGAGAATGCCACCTACCAAGTTCTGCACCTTTCTCCTTTTAACTTCATCAATAGTCGCCCTAAGCAGCGCAGCCCAGTTCGCGTCCCCGTCGCCGCGAGCGCGTCTTGAAGCGTCTCGAAAGTTCACAACAAGCACAATGTATAGCAGGCGCGACACCAAGACGCGCGCATCTGCCTCTTTACTGAGTATGCTCTGGTCAAGCCTAGGCGTGTTCGAAACTTGGGGCGCTTCGAGGCTCCACTGACGATGGCGTAATGTGCGAGTCTTGTCGTTTATAGTCACTGGCGAGACCAACGGGGAAGTCTTTCAGTTACGCCTTCTCGAACGCGAGCTTTCTACCTTCGATAACGCTTTGGAGTCTCGTGCGTTTCGACTTAGCCAAACACGCTGGAAGACAGCTAGCACGTCCTGGGCATGTAAAAGAGACGCCTTGCCGTTCTCATTCTGTAAGAGACTATACAGCCACTGAAGGAATGAGAAAGGACGGAAGGATGGATGTCTCTTTTGGATACCTCCAGCACGCGCGTCTTGCCCTCCGTAGTGCTTTGATTTCTTAGTGCACAATCGAAGTCCCCGAAACGCCGCACTCAAAGCGGTAGGAAGCTCGCGCTAAAAGCGCGAAACCTGAAAGACCTCCCTATCGTTCTCATCTTGTCAATGACTACAGGTGGCATTGATCGGAATCCTGTACATAACTTAGGCACTAAGTGCTACAGCGTTTGTTGGCGAAAAAAAAAACGCGTTTGGCCCCACGAGTGTACGTGCAGTGCAAGGCTGATCCACCAAGTGCTGAGCCGAAATTTGGAAGACAGCTCTCGTTAGACTAGACGGGTCGGTGTGCGACCAATGGGCCGCAAGCGGCCCAACGGTGCTCTCTCCGGCTGCGTACCTGTTCCTGCGGTCCAGGCGACGAGCCCCCCTGCTGGTGCAGTCCCAGCATGACCTGGATGCTGTGGAAGTGTCCCCTGGAATCCTCCTCGGCCTGCTCGTCCGTCGGCATGTCGTGCATCGACGGATCCTGGAGCTGCTGCTGCTGCGCCTTAGAGCTCAGGTGCATCGCGCCACGCTCCTGTTCGCCGCCTGCAGTGCGTGGAACAAGATCACAGACGGATAAGCCGCAGTCATACTGCACATACATTAAACAAGAGACACGGCGTTCGCTGGCAGACATGATGATAGAAGCATCTGGAGTAGATAAGGACAGTACCTAAGGAAACAAATTATGCCTCAGACAGTATCTTCCGTTGCAGTTCAAACATCTAGAAAATAGGGCATTAAACCAAGAAAATCTACCAAATTGAAGGCGCCTCCCGTTCAGCCGGCCCGGCCGACACCACCCGACCTGTTCCTAGCCGCTATGTTTGCTCGCAGGTGGCGCCCCCTGTAGGTCGCTGGAATCGCGAATAATCTTTGACGGAAAATACACTTTTAAAACATTTACTATAGTCTTCCGCAGGTTAAGAGCAGCGCGACAAGTTCCTCCCCATAAAGCCCTCCGCTTCCCACTTTAGCAGTGGAAACGTTAAAGAAGGGACGGGTGGAAAGGAAAACTTGGATGCACGTTTGATCATTTTACCAAACGGCGGGAGCTTTGTAGGACTATTGTCAGAAAAAAGTGCTTTAAAACTAAATAAAATTTTATTCAACATTAGGATTGTTACAGTGGTCGTTCCGCAATTTCACCGCACGCCAACACAGTGTGGCGATGGTTCGTGGCCCTGCAGTGGTTGTCGGGCTGTCGTGGTTGTCGCTGTTTTCAATGTTCTTGGCGGTGCTGCCGCTTGCGAAGCTGAGTCACCACATCTGGGCTCTTCGGTCTCCTGATCGCTGCTCGGCATGCTGTTGACGTTTCGCTGACGCAGCAGCGACAGGGCCTGTTGATCCCATTGAGCCTACCGTTCACGTGCTACCTCTGCGCGCCGTCGTTTTCGCTTCTGATTGTTAGGACCATAATATTGAGACGGGCGCCTGCATTTAGGTGGCATTGTGAGGTCGAGAGGCTAAATGGCGCGTGGGGAGAGAAAGGTTGGACTCTGTATAGAAACGGATTACGCCACACTGTTGTCTCTTTGTGACGCTGTGCGAGCGTCCCATTAGCACCACGTGGATACAAAGCCTTTGCGCTGAATTTTAGGGGTTACCGAGAAACGATGAGAAGCGCTCTTTCCTGCCCTTTCCATTCCTCCTCCTCCCCAAACGCACTCTTTATGCACCACCTGTTTCTGCTCCTCTCGTTTCTGCGTGCTGGGTCCCTGGCGGAGTCAGCAGCGCACTCGGCTTCCACGCCGGTGACCGCGGCTCGATTCTCGACACTGGTTGCTGTTTATTTTCTAAATGATTTAGAGGCTACAGACTTACCAAACTACACATTTCGTGCATACGCGGCTCCTGAGGTTGGTTGGCCCTATTAAGTTGCTGCTACAAAACCGGCAATCATGGCAAGCTGGAAAGCTTTGTGGAAAGGCCTTGTCGTGCTAGACTTAACCTGCAACAGCCTATAGCAGTGGCTAGCAGACTCCGCGCGCTAGCCGGCGAAAACTTCCCTGATACTTCAGTGGACAGGAACTTAACGAACTTTGACAATCACTGCCGTAGAAAGCTATTAGCGTCCTTGCGCAATATAATAAATGAATGTGAAGTACGGTTCATCTATGTTACTCACTTCTGAGCTTTTTCCCTCACGAACGACCTATCTGGAATGTCAATCCTTGAAAGAGACTTCCTATAGCACTATACTTTCAACTTCCCTGTTGTGTATGCGCAAACGGAAGAATGTATTGGAAAACGTGAATATTCGCAACTCTAACGATCATTAGGTGGCGCTATCTTGATCAAAATGGCGAACGAAAGGTGGTTGGCTTCATAGTTCGGTATCTAAACGCTTTCTATTTCAAGTCATTTTAGCGTAGCATCAAGATGTAAAGTAAAAGAGCGCTTTTTCGACACTCAAAACGTTTTATTTTATTCATTTTTTGTCGGTTCAAGAAAGTTACGCGGTAACAGCATGAGAATAGCCTAGCATGCGTAAGCTCCATCACGCCGTTGTGACAGTATTTTAGAACACCTTTAATGACACCCGAATGGGATATTGTTTTAAATGCGGAGGACCCTCGAATTAATTTTTTTAATATAAGTAATCGACTCAAACGTCGCGTTAATACACGGACGAACCGAAACTGCTGCTGTGTAGGCAACTAGGAAGAGGTATTAAGGCTGCATTTATTAGAGGTTGATGATCGCGACGTCAGCATTGCAATGTGGAAAGATGTCTCCGCTTTAAAAATATAAACGTTCGTGGACACCTTTCTCTGCTTCTCTCCCCTTCTGCTCGTTTTCTAAAATCCGCATGTTCACGGGATCATATTTCATTCATGACCAGTGTGTGTGATAGTGCTATTGTCTAATTTTATGGTAGAGATAACCTCAGGCTCTATCTTTCAGCGGGGGTGAATATCAAAATTTTAATAATAAAATTCTAAGAATAATGGTGATTTTATTCGAGGAAACAGGTTAACCAAACCCCTCGGGCTCACAAAAGCAACGAATGCTGTCTGTGGGGCCAGGTCCAACGTACGAAACACATACCATATTCAATTATCACTTTTATAACACTAACCTTATGTTTTAGTCGCACTGAATAAAACAAAACAAATCCAACGAAGTCATTTTACTGTCGAATACAGGGTGGAAATGCAAAGAAATTCCCAAACGAATTAATTAAACGTTGAAAACGAAAGACAAAAGGTTCAAGCCACTTCATCACGTGTCACTTTCAAGATACCAGTTTCTGAGTCGTTTTTTTTTTATTTTTTATTTCACTTTATTTGTAAAGGATAATCCAAATAAGTCATCTGCTGATTTATTAAAGAACAAAAAAATTGTGTTTTTTTTTAGATTCTATAAATATTTTGGGTACAACACATCGTTCAGTGTGTCTCATATTTCTCTTTCTAACCTTTGTTTTTTTAAGCTTTTATTATAATAATAACGCGTTAATAAGACGTACTCATATAGCTTCAAAAAGGTCAGTAAGCCTAAAGCATTTCCTTTTTTATTAATTTCTAAATCGATCAACAAGGTTGTGTAAGCAATGTTCAAATCGAATCACATAAAATTTATTTCACAGAAAAAAACACATACGTAAGCAGGTCTACTTAAGCCTAGGAAGGCTTGTGTCACAGAAACTGGCAGCGGTGATCATTCCTCGAACATTACCAATTCAAAGCAATGAGCGAGGGCTAGCAAGGGTGCCTAGGTTATTTGGTTTTATCATTGTGCAAGTTTTCCGGGATTTATATTTGTTTAAGGTTAGACTTTAGTAATAAAATGTACTCGGGTAGGTGTTAAAAATCTTAGGAACATAAAATGATCAAAAACTTTCCCTATAATGGCAATAAATTCAAGGTATACATTATAGCGTGTAGTATTTCTGAAGGTACAGGGAGCTATTCTCCTTGTGCCAAACTCACTGGACCAAAAGTGGCGAAGTACAGAAGTTTAAAAAATAGAGTAAAAACAAGGCCATTTAAGTAGGCAAAAACAAGCTTTCACTGGAAGAAGATGCTAAGCCTGAAGATACAGTTATCAAAAATACCCTCAAAATACTGCCGATTCTGGCATACCACTTAAGTGAGAAGTTAAAAAACAAGAGTAACGCCATATCTAAGAACGGTATATGACAGGGTATAAATAAAACTTTTAGAGCGCAGCTGTCAGGCGCCCATTTCCGGGTTTCGCGGCGCCGGCGTCGGCGTAACCGCACTAAATTTAGTGGGAAATTTGACGTCACGTGATCTCAATGTCAATTCCATTCTCCGCTAAATTTAGCGGGGAAATTCAGTTTCTCCGCTAGATTTAGCAGGCGAATTGACGTCACCTGACCTCTACACAAATTCAATTCCCCGCTAAGTTTAGCGGGGATTTGAAATGGTGTTGAGTCACGTGACCTCCATTTTCCCGCTAAATCTAGCGGACAAACCAAATTTGTCCATGGATCTTGTGATAGCAAGTCATTTGGCGTCATTTTCCCCGCTAAATTTAGCGGGGGGAAGCTGAATTGGAGGAGGAGGAGGTTAGAGGAGGGATGGAAGAGGAGGAGGGGCATACCCTTCCCTCCGTACCCCCTCCTCACCTCCTCAAGAGCTGCGCTCTAATTTCGCATTACAAAGATTTGTTTAAAGTCTTTCAATTTTTCTAGTGGCAAATCGTAGAAACACTTTTTTGTGTTTAAATCTGACATGGCACAGACCTGAGGCGCTTCAAAACAGAGGAGAGATGCGTATTCTAACTTAATTAAGAGAAAGAACAAGGCGCAACTACTTAAAGGGGCGGTGCAACGATTTTCAGACTTTGGCCTATTTACTGCAAAAATTAATGTGACCCATAAAACACACAAAAAAAACAGAAAACCGTATTTTCTTGGAAGGGGTAGTTTTTATTTTAAAAAAAATTAAACAAATCAAAGGTCAAAGTGCCTCTTAACTATCCACGTCGCTTTTCGGGTGACATACTATGGGAGATTCCATGGTTTCCCCTTGGGGTCTCTCTTCAGAGACCCCAGCTAGAGTTCCTGTATAGCTACCCTAGGGAGCCTATACAGGAACTCTAACCCCAGCCGCGTCCTCCGCGATTATCGACTTTTAAAGAATTAGCATCGTCGAAGGTCGCGACGAGCGATCGACACAAAAGACGGTTGGCTACGGGGCTGACGGCGAGGGTAGCAGCGGAGGAGGACAGGTTTTGTTAACTTCCGCGTATCCCATGGAGTACGTCACACATCAGTTCCGTTAACCACCACAAGCGGCTGCACATCGGCAAATATTTCGTTTTCTTCTTGGCAGTTACGCACCGGAATAGCAGTTGTTCGGGGCAAGGTGACGCATTTTTGGTCACTTGTGCTTGGATAAACAATATAAAAAATACAAATTGCCAATTCTTTCAACAGTAAACTCGTTGCACTACCCCTTTAACGGAAGGAACATACTGAACTGGGCTACGCAACATATCCGACAATTGAAGTTATGCAAAAACAAAAAAAAAAGGGGAACGAATTTTATTTATTTATTTATTTGAGAATACAACCGGCCAACTTTTGAGGGCCAAGGCATGGTGGTGGAAAGATAACGTCAGGGAATGCTAGTTCGCGTACATACAGGCATGGAAATAAAACAAACAGGTAACTTATTCATTGGCAACAAAGAAAAGCTCATCGATTGCACTAGCAAACGAAGCAGCAGAAATAATAGCTGTCACGCCCTGTGGGGCAACGCATTCCACACGCACACGGTTCGAGGAAAAAATGAATGTTTAAAAACATATTTCTTGCAACGGAACTCACAGACTAGTTTTTCATGTTTCTGCCTTGTATCATGGCTATCATTATACTGCATATACTTATCAAACTTCAAAGCAACTTTATCATGTAAACTTTATTTCATGTAAAACTCTATCATGATTTTTTCTAAGGACGGCGAAAACATGATATCAGTTTTAGCGGCTTTCATATTTATTTTATTGTTTTGGAACCAGTCCATGGAAGAACTGACGTTTTCTTGCAAGATATGTGGAGCGTAATCTACAGGGTGTTACAAAAGAAAATTTACACAATCTTTTTAACCGCAAAATAAACTAAGCATTGCTGAACGCTCATTCTCCGCGCAAAGGTAGCGCTAGAGGTCACAACCAGATGCCAAATTTTCAGCCTGATCCGATAACTTAATCAAAAGTTAGTAATGATCTTTTGAAAATTTCAATGAGAAAATGGCGTCCGACGGAGTTTTTGAATACATGGGGCTCTATGGGCACCAGAAACCGAAAGCCGGCAAAAAAAGGCCTCCATTTTTCCATCGAAATTGTCAGAAAATCACTTATAACTTTTTATTAAGTTATCGGATTGGGCTGAAACTTTGGCATCTGGTTGTGACCTCTAGCGCTACCTTTGGTCGGAGAATGAGCGTTCGGCAATGCTTAGTTTATTTTTGCGGTGAAAAAAAAACCTGCAAATTTTCTTTTGTAACACCCTGTATATCGGTGTAACAAGGAAAAACAGTGTGATTCACATAGTGTAATATATTACACGTCAAAACTTTAGAAAGGTAATTAACGTTCATACCACAGAAAAATAATATATATATATATCAGCAAAGCCGCAAAAAGTTTTTTTTTATTTTTTTAATCCCATTCGATAACGTTTTTTGGAATAAAATTTCATGATTCACCGAATCGAACGCTTTCACTTCATCAAGGAAAAGCGCCCAAACACAAAAGTGGCTTTCAAAAGAAGAATGCGAAAAAGTAAGCAAATTCATTTAGTAACGACATACATCTCCCAGAAGTAAAGCCTTACTAAGATTAATAGATTATACTCTGTAAACCAGACAACTTATAGATATGTAAAAAAAAGAAGCTTTTTTTACGATTTGTGAAATACACCTATCGGTCGATAAGGAAAACTGATTCCGCGGGCCACCCGCATACATCGGTATTACAAATGCAGTTTCCAGGTCCTCAGGCATAATTCCAGATTAGAATTATTGCCTTGATCAGACATAAAAGCACATCTTCGAGTGACTCAAAATTATCGCAGAGGTCGAACAGTGATATGCCATCTATTCCCGGAGTCCTAATACGTTCGAAATCGAATACAATGGTACGTAACTCAACACGTGGGAGTGTCCATAGAAAAGCCGAAGACGCATTCTTTCCACTCACTGATCGGCATTGTTAGCTCCGTCTCTCAGGCAATCGCTTGTAAAAGTAACAGCTAAAAGAATCTGCGGTCTATTCAAAGCTGGGAGCGAACAGTTCATGGACGCTCATTTTTATTACTGTTACGAAGCTCATTTTTTATTGACCAATCTTCTGTTAAGTTATAACGAGCTTTAAACATTTATCCAAGTTTTGGCTTCTTTTCGCGGAGTGGTTTAGCGCGTGTATCTCATTTCGTCAAGCCTTAATTCCGCTCGCAACCTCACATCCTTAGGCGACCGTCTACAACGCTGCCACAAAAGTTTCTTTATATGCAGGGTGTTTTCAGAGAACTCAGGCCAAATCGCTCCTGCGAAAACTACTCATCGCATCAAAAAAAGGCTTGTGTCATTTTTGGTCCTGGGCCTGGGGCCTATTTAGGAAAATTATTAAAGTCCGGGATAATTAGATTGTTAATTATTTTTGCGTAATTAACTTTGTTAATATTGTGTTTAAGGGCATGGTTTTAATTAGAAAACTGCTCAGCATCATCGAAAAACACTAAATCAACAAATTGTAGGACGATAGAAGGCGCGCGAAGTATTTTGCGGTTTTTCATAAAGCCGTAAAATACTTCGCGTGCCTTCTATCGTTCTGCAATTTGTTGATTTAGTGTTTTTCAAAGATGCTGAGCAATTTTCTAATTGAAGTCATGCCCTTAAATACAATATTAAAAAAGTTAATTACGCAAAAATAATTAACAATTTAAATATCCCGGACTTTACTAATTTTCATAAATAGGCCCCTGGCCCAGGACCAAAACGACAGAAGCATTATTGTTTTATGTGATGAGTAGTTTTCGCATGAGCGATTTGGCCTGAGTTCTCTGAAACACCCTGTATACTGCACCAAGATAACGTCGTTAAGCCACATTTGTTCAGGCCTACGCTTTTTAGCCCTAATGCCCTAATAGCTATAATACTCGATCGCATAAATGAATTCAAATTCGATTCAAGATTAAGATATAATTCTGAAGGGTTTACTTCACCCAGATAGGACATTTAATTATAAGAAGAAACAAAGTAGTTGAAGGCAGCCCGATGCATAATATCCACGAACACCGACTCTGCCTTCAGTTACTCCTGTAAATTTAATTTTAAAAAAACGGAGTAGAAACAAATGTGTGATCTGTTAAGGATGGCTAGTTGGACTAGTTGGTTTTGCATCATGGTGTAATACGCCAAAACAACAGGGACAAAAAACGAAGGAAGACTAGACAGGACGCGGGGCGTAACTTTCGACTGAAAGAAATTCACGAAGCCTTCCTGATTAGGTCCCACCACGACAATACTTGTATAAGCGCTCCCTCTTTGTCCTTGACTGATAAAGAATTCTACCATTTGAAAAACCAATGACGCTGGCATTTGAGGGAGGGGGGGGTGTTTTTAGACCATATCTTTGGTGTTCTGCCAAGTGTGCCTGCTTTTATATTTTATATTTTTAAATTCTGTCATCCAAATAAACAATTCAGTTGAAAGTTACGCCCCGCGTCCTGTCTAGTTCTTCCTTCGTTTTTTGTCCCTGTTGTTTTGGCGTATTACACCATGGTGATCTGTTAGTTTATGGTTGACTACAAAAGACAACCAAATTATTTGAAATTCTTACATTATTATGATCGGTACACTATGTGACTAGTTTATCTCTGAGAAACTTTTCTCTCGTTGGCGCCAGTCTTGTCTTCCTAATGCCATAGTTTGCAGGCAGACTCAAATAGTCACAAACCGATAGAGGTTTTCCTCTGCAAGTATCAATATTAAGGTCTCCAACCTTGCAGAGTTCGTAGCTATCTTGTTCAAAATTATAATTGCCGCCAGTCTTTTTTTTTCTGAACATTGACTATATACTGTGATGGCATAACTCACCACTGATTCTCTTAAAGCCCTAAAAAACGCCTGCCTTAAACCGACATTACAACCACTTCTCAAGCTATATAAATCAACGGTCAATTCGGGCTGTCGTTTCTTAATAAATAATTTTCTTAATGAAGTGTAAAAACCGCTTAGCTATTTAACAGCTGGCACAAATGCCAGCGGTATGGATTGGCCTGGGACGTCTTGATTTGAATGTACGAAGATTTTCAAGGTTAGAGTAACCGATTTATTATGATTTCTAAAACACATCAGTTTTGTTTTGCTACTGTTTAGATAAAGTAACGTTGTTGGAAAACTAGTGTGTGTGCCGATATCTGTTTGTAATATCTTTACAGAATTTTGATATGTCTCAGGGCCATTGCTATCTTTTTGCTGTCAAAAATATCATGAATGCGGTTGATGTAGCCCTAAGATAAGGTTATCCTGGTTTTCGGAAGTCAAAAAAAATGTAATGGTCGCCACAGAATGAGGAAAACTTTTAACAGAAGTAATTATTAAGTATTTATTCCCACTTTTCCATGATATCTGCTTTCACAGGCAATATGTCAATAGTGGCCTGTAGCTCCCGAATTTAATTTTGTTTCCACCTTTGTATAGCAGCCTAGTTGCTGTGACTTTCATTTCGTTTGGAATTTTTTGCGATGTAAAAGACAGGTTAATTATTTTCAACCATACATATTTCAGCGTACCGTTGTAGTATAGTAAGTTTCACACGGGTATTTTGTCGATTCTTGAAGATTTCGTGCATGGATTGAATGGAAAATACTTGTTAAATCGCGTTCAGTCATTCCTGACATACTAGTATACGCCAATATTTAGCAGCTGGACCATTTGGCTGACCCTTGTGCTTGTACTGGCTTGGCGTTCTGTCTTAATTATTCTTCGTTATTCGCCAGATAGTGAGGGTATGCCGTTTTGCCCAAACGCAGGAGGCAAGCTTAACCACTGTGTGCTCTTATGTGTACCTTTGTTTTCTGATTCGAAGTTTTCTTTTTAAAAATAAAAACTGTACGAAATATTAAATACAAATAATTTACGGTGTTTTGTTCTGGACGAGCATCGTATCGGCCCTGCGTTCATATATTCATTACTACCTGATGCATATTCAAGACCCCAAATTAGCAGTCGTACTGCACTGGTGTGGTTTCTTATTTACAGTACAAACCAGTGTCATCACGTCGCAAAGGCAAACCAAACTCACGAAACACAAGACATATACTGTCTCATACTTTACTACCCAACATTCCTTTAAAAATGGCAAGCATAATTTATGTAGCACATACGACGTAAATAACTATTCAGAGAAGGTCCTCTCGATTTTAAATTGATTGCATTTCTCTTTAGTGCAGTGATGAACCTATACTACCCTTCGATAGCACCCTTTTGTATTTCTCACTTGATTAAGGGGTCGCGTCGGCCGAGCCCTCTGCAAGCCTTGAACAAAATATCGATTTAAAGAAAAACTTTTTTTTTCTCTAGTTCACAGGGCGATACGTTGGTGGGTTTTTATTTTTTTTTATTATTTATTTTCAATCCTTATTTTCTTGTGGCATTGCTGGATCGTCATTAATCTAGTAATCTTGAGAAACAAGGAACTGAAGCAATTATGCTTATGAGGAGTCTAGGACCAAGCATTCAAAGCAGACGGCCGCAACAAAGCTTCTCAGTAATGCCTCAATGTTTTTGGCACGCGGCGTCCATTTCAGTGGAATCGCAATAGCAGAAATCCGTGCGAAGTAGCTACAAGCGCATTGTATAGAAGATAAAATCAAGCATCAGATGCTCCGGCAGCGTAAGGTCGGTCTGCCATAGTGCGACGACGTCGTTCAAGCTGTAGATGAAAAATCTAGCCATTGCAGTTCGATTGCAACCCCGTTAATCTTCAATGCGCACCACGCAGATAGTGATACACGATACGATGCTCATCCAGATCGAAACGTGCAGGGGTGGAGATCGACACCAGGATTCGTGCTTTTAGCGAGCCTTGTATGTACGCGCACTTGTACCGTGAAAGCGTCGTTCAAGACAACATGCTGGCGCTTGTGGCATCTCCTTCGCTCGCACTATCACAATGGTCTCCGCCACATGCTTTGCGTCTCAGGAAGGCTACGACAGCACGGTGTTGCGAAGACGCTAAACACGGCACATCGCTCCCCGTGCAGGTTTTCTTGTCTCCTGGTAAGGGGTTGTAGGCGTTGAAGAAGTGGAACAAGGCTGTTCTTATTGTCTCCTAGAAACCTGTAGGCTGTATGCGTTGAGTAAGCGGAACAAGGCTGTTCGAACGGATCTATGGCGCCTAACATATATGCAGCGAATGGCCAATGCTCATTTCATAAGCCTGAGTTCCCAGGACCATGGCGTTTTGATATCTTCGCCTATATTCGCAGAAAAAAAAGCCGATAGGAAGTTGCGCAGAAACGCCCGTGGGCAAGCGAACTCCGAGTGAGCGGGTGGCCGAGACGGCCGCGTGAAAACTCGCTCAGCGTCCAACGCTCCGAATCGCGGCACAGGAATCAGAGTCCAACGCGGCTATGTGCCGCGGTCGACCGACCCGCAAGCGGGCGCGATAAAGTGCCCAAATCAAGTCCAGGCTTCCCAAAGGAACGAGAAGGAATTGGCGTCATTGACGGTGAATCGCCACCAACGATGCCTGATTGCGCCTAACTTCTCTAGATGAGCGCCGCGGGTCGGACTCATTGGTACCAATTAGCAATCATCAGCGATATTAGGGAAACCCGGAACGCGGCACCCTGGTGACGATGGCCACCTCGGGCACGTACGCCCAGTCCTCCTCCCCCTCCGCGGCTTTTTGGACCGCCGCCGACAAGAGACGCTGGAAAGATGCCCGCTTACCTGAACGGGGTGGGCTTCGGGTGTACCGGTGCTCGGGTTTACGCCGACGGTGACTCGGAACGCTTTCACAAACGGGCCGAACCTTTTTGGGGACTGTTCCTACGGGCTCCGGCGCAGGAACCGTCGGGGCCTTTTCCCTTCGCCGCTTCGCTCCCTCTCTCGCCTTGATTCAATTGAGGGGGGTGAAGGTTTTTTCACCCACATTTGGCTCGTCACGGTCTCTGGGGGACCCACGTGAGGACGGGGCGCTTTAACGAGCCAAGCCCCGCCTACCAGGACCGCGCGTCCGCTCCCGGGGTGCGGGGATAGACCAATAGTGAGTCAAGGAGGGCTTGGCCCTCCTCTCCCACCGGGGACTGGAACGGGGTCCAAGGCCCGCGGACTGGAAGGCTGTCTCCGTGGGACAGGCCCGTTACGGCCGTGCCGTTACGGAGGATTTGCGTCGAGGGGCAACTGTCGCCTGGGGGTACGGGTGCCCGGGGGAACGCCCCATGAGAGCGGAGATAACGTGACCCCTTTCTGTGTATACGCTCGAACTTGGGGTCTCGCGTTGGGTAAGCTTGATGCAAAGCGAGGTCCAAGCCTTCAAACAACAAGTAGCGCTTGACGTCGCCAAGCGCTACTTGTTGTTTGAAGGCTCGGTCTTGTCATGTCTCGCGTCTTTTATTTCTTCTTTTGAGCGCTACAACAAAATCGGCGTAAAAAGGCCCTGCCAGCGTGGAAGGCTCACACCTTTCTTCATTTGCTCAATTTTTCTTTCATTAGTTTTTGCAGATTAACTTATTGTCCGAATTAGGGCGAAACTAAGGTCATTGTCCTGTCGCTGAAACGTCATACAAAAAACAACGTACATGCACTGTCTCGTTCTTTTTTTTTTTTTGTCATCTTGGTTGTACAAGAATCACCTGCAGACACGGTGGAAGCATGTATAAACCAAACATGCTTTGAACATGCATGAGGCGCGCGTCTGCAGATAAAGTCGTCATGATGTCTGCAGCAAACCTCGTGTACGACTCGTGTTACTGCGGCTTAGAGGGTCGTGAGTAGCGAGTAAATGTCTAAACATTGAGTGATTGATTCATTAATTTATTAAGCTTGAGGACATCGTCTCGCACTTATTACTTGCGCTCTGGTACGATGAAGGGAAGGGAAGCTCCCTCCTTGGCCAGAAGGGAGGTTAAGTAAGATCCATGGAGTTACGACTAAATCGTGAAGCTTTCCATTCCGAATTTACTCAAAAGGAAAATATAATATGGCCTTCTGGTCCTGTACAACGACCTTATGATTAATTCATTCCTTCAGCGTCGTTGGTCTGGACGACAAAGGGCCTTTTCTTTGGGAGGACGAAAGCCCTGGTAGTCCCAAATCCCGTGGGAGCTCTTCGTGCTAACTTTGGCGGTGAAAATAAAAGTCACTTACACAGGCCACGCACAGATGTGTACATTGTATTTGATACAGCACGTTTGGGAAGTCTCAGAGATGGTCTGTGCGTGTACGTTTTGATATGCTTTCTTTCACCCTCTGCGTCTAAGGCTTGGTTTTGTTAATGGCCCACCAACTTGACTGAGCGCTCGCTCTTCTGGCGTCTGAAGGCGTAGATATGTATAATCGGTGACACGCAGACTTGAACGCAACGCACGGTACTTGTGCCTAGTGTTAAAACCTCCTTGGCGAACATGGAGGCCGAATGAACAAAAGAAAAGGGTTTAAAGTGCGTCAGACACGTATGCCGGCCAAAGGAGTGAGTGGTGGCATGGCAAATGGTGGCACTGTCTTCCCGCGATTTCTTTGTCTTTTTCTGAGATGGCGCTAATACTACTTTTCTCGGTGACGAGGCAACGACCGAGTTAGATTTTAAGAGTAAGAAAGAGTGAAGTATTTTTGTTATTTAATAGTTACCGAGTAACAGTATTTAATTATTTCTGGACGGGAACGTGTACCACACAAGTAGCCAACCTAGTTTACGCCTTAGTTCACGCCTGTAATTTCCACGACGGAAAAAATACTAGATAGACCAACAAAATGCGCACAAGGTATGTCAGTATAGCCACACTTATTCCTGAACCAACGCGTTAAAAAGGAATTATTAACAACAAGTATTGTAAACGGCTGCTGCTTCAATCAAGATCACTTTGTCCATCTTCGTGTGAAAAGATCGCTACACAAAACCCTTAGATAACCAAAAGTATTACACAGCTTACATACCAGATAAAGCAATGAAGAAAACGTCTGTGTGTGAATAAACCGCCCGGTCAGGGCGCGCTGAAATAAGACCATTGTCCCAGCAACTGAAAATGGATGTAATATACGCCAAGAAAACTTGCATTAATGTTACTCACCTCAATTTTCTAAAGTTATCCCCCAATAACTTTTGCAAATCCATGCCCCGGCCAAAAAAAAAAAAGGCCTTTCTAGCCTTGTTTTTGACGAAGAAATCGCCATCGATTTAAGAAAAATTGTCCTATTTTTTAAGAGTTACCTCCAGTCTGTTTTCACGCATGATAATAGAATAATTTCGCATTATCAAATACATACATAACCGATTGCAGGTATTGATGATATATGGATTTATTAAAAGGGCATTTTTTATTTGCTTCTAAACTAAGATGTCAAAAAGTCATTTCGCGCTGATGAAGTCTAAAACATATGCTTTAAAAATACGCAAAATGGTATTATCTTTGCTTAAACACTATAAATAAGGAATCACCGTATTGTGACAGTCTTCCATGTGACTGAAAGTCTGGAGAGATCATTTCGATACGATAGTTGAGAGAAAGACCAAATATGCAAAATTATCATCCAATCTGACTGACCTGTTGTAAAACCCTTGAACACGTCATTGCCAAACAGTGCATAACTTTTGTTGAGGAAAATAACCTTCTAGGAACTTATCAGTATGGCTTTAGGCGAGGTTGCTCAGCAGTCACAAAACTTATAAAAGTATCCCGCAATCTAAGTTCATCCGTTGACAAGGGCGCACAGATAGATGTAGTAGTGTTCTTAGATTTTTCAAAAGAATTTTATTGTGTTTCTCACCCAAAGTTACTTCATAAATTCTAGTATATTCTTACAAACTATAAACTTTCGGCCTGCCTTGGAGCTTATCTGGTTGGTAGAGAGCACTTCGGGCAGCTGAATAGTACAATGTCATACAACGTATCCGCTATATCAGAAGTGCCCCTAGGGCCTGTTCGTAGGCCGCTGCTATTTACCCTATTCGCCATTTTTATTTTGGCAACAAACTCAGTGGTGCCACCTATTCGATAGCCCTAGCACACTTCCGGTTCGGGTACATTTTCTGAAATCTTACGCATCATTATTTTACCATAAGAAGGAATTATGTGTAAGAGTGGCCTAGGCGACCATTTTCCAATATATCGCGTAGTTTTATTATCGCAAAAACTGCGAAACCCACCGTCTACTTGAGAAACAGAAGTGTTTGGGGGCTATTAGCACACTAGCACCACCAGGTTTCAACTCACGCGAGAAAACGCGAATATATCGGTGGCATGAGTCCAATGATTTCATGCTGGTGTCAAAATTAAACATTTTGCCGATGATACAATTTTATATTCAAAAATACAAACATTCGATGATCCGAAGAAATAAAATAAGCATTTACAGAAATTGACAAGCTGGTGTCACGAATAGCAAATAAAAATAAACAGAAGCAAAACTGCATACATGAATATAATGCGAAAAACAATAGCAGCAGAGTGCACCTATAGTGCTCGGCGATGCCTTTAAAATCTGTGCTGGAGTACAAATACCTAGACGTTCTTATTCTTTTGAAATTGAAACTGAGCTGGAACGCACACATAGAAAGCGTTTCCAAGAAAGCACTAAAATCTTTAAATACTTAACGGAAGATTACATTTGCGAGTCAAGAGCTCAAATTAGCAGCCCATAAGTCACGGATATTACCAAAAATTCATATGCGATCCCGTTTGGGAACCATCCGCGCAACAAAATATTTACAAAATAGGACGCATAAAAAGCGAACCTGTCCATTTTTTAACCGCAATCGATACACACTGTTTCCACACTCGAGTCCTAATCTCTACCAATGCGTGCTCCGTAGTACCAGAAAGATGTTGAATCGAATGAAACTTTTTTTTTTAATTACTACGTGGTCATTACTTTATAGATATTCATAAATACGTCAGATGTGCAAAATACGATAACGCAGCTAGTACGAAACCTTACACATGTATTGTGCCTCATCGCTTTAACGCGAACCCCATAAACATTTTTTATGGATTGATGAATGGAACTGGTCTATACACGGAAGCTGTAAATACTAAAATGAGTGTGTTTTTTTTTATAAAAATGTTTAATACTGAAAGTATTATTTTACTATTCAAATGCTTACCAGCCTGTTTTAGACTGGCTGGCAGTATGTTAAAATAAATTAACTAGCATATAAAAAAGAGGCACTCAGAGTTACGAGAAAATAACGCGTTGCTTTTAAGCTGAGGTAAAGCGTTTCTTTTGAATCGTAGTAACGAGTAACGTACTTTCTGATTTTTTGAGTGAGGAAGGTATTTAGATACTTTCTTTCACTAACGTGCACATCTATTGTGACAGGTGGAGAATGCTGGACAAGCTCCTGCAGCAAATCCCTTCACTCTTTCCACTTTAGCAAAGTGAACGCTGGAAAGAAGGCGAGTTCCCCCTTTCCTTCTCTTCAGCATTTAGTCTGCAAAAGTGGAAAGATGGGAGGGCTCTGTGCGAGCAGCTTGGCATGCACTCTTAATTAACCTGTCACCGGTTATGCGGTGAGAAAGTCGTCTGCTAGCACAGAAGTTGCAGTGACGTCAGAACGACGCCGAGCTCTCATTGGCTTTGATTGAAAGGATAGTGGGTATACCTCAATGCTAGACGTCTTGAGGTCTACCCACTATTTTTTCAGACAGCCAATAAGAGCTCGGCGTTCTGACATCGTCTCCATTCCTGCAAAGAAGCAGACGAACTTGCGCTCCGCATAGTTTATTCTCCCCTTTAAATGCAAAATCAAAAGAAAAGAAAGAGTAGCGAACCTTTTTTTCTCATTGAGAAAACAAAAATAAAACCGACAATTATTGGTTTATCTCAAAGTCTAAAAAAAAACCTCTGTGTCTGATTTATTGTTGTCTGTCATATTTGAAAATGAAATTTGCTCAAACATTTTTTGCTCAATATTTACCCGAAAATGCTTTCTTTAAAAACCTCCTGGCGTGTTTATCGCGTAAGGGCAGAGATAAAGGCGTTGTGCCTGACAAAGCTTCCGCCTTCTAAAGTTTAGCAGCTGGAGATAATTAAATAATAAAAAAATAATTCTACAAAACATTACACAATTCGAATGCAAGTCAAAGCAGCAAGGGAAAGTAAACAACAGCATAATCATCTGATAAAAATATAAATAAACGTCAGCAAATTTTAGTACTGTTCCAACTAAAGCAAGGGGTGAACACTGCTTTTCCCCTTGCTTTTCAAAATGTCACGTTTGTCGGTCATAGTTGGTTCTTATGGCCCGCATCCTTCGCTTTGTGTTTCTAATCGGGTAGGCACTCAGGCTGTCTGTTGTTATGGTGTAGTCTATTTAAATGCATCCAGGGTAAAAGTGTGAAGTAGTATATTTGGTCGACCTTAAGCATATTATATTTGATGATGAGTGTGTGTGCCCTTAAATTTCTGGTATACTTTTTATACATTTTACACTTTCGTAATGCAAAAGCATAAGTTTATTATAGGCCGCAGCTGTAATCATTCCCCACACCAAAAGAAAATAACAAATTTTATAGTAAAATAATGAATAATATAATGTGTGTTTTAATCATGTAGGTGTCAAATATTTGTCCTACTAATACTTCTTGTTACCTGGGATAAATCAGCCTTTAGTTCGTTGACATGACAACTCCATGAAAGCTACTTAGCAAATCATACATACAAAATGTACTGTTCTGTCACTTGCTCCGAAAACATTGCTTCGAATGTGGTATCAGCCAAACTTTAGTCTTGCATATTTATTGTTTGAACATAATTTACTTAATTTTACTTGTTTATAAAAGTATACAATTAATTTGCAACCATTTTTATCATTTCATAAGATATTCATTAGCCAGCTTTTCTACGCACTTTTACGTCACACTAGGAAAAACTATATTTGTGCCGTCTGCGTACATTATTAATTCACGGGGACGTACTATAGCTGTAATACCACTAAAGTGCACGAAGTATAACGGAGGTTCTAAATTGCAGCTTTGAGGAACGCCATGTCATATTTTCCCTTCAATAGATGAATGGTCAGTTATAGATATATATTGATAAAAATCTGAAGGATATGTTTTTATTAGTCTTAGTGCGAGCCTCCTACATCATAAACTTCAAGCATTTTTATTAAAACGTCGCGTTGCACAGTATCAAGCGCTTTTATGAAATTAAAAATAATCCTAGAGTGAACAATTCGTTTTCAATATTTCCAACGATTTTATGCTCGATGTAGATTAGTGCTTGTTCCGCAGACTTATACTTGTAAAGATCATATGAACCTGTTTATTATTTGATTCTTTTGAATCAAAACTCGTTGGCCTGTAATTAATAATACATTAAAAATCTTTAAAATTACGAGTATCACCAAAATCGTCATAAATTATTCATAATTGTCTCTCCCGCTCCCTTATTCACAGGGGTTATTTTAACTCTGGTAACTTAAACCTAATTCTATATAGGGAGCAAGATGTTACTTAAAACTCCCAAGGGCTGCTTTATAGCTAAAAATGTTATTTCATCATTACAAGCGTCAACATCATTTCTTAAGTTTCTAATAATATTTTCAATTTGATATGACTTAGTTGGAATAAACATGATGAACTGCAGCAGTTCTATTGCGGGTACACAGTTATCCGCGTTCGCATTTCCTCCGCTGTACGTGCCTCAAATCAAATGCTGATTAATTTCGTCTGTCAGTTCTTTTCCACTGCAGGTACATTTATATTATTTATAAAGATTTTCTTCGTACTACAGCGAGGTTGCCTTCTATTAGTTCAGTCGTTTATGGTTTCCCATGCCTTTCTGCTCTAACTGGGAACACGCAGAAACTTATTTTGATGATAAGCACACTTCGCGCTCTTCAGACATCAGTTCAATTTGTTTCTAAACCTCCTGAATTGAGCTAAAAGACAAGGATCCTGACTTGTGATGAAGGCATGCTACTTGCGGGTTTTTGTATTTTTCTTTTATTCTGTTATACAAGTCGCCAGATACCAACTGTTTTCTTACTTTTTATTGTACCTTTCCAAAGGAAACGCTGCATTATAATTCTGTCTAAATTTTGTCTCCAAGATATATATGCACGGGTTCTGTCACGCTCTTCGTAGATGTCATCCCTACTTGTTCTATAAGGTAGCCCGAATCCTGTATGTCATCGTATATTAGGCCGTGCCAAAGCGCTTGTTTGTCGTTTTTGTATCCCTTAATTAAACAAGACCCAAAGCAGTAGATGGGAAGATGGTCACTAAGGTCGTATAATATGGCGTAGGCCGTAATATGATTACTATCTAGGTTTGTGATGCAGATGTCAAGAGATGTAGCAGTGTCTGTAGTCACCCTGGTTGGCGGTGTTATTATTTCGTTACAGGCATACTGAGAAATGATGTCCCGTCATTCTCTTCCATGACGGTCACGCGAAAGCTCATCGATGTTTGTATCCACGAGAGTAATAAATGACTAATACAACGGACCCGAGGATGCATAGTGCATTTTCGATAAATTGCTTAAATTCATGCACATTGACAGAGCGTGGTCTGTAGAACACAGCAACTATAGACTCAGATGGTCTAACAAATAAGCTTTCAAAATATTTGTTTATTCCTTTAAGGTCATCAATAACCTGACGCTGCAAGTTAATCTTGAGGTAAATGGCTGGACCGCCTCCAAGGCTTTTTTTTTATGTTTTGCTCAGAAGTTTGCACTTATAACGTGGCAAACTCGGTTGCGTGTCCTCTTTGATAATCAGGTTTTAGTAAGCTCAACAGCTTTCAATTCCAAACTCAACGAGTGTAAACATATTTCAGTGTTGTCTATCTTATTTTTATGCTTCTTGTATTTAAATGTATAAATAAAAACTCCCCTTCGCGTTTTCTTTATTTCTATTGAATCCCTGGCAGTCGTAATAGTTGCAATAAGGTTGAATGTCTTCCATCACAATAGTTTCGCGCGCACTCCGTTGGATTAGCCATCTTGTTTAGTTTATTTTTTTAGAATCAGCTGCACCGTCCTCTTTTTTTTATTGTATCTACGAAATCTATTATCATTTTCATACCGATGAAAGTTTATGTAATCTGTCGCAGTTAACCCCCTCAAGCCTTCATTGTAAACTAGATAATACTGCCACCTTCTGTGCGGTTTTTAATCAAGCAGAAGTATATTTCTATTCGTAAATTTCTCAATGCAAAGACGATACGTACTTATTTTTTATTTCACAAGTTCCACTGGTCCCGACCACTACACCCATCGAGAATGTATCCCTAGCTTGAGCCTTCACAATGCCGAAGTGACCATCGAAAATAAATCGCAAGACTTCGAATCAACAGTCGACTGGCGTCACTACTTTTTCGGCATAGAAAAGTAAATCATCCTCGACAGTGTTCTGACGTCAAAATTGATAGCAGGTCTTCACGCCATTGTCGAGGTTTCGTTAACTGCACCAAGCTCGCTGCGAATACTTCCTATAGGGACTTGGCAAACCGGATTTATTTTTTGGTGGTCTATAAACCACAGAAGACAAGTATATTTTTGCTTGAAAGTTTAGACCTGATCTGTCGGACGTAAGTTGCCACGTTTCTTTTTAGGTCAAAAAATATGTCTGCTTGAGAGGCGCTCTTCATACGATGTCTGCGGTAAGGAGCTCTCCTGGGACGTCGGTGGTGCAGTAGCTGTACCTCCTAATACGCGTCCATAACTGTTTCAGCTTTGGTGTGCGGTCATCAAGAGTCCTGCATGAGCAAAAGAGAACCAAGAGGCTTGTAGTCGGTATCGAGCTTGGAGAACATGGCGACCAAGATAATTAATAAACATCTCACGAGCCCAGATGAGCGTTAGACTCTCTTTTTCAATATTTTTTCCTTACTCTGCCGGCATACACAATTACTGTAAATTGGCTGCGCTCCTGCTTTTGTCTGAGCACAGCGCCGAGGCCATAACAAAATGTTACGGCAGTTAGTGTGGCCTCTTCTCCTGGGTCGTGTACCCCAAGGATTCATTGCAATGACATAATTGCCTTCCCCTTGTCGTACTCATCCTTTTGTGTATATTGTACAAACTGGTCTTGCATTGGCTGGAATCACAAAATTTAGGCAGTGCATTCAGTGACTTCGCAAAGTCTTCCATAGACTCACTTTTCTGTTTGATCTAGGCATCGAACCGAGCTTGCTTCAAAGTGCCGCTTTTTTGTTGCATGAAATACGTATTTAATTTACTCGTGCCGATGTTGAAGTACTTGCACCTACTTTGATCAGTTTTAAAGTGCTGAAGATGTTCTTGGCTTGGTCGCCCATGATGTAAAAAGGTTCTCAGTTTAGTGTTCTTCAGTTTAGTGTTTTGGGCTGAATCACAGATCTCAATTCAGTGTTCTCCAGGTTTTGGGCTGAATCAAAAATCAGTATAAAAACTTATGATTTTATTATTTTGGTTATTTCTCTGAAGACGAAAACGAAAATGGCTCCTCCGCCTGTTGTATCAGAAAGGATGTCCTCGCTGCGTAGGTTGCCATTTTACAAGCTGACCCGTTTCTCAGGGTGCCTAGAAGTCTTTAGTTTATGAAGAGACTCTTGATTTCCGGCGCTGATTTCACTTCCGGCAAAATGATGTGGTCAGCGGAGGAAGAACCAGGCAACTATCGTGAACAAGAGTACCGCGTAGAACAAGAAGACTATTATCTTCCTTTACCTCAAACCGGTAGCTTAACCAGCCAAAACGCAAGTCGGCAAGTCCCAGGAAATTTCCCTCCACACCACGTCCTTAAGATAATCGTCTGGTAGACCGCCATCTAGTGCGAATGGGTGAGGAATGTGGCGGACAGACTGTCCATGATAGTACCCACGTCGCTTCACGTTTGATGAGTTCAAAACTGTCTTTTTTACTCAACAATGGTAGCGAAGTGAGCCCGGTTGACATGCTAGACTTCAGCCATACAAGATCCAAAAGTTTCACACAAAAATTAATCACAAATGAGTCAATGAACCCCTTTGAGTGATGAACGTAAAGGGCAGCCCAATACGCCCTCGCCCATCAGAACACGTTGGAATCATGTCGTTGTATCGCTTTTCATTGCTTCGTATGACCCATGCTACCCTACTCAAAAATAAATCGTCAAAAAAAGACGAAACACAGGCAGAAACGAGCGCGGGCAATGTTGGTCGAACCGGACGGTGCCCTCCGAAAATATCGACAGCAGTACGCAAGGCCATGGGAGAGGGTGTATGCCTGCGCGAAAGCTTACTAAAAGGAAGGTTAATTTCACATGCTACAAAAACAGATCAGTCCTATGTAAAAAAATGTTCCCTGTGATTTTCATCACAGAACAAGTGATGAGATACCGCCAGTCTTGTACACGTTACTAAAAAAAAGTAATCGATTACAGTTACTATTACTCTTGGTTAAAAAGTATTCGATTACATTACTTGATTACTCGACGGCAAAAGTAATTGGACGCTACTTTAAGAAGTAACCGTTACTTTTCCGATTACTTTATTGTGTGAAGACACATCTTTAGCGCTCATAACAATGAGCTACTTCCAACCGATATTTCACATTTGCACAAGTATTGAAGAAGAAAAACTGGCTCCCTCTTCGTGGTCGTTGCACCTTCACAATGCGGACACAAGCATATAATTCGTTTGAAGACGTTTAATGATGTGGGCGTTCGCCAGTGTGTGTGTGTGTGTGGGGGATACGGTCCATTCGTCACATGCGCACTCGTCACAGGACGATTGGTCACAGGACGATTCGTCGCACAGGAAAATTCGTCATAGGACGACTCGTCACGCGGCCAACCGGTCCTACAATAGTTCGTCCCTCCAAAAATGTATTGGGTTCAATTTGGTTTGGGCGGACAAAGTGGCTCACCTCATATCTTAGTATGTCTTTGGCTTCTGAAAAGCGAAGAATTTGTAACAAACGTTTTAGCTTCTGGTTTGGTCCCGAACATTGAATGTTGGTTCTGCCTGACAAAGTGAGTCACCTCTTATCTTAGCATGTCTTTCGCTTCTCAAGGTCGAAAAATTTGTAACAGACGTTTTAGCTTCTGAGTTCTCCCCGAACGGTGAATGGGGAGGCCATATAAAAGCGACCATTTTTGAACTCGGACTACATTCAAAAGGATGGAGGTGATCGCCACAGAGAGAAGTGGAGCCATGCAGCTGCACGAGGGGTATACTCGTACATTTGCAGCAGAAAGAATTCCGATACGTATTGGTTTTCTCGAAAAGGTGCAAGCAAGGCAAAGTAAAAACTGATTTGGCTGCCAGTCGGATTATTGCTCGTTCAAGCCAGCAACTTGGATCAACCTGCTGAAGACTCGTAATATGATGAAAGGAAAACCGGATGAGTATTGTAAGATTACTAACCATTGGTTTATGTCACAGTGGGAAGTCGTGAAACTCCTCATCAGGGAATGTGGGCAGTTGTTGAAATTTACAATTTACTATCGTCCCCTGCCCAATCGATGTGACCAGTTGCCAGTATGACGAGTCATCCTGGGACGAATGTTCCTATGTGACGAATCGTCCTGTGACCAATCGTCCTGCGACGAGTGCGCATGTGACGAATCGTCCTCGTCCCTATGTGTGTGTGTGTGTGGGGGGGGGGGGGAGGGGGGCGGGGGGAGCGGAGGGGGTTCTGCTTGAGCAAGGGTTGTCGCTCTAAGTTTGCGTCGCTCATTTTATTATTCACATGTGGATGAGCTCGCATGTTATACAAAAGAACAGCAGCTCCAGGATTTGAAACGGATCATGTGTAGTATCCATTAGCGGAAGAGATCGCCCCGACCACTTCTCAACTCGAAACATTGCTTGTCACAAAGACCACGAAGGGGAAATTTCAACTGCCTTTGTTATATTTTGCATCCGCTTTAGGCATTCTTCGGTTCTGGTTAACCTACGGGCTGCGAGTAGGTACCCTAAGCAGGATTTTTTATTTTTTTTTTTATTTCTGTGTGCGTGAGGGGGCTAGTTTGAACGAAGGACTCACAAAGCTACATTCTGCTTCCTCAAACTTCGCCCTGAATGGCCTTTGTCACGCACTGTGGCTTCCCTGGGGCTTCCCACTCCCAATCCCAGCTCGAAAAAAAAAACAAAAAAAAAAACGGACATTCCACAGAAACTGTACATAGAAAGAGATTGACCTCGCTTTCTACAGCTCAGCAAAAATCTTTCTTTTTCCCGTTCGAAAAAAAAAAGCAAATTTTATTTTTGTCATTTTATAAAAAAAAGGCGTGTGCTGGGGGGGGGGGGGGGGGGCGTGGACAAATTGTGATGGTTACAAGTAATTTATTACTTCAAAAAGTAATCAGATTACTCTTTTGATTACTGCCTAATAAAAGTAATCAACTGATTACAAAATTACTCCAAAAAGTAATCGATTACAAGTAATTTGATTACTTGTAACGCATACGGTACAAGTCTGGATACCGCGACGCTTAATTGCAGCGCCTGAATAACAACCCCGGCACGCAAGCGGGAATTTAGTGTGCCAAGAAAAAACTTGTCATGGACATGCAAACAAAACACTTTTTACTTTGAGTAAATATATTCATTTGTAATAACATTATAGTTGTTTAAAATCAGGTCGCGACTTCCGTTCACCCTGTAGATACCGCTTTTGATGGCGTCCCGAAAACAAATATAATAATATTTTTCTAGTATATTTAATCTCATCAAGGTACATACCCCCAGTTTTCTTCCGTACTCCATAGTTGACACAGGAGTTGATAAAGCCGTTATTTGAAAAGACATGTGGCGACATCTGCACAAACCTAAGACAGGCAGCGTTCACAGACAGCGTCTATTGCTTCGGGGACAGGAAAACTGGACTCTGGGAACTCTGGGAACAGAAGAGCTGGGCTTTAGAACTCCGGGAACAGAAGAGCTGAACTTTGGAACTCAGGGGACAGAAGAACTGACCTTCAAACCTCCGGGTACAGAAGAGCTGAACTTCGAAACGCCGGACCAGGAAACGGTGCTCTGGAGACGCTAGGGTGTGAAGATCTGGGCTTTAGAAATCCTGCGACAGAATAGTCTAAATCCGGAACTTTGGGGATACATTATTTGAACTTCGGAACTCTGGGGACAGAATAAATGTACTCTAGGAACTCCGAGGACATAAGAAAAAAAATGATTTTTGGAACTCCGAGGACAGAAAAGCTGAACTGTGGAACTCCGAAGACTCTAATGGTACGTTTACACTTGCGGATCCGCCAGCGAATTTGCCTAGCTTTTGCCGCTGGGGCGAAACGCTGGGCGAAAAACGCGGCGGCGAGCCGTACATAGGTCCCGGACTTATTTCTGCCGCCGAACGTAGCGTTTCGCTGACCGGAAGTGAGATTCTTCCGCAGCGCGGCACTACCTACGTCACGAGTACGCGTTCTTCCGGGAGCAGCAACGTCCGGGAGAGACAGCCGAGTTGGGAACTCTCGCGCCTTCTCGTCATAGTTGACGGGATGTTACGAGAACAGGTGCCGCAGCCGACGCCGCCGCCACCGCTCAGGCAAATAGGTGTAAACGCAACCCGCTCGTCGCCGCCGCCGCCGGGAGCGGATCCGCTCCCGCAGCAGCGGATTTCTTCTCGGGTGTAAACGTATCATAACACTGTGCTCTGGGAGCTTCGGGTACAGAAGAACTGGGCTCCGGAACTCCGGGGACAGAAGAGCTCAAATTCGAAACTCCAGAGATCAATTAACTGTGCTTTCGGAACTCTGGCAACAAAAAAAAAAAAGTTGAACTGCGGAACACCAGGGACAGAAGTGGGCTGCGGAAAAATGTGAAAAAAATAGCTGAACCTCAAAACTCCGGGACAAAAGAACTGTCCTTTGTGAACCCCGGGGAAAGGACTTAGCTTCGGAGCTCCGGGGACAGCATAGCTGAACATCAAAACTCCGAGGACAAAAGAACTGTCCTCCGGAAGGTACACTCTTAGAAAAAAGGGTATGGATAGTCCTCCCTTAGGGGAGGGACGGTCTTGTAACCTATGTTCCTTTAGAAAGAAAGAAACTTTCGTCCCTGAAGCAGGGAAGCAAAGTTCCTCCGTCGCCTGCATCTCAATATGGCGGCCCCGAATCGAGCAAATCGGGCCCAATAAGGCTTAGCGAGGACGCTACGTCTCTTGTACGGGACGAGAGCAGCAGCAAATGAAGGCGTAACACGAGCTTTCCGCAAACTGTGTTTATTTCCGAAGCCAGATCCCCCCCACAGGTACAGAAACTTGTGTTTCGAAAGCAGTTACTCAGTCTTCTCGTCGACAGCACTGCGATGTTAAACGGAGACAACCAACACCCAGTTACTTCGTGCACTTTGCGTCTTACCTTTGGTGTTCCTCGAGTCACAATTCCTTCGTCAACCGCACATCACGGAGAAGGGCAAACTCAATCCGCGAAACCAAAAGCCGCTCTCGAAAGAACAAACTCGAAGCCGCTATTTATCGCGTGGCGTGAAAGAAGGTTAAATCGGTAGCCACCAGATGGCGGGGTCAAGCAGAGTAATTTAGAGTTCCTGTATAGCTACCTACGGTAGCAGAGTTGCGCATTCAGCCTCGGCGCGTGGCCGTAGCGCCGGCTTTCCCACACGAGCTGGATGCTTTGCTCCTCACGTGACAAAATTTGGCGAATAGCGGCGCCGCGCGCGCCGCCGCGCATGGAAAACAGGAGAGGAGGAAAAGGAGGCCGAAAGCAGGGAAACATACGCCGGGGCAAGAGAAACGTCGGCGGAGCGACCGTAAAGGTGGCTTTCTTGCACGCCAACGGATGCTTTGCTCCTCACGTGATGGATATCGGCGAATAGCGGCGTGGCGGCGCGGGGAAAACAAATGCGCAACTCTGGCTCCCGTAGGGAGCCTATACAGGAACTCTAGAGTAATTGCAAGTAGCTAGGCTAGGTGGCGCTAGGTACCGCCCACTTCCTGTTGTACAAAAAATAGTTTGCTTCTCTCAGCTACTACTGCGCTTGGAGATCCTCTACAGTACACACATTACGCTTATTACAACATCAGGTGAACATACATTGAGCACATACACAGTACACACAAATATCAATACAACCTGAACACCACACTAACCCGAACACTACACCTGTGCTCTGCGTTTCCGTCTTTTATACTGGTCGTTTTGAACGTACGGAACTTTTCGGTGTCTCCCTAAGCAATAAAAAATATTCCTAGCACGTTGATTTTTTCCCAGCAATGGCATACCTCTGAGAGTATTTTGAATGGCTCAGGGAATGAATCTCTTATTAAAAACTAAACGCTCGATCATGCCGTAATTATTTGAAACCCAATAAATCAAGCCGCTCCAATGCAGTTCGAAGCCATGAGTTTGTTTCCCCACACGGCACGTCGTAGCCTGTATTTCTATTGGTTTTTCTATTTGTGCTGATCGCGCAAAGCTGCAATTGCCGTCTTGACTTAATCTCTGTAGAGCGGATATTCACACAGCTGGAAGTGATGCTTCACGGACTGAGAAATCGTTTTTCGATCAACTTGAATGCAGTCAAAGCCGCGACTTGCAGCAGGTGTTAAGTGTACGGAGCTACGCCGCGGCCAGCCCGAAAACTTCTAGCGCTCATCCCAGCGCGCCACGGAAGGCAGTTTCTCCAGGAACCGTAGTATATTTAAACAGCAAAATAAGGGGTAGCTTTTTTTTTCGGTTTTACCTGCTATTGTTTTTTAATGCCGAAATTCCAGGCTGTAAATATACGTACTTTCCGTCACGATTTCGTACTGTTCAGTCCTTGCCCCAGAGCGCAATCGCTCTCGGGGACGAGACAATTCCGACAGTCACATTGGCCACTGTACGATAGGAGCTTCTACTGTTCAGACCAGCGTTCCAATATGACTATCCGCACGTTGATCGATTGCACGTAATCCTTCAAGTGTCATTAAACCTTTTAATGTAAAGCGGAATGTCAATCTGCGACACCCCGTTCCCTCCGATCACGGCCCGTCCAGCGGCATCAATGCCCAACAGTTTACGATCTCATCTTCTTGTTACACCACTGATACGCGAACACACGGTCACATCGGCGATAATTCCAGTCTTCTGTTCACAACCCACAACACTGCCATCACGATGCTGCAGCTATGTTGCTGATACGCACAAACACAGAACCACGTTGAACGCCGGTTGCACTCGGCATCGGAAAACAGAACAGAGCTCAGGGGGGAAGGCACCCAGGCAGCCGGCAGCAAAACCTGCCTGTCTTGGACGCAGTACCTGCGGTTTCCATAACGTCTAAAACGTCGACACAGTTCCGCGTGGTTTCGCTACTGTAGTGACTGTAGTGCTGTAGTTCCGTGCCGCGCGAGTACCGCAATCCGGAGACGGCTATCCCCCAGTGTACGTGGCACTGCGGGCACTGCTCCGGAACTTCGCTGCTTCTAGCGGCTTCGTTTGCTCGTGTGATAAAATTAGTGATAAAAACGTCAGTGCAACCGAAATGTTCTGCACGTTTAGACTAGAAGACGGAATTACAGACGGCCTTCGCTGCCGCTGAAGCTCAATCAACTCAACAGCTATTTATTAAACAACGTGAGCGACCTGCTCGAAAAACGAAACCGAAAGACGATGAGTCGGGAGGGCGAAAGCTTCTTCCCGTCTGCCTGGAGAAGGAGAAAACGTTTCGTTCCTCCCCTTTTCTCGTGTCCGCTTGGGGGCGCGTCGGTTGAAGGGAGGAAGACGCGCCGTTGCTACTTCTTTCCTCCATTTTTTTCTTAGAGTGTACGGGGAATGAACTTAGCTTCGGAACTCCGGTGAGACAGAAGAGCTGAACTTTGGAATTCCAGGAAAATATAACTTGGCTTATGTACGGCGGATGCAGAAGTGCTGAACTTCGGAACTGGGGGGATAGAAGAAATGTGCTCTGGAAAGTCTGGGAAGATAATGACTGGGCTTCAGAACTCTTGGGACAAAAGAGCTAAACTTCGGAACTCCAGAAACAAAAGAGCTCAACCTCGGAATTCTGGGGACAGAAGAACTGGACTTCAGAACTCCAGGGACGGAAGGGCTAAACTTTGGAGCTCCGACGATAGAAGAATTGTGCTCTGAGAACTCTGGAGAAAGAACTGTGCCCTGGTAACTGCGCGGGCAGATGGGCTGTGCTTCTTAAACTTTGGTAATAAAGCTGTTCTTCGGCAACTTCGGCTCAGAAGATCTGAAGTCCGGGCCGGGACTCTGGGAACTGAACGGAGTCGATACGACCCCCATTTTAGGACAATCGATGACAAGCTTCGGTGGAGAAATTTCAGAGGGGAATAGCATTTGAAAAAAGTGGATTTGCGTCATTGCCTTAACGCTAATGTCAAGCCGTTACTGGTTTAAGTGAATTCACGGAAACATTTATTGCATCGCTCTTCTGTCTTCCTTTCGCTCTCATTTCAGTTAGTGCTCAATAAGCGCGCGCTGAGCCTCCTTTATGTTTCGTAACAAAAATAACTCGTCTAATTCGTTTATTTTTTTATTTATTTAAATAGCTTGAAAAACCTGGAGTCAAGGTATTCCATAAGGGAGCGTGTTTACACACCCTTTAGAAGCGAACGATGTTGGCCAAGCTCCTTAAGAAGCAGGTCTACCGTTTCTGGGAGTACCGCAAGCTCTAACCGGAGAGGTCGCCTGCTACAAACAAGGTATTGGGGATGTTTAGTTGCTCGTTTCGATACCTCCGATTACGATACCCGGTAACAATACGTAGCATGCGCAAAGGCGTCGGAGGAATATCGAGTGGGGTTATCGGGGTTATTGAAACGATCTCCTAGAACTCCCTATGCCATGTAAGGCGCTTTGGCGGGTCCTCGTGCCGCTTCTGAGCACGGCCCCGCGGAGTGGCCACCGAAAGGCACTCTGCCAGTGCGGCTGGCGAGGGGACGCGTTGACGCCAGGCCGGATGATTGAGGAAACGGCGTCAATTAGATCCAATAACACGAGCGCCGCGGCGTGCCCTACCCTAGATCCCTCCCTCTCTGCCCCCTTCTTTTTCCCTTTCTTTCGTTTTTATTTTTTCTACTTTTTTTTTTTGCATTATTGTGGCTGCGGAACTCTGGAGCTACCCGCCAGTTGCTAATACGTGAAGTTATACTTCTTGCAAAGCGTCAGTTCGGAATGCGCGCCACCTCATGGCTATCGCTCCTTTAGCAGAAGAGCAGGAAAGAGTTTTACTTACATTGAAATAAACACAGCGCAAAAGAACCAGGACTAGCAGCAAAAGAACAAAGACTACTACTCCTTGTACTCTTGCAGTGTGTTTATTTCATTGTGCTTAACCATCAGCCCACCGGCTCATTTTGATTCGGCTAACTCTACGATTTATTTCAAATTTGACGTGAATGCTCGAGGAAGCTCGTGCTTTAACACACCATAAGGTGTGTTGAAGTAAGAGTAAAGAAGAATGAGTTATTCATTCTCTTAAAAAGAGTGAGTTCCAAATTCGGTTAAGAAGAGTGAGACATCTATTAAGTTAAGAAGAGTGCATGAGCTATCCATTCTGTTAATAAGAATGAGTTTTCTCTTCTGTTAAGAAGAGTGAGTTGGTTAAAAGTAATTTTGAATTATTCGAGAGATGGAAAGTAACTACTTTTCTTAGAAGGAGAATTTGGTGAAAATCAGAATGATGATTCAAAATCGGTGCTCTAGTTTCCTTTATGCAAGCTGACGAAACATTATCAAAATGTTCCCTTGATTATCGTTTTGGTCCTGCCATTTCTTCGGCCTTCCTTGTTGTTACGAATCGTTGACAGTTTACCTTGTATTTTGTTTATTTCCTTCAGGATACGCTCAAGGGTTTATGTTGTTTAGAAAAAGAGGACTTTCGATATGGTGGCAACTTATATGAACTGAGTTCCAATAGGCGGCACAACGTTTACTTAAAGCGGTCTTCCGGCCGCGGTGACTTCATGCCACCGATTCGAGGCTTGATTGCCAGCAATGAAGATGGACGGTGTTCTCCGACTCTGCCGGTTCTATGCGCTTCCTCGAGTTTTTTTTTTTTTTTTTTTAGTTTGTTTTACGTTTGTCTCGAGCTGACGCAGTTGGTCTGGCCCCCCCAGGAACCGCCACCAAACGACCGAACTAGACAAAATAAATAACAAAATAAAAAGGCAGTACATCGTCGACCGCAATAAAAGCTGCAAGAAGGCCTCTCATGTCTGTCACATTTTTCTTCTCCCTTTTCCAATGGTCTAACTACACACAACGTTTTTGTTTTTGTTTCTTTTTTTTAACTTTGGGATTACAAAGTGCAAGGCGCGCTGACAACGTAGCGTGCTTCGACACTATCTTGCGAACCTCGGTGAAACTGCGCCGGTAAAGCTATTTCGTGTTTCTTACACCAGTTGAAAAAGCAAGATAGACTCTGCAAGAACAGATGATGTATAGATTTCCAATCAAGAACGCATTTTTGTTTTAACTGGTGTACCACTCTGTGGCGTACAGTACGGTCCCCGAGTATCTGTCCTGATGAAGTTCCAGCTTACTTTAATTTCCTAAAGTAGCCAATAATGCCAACTTGCCCAAAGCCAGGGAGCGCTCCTCTCGGCTCTCGAAAAGCGGTGTATGCTTCTACGACTCTATACATTACTAACGCTACATAACTAACGCTTTGGGGGCTCACAATGGTATGAACTCTAGTGCTAACGTCATTTTGTAGCCGCAATTCTGAAAATTAACCAAATAAGCTAATATACTTGTTTTTAAGGAAATGCTTAAGGCCTTCAGATCTAAGTCCTTTACAGTATCAACGAAAACCTCACACCCAATGGCGTGCAAAGCGGAGGTATCGAGCTTATTACGAAAGCCTTCAGCATGCCTATAAAACGAGGATTTAAGAGTGTTTATAATTTGCTTTAGCAACACGTGTTAGGAGCCAAAAGCCACGGATACCTTGAGTCAATTTGAGTAAAGGAGCAAAGCGCTCAACAGCTCTCCACGTTACGAGCGGACCACGGTATCTTGTCATGTGTTTACGTCGGAAGCTGTAAATGTTTCACCGGGACTGCAGCTTTCGCCGTTCGCCACATCATAGGCAGAGACGTTGTATCGCCAGGACCCCAATTTAAAAAAAAACTTCCAGAAGTTTTGAAATAATAGATTCAAAATCGCATTAAAATCCTCCAAAAGGCAAACGTGGCACAACTCGATGGATAAATAAATGCATGGGTCATTAATGGCTCGAAGCTTGGTCGCAGGTTTGCGCCACCTAGCCAGCGAATTTTTTAGCAGATAAACTTCGATACAAAAACATTTTACGTTAATATTTTAATTGCACTATGTGTAAAAAATGATCAGTCACAGAGATCTCCGACAACTTCCCGAACCCTAATGCGTCCTTCTACAGACGTGGAAGTTCCACAATCCTCGCTACATCGTCTAGTCTAATTTTGCGCTCCGCTTATTCTGCCGGGGTTGACACCTTACGTGAGGGAGCATACGGGGGGAGCTCTTCCCAATGCCAGCTCGGAAAGTGACATCGGTGATGTCACTCTCCTAAAATTGCGGTTCTCTTTCGATCTATCGATCAAACTATCATGAACGCAGAGGACGCTAACTCAATGGTCTCAGCTTTGAAGTCAATTTTGTGTTTTGAATGACCTGGGCGCATGCCGAGTGTGTGTGTGTGACATCAGGCTACGTCATAGTTCCACGTGACATCATGGCATGACGTGACGTCACGCAACTGTGTGGCTTCACGTGGCTCTGACGTCACAAAATGTGCGTAACTCCTGGATGTCGCTTGACACCGGGACGTCACATTACGTCATGAGCTCGCATGACTGTGACATTCCGCGACGACAGGTGTTGCCTGACGTCACGATATCACGTGACGTTATTCTGTGACGTTACGTGACGTGATGCCACTGTGACATCACGATGAAGACGGAGTCGCTACAACACCCCACATCGCTTCGAGTGAAAGGAAGAGCTCGTAACAGGTAGCGCCGTAGTATTCCGATTCGTGTGACGGATGCGCCCCTTCGCTACCGGGAGCACGCACGTGCACTATACGAGTATTTCGAAGAAAAGAAATTAAGAAAATGCTTTATGCGACGAGAAGCCGAAGGAGAGCAAGGGTCGATCGAAAGCGCGCGGGGACGTCAAAATGCCGAGCTTCTGAATGTAATGATTAGTGGGTGTAGACGCAAAGCTAGATGCCCGGCGTTCGGCAATCGAACGCGTTCGAAGAGTGCGGTAGAGACAAGGGCAGTTAACTTTGCGTCTACCCATTATTCGGTCCAACCAGAGCTCCGCCTTTCGCCTCCTTTTCTCTCTCAGTTTCTCGTTGCATTCTTTTCTCGACTTTGGCTTTTCTCGACCGTGGGAGAGGGCGTTTGTAGCGACCTCCACCAGCTACCAGGAGGCTGGTAGCTGGTAACTAGACGTTAGGAAGGTGGAGATAGCTATACACGTTTGCAAGTTCGGTCTCAGGGCGCCGCCATCTTTCTCAGTGGGGTGCGCTCTTGGGCGCTGCCACAATCCGATTACGACGCCTTAGCAAAGCTTCGTAATCGGATTATGACTCGTCCAAGCGCACCCCAGCCAAGCAAGATGGCAGCGCCCTGAAGCCGGACTTGCAAACGTGTATAGCTATCTCCAACTTCCTAACGTCTAGTTACCAGTGATCTGCCAGAGAGCCTCCTGGTAGCTGGTGGAGGTCGCTACAAACGCCCTCTCCCATGGTCGTCTTTAAAACAAGGGAAGAACCGGGCTGATCCTTTCATAGATTGATGTTTCAGGTTCTGGCTCTGCAACATGGCGTTAGAAGAGTATGCCTGTCTGTCGTGCCCAGACATTTTGTGTATGGTAGGGGGGATCTGAGATTTTCGTGACATTGATAGCGCGAAGGGGGGGGGGGGGGGGCTAATTACGAGTGGGGTGCTAAAGTTTTCGTCCCTGGCTAGGCATTTGTGGGCATCCAAATCCGGGGTTGCTTCTTAAGGAGCGCTGACGTACACAAAGTAATCCGCCCAACTTTTGAAAGTTGACAGTTACCGTGTTTCCCGGGCGATAGACAGGCACGCGGCGCGGCTTTGTTTACCAACTCGGCCGGAAGGCCGCGCATGCGCAGAAGCTATGTGGGCAAAAGCGGCCAGGCTATCCGTGTTTTCGCCATTGCGTTGTGTGTCGTGCGCTCGTTGTTGACGTTGTATAGACATTACATTCCACACGCGTAGATAGTCCGCACTTTTAGTACCCGAAGTAGCTTACGCCTGTCGTCGGAGACGGACGTGTGTTCGGGGAGCTCCGTGAAAATGGACGCCAACGCAGCGGCGTCGCCAACTGAGGCGAGCCCGCTTGCACCAACCAACGAGGAATCCTACAGGATGTTACTGCCGCCTCTGCCAACGGGTGAGCACGTCTCCAACACGGTATTTCTCCACTGTGATCCGAGTGCCAGGCCCTAGCGCATCGATGATTTTGAAGAGGTTCTACGAAATGCTGGGGGCAAGGAGAGTATCGCTGCCATTGGCGCTTTCCGCTACAACCATGTACAGCTACTCACCCTGAAAAGCGCAGAAGCAAAGGAAGAAAAATTACGCAAGGGCTCTCTAACTATCAAAGGAAAAGAGTGCGTGGTCATCGACTCGAACCGCACTGAAAAGGAAATCCGGGTGCATTGGCTGCCACCATTCATCCCCGACGAGGAAGTTAACAAGGCTTTTGCATCTTTCGGAGAGGTGAAGGACATTACCAGGGAGAGGTGGAGGAAGGCAGGATACGAAGAATTTGAATCGACGACAAGGTGTGTGCGTCTGCGTCGACATGAGGGAGTGTCACTCGGTGACATCCCATTTCAGCTGAGTATCCTGAGCGTGGTCGTTTTGGTATCTGTGCCCGGCCGCCAACTTGCCTCCGCTGCAGGCAGCTGACATATGTGAAGGCAGTGCGCGACACCATGGTGTTCCAGATGCCGTTGTTTCGGGCACAATGCGGAGGCGTGTGTGCCCACCTATATGCAAGCATGGCTCGAGTGACTGGCGCTGCGGCCATGGAGACCGCTGAGCTGGGCGCCAGTATGGATGAGCCGGAGATGCTCGAAGCCAGTCCCTCGAGGCAGGTACTCGCTGAGAAACATCCGACACCCGGACAGGAGCTGAGGATGGACATCGCGGAAACTCCGATAGAGATTCCGTTCGCCATGCTGGGAGCGCTGTCGACGAGCGCCGAGGAGGAGAATTGCGGTGTGGAAGACGGCCACTCCGTGGGCAAAGAACACACGAGGACGGGGAAACCTGTTGATAGAGGAACCGACGCCGGAGGGGACGACACTGCTAGCAGCGCAACTGGGATTAGGGACCACGGAGGAGTCGACGGGGAGGACAACAAAGAGAGCTGGCAGAGGGGGCAAAAGGAAGGACGACTGAGAAAAAACCCGACACTTGACAGCCTCCACCTCCACCCGCCACCCTCACCAACCTTGGCCGACACCATGACCGCTCCACGCGCCCGTCAGAATGTCCCCTCAGGGGGCGCTTCTTCTGCCACCGATCTCTGACTTCTTTACTCGTGCCTTACAATCATGGACCTTACCAAAATAGCAGTTATTAGAAAGTTTTAGTGGATCGTTCCGATACCTCCCATAACGATATCCGATAACGAAATTATGCATTCGCAAAGTCGGCGGCGGAGTATCGGGTATCGTTATCGGAGTCGTCGAAACGATCCACTAAAACTCTCTATTACAGACACCGTGAGCGGGGCCATCCCTGTTGACCAGGTAAGCGTAAAGTGCCCCTGCTAGCTGTGTTTCGGGATTACCTTATTATCGGGGCTAATTTTTTTTTCACCTCTTTTTTATGTCTTATAACAACAGCAATGCTTATCACCTGCCCAATGGGGTGGGAAAACTGTATACAAACCGCTCAGGTGCGCCCTTCTTTTTTTTTTCATTCAAACGCACAATTTATTTGAAATAAGCATGATAACCTAAGCATTCTTTTAGAAGGTTTCAAATTTCTTTTTGATGTAATTATGTTGACTGAAACGTGGGCTGACGCGAAAACTGATGTTCCAATTTTAGAACCATACAAAACGGACTCCGTAAACCGCTCTTCACAGCGAGGAGGCGGTGTTTGTATGTATGTAAAAACTAATCTTAACTGCACCGAAATTAGCGACTTCACGACGGCGCAACGCGATTATGAAGTTTTAACGGTCAAACATTTGAAGTGCGTATATTGCGTGATATATCGCCCTCCGAATGGTGATATTTCTTGTTTCCTAAAGTTCATTGCCGATTTGTTTGTGTTTATTGGTGAAAATAATCTCACTTTGTTCTTGGGTGGAGACTTAAATATCTATATGCTCTCCTCATCACCGAGGCAGCTAGTCTTTCTTCTTATATCAGTCGTACGGATACTTTAACCCAATCTCTAAACCCACGCGAATAACTCTTTTGAAAGAAACATTACTTGATTTGTTTCTAACAAATGCCGACGAATCTCACATGTCCGCTCCAGAGGTGTCATTGGAACCACAATAAGTGACCACCTGCTAATATATATGATTGTCGACTCGAAGGTCGGGATACAAAAGGATAGAGATGACTGCCGAGTTTATTATCAAAATATCACGGCAGAAAATCTAGATGCATTTGAAGCTGAGGTTTGCCGTACTGATTGGAGCACGGTGTTTTCCAGTGTTTCAGCTGACGAGGCATATGATTACCTTATCGGGAGTTTTACAAAGATATGAAAAGAGTTTCCAGTACAAAATACACCTTGCCCACAGGAAGACTCGGAAGACTCGGAAGCCTTGGGTAACAAAGAAAATAATCAAAATGATGAGTAAAAAAGACGCTCTCTACAACAAATTCATTAAACCCAGAAAACCAGGTGTGCTGGCGTTATTTATAAAGCAGCGGAATGCTGTGACAAGTGCTTTACGTAAGGCTAAGTGTACGTAATTTATGCTGCGTTTGAAAATGAGCGACGAGTATATATATGGAAGAAGCTTAACTCATTTCTGCGGCGTGGCCCTTTCGAATCTACAGCCATGAAGCTTAACATTAAGGGGGAGACGAGAGGTGGTTTGGCGTTGGCTGAAATATTTAAGGATTATTTCGTAAACATTGTAAAGAATGATAACGACGCCGATGAATTTCGATTTGTGAAAAATGTCTCTGACACATTTTTTCTTGCCCCCACCGACGCGGAGGAAGTAACATCAGTTTTTATGAATCTTGGAAATGGCAAAAGTACTGAAATAGATGGTGTTCAGATGAAACCTCTGAAACATGTATTTAAATCAATTGCTCCTCTTTTAGCACATATTTTTAATTTGGCACTTCAAAATGGCCATTTTCCTAAAAAAAATGCAAGTTGCAAAGGTTGCGGTTGTTTTCAAGTCTGGGGATAAAAACCACTTAGGAAATTATAGACCTGTTTCTGTGCTCCCAGTGTTTTCAAAGGAGATAGAGAAAATAATACATGCCAGATTATACATCTTCTGCGAAAAACACTCTATCCTAACATCTTGCCAGCTTGGTTTTAGGAAGGGGCATTCGACGAAACTCGCGTTATCAAAACAGGAGGAACTAATTTTAAGTAACATTGAAAGAAAATTGATTACCTCGGGGGTCTTCATTGATTTTTCAAAAGCTTTCGACCGCCTAAATCATAAAACTCTGCTTCAAACATTAAATACATACGGGGTGCGAGGACTAGCCTCAACGATGATAGAGAGATTTTTTTTTTTTTTTTTTTTTTTAATATCGCCATCAGTGTGTTGTGATCAATAGTCAGCGCTCTAGCGTAAAGAAACTGACGTCAGGCGTGCCACAGGGGAGCATCCTTGGACCATTTCTGTTTAACTTATGCATCAAAGATATAGTAAATATAGATGACAGCGCAGATTTTATAATTTACGCAGCCGACACCAGTTTATTCTGTTCGGGGAAAGTTGTCCGACAGGTTTTATGTGCGACAAATAGCCTTTTGCAGATGTTAAGTGACTGGAAAATCTCAAACCCTTTAGTAATTATTACAGATAAGACGAAAGCAATATTTTTTCGATCCAAAAATACAATGTTTTCGTCTACTCAAGGGCTCTCTTTCCAAAGACGAAATATTGACTTTGTACAAAATTTGACGGTTCTTGGTTTGATATGTAATGAGTACATGAGCTGGGACGCCGAAGTACAATGCATAGCTGGCACACTTTCAAACGTCATGGGCATTATTTATAAATCCCGTCATATATTACCCCTTTCGGCCTTAATTCTTCTTTATAACTCCCTCTTTTACTCTTGCTATAATTACTGCTTTCTTGATTGGTGTAGCACAACAGCTACAAATATGTATCACTTACATGTTCTCCAGAAGAGAATAATTTGAATTATGTGCAATACAGAGTTCAACGCTCACACATTACAACTTTTCAAAAACCTTCATATAGTTCCAATTACAGAGCATTATAATTATAAACTTTTTTCTAACATATCGAACGTCTAGCTGTAAGGCAAAATCAACTTGTTTTTCTATCAATCACCAATATGAAGCGGAGAGTGCCTGCATATGCAGGCCGTTGTGTTGGCACACGGTCAACGCCTCGCTCGAGAACAGGCTACGGCTATATTGCAGTACTCGTTGCCTAATGTTATAAACAAAACACATAGACTGGGCACGGATTTTATGAGTTTGAGCAGAAAGAATATTCGTTCATTGTTTTCGTAATGCACGTAAGATTTTTGTTTTGTTTTGTTTAGTGTTGTGTGTTTTGATCCTATGTAAACCTTGTTCTACGGGTCACTAGTACGTAAAATAGTTTCTCTCGTTGCTGGTGGGGACGAGAAACACTGTCAAGTGACAACAATCTGCTTTTTTTCTTCCTCCCCCTCTCCCCTGGAGAGAAACAATAAAGTTGAAGTTGAAGCTGAATATGACAACACAACTTCTCCTTATCTCGTATGATGCTCGGTAGGTTTCGCACGACAAGTTAGATTCACTCGTGCATAAACTGAACCACGAGTTTTTAGTATCCCAGACGTCGATGTTGAAGTCAACGTACAATAGTATGGACATCTCGAAGTTCCTGGGGTTCTTGCATGACGAGCGGTTGGAGTTCGTCATGCAAAACCGACCCGCGTATCCACGGCCATGAGCAGAAGTTGTATAGGCATGGTCTTTACAAGATCGCGCGACGTACCCCACGATTAGAAATTTGCAAAAGGCGTCCCCGTGTGTAAATATGGATACCTCAATGATCCATCTAATTACAGGTGCATCTCTCTTACAAGCATCTAGTGTAAATTATTCGAGCATGTCACCCACTCGCAAGTCATGGACAGTTGCCTAATACCTTTAGCTATTTTCACCTTCACCATTAAAACTTTCGAAAAACCCTTTCTTATAAAACAGCTATTTGAATTTGTAACAGACTGTCTAATAATTTAATGAATTTTGGGCTCTAGATGTAATTTTTATTGATTTCGCCAAAGCATTTGTTACAGTCCCTCTTTAATGTTTACTCCCGAAGCTTTCTCAATTAAACCTTAATAGTCATGTCATCAGTTGGATTTCATAATTCCTTACTAAGCACGAGCAGTCTGTTTTTAGAAATGACACCGAGCTGAAGGACGGCGCCCTGCCAAAGTTCCTGAAATGCCGGAACATTCCTTTTGCGCTGAAAGAAGATGTTCTGACCGAGCTCAATAGGCTTGTGCAGTTAGGAATATTGGAGCCAACCCAATACTCCGAATGGGCAACACCCATTGTTGTGGTGCGAAAAAAGGATGGCTCGCTTAGAATCTGCGGAGACTATAGAAGCACAGTTAACCAGGCAGTAAAGAGCAATGTGTATCCTCTACCCACCAGCAAGGAGCTTTTCGCTAAGCTAGGAAAGGGGCGGTTCTTCTCGAAGCTTGATCTGGCACAGGCGTACCAGCAGCTTGTGGTCGACGATACAACTGCCGAACTGCTCACGATAAACACCGTGCAAGGGCTCTACAAAGTTCGCCGCCTACCGTACGGCGTATCTGTGGCACCAGGACTGTTTCAAAGGGCAATGGACACTATCCTTGCTGGGCTACCTAAAATAGCTGTGTACCTGGACGATATCCTGGTGGTTAGCGAAACGGCCAAGGAGCATGAACGCATGCTCACGGATGTATTTGAACGCCTAGATAAGGCTGGACTCAGAGTGCAAGCAAACAAATGCGAGTTGTTTCAGGAAAGCCTCGAGTTCCTGGGTCATCGCATCGATAAGTGTGGCATCTACCCTTCCGAGGTGAAAGTCGAGGCCATACGTAAAGCCCCGGCCCCAACTAACAAGAAGGAACTCCAGTCCTTCTTGGGTATGGTGAATTTTTACAACATTTTTTTGCGGGGCAGATCCGAAATAGCCGAGAAGCTGCACCGTTTACTTGATGACAATGCTACCTGGAAATGGGACGAAGAGCACCAACGGGCGTTTGAAGGCTTAAAAAAATTGTTAACATCGCAGTCCTTGCTTGTTCATTTTAACGAAAGTGCTCCGTTGATACTCTCCTGTGATGCGTCTCCGGTGGGTGTGGGTGCTGTACTCGCTCACTGTGACGAGACGGCAAAGGAGCAACCCATTGCCTATGCGTCAAGGACGTTAACAAAGGCTGAGCGGAATTATGCTCAAATAGACCGAGAAGCATTAGCCGTGGTGTTTGGAGTGCGTCACTTTCATCAGTACCTAGCCGGGCGAAAATTTGTTATTCTTACGGACCACAAACCGCTGCTAGGAATATTTCGGCGAGAGAAACAAATACCGGATGTTCTGTCACCACGCATGCTACGATGGAGCCTGCTTTCCTCTGCTTTCTCAGTGTGCACTGAGAAAGCAGAGGCAAGGCTCTCTAGCGTGCAAGGTGTCTCGCTTCTTGTTCAAGCAACATTCCACGCCGCACTCGGAATCCGGCAAGACCCCAGCTGAGCTTATGCTTGGCAGGAGCCTGCGCTCGGGCCTGTCAAAACTTCACCCCGATGCGATGGACGTGGAGTGCAAACGGCAGCCTCCAGAACAAAGCTTTCAGTGCGGTGACTCTGTCTACGCAAGGAATTTTCGCCAAGGTCCGAAGTGGTTGGCTGCTCGTGTGCTACGGCGTCGGGGTCACGTCAGGTACGAGGTCCAGACATCCGACGGGAGTACCCATCGACGCCACCGGAACCACTTGCGAAGGGCCTGGGAACCAACAACTCCAACCGGCGGGACAACAGCTTCGTTTGCCCTTCCGGGAACGCCCGGTTCGGAGCCTGGCCCTCTGGAGGCCGGGGTTTCCCTTCCGGGCCCGTCAAGTCTGGGGGCGAGGCCACCTGCGGTCGAGACTCCCGTATTGAGGCGTTCTTCCCGCCAGCGTCGCCCGGTGCACCGATACGGCATAGATGACTAGGGGGGAGGGATGTGATATCGTGCCAAGTGACGTCGTGCGGTGACGCGCAGGACCAGCGACAAGCCGGCGGTGTGATATCGCGCCAAGTGACGTCGTGCGGTGACGTGCAGGACGGGCAGGCGAGCGTGCGCCTTTCCTTCTTTTTCCTTCTCTTAAGCGTCGATAAGCATCGGCGCTGAACTATTTAAGCCGCGCTATCGCTTCAAATAAACCTTCTTGTTGTTGGAGCTGCTGTCTCTGCTTGGTCACTACAACACCTCATCCTCCCCCATTATGGTGAAATCCGGAGTTCGCAGGGCAGCGTCTTAGGACCACATTTGTTGGTCATCTACAGAAATAACCTATAGGCCTTCACGACTCTCGTCATCTGTAGGGTTTTTTTGTCTACGATTGCGTTCTGTACCGCAGAGTTTCCCATTCTTGTGACTCACAAATACAAGACCATGCAAAAGTATTCTTATTGCTCTAAACACCACGTTACTCCCTATTCTACTTTCTCCGCTTTTGTTTAATCCGTTTCGTCATAAAAGTACATAGGTATTGCTTTCACCGACGATCTTAGTTAAAACGCTCATACCGATAAGATAGTTAACAAAGCATTGAGCAGACTTGGATTTTTTAAAAGGTATTTGTACTTACCATAGCAGGACGTAAAACTTACGTCGTATAAAACCCTTGTTCGGTATAAACTTGAAAAGGGGTCTCCAAGCTTTATGGCTGAGGGACCGGATTAGGTGTCTGTCGCAGCCTCGAGGGCCATAAAATAAACGAGTAAATATAAATGCGAAATAAAAAGACAAAATAGACAAATGCATTTTAACACAAAAATTAAAAGCAGAGTAAAAAAAAACTCGTTTTAGATTAATCCAAGGTGCAATAAGAGAAAACCTATATGTGAATAACATGGTTTGCGACTAATATAGTTTAATATACAGTATAATTGAATGTTTAGTTAATTACGTCATATAATAAGTTGTAGCCCAGAAACCTCACCGGGCATAAATCGAGGCACTTAAAGGTTCCCTGGGGTTCCCTTTCTAAGATCGCCTAAAAATGGCGATAACTCACTCTGCAGGCTCTAAGCATCCTAGAAGTCCCTAAATCATAACGATGCGCTGCCGATTTCCCTATCGAAAAAGCAGTTAAAAATCGAGCACACCCAGCTCATCTCCGGCGACTGGAGGAGAACTGTTCCGGCGTCCAGAATGACATGTGACCGATAAAAACGCAAAAATTTTGTTGAGATTACAAGCGCTGTTATTAGAAAACGTGTATGCTTTTGTAGATAATAAAAGCAAATAAGAGTAGTAAAAAATTTTTACTTTTTCGCGGAGAGGGAACCTAAGACTGCAATAATCGACTCAAAGACAACGCGCAGTAGGGATTTTTTTAGAGCGCAGCTCTTAGGCGCCCGTTTCCGGCTTGAGCGCCGTCGCCATCAACGTAACCGCGCGTTGCATGCAAAACTTGCAACGCGCAGTTGCATACAACGCTTGCATGCAACGCGCATGCAAAGCTTGCATGTAACGTGTTGCATGCATACGTTGCATGCAATTGCGCGTTGACAACTTCGCATGCAACGCGGTGCATGCGCGTTGCATGCAACCGCGCATGTAATCCTTGCATGCAAAGTTTGCATGCAACGCGTTGCATGCAAGCGGCGTAACGTCGCCTTGCATGCAACGGCATAACCGCGCGTTGCATTATGGGTAGTTTCCCATAATGACGTCACGAGGGTTACCCTAGTGAGGGTTACGAGGGTCACGAGGGTTACTCTGACGAGGGTTACTCTCACGAGGATCACGGAGGTTATCCTCCAGAGGGTTACCCTCACGAGGGTAGCGAGGGTTAGTTACCCTCAAAAGGGTTACCCTAACGAGGGTCACGAGTGTTACTCTCACGAGGGTCAAGAGGGTTACCCTCACGAGAATTATGACAGTTACCCTCATGTAACCCCTCTTAGGTCAAGTGACCCCCCCTGAAATCACGTCACCCCCCCCCCCCCCCCCCCGAGTGACCTCAGGGAGTTACCTATACCTCAGTACCCTTCCATCTTCCTCCTCAAGAGCTGCGCCCTAATCCGGAGTTACAGGAAGTTGTAAACGGCTTTCTCTTTTTTATTTTTTTTATTTTTTTATTTTGCGAGAGTGATGTGTTTTGTCGTCAGCTCTCGATTGCGCGCTCCCTGGGTTGAGTCCTATTCCGGGCTGTTCGGCCAATGAGCCGCGCGCATTCGAGATATCACTCCTCAGTTCCACCGGATAGAGGCGCGGGGACCCTTCGCTCGCTATTGGCTGACAATGGTCCTGGTTTCGGAACAGGCTCTTCTCATCGCCAGAGATGAGCACGGTGTGTTGCGATCTTTGATTGTATTTTTAATAGGAAAATCGGTCACGTATCGACATGATTCAGGACTTTCTAGGATGCTTAGAGCCAGCAGAGTGAGTTATCGCTATATTAAAGCAATCTCAGAAACCTCCTCAGGGCACCTTTAAGAATGTTGGATTATTTGCAAATGGAAGAAAACTGATGAAAATGGTAGGGATTATTATAGCAATACACGAAACTTATCACACAAGAAAGGGCAAAAACAATTCTAACGTAACAGCACAGACATAAAAACAGATAAGAATGGAGATGCCGGTGATGACACTGCGCAATAAATGTGACACAAAACTATGTGCGGTATAAAATGTCAGAAAATATACAAAGCGGTTGGTGAGCGTCGCAGCGCAGATTCTTCGCACGCTCTTATTTCTTCGCCGGTAGCAGCGCGGGCCTGCTGGAAACGGGCCGCGAGCCGGGCGTCACTGCAAGGACCTCGGCCAGCCGCGGGCCGGTTGGAAGGCCTCCGCGAGCCGGGGTTTAAAGAACCCTGAACTAGAATATGCCGGCACAATATGCATTGTCCCCTCATCAGCAATACCTCATCAATAGATTAGAGTCTACAGTTTTCAGTGTCTGTGTCGTTACCTGTAGTCTCGGGGTTTTTGAATCATGACGAATGACCATCTCGTTGAGGTCGAAAGAGCGAATGACCATTCCGCGACGTCATGGACTTATAAATTTTTTCGCGTAAAATTTATTTTTTTACACGCTTGTTCCAACGAGACTGTTTAAAAAATACAGTTTTTTTTCATTCTTTTTAGGGGCCCTTTAAGTGTTGCAAAACAATTTTACCTGGAATTTGAGAAGGTTTCGATGTACACAGGCACCAGCACCACAAAAGTTGTACCGAAACCTCCAATGTATTTTCCAATACTGCATGCAACTGATGAGATCAAATTAAGCGCCTTCATTCTTCAACTGTATATCGGCAGATTGGCCAGTACTTTTTTTCTTTTTTAGGTGATAGCTATACGGGCGATACTTTGCCAAATTTCAGGCTCTTGGTCTGCCGTCGCCACAATGAGAAAGCCCTTCTCCTCTACCCTCTCAGCGCAAGGAGACTGGAGGGAGAAACCCTTCTTTCCCTCTCGGCGCGAGGAGAAGGAGCCGGGTTTCCCTTAGGTTTTCCCGTTGGCCTCGCAGCGCGGAGGGAGTAGAGGGGAGAGCCCTGGCATCCCGCCAGTAAAAACGGGACGAAGGGAGACGGAGAGTCCCTGCCGCCTGCTTCAAACACTTGTTTTCCAAACATTACTCGCGTTACACGAAACCCCACTTTGGCAGTATCCAGTTGCTACGCGTAATGTTGGATAATTTTAGGAACTTCCAGCACGATTCCCACACTTACTTTAGGCATCACCAAGCACTCGTGGCTGTCATCAGTGGCATTCACGACGTCAACCACGAGCGCTATGAGAATTTTAGTAAAACATATAAAATAGCGCAACCGAAACAAGGACAAGAAGTAAACAGGACAGGCGCTATGTCCTGTTTACTTCTTGTCCTTGTTTCGGGTGCGCTATTTTATATGTTTTACTAAGATGAACCAACTAGCCCAACAACGTACCTTACTAAACTATGAGAATTAGCCACGTCGCGCCGCTGCCCCTAGACACATGACGGCACCAATCTACCCGCATTGCGCCACCCTGCTGCAGCTATCGCTTTCGTTTCTTCGCGCATTGTGGGCAAACAATATGACTCTTTGAGTGACCGCAATAAAGTTGAGATGTGGGAAGTTAGAAACTAGTATCCAATATGTGAAGACGTCGTTTACGTTTAATTATTTTTTTAGAAGTATCCAGGAAAAGTAACGTGCATGAATGTAATTTGTAACGTAAGGAGTAAAGTAATCAACGACGTTTTACGACCGTCATCAGTTACAATAATTCCTCAGATTCAGTCTCTAATTCATTGTAATTCATTACCTACTTAGAAAGAATGAATATAACTCAGCGCGATTGTATATTTCTTTTAATCAGGACTACAAAATATTCTACGAGAAATCAAGGCTTAATTTCACTTTCCTTTTACATTAAATGAGCAGCCACTGTTGAGCCATAAAGTTCATCAAATGCCGAGTACGACCGTTAGTATTCAGGTTTCTTATTTTAGGCATACACCTCTTCCCCAAATTAAGCAAAACATTACCAGCTTAGTACTCCAAAGTATAGCTAGTTAGAATAACGCTAAAACCCCATCGTGGGAAAAATTACCGGGACGCAATGAGCATTTTTCGAGCACTACTTTAACACCCACTTCAGCAGCACACCTTCAGCAGCACACAAAGGCACTTCACGTCACCCTAATGCTCAGCAAATCCGCTCTTTCCACAAACAGTGCCCATTCAGACCACGACTGACTTTAACGCCGCCGCCGCTTAATGCTTCCCCCGACACCAACTCTACAGAGCAGCCGAGCACCATTTCAAGAAGCGCAGCGGGACGTCCTTTTCCCACAGAAACCAACCGGAGTGACCGCCACCGCGCCCGCCGAAATCGCTCCAAGCGACGGTAGAGCCCCCTATTAGCACGACACCCTGCGGAGAAGAACGACACAGAGCGACCGCAGCGACCTCTCCACCATCGCGGCGTACGGGCGCGACCTCTGGAGTCTCAAGTTGTCAAGCGTCGAGCCCGGTTGACACGGTTGGCGCACTCCAGAGTTCGCACCTTCGCCTCTCTTCGATAACTAAAAACTGCCATGTCTGCCCCGGCTGGGTCGGATTCTTCAAAACAAATAGACGGTAGCTGGTCGTGCATCCCCATGTGCCCGCCTTGCCCGATGATACAAATCCGGGAAATAGGGGGCGGGGGGCGGTGGGAAGCTGCCCGCAATGTCTTACTCCGTGGGGCACGCGTGCGAATGATTGAGCGTACTTCATGCTGCGCACCGCGGCGGAAGAGCGCAGCAAGGTCCGGGGGGTCCGTGAGACACGTGCCGGCCCTGTTTACTTTGGCAGCGGCGGTTAGTGTGGTTCCTCAGTTACGGGACAACGCTGGACACTTCGCACGACAATCATCCCGGCCGTCTTGTTGCAGCGTCATTCGGGTTGCCAGGCGCTTTCAACTCAGGTTGAGATTTGGAGGACAAGGGACAATTTAAGGAAATCGCTCGTTCAGGATGTTCTGGTATGAAAAATACGAGCACGTAATCAAGCGAGCACGGGTGAAGCTAGATTCTACTGGTTCTATCGAGCTGCGGTGATATTCTCCTCCATATTCTCTTTCGTGCCTACGGTGGCTTTTTTCTTTTTATTTTGCCCCTTATTTTGTTTTAAGACCCTCCTTCCCTCTGCTTCCTAGTGAGCACGTAAATTATAATATTAATATTATTTATTTTCTTTTATTATTATTAATTTGCCGCGCTAGAAGCCTTGACGAGCTCTCAACCCCAGTACATTCCGAGTAGTTGGGAATAAAAAATAATAATGAAACAGCCAAAATAAAATAGCACAGACAGAAGCAAAATCAACATTGTAATAGTTGTTTGGCTTTAATCCACGGATGATACAGGTACTACAAAATCAAAAAATTAAATCTCAACGGGTAAGTCATACATAATGGAACCTAAAATAAAGACACCTAGAGAATACAACAAATATAGAAGCCTTGCGATTCCCTACGCTAACGTTGTTTTTTCCATGTCGGTACATGCCTCTGGAGTACCGACATCAGGCAACGGAATGCATATGTTACGACACGCTGTTGTAGACTGGACGATTCCATCAATAATGGAAATGTCAAACCAAAGTTCTGTTTAAAGTCTTGCCAGTGGCCTATAATTGTAGAGGTTATATATAATGAGTATGTTATCAATTTTTTTTTTAAGTTCTTTTGTGTGTGAAAAATCAGGTGCATTTGCAATTATACGTTTCGCTCCTCTTTGAATCAGGTGCACTTTCTCTAAGTTTGTCGCGTGGTAGTACCCGAATCAAAGAACAATAGTTTAAATGGAAATAAAAAAAGAACGATTTGTATAACAATATTTCAAACGAGGCTAGAAGTATTCGCAACTCCAACGCCCTATAGGTGGCGCGACGGTAGTTCCAAGATGGCGGAAGAGACGGGGATAGATTTTCCAGGATATCCCGTGCGCCTGCTCGCTGACGCTGTTCAGCGCGCTAGAAATGATTCATTTGTCTACAAATGCGAAGCGGTTAGGGAGGGATCATATTACAGGTGACGGAGATGCTAATGCACGTTAAGAGGACGAGCATGTTGTTATTTAAAAGTTGCAGAAACCTCAAATTGCAAAGCTTTGTGGTGAGCGAGCGCGTTTTAGGCACCCGCCACGTTACTGTTCGTGGCAGAATATTCTTGAGGGTGATGAAGATATGTTTGCGCTTTGCCTGACCATTAGTACTCCAAAAAGAGAGCCGCGAACGGTGACCGTCAAGCTTCGGAAGAGCAGCAATACACAGTATTGGTGTCTTCGCGTCACAGCCTCTCAAACCGCTGCTCGCCGTCTCGGTTTTAGTGTATTGCAACACGTAATCAAACTGCTCTATGGCTATTGATAAAAGGTTTGTTACCGCAGGCTACCGTGCGGTGTACCATTACAACCACAGGCTCGCGCTGCGCCTCTGAAGCATAATTTTCAGTGCGCTTCAGGAGCGTTACCGTGCTCATCACTCTAAAGAAAAACAAATGTTGTAATCCTTACACTTTTTTTCACATATACGACACTCCAAAACTTAGGTCGCTGTGCAGCCCTGACGTCAAACTGACGGCCCCAGCTTTTACGAGAAGCTTGATGACGGCGCAATTTAAGATATTAAATAGCTAAACTACGCATCAAAGACTACCGGGAAAAAAAACAAAAAAACGCCGAGGTTTTGCAGTAAACCCCAGAAAACCCGTTTTTTTTTTGTTTTTGTTTTTTCTTTTTACAGTCATTTACACTTATTTAAGCTATTCTAATAAGTTGCACAACTCGGCTGTCAAGCCGCTCGTGAAAGTTGGTAGCGCCGGTTGAAACGTCAGTACGCTGTACGTTCAACTGAAGTTTAGGGGTGTCGTGGGCTTTGCAAAAACTGCGTATCAACATAATCGGCGTGTTTAGGGGTCTTATTTATTGCTCTATCAAAAATAAATATTTTAATATACCGTACATTTTTTGTATCGTGTTATTTGCAACATTGCGGTCCCTCTGGCCAAAACTGCGCGTTCTAAGCTCTCGTCGCGAACGGCTAGCTAACACAGACGCGCTTAAAATGCTTCGAGCATTTCTTTATTTGCTTGGTAATTACCTGAAAACAAGTGCGGGTATTCTGTCTTTTGAAAGTGCTTGGAATAAATGGTCATGTTCCTTGTAACGGCTTTAAAACGCCGAACCCATTCCCTATTTTCATTGCTCGACATACCGTTGCACGACGAGTTTTCTCCTACTCATGACAAAGAATAGACTGGTCGTAGACCGTACTATAGAGTTCTTCATTATTAGCGGGAGCGTTTGCCGTCACGTTGAGCACAGATTGAGCTGGCGTCCATGCACAAGACCAGAAATCCGCAGCGTATGCGATACACGAAAAGTCCTTAATGAAATTAGACATACCAGTCCTTCGTGGAAGGCTGTTGCAAGCCGGAGCACAAGAGTTCCTTTTTTAACGCGCTCACTTTTTTCGTTAAAACGGCTTCAGGCATCACGGACGACAGTCCCTGCCACCGTTTCCGCGCCGCCGCCGCCGCTGCCGTCCCCGCTCCTCTGGTTCTCCGTTCGTCCGCGGGAGGGCGAGCGGCGCGCTGGAGTTGCGAATAGCAAAGCCGACATATCATTCCTACCGATTTTTACTTTTTTTTATTTAAATATGTAACATGACAGTCGCACAACATATTATGAAAACCCACAACTCCAAGCGTCCTGAAATTTTGGACCAATTGAATATTAACTGAGTTTAAAGTGTTGCCATTTAAGCAAGGTATAATTGTATGTTTGGGTCTAATCATTGTGGCCTTTATTTTGCTTTTGTTTATTTTAACGCATTTATGTTAGTCCGCAGTGATATTTGATCCCAAACAAAATTAACTTTTGACACCAGTTGCTCAGCATCATCAGAAGCCGGCAGGAGTGTTGAATCATCCGCCTATATTATAAATTTAGTGATTTGGTTGATGTTTACGATATTGTTTACATATATATTAAAAAGAAAAGAACATAAAACCCTTCTTTGTGATACACCTGAGAATACTGATATTGTATTCTCTAGATATGATTTTTTATCATTCGGTCGTGTATCATTACTGCGTGATGCGCGTTAAACACTCAAGGCTAGCGGTTGTACTGCACTGGCTATATTTCTCATCTACAGCTGGGAGACTCGTCGCCCAGTGAGGCAGACCAAGTTCTAGGCAATATAAACATACACACAACCCAATTTAGAAAGGATTTTAGTAGAAGTAAGGCTTGAACACAAAAAACACCTTAATATTCAAACTTTCATGGTAAGAGTTCGTGGTTTAAAGTGTCGAAAGCTTTGGTGAAATCAATATAAACTCCAAAAACCTTTTTTTTAAGTTCTAGATTATGTAAAACAAACTTCTTCCCTTCAAGTCATCCACGAATTCCCCGAACTTCGTTTTCTGGCAGGTGGCGCCAGTTATTTCTAAGATGTCGTCGATTTTTAAACAAAAACGAAGCAGTGTGCCCCTACCTTTTGTTATTTTATTCGGAATCATCTGAATAACACATAGATTGTTCTTCCAGCGATTTACACTTGTATATCTTTCTTGAAAAGTGCCAAGCCAAATTATTTAAAGGTAACTTCGCGCACTGGGGAAGAGGGGGAGGACAACACCAAAAAGCTTCATTCATTGAGCAGTTTCAGGTTCTTCTCGAGCGCTATTCACTCGTAAACAAAACTGGAAAAGTACTTCAATGAACTTAGTGCACTGTAAACTGTCACAAAGGTAATTTAGATGGTGGATTTATCATACTTCAATTATATCGGATGTACCGAAAAAAAAAAACTTTATGCGATGATTTGAGAGCGCCATCGTAGCGTGAAATAGTACAGAAGGCAAATATTTGCAAATCGAAGTTCTGAGAAAACACGAGTTTCAGGATTGTGATGGGCTCAGTGGATCTCCCGTGGCAAACTCTTAGCCAAATTACCATTTGTTAGCCAACTTCCGTCTGCAACTCCACAAAGAGTTGTTCGAAGACGTTGTGGAGTGACTAATGTTTTTCAGATGAAGCTTGACGACGCCATAGCCACTTTTGTTGATAGCGTTCAGCTGAAAAAGAGCTGGCATAATCAATAACAAGAAGGACATACAAAAAATGAGGGTTACCTCGAATTATTAAATTGAACGTTGCTTGCGGAAAAGAGCAAAGGTAATCGGGGTGACCAGTCGATATGACCTGGACACGCTGTTCCTCTAGAGCTTCGCTAGAGAAAAAGGGAAGTTCTAGATAAACAGCACATTACATGGATGGGCGGGCATTTGATGGATGGGCGGGCATGTTCCAGGGAAAAAAAGAAACCGGCCGTCGGATGGCCAAAAGAAAAATCTAAAACCTGATCTTCGTGTAAGGCTCCTGAAGGTGTTAGGCGCTTGAGAAAATCTGTTATGTTAGTTAAGTCTTATTTTAAACTCGGTTTGTTCATGTTCCGCACATTGAAAACCACTGCAAAAAAGACGAAGCACGCACCTGATATCGTCACACCGCCGTCTCTTTCCGCACAATAAATTCTGGTGACAATCTATTTATTTATTTAAATACCTTGAAAATTCTGAGTCAGGGTATTACATAAGGGAGTGGGTTAAAAATAGCGAGGTTAACATTTGGAGGAACAAATCGATGTCTTGAACAGACGCGATGGCTTCGGGCAGACCGTTCCAGTCCACAGATGTCGCCGGGAAAAAATATTTAAGGAATGCTGCATTTCGAGTGAAAAAAGGCCAACTTTTGCATGGTGGTCAATGCGAGGTGATTTGCGATGAGGTGGCAAGAAGAATGAATTGTGTAGATCATCGTCGAAGTAAAACCTGTAGAAAAAACATAATTTAGCGATGCGCCTGCGTGAACACAAAGGAGTTAATGATAACTTTCGTTTACGTTCAGTAACACTAACAGCCTCTGCTGCGCTGTTATCGCGCGACGCAGCAGAAGCTGGTTGCACTATCTCTCCACGGGGCGCGGTGTCGCCGAGGCGGAGAGGCGCTCCGATAGCAAACCGAAACTTAAAATCGGTCGATATTTTGCAGTTTTTCAGAAAGCCGTGAAATGCTTCGCGTGCCTTCTATCGTTCTGCAATTTGTTGCTTTAGTGTTTTTCGATGATGCTGAGCAATTTTCTAATTTAAACCATGCCCTTAAACACAATATTCAATAAGTTAATTACGCAAAAATAATTAACAACTTAAGTATCCTGGAGTTTAATAATTTTCCTAAATGGGCCCCTGGCCCAGGACTACAACGCCACAAGCCTTTTTTCGTTGCGATGAGTAGTTTGCGATGAGTAGTAAAATAGACTCAGAAGTCTATTTTATACAGTTTTGAGAAGGAGGGGGAACTTTATCGCGAAGGTTGGAGCCATTTAGTACACAGTAGTTTTGGGAGAGGGCATCATGCTGATATCTGGGTCAAGAAGGTTCAGTGAGGGTAGCTGTTCTCCGGTCCAGATAACGTTGGGGAGGTTGGGATGACGGTTGCAGATTCCGAACGCTTTTCATTGCTAACTGGTCTAATCTGGAAGAAAAAAAAGAGAGAGGAGCCAGATGAGCTTGAGACATTGTGGGCATCTTTTTTCGAACATTTATGAACTCTCTCTATCGTAGAGAGAGTTCATAAATGTTCATTTATTTTACACTGAAATTTGTGAATTAAATATGTCTCACAGATTCCGCGATCCGCCTGAGTCTTGAAATCGTTCTGCAGAATAACTATAGAGTGTTTTGACACGAGAAGTTTGGGTTTGTATTTCACATCAGACTTATGGTTATTAAATCTGAGACGGAAAGCACTTCTAGTCTGGCCAAAATATTGTCTTTTACATGCATTACATTCATTTAGGTATACTACATTATTTTAGTCGCAATCCACGTCACACCTGATTCGATGGAAAAAGTTGGAGTTGGAACTGGGTGCGGTGTCGGTGGTTCGCATTTTATGGCATATCTTACAAAGCGATTCTTGACAGGGTTTACATCATGTGGCTTTTGGAGAACTGGATTTACTTAATTTTGCATTAACTAGATTATCACGAATATTTTGTGGTCTTCTGTAAACTACTCCTGGCGCGTCAGGGAAGATTGTTTTCCTTTTAATAGATTGTCGCAGCAAATGTTGACATTTTCTTAAAATTCAGTTTATGGCTGGAAGGTGTCGGGTTTAGAGGATTGGTAGAATTATTTTTTGTAGTGTCTTTGGAGAGTGCGGCTTTTCTGTCTGTTGAGCGTGTCCTGTTCATAACATCATTTTGTAAATCGGTAGAATTGTCGTTTTATAAACGCCTCTTTTAGTTTGTCTAAATTATTGCCTTAGTCGTAATCGTTAGAGCAGATTTGGAGGCACCGAAGGGCTTGGCTGTAGGGGATAGCTGTCTTTGAGTGCCGGGGTGTGAACTTTTAAACAAGAGTTATTGCTGTGAATTGGTTGGTCTCCAGTAGACCGAGGTGCTTAGTGCACCAACAACCTTCGCGATAAAGATCCTCCTTCTCCTCAAAGCTGTATAAAATGGACTTGTAAGCGTTAAACCTGGCTCAGTCGCGAAGAAGGCAGTGCCACTGCCGAAACGTGAACTCCTGCCCACTAAGTTCCCTTTTAATTTTTCCCTTCCTGTTTGCACTAATTTATTGCGTGTAAACTTGTTTTACTTTTTTTACAAATTCCTTTTGCGTTTAATATTTTTTTTCTTTCGAATTTTAGTGGAGGGCGTTTTCAGATAAGATCGAGCAACCATGTCCGGTGACCATTTTTAATTTTGATGAAAAAAAAACATTTTGCCGGCGTCATGCCTAGAAAAATCAAACCAATCCTTGTTTTCAAAAAAAAAAATTGTCTTTGCGAAAAAAATTTGTAAGCACCCTCTCAGTCAAGTGCGCGTTTCGCGTATCGCGCGATGTAGACATTTCGGGCGGCTTCCCCCAAAAAAACTGTTCTGGCTACGGGTCTGGAAATATTTACTGACAAATTAGGAACAGAAAGAATCGACAAAAAGTATTAATCACCAAGTTTTAGGGTCGTTACCTTGAGAAATAAAATCACGAACACGGCACATTGCGCAATAAGGCTCTGTATTAACGATTTTTTTTCTCCGTATTTGTGAAACCTAAGGTCTTAAAAGTTTGCCAGTGTGTTACCCTGTAGATAATTGATCTGGGTATGAAATATCGTTGTCCTGGTTAGCGGGAGAATTTTACGAGACCTTCTCACGCAGAGGCATTTAACTAAAAATGCATTATTTTGAAAACCATTTAAAAGAAAGGTCATCTTTAATTCTCTTGAAACTCTACGAAATTAAAATTTATAACATGTATTAACAGAATCACCAAAAACGTAATGCAATACTAGCGTGGCTTTGAAGTTATATAAAAAGAGAAATATGGCCAAATTGACGCTTACGCTGTTGCCATAAATGGGGCGTGCACATACCCATTTTTCACAATTTCATTATCGCTACAAAGCGTAAAAATGTTACGTGGTGGCCAGGAAAAGACAAATTGACAGCACAGAGGTGGACGGTAGTTTTGATGGGAAAATTTTTAATACATGTTTGTACAACCGACCCAAAAATGCCCATGGGCCGAAGAAATCGAGGTGCGCCAGCCCGTGACAAGCTTCGCGGTACCTGTTTCAACAGCCAGCGTATAGCGTCTCCGTCTACGCGATGTAAAGGAAGCAACAGGAACGACTTTGTGTCGCTCCTGTTGCTTCCTGTTCGCTCCCGTTGCTTGGCGGTAACAACCGGAACAACGGCAGAACCTGAACCAAAACAAGGATTGGCTTTATTCTTCTGGGCATGACGCCAGCAAAATATTTTTTTTATCAAAATTAAAAATGGTTACCGGACATGGTTGTTCGATCTTATCTGAAAACGTCCTGGATATCATTTTATTTTTAAATAGACTTTCAGTGTTCTATTTCTTCACCCCCATCGTACTTTACTTTCTTCCTACTCAGTTACTATACCAAATAAAATCTTTTTTTTTTTTTTTACATTCTTCAACTGCTGCGTCATAGCACCCTCCTTCGTGGGCACATATTTCTCGGAAGCACCTGTAAACCTTTTTGCTGATACATTTACATATGGACTCACCGACCTCATAAATACTATACATAATCAGGTTAAGCCACGGGGCAAATACATCGGGCCCAGTGATGTGTCTCTCGCAACCTACCCCTGCTTCTATAGCGAGTAAAACGGCAACGTTGACCTAGGCACGAGCTCCCTTTGCCCGAAACCTGTGTACAGCTCAGCGCGCCCGGAATTTCGGAAGCCGCAAAGCGCCAGAGACGGCAAAGGACCCCGTCACGGCGATTGACGCGATATCTTGTCCGCTTCACATGAACACGACTCAGGCGGAACACGCGCCTCATATCCCCCCCCCCCCCCCCCAACACGAGCCACTGACGGGCGGACAAAGGCAGCACCGCGTTCGGCCCGGCCTCACAAAGGCCCCCGCTACAAAGTCGACCGTTAAAAAGCCAGCTCACGGACCGCAACACCCCTCCGCCGTGACAAGGTACGTATTTCGCCTCGAACCCATCATTTTCAGATCTTCCAAAATCGAAACAGCGGCAATACTTAACATCGGGAAGTGCAAATAAAACAAACAAAAAAGGACAAAAAAGAAGGGGGAGGTCTCTTCCACTGCCCTTTAACTTCCCAGCCACCCAGCCCCTCGGAAAACCAGTGAAGCGAGAGCCATATGAAAAAAAAAAAAAAAAAAAAAATACTAATATCCCATTTCGGGAGAGAGGTACACGCGGCGCCGCACGTGCCGCGAGCGCCATATTGGGGTTTTCATTTAGCGCTGCCTCCCGCCTCCCCCGTTCGACATCCAGCAGCGCTCAGGTCGACATTGTGGCGGCATCAAGATTAGGTGACGGTTCCGCAGTCAGGACCCCGACGCGGGGTCGGCCCCATCAACCGGAGTTCTCTGAAGGGCGCGCTGGGCCTCTCGAGGCTCGTCCGCTGACAGCCTCGCCTGGACGACGACCCGCTGTTCTACAACTCCGCTTCAACTCACGATGGACCGCGAGGGATACTACGGGCCGTCGAAGCCAATCCAATCCAATGCCGCGTGTGAGTGTCACGTGGGCTACGAGGAGGGAAGCGGGAGTGTAGTTACGTGTTGCATTCACACCGCTGGATTGGCTGGGATAGCTAGCAGCGTCCCTTGCGGTCCGTCCTAAGATGGAAACGGACCGTAGTAGAGGGAGCCTCGGCGCTTGTGCGTGGCAACGACGGAGTTCCCCGATGACCGTGGGAGCCGTGTCGGAAGTGTCTCTCTTGCACGGGAGGAGAATTAGCGCACGGAATCTCATCTTCGATCTCTCGTGTCGGGACCGCGTGTGTGCGAGCACGGGCGCTCTCGTTCGGGGGAGGTTGCGCTGCGCGGCACGCGTATTCGATGTTGCAACTCCCGAAAACGATGTTCTTCTCACACACGAAGGAGGACGGGTGGACAGCAGAGAGTTGGGCTGACTAATGGGAACCGCACCGGGTTCCGATTCCGCGGCCATTTCTGCAAAACTACACGGCAATTTTTTTATTTTTTTTTTTTGTGTGTGTGTGTGTGTGTGTTGCGGCGCGTTTTTTTTTTTTTTTTTTTTTTCGTTTTATGGTTTTTTATTTTTCTGTTTCTGACTTTGGAGGATGCGACTTCGGCCCGAAGTTTTATTAAATTAAGCCCCGGATTATCCACATTAACCTTTCTTTATTTTGTCGGGAAATAGAGACCTATGTTGTGTATTTTCTAGGGTATTTGTGTGTCCGTGTGCGCGCGTGTGTGTGTCATTTAGAAGGGGAGACTGCTTATGTTTCTGACAAGTCGGATTGCGCCTCGGTTATTTGGTCGCATAGCAATTTTGAACAGGAGTTCGAACATTCACGCTCCTAGAGTTAACCTATGGTTGAAACAAACATGAATTACTCATTAGACGACAAGAGGACAAGCGACAAACACACGTCTAAAACTCAGCTGATTAGAATCGTCTAAGTAGCGTTAAACACGCTCGCCTGTTTAACCTGGTCTTCAAAACATGAATTACTTGATTCTTCCTAATCAAGCGTGACGTGGCCGAACGCTCATTGAACATGAACAATTAATTGAACATGAATCCAAACCGAACGCTGAAGCAGCGTTCGTGTCCAACCTGAGACCCGTTCTCGATCAAGGTAGACGACGTAAATACTTCAGTGCACAGGCCTTGTTTCAGTAAGCCCCGAGCTGCGCGGAAAACCAGCTAAATAAAGCGCCCCATAAAGTTCCATCACTTCGCCAATAATCGCTGACAGGAGAAGCAGTGTATAAGGTGTTTCTTTCGGATATACGTCCAGCGTCCAGCAAGATCTCGTTGCCTTTCGTCCTGGCCGCGCCTGCACGCCCTTGCAATATTGCTGAATGTTTGACGTAATCAAATGCTCCTCGAACATCGAGAAATACCGCTGTTGTAAGCTTTCCGCGAAATGTCTGGTCGTCAAGTCGTTACAAGGTCAATGACATTGTTAACTGAGCTGCGGCTTTATCTGAATTTTAAAAAAACATTCAAGATGCTATAAACCATTCAAGGCGTGAGAGCATTAAGTGCTTTAAGCAATTAAATCAATTAAGCAATTAATTTAATTGCTTGTTAAAGCGGGGGGTCGGTAAGATTACATGTCCAGTGGGGACTTACCCGGTTTACGAATGGGTATAATGCAGGCAGTTTTCCATTCAGGAGGTATACATCAGCTTGCCCACGCGTAATAATAACTACCTCTAGTAAATCTTAGCGAGTCTCAGGTCCTTGATCAGCAAGTGTGCCATAGGTTGCCACATCTGGACCTGGTGATGGAGAATGACTGAGGGGAGCCAGAACTTTATCTAGCTCCGGGGCACTGAATATAGCATCTATGAAGAATGAAAAGGGAGTGTCGATTGAAGCTTCAGTGCTCAAAGGTGAATGCCAAACCTTCATTGTTGACAGAACAAGTGATGCACAAAATTCTTCAGCAATACTCAATGGCAACTGTCTTAAGAAAAGTGTCAACGCTTCAAAAGGTACTTTTTTGTTGTGGTGTAGATCTTAGTCCGCGAGCAATATGCTATATTTTTTTAGCGGATCACGTGGGTCGAATAAGGCACATTTTTCTTTTTCATTTACTTAGAGCGAGTTTAACCAAGTGACGGCGATTATGTTTTATAGTTTGCTTGTCTTACGAATGTCAGTCGGTAATTTAATTCTCCTGGCTCGACGAGTCGACGCTCTACACTTTGACAAATACCTCAAAGTTTTTTCGTACTCTGCGTCTACAACAGTACGTGAAGACGTGAGACGAACACACCTAGTAGCATCTGCAGGTGTATGCGCAGTTCAGCCTATTCCTGGTAACATGTCCAGCCGATATTTAAGGTCATATCACGTCCGGCACTGCTGGCTTTGAAGTTGCGAACAATAATGTATGTTGGGAAGTGACCGCTATTATGGCTTTCTATGTCCACAAACCAGGAGTTTCGAGACACGAATTCACGTGACAGGAACGCAACGTCTAACCAGCGGCTACAGCGACTGTCCTGAAAGATTGTGGGAGAACCGTCACTCAAAATACAGAGGTAAGGAGAATCTACCAGTTCAAGTAGTATTCACCCGCGGCATGTAGTTCTTACACTACCCTAAGCGATACTATATGGGCATTGAAAGTACAATAATAACTTGTGATCTACATTCTCAGATGATATCATCCAGTCGTATGGTACGAATATCGCAAGCAATGGGTATATACGGTGTTATTACAGTAAACGCGAGCTTGTCCTCCCGTACATAAACGCAGACGTACTCATTGTTCAGATCAAAATAGATACTATTCGATATATAGGTTAAGTCCATTGGTAATGTGAGAAGGACTCAAATCACGTCAGAATGGCGAGCTGATTTAAATAATTTACCCGATAGTCGAAAATATGGCGCCACACGCGATTCGCTAATCGCCAAAATTGGAAACTGGTGCTTGAACTTGAATTGCCTAAAGTTTGAAAGTCGAGTAAAAAGCCCTCTCGCATTCCATTAAAAACAGTTGCATTTTGACCTGTCCTCAAATGAAGGGGCATCAGCCATTATATGTTTTTATCAGTGCGTCAATCCGGCGTTGTGCCGGTGCAGAACATAATCGCCTGCTTTTCATCTTGTAGACAGCCGACACAAGGAGCACAACTCGTCCTACATCTACACTGTCATCGGCAAGTCACGGCGCCCCGACAGTCTGCAATCAGCTGACGGTGACAACTGGAAGGCTTGCTCGGAAGTGTGACGTACGCCGACGACAGCGCTGGTGCCGACAAAAGCAACCGTCCCAAGGCACCTGATGGCAGTCCGGCGTTGTGTCAGTGCAGAACATAATCGTCTGCACTTCATCTTGTAGGTAAGGCAGCGTTTTCTACGTAAAGATATCGGGTGTTGTATTCTGCCAGATTGCCCGTCTGTTTACTGTGCATTCTTTTCTTGTCTTTTCTATAATGTCTAGGTCCGCTGAATGATTGGCATGCCTTAAAACTTTGACAAAAGATACCCCGTGTATTAAGGGCGTCGAATGCAAGAATTGCTACCATGTAGGGAAATGTTCCGGTACGACCAAAACATTGTTTAAAAACATAACTAGGGAAATTCTGAAATCCTGGCATTGTGCCGCATGCAACACACGCACTAGGCCATAAAACAGTCTGTCAACACTGGATTCGGTCAAAGCGATTGAGGGCGACCTGATAGGATTCCTAAGATTGTAACTTGGCACCTATCATGACGAGGATGCCAGCGATAAACACAAATTTGACTCACGTGTTGGGAAAGATTGAATGTTTGGAAACATCACTTAGTGCACAGTCGAGCAAAGGAGACACCATAATGCAGAAAATCGAGAACCAGACTAAGACAGTGGAAGGAATGAAAAAAAAGCTTGAATGAGCTTAGCACCCAATATGATGCGGTTTGTTCGACGCTAAAAACGCACGAATACGCAATAAGGGAGTTGAGAGAGGAATCGGAAGACCTGGAAACGAGGCTAAAGCAAAATATTTATGAGTTGATCGAGCTCAGAAGTGCACTAAGCGAGGCGGAAATGTACTTTCGTTGAAAAAATATTGAGATTTACGGCATAAAGCAGCAACGACAAGAATATGTAATGAAGATTGTTCAGGAGCTTGCATCAAAGCTTGAATTTCCGGTTCCCACTCCCGAACAAATCGAGGCCGTGCACAGGCAAAAGGCAGAAAAATCCCTCGGATTCTGGTTAGGTTCACGGGGAGAACGAGCAGGGGCTCGTGGACAGATAGAAGGATAGCACTCAGAACTGAAGGAGTATTCATTAACGAAAACTTAACTAGAGCTCTACGGGGGCTGTTTTGAGAAACAAAGAAGGTGGCCAAAGAAAACTCGTACAAATTTATTTGCATGCGCAATCGTAAAAGATTTGTAAGGCAAAGACAAGGAGCTTCTTCTATTCAAATTGGGAATGCAAGAAATTTGAACAAGATTTGTTAAAATGAAAATCTCATTTCAGTCATTCTCAAATTGGGATGTTATTACACAACGTACAAAAGTAGAGAATGAAAGTGATGCATTAACACTACTACATATTAATATTAGAAGCCTGCAAAAACGCTAGGATCAATTGAACGTATATTTGTTGGGCGGCGGAGAAAAGTTCCCCGGAGAAAAGCTCACCGGAGATTAGCTCACCGGAGAACAGCTGACCGCCGAGCTGTCCGATGCGGAGAAAAGCTCACCGGCCTTTTGACCGATGAGGAGAAAAGCTCACCTACGAATTTAAGAATCGCACGTTGACTGAAGCGAAATACGTTCACTCAACAGAAGTATGCTGGGATGCCTAACGCACATGCGTTTATTTTGCACTTCACTAGCGGACTATAATCTTAAAGTATAAAAACATCGTGTACCACATCAGGCGTTGCCCGACGAAAATAAAATACATTCGATGGAACGCTAATTAAAAGAACCGGGGAAATGTAATTAGTGCGGAGGGCTGCAGCTCAAGTAGTTTCTAGACACCTTTTATGAAGTATACCAACACCGCATTGCTAAATATCCATATTTCACCATTTGTTTAAGAAAGAGTGATTCTTACCTTATTCGAACGGAAAATACAAAACGTCGCATTTCCTCCATCCCGGCTACGTCAGAATTAAATACGGTGACAATCACACGAAATGGGTTGACATAGAAGCGGAGCGAGGGCTACAGCCAGGGCAGAGAGTGAAAATCAAGATGACTTAAATCGTGAATCAAATGCAACCGGTTTTACAAGGATGATTTAAATCAAAACTTAGCCACAAAAAAAATAATTAACTATTTTCTTTTTTTTATTATTATTTGATGTTTTTATATGGCCATATATTTTGTATATAAATCAAAGAATCATCACACAGTACAGATTTATTTTGAACTGATCACGAGCAAAAAGCAATGGTCTTCGGGCTGGATGTTCTAATATTAACGGAAGTAAATGTCGATGATGCTGCCTGTCAAGGATTCAATTTAAATAATTTCAGTCCCCATTACTTGTGCCGCGAAAAACGTAGAGGTGGGGGTGTGCTGGCGTTTGTCCGGGACGACTAGGTGTCAGAGCGCGTGGAGACCACATTTATTGGAGTGGTAACAGTGTCAATATACCGGCAAAACGAGTCGTTTACAGTTGGTACTGTGTACAGACCGCCCACCAATGGCTTAGTTCCTTTTGCGACGAATTTAGTTCTTTTTTTTTTTTACTTAATAATGGCCCTCATCTATTTTAGCGGGTGATTTCAAACTTGACCTTTGAAATATGTTTAGGTCAGCTCTGTATCTGGATATTTTAGCTGAGTTTGGGTTGGGAAATACTATTAACGACTACACAAGAGAAGAATGCCTCGGGGATAATATTACGCGGAGTCGTATTGATCATATTATAGTCAGAGTAAGTGAATTGAGAACACTATCTGGGCTGATTAAGCAAAAATTTCCAAGAGATTACTTTCTAATTATAATACTACTGCAAAAGAAAATCTTTAAAAACTTGCGGACCGAAGATGATAATAGAATTATTTTTGATAACAAAAATACTGTCAGATTAATACAAGATTACGATTGCAACCTGCTTATTGAAAGTGATCATATTGCTACGCATATGCCAGTAGTTGATCAAGTCCAAGAACATTATTCTATCTCAAAAAGAAGAGAAATACAAAAAAAAAGATAAAAATGTATGGATCGATAGAGATATAATAGAACACTGCTACTTAAAAGACAAGCTTTGGGCAAGATGTAAAAAAAACGGATAATGTGCTTCTTAAAGAGTAATTTCAAAAAATGTGAATTCAAATAACGGCTACGATACGGATACGACTAGTAAAACGGAAATATGACCTGATTGAGTTCAAAGACTGCAAGGGAAATTATCCAAGAATATCGCAACTAACACGGCAGTTATCAGGTACAACGGCTAAACAAAACATAGGCGAAGTAATTGCAAAAAGCTTTGGAGAGACAACGAATTTTCCAGTCCTTGAAAATTCTTTTAACCATGCGTTTATTGATTCTGTACAGAATTTAAGAACCATGATAAAAAAAAACAATGTGACTCCTGTCGATATCGGAACTAGTGTAGATTCAGCGTTTTTACCTTTGATGACGGAGTGCGATCTAGAAAAATACTTTCTAGTATGTCTTTATTGAAGCCAGCTAGGCATGACCTAATAAGAGTGCGGGATCTATACTGCAACTTTTATAAACTGAGAGGTGTTTTGCTTTCAATTCTCAATGGCATATTTCCAACCGGAAATATTCCAGACGGGATGAAATTGCCTGTAATAAAGCCAGTACACAAAAAGGATCTAAAAACAACTAACAAATTATAGACCATTATCCATACTTCCAGCCATGACATACATCATGGAAAAGTATTTAGCGAAATTGATGACCTCATTCTGTGACAAATTTGCTTTAATACTATCAACACGATACGGGTTTTGAAAACAAAAAGAAAACACGACTTTGTTGATGAAAAATTTTTCGGCTATCATTTATAAGGACAGAACGAGCGGGTTGGTATGGATAATTAAACTTGAGGAAGAAAACGAGAAGGGACAAACAAACACAAACTTGCCTGTTGGAAGTTTGTGTTTGTCCATCCCTTCTCGTTTTCTCCCTCATGTTTAACATTTATAAGACTTTAGGCAATAATCAAATCGCTTTTACAGTGTTTCTTGACCTATCCCGATCCTTCGATACCATAGATCATTCAGCCATGTTAGCAAAGCTGTACAAAATAGAGTTTAGAGGGCCATTTTATACCGTTCTCAAGAGTTACTTTACTAACCGATTTCAAATGGTGAAGCTTAACGGTCAAACAAGTGATAAAGTTAAAACTAAGTTCTGTGTTCTGCAAGGGTCTACACTGGGTCCTTTACTCTTTAACATGTATACTAATAACATAGGTGACCTGAAGCTCAAATCAAATTTATTTCAATACGCAGATGACACTGCATTATATTACCACACGAACAATACAATCGCGCTGCTCCTATATTTCAAAACCATATAGTACAATCAGGGATGTGCTGTATTTCAAATACAAGTATTTGAAATACGTATTTCAAATACTTTGTGTATTTTGCATTTGTATTTAATTACAAATTGGGTAATGTATTTGACGTGTGTATCTAAATACTAAAACGGGGGTATTTCAAATACAATTGTAATTAAATACAATTTTGTAGACGAAAATACATCCCTCAAATTTATCGTCACTGTTCAGAGCAGGAAGAAAACTACGTCCAGCACCGAATGCAGTGTCTCTCAATCAAGCACAAGCGTTTGGTGACTTTGCGATTACGGTGCTACTCCAGGGCAAGAATAGTGACGAAATCAACGTGCACAGGCAGACAGGCTAAATAAGTGCCTGTGACAACTTGTGATGCTTTTCAGCCTGATTTCCCTCCATATTTTTGCCTGGAACATTCTAAATGCGCGGGTCGTCCAGTTTTTTGTAACTGGTGCGAGTTGCAACAATAAAAAATTCTCTAGCTAGTGCTGCGCGTCTTGGTCGTCTTGGTTCTTTGTTGGTCTATACCAAAATGTAATCGACAAAAAAAGCTGCTTGAAGCTCTGTACTTTTCTCACATATTACGTCCAAGCTGATTACGTTTTTTTTTTGTTATTATATTTCTATTACGTTACTAGAGCCTCGCACACTAACTCCCGAGTGTGCAATGCAAAATTATAATGAGATGCCAAGAAACCTGTTGCAGGTGCCCTGAAGTCGCTGACGCAGATTTTGAGGAATGTATTTGGAAAAGTATTTGGAGGAGACCAAATACATTTGGTTGTATTTGTATCTTGTATTTAAATACTTTTTGGTAATGTAATTAGATTTGTAATTAAATACATTTTTGACAAAGTATTTTATATTTGTATTTCCATACATATTTGCATGTATTTTGCCCATCCCTGATACAATTAATGAGCTGGTTCACAAATAATTGTATTTTTGTTCATCGCAACAAAACTAGTGTCCAAAACTCTCATAAACAAGTTCCGTTGATGTTCCCCTATTCCTTCATGATCGACATTGTGATCAGTGCGACTGCCAAAAAATTAATACTCTTAAAACAATACCCTACCTTGTTTGCATTTCGACGAAAACGTTTTATGGAGTAAAACATTTTCGTCACAGGAGCGGACTTCACAGATCCGCTCCTGTGTGGAGAGGAGGGGAAAAGTGGGCGAGTGGGAATGGAGAGAAGGAAACTGGGAACCGGTTTTTTCCCCGGTAGAAGACGATTCTGTAGGTCGGACAACTACAAGTTACCCGCGAAAAGTTAGAGTACTGAATACAAACTTATGAAAGTATTTGCAAGATACCTAGTTACTCTCAAAAGTATTTAAGATACAGCAACTTGAGTAGAGCATTTAGGTTACGTACAAGTCTGTTTCAAACCTCCGTCCGCGTGGAATTCAAGGAGCTCCACTTCAATTGCTCCTAAATCTCGCGCAATGGTTTCCGTGGTTTGACAGCCACAAATTCAGCGCGTCACTCATAAAAGGATACGGCACCTTGCCGAAGGATCGAGGGTACGCATATCTAAGATCCGCGAGACGAAAGTTGGCCATCACTGGTCTATAGAGGGTATTCACTGGACGCCATAATTGAGGCCGATGTTGAGAGCGCATGCTCAGAGCAAGCTCACATTAACAGCCTGCTAAGACTGGCAATGTTAGTGGTAAGGAATCCAAGAACTACGGAAACTAGCCGTCAGCACGCGCTCAGGAGCGGTGCACACAGCTATGGCCGCTAGTGAGTACTCCTCTAGCGATGACCCCCGCAGGAGCCGACCAACGCGGAGCAAGCACTCTTCGCTTAACACAATTCATGCCCCCCACCGCGAAGCTCTTGATGCGTATCACGGATGGTGTGTGTGGGTGTCTGCGACTACTTTTGTGTTTTACCGGCACCGTCCCGGGGCCCTTCTGCGCAGAGAGCAAGGTGATGAAGCGAAACCATGTTCGTGACCCCCTTTAATTGATAGTCAGCGCTTCGCAACTTCTGCTCGTCTGTCCCCTTCTTTTCTTTTTCTGCTTTTTTTTTTCGTACGCCATAAGCGGTCCTCAGCGTTTTGGTTGACTATAGAAGCGAGCGAGGCATACCAGCCGGCCCCGGCAAAACATGCGGTCAACCGACGCAAAGTGGGGAGACCCCCTGGTGAGCTGGAGGCGTGCCGCGACGGGTTGTTTTGTAGAGGCGCAGACCGTGTAATTACATCCGAGGCACCAGCAGCGCAACTCGAGACAGGGTGCTCTTTTGGAGGAGCCAACCCCGCGCTCAATATCACTCAGCTGCCGGTTGCACTGATGTGTGCCTTTCAGTAGAGCAGGCAATGAAGCTTGCTAGAGACGCTAAAGTTTGTTCCGACAGGTAGCCCATGCACATAAAAAATGCGGGTATAATCTTACACCCCTTGCCACCTAAAATACACCCCAAAACTTCAGTTCGACGTACAGATCACTGACGTTCAACCGACGGTACCAACTTTCCTGAGCGGCTTGAAAGCCGAGTTGTACAGCTTATTAAAATAGTCAATGAACGTGTGTCTGATTGCAAAAGAAGCAATCAGGGTTTCCTTGGCTCTACTGCAAAACTTCAGTCTTTTTTTTTTTTTTGTAGTCTTTGATTCGCACTTTATCAGTTTAATACTTTATATCCCACCGTCACCAAGCCTCTCGTAAAAGTTGGCGCCGTCAGTTAGACGTCTGTAGGCTGTGCGTCAAACTGAAGTTTTAGGGCGTCTTATATGTGACAAGAAGATGTAATGGCTACACTTCTTTTTTTAGGGTGTGGCAGAGCTTTTTTGGCTTGTTCGACAGATAGCTGCGCCATCTTGTGCGTTCCGCACAAGATGGCGCAACTCTTGAGACTCGCCACGACCGCAATCATTGGTCCGATCTCGAGCTGGAACGTCCGTGTGCCCCGCTATGGCCCTGCAGAAGTAGGCATGCAGTTCTCGCGTCCAGGAGTTTGGTGCAGTGTTGTGCCCGTTATCAATAATAAGAAATTAAAGAGCACTACTCGTTAGCTCGTCCAAACCTAACGGATTACAAATATTCGTTACCGTCCTCCGGATGCGATCAAATATCGTTATCGCTATTTCAAGAACAAACGAACGCTACTTTTGCGTTGATTTATATGTCAGCACTATTTGACAGCGATAAACCGCGAGTGCGAACATCGATAACGGTTAAACTTTAACAAGGTATTGTGTTTTATATCATTTTTGATATTCCTTTAAGCAAATTTGTAGTATATATAATTTGTGTTTTGTTCGGATAAATTATGCCACACAAAAAAAATATAGATTTACCCTTCTTATCCCGGTTTAAAGAAGGCGTATTTATTTATATTTAAGCTGAAGCAACAATGTAGTAATCAAAAGTAACGATAAACATCATTTGATAGACGGTGCCCTAAAAGTGTAACGAAGATACTTTACTTGTTAGTATTTGAGAAGTCGAACGAGTACGTTAGTACTGTGAGGCATGAAGGCCAAGTCTTGTAAAAGAATTGAGAAAGAATATTTACATTAAAGGTACACGTTAAGTAGTTGGGCTAAGAGCGAGTTGGTGGTGGCTGGTTGGACTGGCTGAAGGCTCGACAAAAGCCCGCGACAGGCACAAGACAGGAACGCACGAGCGGTCCGGGCCGCGCATGAGGGCGGCTTCTTTGTCTTCCGTCACCAGGCACGCTCACTTGGGGCGCGTCAAAGGCAGTGTTGGAGGTAATGCGTTACTAGTAACGACGTTACTGGTAACGCGTTACATTTTTCGCTAACGCAGTAATGTACTCATTAGTATTCTGAATGACTAACGAGTAAAGTATTTCCGCTACTTTTTTACGGTGTCGGCTGCCAAATTTCGTTACTCGTTACTCGTTACTTTTGACCAAAACTGGTGAAATCCTGCACGAGCTTATCTCAAAATCCTGCACCAGCTTATCGCTGCACGGAACCAGCACCCGTCACAGTAAAGTTAAAAAAAAACTCACGTCTTGAAGGCGAAACAAACCTTCTGCTACCAGCTAATTCCGTCCATCCTCCTTTTCTTTTTTTCGTCGTGTCTCCACCCACAAGGCATGAACGAACGACTGCGTTACAGCCTCCTCCCCTCCCTCCTCCCCCCCCCCCCCCCCCCCTCTGCTTTGTGCAACAGAAGTGGACAGCCGTGGAGAGACATCCGTTTACAACAGTGGACAACTAGTGGCGAAGCGATTTGCTCATTTCTCTAGTTTCAAAAAAAAAGGAAACACCCTTTATGGAATAATTTTACCCTCGCTCTCCCCCTCGCTGCCTGAAAGTTCCTGACCCAATTTTTGTACACAGAAAATCTTTCGCTTGGTTATAGTCGGTTACAAGTCAAGAAGGTAGGAGAAGCTCCTCCCACAAGTGTGATGCGCCCGTTTCAAATCTCTCCGCAGTCGAAAGAAGAGTTCACTGGAAACGCTCCTTGTTCCGCTTCAATGGATTCCCACTTGTCTCCGATCCCACTTTTTAAGAAAGCGACCTTTGTATTTGTCGGAGAGGGAACCGAGCCCCTGAAAGCAGCCTTTGTATCCATCGGGGGGGAAGCTAATCCCCGAAAGTCGTATTTGTTTCCGTCGGTGGGGGAGAACTCTAATCTCCCTCTCGTGGCTTCCACAATGCTAAGTAAAAGTCCAAAGATAAAGCAAATATGTACAGAAAGGCAAGACCCTCCTCGCGCGTTGTCCGCGACGTCACGGAAACGGTGGGACGCTATTGGATGCAAAGGTGGCGGAGGGATATCTGATTCCCTTAGAGGGGCATTTGCCGCTACCTTCTTAACCTGTAACTGACTATAGTCTTTATTATACAATCTTGTGCGCAACAAAGACGAGGACAAAAGCAGAGAAGAGGACACAACAAGGCGCAACTTTCAACTGAATTTTATTGAAAACGTGTTCCGGTATATATAGTCTCAACCATCGTTACAATGACAACAAAAAGACAAAAGTAAAGGAAAAAAAGAAAACCATGACAGAGCATAACTGGGAAACAAAACTATCTCGTTCTCAGGAAAAACAATTCCTTCTCCGATAATGCAATCGACGGCATAGCAACACACATGTCTCCTAAATAATCAATGTGCTCGGCTTCTATGATTTCGCGTGTTACCGCTGACTTGCATTTCCCAATCTTTACGCATTCATCTAACAGTGGGGTACAACCGCATGTCCTGCAATGCAAGTCAAGAAAGCCACCGTTCTTTTTTTGCACGTTGTTATTGTGCTCGCGAAGCCGATCATTTAGGCAGCGCCCCGTCTGCCCGACGTAGTGGCTGCCACAGGACAACGGAATGCGCTAAACCACGCCATCTGTACAGTCGACAAATTTCGTTCTGTGCTTCTTTTCACATCCATGTTTGGCAGGCACGCCAGGCTTTGATAGTTTGCACAGGTCGATGAGCTTATTGGGCGCAGAAAACACTACCTTTACATTTGATCGCATTGCTATTTTCTTTAGATTGTGCGACACTCGGTGTATATACGGAATCACAACAACTTTTCCTTTTTGTCTTACCGGCTGGCTCCCATTGTTTTCTACGAGACAACGCTTTCTTAGAAGGCCTTCCGCGACCGCAGCAAGAATGTGTTTTGGATACCCAGCTGCGAGCAAGCGCAAAACTTGCTGATTAAAACCCTGGGGGATCAAATGCTCACAGGGCTTTTTTAGTACATTGGTGAAACACAGGTTAACAATACTCCTTTTGACTAGCTCGTTTTCACGTTTTCAATCAAATTCAGTTGAAAGTTGCGCCTTGTTGTGTCCTCTTCTCTGCTTTTGTCCTCGTCTTTGTTGCGCACAAGATTGTATAAGATGTCAAACCAACTCGGCCAAACAGCCACACTTCATTAGTCTTTACTTCCCTAAGGTCATGATAAAAAAATTAAGAAAAAAAGTTTTAAACCTGGAAAGAAAACTTACAAACACGAAACCTTTTTTTTTCACAGAAAAACTAAGAGCTACTGCTGGTAAGAGGCAGCAAGTGATTATAGCCAGTGTGCTGGTAACCGGTGTCCTGTTCCAGATAGTGAAGTAAATCAGTCTCTGGTAATAGTATGAACCGGACTGTTACTAAAACCGGCGTACAGATGAGGAAGGGGTGTTGGTTGGCTGGTTGTGTTCCAGCAGTCCTCGTTCGCATGCTGTAGTTTACAATAGAGTGCCTTCATGTCGGACATGAAGGCACTCTAGTTTATAAAAGCGGATTGACCAACATCTCCGACTCATTCTGCGCGTGAGACGGGCATGAATAACGAAAGTCCGTCGCCATGACCAACGGGTCTGAATAAAATGTATCAACTAAAGGAGACAGAATCAGGTAATTTACAGTTTCAATGCCTAATCTGCATGCCGAAAATTAAGCTACTTTGCGCACCAAAACACTATGAAACCACTCTGTAAATTTTATCTTTATCCAAGCTTGTTACGGAGGCTTATCACACATCTCTGCCAAACATATGTACTCCAAGAGAAAAGTAACGTAAAAGTAACGTTCGTTATTTTTGAAAAGTAACGGTAACGGTATATCGGTACGTTTGTAAAAGAGTAACGTAGTTCGATAACGCGTTACTTTTTACCAAACTAACGAGTAACGCTATTTCGTGACTTTTTTTCGGTAACGGGCACAACACTGGTCGAAGGTAATAGAAAGAAGAAAAGGGGACGGAGGATACCACGCGCTCACATCCCACCGTAGCCTTAAAAGACCAAGTCTCTTGGTTTAGAGCAGGGGTCTCCAATCTTTTTGGCTAAGGGGCCGGATCGAGGCTCTGTCTCTGTCTTGAGGGCCGGAAATATAAATGGGCAGATGTAAATGAGGAATATCTAAATAAATAATCATAGATATCTAAGCATTTAAATATACAATATTTAAAGTTAGAGTGAACATGAAACAAAAATATTCTAAGGTGGATGAATGCATTCACTTTGTTACGAAATGTAATCATTTAGCTGCTTATGACATCACACAATTGGAGCCCAGAAAACATACCAGCATAAACCAGAACGCATACGAACTTCGGCAAGTTCAAACAGGCCAGAAGACGAGTGAGAACGTTAGAAGTTATGCTGACAATATTTAATAGCTACGACACAGTACACCAAGCACAATATACATAGGGACGTAAATTAACTTTAACGTACTTAGTTACCCAGATATGGAACAGGGGACTAGGAGTGTGGATTCTGCTAATGACAATGTCCAATTACTAATATGACCAGAGGACACATCTTACGGTAGGCAGTTTTCTCTCGTGTTTTTCTGGTAACTTCGTTTACGCTGTTGGTGCGCGCCGCGGCGCCGTTTTACATGCGCTTATTTTTTGGCCAGTAGCAGCGGGCGTGCTGGAAGCGGGCCGTGGGCCAGGCTCCAATGGGAGGACTGCAGTCAGCCACGGGCCGGTCGGAAGACCTCCGCGGGCCGTGGTTTGGAGACCCCTGGTTTAGAGCAAAAGAAACAAACCACTTGGTTACGACAAAATAAAACGAAAAGAACGCAGAAGGCAATGGCTATCAACTAATATTAAAAAAATAAGCAAAAGTTTACCACTAGAAGCACTAGGCTATAGCTAAGATCACAAATATGCGAAATGAGGCCTAACATTCGAAACGCATAGTCACTCTCACAGCAAACCTCGAATAAAGGTAAATGGTTGACGCTGGAATGCAAATTTAAGGCTTCAACAGCACGCAAAAGAAAAAAAGAAAGAGACGAACGCACTCACTTCCCGCCGTATCTATGAGAACCGAGTCCCTTAGTTTGTGTGAAGCCAAATTCACAGTTACTAGAACAAGAATAAGAACGGCCGGGGCAAACGTTCAGTCCAACTCATTGTGACATAGATAGTGAGGTCTTCGCCAAATACGTTGTAAGCGCTGATGACCCTGTGGCAGCTGAGGAGACGGTTCACCTTCTGCTGTCCCTTCGGCGGAACGCTGCTGTTCTTCGGGGCTTATTGGCTCTTCTCCTTAGCTTGCTACTTGTGTGGCTAGGCTGGACGGTTCTACTTCGCAAGTGGGCGACTGAATCTCTACTGAGGTAGTCGGGGGAATATACAACTTAATCTGGGACACATGTACTGTCCTGGGTCAGTTAAGAATACGAGATCCCAAACCAGACATGCCGAAGGCCTTGAAGGTGGTAGGAGTCGACTGCTCTACAAGGCGGTAAACTCCATTGAATCGGGGAGCGAGCTTGCCATGGGGGACAGGCACTTGGCGTTTCACCCATACACGATCGCCGACTGTGAAATCATGTGGACGGTGGCTACGGTCGTAAAGTCTTTACGCAAGGACTGTGCTGTCTCGGTGTTAGCTGCTGCTTCAGACCGTTGATTAGTCATGTCGAGAATACGCTCAACGAGACTTGACTGCTGAATATGGCGATGTTGCTGTAGTGGAAGCTTAGGTACGTAGCCGAACAACAGCTGAAAAGGCGGATAGCCTGTGCTCGAATTAATTGACGTGTTAACGGCAAAGGCAGCTTCGTGTAGCTTGGCGGGCCATGCCAAGGGTTCCAATGCGCTAAGCTTGCGCAGCGCTGTGAGGAGTGTTCCGTTGCTCCGCTCTACAAGGCCATTACCTTCAGTCCGGTAGGCTGAGGAGTAGTGGAGCTCTACGCTGTGTAGGCGCATGAAGCGCTTGAACTCAACTGATCCAAAGGCTGAGCCGTGATCAGAGAGACAGTGATCCGGAGTTCCATAGATACAAAAAATTCGATGCAAGTGTTGAATGACGTCACGTGCAGATGTCGACGATACTGCTGCTGGTGCAAGAAAACGAGTTGCAAAGTTTATAACATTCAGGATGTACCGAGCATCACCACTGGGCGGCATGGTCACATGATCCATGGCAATGCTCGAGAAAGGGATGTCCGGTGTCAGCATCCTACCGAGGAGTCCAAGGTTGCGGGATGTCGGACGATTATACTGTTGACAGGTCTGGCAAGATGACACATATCTCTGAACTGACCGCTCCATGTGTGGCCACCAATAGCGATCTCGCACTTTTTGAACTGTTCGCTATATGCCGAAATGTCCTGCAGAGTCATGTAGAGCCTGAAGAACTGCTGGACGCAAGACTGATGGAGTGACAACAGCACACGTGCCTGAAGGAGACCGGCGGTACAAGATGTTGTCCACAAGGGTGAACTCTGTTGGTACATCTACATTGGATAAGCTCTGCAGAATGGCGCAGCATTCAGTGTCTTCGTTTTACAGCGCAGATAGGGTCTGAGGGGATTGTATGGTAGCACATGACAGGCGGGACAAGTGGTCGGCTACCACATTTTGACGACCTGGACGATGCTGTACAGAAAAGTCGAACTCGACCAAGTCCATAAGCATAGACGTGAATCGGCGAGAGGGCTTTGCACTTTTTGTCAAGCATGCCACAGTCCAGTTGTCTGTGATGAGAATGAACGTCTTACCAACCAGGTAATGACGAAACTTCATGGTGATTGCCCAATGCACGGCTAGGCATTCCCACACATTGCTATGGAGCTTTCGCTCGTCTAAAGTGAGGGCACGGCTGGCATAGGCGATAACAACTTCCTTGTTATCTTGTACTTGTGAAAGCACCGCACCTAATGCTGTGCCAGAGGCGTCAGTTGTCACTGTTGTGGGAGCATTTGGGGCAAAGTGAGCAAGGAGGGGAGGCTGGGTTAGAGCTGTGCGGATTGTCTGGAAGGCTTGCTCACACTCTGGAGTCCATAAAAACTCTGGGGCCTTGATGAGGGCTTGTAGCGGGGTCACAACTTTGGAAAAATCCTTAATGAAGCGCCGATAGAAGCTAGCTGTTTGTATCCATGAGATTACTTGCTTCTGATTGCGAGGAGTTTGAATGCGGCACATGGCTGCGGCTTTATCGGGGTCTGGCTGCTGGCCTGCGCTGGATATAACAAATCCGAGAAACTTAATCTGTGGAAGGCCAAAACGACACTTGTCTAACGAGGCCTTAAGTCCATTGTCCAGAAGCGATTGGAGGGCTTCACAAAGAAGTTGCGCAAACGTGTCGAACGACTGAGCATAAACAAGAATATCATCAAGATATACACGAATACCAGACTTGTCGGGGCGGGGCTTCAGATCTTGAAAGACTGTCTGCATGAGACGTTGGAATGTGGATGCCGCATTTTTCAAACCAAAAGGCATCTGAGTCCACATCTACATGCCGTGGTGAGTGATGAAAGCTGTCTTTTCATATTCTTGGGGGCGGAGGCTGATTGCCAGTATGCACTTTTCAAGTCCATGGTATCGAAGTACGCGCATCCAGCGATGTCATGGATGATATCATCCACAAGAGGCAGGGGGTACACCACCGTGATCGTGCGTTCATTGAGTGGTGCATAGCTAACACACAAACGTTTCTTATCTCCGCGAGACACTACGACCGCTGGAAAAGCCCATGGGCCAGATGCGTGAAGAATAACACCTTGGTCCAGGAGTTTCTTTATCTGTTTTTCCAGAAACCGTCTGTCTTCGGGAGCATATCGGTATGGGCTACGGCTGTAGGGCAAGGCGTTTGGTAACAGGTCAATGCGATGCTGCATGCCTGTAAAATAGCCTAAGTCATCTTCGTGACGGGCAAAGACTCCATTCTGCTGTGTCAAAATGTCGGCAATGACAATATTTCGACTGAAAGATAACTGATCTCCAAGGAGGGCTGGCGGAAGATCAACGTGAATGACTTTAACAACAGTACCGGCTATCTGGGCTGGCAGCTCGGCATTGGGACTATTTAAAGGCAAACATGGAGTTTCTTGGGCGAAGGCTTGCCGGGATGGCTGCTCCGACGACGGCAAGGGCTCTCTCTGTAAGCAGTCTTGTGACATGGTCTGCACTTGTGAATTAAGGCTTGATTGGGTGAGAATTACGGCGTTTGACATCCGTGGTGCTAGTTTTTGTTCTGCTATGATAGACAGACCTGTGACCGTATGCTGGAGCCGGACGGGCTGTGGAGGCTCAAAGATCAGACGCACCTGTACGGCTCGAAACCAATCTTCACCAATGATGAAGGGGAGGATGTTGTGTTCCAGAACCGCGGCCTGGACGACTCCCGCGATTGGGCCAATGGTGATCTTAAGTAAAGCTGCACCCGCTGGGAGTACGGTGGTACCTCTTACAACTTCCAGTGGAGGCTCAGTCCAGGGATGTAGCATGCGTTCTGGAACAAGCGACTTTGCTATGAGAGTCAGCTTGGAACCTGAGTCTGGGAACGCATCATAGTCTCCAATTCCAGTGATGGTGGCTGAAAAGAATGGGCACTGCAGCTGAGAGCCTTCAAGGGTTGCTAGCATGGTATGAAGAGCTGGTGGTAATGGCGCTGTAGGCATGGCTCTAGCTGCCGACGACGATGCCTGGGCTGACTGATTGGTGTATGTTGTACACTTCGAGGCGAGGTGACCGAGGTGTTTGCATTTATAACAGACCGCTTGGGACAAGTCTTGGCCATTACAAAACGCTGGAGCTCCATATTGTGACGAGATGGCTTGGTACCTAGCCTCTTGCAGGTCGATGGGCAGGTCCGCGATGCGTTGACGTGAGGCTGCGGGTGACGGTGATGTCAAGCCAGAGCGCTGAGTAGGGTGGGTTGGACATTCGGATCTAGCCGACTTAGACGAATGTGATTGGTAATTTGGTTGGCCAGGAGTAGTCGAAGGGCTTGCGTGCTGGGCGGACCTATCCAGGCTCGTACATGTCGCAAGAAAGGCTTGGACGGTTGTTGGCCTGTTGGCTGCCAATGCTGCGACGATATGTTGGTCCCGCATGCCTTGGAGTAGGTAGTCAATCTTCTGCGGATCGCTGAGGGTTACAGGGCAGCGTTGGATGATCCTTAGTTTGGCGAAGGCGTACTGATGAAGGGATTCGCCCATCCCTTGAGTCACGTCCATCGCCCGTTCCTGCCAGTGGATAAGGGTCCATTCTGTGATGAATGTCTCTTTGAGGGCGTCTCTCCCAGTTGGCCACGTGTCGTATTGGCTTCCGAACGCGAGGTGCCAGTTTCGTGCTGTACCTTTCAACTCCTTGCTGCGATGAGCCGGGTGGTGGCGTCATCCTAAGACGCAAGTTGCTGGACGCGACGAACGTCCTCAAGCCATTCTTTCACGTTTTGCTTTGGCGAGCCCTCGAGCTGTGGGAGGGACGCGGACAGGTCTGGTAGCGTTGTAACTGTCGTTGAAGGACGAGGCAACTGCTGCAACGAAACAGAAAGGTTCTGTAGCGTGATGGGGTCAAGTTCTGTAGCGTGATGGGGTCACAACTGAGTAGTACCTCTTCACATATTACGAATTGCTGAGATTGTGCTTGTCTACAGAATAAGCTGTGTGTAATAAACTGTTAGGAGATTTCAAAACAATCCCTTGTGTCTGTTTACCTTCCTTTTTGCAAACAACTTGGCGAGGGCACTTGCAAAGAGCTGGGCGAGTGCAACGATGGCCAAAAATCAGCATGACGGCCAACATTGGATCGGGTCGCGCTTCCAGTGTTGTCCAATATCACGCCGGTCTTCGCCAATGTGGGAGCACCTTGGCTGGAACCATGGTTTAGCGATGGCCCAACATTGGCACCGATCACTGGGCCAACATTGGAAAGGGTAGCGCTTCCAATATTGTCCAATATTGAGACCGGTCTTTGCCAATGTTAGGCCAATGTCGGACCGACATTGGTGTGCTGCCTGGGGACGCTTGATCCAGGCAAAGCGAAGATTTGCGTCGCGCCTCGATGTCCGCGGCGAGTCGCTGAATGAGGGCTTCTTTTGAGCCGGAAGCGTCTAGCTCACGTGCAGCGAGCTCTTCCTTAATAAGCTCGACGCTTACACGACATAGTTCTTGCGTCCAGTTCGCTCCAGACAATGCCGGGCATGGCTTCACGTCAGGTTCACGTCGCGGCGTAGGCGGAACCAGGCGATTCGAGGCAAGGGTGGAGGTCGGGCTAGTGTAGGCTTTCACGGTTCAGAATCGACTGCGCCAGATGTAAGGCATGAAGGCCAAGTCTTGTAAAGGAATTGAGAAAGTATATTTACATTAAAGGTACACGTTAAGTAGTTGGGCTAAGAGCGAGTTGGTGGTGGCTGGTTTCACTGGCTGAAGGCTCGACAAAAGTCCGCGACAGGCACCAGACAGGAACGCACGAGCGGTCCGGGTCGCGCATGAGGGCGGCTTCTTTGTCTTCCGTCACCAGGCACGCCCACTTGGGGCGCGTTAAAGGTAATAGAAAGAAGAAAAGGGGACGGAAGATACCACGCGCTCACAGTACGTTACTGAAAAACAAAGTAACGGGTTACCAGTAACGTCATTACTCGTAACGCGTCGCTTCCAGCACTGGATTGGTGGCATTTCCTGCCCAAAGTTGCCTCTTTTGGCCACAATTGCTGCTCTGACTAGACACGCGACGCGATTCCACACGGGGAAAATATCCCTCCATTTGCTCCCTGGGATACGCGTCACGTGCTAACGTTTTGCGCTGAGTCGCGCTGACGTAGACACCCCAGGTGGGATGGGAGAGCTCTTTTTCAGCCTGCACCAAAGCTCCCCGCCGCCTTGGCGTGAGATCTCTTTGCAATTGGCGGCATTGTGTCACTGTCATCGTCAATCGGGAAAAGAGAGAAACGACGCCCATGAGTGAATCAAACACATGAAATTGTATATTTACAAGAAGGAAGATAGGAACGTGTCAGAAGCAAAACAATAGGCAAAGAATTAGCAATAAGAAAAGCAAAACACTGAAGGCAGATAAAGTCACGTCAATACACTGATAGCCCGTTCCCGCTACAGTCCTTGCCTCAAGTTCAAGTCTTTCCCCGGTGCCTTGCGGAGCGTCGCCGCTTGATGTGATGATGCGGAAGCCGGTGTCTCGTACTCCCCCTGGAGTTGCTCGTAGCAGGCGTCGCCGTCCGTAGCGGCTGGTCCTCCCTCCGAGCTCTGGTCGTCGCCGTGCGTCGCGGCCCGACCCTGGCTTTCACCGCCGCTTCTCCTCTCGCGCCCGCCGTTCTCTTCTCGTGCTCGCCGTTCTCTGCTCGCGCTCGCCGTTGTCTGCTCGCGCTCGCCGTTCTCTCGAACGCGCTCGTTCCCTTCCACTTCTTTTCTTCTTCCACCCGTAATAATCGTCACAGGCACGTGACACGCCCCCCTCACTTCGAGAACTTCACAACATGAAGTTTCTTCACGAAGGCGACCTCCTCGATGGCTTGCTGTAGTGACCGCGGCACATTCACAAATACCACCACACTTGGTCCTTAGCACTCACGCACGTATGCCGTTTCCACATCCCAAAAATTAGTATCGCCCAAATCACAAAAACAAACCGTGGTTACACTCTCGCGTCCCTAATTGCTCGTACAAATCACTTGGGCAACACACTCTTGTCCATACCTAATTCAACAACAAAAACGAAAAAAAAATCCTAATGGCCGGGTCTCATTAACCCTGTGTCCTGCCTTTACGAACAAATATCCCCTGACGGCTTAGCTCTCTAGACGACTTAAGAAGTCTGCTCCAACATTGTCTTTCCCCTTAATGTATTCGATGTGAAAGTCCTGTTCCTGCAATGATAAACTTCATCGCATTATGCGACTGTTGGAGTGCTTCGCTTTGTTCAAAAACTCCAAAGCTCGGTGATCCGTTTGTATGCGAAATTTTCTGCCATATAAGAACAACCTAAATCGCTCCACGGCCCAAACAATTGCCAGACACTCTTTCTCTACGGTGGCGTAATTCTCCGATTTTCCCAGTGTTCTGCTTGCATATCCCACTGGATGCAGCAGTCCTTCACTTTCCTGGAGCAATACTGCGCCCAGGCATGCATCAGATGCATCCGTCCTCAAAATGAATTCCTTGTCGGGATCTGGCGCCAACATTATAGGTGGTCTCGATAAGCAGTCCTTCAGTCTCTCGAACGACTCCTCCTGTGCTGACCCCCATTCAACTTGCTTTCGTTCTCCTCTCTTCGTGAGCTCCAGCAGTGGTGTAGCAAGATCCGCGTAGTTTGGAACGAAATCGCGGTAATAGCCTGTCAGCCCGAGAAACGACTTCACTTGACGTTTTGTCACCGGCATTGGCGCTTCTTGTATCCTTCCAAGGATCTCCGCGTGGGGTGCGACTCGTCCTCCACCCAACTCATGACCGAGGAAGGTCGTCTTTGTAAATGCGATCTCGCATTTCTTCGGCCGAGCCGTGATGTTAGCTTCTTGCAACCGATCAAAAACTGTCTGCCAAGTTTTCATGTGTTGCGTCCACGTATCCGAGGCGATGAGAATGTCATCGATGTAATGATGAGCCTCCGGAATTCCATGAAGTAACTTTCTCATCAGTCTGGTGAAGGTAGCAGAGGCCGTCTTGAGCCCGAAAGGCATGAAACTAAACTGGTAAAGTCCGCTACTCGACGAGAACGCTGTCTTCTCCTTGGCCGAATCCTCCATCGGGATCTGCCAATATCCCTTCGCTAGATCCAGCTTAGAGAAAAACTTCTTGCGGCCCACCTTGGCGAAGGTGACGTCCGCCCTTGGAATCGGCTCTGCGTCATCCTTAAGCACGTCATTTAACTTCCTGTAATCAACGCAGAACCTGTTAGAACCGTCTTTCTTTTTAACAATTACAACCGGCGCGTTATACGGTGACGTGCACCGCTCAATAACGCCCAGTCGGAGCATTTCCGAAATCTCCTTTTCGACTGTCTCTTGGACGGAAAATGGCAACGCATGTCGCCTTATCCGCACAGGCTCTTCGGTTGCCCGAGCTCGCCGTTGGGTTGATCGGCCCGATGATGCCGATCGACACTCTCTTGAATGGTGTCTCGATGGCCGGCATTGTCCCTAGAGGCGCTTTGCCTACTCTGCCTTTTGGCACCGTGCGCTGGCATACATCGCAGGAACGCACGTACCTCTTGATGTCACTCTGCATGCCCGGCCAAAAGAACTCTTCAGCCGTTAACCCGAGCGTGTTCTTCATGCCTCGGTGGCCTGACATGATACCATCGTGTGCCATTGCCATAACAGTTGGTCGGAATCTTGCTGGGAGAGCCAGCTGCTCTACACTCCTCCCGGTGGAAAATATACAGTTCCGAAAAAGCAGGTTGTTCTTTATCACCATTTCATACTTCGTACGACACTTGTGTTTCTTTACCACCTTTCCGACCTTGTCGAAACATTTCCTTAAGGACGCATCGTTCCTTTGTTCTGTCGAAAGCTTCTCGACTGTCGTTTCGAGAATCGGTACCTGTGGCACATTCAGTGGAGGTTCCGATTTGTTCCCGCTCTTATTCTTCCTCGACTCTCCCACTCCCGCGGTACTTGAAGGCGGAGTCATCAGTCCCAAGTCCGTGTTTTCCGAGTCGTACGGAGAGGCCTCTTTGCGGTCCTTCCTCTCTGGTACCTCGGCTCTCATGTCCAGCTGGTGGCCAACTCCCTGGACAGTAGGTGTCTTCATCTCGGCACTTCGTTGTTGATCGGAATCCCAATATGGGTTCGGATCGTTGGGATCTCTCACTTGTGGAACGTTGCCAAGCACTAAGTCGTATAGGGGATCGTCAATGCACTTCGCCACGACTTTTCCTGCCAGAAAGGGTGTGTTGATCACAATTTCCGCCTCAGGTAAGTATTTCACTGTTCGGTCCAGTAAATATACGGGACTACAGTTTCCAGTGTAGCACCCAACGGGCACTAAGTTCTTTCTTACGACTACAGTATTGCAGCCAGTGTCCCGAAGCACCGTAACTCTTCTCTCGCCAATGCGGCCTTCGACCACAGGCATATTCTCCACCAGAAACTTGGGTGGCCTCCCTACAGCTGCGTTAACAACTGGTATTTTGTCGCCGTTCTTTAACGTAAGGTAGGTCTCATCTGGTTCGCCTGCCATTTCGTCGGAGGCTGTCCACAGGCACGAAGCTTGTGGTGTATCGCCGGCCCTCATAGTGCATTTCTCGGCCTTGTGTCCCATCCGGCCGCAGTGCCAACATGTCGATTGTTTGTATTGTTGATTGCGACCCTTGCAATTCTCGGCTTTGTGTCCTACCTTATTGCATAAAAAGCATTGGAGGATCCTCCGTGTGTCCTCTCTGAAAGCTTTAGGGACTGTACTTGCACTGGTTTTCGGGTCTTGTCCCTCTACCTTCGCTTTTAAAGCGCTCGGCTGAGTCTGTGCTTCCAGAAAGACGTCGGCTTTTTCAGCCAAATCATCTAGGGTCAAGCAGTCTCTTTCTTTGAGAAAGACCATCAACTTACTAGCGCAAGTCGTCATGAACTGCTCCATTAGCATTCTGTCCCGGAGCGCCTCGAAAGTCTTCTCGACTCCTGCCACTTCGATCCACCTATCGAAATACCCCGTCAACCTGGCTGCAGACTGTTTTCTTGTTTCCCCATCTCCGGGCTTCGCCTCACGAAATTTTTCGCGATAACCTTCTTTTGTATACCGGAATCTTTGAAGCAGCGCCAGTTTCATCTCTGTATAATCCATCGCATCCGCAGGGGTCATACGACCGACCACCGTCAGGGCTTCTCCTGTGAGACAAAGACTTAAAGTGGTTGCCCACTTGTCTTGTGGCCATCCGAGGCCTGTGGCCGTACGCTCAAACCTCTGCAAATACGCGTCGAGGTCGTCGCGTCTCTCATTATACTGCGGTATCAGTTTGTGTGGACTGGCGCTATGACTTGGTCCAGTCGAACCGCCTTCTCCTCTTTCCCCTCGCGCTTCGCGATTTCCTCTTTCCTGGGCCGCGATTCTGAGTTATAGAACTTCCCGCTCCTTATCCAGTCGGACACATTCCGCTTGACATGCGCGTTCTTGCGCCGCGTGCTCTTCTCTTGCCGCCTCCCGTGCCTGCAGCCTTTCCTCTCTTTGAATATTTTTCTCCCTCTCAACCCAGACCTTCAGCTCCTCTCCAGTGTATTCTAGTTCCCTTCCAGCCGCCATCAATTTATCAATCTCTACGACCCCGGACCCAGTCATGGTCGCGAACTCTCTCCTCCGGACCAACGAGATCATGCTAGTGAATTAATGGAATCCTGGCAGGCTCGCCAAATTGTCATCGTCAATCGGGAAAAGAGAGAAACGACGCCCATGAGTGGATCAAACACATGAAATTGTATATTTACAAGAAGGAAGATAGGAACGTGTCAGAAGCAAAACAATAGGCAAAGAATTAGCAATAAGAAAAGCAAAACACTGAAGGCAGATAAAGTCACGTCAATACACTGATAGCCCGTTCCCGCTACAGTCCTTGCCTCAAGTTCAAGTCTTTCCCCGGTGCCTTGCGGAGCGTCGCCGCTTGATGTGATGATGCGGAAGCCGGTGTCTCATACTCCCCCTGGAGTTGCTCGTAGCAGGCGTCGCCGTCCGTAGCGGCTGGTCCTCCCTCCGAGCTCTGGTCGTCGCCGTGCGTCGCGTCCCGACCCTGGCTTTCACCGCCGCTTCTCCTCTCGCGCCCGCCGTTCTCTTCTCGTGCTCGCCGTTGTCTGCTCGCGCTCGCCGTTCTCTCGAACGCGCTCGTTCCCTTCCGCTTCTTTTCTTCTTCCACCCGTAATAATCGTCACAGGCACGTGACAGTCACGTGTCTTGGCAACTTTAGAGATTTTGCTCAGTGAGATGCCGGCATCGTGATCGCCTAGCTTGTGGCTTGCGCTTTGGTGCATGTCGTCCGTGACACCCGAGGGATATTCATCCATGCCGTCCTCAAGCCGCTCCTCATACTACTCTTGTTGTTGTTTTATTATTATTACTTTTTGTGTTTGTGTTGCATCCACGCATTTAAAAAGTCACTTTCATGTAGCAGGCAACAGTTCGTCTTCTGCATCAAACAGCGCTGCTGCCATAATCGATCGCCGTTTTAAGTACGCCTCCAGTTCTCTACTCTTGTCAGCGCCCACTGAGCCACGTTGACGAGAGTGGGACCGCTAAATGCGTCTGATAACACAGACATCCCTCTTGGCTCCCTGCCGTTCATGCGAATGCTCGTGTCGGGAAGGGAGCCCCGCTGGTTCCGCCCATCACTGACGTCACGCACATCCCTCCCCGAAATGCATATCCCTCGTGTGAATACCCTTAGCGAAAAGTCGTTCAAAATCAGTATACTGAAAGTATACTAATAGTGAACTTGGGGTATGTACGCAAATCGCACTAGTTTCACACTTTTATGAAACAAAATAGTATACCTTTAGTAGACCCCAAGCACATATGTAGTATACCATAAGTGCACCTCGAGTGTACTTTTAGCATACCACAAGAGCACGTTTAGTACACTTCATGTATGCCTTTAGTGTACTAAATGTACACTACCAGTACATATATGCGGAGTGTCCCAAATAACTTGCACCAAACTTTAAAAAAAAAAACACAAAAAAAAACGGAGCGTTTTGCGGGAGTGAAACCAACTGTACGCTGTTAGAAAGTCTCTTGCGAAAGTGCACGAAATTGTTTTAGTGAGCCTATTTATTTAATTAAGAGTAACAAGCTAACTTTTGAAATCTTCGTTTAAAAGCCGAGGTGTGAAATGGAAAGTTGTAGAGCGCATTAAGAAACACCCAATTAAACCATTTTCAACAAGGTGCACTTTGCATGCTCCTTTTCCCTGGCCTTCAAAAAAAAAAAAAAAAAACGCCCGCGAAATACAAAAAAATATCGCGTGACAACTCGCTTCCCCAATCACGGCGTGCGAGCGCGCCGCGAAGGCGGGAAAAAAGCACGAAAACGTATTATGTTTCAAACACTTTAATTGGGTGTTTCTCAATGCGCCCTGCAACTTTACAATTGATATCTTGGCCCTTAAAAGAATATTTGAAAGGTTAGCTCATTAATCTTAGTTATTTACATAACCAGGCGCATTAAAAAAATCTGCGCACTTTCTCAAGACACTTGCTAACGACAGTTGATTTCACTCCTGCAGAGCCCTCTGGTGTTTCTTTAAGTATGGTGCAAGCTATCTGGGACGCCGTGTATGTCGGGCGTTCTGAATGGAAAGAACGCCCTCAAATTGACCAGAAAAATTGGCGCCTGTATTTAAAAAGCTGACTTTTCAAAGGTGTTTTTTTGAACGGCTGTATTCCAACCTGTGAAATTTCATCTCATACAGCTCCATTCTCGTGAAATGTTAAGAAACGCCGTTGACAACTCAATTGATGATGATAATACAGAGGCGCCACCATCGGGAGATGCACTCTTAAAAATTAGTCAGGAAATTAATGAGGAAATCTATGGCAGCTCTATTCCTCGTGAGAATGACGTACTGGTGTCTTCTGAAACTGTCTGAGAAAAGCCACAAAGAAGAGGTGCATTGCATTTTTTCAACTGAAAGTATGTATGTGTAGCATACAAACATTATGATCAGTGTTCTTCGCGTAATTGATAAGACAGAAATTGAAATCCTACTTATCACTTTATTCAAGTTTCCAAGCCTGCCTCACTGTACACTCTCGTTTGTGATGATGGTATGCCATTACATCCTGCGTAAAAAGAGAAGAGAAAATTACCCTATGCCACTCTATGATATAACATCACATAATTCGCTCAAAGGACCACTATGTGAGGAAGGCAAGATAGTAACAACTTCATCCTGACAAAAGGGCCAGGAAAATCGGACAATATCGTTTCTGAAAACCTGATACCTGAAAGAAGCTCTAACACAGAGCAAACAAAATGATTGGCATTTTCTTAATGCCTCCTTTTCTTTTGCTGTGAACGCACATACAAGTCATACACTATTACACATTCAGTGGTGCGGCTTAATTTATGATAAGTACTCTTTTATATAATTTGAAGCTTTTAGAGAAACGATTCAATACAATGGGTCGGACATAAATGGTTGCTATGAACTATCCTATATATTTACACATTATCTGATATCATAAAAGCACTAGAGCAGGGTAGGGCTGTACTGCATCAATTTTAAATTTCTAACCATTTAAAAGTTGGCATTTATTTAATTTATTAGTATTGGCTATTATTCTTTGACAAAAAATAACTGGGCGAGTTGGTGCATTGGTAGTCTTTCAACTCCATCGAATATTCAGGTCCTTTTCATATTTTTTTATGCTTTTTCTTTTTCTAACTGCTCTGCTTTTTGCAGCGGCTTTCGCCGCCACTAAAAAACGGGACATCCAAACTCACTTTATTCACAACACACAATCGCAAACTTGGAAAGCGTGCCGCTTCGGCATACGCAAAGAGATTGCCCGTCTCTACGGCACAGGCATCAGCACGGGCAAGAAATCATGCTGCTCGCTCTTGTAACGTTTTTCTTGCTCCCGCTTTATGAAACAAATCGTTGGCGAGAGACTGTTGGAACCACACGTCAGAACTAGCATGACCTGTGATTGCTTGAACTGCCGTCAGACTGTACTTGAACGCTCCGCAAAAGCGTCGTCGGGCGACCGTCGTAGGGACGGCGCCCAGGACAGGCCCTCGGCTGGCCCTCGGTTCCGTCGCACGCGAATCTTTCTCACTCTGCGGAGAGAGCCATACATTTTGAAGATACGTTCTTCTAAAATAACGGAATAAAACCGGGTAGAGCATAGTGAGAGTCAAGCATAGCTTAGCAAGCACACGGTACAAGAAAAAGTTTGAAACAGCGGCGCACTTCGGCAGAAACAAAAGAAACTTCCTCACCTTCGCTTGCACCAGTCGGCCATGACTGTCCGCCACTTGCGACGCTGTGTCTCACAGCTCTCAGCAATCGCTTCCTATTATTGAACACGGTATTCGTAAGTAAGATATCTAAAATATCCGCAAAAACGGCTGAAACGTAAAAAGGAAGCGTTGCTCGAACTCTCCGAAACTCCGACGGCGGCCGAATGGAAGCTGATTGCAATAGCGATGGTCTTCCGCAGTTTTCAAAAGTCTCTTCTTTTTGTTCTTTGTTTTTTTTTTTTTTTTTTTTTTTTTGAAGACAAAATTAAACAAATTAATATATTAATAATAATAACGTCACTTCATTATATTCGTAAAATATTAACAAAACGTTTAGTCTATCTTAGGTGTTATCTAAACTTTCGGTTTTCTTTTTCAGTGTAAAACCGAAACTATCTCAAGCAATTTCTCCCTTGTCGCCAAGGCTATTTTGATTCATCAGCGCATGCTTGCACCGTTGGTATTTCGGCTTTTCTGGAAGGATCGGCTCTCGCGGCACATAAATATTGAGGGCAACCTCGTGTTTTGAAACAATGAGCGTGTCCGTCTTTTTTGACAGGGAAAGACACGTTAAATTTACGTCGATTTTTTACAGTGTGGAAATCTCGATCGACGGTGTTGTTCGTTGTTGCAATTGTAGATCTCTTTTCACGTTACTTGAGATGTCTTAGAGTTTTGCAAGATAAATCTACACCATGAAACACTTTCGGTGAAAGCTTGAGGTTCTTATATAAAGGCGCCGATTTCTCCAGCCAATTTCAGAGCGAGCTTCCATTCATAACATCACTTCGCTTACGCGGTTCGGAAGTTGATTTGCGCTGCATGCGACCATGCAAGGGGGAGCATCTTATGTCCCCATTATTAGCCGTGGTTTCTTTTGCCTCCCGTCCTATTGATTGCTGTGGATGCAGATATCTGAAACAGCGTATTTCATGTTGATGCACTCTTCATGTGTGTCGTGCGACTCGGCGGACATTACATGGGCGAATAACCGTGGCAACATTTTGTTTTAAGTAATTAAAATCCGTAAATTTACTTTTTTATTATTATTGCTGTTTTAGAGGCGGTCGTTATTGGAGCCTAACACAATCAAAACTATTCACGAAACAGCAAGGGGCTTTAAGATATTTATTTATCAAATTTCGCACTTTTTCCCCCGATTCAAGAACCACGCGCGGCAGGGGCGGGCAAAGTGGAGAGTGAAATTAGCGGTTTTGACATGGCATATCGGTGATGGCATGTTTGTTTGTGTTAGCGAGGACTTCTCATACTGGAGTTCTATGCATTATTTAATTTTCTAGTGAAGTTACAACCCTCATAAAGTGCTGTCGCATTCAGCATGAACGAAGTTGCACTCTTTTGAAAGCGTGCCTTTGGTGGATGCTCCAGCATCATACTTCCAACGGTTCGACTGAAGGGAATAATTAAGAATAGCATCCTGCGCTCTGTCCAGTGCGCTGTTTTTAATCAGGCGGCGAAAGGCAGAGTTTTAGCTATGAATAACGTAAACCTCGTCACCTTTTCGCAAATTGTTTCAGTTGGGCTAGAGTTTATTCATAGCCCCTTTAAAATTGAAAATTCAACATGGTCAATTACACTGTCAATTAAAAAAGCTAATTAGACAACGTACTGTGACGTTTATTTACTCATCTAATGTCCACCGAGCCCCACAAATATTTTGTGAAAACGGCATCGGCCTATCTATCGCGTTTTTAGTGTGTTGATGGTAGAAATCGCACTATATATATATATATATATATATATATTATAATTATATATTATTATTATAATTTTATCGTTATTATAATTTGAGTACACCAACTGCAAGCACTGAAAGTTGACCTTTAGTATACTTAAGTGCACTTTCGGTATACTGATTTTGAACTACTCTTTGCCGCCGGCACTACGATTCTACTACATGTACTAGTTTTGTACGGACGAGTATACTTTCAGTCCACCGCCATTTTTACTGGAAGTATACTTTAAGTAAACTTAAAGTATACAATCAGTACAAAGACCGCACTGAAAGTATACTTTTAGTATACTTCAGTACACTTCGAGGGTACTGACTTTGAACGACTTTTCGCTAAGGGTACCCTTTAAGATACCACCAATTGCAAAGAGATCCTATCGCAAATAACCCCTTTGTGTTTCTGCAGCCCGAGCAAAAGCTCCTCCATCCCCCTGAGATGCCTACGTCAGCAAACCAATATGTTGACCTAGTTGGGCAAACATCAGGAAAATTGAAAGCGTGAACGACAAGGACAAGTGGAAGACAACATAAATATGAAGACAAGTTCGTGGAAGATTATACTGAAAACGCTGGTACTGTGTAGTCTTTCACTTGTCCTTGTCTCTCGTGCTTTCTATTTTCGTGATGTCTACGTCAGCGCGACTACGCACGCAAGCGTGACGTTGTAAGCACGTGATGCGCATCCCGGGGAGCAAAGAGGGGGATTTCTCCCCCGTGTGAATATCTCTTAAAGGGGTGCGGAAATGAAATTTTAGCGCCGATCTTTCTGCATAAATATGGGCTAGGGACAGGCACCACCTCGGAAATATCAATATCGTGCTGTAAAACATAGGAGGACTAATTTTAAACCTAATTAAACGATTTCAAATTCACGTCTGGTGGATGGTGCGAAAGTTCTCGTGAAATCACTTGTGGCATAGGAGCAGCGCCGTTCTGCGGTAATATGGCGTGCCGGCAGAATTAGCCGAGGCCTGAACGCATTTGCAAAGCCTTGGCGGAGAAAGCCAAAGCGTAGTTGGCCACAGTGAGCTCGTACTCGTTGCGGCTTTTTGCACGACACGACCCGAGCATGCTTCTGGCACGGCCGGTATTAGTTGCTGCGAGTAGCGAGCTGCGAGCCGACGTTAAAAAAAAAAGATATGTTTGAACTACGAGAGTGTCAGCAAGAGCCACGCAAATACCGTTCACACTCGCAGCGGACACGCGCGTTTGATCGAAGTGCTGGATTCGCTCTGTTAGACCGCGTTTCGGTACGCGCTTCTGGACCGATCTTTTACGATTGCAACTCGATACTGACATGACACTCGGCAAAGAAAGGTTGGACCGGCATCGCGTAGCTCCCACGAACTGCTATAGCTCGACAGTGACGTAGCGTCGTGTCAGAATAAAAATAGCATACTAATAACAAAGTGTACATACCGTGTTGCGAAGTAATCCGTATGGCGCTTATTTGAGCTCTATATCACACAAAACAAGGAGATAGAATCAATGAGAGTCCCTTTTCGACGACAGCGTTCGTCACCTCTGTCTCGGAAAACAAGGAGATCGAGATGACAAGGGGGAAAGATTGACCTCTGAAATTTAGTTCAGGGGTCAAACTATTCATCCGGGAAGGGTCTACAAGGGTCGCGCGGGCATATTCCATTCAGCAGGCCAGCCGGTCATGGGCAGACGGTCTTGGCCGAGGACCGCCGGAGCAACGGTGCGCCGAGTCGGTGTTGCTGCTAGGCCAACTATATTCTGCCGAGCTCGCTTCGTCGGTAGAATCGTGGCCGTCGTAGCTCTTCTCGGATGTTTTGTGGATCCTGCGTTCTTGATCGTCGTGGTCTGTTGCAAGTACTCTTTCCTTTTTTCTTGCTGGTTGAAGTCGGGACGCACGAGAAGAGCACGTAGAAAATAATTGTCCGTTGGTCGTCGCTACCAAGTAACTGAGCGACGCTGTCGGCCATGTTGATTTGATCGTAAAGAGTGCGTAAGACAGCTTCGGAGCTGTCGTAGGATTCTGTCGAAACCTGCGCAAAGGTTACGACAATTTCGTTTCGAGAATACGGGTTTTCTCTCAAATTTGTCGTACGCACTTTTTTCGTCGTGAGTTCGCTTTGAGAATCCGGCCTCAGAGCTGGTTTTGTCAGTGGTGCCGTGGTTGCCGACTTGCCGTGATGCAGCGTGCGTGCAGCCCTTGCACATCTCAAACGGCCACGTTGTCGCAGGTCGTAAATCGTCGACGCGCCACCAAGTGGCAACGCTCGTAACCACATTATCCACGCAGTAGCCTTTCCCGTCTGGCACAAGTGACGTCACGAATGCGCCCAATATCCCAAGACGCATCGCGCTCTCCGATGGCTGATTTTTGAGCGCGCGCCCAATCGGGCGCCTCAGGGTGAAAAATATAGCCATCCGTTCAAAATATAAACGCGCGATTATGATTTACGGATATCATTGATCATATTGAACCTATTTCTGACCATAATAGGTGTATTTCAAGTTTCGCTTCAGTGTCCCTTTAAAGGGACCATGAAATTATTTTTTCAGCTTCTTTCTCCTTAGCATTAATCGTCAACCAAGAAGCAAAATGAAAACTCACGTGGTCATGACGTGCATGGCAGCGGATGCGATGACTCTAAGCTTCCACCGTGCTTTTTAAGCAAACAATGAAGCGTATCATTCGCGAATGATCATAAGTGCCGTTACGAAACTCGTTAGCCACGAACGGAAATAGACCGATTTCACCAACCAGTTTCACTACACCACTGCTACCGCAATGCATCGAGGGAACTTCAGTCTTTCTCACGTTCGACAACATCGCTGTAGCGCTGCGCGTGTAGAGCACGAGACGGCACGGGCCCCCTCGTGCACTGCCTTCTGCCTCCTGCTAGCTAATGTTATAGCGGCGTCACGCATGCGCTAAACACGAAGTGAGATCGGCCTATTCAGATATTCGTCGACGGATTGTTTGTTGACGACCGGATTCGTCCGAGTGACGCAGTGCTCCTGTCCAATGCGTGAGCTGGAAAGGGCTGACGTGCTTGGGCGTGCACCGCGGATGCATCACAGTGAAAAGGCCGAGAGCTTTCGAAGGAAAAGAAGTGAGAAATAGTGCGCTATATGTTTTTTTTTTATATTTTAGTACTGAAAAGCAGGCTTTTGGCTCGTGTACGTTTTCTTTTGGCTGAGTGAACGATGTGCGATTAGTCAGATCCCAGTTGTTCCCAGTCCAAAATTAATTCCAGGGTCCTTCTAATGACAGTCAATCCGGCTAAAATTAGGTCAATTTTAAGTGATTCTCAGATACGTCGAGCTACGGTCTTGAAAGATCAAAGTGTCATTTAAGTTATAATTGCCGACGATTCTAATGGCTCAAAGAGCAGTAAAATCAACGCCATAAAATGAGCCGCCGTATGGTGACGCTTTGCAGCAGTTGTGCATGTGCGCCGCTATAACCAACCTTCAGTCTTTGTCTGCTCTTATTACGTTTTCTTCAGTTCATCGTTACCACAGCAGGGCAGGTTATTGCCATTTTGGATTCTACTGCGTCCTTCTCAGCATCGGCTTATGTGGAGGCTCGTCGACGACCACCTCAGTGGCTCGGCATCTTGGAAAGACATGAGAAGGTCAGCCATGGCGGCAGGAATCTGGTGCGTGCGTAAAGCGTCTATTTTCGGCGAGAGCCACGCTCGGGGACACCACTGCGCATCACGTGAATGTCACGTGATGCATGCCGAGTTTGTTTACGTCGCGCGCGCAATTGCGGTACGCCGTGGTTGTCTGCTTTCAGACGCGGCCCGGTGGTTTGTTATTGTTCTGCTATGGTGACGCAGCATACGCCACCGAGAAAGGTGTAAGACAAAATCAACTGGGGAAGTGGAGAATCAACTAAAACAGGGAAAAAAAGGAGTGGGCGACCGCGATGGGTGTGCTCCAATCACAATCAGATGCTTTCACGAAGAATCGCGTTGCATTTTATGTTATGTTTCGCTTTTCGTCGCGAGTGTCTGTTTCGTCCACTTTAGGAATTCTACAGGCGGGAGTCGGAGTCGGCGCCAACAATAAGCCGATAATCCGTCTTTCCTTTTTCCCCACACTCGAGTTTCTTTCTCAGTGTCGGCCGTTCTTAGAGGTGTGAGCTTTGTTCGAACGTAGATTGACCGCGGAAGGTCATGGCGTGTTATACGTGTGTACATAGGTGACTGCAAAGTTTGTAGAAAATATAGAAAAGGGAAAAGGATTTTTGTTTTGTTTGTTGCGTTGTTTGGAGACTACGTATCTTCGTTTCATACTCCATACAATATGTTTACTGAATAAACGGAATACAATTTTTCTTTCTATCAGCTCCCCTCCCCTCAACTAATGATGACCGTCTGGCCTCTGGCTAAAACATACACGTTAATATTTCCTCTTTCGCCAAGCCTTCTCTTTCTCCCTCTCTCTCAACTTATTAGCTGATATTGAGACGTCGTCTGACTTACTTCTTTCCCTGTCTCTTCTACGCTTGGTTGTTTCAAGGTTTTCTTCACACTCAGTCTAAGGTGTCTTAACATAATGGTAAACTAAAAAAACATTCACAAGTATCAAAGGGACATCGGACACATACTTAATAATGCCTGTAGACCACCAAGTTGAGGTACCAACTGTCACCAGGGACTGCAACTTTGTCGTAAGAACAATTGATAGGAAAAATTGCTCGTTTCGTAGGCATAAAAAAAAGGATAAAACAGGCTTTTTTTTATTACGCTAGCCGAGCACGAGATACGGGCCTAGATCCTTCATAACTAACGTTTGAAGCACTTCGGCTCTTCGTGAATTCGACACAAAAAGTTACGAGCATCTCTACAGCAAACGCATATAGTACAAACCATTTCTGAAACACATCGGATGCTGCAAAGCTACGCAATTAGAGCACTCGTCGACGCACGATCCGTCTTCGTGTCCGCGTACCGATTCATGCGGGGAGGGCCCGTGCCAGAGCTGCCGACATACGCCACTCGGCGCGCTGACAACAGCGGTAACGCACCGCCGCCCACGCTCGGGCAACAATGGCCGATCGCAGAAAAGTCGCCACGGTCTGTTGAACCCAGCCCCACAGCCGTACCTCCGGCTAAGCTGTCCCCACCTTTTATGGAAGTCCCTTCAGGGAGCAGCATCTGCCGAACGATGGGTTGACTAAACGCCGATAATTCATCACACGCGCGTGCTCGGTTTAAAAGACCGTAAGTCGCTATTAGGTCCCTTCATTCTTCCCCTCGCTCACTCTCTCCCTCGCTCTTTCTTTTTCTTTTTTTCTTTCAAAGCCCGAAAGAGCATCAGGTAGCGATGGCCGTGACTGGCAATTTGCCGCGTGTAGAGCGGCCATCGGGCCGGTGGTCGGCGACGGAAGGTCGGCATTACGATGATGGTTAATGGATGAGTCCGGAGAAGTTCGGCTCTTTTCCGTTCTGTCAAGGTTTATTGGCGATTTTCATCGCGTGTTTCTGAACCTACTTTCACGGCTTCTTTAGACCGTGAGGCGCTGTGAACCCTACAGTTAATATAATAATTTAGAGGGAAGGGTCCCATGCATTCGGGTGGCATCGGAACGACTGGAGACGATGGCATTGCGGGTCCTAGTTGGTGATGCCGATGGGCCCATATCACTGACGACGCCTTGATATGCACAAAGAAGCAGCAAAGCATCACCTGTAAGGTCTCCGCACCTTGTTCGTTTTTAGCTTATTTCCAGGAAAACACCTGAATCGCCCATTGTGTAGAACCAAAAAAATAAAAAGAAAAGTCGACAAGCGCTCGATCAATTTTAACTCGTCGCGCCTAACCTGACGAAAATAATCCCTGGAGAAGGGGAAGAAGAAAGACAAAGGACAAACACAAATCTCCAAACACAGCTAGGTAATTGGTCCGCGACCAGAAAAATCCGCCTGGTCCGGGTATCGAACCCGGGACCGCTCCATTACAGGTGGGGGGCTCTCCCAACTGAGCTAACCAGAGGTTAGGCGTCAATAGCACAAACGGGTTTTATCAGCTGCCACCAGTCTAACACCAAAAAGGGTGAAGCTTGCCTGTTAAGGTTATGATTATAATGCAATTGAATGTAAAGGTGCAAGCGAGCTGGACAAGAATGACGAAAAGACTGGTGGCAGCTGATAAAACTGGTTTGCTCTACTGAAGTCTAACCCCTGGTTATAGCTCAGTTGGTAAAGCGCTCCACCTGCAATGGTGAAGTCCCTGGTTCGATACCCGGAACAGGCGGATTTTTTCGGTCGCACACCAGTCACTAGCTTTGTTTAGAGATTTGTGTTAATCACGCCTAACCTTTCTCCGCTCTACTGTCGCCCTCGTGTACGTGTGTGTGTGCGTGTGTGTGTGTGTTTTCTTTCAGGAGCGCCGATGTCAGTGCCCAGAATTGGCCGTGTTCTGCTCCCGTTTTTTCCCCCTCCTGTAAACATGTGCTTTGCTTGAAATGCGAGGAAGCGAACCTGCCGTGAAGCCTTCTGTTCTAGCGTTGATTTTTCAAAAGTTACCAAGAGTTGATCGAACCTGCTACACAGGGTGTCTCACGAAACGCCGGCCAAAAACGTAAAAAAACTACACAAAGCACTGAAATAAAAGTGATGCACTATGGGCACGGTGGAAGAAATACATTGAGGTGATGACTGTCTTGCGCGGCGACCACATTATGTTCGGCGCATCGAGCGTGCTTTACTCGCACGGGGATAGATGGCGCCCACGTATAGTGGGGCTTGTGAAGGCTTGTGTAGAGGGCTTGTGAAGGAAATTATGCATTCTTTACTCGGTCCCTCTGTACTGTGTAGTGAAATGATGGATTTATGTTGGCGCACTGGCAGTGATTGCCGTTTCCCCCGTGCGGCTCCTGATTTCTTTTTTTTTAAACGAGAACATTCCGATGATGACTCAACGTGACAAAAATACTCGTATAAATATAAAACTTCCCGGCATAATCTACTGAGCCTTCAATAATTTAGAGTAATTTAGAGTAAACACCTGGGTCGTACTCGGATGTTTTGTCAATCAACATCTTTAGTAACAGTTCCGTCACTTGTTTACACACATTGCGTGGCTTTATATCAGGTCGGGTGATTTTTCCCCCTATTATTATTGAAATTATTGAAAAAAAAATTTTTTATTGATGATTTATTTGCTGATTTCTTTATTTCTTGAGCTTGTTTGTTGATACTCATGGTAATATGCATTATTGAAAAAAATAAATTTTAATAATGTTACATAGTGGCAGTCTTGGGTAGTAACGCGTTACTAGTAACGCGTTACTGTAATTTTGTTATTTTTTGGTAACTTGTAACTGTAACGAGTTACTTTTTTTAAAATGTAACTTGTAACTGTAGTTCTATTACTTTTTCCTGAAATAACGATGAAAGTAACGACGTTACTTTTGTCGTTACTTTCCAGTGTATTATGGATAATATATCACTGAACGACTACCAATTTAGATTTTCCTTGCACTTTTCAAATCGTCTATTCCGACGTTCCGAGTGTCAGGTTGGCCTTGCACAAACTTGTGAATACGTTCTTTCTCACGAGTCACGACTCGATTATAGCCACGTGTAGATTTCATAAAAAAAAAATCTAGCTATCTTTACGCACGCGCTTGTACAGTGATTGAAAACTTACATCTTAGTGTCTTGAAGCACTATCTATGTTGTGTTTTTTTCTTTTTTCCGTGAAAACGCTTTTTAATCCGGTGAATTAACCTTGAAACAACAATACACGCGGAGGGCACTGCACATGTTTTGTATTTTGATTAGCGCCAGTACTCAGCACTGCGCATGTTGATTTGCGCCACTAATCTGGCGTGGAAATTTTCAGACATTAATTTCGAGAAGCAACTTCTGCTAACTTACAATATGAAGTAAAAAGCGTACTTTTTAATTTTATGCAATAAAACTTGGTTTTTTCTTTTTTTGTTTCTCCTATTTTTTTTTTGTGTTATAGAAAAGTAACTGAAAAGTAACGTCGTCACTTTTTAAATGTAACTGTAACGAGTTACTCTTTTTTTGCGGTAACTGTAACGGTAACTTCGCTACTTTTTTCTGAAAGTAACTGTAACTGTAACGAATTACTTTTTAAAAGTAACTTACCCAAGACTGCATAGTGGGGCCTAAATAATTCTTTACATGCGCATAAAGGTTTAGCGTTACAAATGGTTCATACATAAAATAAACATGGAACATACAAACCTTGTGAGCAGAAAAAAATCCTATTTATGATGCCATAGTGACTGAAACGATGACACAGTATGATGACATACTGATTGGCATGATGACATGGTGACTGAAAGTCAAACAATAGTAGCGGTTATAAGACATAAATCCCTTTTCATCTATACTCTCACAATATGGTGGCACTCCGTCTTACAGGTAAAAAAAAATACCTGACAAGTATTTTTGTTTTAAAATGTACATGAAAGCTGAATTCACTGCATACTACCAAAGAACGCCACCTCCTACATCCTCTGTTTCTCGCCCATGCCCTTAAACTAAGAAGAGCGCTGCTTTGCTGATTTCTTTATTTCTTGAGCTCGTTTGTTGATACTCATGGTAAGAGGCTTACAGTGTTGTCGCATTCGCATGCTGAAGAAGCAGTGGAGCAGCTGGGCAGTTGTTTCTTCTTTGTGTTCAGCGCATGGAAACGTTATTGTGCATGTGTCAAGAACACTGTCGATTGTGTCCCAGTAGACAGTCTTGTGGCTTTTAAGGCCTGTTCACACATACAGCGGAGCGCTAAATTAGCGCTACGTGAGCGCTCCAAGGAGCGCTTATGTGGCGCTTCCTACACACACAGCGAAAAAGTACACCCCTAGACGTGTAAACCGTTGTCCCAGGCGGACTCCCCAAATGGTGTTCGTTTTACACGCGAGGCTCGGTGTATTTCGTTTGCACCCGAGGTCTCGTGTAAAATGAACATCTTTGAACGTGTACTTCGTTCTCCGATCACACGTCTAGGGGTGTTTTTTTACAATGGCGGCCGTTTGACGCAAGACGGGTTCTACGAGCGAGGCCCAGCGCTTTACACGGCTTTTCGCCGCAGCGAAAGCGTAGTTTGCACGTGTTCGCTCGTAATCATCCATACGTGCTGAACTACCGCAAGCATTCACCCCCAAGCGCCGACGCCGTATCCATTACGGCGACTACGCGACAGTGGGAGCGACCATCGACTGCATCCAGCAGCGTGCTTCCCCATCGAGCAGGTCTCGTTCGCGTGGCGGTTCAGCCGATCGCCGAGGCCTCAAGCCGGTTGCATTGTCACCGACGCCGGGTAATTTCCACAGCAGTTATCTTTTCGCGACCACAGACATGAACTTTATTGAAAAAGCCCGTTTGCCGCGAGCGACGACGAATAGCTCCGACACCGACCCTACCCGACCGGCGTTACCGACGTCCCGCTCACGTCTTTACCGCGAGCAAAGTTGTACGCTACGTTTCGACGTATCCACTCATATCTCGTGTGTACGCAAATTTTGCGGCTTTCCGGGTACGAATCGGCTACCGAAACGGCCAGCGAACGAAGACGAACTGAACGCCGGCGCTATGCGCCATTTAAACACGCGGTTACTTTTCTACTAGACTGCAGCTATGTGGTGTGGTTCCTTACACATAAATGGACTACGTACAAACAAAGCTAAAATAAAATTGGGCGGCTGCTTGCGCCACCTAGTGAGTATGCGGAAAACTACAAAAATGAAGGACATTTCGGCATTTGAGGAAGTGACACGCTCGAACACGGACGGCAGCATACCAACACATACATCACAGCACATACCACAAGATCAACACATACAAGCATCTACATACACAAACAACGTACAGAGGCACTCACAACCCGACACTCCTTTTTTTTTTTTTTTTTTCTTTATTGCCGTTTTTACAAGTCACTCACTGCGTACATGTCTGAGGTAGTAAAACAGCAGAAATGACAGTGTTACTTTCTACCAGCCGACCTTTGGGCTAGTAGAATAAATTAAAATGATTTCAAATGCCTAACGGTCTCCGCACATTGAATCCAATCTGGCACGCAGCTCTGTGCCTTGTGTACTTCTACAATCAAGGCAAGACTCTCGCCGAAATATTCCCGAGCCTCACGCGCGTCGATATCGGCATGGCGCGTAGCCATCCGAGACCGCCAAATACTATGCAGGCCCAGTAACATAATCATATCAAAGGGCACGCCGTCCTCGTTTTCAACTGGAAGGTATCTAATTCCCTGCATGTCTAACGGAAAATCCTTCTTCAGGGTGCGTTGGAGGACATCCCAGAAGAAGACGCCATCCCAGCACTCCAGGAATACATGCTCGATTGTCTCGGGCTTTTTACACAAAAAACAGTGGTCGCCCCACGGGACGAATAGTCCCTTTTCTTTCATCCATGTCTTTACAGTTAAGGTGCCGGTGTGTAATTTGAAAAAGAATGACTTAACACCAGGCGGGACGAGCATTCTCTTAACGCGCTTTAAGACATCCTGTCCCGGGCCCGCACAATACAAGCTTCTATACAAAGGTACGGGAAAGAAAACGCCACATAGATCTCTATACAACTTTTTTCTGGATACTTGGCTCAAATACTCAAAAGAAAACCTGGCTGCCAAAAATTTACTTGAAAAGACAACTTCCTTGAGATATCCGTGGATGCCGCCTGGCACCCATGCCGAGGAAACGATAAACTCAGGCATATGTCTGCACAGTCTCACCTGGTAGACTGTTCGTAGAAACGGGTCACTGACATCCCGAAAGTAAATAAAACGATTCACAACTTGGCGCAAAAATAAATGTGACAATCCTAGTCCACCATCGCGGACGCGCCGAAAGAGGTTCATACGACTCGTCCGTTCAAATGACGAGCCCCAAATAAAAACAGCAAAGACGCGGTGAATTTTTTGAACATTAACTCGGGAGCAATGCAATACCTGTAGCACGTACCACAGTTTGCTAACAAGAAACAAATTGCACACTGTGGCACGGGCAAAAATAGACAATTCCCAACCTCTCCAGCCCTCCACTCTCTCGCGCAGTTCTAGCGCCCGCCTGCGCCAATAAGGCTCACTGTCGCTGTAATTCTCCAGAGGTACGCCCAAATAGTTCACAGGAGTTGTTGACCACCTTATATTTTGAAACACACTGGGAGTGGAAAACCAGCGACCATGCCAAAAACCCAAACACTTATCCCAGTTCACCGCACTTCCACCAACAGCACAAAAACGTTTAACTATGTTCACAACTTCAACTATGCTTTCTTGATTCGTGCAAAACACAGCGATATCGTCAGCGTAAGCTAAAATACGTACTTCAGATGCAAAAAGATTAAACCCGCGGATACTGTTGCTTCTAATGATGCTCAAGCAAAACGATTCTATGTAAATGCAAAAAAGGAGAGGTGAAAGAGGACATCCTTGGCGTACGGAACGCTCTACTTTGATGCGCTTTCCAACCGACCGATTTACTATAAGACTGGTGGTACAACCGCTGTACGCCATTCGCACACCTTCTCGTAAAACTGAACCGACATTTACATGGTCTAAAACAGTTAACATAAGATCATGCGGTACCCGATCGAAAGCTTTTTCGAGGTCAATTTGTAGCATGGCTACACCCCTATTCATGACATCACTACACTCCAGCACGTTCCGAGCCTTTTGAATATTTGTAAAAATAGTTCTTCCCTTTATCCCGCACGTTTGGTGGGGACCAACTAGTTCTGTTATTACCGATTGCAGTCGTCTGGCCAGAATTTTCATTAGTACTTTATAGTCGATATTAGTTAAACTTATGGGGCGATAAGCTGTGACCTGTCTTAGTTTGATTTCGTCTTCTGTTTTGGGAATCAACACAGTGTGCGACGACAAAAACGTAGGTGGTAGGACATTTAGTTCAAATGATTCGTTGAAAACGTTAGTTAAGATAGGCGAAATCTCATGTTTAAACGCCTTATAAAATGCGGCGCTTAGCCCGTCAGGACCCGGGGACTTTCCCGGGTTCAGTGCCTCGATTGCTATTTTAACCTCCTCGTCTGTGAAGGGTTCCTCCAATACTTCCCTTTTTCCGTCGTCAAGACGGGGCATACATGACAAAAATTCATTTTTAAAACACTCTGTCTGAACAGAGGTATGAGCAAACAGCGTACTGTAATAGTCATAAAAGGCACGCTCTATCTCTGACCCTTCCCTGCTAACTACCCCACCATATTCTATTTCAACTATCTCGTTTCGGCGCGCGTTCCTTTTTTCAAGGCCTAGGGCACGCTTAGTGGGCGTCTCCCCAGCCATCAGCCTACCAGCCCGCGCTCGAACCAAAGCTCCGCGATAACGCTCTCTGTCTATAAGTTCAAGCTTTGCCTTCAAAGTACAGATGTCATCTCTGAATGTACCCGGCATTTTGCCATCTTCCCTAATCAGCGTTTGCAAGCTGCATCGCAGCAACGTTTCGTTTCTTTTCTCTTCATTTTGAATTGCGCTCGCTCTTTCTAGTGCTTTTATCTTTATTTCCTGCTTAAAAAGTTCCCATTTCGTCCCATATTCCGATTTTTGCCCATTCTCTACTTTATCCAAAGAAGCCTGAACTTGGGCTCTAAAAACTTCGTCCTCCAAAAGCTTGGAGTTGAATTTCCATAACTCCCAGCTAAACGAATTTTTCTTTTCCTTGTGACCATTAATGCAAGCAGAAACCAGACAATGATCGCTGAAAGACACCGCGCGTACACTGTACTCGCAACACAAAGGAAGCAGCTCCAACGAAACATACAGTCTATCCAAGCGGGCATGACTCGACCCTTGAAAATGGGTAAACTTCACCTCCCGCCCGCTTCTGAGGCATTCACCGACGTCGTCGAGGCCACACTCATTAACTGTGGCACTCAGACTCGCGGTGCTCGAATCACTATAGGCAGTGGAACTGGTCTTGTCGCCCGAAGAACAAACACAATTAAAATCCCCCAGAAAAATAAGAAGCCGATCGCAGTTGCAGTAATGGCGAATGCCGTCAAAAAAGATGCGCCTTTCTTCAACTCTAGTTGGGGCATACACACAGATAACACGCCATTCGAAGGAAGAAAAACTTAAATCACACACTACAAAACGGCCCGACGCGCACGAAGTCACGGACTGAACTGTAGCTCCTAAGCAATGACGTATACACTCCGTGCGGGAACTATAGGGGGCGCTTTGAAAAACGCGCGCAGCGCCGCTAGCGGAGGAGCTGGCGTTCGACTGTGAGGCGCGTGCAGCAGCCTGCGGCGCCTTTTCGCATGCCAAGCTGTGGCGGCGGAAGCGCGCACGGACGAAACTTTTGCTTTTTGAGCCGATAAGTTGAGGGTGACGTTGCATGAGTACTGGGGTAGACCTAAGAAGGGCATCTAGCTGTTCTCCACTTCTCATATATTGAGTTTGAGTCGTTATTAGGGGTAATTTCTCTAGTTGCGGCCGAATTCCGAAATACAAGACGGTCGCCACCTTGATTGCTCTGGGTGGGAAATTTATTTCGCTCGTCGCTGTAAACCTAGGACTGCTGGAACGATGATATTTGGAGGCGAGTGAGACGTTCACTAAGTTTGTGCACGAAGAGTGCCAAGTTTCTTTAAGACAGCAGGTTTGAAAGTTAGGTTTCTAATGAATAAAGAAACAAAGCTGTACGGGATATCCAATATTCGACCCAAAATGTTGTGTTATAGCGGGCTGTGTAAAGCGCAGATTTGGGCACGCAGGTGCTTGGTCTTGACAGTAACATGACACAGCACTTATTACACACACAAAAAAAAAAAAGGTGGCATAGGGAAACCAGGTGAAAATTTGGTTTGGGCGGCGTAACTCAATGGGAACCGGTTTTGACCATGAAAAGGCTGTCAAGAGAAGGGGGAGGTGGAGACTTTAGAGGTAGGAAGGGACTAGGGTGGACTGTACTTCCAATTGAAACAACTTTACGAAAGGTGGTTCCAAAGCCGAGAAAACAAAGTTGTCGGCCAAAACACGGTTTGGCCGCCAAGGGCTTTTGCGGTCTGCTGTTGTGTAATAGCCTGTTGTGCGAGGTGCTGATTTTCGGCGCACAGGTACTTTGACATGACCGTCACTTGGCACAACACTTCCTATAACAAAAAGAGTTGGCATAGCGAAACCAGGTGGAAATTTAGTTTGGGCGGCGTAACTAAATGGGAACTGGCTTTGACCGTCAAAGGCTGTCAGATAATACCACTCATCGTGGGAGGTGCACGCTTTACAGGTAGGAAGGGACCAGTGGACGGTAATTCCACTTCGAACCACTTTGCAATAGGTGGCTCTAAAGCCGAGAAAGAGATTGTTGTCTACAGAACTCGGGGTGTCAGCGTTTCCACATCCAAAAGGAGGCTGATCAAGAAAGAAAGCACACTACATAAACTTCCATACTCAAACGTCAATTCTCCAGTGATTCCGAGTTTCATTGTTGCTTTCTTTAGATTTACATTTGTCACTTTTTTTACCGTTCGAATCTTTCTTCACGGAGTACAGATTGCGTGCCATACTTGTCCAGAAATATCATCGACACGGACGATGGGGACGAAACTTCTTTGGAGGGCATTCCTCCAACGAAATTGGCACTGCAAACCCGCGAGTGTGGGATGGCGTTTCCGTTCGTCCCATCGGCGCTAACATATGTAGGCGTTACTGGTACGAAAACAAACGCAGAGCGCAAAGCGGCAGTGTAGCTAGAATATGTCAGCCGTGCCGACATAGTGGCAGATATGATCGGGAGACCAAATTTCTCGCGTCGTACGGCACGGCTACATCGTTGTCGCTTTTCCACAAAACATCGGCGAGTTGAAAAACTGTGAAACTTTGTCTCCACGAGATACGACGCATAACTATTGAAGCACTTAATGACGCAGCACAGGCAGCAAGCACTTCATGCTGTGAACCCAGCGCAACCGCACCACTCAGACTTCAATGCGTACCAACGTACGCGGCGTGGTTTCGGTTTCGTTTTCTCTGGGGTTCTCACTGCCTACCTTCGGTACCGGCCGCGCGGCGGCGCGCTAGTCGCGTCGCACGGAGTGTATAAGCAAAAAACACCCTGCCGACGTACCCACCGCATGGCTGACACAGACGTCGTATCGCGCCGTAAAGAGCCTTACCATAATGTCAGTCTGCTCCACGCTCTCTATTTTAGTCTCCTGCACGGCGACAATGTCCAGGTCATGCTCCGTAACGAGGCGGTAAAGTTGGTTCTGTCTCCGCCTCGCTGAGAGCCCACGTACGTTTAAGGTCGCAAATCGCAATGGCCTTTCTAACGTCACCATCGACTAGTAGAGGGTGGACATACGACGCTTACCCATATCAGCCAGCGTCATGCCGAGCGTTCCAATTCAGCTGTCGGTTACGTAGCCTGCCCGTCACCGCGTGTAAGCGACGACGAACGGGCTTTGCTAGCGACACGTTTCCCCCTCCCACCGACGGTCTTCCACTGCTTGTCCAGCTGGCTGAGCTGCTGCTCCTGCGATGCGCCGCTGACCTCGTCATGTCGACGCTTTGCCGCCGCCACGTCAAAGTCCATCTGGTCCTTCTCCGAGGGAGGGCCGTCCTCTCCTCGTGCGGGAACGGGGTCCCCGACCTTGACGATGGCCTTGGTCACCGGCTCCTGTTGGGCAGCCGAAACGGAGGACGCCCGTTTCGGGAGCTCCTCGGGCTCGCGACTTTCCACAGCAACAGCAACGGCTTTTCTCGGAACTTCGGCCTTGACCTCTGTGGCCTCCGAGGCCGCGGCACGTTCCGCTTCTTCCTCGTCCATGAGGAGCTCGTTGTTGTCTCCTCCGTCGGTGCCTTTTCCAACTGCCCGAGCGTACGACCGGGTGCAATCGGCCTGCACGTGCCCGAAGGCACGGCATTCGCTGCACCTGGGGACTCGGCAGTCCTTCCGGATATGCCCCGTGGTGTAGCATCTGAGACAGATCGGCGGGCGGCCGGGGACTACCACGAGAACATTGCCGCCGCCGAGGCGTAGCTGGTGCGGGATGCGGTCTATCGTGACACCATCGCGCAGCACCAAGCGGACGAGACGGGTCGTCGACTCGGCGTGCTCGAAGCCCGGGACCCTCCACTTTTCGCTGGTCACCTCCTTCACGACGCCAAACTCCGCAAAAGCTCGGCGTATGGCGTCACTGGTAACGTCGAAAGACACCCAGTGCAGTTTCACGCGAAGCTCGTGCCTTACGGGGTCGATGACAAGGCACGTCTTCTCCTTAATGATGAGCTGCCCGGCTTCGAGAAGCTTCTTTTTCGCCTCGTCCGACCGCATGTTGAGGAGCCACACGTGCGACATTTGGTACGCACCTATAGTCCCCACGTCCTGGATGACTCCGGCGTTGTTCAGCGGCTGCCGAAAGTCCTCGATCTTGTAGGGTCGACCGGCGATGTCGCAGTGCAGAATCACTGCACGCTTCATCGCCTCTCCGGAAGGCAGCGAAGGCAAAACAATACGATAGTCCGAACTGGCAGCCATATTGCCGATAACCGAGTCACCGCGGCCCGAGGGGGCCGTTGTCGCAGCTCCGTGGGAGCCAGCCATTCCTACGTCCGTACTCGACGAGCGCCGGAGAAAGAATGAACCCGACACTCCTACTCAGTTGTAACAGAACCTCGCTCGGTATATATAGCAGACTTTTTGTTTCAGCCGAAGGTCCGGTGACACCCCCCGTATTTTGTATGAACGTAACGATATTACACAATTATTACTTATATAGTACGGCGACATAAATATAATTTGGGAAGTTACACATTTCTCTTAGTCTAGATTATAGCTAAAAGACACCCTATATTTTAAAAAAAATGTTTCGAGCTAGCCAAAATGTAGCAAAATCTGGTTTCGTTTTCGGAAGTTCGAGCGCTCAAGGCTGGAATGCGCTAGCGAAGTGTGTGCTTGCTTCTGTCAAACTATAATCCATTGTATGACGCTCTCAAAGCTGCTGGCTGCAGCCCCCGTCTTGGTTTAGGGTTTGATTTACACGCGCTCCCGTGGAAATGAAATTATGCGCGCTCGAGTCGATATTATTGACAGCGTGAAGTATAAACCGAATGTAAACGATTTTGCGAGCGACGAGAACAGCGACGGCGACCCGCTTCGCTGACGCTCGGTCACTCGCGCGACGACGCAAGCCGCATGAAAGCGGAACGATGTTTTCTAGAAGTCCAAAAACCGAGTGACGCGACGAGCGATAGTAAGAAATCTTCGTAATACGTCGCTGACTCGTCGCTGTCGCCGTCGCTCGCTAAATCGCTTTATGCAGTTCAGCCTTTATACTCACGCTAGTGCCGACCTGCATTACCCGCTGAGCCCAAGCAAGCGATAAGGATATTCAAATATGTCACAACAGTGGCGCGCATTCGCTAAGAAAACATATATCTCAAATTCCTGCAGTTTGACGTCGGGATCCGTTACTTGTTCTGCTGTCACCTTGGCGAAACGGTCACTAAAGAGAAACTAGTCAGTTTGTTTTATCAGAAATTATAAAAACCTTATCTAGCCACTGTTATGCACAAAAGCACTCTGGAATTTCATATAAATAGTTTAGAATAAACTGAACACAATCGGTAACTTAATTTTCCAAGCATAATAATAAAAAAAAATCTGAGAAAACAATGTATTTTTAAGGTGTTTCAAATAAAAAAAAAACTGAAAAAGGAGCCTTATTTCAGCTGCACTATCACGTAAATACTTTGGGAAAAAAATATCTATTGAGAAGTAGGTTTTGCAATCTCTAATTTGCTTCTTTCAACTTTCCAGTTACTTTATGCGTACTTGCAGATTGTATCCTGACAAATCTAGACAAAATTGTATAAAAAGTAACAGTCTATATAAAATTTATAGCTTAATTAAATTCACATTTGTTTGATAATGTTCAATCTTAAATATGAGTTTTAAATTTCACATCTATTATTACAAATGATTGAATTACATGCTGCTTGATGCATGCTGTGCCGCCCCCCCCCCCCCCCCCCCCCCCCTATATATCCTGTATATTTGCTGGTTAGTTGTTGTAAACCTCTTAATGTCGTGTTATTTGTTTGTTCTTGTAGGTGTGTGAATGCATATGTTGTACGCCACTCCTACTTGGGCCTTCAATGGCCAGTAGTATCCTCAAAATAAAATTAAAAAAACAAGTGAGCAGTAAAAATCTGGAAGACAAAAGTAAACACAGAGCCGTGCAAAAAGGCACTCAGTATATGAAACAGATACAGATATGGGCCTCTGGCGGTCCATCGGTTCAGCCTCCACACCGCCTAAAGACGGCAGTGTTGCAATATTACGAACCAGCGCACAGGTAGACAGTTACCAAAAATCCAAACACAAAAAACTCACATCAGCGCTGTGCGAGTGTATATTTTTGTGTATTTGGGTTTTGAGTAACTGGTCTACCTGTGCGCTGGTTCGTAATTATGCCGTACCAACTCGCCCAATCTGCCGTATTAATAGTGTTGCAAAATACTTAGATCAACTATAATGCTAATGACTGCAGTGTATAAAAGCAAGCTACTCGTCGGAACGAGCTTGACGGTACGAGAATACAGAGAATGTTTTCACAGTTAAACTCAGAGTCTGTTGCACCGTCTCTTCCGTCCTCAAGATCGAAAGTGCTACAGATTGGTGACCTGGACATGATGATTGACTCCGAGCACCTGCTATCTAGGGGAATGTTCTTCGTGGCCAAGGGCACGGCAATGGCTCTGCCTTTTCGGACGAAAATGCAGTAGGCACATATTCAACTTTCTCAGCCTCCACATCTGCAGCGCCTCCGCAACCACCTCTGCTCTGTCGCATCTAGCACCGGCATCTCCCAGCAATGGGCTGCGACCACCTTGCTTGCCCCACCGGCTTGGCAAGTGAATATTCATCGACATCTTCACACTGTTCACAAGGCATGTTGCTAGCCGACCAGGGTCTCCTCATCGTTGCCATGTCAGGCATTCGCTCTCAGTTCGGTTCCTCATCTTAGGGGATGTTGCATCGGCCCCGCAGTTGGCCGGCATCCCCCTTTCAGTCCGAGGCTGTACACTCCAAACTGATTGAGCCGGACTGAAAGCACGACAGGGTCGATTTCCCCCGTCTGCTGCCTCATTTCCGGACCTCGGCGTCAACTACCATGCACGGCTTCCAAACGCTCTCTTTCCTACTCTCTAGTATGTCATCCTGCTTGCGGTACATGTCAACAGCAACGACACCTCTCTGGAGCCGCAATCACTTCAACATGCAAAATCGTGCCATTCCTCGCAGTGCAGAGCTGAGGGCGATAGCTCTGCGGCAGTCTATCGGTTCAGCCTCGGCATCGCCAAAGATGACAGTGCTACTCATACTCGTCACCACGAGCTCAACGACATGAGAATAAACAGAATGTTTTTATTGCTCGGAGTCGGTCGCAGCATCTTTTCCGTCCACAACATCGTATACTCTATAGGTAGTAAGCAAGAGACACACTTCAGATGAAAAGAACAAATGCTCAGATCACACATGCCACGGGTGTCCAAAATTATCCATCATGTTGAATATTGTTTTGGTTTTTTTAATTCTAACAGAAGACAAACATCATTATCGCGGAATCAAAATGAATACTTACGAAACACCTAAGTCGCAGTGTAAGTGCTCATCGCTGAGCTGCGGCTGTGGCATATATGTATTTATTTAAAAGTGCACCGATGATAAAACCTTCAGGTTTGGCAACAATACCAAGATTACAACGGCTGTTGTCCATTATAAAATACAAAAGAAATAAAAAATACCGGAAACAATGCAAGGTACAAATCTGCACAACAGGCTTCCGAATTCAACTACTTCGTCGTACTGGAGTTTGTTACAGTAATAACAGCTTTGGATGGGCTGTGAGGACAGCATTCACACTGAACTGGGTGCCTTGGTGACTATCACCAGTGTTGAGGAGTTGCCACTCCAGAGTTGGAACGATTCCGCACTTCCACAACCCTGGAATCAAATGCAAATAAATGGTGGCAGCACTGGAATGGAATGGGAATAAAATTAGTAGTTACATTTTGCCCAGAATAGAGTAGGAATGGAATAGGCTTTGTTCTAATGCAAGCTGCTTAGATGCCGTCAAAGGGGCTTTCGAAACGGCATTATTGCACTTAGGTAACTGACGGTTTGGTTATCTGACTGCTTATGTTCTTTCGAGGATGAAAGTGGCAACCCCAGTGAAGCAACCCAAACTGTAGAGTTGTAGGCTGACAAGGGCAATTTAGTCGATCTTAATGCAGGGTAAGGGTTTTGCACCTCAGCGATCCAAAAACTACCCGTGCCCAGCACTTTTCAATCTGTGTTGTCACGTGACACGACCCACCGGAGTAACTCGGATCTATTTGGGCAAGATTTGGAACACAGCCAAAGTGTCGTTCCTGGTGCTGCGAGATGCAACCATAAGGCTGTTGGGACCATGTGTGATTACAGCACCAGTTGCAGGCCACCAGGCAGGGACAATGTCACACCGCCCGCACTTCGTTAATACACATGACTCCTCACTTATTATGTATCTCGTAAAAGTGGAGGACATATACGGTTCTTTTGTGGAAAAGATGGGCGACTTAGTTTTCCTCTCTGTTACGAGGCTTTTACACCTGGTGGTGCGATCAATATCTGCAGTGCCCCCATACCAATTGCCACTAGTGCTATGTGCGACCAAAGCTCAACTTAGTAAAATCAATGATTGCGGGTAGGGTTTTGAATTTTGCAGTTGTCTACGCATTTCACAACGCCAGCTTTACGCCGACGTTATTTTCCGGTAACTTAGTACTAGCTGTCAAGCTGTCAAGTGCCATTTTCACAATTGGGAGGGATTGAGAGGAATGGAATGCAGCAGTTCAGCCATTCCAGGAGTAGGAATGGGCCCAGTTTTTCCTTTCCAGGAGCTCAAAGGAATGGAATTAGTATTAGAAAATTCCAATTCTCTGCAATGGAGTTGGGTGGAATGGGGAATCTTTTGTTTGTTTGCACACCTAGAATGTTTGAGATGACTCGAGAATCTTGTTTGTTCGAGCTCGGAACCTTCTAGATACCTATGGGCTTACAAAAAGAGCTTCGCATGGCTGCTCGAGTCAGTCGTCCTTTTGTCGCTGTCAAAGTATGTGCGGTCTTTGTTACTTTATGTTTCTCGGCCCAAGTTCGCTGCATTTAACATTGATCTGAAGTTTTATTAATCAAGTTTGTTTTTGTTCATAACATATTGGTGGATGTGCAGGGTAACGCAGTCTATGCCCATAAAGCGTACCATTTGTGAACACGATAACTCTGAAGACGACAATCGTGAAGGCGACGTCCTTGAAATCATCCGAGGACGACTCCAACTCTGACACCAACGACGACCTCAACTATGGCCTCGGAAGCGACCCGGACAATGAACTTGACAAAGCCCCTGGCTACCACACTTAGACGAAAACATCATGACGACTTCTACGCTGATGATGAAACGGACGACAACTCCAAAGACCAAACCCGGCTACAATGTCAACAACCAACCTGACAACGGCCTCGATGACAAACAGTCTTCAACCGTGGTGACGAGACTGATGACGACACTGATGATGACCCAGGCGAAGACTCAAACAATTTCATGGAAGACGATCCCGACTACGGCTTTGACAGTTATCCAAGGACAATCCGGACGATGACTTTAAAGGGCAACTCCGGCCAAAACTCGAAATTAAAGAAATTACTGGTACTATCGCTGTAGTGACACAAAATACGACCCCAGCCAAAATATTACGTCCGTGGGATGCCGCATTCTCAACTAATGCCGATAATAAAAATGTGACCCGCCGCGAGCCGCTGCACCTTAGCGGTCGGCTAGCGGGTTGGCGATCACTAAAGCAACATTGGGCCGTGACGTCAGTATCATTCTTTTTTTCCTCCAAGCATTACGCGGAGTGCGCTTTTTTGAGCCGCTACCACCGCTACTTGGACTTGTGATTGTCATGTTTAGCCATTGCTTTTATCTGTAGCCCGTGTAGCTTCGGTATAGCCTTTTGTTTATTTGCTTGTGAGGACTCAAAGACTGGTTTTAGCGAGCAACTCGTAGCGCCCAAGACGGCCCAGCTGTTCCTCGAAGGATGCCGAGTAGAACTTGTAGTGCTGTGGGCTGCTCAAACAACCCGCTGCACAACCCGGAGGTGCTTTTTCACAAGTTTCCAATGTACCAGAAATTGAAGAAGGTGTGGGTAAACGCTGTTCGACGAGTGGACTTTGGCTTTTACGCGCCCAAGGAAAAAAGAATGCAAAAACAGACATGTACAGCCCTAACGCAGCAGCCCGTGCCGGAAAGCCTCAAAGCTTCGTGTCTGTTACTGACTCGCAGCGCGAAAGCGAGAGGGCCCCCAGTACTGTACTTCACTGGCAGCGCGTCGTAGAGCAACGCCGCTCCATCCACGGAGCCCCGATGACAATTTAGGCCTAGCGACAAAGTACGGAAGACTGCACACACGGCAACAGCCGCTGAGTACGGTACTGAACGAGTTCACTCGTTTTCCAGTCGCTACCTTTTGGGTATACTAGCGACAAGTACGGCATGGCACACGCACGGCGGCAGCGGCCGCCGAGTACGGCACTGTACGAGTTTACGGGTTTTCCAGTCACTAGCTTTTGGGTATACGCACTAACTCTTCCTACATGTGCTGGATAACTACCACATATACAGAATTAAAATAAAATCAGCTTACCTCCTACCTTTAGACGGCTAGCGCAACAGAAGTAGCTGCTGATCAACCTGCATACTCGTTGAACGAGAACGATCCTGACGTCACGTTCACATAGCGGCTGATTTCTAGTGCTGACAGGGCCTCGAGCGGCTAGTTTCGGTTTTGTTGGCCGTGCCCCAAACAAAACTTTGAGGCGTCCATATCTTTAAAATTACGCACAATAACGAGAAAAAAATTACACCTTGCAATTCAGGGACGCTGACTGCACTAAAAACAGTCATAATCCCAAAATTGAAAGTATGGTCCGGAGTTGCCCTTTAACGACAACCACGACTACAAACTTGACGGCGACCTTGATGATGAACCCGATGACAATACCTACGGCAAGTGTGGTATCTGTCACGAAGACGAACAGGACGACGACGCCTGGTATGTCACTCAACGAACGGAGGAAGTTTGCCAGCTTGGTCGCATTTTGATGCAAGCCACAGCTTTCTGACGATGACTGCTACAATCTTTGTCACCACGACGCCCAGTTTCAGCCTGGCTACCCACTGTGAATCTAAACACCAATTCATCGTCGCAGCAAGGAACTGTTAAAGTGGTGCTTCGACCTCAAGGTTATTCGCTACATGAGACCTAAGTTGTAAGTCGTTGGCCAATGGCACATCAACATTGTCACGCTGCCCTCTGCGACCCGTAGGCGATTCACATCTTCCGACTCAACTGAACTAGGTATGCTCGGTAGGACTGTGAAAATCTGTGATTTACGAGACTCTATTTTGACCTAGTCTTGTTCAAGCTGTTAATTTAATTTTGTGTTGCATAAAGACGATGAGTCTTTCACAAGAGGGGAGTAATGCCACGTGCAAATAGCCGAGTCAGCAGCGTGATCGACTCACATGCCGCTGACCCTGCCAGCGCATGTCCTTCTTTCTATTGTTTGCGTGACTGGAATGATGAGACGACTCTAAATTTTTTTTGTTCGAGCTCAGAAACTTCTAGATACCCACGCGCTTACAAAAGTACCTTCGCTTGGCTGCGTGAGGCAGTTGTCCTTTCGACACCATCAAAAGTCTTTGTTAATTTATGTTTCTCAGCACAAGTTTGGCGCATTACACACTGATTTTAAGTTTAATAAAGAAGTATGTTTTTATTCGTGACAATATTTAGATGAATTTTGATAATTCAATCTTCTGATATTTCAAACTAAAGAGTGTGGTTTCCAGGGCCCGTTTGCTCAAGCGCTAACCGCGGCTAAAGTTAACCACAGTACCTAGGAGAGGGATTTTGAAATCACGTGACTGGCTCGGCAGGAATGCAGGGAAACATGGCGGTGCCCCGGTGAGTGAGCGCTGCTCGCTTTGAAACTAATATGTCGTTGTAGCTGCAATATTGGGCGCGTTAGTCAGCAATGAATGGTGCCAGAGGCTTTTGCTTTGCCTTACCCCATTTAAATCGCAAAGCATGAGCATATGACCTCGCCGCATTTTTTAGATAGTCTTTCGATTCTGGCCATTCCTAAGCCTAAATGAACGCGATAAATGTTAGCATGGCAATGTCTTTGGAAAGTGGATTGCCTTGACTCAATCGGCCGGGTATTAATAGCACACAAAAGCAGACAGCGTCCCAATAGACCATATTAGACCTTTCTCTAAATTTCCCAAGCACCGAGGTGCACGCTACAAGTGTAGTTACACGCGTTGCACGTGCTGGCGTCTGAAGTAGTAACTGTTCTAAAGCAAAAAGTCTAAAACAAATTTTGTCTTGCACGTGCGTTCGTCAAATATTTATTATGATTATTTACTTCGAATCTTTTATAAGAGGAAGGCCAGTGCGCGCAGACTGCAGAATTATACTTCCAGCGTTCTTCTCGATGCTTGGGTAATTTAGAAAAAGGTCTATAGGGATGCTGTTTGCTTTTGTGTGCAATCAATACCCGACCGATAGAGTCAAGACAATCCGCTTTCCAAAGATGTCGCTAAGCCGACAATTACCACATTCATTTAGGCTTAGGAATGGCCAGAGTCAAAAGACTATCTAAAAAATGCGGCAAGAGCCTTGCTCATGCTTTGTGATGAAGTGAGGTAAGGCAAAGCGAAAGCCTCCTGCACCATTCCTTGCTGACTAACGCGCCTGGTATTGCAGCTACAACGACATATTAGTTCCAAAGCGTGCGGCGCTCACTCACCGGGGCACCGCCACGCTTCCCCGCATCCCTACCGAGCCAGTCACGTGATTTGAAAATCCCTCTCCTAGGTACTGCGGCTAACTTCAGCCGCGGTTAGCGCTTCGAGCAAACGGGCCCTGGAGTTTGAAATAATGAGAGTCGACTGTAAAACACCATTTTTGCTACCCCAAGTAGCAATTTATTTTAGTGTAATTTCTGGAATCTTTTATTCAGACCGAACACTTCTTTTTCAATAAGCTTGTCGGCATAAAATTTAGACTATTTTTTATAGCCTAAACGTAGCAAGCGTTCAAAACAAATACAACCTAGTGCATCAGATACACAGAAAACACAATATTAGCAAATGCTACTTTTATTGAACACATCTGGAGTTTCTGTTGGATACATACAGTGCTGTGAAGAAGTACACCATTCTTATATGAAAATAAGCTTCCCCCCAGTGAAATTTCTCAAGTTGGACAGCCTTGTTGTAAGTCAGGCACGTTAAAGAAAACCCTGCCCAAGTTTTCATAGACACTCATACAAAGTTGTTTCATCCGTACAATAGCGACTTCAAGGTATATGTGTAGAAACTTCCCAAAGTGCAAACATTATGTGAAGAAACTGCATTTCAAAGTTGACGTCCTCGCAACCCCCCCTATCGGTAGCTGCTCTACCGGCAACAATGAAAAGAACTATAGAAAGACCGCTGAGGCTACATAACATAAGACATGGTGTCCAACATTCGCCATGGACAGCATTGTTGGTAGTTGGACTTGTTTGTGCTCACTCTTTTACCCAGTCTGTCAATTGACAGCTATTTAGAGTGCATGATAGGAACTATTTGTGCTGTAGACATAAAAACATGTACATGTTGCCCTCCCCTTTGAATCTGGCAGGCGAGACCACTCGAAAATGTTTGAGAGTAGCTGTGTAGAACTGACATGTTCTAACATTCTGATGACACAATTATTCATATTAAAAGGCATGCTTAACCGAAATTCGAAGCTTGCAAAACAACACTGGGGCGGTAGGCGGGACGCTGCAAAACCCCCAAAACATCACACATAGAGCATTATTTCTAACGGATGGCCGTATTTTTGGAAACATGTGGGATTCAACAAGGCCGACGAGACATGTGATGTCGCGATTCTCATTCCCTCTCCTCTAGGCTTCATCCCCTTAAGCAGGTGAACCGAAGCGGGAATGAGAGAAGCGAGGCCGCTTCCCCTCATTCTAAAGTGTACCAGGAGAAGTATGATGTCACATTTCTTGTTTGATTGTGCCCTTTCCTTTCTAAGAATACGGCCATCCGTTTGAGATATTATTGTATGAGTGATGTTTCGGAGTTTGTAGAGCTCCCATTTAAAGCTTCCGCGGCCTTATTTTATGAAATCCAAATTTTGGTCCAGCATCCTTTTAAACAAGCTTTTTCAAATATTAGCATAATGAACATACTAACATAATGAACATAGCATCCTCCCGATGATGCCGTACAAAGGTTCTGTCACACGCACCAACCAAGGGGATTGCTGCAAGTCCATCCACCCTCAACTTTTAGTCACCTTTGAGACTGAAGAACTGCTGTATGAGGCCCGTCCAGCCACTGCGCACACAAAGAGAAACACGGGAAATAACACTCAGTGACGAGCAAAGTCTCTGGGCGGAAAGCCCTCCATGACAAATGAGCACTGTTGGGTTACGGCAACGGCGTAATACACAGGTTCTGCTTCTTGGATGCCTTCACCGCTGCGGTGGGTGGTCGTAGCTAGTCGTAGCAGATAGTGTCACGTTTGTTGCTCGTACCAAAACACCAAAGCCGTGTAGTATTCTTGTTGCCGAAGTTCATAAGCCTACGTTCCCGGTCTACACACACTACACAAAGCCAGCCACGAGCAAAGCTAGCTAACCCCGTTTCTGCTTCGGCGACAAGCCGCCAGGGCGGTGACACCGCCGCTGAAACTTCTGCCTCGGCTCTTCAAACCAGGGCCCCTCAGTGCACAAGCATGACACTTGCTAGGCTGCTCTGCCTGTACGAAGTGACACGCGCCCGCATGTTCCCTCTCATAATTCTTCTGACTGTACGTGCCCCGTATTGTACACGGCCATACTGTGCACATGGCGAAAGTTCCCTTTTGAAAGTGCTCCATGGTCGGCTTACAATGCTGCGAACACATAGCACATGACCACTATAGGTGACGACACTTGGGACACTTGCCATCCGTCGTTGTGGCGCAAAGTCGCTTTCTCAGTCGTCCTCACAAGGGGCAAGGAAAGGCAGGCACTGCATAAAAAATCAATACATATTATAACACTGGCTGTGGCAAACTAGTTTCAAAGATGATACAGTCATGTCTTCTTAATATGGACACCTCCGTACTATAAAAAGATTTTTTTTCTATAATGTAAGGTGTTTATATGAGAAAATTAAATTTAAAACAAAAATTGGATAACAAGCATAACCAAACAAACAGTTTATTCAGCTAAAAGATAATGAGATGTGAGTTTGCTCTATCGCTTTAGAGCCGTTTAACATGTAGCACTACCGTTGTTTACAAGAACAGATACCCAGGCTGTAAAGTGATGATCGGCTGAATAGCAAAAGATGTTGCACTGTATGCACAAGCCGGATGTAATTGACACTTAGCTGCCGGCAGTTAGGATCCTATAATCTTATGATCGTAGACGGGAATTACATCTGGTGCCTACAGCTGGAATAATGTCTCGCTTCGTAATAGAAAAAGCATAAAAAAAAACACAGGATGGAGAAACCGGGTGTCACAAATTCAGGCTTCTCTTCATTTTTTTAAATACTTTTATGATCTTTTTTTTGGACCACTTTAAGTGTTGGTACGGTCAAAAAGGGGGAGTGTGGTGCCACTTTTAATCTCAGTTCGTCCCGTCGTAGTTCCTTTTAAGTCCCCAACGAATTTGCTCGTTTGCGGAATGGGTTTTTGTTAACGGGCGACGTAGATCATCCCAGGTCACAGTTTGTGGCTTTGACCTCGCGGACGGAGGGGTGCGTATGCTGGCTCGCGTATGGTGCCGATTTGACATGCAGGGGCGCCGCCGGGATACAAAGATGTTTACGCTGGCTAGCACGCTTTTTGAAGGCGGCGGCTTTGCTCAGTCTGCCGCCTGTCGTGTTCTATGTATCGGCGATAATTGATGTTTTTGGACTCGTACGGGGGAATGGATGGGCACATATGTTTGGTTGTCTGAAAAATGTAATAGGTTTTGCCATTTGGGTCGTTGCTGTGTAGCTTTGTTTTTCTTGAAAGTTGACTGACCCGAAAGGCGGGGAAACGGGAGGTTGGTCGGTAGACGAGCCTATAAAAGGGGGTTCGGGAACAAAGAAGGTAGTCCAACCCCAGAGCTGGCCGGGTCGCTACTCAACGTGGTTACTCCCTGCAGATGAGTCTTGGAACGTGTAATTTTTGGCTTCTGCCCTGCCTGTCGGACAAGTGTTTGAGTTTGTTGTGCTGAAGCGTGTGTGGCTGTGTGGTGCGCGGTGTCGACCTCATCAAGCCTCTAATTGGACCGCTGGACTTCGAGACGCCGTTCTTCGGCCGACAACTCCAGACTACGGACTGCTCTGGACTCGGCACCTACCGGAAAGCTAAGCCTGGTTTTCTAGGACTTGTCTACTGCATTCTCTGGCTCTGAAGTACGAATTGTTGAATGTTCGGAAGATTTTTACACAGTGCTACTTTCTGTCGCGACTGTTTTGGGGGATTATCCCATGTGTGTAGCGGTAACGTTCGAGCTCCATCTCGGTTTGCTCTCGTTGTTAGTGTCGGGTTTTCGTCACTGTTTTGTTGGCTTATTCCGGTTTTATGAGCGTCGAGTCTTTTTAGTATTAGTTTCTGGCTCGCAGGGCTCCATAGCTTTGAGCTGGAGTGTGGTTTGTGTTGAGTGCTCTATTGCCGTGTACAGCTTAGTTTTTCACTTTATTAAATCTAAACTTTTGTTTGCTTATCCTCCCTGTGTCATCATCTTTCTCTACTCATTATACACCAGGCGTGGACCTAGCGCTAGTCAATGGTCGAACTTAGCTCTCTTGTTCTTTTCCCGTAATTTCTCTTTTATTCTCAGAGTGGATCATTGAATTATTTTTATTAATTTGAACCCCACTCCGTGACACCGAAACAGATGGGAAAGCACCACAACGTATTAAACTCGTCGAACATTAAATGTTCTTGAATTATACCTCACCCATGCTTGATGAAGCCCAAAGGTTAGTTCAATGCCAATCAATATTAAATGTCTTTAGATGGGCACCTGCTGCCCGATCATGGCCTTTATTGCAAAGCACTGTTCACACATTTGCGAGTCCTGCAGTGCCTTGTGGAATGGTGGGCGATACTTGCCGTTCCGCAAGGCACTGCAAGACAGATCAGGCTCAACTTTTGAATGTTGACGTGCTTACGGAATGCTGCAGCAAACCAATCATTCGCCAAGGGAAAAAGAAAGGAAGCTGCATGCCTCCGTGTGCTCATTGCCAGTGTTTTCTGCTCTGCTATGTACCCTGCTTGTGTGCTGTGATTTGCAAGCCAGCGCGGGATATATTTCCTTGATTTGTTTGTCTGTTCAGCTGTGCGAGGTTGTGATTGAAACAACCAAGAAGTATAGACCGCCATTCTTTTCATCAAGCTAAGGCTTCGCTCATCCGAACTGGGGACGATGACTGCTGTTGTTTACACGATTTTCGACAGCTATGTGGAGTGGCTTTGTGTTTAAAATTGCAATCCTAAGTGCAAAAAGAAGTTACCGCAGACTATTAAAGGTTGATTTCAACTGGCAGGCTCTGGCTACAACCACCTTAATATTCATTGAACATTGTTTGCATTTCTACTTACCCGTGATCGCTTCATTTGCCAAACACGTTAGTGGCCGGTCACCTTACCAATAAAACTAATGTGCTGGTGTCTCCGGCGAAGAATTCCCTCAGGGCTACATGCAATGCACAACCCAGTTTGTAGCCCGTTGTGACTGAAAGCTTTCACACTGGGGAAACGTTGTTGTCACAAACGCAGTCAAAGAATGCGATAGGATTGAGGGAACAGGGGGATTGTCCAAGTTGACTGACTGCATGAGCATATGTTTCTATCGCCACCGTGTTTCCTCCACGCAGGCGACGGAGAAAACGATATAGAGACTCCTCGCGCTTGCCAATGCCAAGTTTCTCTAAAACGTCGAAATACGAGACACCCAGCAGTGAAGTGTCGATATTGCCGGAGAGAGAGGCGGGACAACGATCAGCGCAGGATCGCGGCTTCGCCACTCTTATGCGACGGTGTCTTCGGTTTCCGCTCTCTGCAGCTTCCACCGGGACGCTAGCCGTGCCTAATTGTGCTAGCTTTGAGCACCACAGTTCATAGGGTTCACAGCGCCCGAGCGAAAGCTCGCGCAAAAGAACCGGCGAGCAGTCGAGTCGTTTCCAATCGACGGGGTGGCTAAACGCCGGTTGTGTGAATCGGGCTTAACGCCTGAGCCGGCTTGCTCAAAGCAAATCTAACGTTCTTGAATGGCATGTAATAAAAATCTGAGACGTGCTACATTCTATACAAACTTGATAAAAAAAATCAAACACTCACCTTCGGCTGCTACGTCCGCCGTACCGCTTCAAGGCAGAAGCAACATGGCGCTCGACGTTTTGGGGTGTTGGGCTGGGGTGTTTTCAGTGTTGCTTACACGCCTAGTCGTGTAAACCGAAACCGAAACACCAATTTTTACTACCCCAAGTAATTTTTTGACGATTTATCACTAGCAGAGCGTGTAAAAATATGCTAACGAGTGAAAATGGGGTGTAAACAGGCGAAATATTACATTTTCGCTAACAGTGTAGCGCATGACTTAGTTCTAACATAGCGCGCGATTAGCGCTTCTGTAGCGCCTTGCTAGCGCTCCAGTAGCGCTTTGTTAGCGCTCCAGTAGCGCCGTGTTAGCGCTTCAGTAGCGCTTCTTGTACCGCGGTGCTGCGGATCAGCGCGTGCACTGCGGTACCGGTTCCTGTGGTTGGGTGTGCATCAGCAGCACCATGGCGGACATGTGGGACGCTGAAATAGAAATGCGACAAATGCTTTTAGATACGCGATTACTGCGTATGTGTGTGGACGGCTTAACGCCCAGAAGAGCCTTCTGGGTGCGTGAAATCTTTCGCCACCGAGATACCGACGGGTACCCGGCGAACCTTGTTCCCAGGCTGAGGGACCGAGATACAGAGCTCTTTCGAAGGCGATTATTCTTAACTGCGTGTCTTCGAAACCAGGGTCACGCATTTCGAATAGAAAGCGATGAGGTCGTACCCAAACAATTAGTCGCTCAGAGTTTATGACTCTGGATCGCCTGCCCGACCCTTTGCTTGGAGAGCGGCTGTTTTACTTCCTCTTCTTTCAATGCCAAAAGAAAAACAACAAAGGAATCGCCGTGCACGCGCTGTTCCGCAGCAGCAAGCACGGCGCAATGAGCGTGAGAGCGCTAACAAAGCTTCTGTAGTGCTAACAGAGCGCTTCTGTAGCGCTAACAGAGCGCTAACAAAGCGCTTCGGAAGCGCTAACAGAGCGCTACATCACGCGCTAGGAAGCGCCACATGAGCGCTCCTTGGAGCGCTCACGTAGCGCTAACTTAGCGCTCCGCTGTATGTGTGAACCGGCCTTTATTTTCACGAAGAACTGTTCCGCTTTCTTCAGTAGCTGGAAAAGGTTCTTGTTGGGGTATATAGAGCCTCCTCTGTTCTTCACGTTTATCAAGGCTGCTTCAGAAGAAGTGTGCTTGTCGATGCTTAAAACTGATCGGCATGCAGGGCAGCGTGTAGCTTTTTTTTTATTTTCACGCTCGAAAACCCAGTTACATAAGATAGCATTCAGACCACAGCCTTGGTTTCTTGAGCCTTTTCTGTCCAGACATCTTCGCATTCCCAGTCTTCGACAGAAATTATACTGTCAAGCTTGGTCTTCACTTGGTCAACGAGATGAGGAGACTAGGTAGTAACTTGCGATCGGCCCTCGGGATTGCACGACGCCATTACTCTAGGCGAGCGCCATTCGATGGAGCTTTAAACAAGGACACACGCTCTGCGCAGTTCCGGTACCCCAAATTGCAGCTGGGAACGAAGCACGTCTTTCCCATCCTTATAGCATCTTCGTGCACGATGGTGGCACCGGTGATTGACACAGCAATAAGCAAAACATGAGGACAGCCACTGACCGCACACCACCACCACACCGCGAAAAAGGCGAGCCAGCTACGCCCCCGACACCGTGCCCGCCGAGGAGAGACATACCCACGGTGCTCACACCTCAGCGCCCTCCGCGGCGGCGCGGAATGACTACACCTCGTTTCACTTTACGTTGTACCGCAGCGAAGGCTAGAAGCGCGAACTCATAGCGTTAGCAGCTGCTCTTAAGCCACGAGAGCTTGTGCCGCCGGGTTGTGCCCCAGAGCAAGGAGCTCGCGCTTGAAGCCTTTCCTGCGGTACGTCATAAAATGAAACAGAGTTTACTCCTTGTTCGAGGCTAGCTTCGAAGACGATCTGGCCGCTCGCTCCCCGCGTGAAGAGCGGTCAGAGTCACCACCTAAATGTATTTCCTTCCACCGTGACTATGGGCCACTGTCAGGGGGTTGATCGATTGCAGTACATAGCGTTTCAGTTCACTAAGTTCTTAATTAGTTTGGCCCAACTAACTTTTTAGTTAGTAAAAATTATACTTATAAGCCCTACCAAAAACCGTCCGGGCATTCTGGAAAACGACTAAATCAGTCAATTAAATATATACATATATGAAGCGCGCGTTTCGTTTTTGCGTCTCGGAATTGCGTGTAGCGTCAACACGGCGCGGTCTTTCCGTCTCGTATTCGCATTTTCGCTCCGCCTGCCCTATAACAGCTGTAGCATAAACGGTACCTTCTGTGCACCACCTCGACGAGCTCCAAATCATTCGAAAAATTAACTAGTTATTTTTGAAAACGCTCATCAAGTTTCTAATTGAAACAATATGGTTTTGCAAAACTTTCGTTAGCCGAAACGCTGTGCACCTCACTGAATTGCCCCGCGGGTGTGACTAATACAGCACTAATCATGTTCTTGTGCTATATCTGGACCTATACTTAGGGCCTTTTATTTTAATAGCTTTCTCCTTATCTGTGTTGTACGTAGCTTTTGAACGAAAATTGTGGCCTGCGTTTCGTTTAACACCCTGTATACCGGGCAAAACGAGAGTCAAAAGAATACGAACATCAGCTTCCTCTTCTGTTGCAAAAGCTTCAATTTATTCGCTGTATTTAGAGCCTAACCGTACTATTTGATTTCTGTCTGCTTGGTAATTCTGAGACAAGTGATACACTTTCCCACGTATCCCAGTTCTGTGTAATATATTCAGTAAGATATCATTACTTACTGTTTGAAAAGCTCTTCTAACGTCTATAAATAAAGCTAGCACTTCGTTTGTCCAAGTTGTGATTAACATATTGAAAATGTTTCCTAAAAGATCACGAATTCCTACATTTTCTCTGAATCCATAATGTGTGGAAGTCAATAAGTCTATTTTTGTTGTTTTCTTAATGTACTTTTCTATTATATAGTTTATTGCCGAGAGTAAGCATACTGACTTATATTTGAGAAATTTGTTTTTCTCGCATTCATTTTATATTGGCCTAATAATTGATATTTTTTACATTTTAGAGATGACACCAGTAGCAAATATGCAATTATGTAGCTTCAGCAATACTTGTTGTAATAGCTGAAGGTTACATTTAATGTCACTAGCTCTTAATTGATCCAACCGCATTGCCTTTTTTAGTATTGAGATGCCCCACAATTTCAGTCATATCGCTCTCACTCATATCAGGTGAAAATATCTAGTCACAGTTTCTTATTTGATTATTCTATCTCTCTGCTGGCCAACTGCAAAGCGTTTCGATTGATTGTACAAATTTTCTTTTGAAACCATTTTCCAGTGCATCAAACATCATTCCTTCTCGGAATGACGGGGACTAAGGACGTGTGAGGAAAGTGCTCCGCCAAGATTTTCGCCCGGCAACAATTCCTTGCTTGTAGACGCACCCGCGAGCGCCATTTTTATTGCAAATGCCTTAACATTTAAGCGGACGACCACAAGTTCGACATGTCTGACGCAGTGAGTACCTACAAGTGTGCCTTGTGTACGAACCGGTGTGACCCAGACAATGTTGATCTCGGTGAGTTTGTGCCTACCCGTGCTTCCGAGAGCGCTGCCTCTGACAGTGAAAACTGTATCGCCATTACGGGGCAGTGCGCCTGTGGTCTTGACGGGCTTGCGAAATCTGCTCATTGGGAAAGTGGATCAACCTGGCAGCACCGTTCGCTTCCTTCGAGATAACAACGCTGCCATTCCTGGCGATCTTCAAATGTCGCAGCTGACATTTACCGCGCCTGATGCCGCCGGTCAGTTCCACTCGGGCAACAGCGAGTCGGCCTACCTACGCCAAGGTGGCACGAACGAACGCTTCTTCAGCTCCTCGTCCACATATAAAAGGGCGGGTCGTCGCGCCTAGCGCCACCAGGCACCAACAAAATGTTGCCGGTCGCCTTCCCCTTGCCGTGCCGAGTCCTGTCGAAATTAAGGGAGGACTTGATCAACCAGGTCACGGGCGTCATCCGCCGCCTTGAGTGAGCGCCCACGAAGGCTGTCCTGTGTCTTCGATGCCTCGACCGCCTGCTAGTCGTGCCATGTCCGTCTCGAGGCATACTTACGTGTGAGGACCTTGGTGAACTTGTATCTTCCACGTTGGAGGCAGGCTCTTTCACTGTAAGAAGCTACGTAGCAAATATGATACGGATGCTTCTTTCCGCATAAGTTCCACCGCTGCTCACTTCAGTCTAATTAACGATGCTTGTGTGTGGCCCGAAGGGTGCTTGCTTAGGCCTTATGGGGGCTCTTTGCTTAATTCCGCATCTTCTGAGAGAACCGATAATGTACCACAATGAGCAGTACACAAATCTATTATCAGAATGTGCGTGGATTGCGAACAAAGTCGAGCACCTCCTTTGGATCGGTTTTGGCTCCGTGTTTTGACATTTCATGTATCACTGAAACTTGGGGAACCGGTACTATGTCTAGTTCTGAGTATTTTAGCATTGATTACCGGTGTTTTAGGCGTAATTGTGAGTCAACAGGTTCCATTTCCACTCCGTGCTTACGGCAGTACGCAAATATTTATCGTGCTTTTGGCGGTCTGATCTTGAGCTAGATGAATCCGTTTGGATTGAAGTTCGTGTCACCAACGGACCTAATTTGCTTATCGGCAACTATTACTTTCCGCCTCGCAAAACCTCTATCAGGCTATGTCATGCTCTCACCCAAATTTCTAATTTGCTTTACTTTTCAGTTTACAACGTTTTAATTTGGGTGGATTTTAATATACCTTGCGTTAACTGGGATTTCAACATGCCCAGTACGGATCTGAGCGCTGGATATGAAGAAAAATTACTCGATTTCGGGTATTTTAACGGTCTTCATCAAATTAGCCGTGCTGCAAATGACTAACGTCAAGGCGGCCTCGGAGGGCGCTGTTACCTATCCGATCGTTCCTGTTGACAAGAGGCATCCTCCTTTTTTCAGTAACGGTCTCTTTTCCGTTTACTATTAGCTCAAACATGCAAACTCCGGTGTTTGAACATTCTCGCGCTAAATACTTCTCACTTTACATGCACCTCAACATATACTGATCGGTACACTCTTTTTAAATGTGCTGACGTTGACTGTGCCGTACGTCTCTCGGCTGACAGATATTTTAAAGTCTGCTTTGGAGTGCTTCATACCGGTAAAGTATAGTGTCCGAGTTACATTTCCTTGGTGGTTCTCACGTGATCTCCGGCGGGCACTGATCTTGAATTCGCTTTATCGCGAGATATATAAGTCGTCTGGCTTGGACAAATGGCAGTCTTTATTTGAGACGCATCGCTCTATGGTGAAGCGATTGATAAGAAGAGACAAACGCCTATTGCATGACTCCATTGAGTCTGATCTTAGGCGTTGTCCTGACCGACTTTGAAAATATGTTATGTATACAGCAGGGCCATCTAGTGGAATTGAGGCTATAACTCTGAAGACTGTAACTGGTCACGTCTCTGACCCTTTCAGTGTCTGCAATATATGTTCTAAACGTCTCTTCTCTATAGTAAACCCCAATGTTCCCCAATTTAATGACAACCCCTTGTTCTGATGCTCTCCTTTTGTCAATTCCCGTATTGTCGATTGATGATGTGGTTTCGGCGATGGAAGAACTTGCCCCGATAAAATTCATGTAAGGAAGGTGGAATCCTGGACTTGATTGTTAAAGGATATTTTGTTATCTCGTCTCCTATGCTACAGTACAGTTTTAACATGAGCTTAAAGACATGTACATTTTAATCGGCATGAAAAAATTCTGTGGTCGTGCTAGTACACAAATCTGGACGCTCTTCGTATGTTCATAATTACAGACCAATTGCACTGCTTTCTGCTTTTCTCGAGGTTTTTGATAGAGTTATTTTTGAGCATCCGGGTTTTCATATTAGGCCAATGCTCAGTCAAATTCAGCATATGGGTTTTGTCGTGGACGATCTTTTGAGACTAAATAAAAGTGTTCACGAAATTGCACCTCGCGATTTGTGGAATAAAGCATATAAAACGCCTCTGGAAATTCCCGTATTGCAACTCACTGAATAAACAAGCCATGACATAACAGGACCAGGGTGCCGTCTCCTTCTTTTTCCTCCGCCCTCGTCGGTAAGGCCTGTTTTCATCGCGTCGGTCGCGTCGCGTCGCTCAACGCCATCTCGAGTTCAAATTTGCAGCAACAGCGCGTTACAGACAACGACAAAAGGAGAGGACACATAGAAGTACAAACACAGTGCTGACTTACAACTCACGTGTCTTCTATTTCGTTGTAAGAAGGAGAAAAAAATACCCTAGAAATCGGCGCTCCTCACATTGACTATTACGCCAAGTAGCATAATGCTTTAACGGATAAAGAAACGAAAGAGGCACTTATACATTTGGTAGGGCGAGGCTTGTGAAAAAAATTGAAAAATAAAATTGCCTCAATCGGTACCGCCTCGAGGGCACAACCGATATTAATGCCAATTTGATACGAATGAATTGGATCTTAGGATCAAGTGTGGATTTTACTAAAAAGCCAATTGGGGAGGAAAAATAACCGTGAACAGCCAAAAGAACAACCTGGGAAAGGCCAACGGGGGAGAGCCCATCAGAGCCCGACCCCCATCCGACCCCGCTACTGGGTCATGAGCGTGAATCACAGTGGGTTTGGCGGCCCCGCAAGACAACCATGCGCCAGGCGTTCCCGCCACACTGATACACCGGTCATCGAGTCACGCCATCTTCTCTGCCTCAATACTTGCGCTAATTCACCACCATGCTCTAATTAGAGAATCGCTACTCCGAGCCAATACAGTGCATTTTGTGGAGATCACAACCAAAGTGTCGGCATTTAATCCCTAAACGGCCAGATACTATATTGTTTGTGTTGTTATGATGCTCTCGCAGTCGATCGTTGAGACGTCGGTCAGTTTGTCCGACATACATCTCGGATGTCTCGGGAGAGCGGCTCTATGTTGGCAAGGAATTAGGGAACCGAAAAAGGCGTGACGTGATGATCAGTGGCTGCAATATTTTGTTGCGTCACAGGTTTCGCCGAGTCACGAGACGAAAATATGTGTACCAAAATCTGAACGTCCGGAACTGGTTTCTCGATAAAATCGTAGTTATTTTGGTTTGATGATTTAGCGGCGTAATTAAAGGTACGTAAATTTGCGCTAGGCGTGAAACCTACGATCGTTATTTTTAAGCTGGAGAGGCCCTTTATACCCTTCTTAACCGTTTACAGTGACGAACTTAATTGTGATAGCAAACCACTGAGGAGGCAACGGATGGAAACACAAATATAGAGCTAAGCTAGAGACAGCACGACTTTCTACACCCTACGATATAGTACCACCGCTGTACAGCCTTCGTCGGTTCTAGAAAATCTTTCTTTGGAGCAGATATGTTTTGATATTGTTTTGTAAATTGTTTCCACAGAAATAGTTTATTTTAAATTGTAATGTTCCGTGAAGATATTGTAAATGCTTCAGAAAATAAATAGAAAAACCACGTGCATGATTCGGTGTAAAACTGACGGCTGTGCGAAGTATCACAGTGGAACCTTGGCAGTCTCCACGCCTCCCGTTTCGAAATTTGTTTATCCCCGGAAGAAACTTAGATAAGGGCTTTCACATATAGTTCAATGGGCTCCTCCCGAAAGCATAGCTTTCAGATATATTTTTAGACAAATATTAAATATTTGACCCGGCCTATAATTGTACGATCTGACTTGGAAAAATCCTCTAGGCTATATAATGCCAGGTCATTTTGATATTTATTTGCTAGTGAATTTGAATTAACGATACCTATGTTGATGTCCCCTAGAACAATCAAATCGTTGTCTCGTTTGTTCGTTTGTTTTTTTCTGTCGCTTTGCCAGGGTGAGATATCTTCAATAAATTCACTTACCTTACCCTGAGGGGCTCTGTAAAGACCTACGATTGCAATTAGTTTTCTATGGCAATCGCTATCAATGTGAAGATATTCTGTTAAAGAATTTTGTTATTTCTTTACTCTCTGTTACCTTCCACTTTTCATTTACCCCGATCATGGCACCGATTTTTTCCTCTCATCACTATATTATGCTAAATTATTTCGAAAGTATTAAGGAAAAACAAGGTTTCTTCACCAGGTTTAATATTTGTTGCAGAAAATACAATGACATCGATTTTATTTAGATATGGGTTGACCAAACTATTACATTCACTCCAATTCTTTTTATGCTTCGCATATTGGTGTATAACAAAACAAAGCAACACTCGTTTACATTAGTGCTTACACTTTCCTTCCACTTCTTAAAAGAAAAATGCGTCAGCGCGGTTTATATCCATCTTTACATGACTTTGTCGATGTCGGCTCTTCTTGCGATACGTATTGCTAGATCACCGTTTCGTTCTCTTACGTAGTTGAAATCGCCTTTGTGCCACATGTGTTGGTAATGCATGTGACCTAGCTTTTTCCCTCACTTAAAAAAAGAAAAGAGGCTTCGTTTGTTTTCGTTAAGTTTTCCGGCAGATAAGTGTTGTCATTTCCGCTGCCCGAGCGAAGTTTGCTGTTATATTGTAGACATCCATCTCGGGTGTTTCGATTTACGAATCTTGTTATTACTGGGGGCGTTTTGCTTTTTCTCGTTGTAGGCGGTGGACTGCAACGTCCTCTTTTTTAACCGTGTTAGCTGCCGCTTCTCAGCAACATTACCGAATTTCTTTCTCCATCGGGTTTTTATTTTTTTTTTTACTCAAATGCTCTTTCCTGTGTCATTTTTCGGTGTCCTTCAACTAAGTTCTCCATCTTTTACCATAGCCTCGGCTAATTTTCAATGTAGTGCACTTCAATGTTGTTTAACCTGTCATACTGCTTAAGGTTGTTCAGATCTTGTTTTAGCTTCGAAACTTCTTCAGTTTTTTGTTTGTTTTTTTGCGTTTCTTCAACTTTGTTCAAGATCTATTTTTGATCTCCACTACTTGCACCGTAAGTTTTTCTACAGCTAACATTCGCTGTACATTTTGTTTTACTGTTTATTTTAGACTTGCTAACTTATTAACTTTTTTTAAGGGCGTAAGGACATTCAGCATTAGAGCGATTTCAGCAGTTTAATTGTGAATTTTGCACGTATCATCCGGCGCAGTCCTTTCCGGAAGGCCGCATTTCGAACGCTTTCGTTGTTGTTGTTGTGGTTGTTGTTGTTGTTGTTATTGTTTTAGTTGTTGTTGTTGTTTTATGTGGAATGTTTGTCATAACTATAGTTTCTCTTAAAGCAGACGATTTCTTTCTTTTTCTGTTTCTTTATTGCCCCTTAATTTGCTTTCAGTCACACCCGAGCACGTTCCTAGATGGTAGCTGTTTCTATAATTGACACTTTTATATAGTTCCCATATGCAGGTAAAGCTTGGTTGCAGTTCAACGGTCACTTTCATGTTCACAATTTGAAGCCGTTCAAAACTATCACTTTACCAAGCAGTCAACGGCAGGTAGGCGAGTAATTGTCTAGATGCGTCAAGTTCGCATCTGAAAAATCAGCGTATTACGTCCGGGCTTCGATCTTGAAGCTGACTGCGATTGGCTATTCGCTGGGCGTTTTCTTTTATCCCGCGTAGCAGCACGGTAGTTCGCAGATCCAGTGAAGAGGACGTCCCGTTGCTTGCTTGGTCATCGACATTGAAGATCTGACGTTTGCCTGATGTTGTCCCTTGAAGCGATTGTCAGCACTGGCGGACCCTGCTAAATTAGCGTGTTGCGTCTCGGCTTGGCTCTTGACGATGACTGCTTCTCTACTTTAACGGCTTTTTCTTCAGACCGCCAGACGCTGTAAAAATATGATTCTCGAAGAAGTTTGCGAGCAAATCTGCCGTAAGAGCTTTGAGCTTTCTAATCTAGCCGCTGGGTGCCGTCGATTTAGCAGAACTCGCCAATACTTAGCAACTCTGGATGATATTTTCATCACAACCCAACCGTTTAATTAACGTATTTTTTTATTTGCTTAAAGTTTTTACAACGCTTCGTTGAGATTTTCAAAAGACGAATTCTAAATAACCTATTAAAAATAATAAAATACACAAAAAGTTTGAGTGAATTCTAAATTATTTCGATACTATAATTAGACTGCTAAATTGATCGTAGCGTGATTCGGGAATTGTGCAACTATCAGAGGGTAACGACGAAATGGCCAGCACAGCTAACAGCTTTCCTGTTGTGTTATTTTTATTTACTGGTTAAAAAAAAAGTCGAGAAGGAATGCGTGAGACGTTTTTTGTGTTTTCGCGTGACTGTGCCATAAGGCTCGAGGATATCTTGATGGCAAGGAGTTCGTAGACCTTTGTAGGGAGCTGGTGAGGCTCAACTAATTAAAGTACTGCACTTTTCATTCTCCGGCCACAGCTGAAGAAAGTTGACCGCAGCCAGTCTCATTGATCCACTTTCCCAACAAAGCGAATCCTTGATCGCGTTGAAGATAAGCAATTTTCCCTAAAGGCGCTCTTTGACTCTTTCTGTGTTACAGCTTTTTCGGGACACCAGCATCCGTCACGGAAGTGGCACCGTCATGCTCTTGAAAGATTAGGCAGCCACAGGGACGCAAGCAAAGATCGACCAACCACAGCTAGTGTGAGGTATAAACGCTTTCAAACTCTGGAAAGCAGCCTGTTCTGTGGAGCTTAAATAATTCAGAGTTTTATACCGTTCTGCTGCCGCTAACTTTCTTTCTAGGACTCAAGTGAGCTAATAAAATGACTTGTCATGTTCTCCAGCAGTATTTCTAGTCTTTTAGTAAAAGCTCAATTGTTTAGACGTTTAACAATAAATGTCCACAACTCCCAGCTGAACTGATTCTCTTCCATTTCAGATTTGTCCAGGTATCATCACCTCTGCAATGCAGCATCAAAATAAGAAACAACTGGTAGAACCATATATTCATCGGTTTCATATCAATGCTCAACAAACACACGCTCCGTCAAGTCGAAGATTACACAATGAGCAGAAGTACGTGCAACGCAGTGTTTCAGTCTTCGTCTGGAAAGTGCAGCATCATGAAGATAGTATGCATAAATCATATTCTTTAAGAGCATTGCACTGGCATCTCTGTGAATATTTATGCTCTACCTGTCGTCGGCAGACACACTTAAAATGTCCTATATGCTTGGAGACAACATTTTATGGTAATGTTGTCAAAGCTGTGGGAGTACGTGAATTAGTTCCGATCAAAGATGTGCATGTGCGCTTTTCCTTTTATTAAAAAGTTCATTCTGAGTTAACAAAGCATACAAAATAACTGTAGCACATTCGATCTTGAGGACCGAAGAGATGGTGCGACCGACTCCCAGCTAAGTTGAAAACGTTGTTTATTGTCACGTGCTGTAAGAGCTTGCGCGGCCACCAAATACCGTCATTCTTTTTCTCGGAGGCGGGACTGGGGCAATGAGCCGCTACCCAGAGTCAGGGGCGGATCCAGACCTCCATTTTAGGGGGGGGGGGGGGGCGGTTCCTCGGTGTAAAACGGCGGGGGGGGGGGGGTGTTTATATTTTTTGTGGAGTTATCGTCTTTACTAAACTCGGATAACATAATATAGATCTTGAAAGCTTTTGTATCGGTTTACCTGTCGGGGATGAACTCTTTGAATTAAAACCTTTCGGGTGACCACGCTAGAGGTAAGTATCTCGAAAATTGTGGTGACACTATCCTTTCTGAAACATGGGTTTCAGACCGACACTACGTGAGCAGTCGATTCAGGGCAGCTTAAAGACATTGCCTTGGCATACATTCTGGTTGGAGCTAGTGCTCAACTGCTACGGCAACGGGAAGAGCGGCTTAAATCAGCGGAGCGAGTACGTTGCAAACAAGCGACAAAAATGGCCCGGCGGCTTCGACGCTGCTCGCGGCGTCAAAACACTGTTGACGCAGCGAGCGAAACGAACGCTGCCATGCAAGTTCGTCGGTTGTTCGCCGTATATTTGGAATGTCCAGAGCGCAGAATTCTGGAAGCATAATGTTATAGTTCAAAGTTATATATAGTTCGACAACCATAACTTTTGAACTTAGACAAGACCTTAAACCAGCAATCGATCCTTCCAAATTATATTCAATTGCATTTCGTCTGGATATTTTCTGTATCAAAGGAGCACTTGTTTCTGGGTAGTTAGCTCATTCGTCAGGGTCGATAGGACAGGTGCAGAGATATGATAGGGCAGAGCGGTTGTAAGGTCGGCGAATCTCAACTGGGCTAAAGGCCGATCACGACTGCAGCATGGATATTTGGGAGTCGGTGTTCACTCGAACGGGCACAGGCACTGTCTATTTAATTTATGTATAGTCGCATCTTTGAAAGGAATCGTTTTCCCCAAGTCCGTTCGACACACACTTATTCGCTCCTGCAAAGCCGCGCGAAAGCTCTACCGTCAATCCACAGAAGCCGCGTTTAACTGGAAAAGACGGCGCCAAGGGGAGACAAGGGGTAGCGGGCGCCTTTCCTAAAATATGTCCCGCCATCCTAAGTTGAAACGGCATTGTATACAAATAAATGCCTACGGCGTCGGCTTGGGGACCCCGTGTAAGCAGCCTCCAGCCTTTAGAGTGCTCGTACCGTTTAACTTTGTTTTATTAGCTTCCCGCCACGAGAAGTCGTACCGCAGGCAGTATGAAGCCCATTAGAGGAAACATCTCCCCCTTCTGGCGCTCGTCGGCTTCTTTCTGTATTCCGCGCTGCGGCGCAGATCCCCAGTGAGGGATAGAGGCGAGGACGAAAGCGGGTTTATGTTTAAGGAAAGGTCGTGGGGAAGTCCGGAGCGTCTTCAGGAGAAGCTCAGACCCAGACTTCACTGTACCCAGAGCATTTGCTTCCTCTCTCAGTTGAGAAGAAAAGCAATTGGTCACTTGGTTGTACAAGCTGCATCCCCTTCCCCCCTTGGAAGGTCTCCTCCCGGTACGTCCCCTCCGCACTTCCCTTGGCAATGAGCACACCGTGCCAATAAGATACCTTTAGTGAGCCCGTGGGCGACAGCATCTCAAAGCAAGCCAAAAAAGACATGCCAAACGACAAGCCCAGAACCACGAAGAAACCATCAAACGAAAAGTGATGAAAAGGCGGCCGCTAGAGAGGAAGGATAATCCGCTACCCTTGAGGAAGGCTGCAGAGAGAGAGAGAGAGAGAGAAAGGGGACTAAATATGTTGAAGGTACTTTCCCCCCGCGCTCGACGTGCTGGCCTTGTTTGGAAGTGTGCCTGCAGTCGAGAACCCTGATATTTGGTGCGCCTCCCCACTGTCTCTCCACTTCAAAACTCCTGGCGCCGTCCCTGTCGGGAAGACGTACCGCGACCTTGACGGAGATAAACCCCACTTTGGAAGCGCCCAGCAGGCGCGTCCACCCACCGCTGTTTTAATCTTTTGTTTCTCGCGTTGATTGCCTACGTTTTTTCTTCGAGCTGACGAAGAACCCCGGGGGGCGGGGGGGGGGGGGGGGGGGTGCCTGGCGAGGCGTTTGGGGGGGGGGGGCGATCGCCCCCACCGCCCCCCCCCCCCCCCCCTTGGATCCGCCACTGCCCACAGTTCCCCGTCTAAAACCATCACACGCTGGACCAATGGGCTGCGGGAGACGGGGCGATAAAAGTGACGGTTGTGGAATGGCTCAAGAAAGTGGCGTTTTTTTTTTGTTTTTTTTTTTTGGCTTGTGTTGTGAGCATGACAACGTGGCAGAAAGCAGTTAACGACAAAAACAGTATTCGGGAACCGTGCAGAGTTGAGTCAAGGCTGAAGCCAGTCGTCGTCGAGCCGCGAGGGAGCAGACAGCGGACACATCGATCCGGTCGTGTTGTGGTTCTGAAGAGAAGTGGGCTTGATCGTAGCTCGAAGTGGGTAATCACGGGCTGCAGGGCAGATGGCGGCCAGCTGTGAGACCGATGCGTTCACCCCCGGAGACAATGCACCGAGCAGAGAGCGACGATGAAATTCTTGACGAAGCAGCGACAAAAAAGACCGGTTGGTGCCCTCCTCATCTATTTCCATACGTCCTCATTTGTTGCATAACTTCCGAGATATTAAACAGTAGTCAATGGGCCTCTTCCGGAGTTTCCACGACGCATGCGCAGCAACAGCAGACAGGAGTCCGCCATGTTTGGTGGCATGCATGGGGCGTCCCGCTCGGGACTGCGGGAGGCAGCATTGGTCGCGCGTTTCTAAGTTCTCCGACATGCCCCAACGCTGTTCCGTTGTCGGCTGCAGCAACGAGAGCAAGCGTTGTCGCGATTTATATTTCTTGAGGTTTCCTTTTACTAGCCTACACCTGACGAAGCGGCAGCTGTGGATTCCTGCGATGCGGTGAAACAATGTAGACGGCTCATAAAGGCTGCCTTTAAAGCACTCCCGTGTTTGCAGTTGCCACATCAAATAAGGTTCAAGTTTTTGTTCCTTTATTTTTTATTGGTGTGGAAATGCAAGTCGTCAGATCAATTAGGTATGATTTCGTCTCGCTTATGTGCCACGCAGAGCGAGCGCCTCGAAGTTCGCGTTTCTGTGATGGTCCGTTTGACTGGAGCACGTTTTTGTTTGCTAAAGTGATGGTCTCGTGTTGCTACGCAAATGGCTATCTGCTTTTTCGTTGTTGTCAACATTGGAATTGCCCGCAGTTTACAATTATTTATAAAGCATGGAGGTGAAGTGGCTATAGCGCAGAGTTTGTTGCTATGTGCATACGCGGAAAGAGAAATGGGAGCAGCTGTTTCACTGCCACGACCGCATCTGGTGGTCTTGTGGTTAAATAAGAGGAAACAATCGACCTGATGTGTTGTCTTTATGTATGTATCGAGTAAAAAAAAAATAGTTTGCAAGATTGTCTCCAGGCGTAAGACTCAAAACAAACTGGTCTGTCCGATTTCTTTTTTTTTTTTTTTTTTTAGGACCTATAGTTTTGGATGGAATAGCCCAAGCCTCCACATTATCCACACCTACACTCACACACAGCTGGATCTTAAAGTGGGGTGACAGCATTGCCTAGGTTCGCTCAGAAATCGGCTGCTGCACGTGTACATCTTAGATATTTACTAAAAATGCATTTTACTGGTAAATTTTACTTTGTGAAACTTCAAAGTGTTGCTCCCTTCCAGTAAAAAACGAGACCAATAAACTTGTCAGGGTCAGCGGCGCTTGCAAACGGCTGAAGGCCTGTTTAAGGAGGACACTACAAAAATCGTCGGGCGACACGACTCGGACAAATCGTTCGGCGCTCCGCTTCCGGCCGTTTGTTTTTGCCGGAAGGAAAGTTCCCCCTTGACTGCAAATCTCACCCGTGTATCCACGGCTGCCTTGATCTGTTCATCACGTGGGTCCATTGACTGCTCATCACGTGGGCGATTGACCGACAGCCAACAGAGAGTGTGAGTGGCTGTCGAGAGCCACCCACACTCTCTGTTGGCTGTCGGTCAATCGCTCAAAACCTCCGCCGTTTTTCAAGTCCCGAAAACGGGAAAGGGTATGATACGTAGGTGTCATTCTCTTCCCCAGCGGGAAGCGAAAAGCACGCTTCGACGCAGGAATCTCACAAATCCACCCGAAGCTGGACCTCTTTGGCCTTCCGTCAGGCAATACGACTCCTGCAAAAATCGTCAAAATTAAAGCGTCCGCTTTCATTTTGACGATTTTAGTAGTGTCCTCCTTGGACAGGACTTTAGTAGTCCGCAAACGCGTCCGCCATTGACCCGGACAAGCTTTTGTTGGTCTCATTTTTCACAGGAATGAAGTTACGCTTTGAAATTTCACAAGGTGAAATTCACCACTAAAATCCACTTTTTATGAAAATTTGACATTGGTACGTGCAGGCACCGAGTCTTTCGGACGATTTCCCTGTGATCCCTTCACAATTATGAGAATACATCTTGTCAATTGAAATTTTCGAGCAATTTAAACAAATATCTCGCAATTTAAAATCAAAAAAGCTTGCTTTAACTGTAACTTGGTCACGAACATTTTCTGAATTTACTGGCGGTATTGCAAATAATTTGAATCCTAGTTTAATGTTACAGTTTGTACTTTCTCGTTGATCGAAGAGAGCTTCAACTGTGCCATCAGTCACAACGGGCGACGTCGTCCATTAATTCCGAATACAAACGGACGGAGTCATCCGTAGTCAAGGCATTCATTGGCGAGTTTTAGCAGATCGTTTTTTCGTCCCGATAACGATACCTCCTCTCCTTTCCGGTGGCCTTGGCCATGCATCGTATCGTTATCGGGTGTCATTAACGGGGCGAAAAAACGATCTGCTAAAACTCCCTATTGAAGACAAATGTACTCGTCAATAGCGTTGGGTAGAGGAGACACAAACGCTGAGCGCGTTTACCGACCGCGTTCAGACAGCCAACATAGATTGGAGCGGGCAGAACCGGAAGCAAGGAACGCCATCAAAAACGTTTTTCCTGCTTGCCGATAGAGGTCTCCCAACATTTGCGGAAAAGGGATATAATAGGTAAGGGCAACAGAATTGCAGCTGTAATGAAAAATAGAGCACTTTGGAATTACAACAGGTATGAGGTGGTGAGAGAGATTTGGAAAGGGGTCATGGTGCCTGGCTTGACTTTTGGAAACGCAGTGCTATGCATGAAATCCGAAGTCCATGCAAGACTAGAAATAAAACAGCGCGGAGTAGGTAGGCTGCCTTTGGGGGCACATTGCAAAACGCCAAACTAGGGAGTACAAGGAGACATGGGATGGGCGTCATTTGAGGGCAGGGAAGCTGTAAGCAAGATAGAATTTGAGGATCGGTTGAGGCAAATGGACGAGGAGCAATGGGCACGAAAAGTTTTCAGCTATTTATACATGAGGAGCATAGACACAAAGTGGAGACAGCGCACTGGGAAATTAAGAGGGAAGTTTTTGGGCTATAGTGGAGTTACGGAAGAGCAGCTCTCAGTTAAGAAGAAAGTTAAGGCCACAGAAAGAGATAGGTGGCTAGAGGGAATGCAGACAAAGACGGCTCTGGAAAGCTATAGATTAAACAAAGCAGTTATTGTCAAAGAAAGCATTTATGACAATTCTAGGGGAAGCTCATTGTTGTTTGAGACAGGGACAGGTGTTTTTCGAACCCGAACATACAGAGCAAAGTGACCAGGAAATGAATACAGCGTGCGCTGCTTGCGGAAAGGAGGACGAGACGGCTGAGCACTTGATACACTACTGTAAAGGGCTTCACCCTGTGCCTACCGAAGACAACAAAGATTTATTAAAGTCAATCGGTTTTATAGACAGCGAAAGAAAAGTGGATTTCAAGACAGCAGAGATTTCCAAGCAAAGATTAAGTGAATGGTGGCAGAAAGCGAGAGAAAACTATGTATTTTCTTGTTAACTAATGGCAAGAGGGTTTTATAGCCTCACTTTTTTTTCAGTGCGCAGTGAATATAGTTTTAACATTTAAATATTCTAAGCTTAAATGATAAAACAAAATGGCTAGGTGGCGTAAGCTACCGCCCGATCCAAAGGGCTCAGCCGAATTCATCCATCCATCCATCCAAAGGCCCATTGTTAAGTGCGAGTTGTTTCTTTCCCGGGTTATTTTTTCGTCACATTTCACGTCAGCGTTAACCATGCAGTACCAGATCAAGGGTTTCGCAGAACTCGTTTAACAGGCTCCCTGCAGTATCTGTACGAAGACGGCCGCGTGCGCTGTGCTGCCAAATTACCAAGCCGTTTCGCATACCGTTTACCGCCGATCGAGAACTGGCCGGTTCGGGTCGCGCTCACTCTCTTCGTCATCACGTACCATTTTGTTTGGTCTAGACACAATCACCAAAAATAATCAAAGTCGTGGGTCATCGAAGGCACACACTCAATACTAAAAATAGACAAAAAATGATACCCATTTTTTGTGGCTTTAAAAAAGCTGCAAATACGTTGACTGAGAAAGAAAAAGTTGCCGAATCACGTGACTTCTGGTAACTTTCTCTTCTATATTTCTTCTTCCTTCCCAGTCCAGTTCGGTTGAAGTATCGGCTACAGCGTCACGGATATTTAAAAATATTCATGATGCTGTACTAAAATATTGATTGGGTAGTCTTCTGACAACATAATAAATCGCCTGGCGAAAATTCAATACAATTTTTAGGGGGTGTCAGTGTGCCTTTAAGGGGGTTATGACACGTCAAAAGTAAAATATTAAATAACAATATTGCTAGGACGCACTGTATGTTCTTATAATCCTGCCAAATTTGTTTTGAAAATGGCGCGATAGTTTCGTTGAAAAATCTATTTATAGGCAGGTCCCTCGCAGAAGCGGATCCGGGCGGAGCGGGAGGCTGGTGACGTAGCCAGCCTCCCGCGCGGCGTTCTCGCAAGCACTCACAAACTTGGCTCTCTTGGCGTCTGGAGCTTGAGCTTCCTCGTTTACATTCTGCGTTTCGAGCATGCGGTCAGTGGTGATCACGTCTACGGCATCGCTCGCCTTCTCAAAGTGTTCGACATTGATCGCAGCAGCGATGAGAGTGATTGCTATCAAGAGATGTTGGAAGCTGTTCATTTTGACTGCGACCCGCTGGCGACCAGCTCCAGCGACGGCAAGCTACGGACGAACTCGCCGTGGTCACCGTCGTCCGGGAATATCAAGCAGGCGCATGCAGGGTGGAAGGTCAACGGGCCGGGTGCGAGAGCGAGAATAGCGTTCGGGTTACCGAGTTGCGCGCGCGGTTTTGATCGTACCGCGGCTAGGAGACCTTGGGCGATTATCTGACCGAACCGCCACCTTGGCGATCGGCGATCATCAATCCGACCCAATCCTGCTCACGGGAAAGGACACTCCCCAAGGTTCAGTCCTCTCGCCAACACTTTTTAACATTGCCGTGGCAGGGCTCCCTAATCTCCTCGCCAGAACACCCAACATCCAATACGCGCTCTATGCCGGCGACATCACCAAATGGACCAGCAAGGGCTTGGACGGCCAGATACAAGACAACCTCCAGAAAGCAGTACACACCACCCAGAAATTTGCTATAGCAGCAGGACTCAGCTTCGCAGCTGAAAAGTTGAAACTCCTACTCATCCGAGGAGCACGCAAAGCTAACAAACGGAACAAGACTACAGACAAAATCACCATACACCTTGAAGGCACCTCCATACCAAAAACCGACCGTCTAAGAATACTTGGCCTGCACCTCCAAGCCAATGCGAAACCCACCCATACCGCGCAGCTGCTAAAGAAGCAATGCATCCAAATAGGCCACCTCACCCTTAAAAAGAAATGAATTGAGTTTCAATTGAAAGTGTAAAGGACTCACTCAATAGACCGCATTCAGTCTCAGTTGAAACTCAATTGACTTTTTCTAATGAGTCCCTATTGAACCGTACCATGGTATTGGCCACTGAGTCTTAATTGAATTTTCAGCAATCGCATTTCAATTGAATTTTGGGAATAGCGTTGCAACAAAATTTTTGCTATTGAGTTTCAATGAAAAAATTGCAATTGAGTTTCAATTGAACTTTTTACAACGGGTTTCAATTGAATTTATTTCAGCTGAGTTTAGAAAAATTGCAACCGGTGGAGAATATTTTTGTATAATTCCTTAAAGCATGCAACATGAAGGAAACAAAGGACATGGAGGAAACGAACACAAACATCCTAATTATGCACTCACAACCCACTAATTGTACTTCCCTTTGCTCTTTATGTTTATACAGACTTGATGGAGATGCGCCTCAACGGGTAATCGGTCTCTTAGCTGTAGACGAGAAATTTAGCCAGTGCAGTACAACTGCCAACCTGGGGTGTTTAATGTGCATCACGCAGTGGTGATCACACGAACGCGTGCCGGTACGAAACTCATCCAGATCGAAACGGGCGGAGGCGGCGGAGATCGAGCCTAGGAGGTTCCCAGCGCAAGCTTTTGCTCCACGCTCCGAGCTGAGGCAAGTTAGCCCACTTCCCTTGACTACCCCACCGCCTTATATACCCTACATAACAAAGGTATTCATTTGGCCGGTGACCACATCAGCATTTATTAAGGTTCCCAGTTTGCTATTTCCTCCTTGGAAGTCTCATGAATGATAAACAGTGTTTAGACGTCATTGGACTCTATCCCTTAATAAAATACCGTATTTTCCGGGCTATAGTCCGCGGACTATACATGTTTAAAAGTTGAAATTTCTGGCTGTGCGGACTATTTACGCGTGCGGACTATACAGGAATTATGTTTTTCAAGATCGTTTATTATGACGGGACGTGACGAATTTTGTGCACGAAAGTGTATGTTAATGATGATTTATGCACGTTATTAGCCCCGAGAAGTTCGCGTGGCGCCCCCTTACGGCGAACCTTGATGACGTCACGGCGAGGAGAGAATGTTTCCCCGACTCGCCCCGCTCGCTCTGTAGAGGCTGTGACGACGCGAGCTGTCCGCGCGCTCGTTTCTATTTAATTTTTTTGGCGTGTTTTTCGTAGGAAGTGTATATTTTTATATGTGCCTTTATTTAGGTATGGTCTGTAGCTACAGGCCACACCTAAGCAACATTTTAAGCATGGTTGACACGGCAGGCAACGCATGAATCAGAGCTGGTATATGAAGATAAAGTAGTATGGCCATAATTGCAGGAGCATTACTATAGATTTACATCTCTCACAATAAACGCTGCTGATGGTCTGAATGAATTGGCAGGTTATGCATACTATTTTTTTTTATCTCTGTTTTTAAACAAGATCGTTAGAGCAGTAAAGCTGCATGCTGCTCGAGCAACATGCTAAATACAGTCAGGGCCATGGGGAGAGAATCGCAAGTAAGACAGCCCAAGTGCAGGGGCAAAGTAAAAAAACAAGGAACATTTATTATATACTTTGCTCGCATTTGACCTTTGCTGGATTCGGATAGTATTTCAATGGACTACGCGGGTGGTATGTGTGGACTTGTTTATATCAATCCTCAACTAATGTATAACATACGTAAGCGAAGGTGTCTAGCTCGTTATTAGTCCCTTAAGCCCTAAAATTGATATTTTACTTAAATTGTCCTGAAGCTAAAATATAAGATGCTTTTCTCACGCAGACTGTCGCCCTTCACAGGTTCCACATTTTCTGCTACTAGTGCTGCATCTACAACTGGACAAACGTTCAAATGCTTGCTTTTACTCCTGTTTTCCTCTGTTGTCAGAGAGAGAGTCCAGCTGTAGGGAGTTTGGAGGTTGAGGAAGCTTTTGGGGACCTGCAGCAGTGTCTCTTTTAATTGGAAATGACAATTCAGACTAAACGGTGTATGTGTATTTTCCGAGTACCCAAGACTAAATGGCAGGAAAAAAAGTATAAACATTCCAAATTACGGCACTATTGCTGTGCATATTTTGGGCAGTTCAATACATATCATAAAGGCAACTGGGGGCAATTCGGCCGTTTTTGCTGCTACCATACAAACTAATTTCCAGTAATTGTGCATCTTCTAAAAAATATGCCTGCCTACGTGTATAAACTAAATAATTAATTAACGAAGAAACTACATTTAAATTAAAACAACCCTGTTGCACGAGCACTTCAAAGATAATCAGACACTGGGCCTTTAAAACATCTGCGAACCAGCGCATGCAGAGCGGCAGCGCAGAGTCGGGGTCGTGAGCTAATTTGCCCACCACCCAAAGGCCCATGATATAAATGCCACTTCAAATGCCTTGAAAGCGGGATGTAATATCGTCCTAAATCATGAACATGCAAAGAATAGAATTCCAGCGTCTGAAACACTTGCGCCACCGCTTCACCGACCCCTCGCAAGGATTGCCTTGTGTCGTGTGGACGAACGGGGAGGTTCATCGGCGGAATGGCCTCTTTGTAACCCAATTTAAAAGTAAAAGGGACAAGCAAACTTATAAAATGTACGGAAGCACGTCAATATCGGCCTAACTCAACGTTTTGTACACCGGGTAAACGAAGTCCAGGTCGTCGAAGAGCTTGCGGCACATAACGCCAAACCAGCTGGAAACCGGTGCTGGGAAGCGAGCCGATGCGAGATCGCGGAGCGGAGTCCTCCCCCTGACGTCACGGTGCACCTCACCTCAGGGCGCGGCGACCGCAGCGACGCTTGTGTTCGCTCTCGGGGCTAATAGGCTTTATTGTGAGCTAAAAAGCAGACATTTGTAAACGTGTGTCGTCTATGAGAAGATTTTCGTGTCAACTAAGCACCAGGTGCGGACTATGCACCGGGTGCGGGCTATGCACCGGGTGCGGGCTATCTAAGCAAAATCTTATTTTTGACCCCAAATTTCCCCCTGCGGACTATACACCGGGTGCGGACTATAGTCCGGAAAACACGGTAATAATAAAAAAAACATTGGTACAAGCAATAATCGTTCGTTGCAGTAATCCACAAACGACCAACTCAATTGCATTCCTAATGAGTAAATTCAATAGAATCGATATTGAGATTCTTATGACCAAAATCAATTGCATTCCTAATGAGTAAATTCAATAGGATCGGTAATACCCAAATTCAATTGCATTCCTATTGAGTAAATTCTACAGAATCGATATTGAGTTTTTATGACCAAACTCAATAGCCTTCCTAATGAGTAAATTCAATTGAATCGATATTGAGTTCTTAATGACCAAACTCAATTGCATCCTTAATGAGTAAGTTCTATAGAATCGATATTGACTTTCTTATGATAAATCTTTATTGCATTCCTAATGAGTAAATTCATTAGAATTGATATGGAGTTTCTAATGATCAAACTATATTGCAATCCTAGTGAGTAAAGTCAATAGAATCGATATTGAGTTTCTTATGATCAGTCTCAATTGCATTCCTAAAGAGTAAATGCAATAGAATCAAAATTCAGCTTCTAATGATCAAACTCATTAGGCATTGAGTTTATATTGAGTTTCAATCGACTCTAGGAACACAATAGAAAGTCAATTGAAACTCATTGATCATTTTTGTAAGGGCATACGCATAGTCACCAACAAAAGAGGCGGCCTCAAAGAAACCGAAACCATTAGGGTTGTGCAAGCACTTCTCGTCAGCCGAATAGTATACCACGCCCCATACCACAAACTAAACAACACGAAGCTAAACAGACTCAACATCATTCCCGGCACAGCGATTAAAACGACCCTTGGGTTGCCCCCGTACACCTCAACCACGGTGGAAGAAATACATTTATATGATGACTGGCCGCTCTTCCCGCGGGGAGCGAGCGAGCAGATCGTGTTCGGAGATAGCCTCGAACCAGGAAGTTTGTTCCGCGCCGCCGCAGAGGGCGCTGAGCTATGAGCACCGTGGGCATGAGGTCCCTCCTCGGCGGCCACGGCGTCGGCGGTGTAGCGTGCTCGCCTTTTTCGCGGTGTGGTGGTGTGGTGGCGGTGAGCGGCCAGTGGCTGGCCTCGTGTTTTCCTTTGGTGCTGTGTCGATCACAAGTGCCACCATCGTGCACGAAGGTGAGCCTTAACCCGAAGAAGAAGAAGTTATGCTATATGGTTGGGAAAGACGTGCTTCGTTCCGAACTGCAATTCGGGGTGCCGGAACTGTGCAGAGCGAGTGTCCTTGTTTAAAGCACCATCGAATGACGCTCGCCTGAAGCAGTGGCGTCGTGCAATCCCGAAGGCCGATCGGAATTTATTACATAGTGATCATGTTTGCGCCAAGCATTTCCCCCGACGAACTGGGGGGCTATGTTGCACGTTTTGGACTCCCAGGCGACCAGGGAGAAGGAAGTGACGTAGGTGTGAATGAACGTATCTTAGCAGCACCACGCAACGCGTCATCAGCGACTCCACCAAACAACATCCAAAGAGCGTTGTTGACGTCACTTCCTTCTCCCTAGTCTCCTGGGAGTCCAAAACGTGCAACATAGCCCCCTGATATCGAAATAGTATCATGCGGAGTTCGGTGGGCGAGTTCTCCACGCTGCAAAAAAGCCTGTGCTATCTGCAGACGCTGTTCCGAGCATTTTCCCGGGCTGTCCGAAGTACCTTACACGTTACCTATAATACCTTGTAAGACCTGTAAGACGGGGTGACCCCATATTGTAAGCGCATAGATAAAAATTGATGTATCTCCTATAACCGCTACCACTGTTTGACTTTCAGTCACTGTGTCATCATTGCAGTTAGTATGTCATCACACTGAGTCATCATTTCACTGTCATTATAAATAAAATTGTTTTCTGCTTACATGGCTTATGTGTGCCACAGTACCAGTTGACACCGTATGTATAAACCATTTGTAATGCTAATACTTTTCTGCGTATGTAAAGAATTATTTAGGTCCCACTATATAACATTATTAGCATTTATTTTTTCAATAAGAAGGCAGGAGCAGGGTGGAAAAATCCTCCGACCTCCTACAAAGTCACGTAATGTGTGTAAACAATTTACGGAACTATGATGCTGTCGGACAAAACATGCGAGCGCGACCCAGCCGTTTAACGGAATTATTTTAAAATACTATAAATATATTGAAAGCCCAGTAGATTGTGTTGGGAAGTTTTGCATTTATATGAGTATTTTTGTCCCGTTGAGTCATGATCGGAATGTTCTCGTTTAAAAAACAGCAACCGCATGTGGTAACAGGCAATCAGTGCCAATGCGCCAACATAAATCCATCATTTCACCACACAGCACACAGGAACCGAGTAAAGAATGCATAATTTCCTTCACAAACCCTCTATACAAGCCTTCACAAGCCCATCTATACTTGGGCGCCATCTATCCCCGTGCGAGTGAAGCGAGCTCGGTGCGCCGAACATGATGTGGTACCGCGTCCAACAGAGAGTAATCACCAAAATGTATTTCTTCCACCGTGACCTCAACCTAACGATTACTCCAACTCGGCAAGCACAATACTATTGAGGAGCTGGTCGAATTCCACACAACCGGACAACGCACCCGTATGAGCTGCACAAAGACAGGACAACATGTCCTTCGCAGACTCTGCTATCAGAGCTCCGAAATCCCAAAGCACACCATCAAAGTGGGGTCGGCCCCACCCGCAATCACTGCCAGGATACGGATCCTGCCACTCCCACGGAACATGCACCCAGAGCTCAATGCCGGAAGGAGAGCGGCCAGAGTGCGTGCTCTCCAACGACTACACGGAAACGACCCATGTACCTTTTGCACCGGCGCGGCAGAATATCCCGCACCGCTCAAATATATGAGCCTAGCCGTCGGTTTAAACGGTCAGAACAGGACAACGGCCTCCCTTCGAGGGAAGCTCGCCTGCACTACCTCGGAAGAAGTAGTTATTGCAGTAGCCTTAGCACACATATATCACACTATCAAGGATCATGAGGCCCCATGCACTATTATCATCAACTCACAAGCGGCATGTAGACCACACGTCAGAAACTCCCTCTCCCATTCAAAATTACGAATTCTATCATCCCTTGACCCCTCCTTGCTACCATTGGTTCGCATTATATGGACACCTGGCCATGCTTCTCTTGCCGGTAATGAGAGCGCACACGCGCTCGCCCGAGAAATAACCTACCGGGCATTACACGAGGAGACAGAGGAATTTAGCACCAGGCACTACAGTACCAACCTTCCCCCAGCCCCTTTAGTCACAATAATGTCACAGAATACTACCACTTCCAGCGCAAAACTCTTCCTTCCCCACACAAGATACTAACCCGGCAGGAGGAAATCGCATGGCGCCTGCTACAGACCCCAACCTACCCAAACCTTTTCCATAAACACCGATTCTCCCCCCCCCCCCCCCCCCCCCCCCCAGGTACCCAGACATACGTCCCGGTTGCCAATCCCCACAACCCACCTTGTACTACCCCACATGAACCTGCCCAACCCCATTGGGAAACCGGCATCAACCCCATTCCCCATCCTACATTCCCTTCTTGGGAAGCTACACTGTCCAGCACAGTACCTGCCGATCAGCGACGGCTGACTGAACTGGCCAAGCGAATAGCAGAAGCCAACGGAGCCCAAGAACAAAACAACGACCTGACTTCCTGAATAAAAATTTTCTTTCTCTCTTTCTCTCTTGGGCGACCATGGGGCGCCTAGAATGAGAGCGTTTATGATCACGTGATTTATGGACATTATAGTATGACTAACTTGGGCAGTATTGCCTAGTCGCCAGATCAAAAATGATAAAAATTCGTACATTGAATATTGCAATTACCAGAGCTCTAAAAATCGCGTAACTCGGTGTATAAACTAAGTACCCTATGAGCATTCCATTTCAAGAATATCCGTTTAATTTTCGTGTCATAACCCCTTTATGGCACTCTTGATTTACCGCCAGAGCGTAGTCATAGCCAAATTATGCTATCTTGCAATACATTTGGCGTCAAAATTTGGTGCTCGGCTATATGGCCTATTTTTGGGGTATTTCAACTCCTAAAGCGACAATTTCTAATACGAAAGCATTGACTGTCCCATGGAGCGAGCCGACGTCATCAGTTTTAAAACCACGCCAAACAGCTCTTAAATCCTTCTCCAAGTCAAGCCAGCTCCCATTCGCCGGTTAGCCACGGCACCTTTTACACCGCTTCGATCCCATTGGCTAGCGCGCGTCGACCAGGGTCCCATTCGCCGGACACGCAGCGCCATGGGGTGGCCGGTCGTTGAAACTGACGCTGGGCGTCAGTTTCAACTAGTGATGGGACGAATCTTTATCCGGATCGAGATTCGGAGCCGAATCTGAAGATTCGAAAAGATTCGGAAGAGTAGCCGAATCCCAAGTGATTCGGAAAAGTTCGGAAAGATTCGGAGCGTTGCCATGGTTGCCAGATCACGTTGATGAGAGTTTCAGCTTTTCGTGATATTAAATTCACTAAATTCTACAAAGTGCCCAAAATAATATTGTAATATGATATCATAGTAATAAATAAAATGTTCCGTATTGTTAATATTATTTTTGAAGCCCTGCATATCCGCGGATATCCGCAGTCAACTGGCGGATGCGGATAAAAATTAGACAAATTTTGGCGGGTTGCGGATCGGATGCGGATGTCAGGGGCTGCGGATGCGGATCTAAATTTTGACTGGTGGCATTCAGTTCGTCGACTGAATGCCATCGGGCAGTTCATCGGAAAACCTGAGACGTTTCATCACACAACGTTACTAAAACCCTCAGTTGGGAAACTCACCCTTGAAACCTGGTATGCGGGCGTCGACCGAGACCGAGGTAAATACGATAACAGCGCCACCCTTTAGCGACGAGTTGAAACATGAAAGCTGCTTTACATAGCTACTGCGAGATGGCCCCGCGAGACGGCGCCACCGGTCCTTGTCCGACTTGACGTGCAGCTGTGGAGTTCCCGGAGTGGACGCTGCAGGAGAAATGGCGGCGTTGCGATCGCCATTAGCTCGGTTCTTGAGTACGGGTCGGAGCCACTTTTTTAAAGCAGGCACTATGGCAGTTTCCCAACTTATTGGTTCTAGTAACGTTGGTCACACACAACCCTGCTATTTTCGTAACAAACTATTTGCGTCATCGCCTGGATTACAAGGGAAAGTGGGTAGGGGGGGGGGGGGGGGGGCAAGGTTTGGTCAGCGCGAGTGAATCGCGCGTTTGCTTTTAGCGGCTTAGTGAAGAAATGCGTTGTCGACAAAACGTCACAGGGGCATGTGCCCACAAAACGTACAGCGCGACGAAGCGTGTGTCCATGAAATGTATGTGCATGAAAATTTGTCCACGAAACGTATTTCCACAAAACGCGTTTCGAAGAAACGATAGGGATCCTAAGAAAGATCTGATGCTCACTGAAGATCGCTTCGGTTAGTGCGTTCCATCTCGTCAAAAGAGCTATCTATAGAAAAAGTAACAAATGCAGGGCATCAATCGTGCTATGTCTGTGAGGCAAGGAGCGGCAGAGCGACGAAAAACTGTGAACAGCTTTATTCCGCAGAAGCCGGCAGTGGTCTGGCTACGCGTGTGATGGTGCTCTTTTTATAGAGCGCCCGTTGACGTCATTACTACGCGTGCTGCTGATAGCAACGGCGGCGGCCTCTGGCAAATTGTCTCGAGAGAGCTAGAACATTGGCAAAGAAAGAGCCGAAGACTTTCTCCGGGCAGAGTGTCGCGGACTCCTAGGACGATCACATAACTGAGATAATTTTTTCTTCGACGCGCAGTGTCTCGGGAAGGCTGATCGCTTTTAGTATACATACGATGAAACTGATAATGATAATATGACATCCCCTTTGAATGGTGACCCGAAGATTTCTTTGTACAAAGATAAGCAAGCAACTTAAAAAGTGCTATTTGTATTTTTTTTTTTTTCATTCGCGCATGATGTTATGATATAAAATGAAAGCCCGGATTGTGAGTCGGATGTGGTACCACATTTTGCGGATGCGGTTCGGATACGGATACAAAGTATGCGGGTGCGGATCGGATACGAATACAATAATATAAGAAGTTTGCGGATGCGGTTCGGATGCGGATACAAAGTCTGCGGTTGCGGATAATCAAACTGTTATCCGCACAGGGCTCTAATTATTTTGGATGTCTGTCGAGTACGGTAGCCAGACATCACGGGAAAATTGGTTTCGGTTCCGGATTACGACCAAAATAGGCATGCTCGGTGCACGTGGAAATACAAGCGTATGTTCTCATCGCCGCAAGAGATCGATGTCGTACGTGTTGTTCGGTACAGTTACATTTCGTGCCCATAATTACGGTCATGGTGGCACACACACCACACAAGTGAGTATGTTCGATTCGATTACCTTCAACGTGTGTCCACTGAGGTATAGTTTTCGGAACACGAGAAACAACCTTAAACTCCTTGCGTGCCTTTCTGGTTAATGGTATCTTATTTAGTTAGTGTTTGTTTCCGAATAAAGTTGCGCTGGAAACCCCTGTGTTGTGTCTCTTTTTCATCAAATAAAGTTCACGTACGCAAAACTTGCTGCCGAAAACGGGAGAAACGACGATGCGACGTTTTTCTACGCCACCGGCGCCAAGTCGAAGTTGTGACGAGCAAACATTCATTATAATGCAATTAAATGCAAATGTGCAAGCGAGCTGGACAAGAATGACGAAAATAATCCCTGGAGAAGGGGAACAAGAGGGACAAAGGACAAACACAGCACTCGGGGGTCACCTAGCTGTGTTTGGAGATTTGTGTTTGTCCTTTGTCCCTCTTGTTCCCCTTCTCCAGGGATTATTTTCGTCAAACATTCATCTCGTTCTCGCGCCTTACAGGTACAGACATACGCAGCTCTAGGGAAAGAGACAAATCATTTCCTTGCCTGAATATGTTTATTGTGCATTGCGCCGCATTATGTATACAATACATAGCATTTCGCTACATTTTACAGATCACCATGAAACCGCAGAAACCGAGACCGTGCATTGGTTAGGCCTACGTCAACCACACCGATCAGCTCAGCTCGACCTGGGCGCGTGCCAGGGTTTAGAATGACAGTACAGTACATACCATATGTTGAAATAAACAAAACGAAATCTGGTTATATGCAGCAACAGTACCTAAAAAAAAACTGACCGCAATCGCGAGGTTTAGGACAAGGTTCACGCTGCCATCTGCAGCCGGCGACGAACCCCACGAATCTCCGAATCTGCCGAATATTCGTCGCGGGAAGTTCGGAAATATCCGAATCTGTCCGAATCCGAATCTCCGGTGATTCGTCCCATCACTAGTTTCAACGACCGGCCTCCTCATGGTGCTGCGTGTCCGTCAGCGCCAGGTCAGCGCTAGTCAGCGGGCCAACACGCGTGCTCCCCTTCTTCTTCCCCTTCTCCAGGGATTATTTTCGTCATTCTTGTCCAGCTCGCTTGCACCTTTGCATTATAATAATAATGTACATGCTTTCGCATTCACAACTCATAAGAAGTGATTAGGTGTACCCATAGCCTCCTTTCATAGCTACCGTCTTAGATGCATTTCCAAAGACATCGCTTTTACATTCATTGTGACTTATGTTCCCTAGTTCCTTCTCTTTCCTAGGGACGTCTCTTATTTCCTCGAGTTTCCCACCATTCTCGTACAGGAGGCACCTCTTCGAGGAAAAGGGACACAAAGGCAACTCGACATCTAGAAGAATTTTATGTCGTCCGATAACCCGTGCTGTACCGGATAGAACAAAGGAGGCTTTCCCACGGAACATAGAAGTTTCTAAAAACTACTATGAGCCATAACAAAAGAAAACAGATTGAGCACAATGAATAATCCAAACAAGTCCAAGTCCGAAGTGCAGAAGCAGACATGTTTCCGTTGCTATCCGAGCTTGCCATCGCGCTCCTGACACATGCCCATGTCGAATTCCGCCGTGGGGAGAGTATCCCGTCAAGTGTCCCTCACAGTCACAAAGTCAGATCTAATGAACATTATCTCCCTTCCCACTCTTTAAAACAACCTATATGTAAGATCTGCTTTCTTTCAGAAGAGCGAGTGCTGTAAGGACATCAACCTTACTGAAATTTTTTTTGCCCATTTTAACACAGATATCGTGTATGAGGCGAGTCAGCCGAGTACGAGCGAGTGTTTCATAACTATGCGAGTGTAAAAACACGCGTTTAAAATTTTGGTGCTTTTTTGTTTGAAATAAAACGTTTTTCATACATGTCCATTGATGTTGTAGATTTTGCAAAGTGAGACGCAGTACCTAGGCCTTGAGCCAACACCACCCAGACAGAAGGCCTCCGCACGCGTCATCGCAGTCAGCTCGATCGAGGCGTGAGATTGGGCACGAGTGCTGTGTCAGTGTTCGGCTGGGGCTCGTGTCCAATCAGCGCGTCGAAGGTCGGGCTCGGGCCCAATAGCTGAGATAGCACGATCCGACTCTGACGAAGTTTCATAGAGGGAGAGGAGACCATGCGGAAGTCTTCTGTAGAGGGTGTTGCTTAAACATTTGAGCGCATGATTTTTGGGGCTCTGTAGGTATCTTAAATATGGCTATTTTTAAGCTATATAGTAAATATCTTGCATTTGGCTACTTTTGGGCTACTCTGTCTGGCATTTGGCAGTTTGAGCTAGAACCTGTCTGGCATTTGGCAGTTTGAGCTAGAACCTATCTGGCAACCCTAGTGGGGGGTACAGGGATGAAATAAAATAAGATCGTATAAAACCGAGCTTTCCAGCGACTACGTCCAGGTTTATTGATTTTAAGGTACCGACATTTATCGAAGCAACACGTGTGCAACGTTTGTCGTGAGACAAATTAGTATTGGCAATAGCACCAACACGAAATTCAGCTGAAGAAACATTGATACAAGCGCAATTTATTTTTATCTGGCATACGCTTACACCAGGAAAATTTATTTTTAATGGGAAACACTGCGAAATTAAACTCTGAACTTCGGAGAATTGGGAATCAAACAAATATAAGCTCTGATAAACTCTGAATTTTCGGCAAAAAAAAAATAAATTCCGAAAAACAGCCTTCGAATTTGACGAAAAATGAACTTCGAGAACACAGAATCCTTTAGGCTTACGAATGGCTTAGGCTTAGGAATGGCCAGAACCGAAAGACAATCTAAAAAATATGGCTAGGTCATTGCTCGTGCTTTGCGATTTAAAAGGGCCCTGCAATCATATTTAAGCGTCTACCTTTTTTGCGGTTTCCACGTCTCTTGGGGTCCGGGCAAGCCAGCGGGCACGGAGAGAGTAACTAAATATCAGTGCGTCATATTTTAACCGGAAGACGCGGAAACCACCTCCACCGACGAGGGCGACTCGCGGTACCGAAAGCGCGCAAAATGTGACGTGTTTGGTCCTAGGCTTACTACTGGTCAGAGCCGCTAAAAGCTTTTTCGTAGTCGAAATACAAAATATAACTGGCGCGACTCGTTTCAGTTATTTATAAAAGAAGTTTTTGTTCAGTATTTTAGATCAGAAAAGAAACAAATGCAGTTTATAAAGTACGGAAACAAGAAATGACCCGTCGACATACCCGCCACCAAGCGGCGGAAAAAACGGCGCATACTAGAAATAACTAGTGGGATGAGGCTACGACGAACGGCCAGCGTAGAAAAGCCCAGGATGTAAACGGCGGCGCTGCGGTCGTACACCGGCTCAACGATCCGACCGGTTCCGAGCGTTCCGAAGGCCTTCGGCGCGGGCCCTGCTGGCGATTTGGCCCTTTGGCGGCATATAGCAGCGCGAAGTGGCTCCCGTTCTGAACTGATCTTTACCCCGTCTTTGCTGTCGTTTGTGGCGAATGAAGTGTTATGCCGAAATAGTCTTTAATCGCGCAGCAAATGCAATGCCGAGCCGCCCCGGCCGCCCGCTTCATAGAGCCTATCCAACATATGCTTTAGTGGCGCCCTCTCGAGCCGTTGACCCGGAGTGCGGCAACCGTGAACGCTCGATGAGCTCACTACCCCTCCTCTAGTTCATGGCCACTCAAGCCAGGACTTACTACGTCATGAAGGAGGTTATTTTTTGCTTGTTTTTTGTAATTTTAATTCGCCTATAACTTTTAAAATAATGCGAAATTTGAGAAAAGAAAAGTTTTATTAAGTTACTAAGTTCAGTGCGCTCAGGTTCGGTGCAAAATAAAACCAGTCAAAAAGTCATTGCAGGGCCCCGAAAAGCGCGCGTATATTTGAATGTTGGTTTTTGCATCATTTTCATTTGCCGATTTCGCAATAACTATTATAAATTTCGCGATTCTAAATAGCATAACGGAGAGAGTAAAGGCCGGGGAGTCGGAAAATATAGTTAGTTGAGGTAGCTCAAAAAATCGGTGGAGTTGGCTGTTGGCTGCTTCGAGCTTGAAAAACACGGTGAGGACCAAAACTGTAAATTCAATAACTTCGCGAAAAAACAATATTTTGACCTAATATTTGGGATACTATTTTCGCGATGTTTGTTGGTTAGTTTAGCAAAATTTCAAGCAAATTTAATTTTTTTTACCCCTTTTAAAGGGCTACTCCACCGATTTTTTCATTGTCTCCGATTTGCTTGAAATTTTGCTAAACTAACCAACAAACATCGCGAAAATAGTATCCCAAATATTAGGTCAAAATATTGTTTTTTCGCGAAGTTATTGAATTTACAGTTTTGGTCCTCACCGTGTTTTTCAAGCTCGAAGCAGCCAACAGCCAACTCCACCGATTTTTTCATTGTCTCCGATTTGCTTGAAATTTTGCTAAACTAACCAACAAACATCGCGAAAATAGTATCCAAAATATTAGGTCAAAATATTGTTTTTTCGCGAAGTTATTGAATTTACAGTTTTGGTCCTCACCGTGTTTTTCAAGCTCGAAGTCTCTACTGGCAACAATGAAAAAGTGACGTCAGTGGAAGGCAGGGGTTCACTCTTTGGGCTGTAGATTTCGTTTTAAACTGATTCGAAGCAGTTTCATGGTGTCAAATGAATGCTTGGGAAGCTCGCTGCAGTACCCGCTCTCCAGCACGGAACAAATGATTGGCATATTCTATTTTTTGGCTGCTTGCTCGACTGGCAAGCCTGCCTGCCACTGACGTCACGGTCCTGAAAAGCGCACGTATATTTGAATGTTGGTTTTTGCATCATTTTCATTTGCCGATTTCGCAATAACTATTATGAATTTCGCGATTCTAAATAGCATACCGGAGAGAGTAAAGGCCGGGGAGTCGGAAAATATAGTTAGTTGAGGTAGCTCAAAAAATCGGTGGAGTACCCCTTTAAGTGAGGTAAGCCAAAGCGAAAGCCTCCTGCACCATTCGTTGCTGACTAACGCGCCCGATGTTGCAGCTACAACATTATAGTTCCAAAGCGAGCGGCGCTCACTCACTGGGGCACAGCCATGTTTACCCGCATCCCTATCGAGCCAGTCACGTGATTTCAAAATCCCTCTCCTAGGTACTGCGGCTAACAATAGCGCTTCGAGCAAACGGGCCCAGGATGGGCAACACCAGTGCTGTGAACAGCAATCTGGGCACATCGGGACTGGCTCTTCTTGTGGACTGAATGACGAAGCCAAGGAGACACCTTTCCCCGGACATGCGTTTTGGACATAGCGATGAAAATCGAAATGCTGGTCAATGATGACACCTAGGATGTGGGTATGCGTTGTTCTTGGGATCTCCAGTCGGTTCAGGAAAAATGTTGGAGGGATCGAAGGTTGGAGCAAGGCAGTGATGTGGATGGTAGCGCGTTTGGTTTAAGTTAAGGGGAAGTTTGTTATCTTTTTACCAGAGAAGATTGCGATCTAGATCCCCTTGTAGATCTTTACCGAACGTACAGTAGCAATAACGATAAGAAAAATCCTTTAAATACAGCCGATTATCCTCAAAACGTCGCCGGTAGTGGAGCGGACGCACAAAGATACACACGCGAAAGCGTCTGGTAGTGTGTTAAGTTCAGAAAACGCGGTGGCGGTTCAGTGAACTCGAGAAAGTACTAAAAAAACAAAAGCAAATGCGGCGCGCTCGCGCTGCCTCGGGGGAACGACGTGCGCGATCAAAAGCGTCGCTGTGGTCGGCCTTCCACGATTGGCTGAATGCTGACTATGACGTCAGCAAAGGTGTTCTCATCGGCAGAAATAAGAATAATATAACAACATCAATTTTGACGGTGTTGGCAGCGTTGGTTTCGGAGCGGAATGATCTCAAGCTTCCACCGTGCTAATTATAAACACCGTCGAACTTGTTGTTCGTAAGGTAATGATGTCACGAGATTAAACCATAGGAGGGCGCCACCCAAACATCTCGCCGCTAATAAAGCCGGCAAGCCTTGTTGAGAAGAACGAATTTGATAGTGCGAAATGTAAACTGCAGAAGGTACGGGCACAGAAGCATGGTACAGAGCAGTGGTGGCCAATGTGAAATGTAAACTGCAGAAGGTACGGGCACAGGAGCATGGTACGAGCAGTGGTGACCCACAGTGCTGACAGATGTGATGTCAGTGCAAGCCATGTATGGGGAGCGCAAGTTTGTCTGCTTTTTTTGCTAGAGTTGTGGGGACGTCAGAACGCTGAGCTCTGATTGGCTCTGACTGAGGGATAGTGGGTATGCTTCAAGGCAGCTTGCTTTGAGGACTACCCACTATCCTTCTCTCAGAGCCAATCGGAGCTCGGCGTCTTTATGACGTCACCACAACCCCTGCAAAAGCAGACGAACTTCCGCTCCGCATAGACCTTCGCAAAAATCGCCTTCTGCGCGCTGCCATCTTTGTCGGCTGGGCTGAGGAACGCCTTCCGAGCATGCACTGTTGCTCTGCTGTGCGGTATATCAGACGCTGCTCATGCGTTCACGGCTCACCGATTCAGCATTTTCGCCCGGGTGGTTAGCGATGGAAAGGTCTATAGAAGAAATCACTGGTTGAATGGGTTCCATTTTCACAATCTGCGATCAGTGGTGTGAAAATCGGGTACCTCACTATTCTCGAAACTCCGATGTCAATTTTAGAGCGCAGCTCTTAGGGGCCCGTTTCCGGCTTGAGCGGCGTCGGCGTAACCGCGCGGTGCATCATGGGAAATGTCCCATAATGCACCGCGCGAGCCCCCCACCGGGGTCACCTGACCTCGTGGGGGGGGGGGGGGGGGGCACGTGACCCCCCCGAGGTCACGTGACCCCGGTGCATCATGGGAAATGTCCCATAATGCATCGCGCGAGCCCCTCACCGGGGTCACGTGACCCCCCGAAGTCACGTGACTCTCCTGAGGTCACGTGACCCCCTACTCGAGGTCACGTGACCCCCGCCGATGTCGCGTGACCCCCGATGACGTCATCGTCACTGATGACGTCACCGGCATCCACATCGTCATCATCACTGATGACGTCATCATCACTGATGACGTCACCGGCATCCACATCGTCATCACTGATGACGTCACCGACATCTGCATCGTCATCATCACTGATGACGTCATCAGTGACGTCACTGATGTCGTCACCGGCATCCACATCGTCATCATCACTGATGACGTCACCGGCATCCGCATCGTCATCATCACTGATGACGTCACCGGCATCCGCATCGTCATCGTCACTGATGACGTTACCGACATCCGCATCGTCATCATCACTGATGACGTCATCAGCGACGTCACTGATGACGTCACCGACATTCGCATCGTCATCGTCATTATCACTAGTGAAGTCATCGTTTTCATTAAACGTTTTACACACACACATTATCACTAGTGAAGTCATCAGTGACGTCACTAATGACGTCATCGGTACCCGCATCGTCATCGTCACTGATGACGTCATCAGTGACGACATCATCGGCATCGGGGGTCACGTGACCCCCCCTGGTTAGTTTAACCCCCCCCCCCCCCCCAGTGCCCTTCCCTCCTCAAGAGCTGCGCTCTAATTCGGCGTTACAGGGAGTTGTAAGCGGCTTTCACTTTTTTCTAGTTTTTATTACTTTTAATTAACGAGGATTTACTTATACTCCTGCTGTAGAATAGACTATTTTCAAGAGCCCATGCCATCGCCTGTCCGCCATTGCTTGGTCACGCACTCCAAGCATGTACTGGACATGAAGGCTGCACCAGCGCCCTCATGTCTAATACATGAACTCTGCACGGCTTGTATAGGAAACGAGTACTGCGTCAGCGTTCGGTGAGGACTCGGACTAATCACACGCTTCTTGCCCAAACAATGGCGACCGCCAATGCTCCTCGATGGACTTTAGAAAAGGGTTTATTGGTTAACTAGGAATCTGCACAGCACACAGTTATGCAATTCGTGTAATTTTAGAAATACCTTCCGGCCGAGGGCTGCCTAGTTATCAGCGGAACTCAGCATCTGCTGTTTCGAAAACTTCCCGACCAAAGTTCTTCTAAAGTTATGGTCACCACTCCTCTTCGTGGCAAATGGAGTGTCATTCAACAAACTCCTTTTTTCAGCTTCAGTACTGCCTTTAGACGGGAGTGTCCTTTATCCCCTCAATCCAAATGTGCAAATAAACAATTCATTTCAAAGGAAAGATTCGAATAAGGAACTCTTGAAAAACGCATTGCTAGCAGTGGAACACAAACCCAAAGCCACTTCAGTGCTAGCCAAGGGATGCGAACTCCCTAATTTTCGCTACCAGTCAAGGGCACATGACCGGTAGTCTGGACTAGTGGTGCTCAATTACTTATGCTTTGGGACCCCTCTGAATCAGCGAAGGTGATGGCGGACCCCATTCATTGGAAATGAAGAGGGGTATTTCATGATGACAATGAGAAAAATGACAATGACAATGACAAAAAAAATGAAGATAACTAAATGCTTGCAAACCAAGTTTGATGCTCTGAAACGGAGAATAATTAGCTGCACTCACTCGACACACGACTTGGTCTATTTATTTTTTTTATTGATTAGCTTGACTGATGATCAAGGCCTTAGGGGACCCCAAGAAGGCTTTAGGGACCTTAAAGGGTCGGTCCCGCATTTGAGAACCATTGGTCTGGAAACTGTAGCTATGTGTTCTGCCACAGTTACAGTCAAACCCGTTTATAACAAACAGCAGGAAACGCTACGATCAGTTCGGTATAGCAAGTAGTTTGATATAGCAACAACCATCTACAACAAACTTTCACGAAGCGTTCGTTGTAAGGCGAGCGCTTCTTTTTCTTTCTCATCCCTTCGCTTCCGCCTTGTAACAACGCGCTGGAATTTTTTATTCCTTTTTGCATGTGTGCAGATTTTTTTTTTCTTATTTCTTTTTTTGAATTGCTTCTTTTCGTGGGGAACCGCTTTGGCATGAAAAGCTTTTTTCTTGTGAGCGTACGTGCGGTGTCTTTTTAGCTTTCTCCCCTTCGCTCAATTTTGTTTGCGGCTTGAGCTTTCAGAATTTTCCTTTTTTTTCTTTTTTTGGTGGGGGGGGGGGGGGGGAGGGGCAGTCAAGAAGACGGTTGTTTGCGCGTTTTTGGAAGCAATAAAAAGTACTTTTTACATGCATTATTTAATTTTCCACGAGTTCATTATTGACAATAATTCGCTGTACGCGGGTTCGTTCTAACCGGGTTTCACTTAGTTTTTACAGAGAAGCTGTTTATGGGGGGCTAGGGTTCCGTGGATTTTTCATGTACGTCAACAAAGTCAGGTTCCGAATTTCGCGTGACCCACAACCGGGTGGCACGCGACACCTGGTTGCGCGTCGTTTCCTCCGGCTCCTCGGAACAACAATAATTGTCCACGCGAATGTATATAAAGAACCAGCAAGTTGCCGTTCTCCATTTTCAATTTCACTTCTCTTGTCGTAATGGGGAGGCCGTGTATAGTCCGGACTCCCAAAGAGCCATCAGTCTTAGGTAGTAACACGTTCCCAGTAATGCGTTAGTGTGATTTTGTTACTTTTAGAGCGCAGCTCTTATGCACCAGTTTCCGGCTTGAGCAGCGTCGGCGTAACCGCGCAGTGCATTATGGGACCCGTGACATCACTGATGACGTCATTGCCATTGTCACTGATGACGTCATTGGCATCATCGTCACTGATGACATCATCAGTGACGTAATCGGCATCCGCATCGCCACTGATGACATCATCAGTGCGTTACTGATGACGTCATCTGCATCGTCACTGATGCCGTCATCTCCATCGTCACTGATGCCGTCATCAGTGACGTCACTGATGACGTCATCGGCATTCGCATCGTCACTGATGACGTCACTGGTGGCGTTATCGTCACGTTACCTCACAGGGGCCACGTGACCCCGGTGACGTCACATGACCCCGTGAGGTCACGCGACCCTCGTGAGGCGACGGCGCTCGGGGTAGCAGAGAGGATGACGTAATGAGGGAGGGGATTACCTTCCCCTCAGCATCCTTCCCTCCTCCTCCTCAAGAGCTGCGCTCTAATTCGGCGTGACAGGAAGTTGTAAACGGCTTTCATATTTTTTGTTAACTTATAACAAGTTACTTTTTTAAAAATTTAACTCTAGTTCTATTATTTTTTCTGAGGTAACAATGAAAGGAATGACGTTACTTTTGTTTACTTCCCGTTTTTATGAATAATATGTCATTGAACGAGTGCAATCTAGCTATTCCTTGCACTTTCCAAATTGTCTGTTCCGACATTTCGAGTGTCAAGCTGGCCTTGCAGAAACTTGTGAATACGTTCTTTCTCGCGAGTCACGAATCAAATATAGGCACGCGTAGATTTGATGAAAAAAAAATCTAGTTATCTGTATGCACGAGCTTGTACTTTGTGACTGAACACTTACATCTTAGTATATCTTGAAGCACTATCTAAATTGCGGCCTCCTTTTTCTTCGCTAACACTTTTTAATCAAGTGAATCAACCGAGAAACAATACACGCGGGGGGCACTGTGCATTTTTTATATTTTGATTAGCGCCACCACTCCGCATTGCGCAAGTTTCGTAATTTGATTTGCGCCACTACTCCGGCGTGGTGTCCTATGGCATAGACTAGCGGTTGCCGTAGTACGCCCCAAATTTAGGTTGTCATGGACAGATGACAACGACAAACGTGATTTCGTACTCCAGACGTTAGGTGACGAATGTCAAAGAGAGGATGCTGCTGCCAGCAAAGAAGAAACATTGACAAAAAAGCCAATCGACATGACGACGATTCTTTTTTTTTTTTAACTGCACCCCAACCTTGTCTACCAGTGAGGCGCAAGGGTGGAGAAATGAAACTTTGGAGGAAACGTCACTCTGTTGCCTCAACGCCTACCCGGCTATCAAAAACCTGTTCTTGCAACACAACACAGCAATTCCATCCAGCGTGCTAGTTGAGCGCCTGTCCAGCAAGGGCAGGGACGTGTTTGCCATCGAACGTTCAGACACTAATTTAAAGAAGCAACTGCTGCTAAGTTACAATATAAAGTAAAAAGCATATCTCATAACTTCTTAGAAGTGTAATGAGTTACTCTTTTGTTGCAGTAACTATAACGGTAACTTCGCAACTTTTTTTTAAAGTAACTGACTGTAAAGAATTATTTTTTAAAAGTAACTTACCCAAGACTGAAAGCAACGCGCCTACGAAGAACAACGGCGGTAACGGCAACAAGAATATCAGCGGCGGCGGCAGGCGGCAAATACCACCAATGAAGACCGTTCACAGTACGCCAAGCGCATGCGGGAAACCAGACAACGAATGTCGCGGGGCGCAGAACACATCACAAAGACGCATGCAGGTACCATACAAATGATGACCCACCGATCAAGACAACAATAAATGTGTGCGTACCTTTCGTCACGATGACCACCGATCAAGACAATAAATGTGTTTGTACCTTTGTTCAACATTCTGTCACGTCTGTGTCGTGTGATAAAACAGCTTCGCTGGTCATCTACCTTCACAAAGTGGAATGGCTCAGGATTTTTCATTCTAACGCATTTATTATTAAAACCTTCTTGACAAACTATGTTCAAGAGCACATCTGGATTGCAAGCCCATTGATCTCCAATGTTGCTTGCTTCGTGAGGGTTCATGGAACCACAGAAAATCGCCACATCTCATGTGATTCCGTGGATCTTCATTCGCTGGCAAAAAAAAGAGGGACGTCACCTCGTTCAGCTTATTTTATAAAACGTTTTCATTCAAAACTCCCGCAAATCAGTACAAACTGAAGAAGCTTCTACTCTCTCGTAAGACATATTCAGCTTGGTAGCAGCTCTTTTACAGCACTGCCTACGTAGGCGCACAAAACACACACTGAGCCAGGGCGAGAGGAAAGTCAACCTGTGCATGCAGCGAGGAAGAAAGAGCCCCCTCGTCGCAGAGGCAAAAACGTAACAATCAAAAAGACGGAATGAATGACTAGGGCAGTCCGTCCTTGAAAAAAACACGGGGCTGCCCGCCTCTCTGGGAAGATGCGCAACACAGCTACTACAATGAGGTCCTTACAGCAACACCCTAAGACAAAAGAAAAAATGGATTCCCGTATTCCAGAAAAATGAGGTGCGTTATGTTCAAAGATGCACAAACGAGCAAATGCTTCTTTCCAAGGTAGCATGAGGGAGAGGAGAGTGTCCTATTCACAAGTGTGCACCACCACAGGGGGACAGCGGGATGAATGACAAAGCACTTTGCTCGCCTGCAACTATGTACACAATGAGAGATGCGCGAGGAAGGCAGGCGTCCACTCATGGCCGGGTGTGTCGTGGTGACCCGCAACTGGGTACGCGGGGTTGCGTTCCTCGGGTAATCCCCACAAAATCCCGAATTCTCACGTAGGACCACAGCTCCATGATGCACTTGTTTCGCGTGAACCTCGAAAAAAACGCTCCATCATGTCGGACCGCTAAAAAAATTTGTGCGGCCCACCTAACAGGATGTCCGATGCTCGCATCTATGTTTCCACCAAAAAAAATGTCCGTACCAACAGCCCACGCTCGGAAGGACAAGGGTCTTGAAACTATAGCCACCGGCAGGGTGAGACTGACAGAGAAGAGTTTCAGTTGGTCCACCTCCACCATAAGCTTCCTACCTTCGATAACGCTAGGGCATTTTATGAGCGCCAGGCACACACCCAGCCGTTCTCAGCCTGCCAGCGACTATAGAGATCTTAACTATGGATGCTCCTCATTCATTGTTTGTACAGATGTGCCCCTATGCTACTTCATTCGCCAGCGATTGCTATGGTCCTCATTGTTCACTTTGTTGCAGCCAATAACATTTGACATTTCCCGATTAAATGATAAAGTATCTAAAAGCAATACCATGAATCTGTTGATAGAGAGCTGCCCTGCAGAGCATATGTACGGATATTAACATTCCTCTGGAGTCATTTTACATTATCAGGCGATGAGAGTCGGTGAGTAAAAATTAAAGTTATAAATTTTCAATTACTGCGAGTAAAAGTTTATGCACTGGAAGTAGATTACTACTATTACCTGTACCGTAAAATCAAGACTATGATGCATGAACAGAAAAAGAGAAGGAAAAGGTACAAGACAGGGGAGAGAGATGCAATAATGGCTCATGAAATTCTGATTTTGTTAGAAAGAGGCATTCTAGCCAAATTAGATGCTTAAAGCTGCACTTTCTTCGATGATAATGATCTACGAGCCTTATAGCATTCAAAATTACTGTCATGTGCGGCCAATTTCTTTGTAAAAATGTGATAAAACATCAATACATCCAGTATGGAGGAGGAGAAGATTACAAAGAATAATGACAAAATGCACCCGTCAGCCAACCAACCGCAAGCCACGACCTGCCTCGCGACGAACAAGCGGGGTAATTTTCATCCGTTGCCTGAGACCATGGCTCACGATTCGCGGACAGATGACCTTTGTCACCAAAGCGTGACAAAGGGCATCTGTCGGCGTCACAAAGGGCCCTTTAATATGCTCCTCCGAACTGCAACGTACAAATGATTGTGCTTTTAATACAAAAATAAGCTGCATAAGAGTAACTTAGAATTTTTAAGAGAGCTTGGAGCAAATAGATCATTATTGACATAAAATTAAAGAAACAAGTTCAGAAACCTCTTAGTGACCTCTTAAAGTGGAAACATAAAGCTCTTAGTTTGTATCACTTTACTCTATTGCATATGACACTACCAACCATGAAACACAAGAGTATACCAACAAACCACTAAATACGCTGCGTGACGGTTAGCACAAGCATGTCATTGGTGCTTTTTTATGCTTCACCCCAAAAGGGTAAGGGTGGGAATTCAATTTTACCACTTAGGTTAGTCAATGCCCCAAAACAAGCCCTTCCCACCACACTAGAAATTTCGATGACATGCTTTTGATTATAGTCAATGCCTCAAAACAAGCCCTTCCCACCACACTAGAAATTTGGATGACATGCTTTTGATTATAAGATGAAAAAATAGTCGTCCTTCGAGTGCAGATTCCGTTCCCAGCAACCACAATGAAAACAATAAGACATCAAACATATCTGCGGTATTTCAGCAAATTCTAAGTTGTGTTCCAAGTTTACTGACAAACAAAGGCAACCCAAAAGTTTGACGGCTCTACTCCTTCAAAGGTAGTAAAGAGGTCAACAACTTTTGTCGACGGCACGCTTTCGACTTCGAAGAGGAGCATCTACGGGCGATGAAATTTATCCTCCGACACCGTGGTTTGGACAATTTTTCGGCATTTCAAGACCCATGTCCCTCCTCGTCGGCTCAACGCGGATTGCTCGGTCGCGCAATTTTCGCCTCTTCCCGCAACACCGACGCCCGTTGCAGAATTTCTGCCGGCCTTGCTCCTTGGCACCCACTAAGTAACATTGTCAAAACAAAGTGCCTGCAGCCTCTGAGAGACGACGTTACAATGTCTAAAACGTGTCTTTGACTGGAGTGTTTACCGTCCAATCCTGGCCATGCGTCGAAAATGGTGCCGAAGTGACGACGAATTGCGTCTCGGCAGCCGGAGTGTCGTGCCGTCGGATGTCACGATACTGGCAGTCGGTTGTAAAGACGCGGGCAAAAAAGGCAAAGGTATGCGAGGGTCCCCGTCGTCGCAGCGTCCCATGTCGTATCCACTTTGGTCTTCGTCGACTGTCCGACTGCAGAGCGACTTACGGCGGAACAGGCGCCTGCCACGTACAGCTCCGCTGCCGCATTACCACCAGAATCGCGGCAGACAACAGAACGACACTTCCGCGACGTCGTTGGGCGAAAATCGAGGGACCTCTTTCGTGGACCCGGTAAACGAACCGGTCAAATACACGCTCCAAGCACTGTGGTCAAACAAGGCGTTCATAGACGTCGACAGACGACACTTCGATGCGACGCGGGACGGTCGAACGCCGCGAAGTCGAGTCGACCGGCGACGGCGAACGCTCTACCAGTCACGGAGCTTTGCTCTCTGCCTCGGTGGACGCCGTGGAATGCCCCCAAACGTCCCTGCCACCGTTCCGAGTCCGCACCGTAGCCCCAAGTTGGAGCCTGCCCGGGCCCGGGGGAATCACTGCTTGCGTCGGCAGGAGCGCTTGTGCTCCTTGTGCCAGTGCACCTGCTGGCACTCCACGCTGCAGTAGAGCGTGTTCCAGCAGCAGTGGTAGATGGCCTCCGCCTCGCAGTTGTAGCACTGCAACAATGCAGCACACTCTCACCTCTGTCCAACCTCGTGGAAAAGGTGGCTCAGGCATCATCCAGTTCTCACTACACTTAGCTCGGGAGGCACGTTGCTCGCCCAACTTCTACAGAATGTGCGAACTGCGTCTTATCACGTGAGAAGCCTGAGTAGAAGCCTGAGAACTGCTTCACAATGATAGCGCTCAATGAAACAGTCCGATCGGGGCAGGCCACTTGCTCAAGGCAGAAATGGCGGTTGAAGAGGGGTCAAAGCGGCAATTTTATCTTCCGGGCCATCTACCCTTTTTTGCGCATCCCACTTCTCCTCTGCACTACAATGTATAGGTGACTGCTAAAACTGTGTTATTGGATGACTCACTCAGTGGTAGCATGATGCATACTTGCTGAGTCATTCAATCGGTGATGGTATTGGCAGTCACCCATGCACATACCTGCAGTCTCGATTTGGACCTTGAGTGAGCGGTTTTCTCTGCTTCCGGTGTTCTATTGAGCGCTATGCCATGGAGCAGGTCTTCGGCTGCCACCAGGGTAGCGCTCCTACGAGATAAGATACCTTTCGTGTGTTCCAGGTAAGTTTGCAGAGCACTAGGCCTCTGCAAAAAGTAGATTTTGAGTTCGCAACAAATTCGAGTTTTTCTGCCTAATATTAGGCAGCTTCCACAGCCTTTCACTACAGCACCATGCTGGAACGAGAACCCAGCTGAACTCGTGAGGCTAAGTTTATTTTAATCTAACTCGATTTATCAGCTGTGACCTTCGAAAGTTCAATGTCTACATTGGGATGGCAACTAAACAACAAATTTGACATAAATTTAGATATAGAGATGCCCAGATATACCTAATCGAGGGGATTTATAAATTATCTTGCTATTTGCAAATATATTTTCTTTAATCATGAATTGATAACACAGGTTGTCAGGGCACCTCAGCCTAACATACAGGGTTTTCTTTTTTTTTTTTATTCTTTACATATTTGTTAAAAAAAAGCCATGAAAGCTACACTAATGCGGTTTGTGTGAGTGAGTTGTACGCCCAGGGGGACATTATGTGGATGGCTAATCTTTGCGATAAGTAGGCAAATTAATTAAAATTTGTTGATTAACTTTTTTTATTTAGTGAAAATAGACATATGGTTCCAATTAGAAACTTGCTGAGCGTTATCGAAAACCATTAAATCATTCATTTTCAGAGAGACTTTCAGGGCAATTTAGAAGAGTAGTAGTGCACTAAAGTTACCGCTCATGAAGCAGGTACAAGGCTAGCCGTTGCGGTAAGGCGCCCGTGCAATTTTCCCGCCTCTTACCAAGCCCCAGTCTTGTACAAACACCCCGTATACTCATGAATAATAGCCTGTTTGACTTTAACAATTTTACTGCAATGTAGATATCAACATTCACAAAGCTTCCGTTTATTTTTAAACACACCAAGAGCGCACATGTGCACTATCCCACTTCAAAAGTGTGCCTTACTCCTAAACACAGAGCTGAGATATTTCTACTTTTCAAAGCGTTGATCGTGACTGGTTAGCCCCATTCAATGTGCTTCTTACCGTGCACCGGTGCACTGCAGAGAAGCAACACCAGCAGAAGCAAGCGCTGCAGGTGCTCGGTAAGAAGTGCGCTCAACGGGGCTAACCCGTCGCGATCAGCCCTTCGAAAAGTATGAATATCACAGTTCATCTCGAAGCAAATATTGAGTAGTGTATTATTCCAAACTACTATTCAAAGATTCAAATATTCTTACAATCCTACTGAGCACTGTACACTGCGCGACACCGTTAGCGCAAACACCACTTTGGCGCTTTTTCGCATTTTGCTTCAGAGGGTACTGGCAGGCATCAAAATTTACCACTTCGGCTAACACATTAAAGGGGTTATGACACGCCAAAAATAAAATATGAGATAACAATACTGCTAAAACCCACTATATGTTCCTATAATCCTGATAAATTTGTATTGAAAATGGCGCGACAGTTTTGTGGATAAATCAATTTATGTGCGGATCCCTCGGAGGGGCCGGCCGGGTGGAGCTGAAGGCTGGTGACGTAGCCAGCCTCCAGCGCGGCGTTCCCTTGCACGCACTCACAGACTTGGCTCTCTTGGCGTCTCGAGCTTCAGCTTCCTCGTTTACCTTCCGCGTTTCGAGCATGCGGTCCATGACGATTACGTCTACGGCATCGCTCGCCTTGTCAAGGTGTTCGGCAATGATCGCAGCAGCGATGAGAGTGATTGTTATTAACAGATGTTGGAAGCCGTTCAGTTTGACTGCGACCCGCTGGCGACCAGCCACAGCGACGGCGAGTTGCGGACGGGCTCGCCGTAGTCACCGTCGTCCGGGAATATCTCGCAGTTGCATGCAGGGCGGAAGGTCAACGGGCTGGGGGCGAGATCAAGAATAGCTTCCAGGTTACCGAAAGAGGGGTTTGAGCGGTTTTGATCGTAACGCGGCTAGGAGAGCTCGGGCCATCATGGGGGCGCCTAGAATGAAAGAGCGTTCATGGTCACGTGGGTTATGGACACCATGGCGTGACTAGCTCGGGCAGTGTTGCCTGGTCGCCAGATGAAAGTGATAAAAATTCGTAAATTGATTATTGCAATTACTATAGCTCTAAAAATCGTGTAACTTGGTGTATACACTAAGTAGCCTGTGAGCATTCCATTTCAAGAATAAGCTATCCGTTTAATTTTCGTGTCATAACCCCTTTAAAGGGCAACTCCGCTCAATTCCGAAGATTTCGGGATAATGAGTGATTTGGAATTAAAAAGCCCTAGTAAAAGACACTACGTCGTTTGCTTCGCGAAAAATGGGATATATATTTTTAAATCTAATTTTAAACACGAGCGGAAATCGAAACCGAAACTTCGGCTCTGTCCGGCAACATTGGCCTCGGGCCGCCAAGTACATGGCCATCACGTGGTACGAGATGTCACGTGATCCTCGACCCAACGACGGGCGGGATGGGGGCGGGCGTGCGGCAGGCGCGAGTGTCGTCTGCACCGCACTGTTCGCCACGTTTTGGTGTTTACGGCATTCGACGACGTCTGCACAACTGCGGCATAAGTCTGCGGCTCTGCGCACGTGGTGTCCATAGTGTGGACAAAACTCCGAGAGGCAATAATCACAAACGGTGAGACGACGACGGTGGTTGTGACGCGGAAGACGGCGGTAACGGCGGGACCACAGCGGGCGGTTGGTCTGCTCCCAAGAAGTGCGCTGCGCAGGCGCGTACGCCAATCACGTGGACACCGCTGAGCGCCGAGAGGCAACGTTGCTGATGTCATGCGCTACGCTCGATCGGAGAAGTAAAAACAAGCAAAAGGGGGCCATGATGATGACGTTTGGCTCAATGTTGGCTCTGCCCATGCTGTAGCCTTGACTGCGCTGTTGATTGCGCCTGAATTCGCCCGCTCGAGTCAGCCGATTTCGGCAACTTGGCGAGTTGCAAAGTTTGCCGGACCGTTTAAGAAACATTTAGACAGAACTGCGTCGTAATATTTGACGTGTGGTCTTCCTAGGCGATACTGAAGAGGACTGCATTGTTTTTTCAAAACCAAAAATGAAGCAGAGTCGCCCTTTAAATGAGAATTTTCTAGCACTGTAATAGTTTCAATAACAACAGAAGAAAAGAAGACGGCGATGGCTTGTTGAGCTAACATTGTCGCGGAGCATACACGTCAAGTAGAATGTTCAGTTACGGAAAGCCACGGAAATGTTTCCATATCCTCCCAGAGATGTAGCGATTGATTTCCTGTCAAGCACAACGCTCAGCTTTTGCCACGACGTTCTGCCTCCCCCTCTCCCCCCACTTACCCACTGCTTCTTCTTGGTGTCGGAGATCTCCTGCCGGTGGCGCTCCTCCAGCGCAGCCAGCTCCTGCTCGTGGGCGTCCCTGTCCCGCAGCTTGTGCTGCTCCAGCTCCTCCCGCATGCGCTCCAGGACAGAGCCCACCTCCTTCAGCTTCTCCGCCTCGCACTGCTTGCGCACCTGTAAGCACGCCAGCACCAGGGCTCCCATTCAGTTGTTCCGGGAAGGAAAGCTCAGACTTTCAGGACAGATCTCTACGTAGAACAATTATCAAATTTATGGCATTTATAGGGTGACCTTTTAGCCCTTTCCTGTTCGTTGGATGTAGCCACGATGGTGATGTCGCGCTGGTGACATGATTTGTGTTTGAAAGGCTCACCGTGCTGATGTCACAGTGCTTACTGGAAGTTATTGGCATAATGGTTGTCACACGACACCATCATGCCACGTTACACTGATGTCCTGCGACACCATGATATCACTTGAAACAGACGTCACAGTATCACATGACTTGACATCACGTCATGTGAGATTAGGTGACACCGTGGCATCATGTGATGCTGCGACATCACAAGACCTGACATCACATCACATGGTATAAAGTCACGAACCAGATGCTTTTCTGGTAGTCACATGACAAAGTGATTTCACTGAAGACCTATAAGCGCCATGCATTTAGAGCGCCTTTGGAATATAACCAAGAGACAAGCAGATTTTCCACAGAACACACCTTTTCTTCGATCTCTTGGGCAAGGCGCTCTCTGTCACGTGCGTGCTTGGCCTCCAGCTCTTCTCGGAGGTCCTTGGAACTCAGCTGGTGCCTGGCCTCGCAGTCGCACCGGGCCTCTTCCCCTGCTGCCTTGCTCACCAGCATCTGGGCACACCGGTCCACACAAAAACTTCATTCTCGTCTCAAGGCCACTCCCAGAACGAGCAGCCCACGGACACACCTCGCAATGATCCTTTCAGCTGCAAACTAACGACTGGAATATTCATGCAAGCACACCAGGAAGCAGACGTCGGCGTCGTCTGCTTTTGAGCTTGTCTGCTTTCGAGTCTGCTGCAGACGATAGTGTCGCCTGCGTCACGAGCCCGACTCTCGGGTGACCAGGTCGTCTGCTTCGAAGCCCGCCGTTGAGAATGTTGAGGATGTTCTAATTTCTCTTGAGAATAGCGCTACGCCTTAAACTTTCACAAGGATAAACACACCACTAAAATACACCTTTGATAAAACTTTGAGCTCGTCGTGTTGGCTAGCCGCTCGGTTCCAGACACCCTACACATTTCCAAACATTTAAAATTCCAATACATAAAAAATTATGCAGATTGGTTCCAGCTGAAAAACAATTTGATTCAGAAGGTCTGAAACCGTGTATAGTATTACATTCAAATAACTCCAGCTAAAAAAAACAACAATTGAACTTAATTTCCATATACTTCGTCAATTGGGAGTGTGGACTCACAGATATTTAAACTGTACAATACTATGCACTTACACTATATTTAGATTATTCACACTCCATCGCCTGATCTTCTTGTGAGTACTGATTCTGGAGCTTAGTGCAGAGCAGGTGCAATTGGCAACGGTTATGATTTAAACAATGCAACTTTCTGAGCTTTAGGCATGACATCATGAAGCTCAGGCAACATTGTTTTGCTGGGTCACAGACTGTTATAACATTTCTGATGAAAGTAAAAGCATTTCTCGCGATTTCAGACGAAGCTTCGGATAACTGGCAACAATGATTGTGAGCATCAAGAGGGCCAAACTGTCGTTACTCGGAGGCGTACCTTACTTAGTGGCTCTAGTTTATCTCCATTGGTTCCAGATAAAAAAAAAGCCAATTAGACCTAATGGTTATTTTTAATGGCCACCTCAATTGCTCCCAAATAAAGCTATCTGTGACGAAAAACTAGCTGTCTCTTTACAATTTCCCACAGGTGATTTAAATGCATAGCATTGCCTTTGCTTGCATCCGTCTGAAACCGGCTAGTCGCGCACATTACACATTGCACCAAACAAATTTTGTGTGAGCTGGCACTCGAACTGCCGGTCGGCTGCCGTGTAATGGCGGCTGGCTTCCTGTTGCTGCTTGACACGGCGCTCTCATTTTGCAGTTGCATCCCTGCTCCTCCCTCTTCATCTTGCTGTGCCCACCATTCTGGGTACAACGAAGCCTAACAAAAAGTCCGCAAGCGAGAGCCTTCGTAATCCGCTTTGCTGCCGCCAAGCGCACTCAGGAAAGTCTCCGCCTCAAAAACAATCGCAACTTGCATACTTCACATGCAACAGGTGACTTTGTGCTTAGCGCTGCACACTCGAGGCTACACCCTACGCTCAACAACAAAAGCAAGAAGAGCTTACCCCGTAAATGCTACGCATTTATAACCCTCGTGATCTAGTCTTTGGGAGACTGTGAAAGAACTCGAGCTATGTGAAGCACAGTTTGCGAGTTTCCTGCAGAGAAAGAATGGCCAGACCTTCTTGTGCGTCTGCGTCGACGTGGACACTCTGCAGCTGGGAGATTCCTGGCAGGACGAGGACACGACGTTGTGGTCTTCCGACGAAGATTCGTCCTGCGCCAAAGCGGTACGTTTCACCCTCCAGGGAGTTTTCGTGTGGACATTACAACAAAGTAATGTGGAGCGGTCAACCACGCTTGCCATTTTGCTTTGGATTCCCATGGCGAGAGCATCCGACGCCCAAAAGGAACTATGGAGATGTGCGAATATTTGAAACCCCGAATATTTTGGGAAGGATTCGATTCGTAGCACACTTTTTGCTGCTCCAGGTTTTCATGATTTCGAATATTTAAAAGTTAGATATAATGTCTTCAGAATTCTCCAATGTCTTGCAACAAGCTTGACCGCCTCGCCCCAGCACACTAGTGTAAAGTTTTACTGCTTTGCACCGGAGCATGTGTATCAAGCTTCAACGCGTGCCACACTTCACTGTGTTGCATCGGCTGACATGGCACACATCTCAGCTTTCCCCGTTACGTTATGTTTTACCCAACTCGCCTTATCGGGGGCTTTTCCTTATTTTGCCCGCAATCAAGCTGTATTTTTTTTTGCGTGGTATACTTTCTGAAAGAAATATTCAAGCTTTGATTTATTTCAGTGACCACGCTCAATTCACATTAAATGTAACACATCTATGTTCTAAGATATTCTAATATTTTCACTCAATTCTTAATTTTCATATTCATTTTGCGGGGAAAAGCTTCATCTCCGCACGGTAACATTAACGCTCCCCTCCAGCCAAGATGCTAAGGCACAATTAATCTGTGCCATAACAAAAACTTAAGCCAGGCAATGTAGGTAATTCACCAAGTGCATTATTAAACGAGGTGGCAAATACCAGGCACACGAAAACTATCCTGCAAAAAAATAAAAAGAATTTTCTAGCAGAGGATTACGCCATTTCTAGGCATGAATGGCCTACTGTTTCCTTTTTTTAATTTGGCTTCAAAAAAGTTGCAGGTGTAGACTTTTTTTTTTTTGTTGTTGTTTCATTCAAAACCACAAACATTAGAAGGCCCTCCTTAAATTCTTAGGAGCAACTGTTATATGAGCATATATGGGATGGTGTTGGACAAAAACCTACATTATTTGCAACCTGTAAGCACAAGTATTCGGGTATTAACATTCTTTTTCTCGCAGTACCGCACCAGTGTAATAAACCACACACTTGACTTTGCAAAAAAAAATTTAAAAATAGACTATTTTTGTATTGGGGACAGTGGCAATACTGAACGATATACCCAGGTGTACAGAGCACCCCAGGTGTACATAGCACAACACTGTTATCGCAAATGAGCAATTGCCGTTTTATAATTGTTTTTCTTAAAATTAAAGGTTGTATTAAAAGTAATAGTGTGGTGAAAGTGCACATTTAAGACATTAATCTAAGCGGTAAAGCTAACTGTTACCAGCCAATACCCTTTTTCAAACTGAAATAGAAAGAAGTGGCAATGTTGTGTCTGCACTAACTTTGGCGATCAGCGTCAACTCCCAACTGCAAGGTCAAGCCGTCGCAGAGTACGACGAAGAAATGAAACCCCAATTTAGTTTGATGCACCACACGGGAAAGGGTACGGACACTGGGTCAAATCTGCGTGGGCGGAAGCCCATGGAGTTTAAAGCTTGCACCACAAGTCTCTCCTGTTCTGCACATCAACAGCGTGGACCACCCTTTGCCTTGCCTTCACCCCTCAGCCACTAATCACAAGCGTCACTCGTGCCGTCTGTTTAGGACCAGAAAGCATGCCCACGAGGTTGGCTTGTGTTTCGGTTTTGAAGCTCTTTTGTGCTCTCCAGCAGTAGGCCATGCTACCGTTATTGCTCCACCCCTTCAGGTTATTTCGTTGTTTGTTTCAAATTTTCACCGGGAGAGGCGTGCTACTCTCCTAGGAATGTCTGACATCTGCAAGAGCAAATGTGACATGGCCTCAGCACAGAGGTCTGCTTTAGCTGATAAAGAAGTACAAAAACTTGTTCTTAAGTGCTGAGCGCCCTACTACTTCCAACGATGACCTGTGCAGCCTCTCTGAGGAGTCTGAAACTTTATTTAAGATTGGTGATTCGCATCCAAATTGATGAAAGCATCCATTTGGCCTCCAGCAGTAATTCGCTGCTCTCTACTTTCCTGGATGTTTCCAGCAACACCACACAGTGAAGAACTGCCGAATGGTTGCATCAGATGGTCAGGAATAGGTAGCAAGTGCAACAAGCAACATCTTGGGGCCAAGCTTATGCTTCCTTTAATTTTTGTGCAAATTGCCACTTCGAAATGATGTTTTGTGGTATGTTTTATGAAGAAATACAAAACATATTACTTTAATGGTTACGGCCAGCTGGCAAGAGAACCCGGCCAACTGTGTCCAACGAACAAAAGAACCATAGGCACACCTTCAGGCGTGCCATCTTGGCAAGTGAGGATGACGAAGGTGTTTCTTCATCCTCGGACACTTCCTCCCCCTCCCCCTCCTCTTCCTCCTCCTCCTCATGGTCGTCCTCCGAAGACGACGAGGAAGAGCTCGGCTGCGGGACCACGACGCGCCGAGGCCGCCCTCGGCCCCTGCGACGAACGACGGAAGGCGCAAAGGCACAGCTCCGTAAAGGCGACATCCTCAGTACAGTTGAACCTCATAAAGACTGGTTCACAGATTTGCGTTTGACTGTGATCAACTGTGTTGGAACCGCCACGGCAAGAGAACACGCTGCCTCCATCTATCACATAGCCCCGGAACAGGGTCCGATCTGCACATATTTCCCGATTATTCCTCCCATTATTCTTTCCCCACGGACAAAAATTCTGACAGTGTTCAGCGTGCTGTACTCGCAGATTGTGCATGTATTAAATATTAATTCTAACAAACAATTCTGAAATATTTCTGACAACAATTTTTAGAATGTTGAGTGTCCTGTACTCACAAATATAGTGCATATACTATTGGTCTGACAAACAGTGCAAAACCTTACTTCAGTTATTCTCTAGTGGTCATCGGTCTAGTTATACGAAGGAGTGAAGAGTTTCCGGTGCTATCTGATAGGTGGCAACAGTGTGCTCTGGCGGTCACAAGCTTTCGTAACGCAGTCAGTTCCACTAAAACACCAATCTGTCCGCCAGCCTCCATGGCGAACACCGATCAAGCATACGACTTTTGCCGAGAGACATAATGGGAACACGCAAACCTGAATGTTCGCCAGTGCTAGCTCCAGCATGCTGCCTCTAAGCAAGAGCTCGATACGGCATCGAAGCAGGCTGTTGATATTGTATATCTTTTATCGCTACGACACGATAGTTTACGTGTCCCAACTGCAAAGATTTAGATCACCAACCGTTTGGCCTTGACCGGCGAGTGTCTCGCAGGGGAGCTGCAGTCTCCGGAGGTGCCCCTGGACCGGTGCTCGAGCAGTTGCTGGTGCCTCTTCAACTCCTCCAGAGCCTTGTTAAGTGCCGTGGTGCGCTTTGCCGCAATCTGCTTCAGGCTCGTGCCGATGGGCTTGATGTTGGACCGGTCTACTAGGGCTCTGCACGCACAATTCGAGCGGATGCAAAGCAAAATGAGTACAAAAACGGGTTAACGTTCTGAGGCTTGGAGCGCGTGAAGCAAAAGCTCGAGCTGCAGAACTTCGGGACCTTGGATTCGGTCCCACTGCCTATTATCAGGATGTACAAAGCACTGGCATACACCTGTGTATTCTTGCATAGTGCACTTAAGGACCCAAGGTCAGGCTGCGCGTCTACAGCGGCAACATCAGACGCCTTTGGGACAAACTAACTTCCGCTGTCTGAATATTCGTACAGCAAACCTGACTTTTGTTTTACGTGGGCACTACATTTTGGCACCGGCTTGTGCTCAGGTCTATGTCAGCAAGATCAATGACCCAGTGAATTTGTACACCGGGTCGAAGCAGTCAAAACGAAATTTCGAGAATCGGAGTAAAGCTGGCGTAACGCAGTGCCAAATTTTCCGAAATTCATAGAGTCAGTTTTTAAAGCCTCAAGCTGGGTTACTCTTGATTTGGTTAAAACATTCCAAAGAAATAGGCAGCTATAATCAAGTTCTGTTGCAACCTATTTTTGCAGAGTTCCTCGACTAACTACTTTCAGACCTAGTTTTCAGGGAACTGGCTCTAAAAGTCTTGTCCAGACCTTCTAAAGATATATTTTCCTGTTTATCTCTTGCAGTACTATTGCAAAGACAAGACAAAGAGCATGGAGATAATTTCTCTCTTCTGCATTAAGCAATGAATTTAAAAGCATGGTGAGCCAAAATTTGGATTTGAAAAGAACAATGCAGGAGATGTAGGCGGGGACGCTACAATCCCTACAACACAACTCGTAAGGCGATATCTCGAATGCACGGCCGTATTTTTGGAAAAAGAGGTTGAGATTGAACGAGACCGACGACGCGCGTGACGTCAAGATATCTCGTTTCCTCCTCTCTTCGCTTCGCCCCCTCAAAGCGGCGAGGCGGAGAAGACGTGAGGCCGTTCCCTCTCTTTCTCAGAAAAACAAGACGTAAACACATCTGTCAAATGCGCCTCCTTTTCTTGAAAAATCCGTTCTGGTCATCCGTTCGAGATATCGCTGTACAAGTGATGTTTTGGTGTTTGTAGCATCCCCTTGCACGCTTTTGCCGCCATGCTTTGTGGAATCCAGATGTCGGTTCAGCGTCCCTTTAAATACAAAAAGTGACAAGAGCAGCAATCACCAGCCCATGAAGAAAGCTGTGTCTCCTCACGGCACGAAGACAGCACTCGTGGTCATGCCTCCCACGGATGTGAAACGTGCACAACATGTGCAGTGGCACAAGAACAAAAGCACCAACTACTTTGTGAAACGAGTTGGCACCTTTTACAAGCCCCTCGATGCACCTATTATAAGCACTATTAATTGCCGCTGCTTCAAGAAGAGCTCTGCTACAGTGCCTGGAACGCGTCTTCAAGTGACATGTTTAGCGTGCTGTGCCGCTCATCCTTCTTAACTGGTTGCAAAGTGGCAGCAGGTTACATCATGGGAATCGGCGTGTCGTGCTGTCCAATGTCACGACTCTGGTGGTTGCTCGAAGAAGATTTGGCAAAAAATTAAAAATGAAAGACGTTTACAATTCACTGTAATGCCGAATTCGAGCACAGCTATTGGGGACGAGGAGGGGAGGGTACAGAGAGGAAGGTATGCTTGTCCTCCTCCTCTGCTCCCCCCACCTCCCTCTCCCCCTCCTCCTCCTTTCTTTTTCTACCTTTCCCTCCTCCCTGACGTCACTTGTGAAGGTCATGTAAAGGTCGTGACCACTGTGCCCTTCACGTGACCTTTACTGCGAAGGTCATGATCTTGTGACGTCACTCGTGACCCTCCTGATGTCACGTGTGATGTCATTATGGGAAGCGTCCCATAATGTAACACGTGCTTACGCCGACGGCGATGCCACTCAAGCTGAAAACGGGTGCCTAAGAGCTGCGCCCTAATACAAGCTCGATCATGCTGACAAAGTCCGGTAAGCACAGATTGTGTAATAGTCCTTCCACTTATTGACGTTTGTCTGCAGAGCTCCTGGTGAAGGCTCCTCCTGTTGTTGCCGCTGCCGTTTCTCCATGTTCCCTATAAACTCGCACACGTTCTGCGGCCGTCTGCTTCGTAGAAGCCGCAGCCACAATGGAAGAAGAGTAGGACATCTGAATGGGCACCGCCTACCGCCTCACCAGGTAGCACAAAGATTCGCTCCCATTTCTGACACATGCCGTGAGATACCGCAGCACGACACAGAAGGCCTCAAAGAAAGTGACCGCATGCTCACGCATTCACGCGCCACGTTAATGAGTTCGCTTTTGCGTGCGAGACAAATTACTGCATTGGTTAGATCAGTTGGTAAGCGCTTGACTCAAAATCTCAAGGTAGCGTGTTCAAATCCTGCCGGGGACTTAATTCTTTCGTATGATTTCGTATGGGAGTAGCCCTTTTCGGTGTCAGTTTTTCATCACAGCCACGCATTACACCCAAACATTATGGATTTCCACAAAGATTGGCTCATAAAACAAATTCTGTGATAAAAAGGACAAGCGAAGGCAAGTGTCCCTGTCTTTGCGACGCCCTAATGCACGGCTGCTGCAGTTTCTATGATCGCCACACTGGAGATCGACCTACAGCAAAACAAGTGTCTTCAGCCCCCACCTCTTGCTAGGATCATGGCAAGCAAAAGCCTGATGCAATGGCATCATTGCACAAAAATCGAGAAACCACACGGAAATGAGAATGTGGCAAACACACCTGTCGGAGGGACGTTCCGGATATCATAGTTGCACCCCACGCTCCCACGGGCATGGCAGGCACGGATGGGCTATAGACCCACTGAACAAGCTACGCTTACAGCCTCAGCAATATATCCTGTTGTCTTACGGGTGCCGCCATTTTGGTGCCTAGTGCAGAACGAGCTTGACTCGCAATCGAGTTGAAAATGCAACTTTCTGAGCTAGGGGTATGGTGTCAAAAAGCTCAAGCGGGATCATCTTGTCATCTTCCCCCGTTGGAGATTATTTTAATGTTTCTAGAGGAAAGAAAACGTGTTTCCTGCAATTTCAGATAAAACCTCGGATATCTGGCAACAATAATTTTAACCCTTTCCGAGTTTGCTTTTTTTTTTTTTTTTTTTTTTCATAAAGATGTACCTAGCGGCCTTGTTCAGTTTCTAAAGGGATAGCAATAGTTGATGAGCAGGTTTTTTGTTGTTTTTTTTCAACCGTCTAATGGGAACACATACAGTGCTTGCAAGTTGTACGGGTTTAGATGCATTGAATGCAAATACTGAGGGCAAACAGTCGTCGCCTTTCTTCCCTTTGGTTTCATTTTGCCGCGTCCACTTCTGCGATGTCCCGGCTATCTCGGACTCCAAACTGGAGGTACTTTACAGAGCACCTCCATCTTAGGATGAGCTCTTATCCTCTCAATTTGATTCTAAGAAGCGTTATAATTTTGAATCGGAAGAGCCGGCAAACCAATTGCCACTGCAAGAGCAGCCAGTCTCACACATATCATGTGCAGGAAACGTCTAATTTTGGAATTATAAAAAACCCCAGAAAGGTGAAACATGGCACAAATACAATGTTTATAGTTTGCCAAAGACATAACGAACAGCAGCACCCCAGTGGTGCGCGCAGTTTTACATTCCGGCGGGAACTTGCAAATGCATGACAATGACCGTCAAAGGGTTAAGCCAAGGGGGTTTGAGTATCACTACTCCTAAGCGCAGCTTATCCAGTGGCTCTAGGACGGGCAAGGGAGGCCGGGAGTCACCTCTGGTGGTAGCCGCCGAAGAAGCGGACGTCGTAGCAGTGGTCGTCGATGCGGATGACCTTGGCCGGCCAGTAGGGGAAGCCCTTCTGCTTGGCGAAGACCAGGTCGTGTGGCGGGTCGCATGGCTGACAGAACCAGAACTTGTCCCGCTTCTCATTGGACATGCGGTAGCAGGCGCTGCACTGGCGGATCTCGCCCAGGTCGTAGCTGCAGTCCCGCAGCATCTGCCGGGCCATGTCGGCCATGCAACTGTGAACTGCGAAGACGGGGGGGGGGGGGGGGGGGGGGGCGCTGGTCACTCCTCAGGACCGCATTCGAGAGGACGCCTGTCCTACTCAAAGTATCTCCCTCTTTCATTGTCATAATTTAGAGATTAACACACTCAACCATCCAGAATACAGTGCAATCCACTTATAACGATACAACATATAACGATGTACCGCTTATAACAATCAGTTTCTAGAGTTTCTAGACTGGAAATAATCAGTTTCTAGTCCAGATGCAACGATAATCGGTGATAATGATTGAAATTTTGGGTTTTCTCAGTATCATTAAAAGTGGGTTGCACTGTAATATTATGCAAGGGGATCGTTTTATTTCTAACAGGTTTGAATGCGAAAGCATTAACTGTCCCATGGAGAGAACCAGTGTTATCAGATTTTGAAGCCGTGCCAAACGGCACCCAAATTCCCGTCCCATGGAGCGAAGCCTGTATTCTGTAGCATCCACCCATTGGCTGGCACACGGCATAGTTCCAAGAAATGCCACCCCACAGAGAAGCCCTCTGGGGCAGCGGCCAGATTGCCGGCATGAGGGAGCGGCCGGCCGCAGAGACTGGCCGGGCAGATTATAGAGAGTATGTATGGCCAAGCTCAGCGTGGCGTGCAGCTTCTAGGAATAATATGCTACGTATACAAATGCTTTTTCATTCCGACACGTTAGCAGTCTTAAGTGTTTTTGCAGTTTTTTGTTGTTTTTCTTTAATGCAGACTGTGTTTCAGGGCCGGCTTCAAAGTCTGGGGCATCCAGAAAGATTGTAACACAAAAGATGACAACACAGCCAGCTGTCATTGCAGAAATAACTTGGTCCCTTAGCAAGAAATGAATCGACGCACAACACAGGACAAAGTGGAGAGACAAAGGGGCAGAGGACGAAGTGGACAGAGGAAAAAGCGGCAAGGGACAAAGTGGGGAAAGTGGCACTCACTGCCGTAAAAAATGACGACGTTGTGAACGATGGTCTGGGCGTCCGCCCGGAATTCCTCGAGCCCCGTGTAGTCGCCGTTGCGTGTCTTCTCCTCCATGGTGACCAGGTCCATTTTCTGGTAGATGAGCTGGTTCTGCTTCCAAGTGTCTGCTTCCGTCGAAAGCAGGCGGTGCAGCTCCTTCGTCTGCAATGCCAGGCGGGCCCCATTTTGTCTTTACTTACCATGTCCAGAATGTGTGTTGCACCATCATCTCCCAGACAACAAGGCTATGGTGCTAAATCCTCTACATATATTCCTTATCAGAGGCCAGCGTAGAATGAAAATTGGAAACGAGCGCTGTATCGGTGTTTGGCTGGGTCTCTTGTTCGATCGGTAACCAAAAGCTGGTCCGGCACTCGAGTCCAATGTGCCCGTTGGATATAACAAATCCAGCACTACGTTCTTGTCATCTATAGTCCGTTGCAACCTAAGAAGAAAGGGCGAGGGTAAGACTGGCCGGGGAGGAGGAAGCAGATAGAACGATGGAGAAGAGAGGGGGAAACGTCCTTCTCTCTTCAGCGTTCCGTCTGCTTCCTCCTCCCCGGCCCGTCTTACCCTCGCCCTTTGTTCTTAGGTTGTAACAGACTATAGAAAGCGTTCGTCTTGCCCTAACATTTGAGGCCCACTGTGGTATGAAAACAGAGGAGTGGGCCCCATCTCCATGCATATAAAGTTTGGGGAACTTAAAACTAACCGTAGCTGACATGACCTTAGGATAAGTTCCTCAAAGGATAAGGAGAAGTGCATTAATTACAGCATTTGGCACCAGCAACGTGACGATTTTTTGACATTCGACTCAAAAATGTTTAGCCAGAAACACTAGGTATTTTGCTGACCGGAAGTCTACACTAGGCAATGTGCCAAATAAGTCATGCTCCCTACGAACTTCCTGGTCAAGCACACTGATTACGAGCATTGGCAATTGGTATGTCAGATCATTAGCTTATGGCACGCAATTTTCTCTGCCCCCTTGTTGTTCTCCCTTGCACTATAATTGAGATGCAGCAGATATTATGTCACCAGTGATGTGATTGGCCTAAGCCATTTTGGAGCACCTTTTGGAGCAGCCAAAACGGTGTATTGGAGCAGCAAGATTGGCCTTTGGAGCAGCCAAAACAGTGTTTCGGAGCAGCAAAAAGTGGCTTTTGGAGCAAAGTTCTTTTATAAAAATAAAAATATTTGTTTTAAGTGCTGGACAAAGGAAGGGCACTTTGCTCGCAACAATAAACAAATTATGGTCAAGTTAGACGACCTGGGAGTCTTTCAAGTTGTTAACTGAAATGCCAATGACACAACATATTTTGCAATGCTTCAGTTAAATGACATATATGTACCCGCTATAGATAAATAAGAACCAAATTGGCCATATTAAATTTATTTGAATATGACCAGCTTAGCAGTAAATATGAAAGCATAAACTTCACTAGTTATATAATATAATAAATAGAAGCAGTATCCAACTGATGAAAGACGTAACTACAGCAATGCAATACGAAACTGTACATATAAAACGGGTGCAGTACGACTGCTGGGTGCTTTTCCTTTTGCTTGTCGAAACTTTCTGCAAGGCTTCTGCAAGCCTCGCTTAGCTTTCGGCAAGTAATGAATGTCCACTTTCAATGCCTCCAAAGAGACGTTGAGACATCCCACAAGTGTACAGTGCTGTAGGCGTTGCCGAGCAATTCCAAAACGTCTCCCATTGTTTTACTGCTCCCCAACATGCAGATTTTCGTCAGAAGCAAGCAAATGTAAAGCAATGGATTGCAAGCGTCCCGGCTGGTACCTCTGTCGTGCAATCATGTTCGCATGCACATGAGGGCAACTTCGGCAGCTTGCAGTTGCACGCGCTTCGTTATGCGAGCGGAGACGGCTGTTCGATCGAAACCAAAACTCTGCCACTCCGCTCCGTCGCCATCTGGTCCCCAAAATTGTATGCAAAATGTAACAATCCAGCATAAAAAAAGAAAAGAAAAACAGTCCAGCGGCGCATGCTTGCCAGGCCAGTATGCGAGGCACAAGCTAATTTGAAAGGTTAAAAAGCGCGAACAAAACAAGGACAATAAAGCCAATAAAAAAATGAAAAAAAGAACCTGAGCGCATTAATGCAAGACATCGCGAGTCAGGGTCAAAAAGTTCTTGAAGCGCTTTGTGCAACAACTGAACTCAAGATAAACAAGCGCGCAGTGCCGGTTCAGCGTGCAGACATTGCCTTTTTTTGCTTTAGCTAACTTGTCTTAAACTTTCTTTTGCAACAGACTTTTCATGTACCGGGGTCCCTCTCAAAAGAAATCCTACCCAGAAAACCTAGGTAAACAGTACTTCGACACAACAGCCTTTGAGCTAGGGGGATTTTTGTAGTAGCGTTTTATTGTAAACAAGGGCAGGATTGCTGATTACCCTGCAGCGGTCCTTACGTTTCATTTTAGAAGGCGCCATATCTGCAGCAATGTGTGGACGGGAACACCCGACGTCATAACCACGGTGACTGGTATAGGCAAGGACCAAAAAGAGTTTTGGCACGGCCGTTTCTTTCAGAAGCGAGTGCTTCAGATCACAAGCAACTCCCAATGCGCAAAAACGTGGTTTCGTTTTACAACATGACGGCATGGCTGGTACCCGGCAATCTATAGCGTCGGGGCGTCCATATACGCATGCATCTATAGTTAAAATATTTTCAAGAGGATGCGAGACGAGACCCACGAGAGCGCGAAATGAGGAACGGCGGGAAAAACCATCCGAGACCGGATGGACAATTGATGCAGTATACTTTCTGTCGGGCGGTCTCTTGCGCCGCCTAGCTCACGCATGCTCAATTAAGGTACTCAGTTTAGTTTCGGTTTTGAAAGGCGACCGAAATTAGTCCTTTGGCGCAGGCTTGGCGCAGATTACCCATATTTCGGCGAAATGTAGCAGGATGTAGCAGGGTTAGCCCCTTGGCGCAGTTTGGCGCAATTGGCGCAGCAATCACATCACTGTGTCACTGATGCAAACTTGCAAATACTAATTGCAAATAACTGTCTGCTATTTGCCAGGCTGATGGAAAGCTTTGCAACTGCCAATATTTTCAATTTTTACTTGGAATTTCAGATTATAAATAAGAAATGGAATATTTACACACATTATTTCATATCTACACAGTTTCCTTCGAGATAGTAATGTCCTACAGTACCATGTTTCTGCATCACATTGTGTTCGTCCAATGAGGCGCCATGTCTACCAGGAATAGCCTTTTCCAATTCCTCTTTTTGTTTGGCCTGGGCTCATGCTTACTGTATCCCTCGGGGGTTTAACCCTGTCAAAAAGAGAGAATGTGGCCAACATACCGTGCATGTCTTGTCCTTGAGTCGAACACAGGTGTAGCCAAGGAGCATGTTCAGGTCCTCTGCCTTCAGCTTCAACTCATCCTTTTCCTGCAGTAGCTGCAACACAGAAATGTTTGCTCGTATTGACAGTACAGTAAAACCTCGTTATAACAAAATGGGATATAACAAACTAATGGATATAACAAAGCAATCATAATTCCCCTTGCTTGCTAATAGTGGGAAGAAATGGACATTGGCTATAACAAACTAATGGTTATAACGAAATAATTACGGCCGCTCCTTCAAATTTGTTATAACGAGGTTTTACTGTATGTACCAAACAAATATTTTTTGAAGCTGCACCCATCAGATGAATCTGTTTGTCATCAAAGGTTGTGAGTCCATCCGGAGATCACGCCGGTAGACGCAACGAAATGCACAAGTTTAAATGGGCCAGCAGAATTGATAATGGCAAGCCAGTTCCAAAATTCTCAGCGAGATGACGTCATTCATTTAAAGCTTACACTTAAGGTGGATTCTTGTCTCTCACTGTTACCTTTAGGAAGTTTTATGTACTTCTAAGATATTAATTGTTTTATTTTATTTCACAGTGATTCCGTGAGGACCAAACCCCTCTGGCAGAAGGGAAAAAATATAAAACAAAGCACACAAACATGTATCGATCCACATGACAGCACCAGCCCAGAATCTTTATAAAAATGAATAATGGGCTATGTGCTTTGCTCACCAAAATGGATAATGGGCTATGTGCTTTGCTCACCATGATTAAGAAAGGAAGTAGGTTCCAGCTGTTTTCTCTGCTCCAAATAAACTATCTGCATTGTGCAAAAGAACTAATAGAAGCCCAGATGACTAATACCCTAGTTACACGGGCGCTTTGAACTGTCGTTGAGTTCAATCACAGTTATCGGCCCCAACTGTGATTGAACTGAACTGAACTGAGATGGTGCTACACGGCTCTCTAGAACGCAGTTGAAGCTAAAACGAAACTAGTTCTTGTGCCACGTGATCAGTCTAATTGTTAAAGTAATCTACTCGGAGAGACATATTTTATTTACTATAAGTATATCATACATTATGTTTAATACCTTGTTGCTTTTTAGCGGCGTTTACATCAGTACCAAAGCAGATTCAGGGCTAAGTTGCGCATATTTTAGGCTTGGTGGAGCTAGCTACAACCCACTACGATGGGTGCACCCATTACTATCTGCCTATTCACACAGCTGGTCCCGCCGCCATCTTCGCTCGTTTGGTGGCTTGCCGGCTAGCCGGGATCGTTTTAGCGGCAGTTCGGACGCCGAAAGCCATTCCTTCCCGGATATTTTGCTGCTACGATTCTTTTTAGACGCCTCCCCCTGCATTCCGAAACAGTAAGTGCCTCGGAAACGATGGTCGGCGGCAGCGGTCTCGCGGACAGGCGCCATTTTACCTCAGTTGGGGAAGTCCGTTCAGTTGAACTGAGGTAGGGGAGCTCAGTTGAACTCAATTGTCATTAGCGGCTCGATGACAGTTGGTGCCGCCGTGTAACTCCAACAGATCGCGACTGAGTCAACTGTCGTTGACTCAATGGCAGTTGAAAGCCCCCGTGTAACTAGGGTATTAGCTGTGACAGAAGGGGCTTGCAAAAAGAAGGACGTGACAAAGTACCACAACTGTGTCGCTGCCGTCATTTATGAGATCCCCCTGTCATGCAGGAGGGTCTATGTTGGCCACACGGGGAGATGCATCCACGATAGAATCAGAGAACGCTCTCTGTCCACTAGGCAATCCCCGTCTGGCCACTTGGCCATACATTGTGATCGCTGTGAGTGTAACCCAAATTTAATGAAACAAAAATAGTGGGAAGCGGCGCAACAAAAATTGTGCGCGAAATTCTGGAGGCCTTTAAGATAAAATCCCATGGCACCGATGCATGTATCAGTGCCTCCTCGCTATCCCTAACAAATAAGGAATATTCATATTTTAGAAAAAAATGTGTCACATAGCAAAACATGTTAGTTTTCACCACTTCTTTATCTGCAAGGTGAATGTAAAATATTTCCCATGCACATGTGTACGTCAGCCTATGTTCGCATTTGTGTTTTTTCAAATTATAGTTTAGTTGAAAGCAGGGATGGGCAGCTGTATTTCAAATACAAGTATCTGAAATATGTATTTTAAATACTTTGTGTATTTTGCATTTGTTTTTAATTACAAATTGGGTAATGTATTTGACGTGTGTATTTAAATACTAAAACGTGGGTATTTCAAATACAATTGTAACTAAATACAATTTTGTGGGCGAAAATACATCCCTAAAATTTATTGTCACTGTCCAGAGCAGGAAGAAAACTACGTTCTGCACCGAATGCAGTGTCTCTCAATCAAGCACAAGCGTTTAGTGACTTTGTGATTAGGGTACTAGTCCAGGGCAAGAATAGTTACAAAATCGAAGTTCACAGGCAGACTGGCTAAATAAGTGCCTGTGACAACTTGTGATGCTTTCCATCCATATTTTTGCCTGGAACATTCTAAATGCACGGGTCGTCAGATTTTCGCAACTGGTGCGAGTAGCAACAATAAAAAATTATCTAGCTAGTGCTGCACGTCTTGGTCGTCTCGGTTCTTTGTTGGTCTATACCAAAATGTAATCGTCAAAAAAAGCTGCTTGAAGCTCTGTACTTTTTCCACCTATTACGTCCAAGCTGATTACATTTTGTGTGATTATATTTCTATTACGCTTATAGAGCCTCGCACACTAACTCCCGAGTGTGCGATGCAAAATTAAAATGAGATACCCAGGAACCCATTGCAGGTGCCCTGAAGTCGCTGACACAAATTTTGAGGAATGTATCTGGGAAAGTATTTGGAGGAGACCAAATACAGTTGGTTGTATTTGCATCTTGTACTTAAATGCTTTTTTAGGAATGTAATTAGATTTGTAATTAAATACATTTTGGACAAAGTATTTTGTATTTGTATTTCGATACATATTTGCATATATTTTGCCCATCCCTGGTTGAAAGTATGTCTCGTCTTGTCTGCATCTCTTCTTGTGTCGAAGAACTTGTTGTTGGGCTAGTTGGTGTTGACTGTATTGAACCATGGTTATAAGCGCTAAAAAGATGTACACAAGATAGAAGACAAACACGGGCACTACTCACAACTGTATTGGGAAAGGAAGATGGAAGTACATATATATATATCTAATACACTTATCGTCACCCAGGCTACACATGCGCGAGATACAAGAGCATAAACCTGCTTACATATATTTATCGAAAAAACGAATCTCAGCATTATACAATGCTATTGACGTGTCGCTGACGCACTGGGGTCCCCTCTTCTTGATAATATATGGCTCTTGCAGTTTGCATGCTCTATGAATTCTGCTTCTACCGAGAACCTTGGTATCGCCGAAGCGTGGCTCGCATTTGCATGACCTACAGTCCGCGGGCAAATGTGCCCCTTCATTTGTCTCTAAATTCTGTGCGTGCCCTCTTAAATGGTCGTTCGTGAATTCCCGTTTGTCCAACGTTGAACAAACGGGAAGAAACGAGAGTTTGCATGAAAAAAAAAGTTGCTATGTAAGCTGCATCTTTGTATAAGCTGCCGTACAAGTCGCACCTCTTTTTACACATGCTGCACGGCAAAACTGCATTGATAAGACCACATATCTTTGTTGTGGTTGCAATATATGTGCAGGCGGGAGCCAGCTTCAATAATCTCGCCAACAAATCAAGCGAAAAATATAACCCTCGTGGCAAATTTGTTTTCGTGTGGCAGCCACCGCTATGGAGTGCTGCAGAGGACGGCGTACAGAGTAGCTGCAGCACCAAACATATTCCGCTAAGCTTCGGACCGTCTTTGGATTGCCGGAAGAGCAGGCCACCGGCGGGTGCTCTACTATTTCTCCTTTGCCGTTAATATCGGCTTCATCTTGCTAAGGTTCATACTTATAAATCAATGTGCATAAGTCGCACTGTTTCGTAAGACACACCGATGGAAATTAGGAAAAAAAGATGCAACTTGCACACTGGAAAATAGAGCAATCGTGGAACAGGGTTAAAAATTGCGGACGAAGAGACAAGGACAAATGAAGAAGAAACGCAGAACACAGACAGGAGCATTCCTTCCTTGTTTGTCCTTGTCTCTTTGTGCGTGATTTTAACCATGTTCAACGTTTACCAACTCGCCCAGCTTACTACTTTACTACAGCAATCGCGGCACTCAGGTAACTCTTTCCACAGAAAAGCTTTAATTCTCTGTTCATTACACCCAAATGTAAACACCGGAAGACGCCGCAAGACGCGCCGTCGACATTGCTGACGCAAGGTAGGCGGCGTGGCGTGGCTCTGCTAACGACGACGTTTGGGAGGGAAAGGCACAGGTATTTGTCTTGCTTGGGCAGCCTCAACAAAATTACTGAGGCGCCAACAATCAGGTATATTTGACCGAGCTGGTTCTGTCGTTCGACAAAGGTTCGACGCCTCATAAAGAGCCCGTGAAAAGAAAAAAATGTTTTTTAAACAGTCTGGTTGGGGCACGTGTGTCAAAAAAAATGAATTTGACGCGGAAAAAAATGTTTTGGAGCAATATTGGTGGCGAGATTTATTTTAAATTCTGTGTGCGAAGTCTACGACGTCACAGAACGGTCATTCACTCTTTCCACCTCAACGTGAAGGCGAAGCCGATTCACCTCTCCTCCACGCGCCCAAAATTCCGAGAGAAAAAACAAGTGGAAAGGAGGTGACTACCTGCTAAATCGCGTCTCGCGCCATCAATATTGCTTTTAAAATTTTTCTTCGTTCGCCTAAAATAAATTTTTTGACACGCGTGTCCTGCCAAACTGTTTAAAAGAAAACTTTTTTTTTTCTTTTCAGGGGCTTTTCAAAGTCATCTGGATATACGATAGACCCCTTGCTAAGTTATGCAAGCACCAATGAGCATGTTGTAAGTTTAGTTACACATGCTGCATACAGTGGCATCACTAGGGGGAACGAAGGGGGGGGGGAAGATAGCTTCGAGTACAGCTGGGCAGTGAAAATGGAGAAGGGGATGTCGCGACCCCACTCCCCACCGCTCATCGTTGCCCTTTCGTTTCAAGGATCGTTGGCTGAAACTAGGGGGTGTGGGAAGGGGGTCGTGGTGGGCCACCGTTTTGGGTGCCGCTGACCCTAGTGATGCCACTGGCTGCACACACCGGCTTCTACAACAAAAGCTCTCATCAAGCAAATACCTGAAATTAATAGAAGTTTGCGTATACGCTCGTAGTCTGTCACTTCCTATCTTTTTATAGACAAGGCGAGCATGTGCAACATCTATGCCTACGTTTCCAGCATCCTCCTTGATGCTCGCATATTTCGGCACAAAGGTCTAGTACAGGGGTGGCCAAGCTGCGGCTCGCGAGCCGCATGCGGCTCTTCGCGTGTTAAAGTATGGCTCGCGGCTCCCTCCCCTACACCCCGGCCTCCCTCCTGGCCACACGAGCACTTCCCCAAAAAAGAGAAATGGAACGCGTTTTAAATCGAAAGACATGTAGCGGTTTGGTAGTCTTGAGCTACTGCTTGCTACCTTGCGTACAGTCGGAATGGTTTTGACTCAAATAGATTAAAAGTAGTTCAAACTACTTTCAATCTATCTGCATCAATTAAGTGTCGTTTATTGCTCTACACAAAAAATTTGCCCTCGTGGTTCTGTTCGTGGTTCTGTCTGAGGCTCTTGGACCGGGTCAGCCTGGCCACCCCTGGTCTAGTAGGTCGGTGGAGAGCTCATAATAATGCTCGCTGTTTTCATAGGTACGGAAATCAACGTGGGACGAGAGATGGATGTTGTACCCGTTCCCCGACCTGGGTAATGACATCTTTGCGGGAGGGTGGAATCGAATAAACACCACGACGAGGCAACACCTCCAAGATGGCGAAGCCATTGTGCTGAATTTTCGATGGCACGTACGAGCCGCCAGCGCAGGGTGCAAAATCGGCATGATCAAGTGTTACGTACGCAGGTGGATGGACCACGTACACAAGTAACAGCTGAACTCTGACGCAGCACTCTTAAACAATCTGCGTCCAGTGCTGGGGTGCAGATTGTCACCCCAGCGCTGTAATGTGTGACAGTCTAGAACTACAGCCTTCCTACCTAGATGATGTTAAAGACAGAGACTTTGTGTCCCAGGACAGCCGTCGCTCCCTGAGGCGGTTCGATGGCCCGCTCACCTGGCAGACAGAACAGACAAACTTCTCCTCGTTGGAAAGGTCCTCCTTGACACAGACAACGTGGTACACTCGGTGGCAGGAAGTGCAGAGCAGCACGTCTCCGCCCCGGTGGCACTCGAAGCAGTACCAGTCATGTCCATCCCGTTCCTGCAAAGACCAATGCTACGCTTGCCTCCAAAGTTTCGTGCGTGCGCCTCCTATCAAACCTGAACGTGAATAAAGCTATCTAAGTCCCGTCACGTCCCAAATAATGTTAGGTAGACTTCCCCTTTAATTCGTCCCGCGAATCCGCTTAGCAAGATATTGAGCACTTACCATAAAACACCGAGCTACAATAAGCACCCATGTCTCAATAAGCATTCACCCGCCACTTTTGAAATGCGTGAACTTGAAGCATTCCAAAACTTAGCAAAAGGCATACTAAGCGTGCACTCCAGACTTCTAAGCCAACCCAGCTAAAAAGTGTGCGTCACAGAAACAGCCGCTCACCACTCGCATAATGCGCTATTATCGTGGCACCGTCGTAGTTTCTGCGCTGCCTCCGAAGCGCAATTCTAAAAATTTTTGTGCCGCTTTTGCCTTCGACTTTGCTCGCATGCCTCATTCATACTTCGTCTACGACGAGTCTCCTCGGTGCACCGCTACTAAAATTCGCGTCCTTCAGATCCGCTGCAGACTTTCCAGAATCCAGCCACACGGCGTTCCAGTTTGCCTGCCCAGACGGTCATGCGCGTGCACCAGCAGGACAGGGTGTCAACTACCGTCAGTGCCAACTAGAAGACAAAGGCCTGCGCATCACATCATCGTTCGTGGGCGCTTCACCCACCGCAAGCGGCAAACAAGTCGAAGCTTGACGAGAGCCGCAGCGGAGCGGCAGACATTTCCGTCTTGGTGTCGCCGCGTGCCAACGTTGAACTCGTTGTGATACGCCGTAAGACGCGCCATCGACATTGCTGACGCAAGGTAGGCGGCATGGCATGGCTCTGCTAACGACAATGTTTGGGAGGGAAAGGCACAGGTGTTTGTCTTCTAGGCGGTATTACGCACAAGCCTAGCAGACAAGGCAAGAACGGCAGGGTGTCGCTTTTGGACACCCTGCCTCCGGTGGACACTCGCTGCCTTTAGACGTGCTCTGGCGTCACGTGTATGCTTGCGGCTCTCCAGATGCCGAAGCGTCATCGAAGGTAAAAAGAAATGGAATGCGTACGTACTGCCTTTAATTTTCCGACGTTTGTCCCGTTCACAGCTTGGTTTGTGGGGGGGTTGATTGCGGAGGAAACGGTTGCTGGCATTTACAGCTCGCTGGTCCAGATTTGGCTCGACGGACGGAAACTTTTGTCTTTGTATAAGCTCGGCGGCGGCGGCTGGAAGCGATCGAGGGGTGACACCGTCGCCAAGAGTTTGTGTGAAGGGTGCCCGCGCATATTACCCAGGAACTTCCCGCTAACAGCTGTTGCCGTAAAACAAGGTGCTCCTCCTCTCAGTTGCTTCTCCGTGCCCCTTCTGTATTTATGCTCTCAAACCTAGGTAATGAGCGCCCATCTGTCAGTTTTGAAAGATTATCTCCAAATGCTGGGTGGGTGCTTGCTCAGCATTCTATGTCAGGTAATTAATGAGAGCGTTATTTACATATTGCAGTACGCACTATGGTAGGTAGCGGGTTAAGGACCAAGTAAATGCTCCACCTCCAGTGCAGCCCGCTGCCTTCTGCGGATTTTTGGCTGCGCATGCGACAATGTGTCATCAAAGGCAGAAAGCTCGCACCGAAGGCAGAACATCCATTTAGTTCTTAACCTGTTGTCGACTATAATTCCTACTGGGCTTGTCTAGAGGTGGTCCCCCAAAGACTTTTTAACCAACAGCAACAGCTACAAAAAGGCCTCCCTCATTTGACCTTGGTCGTGTGGACAGAGGGGGCAAAGGAGCCCGAGCTGCACTGTTACTGTGAGGCAGCCATGAGTTTGATTACGAAAATGATCCTGGCTGAATCCAGCTTGATCCAGCTGGATCAGGTCTCACTTCCAGCTGGATACAACGAAACCAGATCCGAAATTCAGCACCAGCCAGACCAATGTTCACCCAAGAAGCGACTGGGCCCAATGCTCGGACGAGGGCCGGCAGAAAATATGGTGCCTGGAATGCGTCTTGGACAGACATGTTTAGTGTCTTCCTCGCCCATACATCGAAAGTGGCCCCGAAGTTGCAACAAATGATGTCACTATGTTATGGGCAAGGCAAATCGTTCCCTGGGGTTTATTAGACACAAACTGTTTTTAGCACCTCCTGAAACTCGTCTGCTAGCTTTTAAATCATTTGTCAGGTCGCAACTGGAGTATGCTAGCATCATATGGGCTCGTCATCAGGATTATCTGAAAACTAAATTAGAGAGCATTCAAAACAAAGGAATGTGCTTCATTTTCCACGACTATTCACCTTACACGAGCGTTTTGGCACTGAAACGAAGAGCACTTGTACTACCTCTATTAGAAACCAGGCATAGGGTCTCACGTCTCACGTTCCTTCACAACATGTATTACTATAATGTTTCGCTCAAAGAATGTCTACTACATTCAGCCCATCGCATTTATGATAGGGGTGTGCGAATATTGAAATCTTCGAACGCAAATTGAATATGAATAGACAAAAAATGGGCTTCGAATATTAAATATGTGTCTAGTAATAAAAAATGACAAAACAAGAGGTAACAGAAGGTTTTATTGCCTTTTTAAAATAAATCAATGCAACTGCATTTTACTGGGCTGCAGCAGGCTAAAGATACTTCTAGAAATGCACTCATTACAAATTATCACGTAGGAAAATTAACTGCTCAACGTGTTCAGAAAGTAAGTACTCCCTACGCGCTGTGACAACATTTTCGCCAGTAGAAAGACCCTTTCACTCGGGAAACCTCCGAAATTTCACTAAAGTTTGAAGAAGTTTGACTTATGGACAGTGTTGCCCAACTGCTACACGAATATTTCAAATTTTGGCAAACAAATAATTTAGAAAGTACTTTATTTTATATTTCATGAAATGGTTACCATTATGTTTACACCATATAAAAGCGAAAATATGTGCTTTTAATGCTTTCATTAGTTATTAATGTGAACCAGTGATGCCAATAAACCCAACAAGTATTACACTTTTCCTCCTCCAGGTGGAGTCAACTAGCGTTTTTAATTTTCCTGCATGCACACAAAAGTCTAACTTCAGACAAACCTTTGTCGAACATCACGTTGAAGGTTCAAAAAAGTCGAACTTGGTCGAACTCGAACCTGAGCAGGTTCGCGACATCCCTAGTTTTGAGTGCACGGGAATGGCAGGAGTTTTTGTCAATGGCGATGTAATGTTCTACTCGCACCTAGCTTTTTCTTTCGAGAATTATTTTATGTTTATATTTTACTCTCGAGGTTCATTTTATTGTATCAATTTATAGAATGTGCAATTACATCACATATTGCCATAAAAGTGCCACACAACAAAGGGCTTGGTGCAAAAGAAACCGAAACTGATCCTGTCTTGCTGCCATCGGACAGATAGAAACGGAGCAGACCGATAACGCACTCATCAACACCTTTCTCAGTGAATAAACATAATCATAGGGGAATGCGTGGCAGGCAGATTATTTGTTACTTGCTGGAATATTTGCAGTTTGTGCGAATATTCGTTGTTTTTTCCGAATATGCCATTTTCTAATCGAATATGTTTCGAATAAGGAAAATATTCGATTTGTGTTCGAAATTTTGAATATTCTCACACCCTTAATTTTTGATAGACATCATCATGCTCACAAACTTCGCTCACCTCATTGTAGTATCTTACCAATTTTGCAACTTCCCGTTGCAGCTTGCCATTTCAGCATGGAACTCTTTACCTCATTGTAAAGTTGTTGCAGATAGAGCAAATTTCAGATCTTCACGTGAAATATTATTTCACATCATCCCGGAATGAATCTTGTGTGCAAAGTCATTTTTGTTTGCTGTTTTTTGTCCAAAAACTTTTTTTTTGTCCAACATGCGTATATTATTGTAATAATTAATAGTGGTGTGCTTTTGTTGTTTTCCTACGACATATGTATCGTATGTGTTATTTTGTATTGCACTGTCTCCACCTTTGTAACTCCCTCCCTCCTCATACCATGCCCGAAAAGGCGCTGTGAGGTACATATTAAATAAATAAACAAACAAAAAAATAAATAAAAAAAGCTGGCATGTCATGTTGTCGGATGTCGCCATCCTGGCAGGTGGTGCCAGAAGTCTTAACAAAAAGTGTGAGCGAACATGAGTGCCACCGTCGTCACGGCGTCCCAACTTCTGGAGCTGGAGAGTGACCTGCAGTACAAAAGGCGCCTGCCACATCCAACCCCGCCGCTGGGACGCCACCAAGGTCGCGGCCAGTGACAGCACGACGCTCGTACGATGTTGTCAGGTGGAAATCGGGGGACCACATTCGAGATCACACCCGTCAGGGACACGTTCCAGGCAGCGTGAAATGGGTTCTCACCGGGGGCTCCTCGGGCAGCTGGAAGGCCTCCTGGGGCACGCCCACCTTGGAGCCCTTGAAGCCCATCTTCTTGCGGGACAGCATCAGGGCGTCCCGCACGGCGTGGCCCAGCTGCCGCTCCGTGTCTGCCGCCGACAGGTGGTGCTTGCGGCGCATGTAGTTGGCCACCCGCTCCAGGTTGCTCACCTGGGCAGCACGGGTAACAACCTCGTTTAAATTAATCCACTCCAGAACGGGGCGGGATGTTGAGTGGACCGGGACTAGACTACCGTAACGTTCCGAGAGATAGCCCGCCAAAAATCAAGAGCAAATCGGGTGAAAACGAAAAGTGGGCTAACTTTCCGTGTGGAATCGAAAAAAGTTGTGCCCCTGCCGAACTTGTTAGCAAGACAAAGGGCAATGAATTAAAGATGACTGTACTTCCCAGACAGCAATGTTTGTTTATATTCCGCCATGGCTAACTTGCTGCCTTTACGCCGAGGTCATCATAGATGCGAGCACAGCAATTACTAGGAGTGGGTTATGCTTCGGTGTTTAAAAATAAATAGCAAATCGACTCAAAAAGAGGGGGGGCGGGTTATTTTTGAGGGTGAGCCATCTCTCGGGATACTGCAGTAGGCACATGTAGGGGATGACCAAAATGCAGCTGCAGCCCACCAAAAGCTCCCAGAGCGGAGTGTGGAACCGGAACCAAACTGTTATTTTTAGTTAAACCGGAACCAAACCAAACCAAAATTGTTGCCGCCGTCATGGAACCGAACCGGTACTGAAACGGAAAAAATTTAACAACGACCAATTTAAAACGATTGTCTTTTTTTTTTATGAACTGAATTTTAGGTCATTGAAAAATTGGCAGTGGTATCTGCTATATCTATCGGTAAACCATCATATACCGAATTACTAGCCATGAATGAGAAATGGTGGGATTTCATACCAGCTTTGTATTAGCATTCCAATTAATTATGTGATGTCACGTGTCACGCAATAGTATTATGCGATGCAGTCACGTGACGTCACGGCATCAAGTCGTCGCATAGCGTTAGTATTATGCGATGCAGTCACGTGACGTCACGGCATCAAGTCGTTGCATAGCGTTACACCATGACACTACACCACTATTTTACCCCTAATGTTAATAGATCCAATCAAGTTGTTGACAGTGTGACGCCTCATACCCCCCAAAATCGCAGTGTGTGTCAAGAAGAGATACCACTACATACTCAATTGTTGTGCGCCCGAGCACTCGACTGAGTCTCAGGACGATCATAACATTGGCAAACATCCAAGTAGCGAGTCGTGTTCAATCGAAGATGGGAATAGACAAACTCCAATAAAACTTTGTGAAGCTCAGACCGTGGCCTATGCTTTTGCCATTCCCAGATGGACATTGGCAGTATACAATTAGCATCAAATCATGTGATCGCTTGTTCTCCTTGCGAGTTGAGGGGGAACGCTGCTTATGTGTTTTTCTGCGACTGCAATTTCGTAGAGAGAAAAGCTAATGCATTTTCCAGAAGTTATCAATGTCGAGGATACGTTAGAAGTGGAATACATATACTGACACTGCAAAAGCCGCTGCACGGTCCGTTTTAACATATACTATCGCGAACCGTATGAGCGGCAATGCCGGAGCGCGTGGCCTTCGATACATGCGCTGCACTACGTTGAGGATGATAAAACAGCGTGGTGGAGAGCGGGTACTGCAATCAGATGAACACATTGGAGTAAGCACTCTCTCTCCCAGCCCTGTCTCCACTATGGTGTTCTATCAGCCTCGAGGTAGCACAGGAGGAGTTGAAAACCACGCTAGAGTACTGCACGGGCCTAGTTCTTGAGGCCCGGCTTGGTGCGATGGGATGCCTACACCTGATCAGGCCCGGCCCATGCATCTCTTAAATTCCAAGCTGCCCTGGGAAGTTGTTGGTGCATTTTGTTCGTTTAGCCCAATTTGCATAAAAGATGCTGTCAAGATGTTGTGTCGGTATAAAAAATCTGAGTGTCAACATAGCGATGTTCATAGCACTTGTTCAAGAGATGAATAAATGTTTTGAAACATTACTAGAAAGCATATACAAGTCCCAGATTTTATGCAGTCCATTATGAGCTGAAGTCATAATGGGTTATAAATGTTCAGTATTTACGTGTTCGTCTGTTGGCATTTCGGCTTTTTCGCTTTTTCAAATCTAAACGATCATTGCGTTAGCATTTTCTTAATGTTTTCCAAAGTGTGCTACATCATTGCATGAGCCTGGCCTGGGACCGGAAAAAATTCATGCTTTTTAGCCTGGGCCCGGCCTGAGACCAGAAACAATTCGTGCTACCCGACCCGGGCCCGGCCCTCAAGCTGGGCCAAGCCCAGGCTTTCAAATCGTCCTGGTGCCATGCAGAGTTCTAGGCCACTCGATCTGGCGTTCCCGCTCGTACTGTTCACGATAGTAGGTAGCACGGAGGCACATAAGTATGCTTCCATTACTTCTGAACTGCAACAGAATGCTGTCACCGAGTGTAGAAATATTGAAACTACTAAATGAGACTTAATAACCAGACCATACATTACGTAGAACTACAAGTCTGTACAAGGGAATGGGGGATACATACAAAAAAATACCCTCACAGAGATCAGGAGGTTTGTTCTCAGGTTCTTGCTATCAGCGTCGACCACCTCTGCAATTTGCTTAAACTTCCCAGTCCTTGGGTGCAAAATGACTCAAAAATGATTGTCCAATAAACAGAGGAATGACAGAGAAAAAGGGGCAGGGTAGTTCTAGAAACATACCGTGTTAAAAAAGTTTTTTGGAGCCATATCTACAGCGTGTTCCCCCCAAGAGAATTGCAGGGTTTGTTTCACCTCGAAAACAAGTGACTCATCACCAAACACTCATCCTCCACCCAAAATCTAGCGATAGCAGTACAAACTAGATGCCAGAGTTGCAGAACTAATCATCATCTTATTTAAAAGTTACAGTAAAACCCGATTATATCAAACCCGGTTAATTCAAATTATTCCTCGTTTCAAACTATTTGTGAAAAGACTAGTAGCTGCAATAAAAATGCATAGAAAAAAATGCGGTTACAACGAACAAAAATTGCAGCGTCTCCCGATATATCAAACTGCCAAGAGCACCATTTTGCTCTGCAACCTGGCTTTCCCCCAACACACGCAAACTCATTGGGGGAAAGCCAGCTTGCAGAAAAGGCTGGCTTTTCTTTTTCTTTTAGGCGGTCGTGTCGACCGCCCGGAAGAAACAAAAGAAATCTCTTTAGCAAAAAGAGCGGGGAGAGGGCGAGCCGGTGAAACCTTGAGAAACGAAGAAGCAGCCACTGGGAGTAGCCGCGTGGAGCGTCCCTCATGACGTACAGATGCTCTTTCGAGAGTAGCTCAACTTTTCTAAATGTGGCATACTTGTTCGTTGACAAATTCATTAAAACTTTTATATAGAATTACCCGTTATATCAAACTGGTAGACAGTTTTTGGTGAGTTCGATATATAAACGGGTTTGACTGATATTGTGAGCGATGTTGTAAGCGACGGTGGAAAAATGGCAGCGACGAAGCCTTCAAATACATGAAGTTGAATGGCACCAGTTACCGAGAACGGCCCCCATTTTCCCATTGAAATTTTCAAAAAATCAATTATAACTTCTTTTTGTTTTAATTAGATAGCAGTTAGCTTCAAAACATTGGCATCTGTTTCGTGCCACTAGCATTTCATTTGGGCAGAGGATGAGCGTTTGGTGATGCATAGTTTAATTTTCCAATGAACAAAACACCATAAATTGTTTTGGAACATGCTGCACAGAGAGACCACAGAGCGTAGCCCTGGAACTACTTTGTTTGCACAAACACTTGTGCCAGAAAGCGCGTTTCTATGTTGCCACATGCTCGCATTGTTCCTCACAATGCTGCGCCAAGCAAAAATTGTGTTTCTCTCAAATACACAGCATGCACTTAGGGATCAGCTGCCATTTTAGCAGCCTAGCTGCTGATCGCGTACCTTCTGCAGCATACATATCCCACCGCCAAATTTCTTTTTGTCCGCAAGAAAAAGTGGTAACGACCGTCAGCATGGTGCAATGATGTCAAGTCACGACATTTATTAGAAAAAGTTCCATCTCCTGGTCAAACGCAGTGTTCACATGATATCAGCCAAGCAGACACAATCCAAGTTATGGAGCTTTCCCAGTATGCAGCAGTCTTGCGGGTAAGGAGACTAAAAATGTTGAAGTGCATGATTGATGAAGCTCATGAGCTGTAAAGTGAGGGCAGATGCACGTGCAAGTAAAACTGAATATGATACGAGCCTCCCGACAGCAATATTTTTTGCAATGTTTCTAGCTCCTGCTGGTGCCTAAGTGTGATCTATATTAGGAATATTATTTGTGGGGATTTCTATGGAGCCGCGGGTCAAAACGCTCGGCCTCCCTCGCCGTGAACTCCGGCCTGTTTGTGAAGCAGGGAGTCCCCTCTTTAAGGGCCCTCCCCTCACTCTTTCCCGGGGGGACTTCCTTCCATTCCCTTGCTTGGATACAGCTCATGACTGACAGGTGAGGAGGTTTTGCCCCGTATTGTTCTGCTGTCGGGAAATGGACTCCTCCAGTGACCGCGAAAGAGATGGAAGTGTTTTGGGGTCCTCTCCGATGCTTTTCTGATCTTGGCTCTCCAGCACCCCGCGTCTGACGGGTAAGGACCTTTGTCTTAATTTGCCAGCACAGGAGGCATTTTGGATGGGGACATAGTAGTTAATTTTAAGAGTTTTAATAAATGCTCTTGGACACTATCTTTACTCTGGCACGTGTGTGTTCTCTTCTGCTATATACGAAAGAAGGAGACAGGGCAACTGATTATTGGCACCGACAGAGGTATTTATTGAACCGACCCATGGTAATGTAGCCCTAAACATGGTCTACATCTTCGCGGAAATGTGGGAACCACACCACTAGGTTTGACGACTTTTTTGAGATCGTAGCCACTGTTGAGATAGCCCTCTGGTTCCTCTATTGGTACCACTGTCAGTAGTTGCATCTCCATGTCAATTTTTTTTTTTTTTTGTTTTACAGTAAAGCGATTTTTTATTGGATTTTTCAAAGAATTATACATTTTGCGTATTAGCCTTCAGATCTATCATGTGAGCACATGATTCATCTTTACATACCCTGTAAACCGGTGTTTCACAGTGTCAAACATGAAATAAAGAAACTTGTTTCTGCAGACCGGCCAAACAAATGCCATATTTTCATGCTGCGAGCTCCCGTGTCGCTTGCATGCAGTCAGTGGTGTAGCCAGGATTTTTTTTTTCAGGAAATAGGGGTGAGGGGGGGCTGAGGTGGCCTCCACCCCGGATAAACCACTGCCCACAGTGATGTCAACTTCATACAGTACACTTTTGGTAAAGGTAACGTGCCTGTCGGCACATTGTTGAAAATGCCGTGCTGCAAGCCTCAAAGATGGCGACCTCTTCATCTGAGTTTGGACCCAATTCTGGACGAGGACTTCAAAGTCGCGGTGACCGTTGGTTTAAAAAAAAAAAATTTCTCGCATGCTGACATCTTACATGGTCTGCTATTGATCACAGTATACAATCATTAAGCATTCATTGAATATCCTACTTCCAAACTGGCAAAAAGTATTTTTAAACAAAAAAAGAGCTAAAAAGATGCGTTCCACAAATTTTGGAGTTCATTATACAATTGTGCAGCTTCATGATTTCGCCGTACAAGGTGCTAGGGTTCGGCAAAGGTGCAGGGTTCAGGAGTGACACAAGCCTGGCGACCTCGGGAAACATTTTGCATGAAGAAAAAAGCTCGAAGGAAAAAATTATTTTAAGAGATTAGTGCAGATCGGCAAATTTGAGAATCCAAATGTGAGCGCTGCATCAGAGGTGCTCAGATTGCTGAGGAACGCTTTGAGTAACTTGATGCTTCACTGCAATCTAGAAGCATCCCATTCCGAGTGGCCCCCTATTGCCTCCCAAAGCAGGAATGGCACGCCACCATCTTTAAGGCAGTTTGAGTCATGCTCCTGATATTTTCGATAGATGGTGCCACAAGTATGAATAAGGTTTTTCATAACTTAAAAAAAAAAAGCCCATCTCATTTATTAAAAATATACATCGTAACTGAATGCACTCCCCACTATTAAACAAACTTCTAGAAATTTTTGCCCGGCATTGCTACCTTGGATAGACATGTGCACGTTCAAACCGGTTCAAACCGGTATTTTTGCTTTCCAGAGCTGATCCAGAAATGAACGGAAAGCGGTAAACCTGAACCCAAACTAATAACATTTTCGGTTCGACACTCTGACCCAGAGTACCCTAATGTCATGACCTCATCAACACTGAACTACGCCAAGGTCTGGCTTGCAGCACATTCAGCGCAACAATAATGGACACAGACTGGCACATTGGCGCATGTACTTTGTATAGATTCTGAGATTCAAATAAAACAGGGGGTCCACACTTGCAATAGCAGTTAGCATCAAATCCCTCGTGGGGATTGCAATATTCTCGCGCAAGGCCGAGCCCATAAAAGCCCAATGCCCGAGAAGACCAGTCGCTTCACGGCCTCAGTACTGGGAGAGCGGTTGCCGCACCAAGTTTGCTCTTCAACTCCGGAGACGGAGGACGTGTGCTGTTGTCCTCCCCCGAAGATATGTGGCTTCTATGGCTCTCCGGTCGATGGTGGCTCGGGGCTTTTTTGACACCTTCCCCACTCACTCAGCCGCAGTGTGTTTAGAAAACCATTGTCCTAATAAACGCTGCTGGGTCTGAATTGTCCTTTGGTATGGTGTCACTACTGGTATTTGTTGTAGGTTTAGAAAGAGTTATATATGTAAAAACAGGGGACGGGACAACACATCTTTCATGTGTTGTCCCGTCCCCTGTTTTTACATATATAACTCTTTCTAAACCTACATCATTACCAACGCGCTCACTAAGAAGTTTGGTATTTGTTGCAGCCAACAAAAGAAAACAGTGCGACAATCACTTTCTGGTAGCATGGCTGCACGGTGGTACTGTTCTCCTACGGCACCAAACCAGGTATGCAGCCAGGATTTTGATTCAGGGGGGGAGGGAGGGAGGGGGGGAGGGGGCACCCATGACAAAATGCTGTATGAGGAAGAGGGGGGAGGGGGGAGAGGAGGCCCCAGCAAGATGAAAGATTTCGGGGTGGGGGCGGGCCCCATAGGGTTACCCCCTGGCTACGTGCTTGCACCAAACCTTTATTGGCTCGGCCTATTGCAAGACGTTGGCCTCACCTGTTTCTGCTGTCGGATGGAGTCGACAGCGTCCCAGAGGTGCTGCACAGTCTGCGGGCACGACAGCCTGCGCTTGCACGTCGCCATGTTGGGGCCCACCTCTGCGAGAGACAGACATACATAGGCTGTTAACAGTGTGGCTTCTTTGCTGCACCAAGCAAAATAGCTTAGTGAATATTAGATTGTTCTCAACCCTCTATTGAATGTGTGTTATTTGCTCCAGTTCAGATACCGCTGAAACATGGAAGTACTGTACATCACTTTATTTTTGCGAGCTCAATATTTCACAATTCTTGTGAAGTGAAAAGTTCTGGGCGTATTTCGTGGGTGCAAACATCTGCTTAATGAGTAGTATGCTAAGTGTATGTCATCATAGTGTGACACCTTTGTGTGATCAATATTTCACAATATTTTACAGATAGTGTGTTGAAGCTAGGTTAACTTCAGTATTCACGCCCAAAGAAGTGCGCCGGCAAAGCAGACGTCAGCAACAACATGGTTGGTAGTGCAATTGTTGAGCCTGCTCAGCTGCTTACCAAATTGGGCTGTGAAAAACCTAACTGGGATATTTGCTGCAGCAATAGACCCTTTCCGAAATTCAGAGCCATCTGGGCCCATTTTCTTGAACGCGAACCGTGGGTTAAAGTTAACTATTGCCCCTAGAAGAGGGAATTCTAGGTCACGTGACTGGGAGAGCAGGGGCGCCGAGGGAGGAGCAGTACCTAGAAGCAAAATGACTGCGACATCGCTTAATGAGGGCTAATAGTTCTTCTTGGTTCTGCTGAACATTCATTTCGATCCGGCTGTTATATTAATGACGCACCATCAACCTATTAGCACGTCAAGCAAAGCGTAGTTCAGAGGGACTACTAAACTATCTGACGGCGCAGCATTCCGCGAACGCATCACTCTTCAGCAGTCCGGGATTCAAGACATATGACGGTACATAAGCCTTGCAAGTGTTTTTATAATGAGTTAAAAAATGTTTTGCGAACGAGTGTTGGTATATATTTATACTAACATCTTTAATTTGTTATACTATGCACGCCAACTCGTGAGCAGCGATTACTTTGCGAAGAAAGGGGGTTATCCTCGATAAAGTCTTCGTTCCGGGTGAACAATTGGGAGATTGTACTGCTTTTTTGTTCGCAGTGCGCCGACAGTATGCCGACAGCATTGAGGTCTTTACATGTCCCCAGTGGCAAGCAATTCAACGGTGAAGAGCAGCTTAGCTCCTCGTCACCGGTGGATCGGTTGAGCAAAAGAAAAAGGGGGCAAACAGTTGAGATCAGCAGGAATCGCAGAAACGTGCATCGCAAGGAACAAAAATGAGATTACAGCGCCGGCGTTGCCACACTGGAAGGCACACGGGAAAGTAATGCGTTGTTTATGGCAAAACATATTGAAGGAAATGTTTCTTACATTTTCGAATATTCGTCGGCAAACTCTAGCATAGTAGCTAAAATTTCTTCGTACCATCTGAAGCAAATAAATTGGTCTTCAAGTACAACATTACTGTATTTTGACTTAAAATACCATACTAGACTGATAACAACCAGCGGAAAAAGAGGTAAACAAAATGACTGGCTTGTTTCACCAATAGATGGTGCATCTTACTGCCCAATCAAAAATAATTATTGTTGTTGTATATCCAGCCGTTTATTACAGTACCTAGGTACTTTTTCCTTCATGGGCACCGTGGTTTACCAAAATGGGTTTACCATCGCTCCGAGAAAACCGGCCCTGGTGGCTCAAATAGCAGTTTGACTTTTGCCGTACTAGTGGCGGCAATGAACCTCTAGTTTGCAGTATTGTATCGGGCACTGTCACTTTCGCGAGTGAACAGCAGACGAGAATGTGCGCTTAACTGTAAGCCCTTTCTCAATCTTTTTCAGTGTCGATGGCAAAAAAGATGCAACCAGTCAGAACGAAGTGCCAACCCATATAGACGCCTCAATAAAGTTATATACATCAATTGGCTTTGATACCAATAGTGTGCTAATAATAGATTGTCTGGACCAGAGTTTGAAATGAAAACTGACGCAGCTCTTGCATTTAATTCCTGCTTCGGATCGTGCTAACGTCTCAAATGTTTATAGGCCTCAAACCATCAGCCTAGGGGCATCTTCAACTTTTTCCTTCATCAGTAAACAGAAGGCCGCCATTAGTATGGCACATACAAAATTTTTCAGATGATGATAGTGATCAAAGTGGACAGACGAAATTTTGGAAAGGGTCTATACTGGTGTCTAGAGGTTAGCAATGAGGCTACTTTTCCACTTTGAGTTGATAAAACTGTAAGGTGACTCGTCTGCAAACTTTGGGGCCTAAAAGATGATCCGTCTAGTTTCGGCCTACTAAAGCGTTTTGTGAGAATACCCGACATTTTGTGGGGTCTCTCTAACGCTATTTTAGGTAAGACATTTGCTTGCAGAATGAGAATGCATGCAGACTAGGATGTACATAGCTATAGACTATAGATATGAAGAGGCAATACATCAAGTGTGTGGAGAGGAGGATGAGACAGCTGTGACATTCAATTGTAAAGGGCTTGACCTGGCAGTTTCCGAAGGAGTCACTGATTTGGTAAATGCACTGGTGTTTAAGGAGAAAGAGAGGGGAAAAAATCATTGGGAGGAGCAAATATTCAAACTTTCAAACCTAAATGACATAAAAAACTATGTCACTCTTCCAAGCATCATTGTGGGCAGGGCGTGATGCACTCTTTTTGCATGCAATTTTTAAACCAGGAGAAAAGACGAGACACTTGATTAATATCTAGAAAATTGTTACCTTTTAGCAAATTCTTTAAATTTATCTGGCCTCTAATAGTTAAGTAAAAGATTTCAGGTAATCGGTCAATTTACCGTGACGACTATCTCCTCAGATAATGTCTGCCGAGCCTGATAAACACAATCCAGGGGCCCTAAGCTGGACGCTTGGCGAAAACGACAGCGAGAAATTCGGCGGCCACGATTGGCCAACGCCACACTTGACCTCGGCGCCGGCCGATCATAGCCACCGAATTTCTCGCCGAGTTTTCTGCCAAGTGTCCAGATTAGGGCCCCAGGATAGAGTCAAACTCTACCCCACTCCCAGAACCCCCCCCCCCTTTTTTTTTCTTTTTAATCTGTACAAATTAAAATTACACACCTTTTATATACCTATATCGAACGTGCAAGCTTCACTTATTTTGCAACTCCAAGCGAAAATCCCGCTAACAATACCAGCCAGCCTGTAGCACCTGTGACAAGAAAAACACCACAATTCCACGAAGCAAAAAAACAAGAAAAAGGGAAGCGAAGATAAACAAAGCGACTCCCACTTCGCCCAATGTAGATCAATCAAGTATAAACAAATAAGAAAAAAGCACCAATAAGCAAGAAAGAAGAAAAAAAAACGAAAGTATTAACAAGGCGTTTAAAGCCAAGCGTTACTGTGCAACCACTGAGGACATAGTTGACCAGCCAAGGACATCCTTTTTCTTCTTATTATTGGGGTCAGGGAAGAATGTATGCAGCTCTGCCTTTTGTGCCGTGCCCGCTTCAAAATACAGTTTGTTGTTTTACGTAGAAAGAAATGAAGCCTTTTTGGAAGATGAAGGTCAAACACCCGTGAACAAAGCTTAATCTTTTTCTTTTTCATTAATGAACTTTTTGTTGACTGAAGAAAGCTGAACAAGAGGAGCTGGTGAGGGTTGATTGTACTGAACATCGAGAATTGAGAGTTTTAGCAGATTGTTTTTTCGCCCCGATAACGATACCTCCTCTCCCCTCCAGCGGCCTTGGGCATGCATCATATCGTTTTCGGGTGTCGTTATCGGGGTGAAAAAACGATCTGCTAAAACTCTCTAATGACGAAGGACAGAATTGATCGTCCTCATGTCATACTTGCACAATGTGCGGCTAGTGACATTCGGCCTTTCGCTCATTAGAGAAGTCCGGTTCTTAAATATATTCTTAACTGTGATTATTTCCTGTGACTTTCGCTTAATTTGAGGTACGCAGAAACATTACAGGTTTCTGTTTGAATCAGGTTGAGAGGAAATTACCAGGTGATGATTTCCAGGTTTCTATGTCGATGTCCATTTAAAAAGAAAACAAAAAAACATTTACTTGGAAGGAAAGTTTAGTGGATGGTTTCGGTTTGCTGGTTCGTTTGAATGATACTACAGAGGGTCCAATAAAAAATGCCTAAAATAAAAACGCTGACGACTGCGCTCGTGTGCCATCCACGATCAAAGGAGATGAAGCAGCAACCAATGCACCGTCCACGCAGGTCGGATAAACCGGCAAACGTGCTGGACAAAGCCCTCCCTCCTGTAGTTCGATCTCCTCGCCAATATTCGGATTCATAACATTGGTGCTTCACGAAAAAGTGTGTGCCAATTCAGGCCATTGCACGTGACGTCACACAGCGATGTTCCGCTGCCATCGCGCCGCACCAACCGGCGGAGAGCCAGCCCGTCTCGCCACTTTTGTTTGGCCGTCGGTCTCTGCACGGTTTGATAGCTGCAGCACATTCTCAATTATCTTTTGAGCTTTAGTTAAGGTTTTAAATCACATAGTTTACAGACAAGTCTTCTAAATGGAGTCTTTTCGGGAGAAACAATACTATCGTCGGGTTTGCTCCTTGTGCTAAGCATTCGGCAATTTGATACTTTAGACCCATGTTACGGATAAAAAAAGCAGGAAGCTGGATGGCCAAGAAAACATGCTTTTCGTTTAAGGCTCGTCAAATTATGATGCGCTGGAGAAATGCAGCCTTCTGCGGCAGCGATATACCTGGTGCGTTCTAAGGCCTTTCCCGCATGCTTTTCAATGGGTGGAGGCGAACAAAAAGAGTTCAAAATAAGGACTGAACGCAGAAGGCTGCATTTCTCCAGTGCGTCATAATTTGACGAGCCTTAAACAAAAAGCATGTTTTTTGCTTTTCGTTGCGTTTTGAGAAATACTGTAAACGACTAAATTTTCACGAATTTCGCGGATTGCCCACAATTCACGAAAAACACATACCGCGAACTATTCGGACAATATGTGAACGCTATGGAAGCTACACTCGATTCGCGAAAATTAGAGCCCGCGAATAATTGCGAACTTTCAGCTTTGGTCCAATTCGCGAAAATTTGAGCCTGAGAAAATTAAGTCGCTTACAGTATTAACTATATAATTAATATAAACAAGAAACAGCAATGGTCCTAAAATTGAACCCTGCAGAACACCATATGCTATTTGTTTATGATCTGATTTAATGCCGTTAAAAATGGTGAATTGCGACCAACAGCTCAAGCAACTAGATACCAGTTCCCCCCCCCCTTGCACTTTCCCCCTTATTCCGTATACTCTGAGGTTATTGAAAAGTATTTGGTGCTGAATGGAGTCAAAAGCTTTTTTAAAGTCAAGAAATATTCCGATTGTGCATTGTTTATTTTCAATATTGGTAATAATGTTTTCTTTAATGTTAACGAGTGCTGTTTCTGTTGATTTATTCTTCTGAAAACCAAACTGCTTTTCTGTAATTATTTTATGTTTTGTAAAGAAGCTAATCAATCGACTGTTTAGTATATGTTCTAAAATTTTCAAAAACACACGTAATAGTGAGATGGGTCTATAATTGTTCAGGTCGCTTTGTACACCACCCTTATGTATAACACAGACTCGCACTACTTTCATTCAGTTGGGAGAACAACCTGTCCGCAAAAATGCATTACATATGTGTGTTAACGAAGCAGCAATAATTCTGGATATGGCTTTGATTGGTTCGGCTTTAAGGCAGTCTTCACCTGCAGCTTTGCTATCTTTAAGACTAGCAATCACTGCGAGTATTTCTTTCTCATCAGTCGGGGAGAGGAAAATAGAGTTAGATGGGCTCTGACTTATATATGACGTGACATTGTCTACACTGGTTTGGGGAGAGGAGGGTGCACCTGATGTTAAGAAATGAGTGTTAAATATATCAGAGCTGTTTACCTGTGTAGTTTATGCCGTCAATCGCGAGTTTACTTGGAGGTGGATTTTTATTTTTGGATTTTCATTTTTTATTATTTCGCATCACAACCGAAGGAAGAAACGGGGAAGTTGCTTTTGTAAAAATTTAAAGTGACGAGCTAATCATCTACAATCTTCTAGAGGGAGAATAGCGAATTCTGGGCAAGTCTGGGACACATAAAAGAGTGTCCCAGTGAGAAGGGGGTTCCTCCTTCCCCTCTTCTCTTGTGATTCCCGGAGAGCTAACGGGATGGCGTCCGGTCTCGCCAAACAAAAAGTGAGAGCTGCAAGTTCGCGGAGCGGGCCTACTGGACTTCGGCCGCAAAAGCGCGGTGCCATAGTCGCAAGAGTCCAATCGAAACTTCGACCCCAACTTTGTGCTTGAGGAGTCTGGAGCTTTGCCTCTCCTCCAGGCAGAGTGACCCAAACGGAAAGACCCACAAAGTGACGTGAGGATTGACCTGATTTTCTCGTGAGCAATCAAGCTGGGCCAACACCGCCATGGGTTGAATTTTCAAAGACACTTAAAGCAAGTGCTGATTGTTGGGCAAGTTGGTATGGTACATTAGAAAACATGATTGCGCTTTGAAGGCGGGGCGAAGGAAGAACAGACACCACAGAGCGCTGACGTTCAACTGATTTAATTCAAGAGCCTCAGCGTAGAAACACACTGCGTCACCGCACCACATCTCAACCAATCCGTGGCCTTGCCACGGACCGCAAGTACACTAAAGGCTGAGCTCCATGGAGCGAATTATGCGACAAAAAACTGGCGAATGTCGCTTGACGGCACGCTTGCTTTGTGCGTGACGTAGCAGCCACGGTGCTGATTCCACGCTCAGAGCAAAAGCCGCCGGACGAAATTCGTCGATATTTCGCAGCATATTTGTCTCATGGAGTTCAGCCTTAACTCCTTATCCGCCAAGTCAATTGACGCCACACTGACACAACAAGTGCTGAAACTATTTATAGCGTCAGCCTCCACAGTGGCGTCACAACGGGGGTGCGGCGGGTTGAAGGGTGGGGGGCGGACCGCCCCGGGTGCAGCGCTCCGGGGGTTGTCGCGACGGGCCGGTGGGAAGAGGGGGTGTCGCCGCGGGGCCCGGGTGCCGCTGACCCTAGTGACGCCACTGAGCCTCCATAATCTCTCACAGTCTTATCTTTGTGCCTATCGAGAACAGTATTTGCTTTTTTCTACTGTTCTCGCTAGGCACCAAGATAAGACTGTTACAGAGATTATGGAGGCTGATGCGATAAATAGTTCCCGCACGTGTTGAGCTTTCGTAGATCGTTTTCGCCGTCCCGCAAGGCCCTCCGCAACCCACTACGATAGCGGGAACTCCACAGTCAAGGCTATCGGTGCGCGGGCGCAGTAGCAACTTTTTCGTTGCGGAACGCTTAGCGGAGGGGGCAACGCGGTCTACGAAAACTCCCGTCAATTGACTTGGCGGATAAGGAGTTAGCATACTTGCGGTCCGTGGCGGGGCCACGGATTGGTTGAAATGTGGTGCGGTAATGCACTGTGTTTCTACGCTGACGCTCTTGAATTAAATCAATTGAAAGTTAGCGCTCTGTGGTGTCTGTTCTTCCTATGTCCCTGTCTTCAAAGCGCAATCATGTTTTCTAAGTCCAGTGCTTAAAGTCTCCCGTAAGTTGAAAGGGGTCCCTCCAAGAATGGGGGGGGGGGGGGGTGTTCTCACGAGATGTATTAGATGCATATAAAATAAACCACACTGCTGACTCTGCCCACACTGTACATGCAACCCTCAGACTGCTAATCCCCAAATGTCATATCCCTGAAAACAAGATATTTTATTGCAAGATATGATTATGATTTCACTAATAGTAAGGGTGTGGAGGAGGGTCCCAGGTCATTCGTTAAAATTAGTGGGGGGCCTAAGACCCCCTGAGACCCCCCAGACTTTAAGCATTGTTTCTAACACTTAAAGCACGAGTGTTGCGCCGGCGTTTTCCTCTAGGCCTAACACTCGTGTCCCTACCGACTGAAGGAGAACCCCAGCCGACCGCTGACGCCGCACTCGCGGCCAATCCGTGCTGTTTCAGAGTAAGTCAAAACGCGGTCGAAGGCTCGAACACACAAACTAAAAAAGCAAAGTCACAGGGCATTCACTGCGGTTTATCGGTTTAACTGGCGATAGAACACGCACAAAAAAAATGAACGATGTTGCACATTCGGCACCTGTGATCAGGGTTGCCTGGTTGGGCTATAAAAAGCCAAATTGGGCTAGTTTCATTTGCAGTTTTCAGGTAGTTGGCTATTTGGCTAGTATTGGGCTATTTCTGACCTGTGCTGGAACCAAAATGCCTGAAAGCACTTGGGTTTATAAGTTTAAATGTGTTTTTTAGAGTAAATAGATAGTCTTTATTCAACCCTGGAGGGTCGCAGCACCACAGAAAGGCCATCGGCCCGTACCTGAGGCCTGTGGTGCCGCAGTATAACAGGAACTTAATACAACAGTAACAAGGACATTAACGGCAATTAATGTTTAACACAAAGGTCATATGGGATGGTACGTGTCGGTCCGAAAATGAGGTGTCCGTCACTGCCGGAGGACGTCTAATGCCTCCTTGCACCAGGCTTTTATGTCCTCTTTCTCTTGGGGGGCACTTTAGTCCCTTAACCCTGATAAGTATGCGACAGCCAAGAAATTCGTCTTCTTTTTGAGCGCCTTGTGCAATTGTTTACCTCCGAATTTTGTCCGAATGCAAGCATGTGTTGTTATTCCTCTATCTCAACAAGTGACGGCGCGATTCCTTGTGGCCTTAACAGCGCCTGTTCTACGCATTCTTTAAGTTGTCTGTTGATTGGCTTGCACCTATACTTTGTGTTTAATTCTGCATAGTTCTCCCGTGACGTCATTCTGGTCGTCATGCCCCGATAGTAACCGTCCCAATACAGTGGAAGGTATGTTGTCATGCGCTTGTACGAGCGTTTCAGGAGGTTCGCCGAATGTGCAAGGGACGCCATTTCTGGGACATTTGGTAAATAAAAATGTATTATGTGTCTTTTGTGCTCAAAATAAACGTTTCAAATGATAAGTGTGTTTGTTTCTTTTTTTGGCTATTTTTGGGCTATATTTCGTAGACGTTTGGGGGGTTGGAGTCCAAACACCTGGCAACCCTGCCTCTGATTGGTGCCATATCCTCTCGTAGCACCTTAGAGCCACTGAATGAGCTGAGCTTAGAGTATCGGCACTCCGTCCCCAACATTGTTGTGGGCGCCGCCATTTTGGCTCGTATGCAGAGCAGATGCAACTGCCGATCGTTTTGATTCAAAAGTGTGGCTTCCTCAGCATTCGATTCGGTGTTAGGAAGCTCATGTAATATTGCTTTGCTCTGTCACGAACTGCTGAAACATTTGTGGAGAGCGGAAAAGTGTTTTCTGTGATTTCAGATAAAGCTTCAGATAACTGACAACCATGATTTTAAGACACAAAATGGCAAAGTGCCGTTACTCTGAAGTGTAGCTTATTTAGTGGCACTATAGCACCTGCTGCGCCGACTTCAGGTGAAATGAAGTACAGGGGCCCTAGACGAGTTTGACGAGTTTAGAGCTCCCGGTTCAGGGGCCCTAGACTCGTGAAACAGAAAATTGAGGCCAAAGTTTACGAGAACGGAGCGACCCGATTAGAATCTCGCGAAGATGACGCCGCGCTTTTGTCGCCGAAGTCTAAACGGAGCACTTCGCGAACTTTCAGCTCCAACTTTGAGTTTGACGAGCCAAGAGCCCCCCTGCACTACGGCCTCGTGATCTAGCATGTGCTGGCGCGGCGCGCCAAATCAGCACCGATTAACGTTTCAGCCATTGCTCTAACCAACGAGAGGAGATGAAGACTCACCGAACAGACTGAAAGAGTACATGCTGGACACGGCCATGACCTCCTGGCCAGCTCGCCGCCACAAGCAGTCCGCCAAGTTCAGAGGCCGCTCGTCAAGACTCCCGCACACACGACACACGCGTCCCCAAGAAGCGGTCAGCGAGAACACAGTGGTCTACCAAGAGCGCACGTGAAAAGCGCGCATCCCCATTCCAGGCCGAGGAGTGGCGCTTTCTTCTTCCCCTCGCCCGTTTGCCCCCGCAGCACCCAACACCAAACGCTTGTCCGGGCGGCCGCCCTTCATCTTCGACTTGACCGACGCCAATTACCGGTTTACGACACCTCGACCGAGGCCAGCGATGGAACCGCAGAGGAGCCCGACAAAAGCGCGGCGACTCTCTCCCCATTTAGGGACAGAAACCGGCTCACGACGACACAGGCGGCACAAAGGGAGGCGCCCTTCTCTTAATTGGTTGTGTCGAGACGCTTTCTTCCCCCCTCGTCATCGCACCGGGCTCCCGACGTCCCCGTTTTTGTTTAGTCCACAACGGCAACAAGTTCTTCTCCGTCCGTTTCCACTTCACGATGGAGCTAGGGAACATCCCAGCCAGTCCAGCGCCGTGAACGAAACTTCGCGCCCGAGCGCCGCTGCCAACGTTGGTCGCTGAAACCCTCCGGGAAGTCACGTGACACTCACGCGGCGTTGGATTGGCTGGGATAGCACGTAGCGTCCGGCCCGGTCCATCGTAAGTTTAGAGCGACAAAACGGCAGCGTGGGAACGACGGAAACCGTTCAAGGAGAGACACGGCCGCATTGGCACCCTGCGGCGAGGACGCGCGGAGACGGTACCTCCTCGGTGTCGTCTTTGGTGCCTCTCTGGTGTCCATCGCCAGTGCATGCGACGAAACGCAGCGAGGCTGTGCAAAATGGGCTCGGCGTGCGGTCGTGTATCGCTACTGCACGATGCATGTTAAAGAAACTCAATGCTGGCGGCGGTATACTGCACTGGCCAAGTTTCTCATCTCCAGCAGAGACACCAGACGCTCAGTGATACACACAACGCCACGAATAACCAAAGAGTATGTGATGGTAGGGAGTTTTCGTAGACCGCGTTTCGCCCTCCGCTAAGCCCTCCGCAACGAAGTCGCTACTGCGCCCACGCGCCGATGGCCTTGACTGTAGAATTCCGAGTATCGTAGCGGTTTGCGGAGGGCGTTGCGGAATGGCAAGAACGGTCTACGAAAACTTCCTGGTGTCTCTGAAGGCCATTGGTCGGTATTCAACCCGTAAGTGTTCTTTCCAGCGTAGATCCACCCTCCCCCTCCCCGCCCTTCACCCGGAGAAACGCTAGCCACTCGGGTGCGTGATTTCTTTTGATTAGCGAGTTTTCTTAGATCATTTTCGCCGTCCCGCAATGGCTCTCCGACGCAACCCGCTACGATACCCGGAACTCCACAGTCAAGGCTTCTTCGTTGCGGAGGGCTTAGCAGAGGGCGAAACGCGGTCTACGAAAGCTCCCTATTGTTTAGTCGCGCATCCCTTTCTCTAATAGGCAGAGGGGCTGCGACTGGCTCCGATAAATTTTTTTCGACAGTTTCGACCTTGGAGCCAGTGGGGGAGGCTGAAGTCACTGAATCCGGGGGAAGTAGTGCGAAGCTTTCCGTATGGTCGCCATTAGTCCATAGAATGACTAGGGTGCCTCCATGTGCGCACAGGGAGGCACCCTATAAATGACTATAGTCGGTTACAAGTCAAGAAGGTAGGAGAAGCTCCTCCCACAAGTGTGATGCGCCCGTTTCAAATCCCCTCCGCAGTCGAAAGAAGAGTTCACTGGAAACGCTCCTTGTTCCTCTTCAATGGATTCCCACTTGTCTCCGATCCCACTTTTTAAGAAAGCGACCTTTGTATTCATCGGAGAAGGAACCGAGCCCCTGAAAGCAGCCTTTGTATCCATCGGGGGGGAAGCTAATCCCCGAAGGTCGTACTGTTTCCGTCGGTGGGTGGAACTCTAATCTCCCTCTCGTGGCTTCCACAATGCTAAGTCAAAGTCGAAAGATAAAGCAAATATGTACAGAAAGGCAAGACCCTCCTCGCGCGTTGGCCGCGACGTCACGGAAACGGTGGGACGCTATTGGATGCGGAGGTGCGGAGGGATATCCGATTCCCTTTGAGGGGCATTTGCCGCTACCTTCTTAACCTGTAACCGACTATAGTTTCGCCTTGACCTCTCCATTCTTGGTTAGCCTATCAAAGTTTGCTGGTGACGGGTAGCTTTCGGGAGCCGTTTCTTGTATACAGAGATTTCGCTATCCACACGCAAAAGAAACAAGCGCAAACATCTTCGTACCGCCACCACATGGGGCGCAGGTACCTGGAGGCATTGGACAATACTTTCCCTCTCCTGAAGTATGTAGGAGTAATATTATTGTAAGAGATCTGTGGAAATAAGCATGATTGATAAGCTGACTGCAAACGCAGTGCCTAAGACGGATTGCCCGGCCTCATACGTTGGCGAAAGCAACAACTTCGCAGAGAGGCTTACGCGACACAAATATGATGTCCGGAAGAAGGATGTCCCTAGTGTAGGCGAGCGCCCTCGCGAAGCACGCAGAAGAGGCCGGCCACACTGTCGACTTCGATGGAAGCACCGTGCTGGCCTTGGAGAGGAATTGGCGAAAGCGGCTCTTCGTTGAGTCCTGGTTTATCCAGCACAAAAAGGGGAACCTGAATCGTTCTTCGGGCTCCCTGCCCAGCAGCTACGCCTCGGGACTGCGTGACGTGAGCAAAGCCCCCTACATCCGTATGTGCACTTAGGCGACACGTGTTCTCTTCTTTTCGTCACTCGCCCGTGAACAAGGGACCGAACTGGTCCCGAAACGTCGGGTACATGTTTATTAAAATTTTGGTTAGAGTCCCTATTTTTCGCTTCTAATCTGCAATGGACCTTTTGCAGAAACATCGGTTCGAGAGTAAATGGTTCCAGTACCCTCTCTCTCTTCCTTCTGGATGAGCAGAGAGGGAAGATGGTTTCGTTGTGTCGACTTCGTTGCGGGAGATTACGCACGGTGGGGACAAAAGCGAGTTCGGGTGAGCCGTACCTAGGTTACAGCGCCTCAATGGATGAACAGGATGTAGCCGACGTTTTGGGTGTGGAACGGGTGGGAGAGGCCTTGCGCGCACGTTGTTTTCTAGCCACTTACCGTCGAATTCAGAAACCTCACTCAAACTACACTCAAACTGAAGGGCCCCCCCACCTCCTCGAGGAAGGCGCGAGGGCCGGCGCTGGCCAATCGCGAGGACGGATCCGCTGTCGGGATTGGCCAGCGCCGGCCCTCGCGCATTCCTCGAGTAAGTGAAGGGGCCCTCCAGTTTGAGTGTAGTTTGAGTGAGGTTTCTGAATTCGGCGGTTAGCCTCGACCCCAGTCGCGTATCTAGGTGGCAGCACATATTCGCGAAGAGGTCCATTACGTGTTCTACTCTACTGATCCACAACCTCCTTCCGAATTTCCTCGATTTTGCGTGCCGACTTCCGCGCTTGGCATCGGGCGCTCGCGCATGCGCAGAACGCTTCTCGGAAAAGGTCATTTGCATTAAAACTCGAATTTCGGCTAGTTCGTCAATACTGAATAAAATGTTAAAAGCGCGAACAAAAACTGACTGGACAATAATGTGTGTATACATAGATGACGATGCTGCTACTAAAAAAAAAAAAAAAAACAGTTGAGAGTAAGGCGTTTGTCCTGTCGCGTGTGCATCTTCATTGTTCCCGTTTTTCGTTCGCGCCTTTAACCTTTCATTCAATGCAATTACACTTCTTCCGCAGGGTTGCCGGCAGTCGTGGAAGCAGCATTGTACACGTAACTCGAAAGAACTAATCGACTCTAGTTATATTTACTCTTGCTTAAAAATATACAGTTAGGTTACTTGATTACTCGAGGTGAAAAGTAATGCGGAGCGCAAGTTCGTCTGCTACTTGAACAGGGGTTGCGATGACGTCAGAACAACGCCGAGCTCTGATTGGCTGATTGAAAAAAAAAAATAGCGGGTAGATTTCAAGGCATCTAGCATTGAGGCCTACCCGCTATCCTTTCAATCAAAGCCAATCAGAGCTCGGCGTTGTTCTGACGTCACAGCCACTCCTGCGCAAGAAACAGACGACTTGCTCTCCGCATTGGCAGTTACTTGAAAAAGTAACCATTCATTTTCCGATTGCTTCAGGCTTTCCAAACTACAGATTTTTCCGTCAGTTTGAAAATGGTGGGTCTTTTGTACTGTTCGTAACTGCATTAGAATCACCGAATTAGAAACTAGTTATCCCCTTAATCTACTCATTTTTGTAAACCATCCTGCTTTCCGGAGACTTGGTTCGAGGATCCCTTGCTAGGAAACTTTCACAAACAAAATGACTCCATGAGAATGGGCGAGGACGAAAAAGTAACGGTTAAAAGGTAGTCTAGTACATGCAAAAGTAATCAAATTACTCTTATGATTACTGTAGGGATCGCTTGAGGATTTGATCGTTTCCTGGAAAGTGAGGAGTTTGACCTTCAACCGTTCGGACGGGGGCACCCCGACGGCTGGCCCCGAGCATAGGGGGATGAGCGGCTTGAGCCCTTTTTAATCTTTGGCCCGGGAAGGAGACAGACATTCTTGCCAGTAGTGGCACCCTCCCGGCTTTGTCGTCACGGCGCGTTCCCAGTGACGGCTTGTCCAGTCGGGAGACTGATACAATGAGGTTTTAGCGATGAGGGGCGCCGGTCTGGGTCATCTTGGACTCCATTACGCTTTACTCGCTAACTTCGAAGGACACAGCGCCAATTTGTTTTGACGCGGGCGAAGTGGGGGGTGTTTTCCCCGTAAAGTAGTAAAGTATCGCCTCGATTGGAGAGTTCCCCAAGGGGTTTAGCATTGTTTCTCTGGTGAATTCCACTCGTAGATCTGGAGCGCTTTCCAAAATCCGCGAGGGAGGCAAAATTCCGCTTCGTGGGACCCGCTCCGAATCGACGAGGGGAAGATAAACTTGCATTTTTGGAGCGACCTCCCCCACACCCCTCCCCACCGCTTCCCGGCTAGTCCCGGCTTCCCCCTCCGCCGTTCAAAATGGCCGCTGCTCGAACTTGACAAGCCCACCAACGACTCAACCGACTGATCTTTCCGACGACCAGTAACGATTGTCGCTGCTTAGCTGCAGAAATAACACGCGATACAGGCCGGGCGAAATTATACGTACCACGGCGCCCATGTCACAAATCGCGAATACGTCCGCGTTCGGCACCGTCACATACCTTTCGGCCGCCTCGAAGCGGCGGGGCACGGACAGCGATTGCCAGCGGCGCAGTTCAGATTTCTGGTACGACTTTATTAAACACAAAGGTAACAAACAATCACTTGCACGGTCGTTGCCTAATCTCCTCTTGCTTTATTTCACGGGAAAACGCCGGCAGAATGCAGTGTAAAGAGGTAAACAATCAGTGGCTGCAGAATGAACAGGCCTAACCTTGCGTCTGCCTCCGGATCTTTTGTCGTTCTTCCTCTCACGATCACAGATGTCAGCGCTTACGATTTACCACGCTCCACAGTCCCGGTCTTGTATCCCTGATCTACGCGAGGTACAAGCGTTCGAGCCGTCACAATCCCGCGTAAACAACCGACGCACCCACACAGATCCAACTCGACGGCCCGACCGGTCCGCCGAGTCCTCTCCAACCTCGCCGCGCATGCGCACTGCCGATTTAGACGGAAATCACGTGGGCCGCTCTGTCAACTTCCGGAGAGATCTGTGAAATCCCGCAGAGCAAGTTCGGCGGGGTTTGCTGCGCTCCGTGGAGCGCAGGGGGGTAAAGGTGGGTGAGGAGGAGTGGCAAATCCCGTGCGCCGACACCCAGGGTCCCGAGTGAACGATCGCAAAAGAGAGTGACAGAACACGAGAGAAAGAAAGCAACGTTGCCATGGTAAACGCGGTAAACGCGAAGAGTGTAAACTCTCAGCAATATAAACAGTGATAATTTAACGTTGTCAACTAAATTCTGAGCTATTCTAACGCTTATAAAAAGCAATAAAGTCATTACGCTGCATTAACTTCCCTTCTGTCGAAATCTCGGAAATCTGGTGGTTGCGCAGTTTCGTATTCCTCAACCGCGCCCAGCCGCGCCCCACCGGCGAAGCCGGGTATATGGTTTAGTTTAGCGTTAACGCAAGGTCGTACATCTGCGCGCTATGCAAAAAGATACTTCGAAAGGAACGCAAATATCTTTCCACAGGTAAGTTCGTGGATTGTTGAAGTTCACGAAACTGCTCTGATGATGTAACCGTGTTTGGGACCCCGAGGGTCTGCCTGCATGATCCGCCGCTTGCGGCAGCCAGAATGTATGGGAAAATGGCGGACCTTTTCCTCTATAGGCTCCTTGCATTGACGTCACATCGCACACATTCGCACACCAAGTAAAAGGAGGAGAGGGAGGCTGCTTTTGTAAGAATTTTGAGTGACGGGTTAATCTTCTATAATCTTCTGGGAGGAGAATAGCGACGCCTGTGCAAATCCGGAAGGCACAAAGGAGGGTCCTGATAAGAGGGGAGCTCCTTCTCCCCCTCTTCTCTGGAGGGTATCGGAAATGACGTCATGTGCAAGGAGCCTATAGGCTCCTTGCACAGGACGTCATTTCCGTTGCCCTCCAAAGAAGAGGGGAAGAAGGAGCTCCCCTCTTATCAGGACCCTCCTTAAGCGCGAGACACATGCGCGAAAAAGCCATGCGATCCGACGTGCGAACCGCCGGAACGACGTCCGAGGGCGAGGGTTTTCGTCGCACCGGAGCGTCGGACGGGAGCTCCGTCCGGCGCCCGCGTGCGTCCAACTTGCCAGATATCGCCGCACGCACGGTCCGATTTTCGGAAGGCCGCAGTGGCCGCAGCCAATGAGCACGGATGGCGAAGGTCATGTTGCCAAGTGACTTTCGGACCGATCGGGCGAGGAGGCGCTGCGTGGTTCGGGGAAGCGGATGTGGCGGTGCGCGGTGCGTCACGCGCGGCGGGTCGTGGTTGTGAAGGAAACGGACGCCATCGAGTTTTCCCGCGCGCACAAAACGAGCTGCTGATTTCGAGCGCCAAAGCAAGCCTGCCTTCTGGGACCGATCAAGCCCGTCGAAACCCGAATATACTCCGTCTCACCTTAGGATGGACAGCAGCGGACGCTACGAGCCATTCCAATGTCATGTGAGTTTCGGGAGAGACGCAGCAATGCGGGCGGTACGTAGTCACGTGATTTGTACGCAGTGCTCGTTTCGCTGGGATGGCTCTAAGGTCCGCTGCGGTCTTTCGCGATTAAGTGATGTTGAGCACAAAAATAGCCTCACAGAAAATCTTCACACACGCACACTTTGATAGAATGTAATAAAAATATTACGTTTGTTTCAAAGTCAGAAAAACGAAGAAGGGCGAGGGAAGTATTTTAGTTTTCTAGGCTAGGTGGCGCGAGTTACCGCCCGTTATAAATATAGCCATTAGCATCCATCCATCCATTTGGTAGAGGTACACCCGAAACTGGGCGGAGCGACGCAACGACGCGTCGGAAACCATGTGTCGCGAACCGTCCGGTGCGGCGATTCGGAGCAGCCATCTTCCCGACAGTTCGCACGCCGGATCGGACAGTTTTGACGCGCATGTGTCTCGCGCTTTAGTATCTCCCGGATTTATACAGGCGTCGCTATTCTCCCCCCAGAAGATTATAGAAGATTAACTTGTCACTCAAAATTCTTACAAAAGCAGCTTCCCTCTCCTCCTCTTACTTGGTGTTCAAAAGTGTGCGATGTGACGTCAGTGCAAGGAGCCTACGCACACTTTTGAACACCAAGTAAGAGGAGGAGAGAGAAGCTGCTTTTGTAAGAATTTTGAGTGACAGGTTAATCTTCTATAATCTTCTGGGGGGAGAATAGCGACGCCTGTACAAATCCGGGAGGTACAAAGGAGGGTCCTGATAAGAGGGGAGCTCCTTCTTCCCCTCTTCTTTGGAGGGCAACGGAAATGACGTCCTGTTCGGTTACAAGTCAAGAAGGTAGGAGAAGCTCCTCCCACAAGCGTGATGCGCCCGTTTCAAATCTCTCCGCAGTCGAAAGAAGAGTTCACTGGAAACACTCCTTGTTCCGCTTCAATGGATTCCAACTTGTCTCCGATCCCACTTTTTAAGAAAGCGACCTTTGTATTCATCGGAGAGGGAACCGAGCCCCTGAAGGCAGCCTTTGTATCCATCGGGGGGGAAGCTAATCCCCGAAAGCCGTATTTGTTTCCATCGGAGGGGGGAAACTCTAATCTCCCTCTCGTGGCTTCCACAATGCTAAGTCAAAGTCGAAAGATAAAGCAAATATGTACAGAAAGGCAAGACCCTCCTCGCGCGTTGTCCGCGACGTCACGGAAACGGTGGGACGCTATTGGATGCGGAGGTGGCGGAGGGATATCTGATTCCCTTTGAGGGGCATTTGCCGCTACCTTCTTAACCTGTAACTCACTATAGAGTTAGTAGGGAGTTTTAGTAGATCGTTTTCGTGCAGCCACCCTCCAGAGCGGAGCGCTTAATCGCCACTGCGCCTGCGCGCCGATGGCCTTGGCTGTAGAGTTCCGGGTAGCGGAGGGGCTTAGCGGAGCGGGAAACACGGTTTACTAAAACTCACTACTATATGATCTCTATGGTGGAGCGGGCGCTGCCAGAGATCTACGAGCGGAAGATGACCAACTCGAGCCAGATCTGCGAGCTGCGAGCGCCACTCGACACGACTCTTAGATCACGCCGCGCATCACGTCATCTGTTACCCGGTGTCAGCTTACACGGAGACGTTACGCCGACACGTCGAGTCACGTGTTGCACAGTGACGCCACGCGATTTTATGAGGTCAGGTGACACCGTGAGTCACGTGATGTGACGTCACGGGACACTGTGACGTCACGTAGAAACATGAACACGAGACTGCTGATACTAGAAACAATCATCACAAAACGTTTTCGCTAATTAGGCCAGAAAGATGCTCGGGCGATAAAACCAATAAAGCTCGGTCGGTGTTAAAGGGCCACTGAAAAGTGGTCCTTTAAAGGGGCCCTGCAATCATATTTAGGCGTGTACCTTTTTTGCGGTTTCCACGTCTCTTGGGGTCCGGGCAAGCCAGCGGGCACGGAGAGAGTAACTAAATATCAGTGCGTCATATTTTAACCGGGCGACGCGGAAACCTCCTCCACCGACGAGGACGACCCGCGTTGTCGAAAGTGCACGAAATGTGAGGTATTTGCTCCTGGGCTTACTACTAATCAAAGCCGCCAAAAGCTTTTTTTTTTTTTTTAGTCGAAATACAAAATATAAGTGTCGCGAACCGTTTCAATACTGTATGAATGTAGTTTTTGTTCGTTATTTTATTTCAGAAAAAAAACAAATGCAGTTTATAAAGTACGGAAACCAGAAAAGACCGGTCGACAAACCCGCCACCAAGCGGCGGAAAACACGGCGCATACTAGAAAAGGCTAGTGGGATGAGGCTTCGACGAACGGCGAGCGTAGAAAGGTCCCGGATGTACGCGGCGGCGCTGCGGTCGTATAACGGCTCGAGGATCCAACCGGTTCCGAGCGTTCCGAAGGCTTTCGGCGCAGGCTTGGCTGACGATTTTGCCATTTGGCAGTATGGCAGCGCGAAGTGGCTCCCGTTCTGAACTGATCTTTACCCTGTGTTTGCTGTCGTTTGTGGCCAATGAAGTGTTATGCCGAATTAGTCTTTAATCGCTCAGCAAATGCAATGCGAGCCGCCCTGGCCGCCCGCTGCATACAGCCTATCCAACACGTGCTTTAGTGGCGCCCTCTCGAGCCGTCGACACGGAGTGCGGCAGCCGTGAGCGCTCGATGAGCTCACTACTCCTCCTCTAGTTCACGGCCACTCAAGCCAGCACCTACGACGTCATGAAGGAGGTTATTTTTTGTTTGTTTTTGTAATTCTAATTTGCCTATAACTTTTAAAATAAAGCAAAATTTGAGAAAAGAAAAGTTTCTTTAAGTTACTATGTTCAGTGCACTCAGGTTCGGTGCAAATTAAAAACCCGTCAAAAAGTTGTTGCAAGGCCCCTTTAACAGCTGCGTCGGCTGCGACGCAACTGTTGCCTTAGCAACCCTCGTTCTCGGGCGGACTCAACGCAAGTGTGTGAATCGCCCTTTACCCTAGATTTAAGGCCCGTTCACACACTTGCGTTCAGAGCGACCACTACGCTTGCGAACGAATGCAACCGGTTGGACAACCAGTTGTCATGGCAACGAAGCGCAAAACGGCCGTTTTGTTCGTGTTCGTTCGCAATGCAAGGAGCTGAGCCGGGCTAAACTTTTTCGCTACGTTTGGGAACGAACACAGCGACCGCGCCGAAAGACCAATCACAGGTCAAGGAGAGCTCGGCTGCGCGTTGCATGCCGGTCACGGTTCCCTCTATCTGCTGAAAAACATGGCGTCGGTGGTGATCGGCGTGCTGGAAGCTCATCGTATCGCTTAAAACCGCTATCCTTAACTCCGAATGGACTTCTTCCAAAACCGACGCGCCCCATCGCGGCGAAATACCACGCAGTGCACTCTGGGAACTAGTTGGCCACTCAGTTTCGGTTTCAACTGAGCAGCTTCATCTCATGCTATCACGCCGCGACCGAACGCGCTGCTTGCGTTTTCGATTATCTGACTTTTCACGAACGTACAATACACTCATTCTCGAGCGATACAAAACGAAGACCGGGGCACTTTCCTTGGTTCCCGAAACACCGGAGATTGTGCGTGCGTATGCGAACGTAGTAAGTCGTGGCTTAGTCACCTCACCCCACGAGTGCATCTTTGAGCTCAATGTCAGTAATCCCGTCTAGTACCAGTGAACTACAACTGAAATTTGTTCGTCTGGAGCCTTACACGTATTTTGTTTGCCAAACGTCCGCTTCTTGTTACTTCATTGGGCGAAAAGCAAGCCGCATCCTCACAGGGTATCAAAGTTGAGCCCAGCGTTTACGCATGAACTTTTAAGGAAACGCAATAAATTCGACCTCACTACTGCACAAAAGTTACTATGATGACTTCCTCGTGTCATCATATATCTCCCACTCAAATTTTATGGTGATAGAAGATTAACTTTTCGCAAACGCTGAGATCGGCTAGCTACGACGGAGGCCCTAACAAGCGTCCCCTGCTCCTCGCTTAGCCTTTTTGGACGAGTTTTTACAGACGCTTAAGGTCTGTGCTTGAACGGTGTGTCTGAAATTAACTCGGCATACTCAGGCAGGAAGAAAGCAAACACATAACAAATATTATGGCCATTAGCAACCGTCAAACGCGCTTTGAATTCGTTCGAGCACTTGTGTGAAGAATATATCTCCCACTCAAATTTTATGGTGATAGAAGATTAACTTTTCGCAAACGCTGAGATCGGCTAGCTACGACGGAGGCCCTAACAAGCGTCCCCTGCTCCTCGCTTAGCCTTTTTGGACGAGTTTTTACAGACGCTTAAGGTCTGTGCTTGAACGGTGTGTCTGAAATTAACTCGGCATACTCAGGCAGGAAGAAAGCAAACACATAACAAATATTATGGCCATTAGCAACCGTCAAACGCGCTTTGAATTCGTTCGAGCACTTGTGTGAAGAATGTCGCATCGTGCGCCGGACGGGCATGAACCCCTATGCAGTGCGCATATAGGGTTCATGCCCCTCTGGCGCACCTCCGGCGAACGGTGCGACATTCTTCACACAAGTGCTCGACTTTTGCTTTCTTAAAACGGTCTGTATGCGCGAAGTTGCCTATATGATTGCAGGATAACTTTATGCGCATACGCGATGTTGAATATTAGTGGAATGCAAGCGCGTGGGGACATCACTTCGTGCAGTGCTGCGGGTCAGTACAGATAAGAGGCAAGAAGTGCGTTAAAATTGAGCTTTTCAATGGCGCCTCCGAGTTTTACCTCGCACACTCAGGCATATTAAGAAAAACAGTAATTGCAAAAAAAGTAATATTTCGTCTATATGGACGCATGAAACAAACTTTCTGATCAACAACACTAATGTAAAGGCGCGAGCACGATGTATGCATATTTATTGGTTGCTACAGCTTCTTGATTCGTACACAAGCAAAATCCCCGAGCACCCGAGCTTCGCAGCGTCGAGACTCCCAGCGCTGGCTCGTCCACATACCTCGATTGGAACGCTAACAGGAAGGCTCAAGTACAAAAATACAACAAGCATGTGTTAAGACAAGCTATACGCCTCAGGCTTGTGCTAAAGCTTCGAGGTCTGGCTATTTGGGTTAGTTTAGAGACCACAAATGACGCTCTCGGGACCAGAAAACAATAGACAGTTTTAGTATAGCGTTGCTGGCTCTTACGTACGCAATACGCAATAGTATAGCGTACGCTAAAAATGACCTGCTCGGACCGAATTTAGTTGTGCGTTACGTTTTCGAGGGAACACCGCGCATGATCTTGGTTAGATTTGCTAGAGGCTGCAGAATTCCGCGTGCTTATAGCGCAACCATGCTCCTGGAAAGAAATATTGAAAATGAAAACGTGTCCAATCATTTTATTTCAAATTAAACGAAGCCGCAGCTGCCTCGTCAAGCGCGCTTTTCTGCGGGGTACAGAGTAAAGGCCGGTTCAGACACTTGCGTTTGAGTGCGTTTGACTGCGTTGCGTCGAGAACCGAAAGCGAGTCACCGGCACATCTGTGCTTCGTATGAAGCGTGCGATCCAATTCAAAGAATCATCTGAGCACACGATATAAGTAGCAGGGATGTCCTGGTTTCTCGCTGCCGCAACGCAGTCAAACGCAACTGTCTGAACCATAGCCAAATTCGATCACGGAGCCTCCGTCAATCGTCCCGTTGAAACGGCACCTTTTATCAATGCTATCGCGGAATTAAATTCATGACCCTGATGTCCAGTGCATAGCGAGAACTTCGGCGATTTCTTTTAGAGTCGCTCGTCCGTGGGCGATGAACTGTGCGAATAGGCTTAGCGTTGAGCATATCGCAGCGTCGACGCACATTCCGAGCGGCGAACATTTTCACTGTGCACTCCTTCAGCTGCACGACGATCTGATTTGACCGCGGTAGGTCCCAGAAAGAATTGCCGAGCTGAACACCACGCAATTTCACGTAACACAGAACTTTTAAAAACACCACGTCGCCCTTGCTGCGCCAGTCGAGGTAACCGCCATCTTGAAACTGGGGCTCTCGTTGAGTTTGAGATCTCTCGAGAGCGCCCCGCAAAGCCCGCTAGCCCGCCTCGTAAAATCCCCAGCGTTGCGTGCGTACGCAATACGCTAGCCTTTCTATTGCGTTCTGCGCAAGCGCACTCACGACCCGCAATTCCCTTGCGCACGCAAAGCTATAGCGTACGGTCCACTAAAATTGTCTATTTCTCTTGTCGACGTGTCGATCGAAACCGAAACCATGCCACCCTCCTCCCTGGCCAACTAGTTCCCAGAGTGCAAAGCGCGCCGTGTTGCATGCAGGGCTTTATGGAAGTAGTCTATTCTCGTCGTGTGTCGTTATGATGACCCAGCACGTACTAGATGGGAAGATCCATCTACTCGTGCGGCGATGTCGTGGCAGCACCTTCAAGACAGCAGAAACGCTCGTGCTGTCGTGTTTGTTTACGTCGACTACAGTGCTGATTTATTGGCATTTGTGTCCTCGAACATCGCCCGGATTTCTTATTTTGCGCATCCCATGCGTGCGCTGAAGTTCAAGGTATTGTTGGTGCGTACCGTATTTAAAGGCGTGTATGAAGAATGCGAATTTTCACGCGTTTTCATCACCCGAGAAAAGTGATTAGTGTTAGCATTGCTGAACGCTCACGAAATCATATTTCTACGTTGCTATATCGCTACTAAGATTGCACAGACTTTTGCAATGTAGAAAAGGCGTGTGGCGAGATTTGTACTATTGGCAAAGTCGTGTGTTAAAGTCGTAATCGTCCAAGACGGCGTACTGCTTTTTTTTTTCTCTCTCTTGTTTTTCATCCACTCTATTCTGCGAGGCTATCCTGAAAATAATCATAATCATAATAATAATATTAATAATAATAGTTTTTGCACGAACACAGAACCAGGTACAGACACGGGTTCATCAAAGCCATTTAGGGCTGATGAACACCACCTTGATGAGCATGCTGCACGTGAAGACAAACAGAAAATCACAAATGCTAACAGAATTTGTTTCCGGAGTCACTTAAATTAAGAAAGGTAATTTAATATGATTGCTCACACTATGTGACACCACATTACCATCAAACTTAAAGCGGGGATACACAAAACATCATAATTTTGTCTCGATCGGTCTTCAGAATAATAACAATAATAATAATAATAATATAAAAATAATCGATCGGCGTTCATAATAATAATAATAATAATAATAATCAATCAACCAATCAATGTTTATTAAAGTGCCCAGGGACAACCAATCGGTCTTAGTGCTGGCACACTAAAAAAAATTAGCAAAAACACATACAAACACATACGTGACACATACACACGAGTCCAGAAGGACAACTTAGTTCACCAGTCTGAGAGTAAAAATATTAACAACTATGAGACACACTCAAATCAACAAGGGAAATCGAAAGCACAAAACAGAGGCATCACCAGGTGTGAGAACAAAAAGCAAATACTTGGATAACGTACTGACAAATAAAAATAATAATAATAATAATAATAATCTTGAGGCTATAAAGAACTGTCTATGTTCTGTTGCGCCAGTGAGTGGCAACGCGTTCCCTTCTTATTTGAGGCACCGCTGAAACAGCTGACAGCGGCGGAGAAGCGGTCGCCGTGCAGGCGACCCGCTGGTTGCACTGGTTGCTGCAGTGAGTACGCGCGGCGCAGAGCGGTCGTTCCGGTCGCGGACAGACGCAGTCGTAGATTACGCGCTCGATCGAGTAAATTTTGGAACCCGGACAAGGATGCGAGGGCCCGGAAGAACAGATGGAAAGCATTAACAGGTGGCGTGTGACGTCGCGTCTGACGAGCGCCGAGGCCACCGAGAAGTGGAGGAAGCGAGGAGGAAAGCCAAGATGTTTGCTTGGTGCTGTTCAAACGGACTGCCGGACTGCTGGACGCTTTAGCGTCCACGATTTTTTTTCGGAGTCATGTCGCCTCACGAATTTTGAAGTACCCTGTTTGAACAGGACTCTTCACACTTCCATGTCGTGTGTGTTCTTCGTAGTCCGTGTTTTCTGAGCTGTTTTCCCCATCACGTTTGAACAGGCCTCACTCGGTTTAATACGGAACGTCCATGCGGACTATATGGGGCGCGCTCGCACCTCTACCATTCATTCAGTCCATCTGCTCCGAAGTGACACCTCGGCGGCTCCGACGCCACACCTCAGCTGTCGCAGTGTTTCACCTTACGGGTGAAACAATGCGCTAGCGTCAAGCGCCGTTCACACACTTGCTGAGAGAAACAAGACAGGTTTGCAAGCGTCTTGCGACGGCCTAGGACCTGCTCCGCAGCAGCGCATCTGGTCCTGCGCCGTCGCAAGACTTATGGTGAATTCCACTCGTAGATTCCGAGCGCTTTTCAAAATCCGCGAGGGAGGCGAAATTCCGCTCCGTGGGACTCGCTCCGAATCGACGAGGGAAAGATAAACTCGCATTTTTGGAGCGACCTCCCCCACACCCCTCCCCACCGCTTCCCCCTCCGCCGTTCAAAATGGCCGCTGCTCGAACTTGACAAGCCCACCAACGCCTCAGCCGACTGATCCTTCCGACGCAGAAGTAACACGCGACACAGGCCGGGCGAAATTATACGTACCACGGCGCCCATGTCGCAAATAACGAAGACGTCCACGTTCGGCACCGTCACCTTTCGGCCGCCTCGAAGCGGCGGGGCACGGACAGCGATTGCCATCGGTGCAGTTCAGATTTCTGGTACGACTTTAATAAACACAGAGGTAACAAACCATTACTTGCACGGTCGTTGCCTAATCTCTTCTTGCTTTATTGCACGGGAAAACGCCGGCGGAATGCAGTGTAGAAAGGTAAACAATCATTGGCTGCAGAATGAACAGAATAACCTTGCGTCTGCCTCCGGCTTTTCTGTCGTTCTTTTCCTCGTTCTTCCTCTCACGATCACAGATGTCAGCGCTTACGATTTACCACGCTCAACAGTCCCGGCTTTGTATCCCTAATTACACGAGGTAGAAGCGTTCTAGCCGTCACAATCCCGCGTGAACAACCGACGCACCCGAAGAGATCCAACTCGACGACCCGACCGTGGTCCCACGGGCACTGCCGGCACCTAAAGCACTGGACGAAATATTATTCAGTGCTTTACCCGGCACCGGCCCGCCCACCCCGCCAACCTCGCCGCGCATGCGCACTGCTCTGGAAATGATGTAGAGCGCTCTGTACTTCCGGAAAGATCTGTGAAATCCCGCAGAGCAGGTTCGGCGGGGTTTGAGGCGCTCCGTGGAGCGGGCGTTGCCAGAGATCTACGAGCGGAAGATGACCAACTTGAGCCAGATCTGCGAGCGGAATATGCGCGCTCCAAATGGAGCGCTTTTGGAGCGCTCGAGATCTGCGAGCGGAATTCACCATTAAAAGTCGGTCTTGTAACTCCGGGTAGAGCGCTCGTTTTGACCAAAAACCCGGCGGTGTCTTTCGTTTGTCAGCGCCGGGGAGAGAGGGAGGGGGAGAGGGTGACGCGTGCGACGCTCCCATTGGTCCGAAGCGCTGACGTCAGGTTTTATAGGAGGTGTTGCGGGCGCTCGATTCCAATGCCATTACTTCCTGTGTTCTGAAGGACGCTAGCGGGCTCCTCTCCCGAAAAGGACGCTTCAGGGGAAAGAGCATTGGCGCTGCCGTGTGGCACGCACTCCTTTTTTTAAATTTTTTTTTAGGAGATTTGGTTTTTTACTAAAGGAGCTGAAGCGGTCCGTCTGACAAGGGTATTACCCTCAATTCATACTGCCCCTGTCATGTCGTCTATATCTGTGCCTGCCCAAGGAATCTTTGCAATGCTATTGAACCTAAAAAAAAAAAAAAAAAAAATCTCGCACTGATGAATTTTTTGCCACAGTTATGAAAGGTATGCCGAAAGCATTTCAATGCGCTTTATTGCGTGCGTGCCTGCGTGAGTCATATTTAGGGTTCCGTGTTCTCGGATAAACCCGAAAAACTCTTGCCGGTAAAATTTTCGACAATTCGGATTTATCAGATTAACTCTAAATTTTGATGTACGTACCAATCAAAAAGAGAAAAAAAGACGGTATGTTACAATTAAGTTTGGACAGCGCACAGGGAAAATGTCACTCTAGTTTTTCTTTGAAATCTCGGACCATTGACAAAAGGTATCTTACTGCTTATCTCGTGAAAGTTCTCCAAAGCACTAGGTCTTTCAGTTCACGACAAAAGTCACTCTTCCGATTTCCAGTTTGGGCCACAGTGCTTCTTAGAGGAACAAGGGGTTGTGTTTTTGTAACAGTGAAAGCTGTGAGCCATAGAGATTTCATAGAAGGGGGAAGAGGGGCGGGCAGTTGCAACCTCTATGGTACACCCTTTACCACTCTGCCCAGCGCAGCCGCAGGGTAGATTGGTGGGCATTCCGGAGAAAAGCCCACCGGAGAAAAACTCACCGGAGAAAAGCCCACCGGAGAAAAGCTCACCGCAAAACCGGCGGATGCGAACAAAAGCTCACCGGCCATTGACTGTATGCGGAGAAAAGCTGAAACTTCGTGTTGCGTTGTCTTTTTTTTTTTTTCAGTCTCGGGGTTTTGTCCAATATGTTAAGCTCACCTTTTTTTTTCTTCTTCTTCTCGTTGGATCATGCGTAACATATATCAATTTATTATCTTAAAATTCGCCAGCTTTGTAAAAAAGGAAATTTTATGTATTATTTCTTAAGCTTATTGGGTATATTGCTCCCACATTAATAATTGCGGGCGAGTGTTTTTTGTGGCTTACTCTCTAGGCAACGAAAGCCTAACTGAAAACTTTATGAACTTGAAGAACAGGAAAAAGTTCGAAAACTTAATAATGTATGCTTAAAACTTAAAAATCAAAACTGTAAATTGCGAAATCCGAAAGTGCATGCGCAACAACGCGGTGCCTGAAATTCTCTATGAAGCTTTTGTTAACTTTTGAAAAAAGGGTAAAACAGTAAAGGCACGACCACATTGGCGTCGCGGAGGCCTGCGGCGCGGCGGTCGGCGCTGCCGTTTGCCGACCCAAACCAGTTTTCGGCTTCAACGGCGCGACGTACGGCGCCGCAGAGTCAACCGCTCCGTGCGCGGTTCAAAGCCGGGCGCCGCACGCCGCAGAAGAGAGGAGCCAATGGGAAGTGGCGTAGATAGTGACGTCGCGATGCCATGGCAACGCTCAAGCCGGTCCTCGGCTCGTCTTCCACGTTCCGAAGGACGTGTTTCGCGTCGTCTGCTCTTCCTATTTTCCCCCGATGCCTTCCCCAACGGAGCGGTTCCTTGAAACTGTGCGACTGTTTCCCTTTTTATATGAAAGACGCAGCCAGACTACCTAGATAAGGACGCTAAGGACAACCGCTGGGAAATTATAGGAGAGGAATTCGGAATTACAAGTGAGTTTCTCCGTGGCACTTGTTGCATGTCGTCTGTGTTGTGATGGATGTCGTGTTGATTTGGTGACACTCTCGAAAGTAGCCTTCATCTCTGGCGCGCCGCCGGGGCAGCAAAGCCCCGGCGGCGCGCCAGACCTGTCCTGTCCCGCGGTGTTTCGGTAGAACCAACTCGGCCGGACCCAAAACCTGCGCCTCCTTCCCTTCAGAGCGCGGCGACGTCGCAAGATCAACGAACAGGCTAGGATAATCACATTCACGCTGATCACCAGATCATTATGGATTCCTACCATGTGTGGCAGCGAGTGCGGAAGGAAGAATGTAACGAAGAGCAGACGACGAAAGAGCGGGAAATCCGACGGGAGGCGCGATCGCGGGAACCAGTGCTGTCACGTGACGCCTGCAAAACGGAGGCCAATGTGGACTCCTCGCGTTGGGACGCCGGACGGCGGTGCCGCCCGGCGGCGCCGCCCGGTGGCGCCGTTCACGCTAGTGTGGTCGGGCCTTAAGATATCGAGGGCTTCCTTCTTCCACGGACATGCACGTTTTCTAGCCGTTCGTGCTGGTGTTTCCACACGTTGCCTTTGTGTGATAGTGCCCTTCTATGGTGAGCCACCCATGACCTTCAGAGCTGCACACTGTCACCGTTGTTACTCGTGACCAGGGATGGGCAGTATTCGAAATACAAGTAGGGTATTTGAAATACGTATTTCAAATACTTTGTGTGTTTTGCATTTGTATATAATTACAAATTGGGTAATGTATTTGACGTGTGTATTTAAATACTAAAACGTGGGTATTTCAAATACAATTGTAATTAAATACGATTTTGTGGGCGAAAATACATTACTCAAATTTATTGTCAGTGTCCAGAGCAGGAAGAAAACCACGTTCTGCACCGAATGCAGTGTCTCTCAATCAAGCACAAGCGTTTAGTGACTTTGTGATTACGGTGCTAGTACAGGGCAAGAATAGTGACGGAATCGACGTTCACAGGCAGACTAGCTAAATAAGTGCCTGTGACAACTTGTGATGCTTTTCAGCCTGATTTCCATCCATATTTTTGCCTGGAACATTCTAAATGTGCGGGTCGTCCAGATTTACGTAACTGCGCTGCGAGTTGCAACAATAAAGAAATATCTAGCTAGTGCTGCGTGTCTTGGTCGTCTCGGGTCTTTGCTGGTCTATACCAAAATGTAATCGACAAAAAAAAAAAAGCTGCTTGAAGCTCTGTATTTTTTCATCTATTACGTCCAAGCTGATTGCATTTTTTTTTTTTTATATTTCTATTACGTTACTAGAGCCTCGAGCACTAACTCCCGATTGTGCGATGCAAAATTAAAATGAGATACCCAGAAACCCGTTGCAGGTGCTCTGAAGTCGCTGATGCAAATTTTGAGGAATGTATTTGGAAAAGTATTTGGAGGAGACCAAATACATTTGGTTGTACTTGTCTCTTGTACTTAAATGCTTTTCTGGTAATGTAATTAGATTTGTAATTAAATACTTTTTTGACGAAGTATTTTGTATTTGTTTTCGATATATATTTGCATGTATTTTGCCCATCCCTGCTCGTGACCTATATAAGAACTCGTACTCTGTAAGGTAGCGAATTGGGTGAGTTGGTAAACGTTACACATTATGAAAACCGTTCAAACGACGACGACGGAGTGAACACAACAAACACGACAGGACGAAACAGTTCTCGCAACTAAAGTTTCGTTAGTGAAATGAACAAAAAGAAAACAGCGTAGCCGACACTGATTACATCAACAAACACATACTTATCTATTACGCACTACACAATATTTGGAGCTGAAACGATTCACAGACCGCTATTCATATTAGCTCGCACATAACAAACCTCTTTATTTGACAGATCTATCGACGGCGCACTGTCAGTTGTCAATAAATTGCCTTTTTTACCGGTGTACGATGTTCTGATTTTATACTTGCATCTTCATTAATATACATAATGAGTGATTACTAATTTCTGGGGAATTAGTAAATATGGCCAATGAACTTCAAGAATATTACAAAAAAGAGGACATATTTTAATGAAGTGACGAATGCGAATTGTGTTAAATTGCCACGTTTGACGGAGAATACGCTAAGCTAAAAAAATAATCGGTGAGCTTTTCTCCGCATCCGCTCAAAGGCCGGTGAGCTTTTCTCCGCATCTGCCGATTTCGCGGTGAGCTTTTCTCCGCATCTGCCGATTTTGCGGTGAGCTTTTCTCCGGTGAGCTTTTCTCCGGTGAGCTTTTCTCCGCCGCCCGATCGGTGGATAGGATGGGATGAATACGAACTTCCTAGCGACCACCTCCAGGAGTTTTATTGATCTTACAGTTTCGATGTTTATTGAAGAAACACTTATTTGCAACTTTGGTCATGGGACAAATTAGTATTGCCAGTGGCAACGGCGCCAATGCCAAATCCTGTTGAAGAAATATCAATTGATAAAAGATCGTTATTTTGAACCTAGCATACGTTTACACCCAGATATTAATTTAAAAAAAAAAAAACTGAAAAATTAAGCTTTTAATTTTGGCAATAGAGAATCGAAGAAAATTAAACAACAGTAATCGGCAAAACATAAACTTCGAAAAACACGCCCTTCGAATTTGGCGAAAAATACGCTCCGAAAACACGGATTCCTAGTCATGCCCTCCTTGCAAGTTAAGATTGCTCCAAGTGACTGGCTTCATGCGAGCGTGGCACCAGTTCACAGGGCCAGTAATAACCTCTGCATTTCGAGCTACCCGACCGATATCCTTACCATGCATATATTCCGAGCTCCTGCAGCACATAGTGAACAAGCACATTACCGATTACCTCGAAAGCAATCCATTTTTCAACGATTCCCAGCGTGGTTTCCGACGTGGTCGCTCTGCGATCACCTATCTCGTTTCGATTGTGCAGGATTTGGCCAGCGTTATTAAAGATAAAGGGCAAGCCGATGCTCTCTTTATCGATTTTTCAAAGACCTTTGATGCCGTACCTCCAGCTCTACTTGTGAAGTTAAGACCAGCCGGAGTTCACGACAATTTAACACACTTTGAACTTTATTTCAGCGACTTGAACTTTTACAGAGAAGCTGTATATGACTCGCATAATGGTCGGGCTTTTTCGTATCCGTCGATAGAAAACCCACGCGCGCGCCTCATGACCGTTCGCGCACTCCTTATCATCCATCATGTGGTTTTGACACTTGTTTCAATAAGAAAACCACAAAACAAGTGTCAAAAACCACGTGATAGAAGTCGCGCGCGAACGATGATAAGCATGTGGCGCTCCCGCATGCGTTTCTCGGTAAAGATTGCGGTTGCATAAGCTGCCACGGCAACGGCAGAGTACAAAGTGTGGAGTGACGTCACTAGCCCCGCGCTAACATTGCGAAGCACGTAGCACTTCCCGCTTGCGTTTCTTGGTCAAGATTGAGGTTGCATAAGCTTTTTTGGTACAGTGCATCTACTTTTCTTTCGTCAATCATTTGGTATAGACCCTTTTGCTGTTTACGAACATGCACTGCCGCTTGCGTCCTAAGCGACTTCAGGTTGCACCGTCTTTGCAAGCCTGTTGAGCCTGCTTATGTCACCAGTGCTGGAAAGCATAAATGCTACAGGGACAACGAAGTTGGAGATTTAACGAGGGCCTTCGGCTGTACGTTATTACATCTTGAAGAGGAAAGTTGGTTTGCAAGAATACTCGAAACATTTTAACACATCTCGCTCTCCTTCGTTCTTTTGGCGTTCGCCTGGAGAATGGACCATATGCGACATTGTTCTAATGTCTGGCAACACTCTGTACGCTGCTATCTTTGTTGCGGCGATATTACTCTGCTGTTTGTCAATTTCGTAGCGTTGTCGGTAATTATCGATGTCTACTGCCCACCGTCATCGATCCTCACCCACACCTGCGAGCTAAGGGTTAATATTGGTTTATGCTCTTCTAGCGCATGTACGCGGGGTCGTCGTCCAGCCGGTCGCTTGTTTCTCGCCGGAACAAACATGGCGGACGCACACATCAGCTGGAAATTTGGCTTTGAGTGCCGTCAGAGGCACGGGCGCCTAATTTTTGAAACCGCATCTCTGAGCGAGTGCTTCTGCGACTGAAAGGTTTTCCAGAACTACGCTCTCGCGCCCTGGCCTTTGCTATCGCCGGAGCCAACTGATGAGACGGATGACGTACTTCAGTGCCTCACTAGATGGCGCTGTGCATTTCGCATATGGTCTATTGGTGGTGAAACGTTTCATCTACATTTCAAGCAGCGGTGTTAAAGTGGCCTATGTTTATTCTTTTCATAAACCGGAAGTTCTCTGGAAGGATGGATGGATGGATGAATCCGGCTGAGCCCTTTGGATCGGGTGGAACGTCAAAGACTGGAGCACCACCTGGTGGCGTTTGTCATAAAAAAAGATATATACTGCAGAGGGCAATCGTTGCAGGTGATAGCACAGCTTCGCTGTCCAACCACCTTCGCGGCGTGAACTTTATTTCAGCAACATTATGCCGATGACACCGGACAAAAAGCTACGAAGAGCTAGCTTGACTGGGTCCGGTGCCCTTCCACGTACAGGGAATGCATGGTTTAAAAACAACCCTTTTTAAACATGTCTAGAGCGTGTTTCGCGTATATACTGTTTAAACCTCGCTTCACTGAAAGCTTTCTGTACTCACGACCCCAGTTATCTATAGTAGGCCTCGTCGTCACCTGCTCGCGCCGTCCGCTTCGGTATACTTATTCGGTTTTTCTCCTCTTGATTTTCCTTACAACCATAGTTATCTAGCTTTTATTTCTCTACTTATATTACTATCCAAACTGCATTTTTTTTTTTTTTTTACATATATATTTTTGTATCTTACCCTCGCGTCGTGCGATACGTCGAACGACGGAGGAGCGTCCACGAGTATGGGTCGTCGCGCTTCCTTCGGAGCGTTGAGGCGACCTGGGCGCTTCTACGACTTTGGGAGGATCGGCTGGAGGACCTCCGACGCGTGCCATGAAACACAAGCGCGAGCACGACACCGAATCGAACAGGGCAAAAGCGTAGCAAAAGCACGGAAAGGACCGGGAGCTCCGAGCAACGTTAGGACTACAACTGAGTGAGCGGGGACGCTCAGGGTTGCTGCTAATTGCCAAAAAAAAAAACACTTTGTTTGGGCTTGAAGTGGACTTTGTTGTAATCAATCGACTAAACTCGTCATTTCGTCTTTTTGACATACCGTTTGCTTCAGAAAAACTTTAAAAAATTATTTATACCTCCAGAAGCTTACTTTTTTGGCGTGAACATGATATATGCGTTTGAACCTAGCTACGAGAATTCAATCGCTGTAAAACATCGTCTAAATGACGTTTACTTGCGCTGTCTGGCACGGCAGAACGTAAAGGTCATTTGAAAATCCTAAAGGCCTTTGGCGTAAAGGTCCTTTTAGGTGCCCTTCTGACAGAGATATAAGTGATATTGTTAAAGGAACCCTGCAATCATATTTAAAGGGAAGATGGGGCACTTCTACATTTGAGAAAAAATGCTTGAATTGCGTTCATTTGGCCTTGAGAATAACAGATATCAAAATTATATTTCAATGCGACGCGCCGGAGAGCCACAAGAGCAATTTCAAAATAGGGCTGAAGCCCCGCCTCCCTAGCCTTGGGCAGCCAAAAGAGCCGTCGATGACGTCACGAACAGCGACTGTCTTTCGCGTTTTTCTCGCGTTTAACAATACTTACGCAGCAAATGGTTTCGGTATTCGGGTTCATGGGGTAAAACTACACTAGAATTCACTTCTAACTCATTTTTTTCAAGAAGCTCCGCAGCTTCCCTTTAAGCATCTACCTTTTTTTTGCGGTTTTCACGTCTCTCTGGGTTCGGGAAAGCCAGCGGGCACGGAGAGAGTAACTAAATATCGGTGCGCCATATTTTAACCGGAAGACGCGGAAACCTCCTCCACTTACGGGGCGACCCGCGGTGCCGAAAGCACGCGGTATGTGACGTCTTTGGTCCTGGGCTTACTACTGGTCCGAGGCGCTAAAAGCTTCGTTTCAGTCGAAGTACAAAATAAAAGTGGCGCGAACCGTTTCTATTATTGATGAAAGTAGTTTTTGTACACTATTTTAGATCAAAAAAGAAACAAATGCAGTTAATAAAGTACGGAAACAGTTATGACCCGTCGACATACTAGAAAGGTGTAGTGGGATCAGGCTCCAAGGAGCGGCGAGCGTAGAAAGGTCCCGGATGTACGCGGCGGCGCTGCGGTCGTATGGACTGGAGTATCGACCGGTTCCATGCGTTCCCAAGGCATTCGGCGAGCAGCAATTGGCTTGCGATTTATCCTTTTGGCAGTATGGCAGCGCGATGTGGCTCCCGTTCTGAACTGATCTTTACCCCGTGTTTGCTCTCATTTGTGGCCAATCAAGTGTCATGCCGAATTAGTGTTTAATCGCGCTGCAAATGCAATACGAGCTGCCCTGGCTGCCCGCTTCATACAGCCTATCCATGCTTTAGTGGCGCTCTCTCGAGCCGTCGACACGGAGTGCGGCAGCTGTGAGCGCTCGCTGATCTCACTACCCCTCCTTTAGTTCACGGCCACTCAAGCAACTAAGGACGTCGTGAAAGAGGTTATTTTCGCTTTTTTTTTTGTAATTTTAATTTACCTATAACTTTTAAAATAAAGCGAAATTCGAGAAAAGAAAAGCATTAAGCTACTACGTGTTATTTATTATGGTGTCGGAATACTACCCAATTAATATTTTGCTACAGAGTCACGTATTGTTTTTAATAAAGCTAAAAAACACAGCTGCTCGAAACCGAAACCGAAACCCCGCAACGCAAGTAGAAGTGTAGAGGAGAGAGTCAGTGGAGGAAGTCACGTGGCTACACCCGACTACTGTACTTCAAGATGAGTTGTTTTGTACATTTAAGTGTTGGCAATTAGTCGTGACTGCCCGTGATGAATCCCCGCGATCGGCTCCGAAAAGAATACTCCCAAGATGTTGCGTGAAGAGCTGCCTCACACGTCCTGCATCTGAAAGTGGCAATGTGCGGCAGAGGTGTCAGAAATGGAATCATATACCATTTAGTTGAGCGACGTATCGTCCACAACAATTGTTTTTTTCAGTGATAATTGTAAAAAAAAAAAAAAAGAAATGCAAACATTGCAAAATGTTTGGGAAAAAATGGTACGCCCACACTAGGGATCGAACCCGTGCCCGCCGCGTGTGTAAAGGAGTATTCACACGAGGGAGAAATCCCGGGGATTTCTCCACGGCACGCGCGTCCCACGACGAAAACGTCAGGCTTTGCGATGTGCAAAAGCCTGGCGTTTTCATCTCGTGATGCACGCGTGCCGGGGAGAAATCCCGGGGATTTCTCCCTCGTGTGAATACCCCTTAATGGACGTCTTTCCACTGAGCTACTGAAGGAACTATTTCTTTCGTAGTAATGCAGCCGGTCGACTGTATGTCGGAAAGTTTGCTGTCGATTTCCCTCCAGTACGTGCACTCCCGGTATGTATGTATGTATGTATGTATTTATGCGGCGCTTGCTCTTTGCAACGAGCGTCTGCAAAACAGACACGCCCCCCCCCCCCCCCCCCCCCCCCCCCCCCCAGAAAAAGAGAAGAAGAAATTGGAGTATGGTTGTTGCTGGAGTCACCGCACTGGCGCTCCTCGTAGTTAATGGTCCGAAACAGCTCGTCAGATCTGTTTCGGACAGATCTGACGTCGGGCAGCGCCACACATTGGCCACATTTGCACCTAGTAAAGAAACCGTTCGCGTGCGTATTCAACCAATACACTTCGTGCTTGACGTTTGAGCGAGCGACGTCTTCAGCTTCGAGAAGGGACGACGGCTCGACGACGTCTTCGTGCAATCGGCTTGCTGGTCGGGCGTGTCGTACGGGATGAATATCAATTCTTTTGATCGGTCCGAAATTTCTCTTTCGAAGGAGGACAGAATTCTCCGATACCATGAACGACAGTTCTGAGGTAGAGGTCCCACGATATAGCAAGCGTGCGCATGCACACCTTTGACAGGCGCGGCAGATGCGCGGGAGTGAAGATTCCGAAAATTCCTAATGTGACATCACGCCCCGGGAAGGAGAGCTTCAGCGGTACTTTGAACATTAGTTTCTGCAACATCCGTGCACCAAATTAAACAAACAAAAAAAAAAAAAAAAACGATCTCGCTATTTGTGATCTTGAAGGCCAAATGAACACGATTTAGGTGTTTTTCCTCAAATACAGAACCGCTTACCAACTTATGTTTAAAAACAAACTGGAGCGCCCCTAGCGGACGTCACCGGCGCCGCGCATGCGCGATGGAGTGTGGCTAAAAAGCTCGCCGTCGCCCATAAACAAACCCCTGAAATGCAATGTTGTCGGCGTCGGTGTGAGTCCCCGTGCTCTTTTTCGAGTTGGAATTGTTGATTCTAGGTCTTTCTGGCAATGTCAGACTACCTGAGCGGCCTCTGTGAAATTACCGAGGCTCATTACACTGTAAAACGTCGCGTGAAAAATGTGACATGCGGCGATTCATTCCGCGTGCACACCGCAGAGAATGCACGCTAAAGCCTGGTTCGTATTATGAGATTCCGCTCGCCATTTTCAGTCGCGACGTCGCTCAGGCTGCAAAAGCGTGAACCATAGCTGAGATGGTCGACGTCAATACTGAACATCGCAAGCAAAACTGGATCAAGAGGATCAGGCATAACAAGTCGGTGATGGCCACTGGTAACAATGATCAAAATCTCCTTTTGTCTACTTTTTACATCGAGCGTGTTTACCCCAACCAACCCTCAAACTTCAGTTTCTTAAGTCTTTTGAGGCCTGCACTTATTTCTTATCACAACTACCCGGCCAACGTTTGGCCTACGGGCGGTGTCGCCTGAAAGAGTTAAACGACAAGCAGAAACGTTTGAAAGAGCAGACGACAGTTCGAACGATCAGGCGGCCGTTTGAGCTTGAAGACGAACGTAGTCCGCAGGTGGTCCGTTCAACTTAACGGTTTTCACGCGTTTATGTGGAACAAAACAAATAAATCTGATGACCACAAGTATCCGTGAATTTAACCCAAAGTGCTTCCCGCCCAAGCAATCGTGGTCAGACGGCGTCTGGTTTTCCCTTTTCACGGCACATATCCACGTTCCCGGACGAACCGAGCACATGAAAACTGACCTTCAAACCTTTCACGACTCTTTTGGTACAGCCCCAGTCGCGGCGTTTGGACGAGAATGCAGATTTTTGTCTGGTTCCTTTCAAAACAACGCAGGAATACACGTCTGGCATGGCGACTTCTGCCCACAGCCCCAGACCGGAAGTGCGCTCGACGCGCCATTACCGCGCCGTGACGTAATAGAGTTGAGTTCGGTTATGCACGAACTCATCTACCAGATCCCCGCGCTCGAAATCTGGGACCGGGCACTCTATGGCTACGTCATCGAACTGCCAGGCTTTGTGAGTATAGAGAAGGCTATGCTCCAAGCTTCCGGCGCGTTCATCGTCATTTCTATAGGCACACCATGGAACATGTCATTCGCAAGCGATAACTCATTGGTCACGAACGCGAATCCAAATATCCGTCGGCGAGTTGATTGTTAACGAGCGCATACGTCCGAGTGACGTAATTCTCGCGTCCAATGCGCGAGCTCAGCTGGGTTCGCTGATGTGCTTGGCCACCGCGGATGCATCACAGTGAAAAGACGGACAGCTTTCGAAGAAAAAGAGGTAGGAAATAGTTCGCTAATTTTTCAAACTTTCTTACCGCAAAAAGCAGGCTTTTGGCTTTCTACCCTCTTTCTTCTGGCTCACTAACGATATATGCGACTAGTAAAATCCCCACCTAAAATCATTTATCCCAGCCCAAAATTCATTTGATGGTCCCTTTATGCGACGTTTGATCAGATTGCTATTAATTTACAAACAGATAGAAAGTACGTTCACCGGATCGTCTAAGGGCTTTCAGTTCAACGCGTGTTTCATAAGTTACGATAAAAAAATAAAAAATTAGAATAGCTAGTACAGTCAGTACCACAGTACTGAGAAGGAAGAAGTACCTACGGACTAAAATAAATGTGCAACGTTTTCCGTGAAACTTGCACATTACGCGATTTTTTAAATATATATATACATATGAATTTGCGAAAACTTTATTTGAAACTGTGGAGTTCGATTTCCGTCTGGGGAAATCGAGGACTCCCAAATTAAATTTGGTCTACCTCGAAGGAATTTGAAATCTTCGATTTTTAAAACTTAAATCTCAATTAAATTCGAAATTTTCTAACGTGATTAAGCTTTCTTTGCCAACAAACTCAAAACCTTCAAACTCTAACTTCCAAAAACCTTGACTTTTCTTATTATTATAATTATTTCTTTTTACCTTTAGCAAGTTGCGAAAGTTGCCAATTTTTTAAAATTCAAAACTTAACAAGGTTCGAATTTTCCGAAACCTTTCAAACTCGACCTTCGGGAGGTTCGCGGCGTCCTACAACTATCATTCTCCCTCTTGACAAGGCATGGAGATGCAATATTAAACAAAGTAATTGTGGAGGGGGAAAAAAACAAAATTACGCACGCTTTCCCAAAAAGCGTTAAACATTTTTGTTTTTTTCAAATGCGAGTTATTTAGCAGTTTTTGATATGATGCGACCCAAAGGCGTAATTGAAACTACATGTTTTCCCAACAATGAAAGGGCAATTCCTATTACCCTCAAAATAGTTCCGTTCGCGATGAGTAATACGCGCAAAGCGCCTATCGTCTTCCATACTTATGTTTCTACAAGGCGTTTTCTTTTTTAGACTATACAGTTAGGGGTACAAAATATAGGCGGCTGACTGTCACAACAAGCCGGATACCTACAATTGGTTAACTTCCTAATTAATGAAAATAAGTTTCAATTGGATGAGTGTCATCGAGAAGCTCTAGATGAGTAAATTGTAGAACGATTTGGGGGCATGTGGGAAGGGCGTTACCAGGCGCGCCACGGGGGGCGCAATGCTGATGACAAAGCGCGGATGATGACAGACGCGAAAAATCGGCAGCGACTTTTACCCTGAACCAGACATGTACAAATTACTCAAAAACGGTAGTTAAGTTAAGTTACTGAGTATCGACGCCAAAAGTAATTGGAGTAGAGTAGAAATTACGCATTCGTAATAGTAATTGAGTAAACTACTAACTACTGTAAAAAGTAGCGAATTACTTTGAAGTTAGTTTCGAAGTTACTTTTTTATAATTTTGTGGTAGCAAAATGAGCAGCAGTTCTGATCAATGAAAAACCCTGCGAGCCTAAAATAAATACAGTCTATTTATGGCTTGCGTTTTCGCCAAAATAGTTCATTCGCTCGCAAAAGGAATTGACTTTCAAAGTTCTTGATAGAAGAGTTTTCCTCTTTTCCGTCTAAAGACGTCCCCAGCCAAGCTAAATAGACGTTCCACCGACGGGCTGGATGGAACGGCAGCTTTGAATTTCAGAAACAGGCTGTGCAGGGTCGGGTAAGCGAGTGTCGGTATCTTAGGTGTCCATGACGAAACATGTGAGGTTTGCCTCGGGTAGAGGGTCTTTTATAACACACTTTCCTCCTTTTTTTCTTTTTTCTTCGTCAAGTTGAGATTGTTATAACTGGCCCCTCTTTATTCCGACGGCGTTCTGAGAGTACGCTGAGCGAGTGCACCAGACAGTCAAGGGTTCAAGTCTCGCGCAACGACGATGAGATCATCCGGACGACTGCGCGTTCCGTTGTAGTGCTAGTGCTACGCTACTGAAAAAAAAAAATTGTTTTGGTTTAGCAGAAGATGAACCGAAGTATACTTTGCCGCTGACGCCGGGCCTAACAAAAAGATCTCCCAAGGGTAACTCGCAATCCTCGCCGGCGACTACAATATTCTGACACGCCTGAATCGTTTTTAACAAAGAGGTCTCCCAGGCATGGATGCTCTAGAGTTCCTGTATAGCTACCTACGGTAGCAGAGTTGCGCATTCAGCCTCGGCGCGTGGCCGTAGCGCTGGCTTTCCCGCACGAGAAGGATGCTTTGCTCCTCACGTGACTAAATTTGGCGAATAGCGGCGCCGCGCGCGCCGCCGCGCATGGAAAACAGGAGAGGAGGAAAAGGAGGCGGAAAGCAGGGAAACATACGGCCGGTGCAAGAGAAGCGTCGGCGGAGCGACCGTAAAGGTGGCTTTCTTGCACGCCAACGGATGCTTTGCTCCTCACGTGATGGATCTCGGCGAATAGCGGCGTGGCGGCGCGGGGAAAACAAATGCGCAACTCTGGCTCCCGTAGGGAGCCTATACAGGAACTCTAGGATGCTCGAAAGGACGCGAAGAATTATGTGAACAAGCATCGTCGCTCGTATGAAGTTGCAGCTGGAAGCGGAAACGTGCTCCCATGAACGGATTATCCGTGTCTGCGTTTGTGCGCGGGGGAGTCCGGCTTTGCAAAGGCGTATGCGCTGACGACAAGGCGACAAGGCGACCATGGGAACAGGCGCCCAGCTGCGAGGTCATTCCAGTGGCGCCTCCCGTGGAACGTACCACTTGAGTCAGAACTCACTAAAGACAGACAACACGAAAACAACAACTCTCAGAGTGTACCCTTCTTTCACGGTTGCAGCTGGGAACGCGGCGCCTGCGTGCATTACCGGATTAGGTCAATACCCGACCGAGGCTTGTTAAGCATCTCTTCCCTCGTTCGTGCGTGCCGGTGTTATGTCTTGGCTGCTCGTCGTCACCTTGGTCCAAGGACGCCTTCCCGAACAAGGGGGCCCCTTGTTCGGGAATGCCACTTCATCTGCCGGCGTCTTATTCATTTCTGCGCTCAAACTTTCGTAATGGGCAAAATTAGCCCTATATAATTTGGAAAGTAGTTAGTAATTTGAGTAGAAGTTAAATGAAAAGAGTAGTTAAATTAAACTACTAATTACCCAAATCAAGTTGTAATTGAAAGTTACCAAGTTACTCGAAAAAGTAGTTAAACTACAGTAGTTTGAGTAGAGTAGTTGAACTACGTCCAAGTCTGCCCTGAACGTACCTTGAACGCAAGAAATGCAGGTCACGCCAAACTTGGCTGGAAAACTGAATTGGCGTATAGTTCACGCGACGTCATACTTCCCGCTAAATTTAGCGGAGGCACTGAATTAGTCTGTAAGTCCCGTAACGTCAGGTCACGTGACATCCATTTTTCCGCTAAATTTAGCGGGAAAACTGCAGTCGTGTAAAGGTCACGTGACAGCAATTTCAACGCTGAAGTTAGCGGGAAATACACGGACGGACGGACAAAACTTTCAGCGCTTCCGCTCTAGTGAAGAAGGAAGAGCAGCGGAGCTGTACTATGTGCCGCCATCTATAAGCGACGGCGGCAACCAGATCACCGGCTTGCCGCCGTCGCTGATAGATGGCGGTAGCTGCCCAGAGGGTTGTGTCGAGATTTACTTGTTTACGGACACGAAACTGGGGAAACTAGCCCTTAACAGCTCCGCCGTAAAAAGCATTTTATGCTTTAATTTCGTACCAGGTCCTTGCGCCTGTTCCGCGAGTTGCAGGTTTAGCGTGTCACCGACTCACCGCACCCTCCCACGCGCCCCACATATTTCTCAAATTTACTTAGTCGTTTTCGATGGCACTCAGCAAGTTTCTGATCGGAGCCATATCTTTATCTTGGATAATTAAAAAAAAAAAAAAAGATGATAAACATATATTCTTCATTTATCAGCAGACTTATCGTAAGAATTATTTCCTAAATGATGTCCCCCTGGCCGTATAAATCAGCCGCCTCGGTGGCTCCGAGGCGAGAGCGCTGGCCTACGAATGTGGCGGGTTCGAATCCCGGCCGAGGTGCCCGCAATCCGACGGAGGTTTATTGCGGAGAAGGCGCCGTGTAACCGAGCTTTCGGTTGCACGTCAAAGAAGAGAGAAAAGAATCCTGTCGTCCGCTGGGGCGTGCCAGATGCCCGCCGTTGGTTTGGCACGTAAAACCCCCAAATTTGACTGGCCGTATAAATCACCTACACAAACCGGATTAAAAAAGCTCTCACAACATTTTTAAAACAAATCTGTAAAAAAAAAAACAAAAAAAAACGATATTTAATGTTAAGAGGGGGCGCACCTCAGAGCCCCATAGAGAATACATGAGGTTTTTCACCAAATTAAAAAAATTCTCACATAATAACGGCTGCGCGGATCTTCTTGAAAATTTCGGCTTTAAAGACATTGAGTCATTATCGAGTCACTAAGCGCAACAAATGTTTCATCATGAATTTAATTATATTCTTTAAAAAATCATGAAAATTGTCAAAATCGGCCAATTCGGCACTCTTGCGTTCGGAGCGAATTTACAAAATTATCTAAATTCAAACATAAGAAATATTGCGCTTAATGTCTTCTAAATTTATTACGGAATCGAATAATATTCAAATTATTCATGTAAGTCGATTTGTTCCGTAACTACAGCAAATATAAAGAACCAAGGTGTCGGTGCTTGTTTTCGTCGTTTTTAAGGTACCTCTCTCTCCCGTGCGGTGGCGCTCGCTGTCCACGAAATGCGAAATCGTCCCTTCGGAGATCGGCCGGATCGGCACTGTGCGAGGTGTTCTTCCGCGGCCGTATTCCGCGCCCGTATCCTGTTTCATTCTGCACGCCGAGGCGTCAGTGTGCGTGTCTTGCTTTCCTGGTTCTCGCTGGGTAGGTCTCCGTGTTTTCGCAAGTGACAAATTCACCTTGGAGCTATGGGTCGAAGACAACCGTCCTGTGGCAAGCGGACCGCGAGGTGTTCCACAACCTCGCGGTCCGTCAACGCGTTGTGCTTGTTTCTACTTTTTTTTTTCTTTGAAAAACGGGCTTTTTTTTTTTTTTTTTGACGCAAAGTTTTATTTTATCGTTATCCTTCACACAAACGTCCTTCGGCCTTGGGGTCGTGGAAATCGGGGATGAAGCGTGCACAGGGTAGATCGTTGTTTGCCTCCTTTTTATTTTTCACGGACGTCCTGTGACCTCCGTATGGTTCGTGGTCACCGCAATCTAACGCGGGGAAAAACGGGTCGCCTGCTCTGTAGTCAGGGTATTCCTAGGGGAGGGTGATAACTCGCTGTTCTTCTGGAAATTCACATATCACCCAAAAAGGTGACATGGGTAATGATTACGGTATGTTTTTTCCGGTGTTTATTTTTGAGCGAAAACCGGTGCATGTTTTTCGGTGCTTATTTTTTAATCACCAGTGTATTATGGGTTGAACGTCTTGTGATGATGCTAAAAAGCGTTGATAACCAAAGAAAAATGCGATTGGACAAGAACATTTCAAATTTCCAATTCTATTCACATATCTCATACGCTGTTCTCGTGGGAGCATCTATCCTGACGAAAAATGCCTAAGTCATTGAGCTGTGAACGCATACTCAGTGTACAATCTTTCGGCCTAGAGAGGTATTGCGCACGCTCGAACGCGCTTCACAGCCCAGTAGACGAAGTTGGTGGCACCCAGAAAGCGAGTTTTTGAATGGTCTGTAGTAGCCTAAAGAAACAAATAACAATAAACGCATATCAGCTCTTCAAGCGAAGAGGCGCGTTGCTAAGGTCAATGGTTCCGGACGGCACTAATGTTGTTGGCGTTGTCGTAAGATGACGTCAGTTCATACGAACTGACGTCATCTTACGTGATCACGTGACACAAACACGTCATCTTACATGATCTCGTTACACGAAATGACGTCATCTTACGTGATCACGCTGCACGAAATGACGCCATCTTACGTGACCACGTAACACGTCATCTTGTAAGTCAACCTCTCCCTACAGCAGCGCTCCGCGCTTTCCGGGCCCGTGCAGTGCTGTAGTCGAAAGCAAGCTCCATATGGCAAGCGAAAGCTTCTGAAGTCTCACATTGAGAATACTCGCAAGCGACCGTCTGTGGAAGCTTCGCACGTTGAGGTTTTTGTTGAGATCGAGCCATCGTGTTCCATTAACTATAGTTGAAGTTATCGTTCAATAAAGCCCTAAAAAATGTGAATGTAGTTGGTGTAGACATCAAGATCTAATCAAAAATGCGGTTTGACGTCGTTTAATTAACGTGTACATACAAGTGTAGAAACAAATGAGTTATTTGTGCATAGATGTTTAAAAAAGTGTTTATTATTCGACATAGGACTTTGGGAGAAGGATGTGTTCAGATTTTTCTTCATGAGCGCAAATATACCTGACGCAATAAATAGTGACGATTTCATCGTCCCAGTGGTGAGCAGGTGATTTCTTGCTCGAAACAATGATGCCATTTCATAAACCAAGTTCTGTGACATATGCTTTTCCAATGTCTGGTCACTATTTTGTAAACCTTTCAGTCCAAACGAGTATACTTCTGTTTGTTTTTGTTAGCTTAGGAGGAGGTCACAGAGCCTATCTTTTTGTCTTCCTCTAGGACAGACGTACAGAGTTATACCGCAACACGCATCTGTGGAGCACACAGAGCTATCGCTCTCCTGTTGGCGGTACAGTAGCAGACGACACAACGCAGCTCCGTAGTCTATCGAGGGCACGGCTAGCCGCGGCCCGTAGCGCGACCGTTCAGACTAGGGAAATGGTTTTGAAGAACCGAGAAATGGTATCTTGTGTACAATAATCACATGTCGTTAGTATACTAGTATTCTACTTGCTAAGCCAAATAAATATTTGCAGCTTGTGAGAATATGTTTGCGTGACGATTTACCGTTCACACTCCTGACGGATGCTAGCGAATACTTCATGTTCGTGGCTCGCAGTTATCGGTACCCCCTCGGAGTGACTTCACCATATATATTTTTTTCTTGCTTGCAGGACATCATAAAAATCACAAACACGCGAGAAAAAAAAATCTTATGAGTACGCGTGATTTTGAGCTTCGCAGCTCTAAAGATGCCCGGTAAATGTCGTCCAGCTTGGGAAGAAACTAATCCTTTTTGTTGGAGTTTGACTATCGTATGCTGGCAGCTCGTTTCCGGTTTGTTTTGTCTATACTCCGTTTCACCGTAATTTGGCAACCCTCAGTCAGGGCTGCTGTGAGGGAATCACAGTCGCGGAGCAAAGCACGTGACAGCTACTTTTGGGAGCAGTATTATGGCACCTGCAGCGCGTCTCCGACTGGTGTGGTTAGCGTCTTATGCTGGCCATACATCAAAAGTGGTTCCGAAGTGCAACAAATGACGTCACAGAAGACGGAGTGTCACGCTGTTGCATCTCGCGATCCTGGCAATTCATCGTAGAAAGGCTGGCGAAAGCCACGAGGGAACACGAGTGTCGCTGTCGTCATGGCGTCCCAACGAAAAGCAATTATACAATTTCGACGTTTTTGTAATTCGGTAACTTAAATTACTGTATACAATTTTTAAGAAAGTAAAGACATCATAACCAAATAGGAACTTCCGTGCTAAAACATGCAGTGCGAAGTGAAGACAACTACTATCTTTTTTTTTTTCTTGATGTCCACAAAAAAAAAAGGCTATGCAGCATCGATCCTACCGTTTTTTTGTTGTTTTTTTTCGCACATTATGTGATGCACGAAAGTAACGACGTAAAAGCGCTGTAGAGACGATATAAAAACAAAAAAATAAATAATTAACGACTTTTTACGGTAAACACTTCACCTCTAAGTAGAACTTCAAAAAAGTGACGGTTACGCGCTTTCATGGCCATTTCAACAAAGTTGGGAGAACGATGTATTGCATCTTGTGAATAGACATGTGGAGCAGCATGTTTATGTTAGAGGTATTGTGTGTAATCGCTGCGCAGTACCTGCCAAAAGAAGATATTATTTGGGCACAGTCTCAACCGTTTCCGTCTGTGTGTGCTACGAATACAGCAACTCTTTTCGTAGAAGAAGTGATGAGGAAATGGCGTGCCCTTGATGATACGATTGTGATTATGAAATAAAATTTTTAATCAGCCAATAATTGCGACCTGTCCGGTCGCCTGGAACCCCGACAACAACTATCGTTCTTTGGAAAGTTCATTCTAATATTTACACGTTTTGTGGAGTTCATCGAGCGAATAAGAATGTTCCAACAATGAGCTAAACCTACACGAGTTCCCGAATCCAACACGGCGCTTTTGAATTTTAGCGCCGTAGATAGTTCTGCGAACAGTGTATACACTTCTGTGCAAATATTCGTCTAACAGTTTTGCAACGTTGGAAAGCATCGGAATGATTCAGAATCACTGCGGAGTTGATACTCGGGAAGACAAGACGGGCACTTGGGAGAAACGGACCGTGGCATTTGAGACAGGGGCACAACCGGGGGACAAACGTGCTACAATCGCATAACCTTCCAAGGTCATCGCTTGGGCGACCGCGCGCGCGCCCAAGAAACCTTTTTTTTCTTCTTTTTAGGGGTGGTGGGGGGGGAGGGGAGTGGTGTAGGCTCTGATTGTCTTCCTCCTTTGTGGCTTTTGACAGACGCACAACGAGACTGGCAGAACAAGCGCATGATTCATTTCTTTCGATGGAGGCGTTCTGTCCGTGTATGCGAACATGATTTTTTTCCCCTTTTAGTAGTTAGTTGTTCTTGCCTTGACTCGGGTCCCAGTGGGTGCGTTGTCGTTGTACGCCCACTATTTTTTTATTTTTTTAGTTATTGGTAGCTTTTGTGCTGATGGGGTATCAAGGTAGACAAAAAGAAAGAAAAAAATGAAATAGCGCCTCGACAAAAAAAAAAAAGTTGTTGCGATCAGGAACGTTTTCAAAGCGATTTTAGGAGCCTGCAGTGTTACCACAGATGCAGGATTGAGAGCGTAACCCACGCACTTGAAGAGAAGGGGAAGCTCTCGTCTTATTGGAACTCTCTTTTATGGGTTTCCACGTCGCGATTGTCCTTCAAAATCAACTGTCATTTATTTCTCGCTCGTGGCTTCCAAGTACTGGAAGCCACGACTCGAGCCACAATAGTTTTGCGAAATCAAGGTTTCGCTGAAATGGATAACTCTCACGTACAGTTCGACGCGCAATACCTTTGCTGTATTGACTCGCGAGAGATGCCCCCAACACGGCTGGGTATGGCGGTGCTCCAGACCTAACATCTAAATTTTGTTGCGCTTGTCCGTGTCTACTCGCTTGTAATTGTCCCCTGTGCCGCGCAAAAAACCTCTATACTGCATCATGAACCAACTAGGCCAACAACAAGTTTTAATTACCTGTTACTATTTCGCGCCCATTTTGAGCCATATCAAAATGAAAGCGCATGATGAAATAAAAATGACACTCGTTTTCCGCTCGATGGAAATTTCACGCCAGCTCGCTGTCTTTGCTGGTACCTTGAGCGTTTCCCAGCGATGCGGAGAGTTAAAAAAAAAAAAAAAAAAAAAAAACACACTCATTACTTCTATAGGGTGTTTTCACTGACGTAATTTCGTCCACCATTTTGTTGTTGCGATCTGTCTGGCGTGTGCCAAACTCGAGCATTTCAAGGATTTAGATGCCTTCTTAAATGCGTAGAACACCGCTGACATCATTGCAACCGGTTACGATGTAATCCTTCAATGTAGTAAATTTGTTTGAAGAAACAAACTAACAACAAAATGGCGGATTGACGTCATGTGCAAACAACCTATAACACTGAGCCACCTCGTATCCTTTTGTTTTTTTTTTTCATGGTACTAATTTCTTTCTGCGCATTACGGCTGTTACGACGCTAAGTCTGTCTGCCCTTTGAATTTGAACTTAGGCTCAGATCAGGGACGAACCAGTTTAAATCAGGAAAATATAATTAACACTGTAGCAAAGTAAATCTATCATATCGATCGGAAATACGATTTGGCACATTCCATCTGAACACATATTGTGCACAGCGAATGCAATAGCGAGTCAGCGTGCAAAACGCCGCCACACTGAGCTACCATAACATCTCAGCGATTTTTGCATAGCACCGAGCACGGAAAAGAGAAAACAGTTATTCAGTCACATAAACGAAGCAAATTTATTTAAAGCGCGGACACTCCGTACGTCCAATCTAGCTAAGGTTATCAATAGACTCGACCATGTCATTTGTCGAAACAGATAAAAGACGTTGGCAAAAATGATTAGAGTGAATAAGTGAATCTAACGCACGTATTTTACCAACCGACGGTCGCGCGCCTTTAATACCCTTTCCAATTGTCATTGCGCACCTTGTACACACTTTGGGGAGCAATGCATATTTACATCGCCGCCCGAGGTCTCCATTGAACGTGTAGTGCTGACCCAAATAAAATGCTAACCTGACTCTCAATCACTCACCGCAAAGGACGATTTCGAACAGGCGGTACTGTAGGTCACTTGAGATAAAAAAAAGAGAAGAAAAACAAGCTATAGAAACGAGCGTCGTAAAAAAGGGGACCGGCATTTTTATTCCTACCTCCGAACAGAAACGAGCGCCACCCACTGCATCACATAGCGCAGAGGCCGGACTCGGCCACCGCGCGTACATACCAAGCGCGCGCGAGGGAGGGAGAAACTTCCTCCGCCGGGAGAACACGGCACATTTCGGGATCTATTTCACGCAGCGGATAACGCGGGCCTTTTCACACCTCGATACTGGCGCCATCTAGAAGTTGCGCGTTCAACCACGTTTCGAGCCGCGCGCCATCTGGTGGCTGAAACGGACGAATAAATAGAGGTACCGCGCCCTCTTAACACGGAGCACAACGCGAAGACCACTTGATCGTGTCCAGTTTATGAAGGATCATACTATTCCCTAAAATGTAACAAAGCATGGTCGGATGCGTAGCCAACGCGGAAAATGTTTAAATACTCGCCCGGTTTTGTGAACTCTATGTAGTGTAGCATTTCGTAAAACAAGGACAGAAAGGGAGTTGATACGAGACTTGTTGGCAAATCAACAGATAAGTAAGAAACGTAAAAAAAAATTCACGTTTATCAGTGTCATGAAATAAGATTGAACGATGCTGTGATGTGCACAAATGTTAAAAATCATAATGTACTACGATTTAACCGATTTTTTTTTTTTTTTGCGGAGACTTAGCAACGATTTTGTTTTGTCAAGATACGAATCAGACACATGCATCTAAAATGCGGTAAGTTAAACCGGCTAACGGCAGCACGATTTATAATTTATTTATTGCTTCACTTTACAGTAAACCCATAGGAACAAAATCAACATACAAACACTGTGTTCGATAAAAAGTACATTTAAAAAGTACTGGAAATAAAGTACAAAGTAAAATGAAAAGTTATGTACTTCAAGTAAAGCAGTAAGTACACCAGGTGCAATGTACCTGAAGTACTATAAACGCCATGTATTTCCAAATTAAAACAAAAATCATTTTTAACACGATCTTTCAAGATGCGCTTTGATACCCATATACAATTTTTGTTTGTTCATCTGGTATGCATTGCACGGGGGGTAATCGGAGGGGAAGGGGGGGGGGGTGCATCACTTATTTTCTGAAATGTGGCCACAGGGTAGTTGGTTCACTCTCACTGACGAACTATTTAACAGAATCAACTTATAACGCACTTATTTGTATCAGTCTCACAGCCAACATTACAAACTCAGAAAAATGATCAGATGGGCGATGGTTCGTTTGCTCGTGTTTCTGGTGGAGAGTAGAATATCAAGACCAAATTTGAGGAATGCACTTTGAAGAGTTGTATTTTCCTCAGAAAGTACCGGGAAATACCCAGAGAATGTACTTCAAGTAAAGTAGGAGTTTTCTGCATTTATCTGAAACAGTACTTTACGTACATTTCAAAGTACTTCCCAACACTGGAAGTACTGAAGTGTGATATTTTTTGAAGACTGTCAATGGTCCACGCAAGTACTCGTAAATAGTGTAATTGGAAAGGTGGGCAGGTCACTGTGTTTTACAGCGTGACCTCAAGCATGTTGGTAGCGAGGTTAAAGAACCCGCATAGCACGCGTATACGTTAGGCCGATTCTAGAACATGTTGGCCCCGTGTGGGATCCGGTTTACTATGTCTACGTGAATGCACTTGAGAGCATTCCATCTGTCGTTGCTCGGTTTGTCTCTGACCCGAGCTTTTTTAGAGCGCAGCTCTTAGGGGCCCGTTCCCGGCTTGAGCGGCGTCGCCGTCGGCGTCGCCGTCGCCGTCGGCGTCGGCGTAACCAAGGTCATCCCAAGGTCACGTGACCCCCAAGGTCATCTCAAGGTCACGTGACCCCCTGAAGGTCACGTGACCTGGAGGGGTCACGTGACCCCTTCCAAGGTCATCTCAAGGTCACGTGACCCCAAGATGACCCCACGTGACCCTTTGAAGGTCACGTGACCCCCAAGTCACGTGACCCCTCTGAGGTCACGTGACCCCCGAGGTCACGTGGTCGCCTCCCCAAGGTCACGTGACCCCCGAGGTCACGTGACCCCTTCCAAGGTCATCTCAAGGTCACGTGACCCCACGTGACCCCCAGGTCACGTGACCCCTCTGAGGTCACGTGACCCCCGAGGTCACGTGACCCCTCCAGGTCACGTGGGGGTCACCTTTGGGGTCACGTGGCCTTGAGGTCACCCCCAGGTCACGCATCCCCGAGGTCACGTGACCCCCTCCCCGAAGTCACGTGACACCCCCCCCGGAGCATATTAAAGAATGAGGGGAGGAGGAGGAGAAGGGGGAGGGGTCTACCCTCCCCTCAGTACCCTTCACTCCTCCTCCTCAAGAGCTGCGCTCCAATTCGGCGTTACAGGGATTTGTAAACGGCTTTCACTTTTTTTATTCTAGCTATGTAACATAAACAGAGAAATTTTCGGTTCACCATAACTATAATCACCAAATTATATTTCACCGTTAAGAGATCACTCTTGTACATTTGGACAGTATGCCGGACCATTTTTTTTTCTTCTTCTCAACACTTAATTTTTGTGTTTTATATGGAGGTGGTGTCCAACACGAGCGGAAATGATATGCCGCGAGAACGCTTATATATTTGATAATACATTGTACCGAGCGAAACACTGCCTAAGAAACGCCGCGGGTTTTTCTCGCATAAATAACGAAGAATTCATTGTATATTGCCTTCCGCTGTATAACCCCGAGGTTAATTTTTTCTTCAAAATTTGCGTCGGGGCGTATTACACAACGATGCGACTTATATGACCTCAACTGCGGAAATTTGCCTAGGGGTAATATTTCTCGTTCGATTCGTTGACGAGGATACTGAAACTTGCTCTCGCTTGCGCATTTGTTGCCATCATGATATATGCGGGCTTTTCAATGCAGTTTCGCCGACCGTATACAAGTATATATATATATATGTATGTATGTATGTATTATGTGTGCGTGCGCGCGCGTGTGTGTGTATGTGTGTGTTTGCGTGTTTGTGCGCGCGCGCGCGCGATTTATAAACCGCAAAATACGGTAATTGCATCATTGGTTATGAATATAGGCTCCTCAGAATCAGTGGCGTCGGAACAGGGGGGGCAGGGGGGGCGACCGCCCCCCCAGAGATTTTTTAGTAATGGCGGCTCGCGAGCTCGATATTTTGCAAATTTCTCAGAGTGCGATTTTTAAGATATTTCGCGGGCATGAATTTCTCGCATTACGAGTGGCATGATGATATTCATCATCATGGGATTAGTTATTCGAGGGCTCAATTATTTGCGGTTATTTTAAAACCAGAAATAAGCAGGAGCTTCTCCATTTCTGAAGCCGAATAAAGCAGTCGATACGCGCCTACACTGCTCGAAGCGCATATGATTTCGCAGTTCGAGGCTGCAGTAATCCCCGGGGCGTCGTGCCGTGAGGGTACCGCCGAGGACTTGGACGTGTACGAACGTACAGAGGGGGCAGCAAAGAAGCATAAGCTAAAGGCCCCTTCAAGCAAGACCACGCGATGCGGTCCTCCAAGAAGGTTCGAACACAGCAGCGGGCCCTGTCAACCAGCGTTTATAGATGCGGAGACAGGCATTCGGAAGCAGTTCTACGAAGCGTTAGATTGTGTTCGCGCCGAGCTTGCAAGACGGTTCAAGCAACCAGGCATGCAAAGTCTCGCACAACTAGAGCAAATAATTTTGTGCGCAATTCAAGAGACCACACAAACTGCAGAAGAACTTGAAAGGAAGTTAGGATCCCACGCTACTGATTTTCACCTGGAAAGCCTTTCATGGCAGCTGAACATGGTTCACTCGCTCTCAAGCGGTCAGATCGGCTCCGTACCCGAGTTGTGCCGTGCTCTGGGCAGACAAGTCCCAGAGGTCAAGAGGATGATGACTGAGGTGATGCGCCTTGCGGCACTTATAATGACAGTGCCAGCGTCAGCGGCATGAGCTGAACGAAGTTTCAGCGCACTTCGGCGTGTCAAGAATTACCTCAGGGCTACCATGTCACAAAAGCGACTGACTCAGGTGATGCTGCTGCACGTAAATAGTGAGCGAGCAGCAAAACTTGATCTGAACTCTATCATCAGAGAGTTCGTGTCGAGGACGGCTGAACGACGAACCGTTTTCGTGCACAAGTGAGCTCTTTCTTATTTCACGCTGTTTGAAACGTCAACATGGGAGAAAAACAAGATCACCACATTCCAGAAGAGGAAGGACATATATTCGTTCTAAATAAACGTTTGTGGGCGTTTCGATTTTATATATCCATATTGTTCTAGATGCTTCACCCCCCCCCCCCCCCCCCCCAATTCTGTTGCCCCCCCACCTCAGAAATACTTCCGACGCCACTGCTCAGAATAACATTTAAATGAAAAATGTTCAATTAAAAAGACAAAAATAAAAACCAGTTGAAACTGTGTTTTGTGTAGGCGCGTGAGGAGTCTGTAGTAATCGTATCTGCCTTTTCGATCGAGAGAACAAATAATACGAACGTTTTCTTTATTCTTTCTTTAAACCAGCGTCAAAAAAGTTTCGTTTCTCGGGGTTGATCACGTGCTTGCGTGTTCATACATCGGCAATCGTTTCGCACAAATTAATTGGCACTTAAATCGTTTTAAATACGCGTGTAGGAGACGGATCAATTAATATTTCACGCATGCGATATAAGTGCATCATAAGGGTGACACGCCTACAAAGTTCGCAGAGAATCGACGAAAATGCCGCGTTTGGAAAATTATATAAATACATATAGCGCCATTAACAACCAATATTATTTGGAACATTTCTTACCGGCGTTCATATATTGTTTCTAAACATTTCTATATAGACCCTAATATTATCACTAAAATTATTGACTAGAAAACATGACCAATCCGAAAATGCACAAATCCACAACTTTCTTTTTTTCTTAAAAAGGGGAGGGGGGGGGGCGAAAATTTTCATGAGTTGTTGATTCCATACGTTTGGTAATGCCATAAAAATAGTAAATGAACTCAAAATGTTCATCAGCCGCCTTTTGTTAAACCTTATCTAAAATGACCCTTGAGTAAAACAAATTTAACATACGACAAGCGAAGCAGTTGACGACCTTATTGTTTTAATATACGATATATGAGTGTTTTAATATATGATATTTTTTTTTAGGTACTTTAATTAAAAACCAGGGGCCGAACTATAATTATAACCAAAGAAGGCTAAGTGGCTAACCTATATCAGTGAGCAAACTTTCCGAGACCATCGAGCAAACCGAGATGCTCCGACAGGTCGGCAGCTTCTCCTAGCACATCGGTGCAAAGCGGAGAAACTCGGCGCGCGCGCGCGCGCGCGCGCCAGTGGGTAGCAGAGAAGCCCGACGCGAAAAATCGCAGGATTCCGAAGACATTAATTATTTTCGCATGTTTCGAATTTCGAACGATTTTCGATTGCTTTTTCGCTGGTGTCAAAGCTGAGAATCTTACGTGCCGAACCAAAGAAGGACCAGGCCAATGGCACGCCCCAGCGGAGAACTGGGGGTTCGTTTCGACCACCTGGGGATCTTTCGACGAGCAACCGAAAACTCGTTTATACACGGCGATTCCTGGAGGCCGGGATTCGAACCCGCCAACTGGGGATGTGTAGGCCGGCGCTATGCCTCGGAGCCACACAGCGGTTTTTCGTTTATGTGTTCCAGTTAACTATCACCGTATCAAAAACAACAACAACAAAAAATGAATTTGACAACGGCATTGGCTCTCCTTCGAGTTGTTTGTTGGGGTTGTGTGGTGACAGACAAAGCTGAAGCTGCAATTACATAAAAGCAATCGGACCGGGTACGGGCTCAGGTTTATAAAACCTGTCAGACCTTGTCTGTACCGAGGAGGCTTGGGCCTAGATATTTCAACAAAGACAGTGCTGACACCGACAGGCATATACGGGTTTCGACAGATTTATTGACCCTTTTTATGCGGTATTGAGTCTTGAGAGCGGGCTGCGAACAGCGACGCGGATGTTCACGGTCTCCCTCGCCCTGGGGGATTCCCTCGTCGAGTTGTTCAAACGCGGCATCAAACGGAAGCAACTGAGTTCGGCGTCGCCGCCATTTTCTCCGGAGATCAAACTGCCGCAAAAATGGCCCCATTTTTCATTTGGAATGCGGGGCTCGTCACCCTGTACTATGAGGGAGTTTTCGTAGATGGTTCTGGCTGTCCCGCAACGCCCTCCGGAACCATACCCGGAACTCTACAGTCAAGGCCATCGGCGCGCAGGCGCAGCAGTGACTTCTTCGTTGCGGAGGGCGGTGGTGGTTGGGGAGGGAAGGGGGGGACGAGGTTTACGAAAACTCCCCATTTCTCATTACAATGGACAGCAACAGACGCTACGACTTTGCGCTCAGAGCTACGGATTGGCTGCGGCAGCTCATAGCGACCGTCGCTGTACATCGTTAGGCGAGAGTCAGGGAGTCGCCACTAAACGCACTCGACGGCATGCTTCGTCTTCTTCGGTGCATGAAAAAAAAAAAAAAAAGAGGAACCAGGTGCTACAACGAGTGTAGTGCACCGACCCAGGTCGGCTGCAAATCCCGCCGTAAAAGTCGTGTCGATCGTTCAAGTTGTAGCCCGCTGATGCGGTGATGAGCGACGACACTCGTGCTTCCAATGACGACGAGCGAAACAGTTGGCGACAAGGATGCTCGACCCAGAGCAGCTGGTGCGAGATTAGCAACGCATCGAGCGCACTTGCAGAGTTCTTCTCGAAAGCTCATTTCATAGAAGAGCGGCACAATAAAATATTTAACTTTTTTTTTTTTTTTCATTTGGGGCGCTTGATCTCAATTATGTCGTATTCCAAATAGCCTCGATATATTTAGGGGGAAATTCTTAATTAATTATACTTCAATAAAATGTTCCTCGTGAATTCAGTGGAGAAACTAAGCGCTACAATATTTGCTTTTTTTTTTTTTGTGCAGGTTTAGTTTTAAACACATTATGTGTGATACGGAAGAATTAGCAATATATATTTTGGACATTATCTGGTCACAGAGAGATCTAAACCAGTAGCGATATAGCTTTCTTTTTTTCCTTTTTGTTTTTTCAATACTCAGGCTTTATAGGTCATTCGAGGGAAAAGGCACGCGAGATGAGACAGAAAAGAAAAAAAAAAAAACTGACACAGTAAGAATACAAAGTAAGCAATTTTTTTTTTTTTTTAAATAATGCGTCCGGCATGTAAGCACAGGGGTTACAAGTTACAAGACGGTTTTACTCAGACGATGTTTCGATGTATGCTGACGTTTGACAATGACGTATGCCGACTTTAAAATTATGGTCAACTCATACACAAATGTATAAGGGGTGAATGAATTATTTAATTTTTAGTGAAGCGTTAGAATGATAAATTTGGTAGAAAACGCATAAACGAGATATTTTACGAGGGGTACTCCGGCGATTTCTTCATGGTCCCCGGTTTGCCTGAAAATTTGCTAAACACACCAACAAACATCGCCGAAATAGTACCCCAAATATTATGACTTTTTTTTTTTTTCTCGCTAAGTTATTGAATTTAAAAATTTTGGTCCTCACCGTGTTTTTCAAACTGAAAGTCTCTACTGGCCACAACGAAAAAGAGGACGCCAGCGGGAGTAGCTACCCTAGCGGGAGGCTCTTTGGAGTGTGGAATTTGTTTCCAACTGATTCCAAGCAGCTTCATCGTGTCAAACGAATGCTATGCAAGATCGCTCCAGCCCCCGCACAGCAGCACAAAACAAATGCTCGCTATAGTCACATTTTGTAGACGTCCTGCCCGACTGGCGAGCCTGCCGGCCACTGACGTCACGGCACTGAAAAGTTTTGAATGTGGGTCTTTTCATCATTTTTGTTTGTCGATTTCACAATAACTACTATGAATTTCGCGATATTGTACTAGATAGCACACCGGAAAAGGCAAAGGATTAAGAGAACATAGTTGGGGTAGCTAAAAAAAATCGCCGGAGTACTCATTCTAGGAAAGGAGGAAGGGATACAGTGGTTATCATAGACGAGACACTAGCGGTGCGATGGAAGTTACAACGTAGAAAACGTGCGCCACAATTTTGCAGAGCTTCGAGGTTAGCCAACAGCAGGGTGGAGGGAAAAAAATCAAGATGATTTTAAGCGTGGTATAAATCATGATTTAAATCAATGTCGTTTTACCATAGTACTGCCTCTTGCCCCAAGATCGACACTCAGCGCAAAGCTAATAGGCATCGGTACCTAGGACGCCAACTTAGTGTGGACATACTTGAAACGGAATTGTTTTGAACAGCCAACGGAACCCAACCATTCGCTCGATATGCCCCGAATATTTTTATTTCTCCCCAATGACTCATCACAAGGAACGCAGACTGGGAACTTAACCAGGAGGGACCCACCCTAGTTCGATATGAAAAGTTTGCATATGGCAAAACACACGAATGACGTAAAGAGCATTTTTGACATTTTTCACCCCGCAGAACACATCTGCTACCCCTCAAAATTTCCCAATATGCAGCTTTAGCAAGCTATACAGGTACTGGAATAAAGTTTGTTTGCATACATAGTGCTATCTAGTGAAAAACCCTAGCAGTTTTGACTACCTGCTGACCCATGACTCAGCAATCGTGTCCAATCGTTTGGTGGCAGGTACAATTCAAATCTCTTCTTCTTGGCCACAAGCCACAATGACTAGCAGCTCACCCCCTGTTCGTAGCTCAGATTCCGAAAGTAACAATCGTGTAGGAATTTATTCTGTTGGGTACCAATTCGCGACTCCAGCGACCTATAGGGGGCGCCCCCACCAAACAAACATGGCGGCTGAGTCCAGGTCGCGGCGGCTCGGCCGGGCCGCCTGAACAGGTGGCGCGTTCAATTTAACAGATTTTCTTTTGTTTAATGCCCAATTTTATAGGTATTTGAACTGAGACGGTTAAGTGTAGCCGGTGCAGATAAACTTGCAAGCATAGTTCTGTTTTGCCGGTGTTTTTTTGTCCTTTTCGTGTCAAACTTTCGTTTCGGAGATTTCGTTCAAAACCGAAACTATGGGCTCCGGAGAGACGGTAATATACTAATCAGTTTTGATCATCTAAGGAAAGCGGCGATGACTATAGAATTGTTCCACAGAGAGCAACTTTACAGCTAACTCGCATGCCTCGACCATGCGACTTATCTGTCCGCGAAATCGAGCTTTTGTGCGTATCCGCGTTTACAAAACAGCTCCAGTCTGCTCGGCCAACAACACAGGCTGCAGGAAAATTACGAAAATTAAGCAACCGCTTCTTGAGCCAAGGACCATGTTAACTTTCCGGCGCCCCACTAAGCAGCTGATACTCGTATTTCAATTCAGGTTTTAGTAGCAATCAAGAAGTCATTTTGACGAGCGGGTTATTACGTACTATGTCCCACTAAAGCGATATTAGTATATTCTTCGGGTTGAAATATGAGCTTAGTTGACTAGCTATAAGGTGAACTGCTGGATAAAAGTATAGTTGACAGACAGAGAGATACTACCTAAACTCAGCCATATAGTTCTAGCCGGCAGCACGAAGACAAACTGAAGAGAGTCTTCATCGGAAATTCACGCAGAACCTCTCTGCATTGAACTTTGCTTCGAATCCTGAACGGAGAAAATGAGTATTTTTTTGTGGCCGGTCAACCTGAGCATTGTAAACGGATATTGCTGTTGGCTTTGACGGGGGTATAATCTAAATATTGGGAGGCGCAATAGATCAAAATGCCGTGACAGCTTCTTACGTCGCGAAACTCGTCCCCCACTTTTTGAAAACGGATAATTTCCCTCATGAATCGTATGCAGCGAGCAGGTTTTCCCAAATCAAGTAATTGCGAAATCAGCCCAACTCCTTCAGTGTGGTCCAGAGGCTTTTTCGGCGAAAAGCAGCCAAGATGAATAGCCAACGCACAGACCGGCGTGGGTGGCTCAAACTTGAAGCCAACCGAACGCAACCAAACTCAAGAAAAACAGCTATCGAACCTTCCCATTCACTTGACTGCAGCATTGGTGTTTCCTCCAGTATCAGTTACCAAGCAGTCGTCACTTTGAATGTGATTCGAGACAGACAAGAAATCAAAAAGTTTTTCCGTGATTCCTCCCCATCCAAGAAATCGAAAGCACGCGACCGTGTGCTGTGGAGTAAACGGGCTTTCAAACGCGTAATAGAAGAAAAGAATCTACTGAGGCTTTACCACGCTAACGAACACTCAGGCAAACTCTAGAAATATTCGGACCTTCGTCAAATTACATCGTTCGCCACCGCGCCGACAACACGTCTCCGCGAAAGCCATCAGAGACGCGGAGGGGCGCGGAGCGACCTGGACCGGCTGGTTCCCGGTTTTCCCGCTTGGCGGCGTCCGTTTTGCTGGAGTCGCGAATAGACTTGATGATAGTTGTGGTGGCTGTAGTCTGGGTGGCACAAGATAATACACCCTGTGACATTCAGACCACAAAAAATGTGTGCACATTGTCTCCATAGGTCATCAAGCAGAAGAGAAGCATTCCAAAAAAATGATACCCACAATACATGGCTTCTTTTCACTGCTGGACATTTGAAGAGAGGTTAGCTAATACATAGACACTAACAAGACAGCAATGAGTGCCTACAGTCAGAGACAGATTATGAGTTCAGGGGAAACTCCTTCCACCCTTTTCCACTTGAGCAGAGCAAATGCTGGGGAGGAGGTCGCCTCCTCTACAGCATTCTGATCAAGTTTATGTGAAGCATCTATAATTTATCCTAACAGAAGAACAAAATGGGTGGCAGCAAGCTGGAACGATGCACAAAGGTCACAAAATTTGAAAACAGATCCGAGAAGAAAATTTCCCTTGAGCACATGCAGCGTGCACTGGATATGGCGGTAGATATTGAGTGCTGGCTTGGAGGAGACTTGCGGTGTGTCCTTTGACAATTACAACGTCCTCAGCATACAGCAGCCGTCCAACATGTGAGTGCCTAAGTCTGGACACACTCTGCATATGACATAAACTGGAATCGGTGAAGGCGAATGTTCCGAGCACACAGGCTTATTGGACCGGAAAAAAGAAATGGCATATCCGACTCCTTTACAGCGACAATTGTGTTCAGGTCCGAACTTAACCACACAAGTCAAAATATAGCTTATGGCCGAGTGCATCAGGAAAAATTTAACTAGGTTTTTGAAAAATGCATACAGTGAAATCCACTTATAACAATACCACATATAACGATATACCGCTTATAACGATCAGTTTATAGCGTTTCTAGAGTAGAAATGACCACTTTCTAGTTCAGATACAACGATAATCGGTTATAACGATTGCATTTCCGGGTTTTCTCATTATCGTTATAAGTGAATTGCGCTGTATAACCCAAAAAGACACACATTACCATACTTCATTTTACCCAGAATACATACGTTACCACAGACTACACGTCTAAAAGTTGAAATTTTGAATGGTGCGGGCTACCTAAAGTGCGGCACATACAAGGATTTGTTTCTCCAAGATCGTTCATCATGACAAGATGCGACACATTTTGTGAATGACAGCTTATGTTAATAATGACTTCTGTACGACAAGCATTTTTGCATGTTAATACAGCAAGCATTTTTCAACATGTGCCGTGTAGGATAATTTTTTCTATGCGGAGTATACTATAGCCTGCATAGAAAGGGGAAGCTCCTCCCACCCCTTTTTGAACAGAGTGAAGGCTGTAGAGGAGGTAACCTTCTCTCTAGCGTTCACTCTGCTCAAATGGAGAGAAGTGGAAGGAGTTTCCACTGAATTCTTAACCTGCAACTGACTATAGTCAGTGATTGCTGTCTCGTTAGTGTCCATGTATTAGCTAACCTCTCTTTCAGACTACAGCAAGATAAAGCCGGAAAAATATGGTAAGTTCTCAGAAATGCACTTAGCCCAGAACAATGTGTTAATTAACTCCTTGGGTTTGACAAAACATTGGCCTTACTAGAGATAAGCATTAGAAGAAAAAAAAAAGGGGGGCATCACAAAAGTACTGACCTGATGCTTCCCCGTGGCCTAATTTTTTGCTGCTACCACCGAGGGGGGATCTAATGGAGGTCACCATGCCACCGTTCAGTTCCAACAATCGACCAAGCAAGTCAATCTCATTGTTGCTGCAAGCGGCACTCTTACCAATGTGACACATCGCTCCTCGTCGGAGCTCCAGAGACAGAATACATGCCCATGACACAGATATATGGTGTCGAGGGCACTGCGGAAGCTATTGGGGAAATCATCAGCTATATTATGATGATAGGGAGAGATTTCCTGTTCAGTAGAATCGATCAAAAATGTATCTAAATTTATCATAGTTATTACTAACGGCAGATACGAATAGTTCTCGGCATTCATTTTATTCCCCGGAAGAGTCTACTTGCACGTGAAAAATTGTCGTCATGATTGTGGCATCAGTTTTGAGTTTTTCTCTACTGTGCATGTAGAAATCGGATGTCCATCAACGAAGCATTGCTACTCGTCATCGATTGCCCCTTTTTCTACCAGTGCTTGCTATAATCCCCTTCTGGGGAATAGTAGTTTTAAATAAATATATAAGTAATGTGCAGTTTTACCAAAGCTACAGGTAGAGGACGGTACCACCTGCAGTTAGACAGATGGGAAGGGAGGAAGCCTTCACAGAAATAGAGGCCTCGTCACTTTACGATGCCTCTGCCATCATGATTTTTAATATGTGGAGATGAAAACTAATTTCTCTCAATCGGCATCAAGCGGCTTAGCTTTACCAACAAGGTATAAAATATGTCGCATCACGACTCTCGATTGGGCTATTTGTCGTACGTGCGCCTTTTTCGTCCTCGTCTTGTTTGCGCTGTATTCATTGGTTTTAGGGTATACAACATAAGGCTAGACTGAAGGAACATATTTATGTCTAGTCTGGCCTGCAGTGATGCAAAATAAGCCAAGGCAAACAAGTATCTTCATGCTTGATATTTGGCATTAAGGTACCAAAACGTAATGCGCTTAAAGTTACAACTACTTGAGTTGAAATATAGTAAGGTTACACGAATAAAATCTGTGCACTGTGTCAGTAATAAACGCCCAGGATGATACCGAGTTTCATTGTTCGTGAACACAACACGCGCGCCGTCGTGTTTCAAATGGTGGAAAATATATGAGCCACGAGCACGATTTTATAGAACACTACTCGGGATAACATCTGTACGCAGTACATTTCGAAAGAAAAAAAAAGAAAAAAAAAATATTAATCTGTCGCAGACTAAACAAGCGGCAAGTGGTACGCGTTTAGCCGATGTAAATAAACGTCTTCGGAGGTTTATCTTACGGCAATTTCTGGACACTCTAGGAACGTAAAAAATATCGGGGCAAATAACTGCGATTCAACCCGAGGTACAACCCGAGAAAAAAAACAAAAAAACGACACCAAGTTGGATGTACAATGCGCAGAAAATACGCGGAATCCTTAATGTAACCCCTTCAACTAGAAGCCGTGTACACCGAATGCTTTGGAGGACCGTTCAGAGGACTTCGTGGTTCGGCGAAATGCGAGATCGGAGCCCCAACGATAGTCGCAAGCGGACCGATCGGGCAGTCCGAGGTGGGGTTAATACCTTCTTCTGGCCGCGGCTGTGCTAGCAAGAGTCGTTCTCGGCTGGAGGCCCCGCCTCCCAGCCTCACACTGAGGCCCCCCGCTGGAACAGCAGCGCGATCTTCCCTTGGGGGCTCGCCGTAGTGCCCCAAATGATTTCCGGGATCGCGGGCGAGTCGGATCTGTGCAGCGCTAGCACGCGACCGACTGTATCCAAGGGGTTTCTAGGGGCCCCCGATATCGGTGTGCGCGTTGCGCGTCAACGAACGGCGCAACAGCACTCGGCGACTCGACCAGGCGGGCAGTGCGTCGAGCGGCGCGATCCGACGGTCAGCGTGTTCGAGTACGGGCACGGTCAAGAGCGGTATCTCGATCCCGACGCAGTGCTCGCACTCGACCAGCTTCGACGTGCTTAGAAACGGGATGGTGACGACTTACGTATTTTTTGCCGAAGTCCAAATGGCGAAAGGTCCGCCAGCGAGCGAGCGAGCGCCGGAGTTCCGGACGTGCACAGGAACTGGTTACGTCACCAGATTGTGCAGCCCCGCCGCCACGTTGATTTTTCTTTTTTTCTTTTTTTTTTTTTTTTTTGCTTCTATTGGGGGAGTGCCAGCCAGCTCGGCGCTCGGCGGCAGCTTCGGGTGCATGCATCGTTGTGCGCATAATGTTCACGATGGGCAGGTATCAAGGGTCAAATCGGCCCTCTAGGGCTATCTTCGCTTGTTCGTTGGACACGGCAATACGTGACATTTTTGTCGCGTTTGCGAAGATATTGTGCTCTTCTGGGTGACTGGCTAGCAGGCGCGTGTACGGCAGCCTAGCACGTCACCCAGGGTGCAAGTAAAATATTATTTTAATATTACTATTGAATTTCTTGGTAATATCATCGGCAAGGAAAGGTTACAACATAATAAATTACATGACAACATCATTTGAGAAATAAATTGTTGTTCATGCTCATTTGAAAGCGGACGTCTCGCGCGGCAAAGAACAACAAAAAAAAATATATGTGCCTTTTATTAAGGAAGCAAGTCCTTCCTGAATTATTTCCATACTGCAAATAAACTACCAAGGCTACCAAGCTGCATATCTGATAAAATAAGAACAAGACCGAGCGCCGATCACCGCTTGGGCACGTAAAGGACCTTTTCTGAGTCTTTTGAGATATGGATAGCCAAACCTAAACAACGCCAAAATATAGATGTCTCGCAGCTTCTTCCAGAATGGTATGGGAGCTCCCAAACACATTCCAAGTCACACAGAGCAATGTCATACGGGACCTAGGAAGAGCTGTTTCCAGGGTCACTCCAGAATCTACCTAGCAGCAGAGGCGCGGTGTTTTCTGTTTTCGCACAACGCGCCACGATGTTCTTGAATCTCACTGTGAAAGTTCGGTGCCAATGATTGCATGTGGCTTTAATTATTCCGCAAATGACCTGCATTCTGCTGACCGCGAATGCAGTTTGATTGATGGAAGTTCAGCGTCGACTTGAAATAAGCGGTTGCACTGCGGCAGGGCCCTTCTAGAGGAGGCGGATTAGAAGGATCGGTCGAGTCCGGTGCCGCCGGTGCCTTCCAAGTCGCTAAACGGCTGAACTTTCATCGAGGTTGTAAACTTTAATATTCCACAGAGGTGTGCAGCGCAAGGGGCACAGATGGCGCAGCACAACATCTCAATACGCATTGGCTGAAGGCTCACGAAAACTTGATCTATCTATTCATCCCACACATTTATTTATTTATTAATAATAAAAATAAACAAGGAACAGGCTCAGAACAACAATAATACTAACATTATTATAATGACCATTGATAATTTGAAATAGACAAATAAATCCCTAGTCGGAGTTTGGCAAGTGAAGCAAGTGGCATTGTGGGCGCATCACCCCTTCAGAGGACGTTTGGGGCAAAGCGGTTCTGTAGTTTTTCGGGGGCCAATTTTCCTGCTCGCGTGTCCTTCAACGACGTCCAAAGAAGCATGCTGCGCGTTTTAGCTTTCAAGCAGCTCCCAAGGATCTCCCGCACGCTTCAGCTCGTCCCAACAGTGGGTACCGTGCGCTGCACGGGCACGCAGTCCCTGACGAAAGATGGCCGCGAGATCCTGCACCTCCCCAACGAGCCGCCCGAGCGCGACCTGGTCAACTTCCCGCGCCTCAAGAGGCCCCTGCTCCCGGGCAAGGTCCGCATGGGCGTCTTCCCCGAAGAGTGGTTCGAGTTCTTCTACAAGAAGACTGGCGTGACCGGGCCGTACCTCTTCGGCACTGGCCTGCTCACCTACCTCTACTCCAAGGAGATCCTCATCATGGAACACGAGTTCTACGCGGGGATCACGCTCGTCATCATGGTCGTGTACATCGTCAAGAAACTAGGGCCGGGCATCAGCGCGTACCTGGACAAGGAGGTGGACAAGGAGGAGGCTGACCTGGACTCGTTCCGACAGGGCAACATCGACGGCCTCCAGGTAAAGCCCCTCGATGCGTTTCTGGTTGTCTCGCAAGTAGCGTCAAATGTGCCACTGCACGACGCCCGTGTCTCATGCGGCCTTGGAAGCGAAGGACGGCAGAGATCTGGATGAGCATCTTACCGGTGTGCGGTCGTGTATTACTATTGCGTGATGCACGCTAGGGACCTCCGGCTACCCGTGGTACTGCTCTGGCCCCATTGCTCATCTACAGCCGAGACACCAGACGCACACTGGGGCTTATGAATAAAGTTTGGTTCACACGCTTGCGACTGCTTACAACCGGAGAGGCGAAAAACCGGTTTTAAGCCTTCTGCGACTGCTTACGGCCATATGTGTAGAAGTTTTAAACAGTTGCGAGACTTAAAACCAGTTCCTACGCTCCAGTCAGAAGCGTGTGATCCAGCTTTAACTTCCCGCCGTCTAAGCAAATGCATGCCACCATTTTTTTTAGTGGCAGCAGAGCACTCGCTTGTGGCACACGTCTCACCCTTGTGCACAACGGTAGACATTGGCGTAACACAAAGCGTGAATTTGATCGAGAGGCTTTACTTCCAGGAAGCCATCAAGAACGAGGAGCGGTCCCAGTGGCAGGCCCAGGGCCAGCACATGCTGTTCGAGGCCAAGCGGGAAAATGTCCAGCTTCAGCTCGAGGCCGAGTTCCGCAAAAGGCAGATGACTGTGTACAACGAGGTGAAGCGGCGGCTCGACTACCACCTTGAGGTGCAGAACATCACGCGGCGCATGCAGCAGAAGCACATGGTGGACTGGATCGTGAACAACGTCGTGAAGAGCATCACGCCGCAGCAGGAGAAGGACACTCTGCAGAAGTGCATCGCCGACCTCAAGGGCCTTGCAGCGACTGCCTGAGCGAGCCACGCCCCATTTAAATAAAGTCCGTAGTAGTCCCTGGCCACCAGTCTCTGCTACATTGCACCAAGCGCCCTATAGAGCCCTAGTCATACACCATACAAAACACAATGTTCGCTGCAGAAGCAATGACAGTATTACCTAGGGACATGCCTCAAGTGCCTTCGAAGCAAGTTTTCTTCATAAATATGTACACTTTGAACTAGAACAATTTTTGTAGAAGCAATGTTGCAGGACCTTCATTCAAGGAGGAAACATGCCTCGAATGGTATCTGCAGGAATGACCCCAGAGTCGACATCCTTTTCCCAAGCTTGACACAATTCGGTATCTCATGCCAACTGCAATTGTAGCAACAGTGGCACAGGACACACTGGTTTTGTGCTTGCTCGAGGTGCAGCTTGTTATGTGCGCCACTGTTGGCTTGCCGCAAGTAGTTTCGCAGTCCTGGCTTCATGGATCACCCCAACGAACGCATGGCCAACCATGGCAGTTCAGGCCTTTCTTTGGCCTTGGGTCTAGGGTGGTTATAGCGGCATTTCTAATTACCAGATTTTCTGGACTACAAGTTGTGCCCTTCTGTGAACGGCCACTTGCCCGAAAAAGCTGGCATATAAGTTGCGAGTTTTTGCACAGGGTGTGGCCCTAAGAACAGACTTGGCACACCCTGCAAACTTTGAATTTTATATCAAATTGAGCATGCAAACACTCGCAACAAGTTTTATGTAATTTTTGTTTTTAGACTCGACTAAGGGTTTTGCGTCCTGTAGCGACGCGTCATCTGCACACTGGTTTGAGGACTTGCACCTAGATGGCACAATGAACACAAAAATGCCATAGTAAAGGCTGGTGATAAGCGGGATAATTGCAATAGCTGTGCAACAATTTCAGTGCTTTGCTTAAATAATTTGGGAGTTGGGTGTCCCCACCTTTCTGAAGTAAGGAACAAAAAACCGCTTCTGCCTGCATGTCCTAGTTTTTATTTTAAAAATGGACAAGAATTAAGGTTTTCGGCACCTCTCAACTCCTTCACCAACTTCCGAGTCACGTGCGTTGTGACGTCAATCGGGGTCGCGCAAGGTTCCGGTGAAGCTCTCTCTCTAGAGCCATCGGTGAGCAGCGAGAACTCATCCGCTCACGACCGCGTGACCATGTGCTGGCCAGCGCAGTGCGAACAATATGGTGAAAGAAGGAAAGTCTCGTCCGGGTCCGGCCATCCCAGTCTGGGTCTGCCCACGTCCCCCTTCGGCTCCTGGCGGCTGTTCGAGGTAGCAGATAGAGCTTACGGTTTTGTGGGACTAAGATAGATGGCACCTCTAAAACAACGTATAATAAACGCTTTGTTGATGATGCCAGGTTTTTGACGCTAGAGCACTATATAGCTCCTATGGAGCAGAGTAGCGCAATCCTTTGATCCGCGTGTTTCGCCGGCAACATGGTCGACAGAGCAGCGCGGTGCGAGTCACGTGGTACTCAAGGTTCCAGGAGGCGGCCGGCTCGTTCTATGGGAGAATACATGGAGATCGACTCAACACGGCTGATTAAAGTATAAACGCCAAGTTCACACTTTTCGAAACTGCTCTGTCGTGAAGTTGGTAAAGCACTAAACACTTTATCAAAGTTTTCATAACATTAGATGTGTGTGAAAATTTTGAAAAGGCAATTTCCAAGGCAATGGCGTTTGAAGCAGACGATTTTTATATGCAGCGGAGAGAAGGACTTCCTGGGTTGGCCGGAGCGGGTCACGTGGACGGTGCGACGTCTCTGTGACGTCGCCGCGTCGTCTGCTGCGTGATGCCACTCGGGGCCTGTAAGTGGCACGGAACTTAGCGCAAATTATTCTAATGTTCCTTTATTATGTCAAAAACTATTGACGTTCCGTACATCCCCACAATATTGAAGAAACAGCGATTTTCTCAAGTTCCCCGTGCATTTCAAATCGAAGTTGAAACCCCTCGGTGTTCGCTGCTAGTCGCCGAAAAATGGCGTTCTAGATTGCACTACTCTGCTCCAAAGGAGCTATATAGTGCTCTATTTGACGCTTTTATATTTATGTTGGAACGACAAGATTTACAGAAAAGTTACCTTTAATTGAGCAGGTATTCGCACAACTTGCTATCTTTCTACAAGACCCCCATTGACGTCACGCAGCGTGGTTCTCATGGCTGCCGCTCGCTGCTGCAGGTCGGGGAATATTTTAATTTTTGCCTCGCGATTACGACATTTTAAAAGAAGATGTGTTTTCTGCCCTTTGTGACAAGATGAATAATGTCAAAAGTAGAAGATGCCAATTCTTTCAACGTTAAAATCGTTGCACAGCTCCTTTAAACTAAATGATTGACAACTATGTGGGAGCGAGCTTGCAAATCCGTGCGCAGACGACAAACAAGCCAGTATAGGACACGAGAAATGGACGGCCACTGTTTTTGCCCCATCTTAATGATTTCACCACCTCCAAGTTGAGCTTCAAAAAAAAAAAAAGAGTAATATGTTTTTCAAAACAACATTGTGTGTTCAGTTTTAGGTATTTATGTACATTTGAAATTCAAAATTTACAAGGTGTACCAAATGTGCTGGTTCTTGGCGACACATGCTATACGGTCAGCAGACCGTTCTCAGACTACTGGAAAAGCAGGACTTCACTGCTTGCTTTGTCGTACATATTGATACAGTGGCGAAAGTTCATAGTGGAATCGGCGTCTGGAAGGGGAGTTGCACTACCAGTGATGGAAGCGGCATCTGACCTTTTATGGCAGGTTCTGTAGCCGGCAAAATATTAGTTCGGAGCCAGTGGCGTAGCAAATTGTTTTTGAAAGGGGGGGCAAACAAGACCGGTCTGGGGGGCAATGCCCTTGGTGTTCCTTGGATGCTGCTGGCCAGTGTTTGCCCTGCCCAGTGATGGCTGTTTTGGGGGGGGGGGGGGGGGGGGGGGGGGCAAAACACATACCTTGCCCCCCCACTCTGACAGAAAATTGGGAGGGCAAGTGCTCCCCTTACACCCCCCCCCCCCCTTCTCCCTCCCCGGTTGCTACGCCCATATTTGGACCATATGCCAACATCTGTTAGCACCTCGCTTCAAAATAAAAACGTTATTGCATGACTAAATGAGTTCCTCTACATTTACAATAATGGTTGTGGGTTCTCTTCGATACTGAAGCACATTACCTATTAATTTTGTAATAAGAATCAATAGAGAGTGAGGAACACAGCACCTTTGTTTTAGAAACAATGCTCTGGTCAGAGTAGGTTTCATTTACAATGGGTACAAAAAAATGGTAGAAAAGTAAATCATAGCACAACACTTCAAATGGGACCTCTCTCCCCTCCCCCCTTAACACTCGGTAGTTTATTTAGCCTGCAACTATAATTTTAGTAAAACGCCTGCAAAATCCAGCACATCTGCTAACAGGTCTATAAAAAAATGACTCCCCCAACTTTTCCGAACTTACCGAACTAGAGACTCTACTATCATAAACTGCAAAAACCACCACCCACAAATATTCTGAAAGCCTAGACCCGTGCTCTAGATGTGAAATTGTTCTTTAGCAGCGTTGGAACCACAGTTAAGTCAAAGTTTGCTGTCGCTTTGAGCGACAGACGCACGGGAACTGCCTTGACCGTATTTATTCAAACATACTTTTTTTTTCTCTCTCTTTCTCGGAAGGTTTTTTTTTAATATTAAAGATCAACATACAGTCAAGAGCAAAGAAGGTCGACCCGCAATAATCCTGGGCACAATTTCCGTGCTCATTGCACTGACCCAGCTGCTCCCCCGTGCCAGCCGCTGCTCTCAGCGCTCAGGTGAGAAGCGAGGAAGCTCGACGCGTGCGTGCTGGTAAAGCGGTGAAGGTTGGCGTGAGCGGCGCAAGTGCCACGGTGCACTGTAGCCACAGCACAAAGGCATGTGGCGGACATGATGACCAAGTGATTTATTCAGGAGCGCAAGACCCTGGTTGTGTCTTTTCACAATAGCCACCATCCTACTATCTTGCTAAATTTTCTCACTTTTAGCTCATGACGGCGATCAACCGGCCAGCGCAGCTGACAAGCAATCTCTCTACTTTTGTTTCGCATTAAGTCAAAACGCACACTGCGAGCCAATGGTATCAATCAGTCGGATAGCTTCAATGTGCAACATGCATCATTTTCCTGTATGTGTTCATTGCCTAAACCAATAGAGTGCAGCGTAGCGCATGTCCCGTGACCTGCGCTTTTAGCATGTGCGTCTGGGGTTGTATGCGTTTGAGCCTTCGACTGTGCTTGGACACAAGACGAAATAAACTATACCGTGAGTAGGGCGGCGTGAAATATGTATTTGCACCATTTCCCTTTTTTCTTTCTCCAAATAAAATCAATCAACATTAATATGTTTCAATTTTTCTTTCTTCAAGTCCATCTTGGCACAGGTGCGGCACAACTCTTGGCAAAATAGGCATTTTGGTGCAAGATGTACCAGATTTTTAATCGTGACCAGATTTGGCACAAATGGTGCAGGTACCGCAGCGAAGGCTAGAAGCACGAGCTCATAGCTTGGGCAGCTGACCTTAATGCACGAGAGCTTGTGCTGCCGATATGTGCCCTAGAACAAGGAGCTTGCACTTGTAGCCTTTGCTGCGGTGCATCACAAGGTGAAACAAGTAGAGACAGTACACCTTTTCCACGCAGCAGTCGCCATCTTTAAGGCAGAGTGCAGTAGGGTCAAAAAATTTTCTGTTCTCACAATGACAGAAAAAGGTGTTTTCGTTTAATTAAGGAACAAAGTGCTACACATTCTTGTTGTGCGTCGCCTACATTTTTGCACCTTCACCAGGCTGAAATGCTTCATAATTATTTCTGTCGCTCACACCCTATATTGAAGTCCCTTGGCCTACAAACTGGTCTAAAGAACTATAAACCAGCATTTCAGTTGTATATTTTAGGACGTTTTGTAGATCAAAATTTATCGCGATAAAATTCCGAGCAAGCGCCCACTGGAAATTTCAAGATAGTCACAAGGAACTGGGATATAAAGGCCTGTTCGGTCCGCAGGTGGGGTACGGAGCAGGGTCAGTACTTGCGTGGTCTGCACATGCAAGATATGCACACTAATGTCATCAGGAGCACTCTGCGCAGCTTGCAATCTGCCAGCCCTCCCTTTCCTGTGCTCCAGCCACCTCGTTGGCAATTCCTTCTCTCGACTGCCATCACGCTCGCACCGTTCTTCACAAGCCGTTTGACCCCGATCCTGCTAAAGTTTCTCGTCTGTCTGCACCTCCCAAATAGCATCACAGTAAGTATGGACGCCCTCCTAAACATTAGTTACGGAAGGTGCTAAAGAAATTTTTGAACTTGCTTAAATTAACGGGCCATGCGCTCGACACTCTGCGTACGGCAGATTCAGAGACGGCAATGGCGTGCAAAGTGCCGACGCAGAGACTACTAAGTCGACACATATCTGCATGTTTGTCGACGCAATTTCTTTTAGAAGTAATGTCGTTAGTCATTTTTCAAATGTTTCAAAAGTAGACAGTTGGCACTTATCGGGGTACGGGCACATGCTCGGCATTTATTAATTTTACGATGGCGCCGGCCGCCCATTTGGTGGCCAAGGCACAAGTGAAGGCTTGAGATGTCGCAAAACCGTTTTTGAGCCCAGGGTTTATTGATTGAAGCAAAGAATTCGAAGGTCAGAAAATTTGAGCTTACGTCGAGCAGTCCCGGAACTTTTGAGCTTGTTACGTCGAGAATTTCAACAATTTTCGCACTTCTGAACCTGCGAAGTTAAGAAGTCTGATGCACTTCGAATCACATCTAGGATTTCAGGACAATCCATTGTGAATAGAATGGTTCTAGGCCTTTAAGACATGTCTAAGTCGGAATCTACTTTTACCTGCTTTGAAGACTTGGCAACTGCTACAGATTACCGCATTGTGCTGACAGAAGCATGCGACTGTGCAAGTTAAAAGCAACCCAAGTATATTCGAAGTACCATCGCTGTCCTTGCAGACAGACTCCAAGCTACAACAGGCAAGCCAATCACCAAGCTGGCCAGTCAGGTGGTGGCAGCAATTACTTTGACCGCAACTAGGGTATACATTACCCCAGCTGCACGAAGTGTGCAATTTCAAGTAAACTTTGCAAATCTCCGCTTACAATTATGAAAGATAAATCTGCGAAGAATTTACTAAACTCTGGAACTTGGACTCCGCATACTTAAAACTTTGTGAACTTGTCTCGAAATCTAAAAACCCCCATTGACGTCATGTTGAACACAAATTTTCGGAAACCTCGAGAGCCTCCAACTTTGCAAGTCCAAATCTCCGCCATGTCGGAAAGTGGCAAACTTTTGCAAACTAGAACTTCAGCACGGCAAGAAAAGTTTGCGCTCGAATCTTTGGATGCTCAAGACATCTTTCACTGGGTGGTCGCTGACAAAGAACAGAGTTGTGCTCTGGTTCTTTGCCGGCAGCTGCCCAGTGCACAGGTTTCTTGCATTTGCGTGAAACAACTGAAAGAGCACTCAAACAAAAGGTAGAGAACCAGAGGTCTTTATTGTGAGCCGAGAATCGCTGGGGCAAGTAGCCCGCTGCTACGCGGAGAAGCTGTGCGTATTACCAGAGGTGATGGAAGACCCGACAGTCTCTACCCCAATGGGAGACTCGCGCGGCGCTGCTTCTAGAATGCTTCGACAAGATTCTGCAGCATGGGGGCCCGACTCAAACCGAGTGCACTTAACAGTGGTGTGGGAACAATCGCACATCGCTCGTTTGCCCCCAGAGATCCACGTGAAGAATCCAAGAGGGACAGGCTCGAAACAAACAACACAGAGGGAATGTTGGCGTCTGCACGATCAGACGTGTCGCGACTCGAGAGGGATTCCCGCCGATCCCCGGAGCAACTTGCGCGACGCGCATTGGGCCACTCCGTTTTATGGGTCGAAATTCGTATCCAGTGCGGAGAGCAATGACTGCCTTATATATATATATATATATAATATATTTATATATATACATTTTACAAAGTGGGCCCAAAGGATCGACCCCGTTTTGGAACAAGTCGCCGGAATCGGTTTAGTGCACTGCAACGTCGCAATCTGCCCCGATAAACAGAACTTTTCCAGCAGACAAACAAATTTTCTTTTGGTGTTAATGCAGTAAATGCTGCGACTTTCGGGACGCTCGATTCAACGTAAAATGAGAAAGGAGGAAGGACGGTGTTTTAACAGCACTCCCGTTCCCCCGAGACAATCCGATTGGGTGCCTTTATGAACCACAGCAACGTCCGTTCCCTCATGAAAAAGAGTCACTCTGCATCAACCTGTAGCAACACCTTGGCTTTTATCCTAGCTTCGATGCAAATATATTTTCTTCTACAACTCGGCGGAACAAATGCGACGCTTAGCGCCGCACCGTCGTAAATCGAAGCCCTAGCACACGAAACCAATTCCGACGATCCGTTGGGTGCGGGTTCAATCCATCTGTTCCACACGGTAGAATAGAACGGGCCTCCGCTTTCTAATGTACACGGGCCCGTATCTGCAGCCGGTAAAAATACAACTCGTTTTTGTACACATAAAGCGCGACGCAATGCGTCGCAAGGGGCAAGATCGCGGAGCAGGAGCTAGTGCGAACGCGTCCAAACGCGGAAGGTCTGCCCTCTCAACTTACCGCACATGCATCGCGGCAGTTGGCAGAACAGTGGCTCTGCACCTTTGGGAGAGGACGCCCGGTTTGCCCGGGCGCAAAAATAAAACGAAGTTGTGCTACCTGCACCTGAATGGGCGAGACAAACCCAAAATCGTGAGACAGCCTGCGTCCGGCAACCACAAATGATTGGCGACGCACCAAATCTCGTCGACGCTCCCGGTCTCGAGTGTCGGGGTGCCAGAGGAGCCTAGAAAAGCTCGAGGACCCCGCCGGCCCGAGAGTAACCAACCAAAAGGCCGGGAACGACCTGGCTCGAACTTGGTTGCGTCAAGGTCATTCAAGGTCGGGCCAAGGTTACACCAGCTTGACTCTGATTGCAAACCAAGGTCACCCCGGCCTAATCTTGGTTGGGAACGATAGAAGCGCACTTCCAAGTTTAAAATTAGCTCGAAGAAACCGGTAAAAGAAGGGCGAAATACTAAACCGGCGCCGCGTCCCCCGCGAGGGCGAGAGGCGCGCACGATGTGCCGGCCCGGCGTAAAAGAAAAGCGTCCGCACACATTGCGGCAAGCGTGGCCGGAGAGGCATCGTGTCCCGCCGCGGGGGGGCCCCCGGGGTACGACTCTCGGAGGGCGGGACCAACGTAACGTCCGACGTCCCCCGCTCCCTGGGGAGGGTGCCGGAGAGGGCAGCCGGTTCTCCCGCGGCGGGGGCCCGGGGTCAGGCCGCGGTCTGCTGCGCCAAGCTTCCGGCAAAGTGCGTGGGGGGCGGGGGAGCCTGACGTTGATGGTTCTGCCGGGGCACTGCACAGGGAGAAACACACACAGGCGCTGCTCAAAACACTTTTTGACTAGAAAATATAAGAAAATATACCGGGGTTTTATGTTGCATGGCAACCAATCGAGGAGACCAGTACAGTGTTCCGTGCATTCGGTGTATACCGACAAATTCTTCGAGTGAACCCCTAATGCATCTTGGAATATTTAAGGCTGGATCTCACCTTGCAACTGCTTACGACCGACCGCGTTAAAACCTTGCGCTCTCTCACGACGAGAGGATGCTGGCGCCAGCCAACATGCGGCCGGGGAACACTCACGACTTCCGTACACATTTCCTTTTTATTCTGTGCGTCATTCATGTTTGTTGGCTCGGAAAAACTTTCGACAATGTTATAAACAGACGTTTCTCGCAAGTAGTATGTTTGATCCTGCATATACCTTCGCCCTCGTGAACTGCTCTTCCGGGGCCACCTTGTAGATAGCGCCAGCGTGCCAGCATGCTCTCTCGTCAATAAACGTAAGCATAGGAACCACTCTTTGATCACAGCCTTGTTTTGTGTGGACCTGGAACGGGGCCCGCATCGACCTGTCCACGGGACCCCTTCTTTCCTTGGGAGACACGCCCATTATCTCGTGTCTTTCTCTCGTGTGCGCAGGCACAATTCCCATAGGCAGTTGGTGAGCAAACAGTTTGTACGATAGATAACCACAAAAAAGACGAGCAAAAAAAAATACAGAGTTACCATATTTTCTTGCGCATAACCCGCGTCAACGTTTATAGAAAATCAAAGGCAGAGTAGGGGGTGTGGGTTACACATGAATTTCGGAAGGCAGTGCAGCTTCGCGGCAATGCGCACAAAGTCGTAGGGATGGATTCTCCAGAGCCTCTCCTCTCCAATCTCTCCTAGAGCCTTTCTTCTCCCCTCCATCTCCTTTCTTCAGGTAGCCACCTCTGCCTTGTTTTCGTGGGCACCGAGACGTCGATCACCGCTCCACGCCGTCGTCAAATCCGCAGAAAAATCGGAAGCTGAGCGGCAGGCCGAGACTATGACCACTACGTCGTTGACTAGTCGTGCGTGCGAGGATGGAGGAAGAATGAGAACCTGTGAACTGAAAGCCACGACTGACGATCGTTCTATGATCCGAAGACACAATGATTCAATCCGTGATCTGGTCTGCGACCACTTCATTCGGTTAGGATGAACGTTCGCGGATCGCGGACCGTGTCGCGGTATTTGTGGGGGTGGGCGATCGCTCCGTGTTTTTTTGGCAATCGATATTGAAATAAAAACCTGAGGTGGGTGATGGACACTGGTACTTGTGATGTCTTACTCTCTTTGACTTTGACAGACATGACATTTTCGCATAATTTGACTCAAGTTGTTAAGGGGGGCACAACCCAAGAATTGAAATTTTTAGAAAAACAAAAGCGTTTTTGAAAACTATTTTTATCATCTTCTATAACTAATAAAGAACGCTCTCAGAAATTTTTTTATCTTCACCTGTAACATGTTTACTCGGGAACAAATCTTTCTCAATGTGCCGGCGGCCGTGCGCACTGGCCACAGATGCAGCCAGACCAGTGTGTTTACCTTTTTCAAAGCGAGCCCACTCCCAGACAATTAGGCCTAGCACGGAGTGGGTCCCCTAATTGGAAAGACTGTGTCTTCCTTTTGTTTACATTGCAGTTCATTGTTCAACTCTGTGCGTACAGGAGGGAAAACCCAGTGGCAAACATGCTTTGTAAAGCACCACAGAATGTTACACGCGCTCCTATTGGCCAGCCAGGTGAAGCAGCAGCTCCGATTCCTTCTCGGGAGCCAAGTACCCCAAAAAGCCTTCTGCTCACACACACGGACCCTCGTATTTCGCTCTTTCGCTTTCGAGCTTCCTCACGCGCAAGTTACGTTCTTCCATTCCTTTACTACGATGCCGGCGGTCAACCGTCGGAAGTCGTAGACATTCGGTTCTTAGAAGCGCAAGCGTAAGCAGCATAGAGGCTCCAGTGGAGGCCGACCGCGCAAAACGGCTGCGACGTCCCTGTGCGTTCCTAAGTCCAACGCCGTCTTCTACAGCATTAGTGCTCGAAGGTATAGACCGCTCGGAACTATCAGATACTGCCACGCCGGTTACCGACACCCCCGTGACGTGGCGTTTGCTCTTCGCCAAGTCACAGTGAAACCGGCTACCGTACGATCTCGGGCGGCCCAAGAGCAGACCGGAACCGCCCGTGAAAAAGGGGGGTGCTCCGTACCTTTGCTGGGGTACCTCTTGACCTCCGTTGCCGCGTAGACTGGGCCAGGAACGTGGTCGATGGGGCGAAAGCTGAAGCGGCTCTCGAAAGCTGCACGGAGAGGGAGGCCTCGAGTGAGGGACAACGCTTTTCGGTCCAGCCGGGCAACAAATAATGAGGCACGGCCGTAGTGCTGGAGTCGCGGAGGTCGGCGTGGGGCACAGATTAAAAGCGGGGGCTGCGTCGGCGCTCGGCTGAGACTCGCGTCGTCGTTGATTAAACGGGAGTTTCAGCCAAACACCAACGTACCGCTCGTGTTCAATCTGGGGTGACACGAAAACTCCAGCACTACGGCCTTGCCTTGTTGTCTAGGGGTTGTTCGGTCAGGCCATTTCAGGGGCATGGCAAAGAAGCACAAGGCTAGAGTTTCGATTACAATCAAGTGTCTCCGAGCCCTTGAGAGCAAACTGGACTGTAAGTCAAACACATGTGTTGATCCTGTCTACGCTATACAGTACCGTGTTTGCATGATTCTAACGCACACATTTTTTCACCAGAATTGGTGCCCAAAAATACATGCATGTTACGAATGAAACTCAAAAAGAAATACGCAATACACGATATAAGGTGGCTCGCCCCATCGCCATCGTGACTTTTTGTTTACGTCCACCATTTCGGTTTTTGTATCCCGATAGCGATGACGAGTGATGCATACTGCTGCGTGCAGGGTCACGGACTTCTAGAAGGCTCTCATTTATCCTTGCTCCGGACATAAATTCTATTGTTTATCTCTGCTTTTGTTGTTCTAGAAAGTGTGTGTTCATTCTCGCCTTGAACGCGCTACGCTTGAAGGTTCTCCGCCGAATCTTCGAGATAGTGACACACTCTAGATAAGAGGCCGCCCGCAACCTTGTCGAGTCAGTTTTTGGCCCCAGCGTTCGACTCTGCTGACACGCCGACTTTGACGCCTGCGACGCTCTGTTTTCTTCCGTTTCCTTCTTTATTTTTGGGCACAAGTTCGCCCGATTAAACATTTAGTTTACTCAGTTATTCGCCACCTCATCACTTGTCATTTGTGACAAGTGATGCACCGGACCGTCGTTGTGATGACGACCTTGCCGGCGGGAGACAGCACCGTTCATTTCATCGCAAGATTGGGAGACAGCGTCTTTCATTTCATCGCAAGATTGAAACATTTGGAATAAACCTTTGAGGTTCCAAATGAGAAAAAGTTGCATTTCTGTATCCAACCTACAGAATCTGGTGCGCGTAACAATCGAGGTCAGAGCATTTTTTTGTTCGGACCTCGAAAAATGGGTGTGCGTTACAATCAAGGGCACGTTAGATTCGAGTAAATACGGTATTGCTAAATTTAGCTAATGATGCACAGTACAGCCACAGCTACAGCAATGCAAATCCCAACTTTACTTCCGCTAAAATGCATCTTGCAATAAAAATTAATTGTCTGTCTGTCTGGCATTTCCTGAGACTGTTCTAAATGCATAGCATTTAGGACACCTTTGCCGATGTCCACTTGAAACCACACACTGAACGGGCTGTCCGGAAACTGGCAGTGTGTAGTGGCGATTGGCTGTTTGTCGCCGTTTGGCTCGGTGCTCTCGCCCTCCCTCTTCAACATTGGCACTCCTGCACCGCTTTGGGGGTACGCAACGTCCGCAAGCGAGAGCCTTCATAGTGTGTGTAGTCCACCTTGCTGCCTCCGCACGCATGCCGAGGAAAGTCCCCACTCCCAGAGCAGTCGCTGAAAGAGCGCTGCATGCTCCGTCGAAACTTCGTCCCAGACTTGGACACATAAGTGTTAAAAGCTAACCCTATAAATGCTACAAATTAAAAAAAAAAAAAGAATTGAGCAGGTCTGCGTCAATTTACAGTACAGTCGAAGCGAGAGCTCGACTGTACGCCATGGCACCATGGCAAAGTCGTTGGGCATCGGCGTCGTGTTCACACACGCACCGTGGTGTGCGTGGACAAAAGCGTTCGGAACAAAATGGACATCTCACCATTTGGTTACGAACACTTGTTTCTTTTTTGTTTCGGAATGCGTGAAAGTGCTTCTTCCGGCACAAGGTATTCGTATTGCAGTGCTACAAAGGCATTTTGTTATCCATTATTTCTTTGTATTTTTCCAGAGAGCGCGTGCAGTGGGTCTATGTACAAGGCGGGTTGTAAACGCTGCGGCGAAGCTCCGTGCTAACGCCTCTGCTTCGGACGCAGCGGGCCCATGTTTGATTCCCACGGGCGGCGGGCAATCTTTTTCAAGGATTAGGCTGCACCGACGACGGACGCCCTTCTACACCAACAGCATCAATAACTACGACTACAATATCAACAACCGACGTCTTTTCCAGTGGCGGGAAGAGCCTATGACATCTATCGCCGTAAAAGAGGAGTGCGGCATGCCGTTGCAAAAACGACGTGCCCTGCCACCACCGCCTGCACCAATGCTGGCAACGGCGGCGGTGCGTGTGGGGTGGCACACTCACCCGCAGGTGCCGCGGAGTTCCTCATGGAGGAGCTGCGCAGGGGAGGCGTGGGGGAGGGCCGGGGGGCCGCGGCAGGCCCCTGGGGCCTGGGCTGGTTCCGCTGGGGCAGCTGCGGGGGCAGGCTGCTGGGCAGGGGAGGGGGCTGGCCCCTCAGGGGCGGAGGGGGAGGCCGCGAGGCAGGGGGGGCACGCAGCGGCGGCGCCGGGGGGGCGCTCCGGGACTGCGTGGGAAGAGAAACACACGGTCGGCACACACCCCCGAGAGCCTAGATTTGGCAGAGTGAGCAGCTCAAATCGTGGGGCACAAAACAGGTGCTCGTGCTTTGAGTCGCTCACTGTTTGAGTTGCTCATGGTTTGAGTTCATCACGATTTGGGCTACTCGCATGAGCGATTAATCTGTGTGAGACACCTCTCGCAGATTGGTCGCTCATGCACACGTGTAAGTCGGCACATGGTACGGAGTACATCGGGCGGAGAAGCTGAGCCAAGCCACAAGACACTCGCAGATGACAGATGCTTCTGCCTGCTCCTCGCAGCTAGCATTCCGAACGCGACCCATAAATCATGCAACCCCAAATTGAGCAGTGTGAATCACTCCAAAATCTAGGCACATTACGCTGGCCGGACGACCACAACCAGCCATCACTCTGTCCTACTCTACGACGTCCCGTCACTATGACACCTGGAACGGTGTGTTAAGCACCCTATACTGCCCGTATATTGAAAGTGGTCCCAAAATGGGGACGAATGACACCACAGGAGCTGGCACGTCATGGCGTCTGATGTCGCCATCCTGGCGGTTGGCCGTAGATGCTCCGGCAAAAAGTAGGAGCAAATCCTAGTGTCGCTGCCGTTGCAGCATTTTAAGTCCAGGCTGCCCAAGCTTCCCTAAACTGTCAAAATGGAAAGTGACCTGCAGCAGAATGGCTGCGTGCTGCATTATTCTGCAGCAGGTTGCTGAAACACCCCATAAAAATTGAGTTTCTGAGAAAATTCATTTCATACTTGCTACATTTTCTAAACATTTGCTCATTAAAACATACGTACAGCCTAAGCTCGTTATAGCAGACCTTGATTTTGACCAAGATTTCGGTCTGTTGTAAGAGGGGGGAGTATGCTGCATGCAGATATGAAGTTGAGTCAACGGTATGTAGAGGAAAACCAACCAAACTTCACAAATCGGTATGTTATATTGTCACGGGTGGTGACCAAAACAAAAACAATAAATACACAGAAAGAAATAAACGTTTAATGTGGCGAACTTGTGCCAAAAATAAAAGGAAATAGAAAGATAACAACAGAGCGTCGCGGGCGTCGAAGGCGGCGAAGCAGCAAGGTCGAACGCTGAGGCGAAACTGACTCGACAAGGTCGCGGGCGGCCTCTTATCTAGAGTACGTCGCTATCTCGAAGATTCGGCGAAAGCGGCTCGAGCGTCGCGTGATCAGGGCGAGAATGAACACGCACTTTCTAGAAAACAAAAGCAGAAGATACATGGATATAAATAATAGAAGTTACGTGCGTGCGCTACATGAATAAACGGGAACTTTCTGGAGGTCCGAGACCGAGCGTTGCTTTCTCAGCCCTGCGCGCGGCATTACTCCCCCCTTTAAAAGTGCATCGCCCCGATGCAGTGTAAAACAAAACAAAATAAAAAAGAACGATAAACTCAAGAGTCTTTTGGAGCATGCACATAAGGTCCACAGTCCTATCGAGCGTAGTACGGCTTCAGGCGCACGACATGGACGACCTCAGGTCGTGGTGGGCGGCGTGACGATGTTCGTGTTCCGTCGGGCATCACCTCGTAGTTCAGCTCGCCGAGGCGACGAAGTACCTTGTATGGTCCAAAGTACCGTTTCAGCAGTTTCTCACTGAGGCCGCGGCGACGGATGGGCGTCCAAACCCACACCCTGTCTCCGGGCTGGAAGTGAACGTCCCTGCGACGAAGGTTGTAGCGGCCCGCGTCGGCGCGTTGCTGGTCTTGAATCCTGAGTCGGGCGAGCTGGCGGACTTCTTCGGCCCGTTGAGCAACCACCTGGGCGTCGTCGCTCTCACTGTCAGCTGGCTCATGGGGCAGCATCGCGTCCAGCATGGTCGTTACTTTGCGCCCATGCACCAGTTGAAAGGGTGTCACTCCGGTGGTCTCTTGTACGGCCGTGTTGTAGGCAAATGTGACGTACGGCAACACCTCGTCCCATGTCTTGTGCTCCACGTCGACGTACATGGAGATCATGTCGGCGATGGTTTTGTTGAGTCTCTCCGTCAGCCCGTTGGTCTGCGGGTGGTACGCCGTGGTGCGACGATGGCTGGTGTGGCTGAGACGAAGGACTTCTTCCGTCAGCTGGGCCATGAATGATGATCCACGGTCTGGGATCAGGACTTCGGGAGCGCCGTGCCGGAGGACAATGGACTCGATGAAAAACTTGGCGACTTCAACAGCCGTTCCTGATGGAAGGGCTTTTGTCTCGGCGTACCGCGTGAGATAATCGGTTGCGACTATTATCCATCGGTTTCCTTGCATCAACGGTGGGAAAGGTCCGAGTAAATCCATACCGATTTGCTGGAATGGGGCAGATGGCGGCGCAATAGGCTGAAGAAGTCCTGCCGGTCTCGTCGGTGGCTTCTTCCTTCGTTGACACTCGTGGCAAGATCGGGTGTAGTGGTGTACTGTCTTCGCAAGCTTGGGCCAGTAGTACTTTTCGCGTATCCTCGCAAGAGTCCTGCTGTAACCAAGGTGTCCCGCCGTCGGGTCATCGTGGCAGGCTTGAAAAATTTCTTCTCGAAGACTGGAAGGGATCACCAACAGCCACGCCGTGTTGCTGTCGCTGAAGTTCTCTTTGTACAGTACGCCTTGTCGGATGGAGAAGGTTGGCCGTGTTCGAACAAAACCGCGGGGAACGGCGCTTCCTTGCCCCTCTAGGTGTTCGATGAGTGCTCGCAGCTCAGGGTCGTCTCGTTGGAGTGCTGCCATGTCGCTTACATCCAGAGCGCCGAGGAAACACTCATCGTCGTCCTCTTTGGTGCAGGCAGGACCGGCCTCGACTGGGGCCCTTGACAGGCAGTCGGCGTCATTGTGCTTCCGGCCGGACTTGTACACCACGGCCATGTCGAACTCCTGCAGTCGTAGGCTCCACCGAGCGAGGCGTCCGGAGGGGTCCTTCAGATTCGCCAGCCAGCAGAGCGAGTGGTGGTCTGTGACCACGCGAAAAGAACTTCCATACAAATATGGGCGAAACTTTGTTATTGCCCATACGACAGCGAGGCACTCCTTTTCGGTCGTTGAATAGTTCCTCTCCGCTTTAGACAGCGTCCGACTTGCGTATGCGATAACTCGCTCGGCTCCGTCCTGCACTTGGACTAGTACCACACCCAGTCCAGTGTTACTGGCGTCGGTGTGGATCTCGGTTTCAGCAAACTGGTCGAAATGGCCAAGAATCGGGGGCGTCTGGAGTCTTCGTTTGAGCTCGTCGAATGACCTCTGGTGTTCTTCTGTCCACTCGAACTTTACGGCGTCCTTCGTGAGGTGTGTCAGCGGTGCGGATAGCTTGGCGAAGTCTCGAACAAAGCGCCTGTAGTAGGCACAGAGTCCGAGAAATCTTCTCACGGCCTTCTTGTCAGACGGCGGCGTAAATGCAGCTACGGCGCGGGTCTTCTCGGGGTCAGGTAGAACACCCTTGTTGTTCACGACGTGGCCAAGGAACTTTAGTTCCCCATAGGCGAACCGACACTTTGTTGGCTTGAGTGACAGGCCGGCGGTCTTGATGGCTTGAAGCACGGCTCGAAGTCGCCTGAGGTGTTCGTTGAAATCTCGTGAGAATACCACGACATCGTCCAGGTAGACGAGGCAGCTCTGCCATTTCAAACCTGCCAGCACGGTGTCCATGACGCGCTGGAAGGTGGCTGGTGCTGTACAAAGTCCGAACGGCATCACTTTGAATTCGTATAGTCCGTCGGGAGTGACGAAGGCAGTTTTCTCCCGGTCACGTTCGTCGACTTCAATCTGCCAATAACCACTCTTCAGGTCCATCGACGAAAAATATCGGGAGTGGCGCAGTCGGTCTAACGTATCATCGATGCGGGGGAGCGGATAGACGTCCTTCTTTGTCACGGCGTTCAGTCGACGATAGTCCACGCAGAACCGCAGGGTTCCGTCCTTCTTCTTTACAAGGACGACTGGAGACGCCCGTGGGCACCTTGAGGGTTCAATGATGTCGTCGTCGAGTATCTCCTGGACTTGATCTTGAATCACTTTCCTTTCCTTTAAGGAGACCCGATACGGCGACTGGTGGACAGGAAGTGCGTCGTCGTCGGTAACCATGCGATGTTTCGCCATTGGTGTTTGGCGAATCTTTGATGTCGTGGCAAAACAGTCACTGTATTCGGCAAGGAGATCAATCAGTTGCCGGCGCTTCGTAGCTGGGAGCTCGGGGTCAATGTCGAGCGGCGGCGGCGTCGTGCTTTTCTGCTGAGGCGACGAGGTTTCCTCGGAGATTGCGGTGACCACCGCTGGCGCTTGAAGCTCCTCGACGTGGCCCACAGTGGTACCCTTCGTTAGGTGCTGCGGCTCCTCTCGAAAGTTCGTCACAAGAACGGTTGTACGTCGTTCTTGGAGATACGTTACGCCTCTTGCGACGCCAATTCCTTTTTCGAGGAGCAGTTGGACGCTGCCTTCCAGAAGAGTTTCACCGTGCATGGCGGCGTCGGCCATAACGGTGACGAAAACACTCGACCGCGGCGGTAGGTTCACATGGTCGGCGATAACTCGGATCGCGGTTGATGTTGTGTTGGTCTCCACCGGCGGTAAAACAGGTTTCCGCAGCGTCAACTGGTTTTCCCCGAGGTCGATGACGGCGCCATACTCGCAGAGAAAGTCCATTCCGAGGATAACGTCCCTCGAACAGTCTTGCAGAACGACGAACTTCACAGGGCACGTTTCACCGTGGATCTCGACGCGAGCAGTGCATCTCCCGACTGGCGTGATGAGATGTCCTCCGGCGGTTCGTATTTGAGGTCCATCCCACGGCGTCATGACTTTTCGCAGGCGGCGAGAGAGCCTCCCACTCAAGACTGAGTAGTCTGCTCCGGTGTACACGAGTGCCGATGAGTCGAGGCCGTCAATAACAACGTTTAAGTTGTTGGACACCGAAGCAGGAGCGTCGTTGTGATGCGTATCGTCGGGAGAGTGGGAGCGCTCCGTCGTTCGTGGAGGCTCTTTACGTCGGTCGTCTTCGGCAACTCCACCTCCAGGGGTTGCCGCGCCTAGTTTCCCCGGCGAGGAGCGAGGGGCGACAGGCTTTCACGTCGGGGTCGGTGCATCGGCGAAGCTGGACGTCGCGGTGACGGCGACCGGAACTCTCGGCGGGACGCAGGCTCGGGGGACTGGGGTCGTCGCAGGTACTCGTCGATCTCCCGAGGGCGTTCACCATACCGGGGGCGCGGGTCGCTTGGGTGGAATCCGCGCAGCCCGAGTCGACGGTATGGGCATCGGCGGTAGGTGTGGTCTGCCTCCCCGCAGTGGAAGCACAGAGGGCGTCGGTCGGGCGTTCGCCACACATCGGTCTTCCGGGGTGCACGGGGCTCCTGGCTGGCGTACTGGGGCTGGTCGTCGTGGCGTCGGTCGTGCTGCGGCGCAGGAGACTGGCGTCGGGGCGGCGCGACATAGGCGCGAGGAGGAGGCGGTGGCCGTCGGGCCACTGCGGCGTAAGTTAGCGCGGGTTCTTCGGAAACTGCTGCGCTGATGGGAGCCTCTGGTTGAATGGCTCTCTGCACCTCTTCCCGCACGACCTCAGCGATGGAGAGCGAAGCTGGTCGGTCCGCGGCGGGTAGTAGCTTTCGCAGCTCCTCCCGGACGACGTCGCGAATGATCTCGCGAATGCTTGGGATGCTGGACCCAAGGTCGCAAGCGGACGGCGGAACCGCGCTGACGCCGGGTAGCCTCTGGTAGTGGCTGGCTCGGGCTTGCAGGGCACGCTCGATGTTCGTTGCCTCGGCGACAAAGTCTTCGACAGTTGTCGGAGGGCTGCGGACAAGGCCACCAAAGATGTTTTCTCTCACGCCCCGCATGAGGATTCGTAGCTTCTCCTCTGTAGCCCGAGGGTCGGCGCGGGCGCTCAGGCGCAGGACGTCCTCTACGAAGCCGGTGACACTCTCGTTGGGGCCCTGGGTTCTGGTTCGCAGTAGGTCCTCGGCTCTCTCTCGGCGGTGGTGGTTGATGAAGGTAGCCTTGAGATCGTTCTTGAAAATGTCCCACGTCAGGGAGGACTCATGATTCTCGTACCAGTGCTTGGCAGTCCCCTCAAGCGAAAAATATACATTGTGTAGGCGCTGCTCGTCCGTCCAGCAATTGTGGCGGGCAACGCGTTCATACTGGTCAATCCAGTCTTCGACGTCTTCGTACTGCTCGCCGTGGAATGGAGCCAGTGTCCGAGGAGCGACGGGTGGGTAGACGACGGCAGGAGCGGCGGGGGTCTGCGACTGGTTGGCCATCGTCGGCTGCCTGGTCCTGGGTGGTAAAGGTCCGTATTCCGGGTGTAGCCCTTGGGTTCGGCGACTTGATCGAGTCTCGATCTGGTCTTCGTTGGGTCCTCGGGAGCTTGGGTTCGGACTTGCAGTGCGGGAACTTGGGGGGCTGCGCTGCACGAACATGCGGTACCCAGCACCTCCACCAAAATGTCACGGGTGGTGACCAAAACAAAAACAATAAATACACAGAAAGAAATAAACGTTTAATGTGGCGAACTTGTGCCAAAAATAAAAGGAAATAGAAAGATAACAACAGAGCGTGGCGGGCGTCGAAGGCGGCGAAGCAGCAAGGTTGAACGCTGAGGCGAAACTGACTCGACAAGGTCGCGGGCGGCCTCTTATCTAGAGTACGTCGCTATCTAGAAGATTCGGCGAAAGCGGCTCGAGCGTCGCGTGATCGGGGCGAGAATGAACACGCACTTTCTAGAAAACAAAAGCAGAAGATACATGGATATAAATAATAGAAGTTACGTGCGTGCGCTACATGAATAAACGGGAACTTTCTGGAGGTCCGAGACCGAGCGTTGCTTTCTCAGCCCTGCGCGCGGCAATATCCAAATGTCTGTTGTAAGCAGGTCTGTTGTAATGAGCTTAGACTGTAACAGATTTTACTTTGTCAGGGTGTCTAGCAAATTATTCTTTTGAAATTCCCTGACTTTTCCAGGTTTTCCCTGACAATATCAGGTGAAAATCCCTGACCAATGTAGAGACGGGTAAATATACAAGACTATTACAACACAAGGCCTTGAGCGTTGAGCACTGTGAGCCTCAGGATCATTTTGCACAGGCTTAACCCAACTTGCATATGCCAAAATATTCGGGTTCGCCCAGTCCAGATTAAACGAGCACTTTCTTGCCACCAATATCGTCAGTGAAGGGGCCACTTCTGGAAACACTATGAAAACACGACGTTCAACGACACACGTCAATAACCGAATGGCAGCATGGTGGCATGGCCAACATGGCCGACAGATGCACACTTTCGGATACTTTCGGCTTAAGGCTTGGATTGATTAGGCGTCTTCGGTTTTCTCATTTGTCACTAAATCTAGTAGCTCTAACTGGATCTAGCCTACTGTTGTGCCCTCATTCCAATCCAATCCAAGGCTTGGACTGGATTTGTCGGGTGTTCCCTTTGCATCGGGTGACACGCTCTACATCAGGTGAGCAGAGCACGCACTCCGCTCTAAGCAGCATTTATTGCCTATTTTCCTGCCCCAAAGCCCTCAAGTCTTTGCTCAGGGCACAAGATGGCCTTTCCGGCTCATTTTCCCTGACTGGGCTTGCTTTTTGACAATATCCTTGACTATTCTCCGATTTTTCCCGGTAACTAAAATTTCCCTGACAATCACCGGTTTTCCCGGTCGCAAGACTCCCTGATTTGTACATAGAATATGAAATTTGTACTCAATAAAAAGAACCAAGCAAGAGCTTACTGGTGATATTGAGGCAATGAAAATATCTCCTTTAAGTCGCATATGAAAACTCGTCAGTCTGCCAAAAATTATTTTAAAAAAAACACAGTTTTCCTTTTTTTCTTTTAAAATAAGAAATTTTTCAATTCATTAGGCATAATAAAATTTAATTCCATAGCATCACAGAAGAGTCCCAGTGCAGTAGACCGAGAAGCGAAAAAATGGCAAGCTATCAAGCGTGCAATTCCCAATTTTGCATCGGCTGCTTCAACTGTCAATACCTTACAAACAAAAAGTCTGCCAAGCTTGCTGTCTGCACCCTCTTTCATTTCAGGAATGCCCTCAAAACATATCTTTTTTTTTTTTTGGTAAAAATTAAATATATGATTTCAACCCATGCTGGAGTTGAGACAAAAGCACCTGTTTGTATTTGTTCACCCGACTACCCAAAAGAGGCTTGCAAGCCATTGAGAACAAAGCAGAACTGTTCATACACTCGTTCAGTGTGAAGCTGAAGAGGTTCTTAAAAAAATTTGAGTTGAATTCTAGATTTAGCTTGCGAACCTGAATATCACGTTATTCCTCCGCACTGACACCAGTCGCAACATCGTTTTCTGACCTTTTCGAAAACAGCAAGAGTGCGCATGCATAGCTTTGATAGCTGCAGAAGATGCACGAGAGCGGAGATTTCGAAAAGTCCTAATAGGACGTCACGCCCCGCGAAGGCGGGTCTTCACCGGTACTTCGAAAATGGTTTTCTGCAGCCTTCGTACACTAAATTGAGAACTAATCCCAACACTCGGGATCCTGGAGGCCAAATGAAAACGATTTAAGTGCTTTACCTCAAATCAGACTTGGACGTAGTTCAACTACTCTACTCAAACTACTGTAGTTTAACTACTTTTTTTAGTGACTTGGTAACTTTCAATTACAACTGGATTTGGGTAATTAGTAGTTTTATTTAACTACTTTTTTCAGGTAACTTCTACTCAAATTACTAACTACTTTCAAAATCTAGTGCTAATTTTGCTCATCACGAAAGTTTGAGCGCAGAAATGAGTAAGACAACGACAGATGAAGTGGCGTTCCCGAACAAGGGGCCCCATTGTTCGGGAAAAGGTCATTGGCCCAAGGTCGCGACGAGCAGCCAAAGCATAACACCGACGCGCACGAACGCAGGAAGAGATGCTGAACAAGCCTTGGTTGGGTATTGACCTAATCCGGTATTGCACGCAGGCGCCGCGTTTCCAGCTGCAACCATGAAGGACGGGACACTCCGAGGACTGTTGTTGTTTTCGTGTTGTCTGTCTTTAGTGAGTTCTGACTCAAGCGGTAGGTTCCACGGAAGATGCCACTGGAATGACCTTGCAGCTGGGTGCCTGTTCCAATGGTCGCCTCGTCGTCAGCGCATATACGCCTTTGCAAAGCCGGACTCCCCCACGCACAAACCCTGGAATGGGTAATCCGTTCACAGGAGCACGTTGCCGCTTCCAGCCGCAACTGTACGAGCGACGGTGCTTGTTCACGTAATCCTTCGCGTCCTTCCGACTTTCCATGCCTGGGAGACCTCCCTTTTGTTAAAAACGATTTACTTGTCAGGCGCGTCAGAATATTATAGTCGCCGGCGAGGATTGCGAGTTACCCTTGGGAGATCCTTTTGTTGGACTTGGCGACAGCGAGGAAGTATACTTCGGTTCCTCTTCTGTTAAACCAAAACATTTTGTTTTTCAGTAGCGTAGCACTAGCACTACAACGAGATGCGCAGTCGTCCGAATGATCTCATCTTCGTGGCGCGAGCCTTGAACCCTTGACGGTCAGGTGCACTCACTCAGCGTACTCGCAGAACGTCATCGGAATAAAGTGGGCCAGTCATAACAATCTCAACTTGCCAAAGAAAAAAGAAAAAAGGAGGAAATTTTGCTATGAAAGACCCTCTACTCGAGGCAAACCTCACATGTTTTGTCATGAACACCTAAGATGCCGACACTCGCTTACCCGAGCCTGCACAGCCTGTTTCTCAAACTCAACGGTGCCGATCCATTCAGCGCGTCGGTGGAACGTTTTTTTAGTTTGGGTGAAGACGTCTTTAGGAGGAAAAGGGGAAAACTCTGCTATCAAGAACTTTGAAACTCAACTGCTTCTGCGAGCGAATAAAGTATTTTGGTAAAAACGCAAGCCATAAATAGACTGCATTTATCTTAGGCTCGCAGGATTTTTCATTGATCCAAACTGCTGTTCATTTTGCTACCACAAAAATATAAAAAAGTAACTTCGAAAGTAACTTCGAAGTAACTCGCTACTCTTTACAGTAGTTAGTAGTTTACTCAATTACTATTAAAAATGCGTAATTTCTACTCTACTCCAATTACGTTTGGCGTTGATACTCAGTAACTTAACTACCTTTTTTGAGTAATTTGTACATGTCTGCCTCAAATACAGAACCCCTCCAGTTTCCCTTTAAAAAACGCAGGACGCAGCGAGTTCCCAGCTCGTTATTGTCGCTCAAACAAGCCACTCCGAGCACAACATCGGCCGATAAGAGCGCGAAGGAATGAATCGCGAGGCAAAGAAGGCGCAAACACAATAAGCCGCGCCCCGCACTACTTAAGCTCACAGCGACCGTGGCCCGGACATGCGTAACAGAGCCAGGGACCGAGGTGCCCCTCCCCTCACCTTGTGCGCCTGGTGCAGGTTGCTGGGCACGCTGACGTTGCGGGGCGGCGGGGGGCGGGCCCGAGGGCTTGGCGGGCCCCCCGGGCTGGGGCCCCGCCCCCTGCTGGCCCGCTCCTTCGGCCGGTCGGGAGTCGGGGGCCCCGAAGCTCTGGCGCCGGGCCAGTGGTGCCCCGGGGAGTTGCAGGCGTGCCCCCGCGTGCGGCCCCACAGTGCCAAACCTGGGGCCGCTGGCCGCCACCGCGCCCACCGTGGGGCTCTTGGGGGGAGGTGGGGGCTTCACCTGCGTGCACGGGGGGTGGTTGGGTGTCGGAACGACCCCTCCGGTGGGGCAGTTTTGCAAGACGCCCTTTGACTTCCGGTAAGCCGCGTTCCACCGTGCTGACGAAAGGCCGCCACCGCATTCCCCGTTAGTATGTGTACAGACAGTTATCATATTTTCTGGTTTGTAAGTCGCACCCGCCATAAATGGCTGTTTGCAGAAAAGGGTTGGCATGTAAGTTGCCCCGGTGTGTAGGTAGCGCATATACGTTTGTACAGTTGGTGCGGCGAAACTGCATTGAAAAGGCCCACTCATATGTACTACGATTGCAATACATGTGCAAGTGAGAGTAAGTATCAATATTTTCATCAATGAATTGAACGAGAAATATAACCCCTGTGGCAAGCTTGCGCATTAAGGTCGATACTCACAGAAAAAGAATGCATTGAGTCACACCATTGTATAAGTTGCACAGATGAAAATTTTGAAAAAATAATGTATGGCAATTTGCTATGTAATTGTGTTGCATTTGTGAAACATACTAGCATTACAAACGTTTACGTCATCGTTCAGCAGCACGTCTATCCCGTTCAGCCCGATGCCTACTTTTACGGCGCTCTTTACCAGATAATTTAATGTGTGGCATGTGCACACTTGAAAGGATAACCCTAATGATCTACAAGAACTTTCTAACCCACTCCTTCTCACATAAGCCTCCTCCTCACTCCAACCCTGGTCACATGACCTCACCCTTAACCAACCGGCATCGAGCACCTCGCCCCTCGTCTCCCACCCGTCAACCAATCAGTGCCGAGCCTCGTGGCCACGCTTTTATCCAGGCTTCACTTTTCGGCTTCATAAAATGCTGAACACCTAGCCAAAGAATGTTCCACGTTAAGAACAGCGACTTATATGCCAGAAAAGACTGGAGTGTTTATTACATCTTCATCTGAGGTTCCTCAATTTCTGCTCGACGACGTCGTAAAAGTGTCACGCTCTTGCCCGCCACGAATCTGGTGGCGGCAGAGCAGAGGAGGCTTGCAGTTGATTGCTCGCAGTTTGACAATCGACGGAAGATTCCGCAGCAACAAGTTGAGACACCGCGACGACGGCGGCACAACTTGTCGTTTTCGCCAGAACTTGGAAGACAAACTGCTAGGATTGCGACGTCCGACCACACGACACGTCGGCTGCCGTGACATCATCTATCGTCACATCGGGACCACTTCCGACACACAGGTGGTACGAGATGTAAAACGCGCCAGTTGGAGACACGTTTCAGGCACTGCACCCAGAATGGGAGAGCGCATCCCTTTACCTGGGGAGCGCGCAGGGGTGCGGGGCCCCTCTTGGCCCCGAGGCTCGTCTGCGAGGCGGACCTTGTCACCCCCGGGGGCTTGCTCGGGAGCGGAGGGCCCGTCCGGCTGCGGGACACGGGGGAGGGGCCACCCTGGGGGGGGCCCAAGCTGGGCTTCTGGCTCGACGGCGGCGGCAGGGGAGGGGGTCCCCGGGGGGCCAGGTCCGCTGGGAACGGGGCCGGGGCCCGCCGGCCCGGGGGCGTGTCCCCGCTCGGTGCCGCTGGCTGCTGCAGGGGTGCACCCCCCGGCCGGGGACCCGATGGGGCGCCGGAGCGAGGGGTCGAAGGCGGGGCCGGTGACGCTCCTGCGCGAGACACGGGTCGTTCAATTGAGGCGCGGGTTCTCAAACTTTTTGATCTCGAGGAACCTCCCTCTGCCTCGACAGAAAGAAGAAAAACCCCTGTTAGGCATTGACGAAATAAAGTGGTGCAAAAGAATACGGACCTTGTAAACAATAACGTGCATACTATAATCACACACAAAAATGAGAACTATAGGGTGTGTGTTTTTAGTGCTTGGCCCTCGGCACGCACTTTTCGTCGTGGTTTGAGTGCGCACAAGACGTCAGAGCGTTGTCAAAGGTAGGAAGCTCCCACTGGAGGCGGGAGAACTGAAGCCCCTCCCTGCAGCTCTAGCCTTGTCAGTGGCTACAGGGAGTGTGTGGCTCAACAAAGCTATGCATCAGTGGATGGCTCAGATCTGCTGCAAGAAACACTTTACTTTGGGACAGAGACTGTCGAGGAAATTTGGGAGCTCGGGGAAACGTGGAGAGAACGTTGGGGAACCTCAGGGCTTCCTGGGAACCCAGGGGTTCCCCATAGTACGATTCTTGGTTCCCCCCTTCCCAGCTCCTGAATTTCTACGACTGTCCCCCCTTCCATGAAGCAATGTGTCTTCCCAGTTTGAGCACAATTTTAACGGATCCTAGGCTGTCCACTAGTGCATAACTATGCGCGAGGTATTAGGTCCCCAGTATGTGCACTGTTGTTTACCAAGCTCTGTAAGCTTGCACCCTGCTTTATTACATCAATGCCAAATTCAGGAGGGGTTCTACGGTCATAGACAAAGAGCAATAGGGGATCCTCGAGATCAAGGAAACTTGAGAACACCTGGATTATGGGCTTCCTAACGCAACAGCGACGTGGCAATTTTGTGCCAGATTTAACTATTTGGGCACAGCACAGAGGTAGAATGTAGTGTATAATGTAAAAACAAACTGACCTGGTGGGAGATAAAGTGATTTAGAAGGTCTAATTAGCTACAAAAAATTCATTCAATAGAAAGTGTACAGTAGAGAAGCTAAAACTTGCGCACAAGCAAAACCTGCTTTTTCAAGGTGTCTGACGACGGGCTCGAATAGAATTAAAGGGGCTATGCAACAATTTTAACTTCGAAAAGATTTTCAATTTTTAATTTTTACATTGTTTATCTTACCTAAAGGGATGGTGAGGTACAATGTAATAAGCTGGCAAGATGTGCCATCATGTGCTCAATCTAATGCCATATTTTATAAATATTGTCGGTTCAATGTGAGTAAATGCATCAAAAACCTCATATCACCGACAAAACAGTACTATAATCAGTTAATCGGTTTTAGTGGCGCCAACTGCCAGAGGTGAAAAAAATTATTCCTCCCTTGAGCGCCACACCGTTGCTACTATGTCAGTCAAACTACCTTTCGGAAAGGCAAGCTCTTCGCCCCCCTCTCCACATCACGCAGACCAACCTTCAAGGTCACCATGTAAATCGCAAGCAGAAGCAGTGTGCACTAGAGTCTCCGAAAAGAACCCAACCGGATTCTCCGGGTCCCGATCGCGCGTCACTGCACACGTGACTCGAAAGACTGTGTAAGAGACGAGCGGTTCGGAGGCGGCTAAAACATCAATAGCTTGACATTTTTTTAAAAAAAGAACTAATGCACGTCAGCAAAATTTGTTTTTAGTTCTTTAATCCGTACTTGACAGGGAACAACTACCACAATTATTCAATCCAAGTCCAAACATTGTTACATGGCCCCTTTAAAGACTGCTCACCAAGCAAAGGTGCAAGGTAAAATGGAATATGATACCTCAAGAATTCTGGAAGAGTATTTTTGTTCAGCAAGGCCAAAGCAGAGACCCAGAACATGCCAGACCGTCAAGCATGAGACACTGAAACTCGTTAGGGTGCACCGTCGGCGTTAACACAGTCTGGGAATGCCCCCCGCGTTGTCAAACTAAGGACTGTTACCCGTTGGTTACTCAAATGGTAGCAAAGTATGTAACAAATTGTGGAAAGGAATTTGCAGCTTTATCTTACGAATGACATCCTACACTATAGCCACCTCTCGGGGAGCCGGAATGGATGTCCAAAATTACGGATAAAGGGCCGAAGCGGTACACAAAAGATATGACCGAAGGGTATGCGGAACAAACCGCATTGACTTTCCTCTGTTTCGAGCCTACAAAAGGCAATTACTACGAACAGTGCAACGGAGTGGATGTGCAATTCGTTCTTACACTAAGTGCACATTCAACTGGTAGTAGGCGATATCACACAATGACTTCGTGCACGCCTTTACTCATCTGTCCATTTGATGCTTCAGAATCACAACATAAAGATAGAGTAAGTCTGGAGGAACACTAGCTCAGCATTGTACATACCCTTTACCAAGGGTAACCAAATAACTTATCATAGACCGAATCTTCCGAACTTCAGATTCAGCAAAGTTTGACACGTGTTGAACTTTAAAGGGAAGTTCGGCAAAGATTCGGAAAAAATTCGACAACAGTCTGCACATGGGCGAGAATGCGAAAGGGCAATGGATTGCAAATAAATACCATGCAGTTGTGCAGTTACCATCGTACAGTGTAGTACTACTACCAGCGGTTAGTGCACAGTAAGTGATAGGGTAAATGTGTTTGTCAGCCTTTGTGAGCGTGTCTTTCTTCATTATTTTCTGCCTCAAGAACAGAAGATAGACCAGGAATTGACAATGTCCACTGCGCAAGTGACGAATGATCTGGTAAATTCTGGATAACATAATTTTTATTTTATATTTCCAGTGATGCAACGAGGTAGTTGAAATACTGACCGACAAGTACTTTAAAGCACTCCTTGCAAGTGTAGCAATCCCGTTTTCAACTAACAAGTAGTTTCTGCCAAAAGAAATTAATACTACTTTTTAATTTGTGTTATTTCACAGTTTTCATCTATCCACATAAAACTAAACACAGAGCCATCATGCTCGACGTTGCACATCGGACCATTCCTAACTCTTCCCATCTCCCCAAACGTCCGAGTGTGTCCTAACATCTAAAACCGTCATTTTAAAAGTTAAAAACGAGACATTGCAAATATGAGACACTCACTTTAATGCAAAGCTCACAACAAGTGACTCAAATCGAAAAACATGCATATCTTTAATAATATTGTTATCTCTTCTGGTGAAGGATCAGCAGCCATTGCATAACCTTTTTTTGCGCATGAAACGCTGACACTTGCAGAGGAAGTAAGAACACGGTGTTATCACATTTATTTTAACAAAGTACACACTTGCAGGTTTGCACTCATGAGGCCTCAAAACCGAACTCTCGTATCATGAATGCGGCTGCTACTACCCCACTTTGTTGTCGCACAACTTCTGCGAAAAGTCAGTGTAAAATTGCCAGTAAATATGCGAAAATAACACCGATGCAATGACCTCGTAGAATATCAGCTTATTTAGTAATAACTGTGTCAAGATGCGTTAAAAAAAACAAAAGCCTAAAGATTTCTTTTTGCCCGAAAAAAAAAGAGAAATATCAACTGTTACGTTTGGCAACAATGTATTCTGCCAAAGCTTTAGAAAAGTTTGGCAAAACTTCGGCTTTGCCGAATCCCAAGGTTCAGCAAAAGTTTGGCCCATCAGTACAAAATACCCTAACTCATTACTCTCTCATAAACCAATAGATTACTTATTCGAAAACGTAAGTAGCAAAGTTGTTGAAAAAAGGTTCGAGGTACACCTAAGCACTTCTTATGAGTTGTGAAAGCAAAAGCATGTATGTCAATCTTGCGCCCGCGTTCTCAGGGAAGGCCCGCCAGCTAAATGCTTCCTTTTCCCGGCATGCCCTGGCACGGCTTTATCTGGTGCGGGCACGTAGCACCATGGGGTGGCTCTCCCTGAAACTGACGCACTTCAACCCAATGGGAGCCTCATTCCTTTAACTATGCGCACGCCTGCCAATGGGATTTCAGCTTCACTTGGAGAGGCGAATTTATTTTCTGTTTAGCTCGGCCTTTTGTGCGGCTTTAAAGTTGGGATGCCTCACATCGCAACTTCACTTTGCTCCATTGGGAGAGGGGAATTCATCTGCCAATTGGCACGGCTGATGACGTCGGCTCGCTCCCTGGGACAGTTAATGCTTTTGCATTAAAAGTAATGTGCTGCACCCTTTCATTCTGCAGGCCTAAAAAGAGTACCTGACAATGTCTACATGAGACCGAAATGTTAGACACTCCAGTAATCACATACTATCTATAACTGCACGCAATACCCTTTTGCAAAGATAAATTTTAAGAACCACGCAGCTTCTCCACCACAATGTCCGAAACTCTACAAATAAGCCAGAAAAAGCCACTTCCGTGCACGCACGAGCGACGGGCAATCTTCCATTGGCATGGATTTTGGCGAAACCTGGCACTTGTCGGGAAGGTGGTAGCGGTAGCACTCACCAGTGGCGGTCGGGTTGAGCGGCCTCAGCTTGGGCATGCCTCCCGCGAAGAGACCCGCCAGGCCTGCAGGCACGTTGAGCTTGGGGGCTGCCCCATCTGCCGGCGCCTGGGTGGGTGCCGCCGCCCTCTTGTTAGCTGCATAGAATCGGGCCCCACGTTCGGTGTCATAACACGTGGCCAGTTCCCACGACAAGAACATGCCACCCATGTTCGTGCACCCATCCAGATGTACCAGCAGTCTGTAGGTATACTACTCACTGGTATAGATGCTTCCGAAGTTTCTGCTCTAGTAAATTTTCTGACCACCAGTGGCACTAATGCAATTGGAAGTAAAAAACAAAGTAAAAAAAAAAAAAAAATAACATCTAGAACATACTTTATCCTTCTTCTTTAAAGGAGTCATGAAATAATTTTCTGCTGGGATAAATGGGTATTTTACTAATTGAAAAGTTTTAGTGCGCCAAAATAAAAAGAAGGAAAATTTTAAGATACAGCGGACTCATTGGCACCTCCTTTCCTTCGAAAACTCTCCACCTTTTCACTGCAATGCATCCGCACTGCCCAAACATGTCAGCCAAACCAACACCACCTAGACAGAAGGCCTCCACACGCGTCATCATAGTCAGATCGATCGAGGCGAGAGATTGGGCACGAGTGCTGCGTCAGTGTTCGGCTGCGGCTCGTGGCCAATCAGCAAGTCAAAGGTCGGGCTCGGGTCCAATAGCCGACCGAGCGCGATCCGACTGTGATGACGTTTCATAGAAGAAGAGGAAATTATGCGGAGGCCTTCTGTCTAGGTGGTGTTGGCCAAACCCAGCTCACGGACACGACCACTGCGTAACTCACACAAATGTGCGAGTCAACAATCAATACCCCTTTCCACGAGGTAGACGCACCCAGCGACTTTCTCTAAGGTGGCTCCTCCGAACCCACATCCATCCGTTAGCACCTGGGAGTGATCCGAATGGCCGGCTCCTAAAGTCGGCAGCTTGCCTCCGGTGCTTCAACTTGTCCTTGAGAAAGGCTTTCCCGTACACAGAAAGATTTGAGACCAGGTTATCTAAGGACGTGCTTCTGGCTAACTGAAGCCTAGGCTTCGACACACAACTATGTAGCTTAGTGTGCGAGAAAGGCATCGAGGACCGCGACAAATCATGTCTTGAGGGAGCGTGTGAGAAATAAAAAAAAAACAAGGTAACATCTATCAAAAACTGGACGAGGTGAAGGTGGTTTGAGCCCCTAGATTGTCGCGTTGAAAGCTAGAAACAAACGAAGACGAGTAGTCACGTCTCAGCTCTAGTCTAGCAAAATGGCCTTTTTTTTTTAGAATTCCCAATCTCTTTTTCAGACTTCGGCAAACTTCTCCAGACTGTCTGGTGGAGATTGGTTACAGGAACTAGCGATACAGAAACAAGGGGTTTCCACTAAGATCAAAACACCTGCCGGGAACCTTAAAGCAGCTGTGCAACAATTTCAGGGCTTTGCTTAAATAATTGTGGAAGTTGATACCTGAGACTTCTGCAGTCAACTACAGAAAACAGATTTTGCCTGAATACCCTAGTTTTTATTTTAAAAAAAATGAAAAATATTCAGGTTTTTGCCGCCTCTCAACTCGTGCATCGTCTTCCGGGTCACGTGCACAGTGACGTCACTTGAGTAGGCGCGGAGTTCCGGAAAAGTTCTCTCTTTAGAGCCATCAGCGAGCAGCAAGAACTCATCCGCTCGCAACCGCGTGACCACCCGTCCTTGCTTGTCCGGCGCTGTCCCCCTCCCCCTCCGGCTTCTGGCGGCTGTTCGCGTTTTTGTGGACCTAGGATAGATGGCGCCACTAAAACTCCGTATAATAAAAGTTTTGTAGACGATACCAGGGTTTTGACGCATTTATATATATGTTGGAACGACAAGATTTATAAAAAAGTTACCTTTTATCGAACAGGTATTCGCACAACTTGCTATCTTTTTACAAGTACCCAAGTGACATCACGCCGCTTGTTTCTCATGGCTGCCACTCGTGGCTGCAGGTCGGGAAATATTCTAAGTTTTGCCTCGCTATTACGCGGTGGAATCGCAACATTTCGATGAAAGGAGGTGTGTTTTCTGACATTTGTGACACAGTGAACAATATCAAAAGCAGAAAATGCCAATTCTTTCATTAAAATCGTTGCACAGCTCCTTTAAATAGAAAGGACAGTTCAGCCCCCAGCCCCCGCTCGGCTTGCCCAGCTAAGCGTGCGGTGGCGCCAGCACGACGGATTTGTCAACTTGCGAGGCACCATCATTCTGCGCTAGATCCAGATCCAGAACCGCACAGGATTGAATGTGTCTACCAAAGTGCTCAATTAAAATTCCCCGACCAATAAGAAAATGCGGAGGGTGGGGCAATGGCGGCTCTTCGACTGGTGAATCGGACGGTGGCATACACTGCTAGTGATGCCTCAGGCTACTCTTACTTAGTGCAAAGGATATCCTCACTATAATGGAAACGAGATATTTTTTTCCCCCTTTTACCAACAAACATATTTTTACTTACTCGCGCCATCCCCGGGCATTCCGTCCCGCTTTCATCGGTCGTTTTCTCCACTTAGCCAACGTTTCAAGAATTTCCTCGACTTTTTTTAGATGCTTTGAAATTCCCTGACAATTCTAAACTTTCCAGGTTTTCCAGGGTTGGCCGACACCCCAACTAATGCGTCCCGCCCAACCTTCTAAATAGACCCTTTTCAAAAGAGTGCGCCATTTTGTTGCACCAATTATCCGACCCTGCCTTTGTTTGGGCACATACTCTCGAGCATGAATTGGACCCGCAAACTCTGCTTAGCTCGTGTCGAAGACGGATACTGCGCCAGAGTTCGGCGAGGACGAGGATCCAATTGCACACTTCGTGCCCCAGAAATAGCAACCGCCAATGTTGCTCGACGGACTTTTAGAAAAGGGTCAATTGGGCCGCGGTTTGCGCCACCCGGTAGCCAGACTTGTGGCCAACCCACCGTCGATGATGGGCGCACTCCGGTCGTTGGTGACCGCCTTCCTGAGCGTGGCACCACCCCGGATCTGGGAGAGGAGCACGGACCGGTCCGGCACCGCGGCAGTCTTAGGGGGCCCCAGGGCCCCCATGGGGGGTGGCGGCGGTGGAGGGGCCATGGCCTGGCCTCCGGCTGCGCCAACCTGTGGGGCACGTGGGTGCAATGTTCACCAATGGTGGTGGTGGGGGCGAGTGCGTACGGTCCCTTGACACTCTAGAGGATAGTTCACCCATTTGCGTTTCCTCGTAATCGCTTACGATGATTGCACACGCTGGCGCTGTCTATCACCTAGCCCTGGAGCACGTCAAACCTGCGTGTAAATGTCATCATTTTTTGCACAACATTCCTTCACTGCGGGCTCAAGGTAATTCTTACAGAGTTACAAGAGACTACTTCTCATAGACAGTACACAGATTTGAGCTCGCAAATACCAGAATACCTTTAGTTTAGTCATGTGCGGGTTGGAAGTGCTACAAGGTGGATGGCGCCAGTTTGATCCCTCGTCGTAGGCAGTTACGAGAAAACGCAACACGCTCAAGAACGCTCAAACAGAAACATGTGAAGTAGTTTTAAAGGGCAGAGCAACAATTTTTGTACTTTGCGCAAATACCACTTAGAATGAATCCCTGATGTTTATGACCTGTGAAACAGCATTCGTTTTCTTTTCCTCACGCAATGGTAGTCACTTCTCCGACGAGATTATTATCAGTGTTTCCCGCCGTAGCATTATCTTGACTCTTGGCTACACATGGCGCGGCATTTGCCACTTGGGTGGTGCTCTTTATAATTAAAAGACTGCCAGTGGTCGGGTGGAAATGGGAGCATGCAATATTTAGCACTGCCATCTGCAGTGCAAAGTAATCTCACTGGGTCTTTTCCGTTTCAGTCAACGAAGGTTGCCCTTTATTGCAACATAATGCGTGCACTGACAGCCCACAAGCCACAGTGCTAGTGGAATATTGGGGAACAACGCCACTTCTAAATAAAATTGGAACGGCTTCAATCATATCACTAGAAAAATCTGTCAATAAAATATGCAGCTCCTGCGGTTACACGAAAAGTCGCCGCAACGCAATGTCACAAACGCTTATGAAGGAATGACACCATTCTCAAAACCAACCACTCAAGAGCAGGACATAAAGGGTGAACCAAATTGATAATTTCTCGCGATTAATAAAAAAAAAAGATCAGCGGGCCTTTTTCTTTAAACGCTGCCCACATCTGCCGCTATGTGGTACCCTAGGTCTTACTCAGTCGCCGCTACGTTGTTTGTATTTCTATGACCCCAACTGTACCTCAATTATTATAACTCAGTTATGATCGCCCGACTACACAGTATAAAACTTCAAGCGATAATATGTCGGTCAATTCTACCGGCAGAGGGCTTAGGTGCGGCCGAGCACATAGGGTGGAGCATCCACTTTTGATCTCACTCCCTTCTATTGGTTGCAAAGTGAGACCACCTAGCTCAGAGCCGTGTATAGAGAGAGTATGGTCAATGGGAGGTGCGGGCAGAGCCAGGGCGTGCGCCAGACTCTGAAAGAGGGCTTGGCATGCTCTCTTAACCAGCCAGGAACCGAAATTAATCCCCTAGCAGTGGTAGCGAGGAACAGTTCTGATCAAAGGTATATGTTCGTATATAATTCTAATAAGCGCGTAACAGTGAAGTGTAGTAACTCTTTGTGGTTGAAAATAGGGTGCATGTGTTGTTTTAATCATGATCATGCAGAAAGATGTAAGAAACGAATGCGCCGCTTAACTCTGTTTTGCTCGGCCAGAGTTTGACCGCTCGGACGGCAGATTCCCGGTTCTCGGCGCAAGGATTATGTCGATCGTTCCGTAAGTCACACTCTTCCACCATCATTTTGGATGAGCGTGATTGAAACATCAAGTGTTCCATATTTTCAGTCACCGAGAGTCACTGCGATGCAGTTATCAGGTTTGTTTCTCGCTGCCACCGCCAGGGTATTATTTCCGGCTTCTGGTTGGTCACAACCAAATTGCTGAAGACGCCCTGGAACACGCCCAGCCCGTTTTCGGCCAATGGCGCCTCCTCATTTGTCTCCTATACTTCTCAACGAATGGCCAAGCTCTCTACATATACGGATCCGACCTAGCTCGATGGTCAGCGGTGGTGTGTATGTCATGATGCGCCGCCCTGCCGTCCTCACCTTCTCAGTGAACACGCGAGAAAGTTCTGGTCCCGAGCAGTGCCAATCAGACGCGAAGTGTCCCTCGCGGGAGACAGATCGCTGGGACATATCGAAGGTAGTGCAGATTGCTGTCACGGTCGGCGATTCTTATCTCGCATCACTTATCGCATTGACACGGATCAAGCCGGGCGTAGATCGCTCTGGTGAATCACCGGTTCGTAGCGTTCGTGAGTGGTCGTCGCTTTAAAGCTGCTTTTGAGTGGGCTTGGCTTATGACTCAGCGGTTGTTGGGCAACTTTTCTCCGCGACACCTCTTCGGAAGTGCTCACATATCAAGCTTCGCCCGTTTCCGCCGTACAGTGAGCCTCTGCGTTCAAGCAGCAGTCGTGCGCGTTTACATCCCGCAAGGAACGCCCGTGAATGTGCCGTAGCCCGGTCGACGCTTGAAACACCGGTGGTTACCGATCTCGAGCGACGTGAATGCTTCCGACGTCGCGGTTTTAACATCCCCACACCGGGGGAAGAAAAAAGAAAGAAACGAAAACAGTTGGCGAAATGTTTACTCCTTACTAGTTTAGATCGTTGCGCCCTTGGAACGCAAGTGACGTCAGCGGGTACGGTTCGGCACAGATTGCAAAGTCAGTTGTCGACTCACCTCGGCGTTATTCCATGCTGACGGGGCCCCCGGCGACAGACCACTTCTTCGAGGAAGGAAAACAACCCGCTGCTAAAGATGGCCGCTCGCTTCCCACCAAAGTTTTCGGGTCATGAAACTGCTACCTAAACGAGACTCGAATCGTGCAGGACATCGCAAAATCGGATACTACCTACGAGTTCGGCGAGAGGGATCGCAACGCCCTATCAACCGTAGGGACAAGCGGGGCATATGCGAGACGTAGATGACGCGATAAACATTCGCAGAACTAATGCAGAAGGCACGGAAGGATAGTGCAGAAGGCTGCCTGCGCTGCCTGCACAGATTAGTGTGCCTTGATTTTGGAGTGTATTCAACCGCTCGATGGCATCACGTGGTTAATAAATCGCTATTGCTGTAAAAGCTGCGAGGAGGTGACAAAACGGTGATCGTTCTACCAGCGTCTCTTTTTATTCCTTTTCTTGCCACAGGACAACACAAACATACGCACTTCCGATCAGTCTGCCTATTCAATATGAAACGAAAAATACTCTTAATCGTTCCAGCTGCTCCCCCTCTTAATTCTAGGCTTTCTACCACAAGGCCAGTGAGAAGCCCTCTGGTGGACTCACTGGGTGGACTTCACTCAATCAGCTTACGGGCTACGTTTTGCGTATCCAGTACGACAATGGTTATGTTAACTAATCTGACACAGTTAATTTCAATTCATTCAAGTTAATATACGCGAGAAAATAAATTTTTTAACGCAGAAAGCTCTGGAGACATACAAAACAAGTCACCAACAATCATCGGTAGTACAGTGACTGTGCTCATTCCACCGATTCTTTGAATCTACTATTTTGACTGCGCTCTAATCATAAAATATCATACATACCATATAACTGTTTTTTGAAGCCATAATCCAACGTACCCTCAATCCCTCAATCAACTGGTTACCACGTACCACCACCAGGATGGTGACAATCTCTAGCAGGTAGTAGAGAGCCTGTATAAGAGAGAGCGTCAAACTGCTCGATCGCGATCACGTGGTTTATGGGCCGCATTTGCAATACGAGTTGCGATGACGTGCCGAACACGTTGATCGTCTGCAAACGTCTTCGCTTTTCCGCCTGCTTCCCTCATAGCTACGAAAAAATTCAGCGTATGCGCACTTGCGACGAATCTCTGCAGGAGGCGTCCGCCATTAAGTTGCAAACCCACCACTTGGTTTGAGGTGGACCCTCTCTACAATCTACGCTTTTCAGCAGGTAGTAGCGCCAGTAGCGCTCAAAGTAATAGGCGGCGCGCTCCACCGCCCTAATGAAGAGATTGAGTTGTTTTGTTGTATCAAGTTGTGTACGTCCAGCCACTCAAATCACGTTCAGGCCGTTGAGGCGGAGGGCAGGGAGGACAGCTTAGGTGCTGTTTGTTCGGTTCGCAGTCTGTGTTTTCGCGTGTCCGTGGGGGTTTTCGGGAGTCCAGACGTTCCACTCGGCCAGCGAAACGATGTGATTGTCTTCGACACAGCGGTCTCGAAGGTGGTGTTGGCCCCAAAGTGGCGTCGTGCTTGTTCGTCGTGCAGTCCACAGCTGTGATCCATCGAGTGGTGAGTCAACGCGCTCGGCTGTGGGCACGACATCACTTTTCTGAAGACCCGCACGATGGTAATGGCCGAAGGCGAAGCTTCGGCGACCAAGTTGACTGACAGCTCGTTCCGGAAGACCCTGTACGCGCTCGAGCAGTGGCCCAGCGCGATCGAAAGCCTCCGCAACGAAAACCACTCGCCGCAGTTCGTGAGCACGTTCTGCGGCCTCCTGGACCGCACCTTGTCGGAGTTGGAGGTAATCTCGTCGCTGATGGACAAGCAGAACAAGAGGCAGGACGGGACCGAGTCCAAGTCGGACGAAGCGCCCGCGACCTGCGGCAAGGAAGACGCGAAGGAGGACTCGGCGTCGCCGGCCGCGGACCCCAAACCGCCGGTCAAGAAAGCGCGGATGAAGTACACGCCGCTGAGAAAGCTTAGCACTTGACTGTTGCCATCTCACTTCTCGTGTGGCACAATACGGCTAACGCGAAGACACAACACCTTCGGGTTGGCCGGAGTGTCGTGCTGTGTCGCCAATGTTCCATTTCTGTTAGGGAGTAGTGTGCTATTTCGTATGTTGTAGCGACAGTTTAATGATCTGTAATATTCCAACGATTCCTCTATTGCACCTTTATAGGGACATAGCTGTCTAGAAAGAGGCGTCATTGACAGTTTTGGGGTAACCCCTACCGCAAAACTGTTAACAGAACTGATAGACGAGAATTCAGATTCTTGTAATGTTGACACTGTTGTGTTTGTGAGCTGGTGTTCTGCACCTTACCGTGTGCTTCCTCGGCGTGAAGTTCAGTTTTTCCGAGAAAGTTTCACATTCCATTTGTTCATTTTTTTCTTTTCGAAATTTTATCTTCCATTGTGATGTGCACATTGATTTCTGTTGTAGGTCTGTTGTCTGTGTCGTCCATTCACCTTTCTGTCGTACCTTGTAAACCAGGCACCACCGTGTTCATTTGTGTAGCATGCAGATGCTTGACGCACTCTTTCGAGAAAAGAGCTTACTTTGGTTGAACGTGTATGACGCAGCGCTCGACGAGGCCGCACGGCTTTGAACTCCTCACCAGGGGCCAGCAAAGTGCACATTATCAACTGGTTCTAAGAATGGTTGCCACCAACATCGGGTCTTGTTATTATCATAGCCGGAAGATTCCTCACTACGAGCATGTTTTGCAAGTTCCAATAGCTTCTGTGACTTAAGTGAGAATTTATTCTGGATGCTTTGAGCAGGTTTCAGAGCAACCAAGGTATGAAGTAAAAGAAACATGATGTGAAAACGGTGATGTTGCTTTGTATATGGTTCCAGTCATTGTAACAGCGACTGGTATAATGGCATCATCTGCCAAACTTGAGCACTTTTTTTGATTCTTGGCGTACAATCTGAAAGTGTCTGAAGCCATGCACTCCTGTAGCCTCACTGAACACTGTGTGTAAGAGACTTGACACAATATGCGTACAGATGTATGTTGAGTATGTATTGACGAAGAACTACCCAAAATATTACGGGCATTATGGGCAGCATGTCCCCATTGTTGATTCTGTCTGTGCCTCTTCATGTGTTTTGCATTAAAAGCAGCTGATCAGTTTATCTCTTAGTGCCACAAACAAACCTTGTAGTTGATTCACTGACTCTGTGCAGGCTAAGGTAGCAAGTATGATCTTGTACCTTTCTATAATGTTTTGTTACATGAACATGCCCAACCTTGAAATGCTTGCCTGCTGAGGAAACTTTTGCTGGGCAGCCAATACGCAAATTGTTATTTGGCAGAGCTGACATCCTTTCCCTTCGCCTCTGCATTTCTCAGTGGTAAGAAGCCTCCTTCCTATGAGCATAGACGACAAAAGTTATCCACATTAGGCTCAAAAGTTTCTCGACGAAGAGCCCTTGAATGTGGCGTGCGGTTCTGGGGGCCCGTCGGCTAGAAGCCAGCTCCCATGCTTAAGAGTGAGGTCTTCCAACCTAATACATGGTTTGCATTGACGTTACATCAGCAGTTATACTAGTAGCCTTGCTGATTAGCATGCACTAGAACCACTAAATGAGTATCGGCACTTTGTTCCCAGACATTGTTGGGGACGCCGCCATTTTGATGCTTGTGCAGAGCAGACGCAACTGCCGATCACCATGATTCAAAAGTATGACTTCCTCAGCATTAGATTCAGTGTTAGGAAGCTCATGTAATATTGCTTTGCTCTGTCACAAACTGTTTAAACATTTGCGAAGGACGGAAAAGCGTTTCCTATGATTTCAGATAATGCTTTAGATAACTGGAAACTGATTTTAAGCCACAAGATGGGTCAGTGTTGTAACTCTGAAGCGTAGCTTATTTAGTGGCACTAGCACGTACCTTCTGCGACAGACATTTCACATTGCCAAATTTGATTTCAAGGACAAGTAGAAATGACCACCAGCATAGGCCAATGATATCACATGAAAGCCATGTACAGGCCCGTGTTGGTGTCACGTCGAGGGTACCCAAGCCGTGGTTCACAAACTGCACGACTCGGTATGGCAAAGCAGACTTTCCATGGGACCCTGAATAAACAAAAATGTGTGGGGCTATCTCAATGCCGATAAAGAGGCATTTGTGGTCGGCTTCCTGGTAGCACAAGGACATAGTTGCCAGCTGGGATGAATCACTGTGTCCATTGCCAACATTTTCAGGATCCCCCGATGAAGTAGCCATGGGGACATAGATTTGCATTGCTATTCCCTTCCAGAAAGGCAGCTGACTGGCCAAACTTTCCATAGGACGCCGGTGACATGACTGCTCCTCTGCAGCCTTGAATGGTCTAGTTCAGGGGTGGCTAAACTGCTGATTGCGAGCCGCATGCGACTCTTCACACGTCCAAGTGCGGCTAGTGGCTCCCTAGTAAACGTGCTCCCTTCCCGTCCCGTGTCCCCAAGATGAAAATAAAAATAGTTCTAGAATTTAAAAAAAAATGCTCACAGTCTTAGCAGTCTTGTACATACAGCTGGACTGCTTTATCTCACACAGATGTGTTCATTGACCCTGTTTCCTTTGTTGCTCTAGAAATAATATTGAACCGAATAAGCATAACGGGCATTGGGGAGTGGGGACAGTGGATGGCTAGCGAGCAAACCATGCATTAATTTTTGCTTTTGAAGGAACATTCTGTAACTTGGTGTTATTTGTTGTAGTTGACTATTGTACTTGTCCCCTTTGGAAATGACTGTTCCCTCTATGTCGCTCCTTGTTAAAAGTAGCCCTACACCCCATCTTTTTTTTTTTTTCCTGCGGCTTTCTGAACTTTTTTTGTTTTGTCTGCGGCTCTAACCCCATGTCACTCTGGCCACTCTTGGTCTAGGTTGTGGGGTGCCTTCTTTCTGCTCAGTATAACTACCCTCACGGATGTCCAGAGGGGAGTACAGCCACCTCTCCTTGGGATTGGGTTTCTGTGGGTTATTAGGACTCAGCCCTGTGCCCCACAGTTCCAGGGTAGGGCCAGTATGAAAAAAAGGGGTTGCTCCCCTGAATAAAGTTCTGCAAGTGGCCATGGCTACATTACAGACACAGCAGACTGCTTCATTCAGAGGACCTGACGGCACCATCTATGTACGTCCTTTGTACGGGAACATAATATTGTTGCGAACAAGGGGTGGCAAGGAACAGAAGAACTTGCGAAACTAAGCATCGATCAAGGCAGGCAGGATCACTCGCCCACCAAAGACTCGTCCGGCGCAGCACTGCAGGTTTTTCTGTACAGGCTCTAAGGTGGAAGGGATTCGGTACTGGAACACATAAGTTTCTAGACTGCGCCATAAAACTCCAGTATTGCTTTCAATGTAGAAAAAGGAAGGCCACAGCAAGGATTCAACCATACCTCAGCGTGGAAAGGGCAGTCCACACTGTTTCCATATTCTGTTACGGGAGCTTATGTCTCCTTATATGTAGAGAAGTGCCAGGACATCCATGCTTCGTACAAATTAATTTGTACGAAGCATGGATGTCCTGGCACTTCTCAACATGCTTAAGCATGTTGCCATGCTTAAGCAAGGCAACATTGAAGCATGGATGTACTGGTGACTCCTAACGTAATGTAAGCAAACGCTGCTGTGTGAATGGACCTGAGGAAAGATCAACTGGGCCAGGCACATGCCAATATCTGTCGAGCTGCATTGCTCCCCAATCTTTCTTTGAGTTCTTTCATCCAATCTTGTTAGAATGAATCGAGTCTACCGTGACCGACTGGAGATGTAATCGGCAATGAATTGGAAATAAAACAATGGCATGCTCCCACTGCGAGATCTGCATCGAGCTGGGGACACAACTGCTGTCGCAAATTATCTAATTGCATGGAAATTTCTTCTGGGACCCCGTAATTTGCTACAATCTTTTTTAAAGCTGCAGCGGTTGGCTCTTTGCTTAAAGCGCAGTTAAATTCTATCATTTCAAATAAATATATGCGAGAATTAGATTTGTTTACACACAAAGCTGTGGCAACGCACGAAATCAGAATCAGCGACTGTGCTGATTCCACCGACTCTTTGAATCTACTATTTTGAGTGCGCTCTAATCATACAATATCATACGTACCATATCACCGCTCACTGTAGTCCTCATCCAACATTACCATTATCAACTGGTTACCATGTAACCGGTCGATAGATGTCGAGAGAATTTTGAAGTACGGGGTCTCCCCCCCAAAAAAATACAGGCTCCTTTGGGCGGCGGAGAAAAGCTCACCGGATATAAGCTCACCGGAGAAAAGCTCACCGCAAAACCGGCAGATGCGGAGAAAAGCTCCCCGGCCTTTCAGCGGATGCGGAGAAAAGCTCACCGATATGTTTTTAGCTTAGCTTGATTCTGGGTCAAACTCTTGATTCTAGCTTGATTCTGCGTCAAATTCGCATTCCTCACTTCATTAAAAATATGTCCTCATTTTTGTAATATTCTTGAGGTTCATTGGGCATATTTAGTAATTCCTCAGAAATTAGTAATCACCCATTCTGTAAATTAATGAAGCCGCAAGTATAAAATCAGAACATCGTACACCGGTAAAAAAGGCAACAATGTATTGGCAGCTGAGGGTGCACCGTCGGTAGCTCTGTCAGATAAAAAGAGGTTTGTTTTGCAAGCTAATAAAAATAGCGCTGTGTGAATCGCTTGAGGTCCAAATATTGTGTAGTGCCTAATAGATAAGTAGATGTTTGTTAATGCAATCAGTGTCGGCTACGCTGTTTTCTTTCTGTTAATTTCACTAACAAAACTTTAGTTGCGAGAACAGCTTCGTCGTGTCGTGTTTGTTGTCTTCACTCCGTCGTCGTGGTTTGAGCGGTTTTCATCATGTATAACGTTTACAAACTCATCCGCCGGTTTTACGGTGAGCTTTTCTCCGGTGAGCTTTTCTCCGGGATTCCCCTTTGTGTGATAGTGCCTTCTACGGTGAGCCACCCATCACCTTTAAAGGTGCACATTGTCACCGTTGTTACTCGTGAGCTATATAAGAACTAGTCTTTTGTAAGGTAGGTAGCGAATTGGGCGAGTTTGTAAACGTTATACATGATGAAAACCGCTCAAACCACGACGACGGTGTGAAGACAACAAACGAATCCCGGAGAAAAGCTCACCGGAGAAAAGCTCACCGGAGAAAAGCTCACCGTAAAACCGGCGGATGCGGAGAAAAGCTCACCGGCCATTGAGCGTATGCGGGGAAAATTTGCTCACCGATATTTTTTCTTCTTTTTATATGGAGGCTGTTAAATCGAGCGTGACATATATCAATTTATTATCATTAAAATTCGTCAGCTTTGTAAAAAATAAAATGTCCTCTTTTGTAATATTTGTTAAGCTTATTGGGCATATGGCTCCTAAATTAATAATTGCGGGAGAGTATTTTTTGTGGCGTTTTATGCAACGAAAGCCTAACTAATTTCTCTATAAACTTAAAAAAAAAACAAAAAAAAAAACGTAATGATGACTGCCTAAAACCTAAAAATCAAAAATGTAAATGCCGAAAATCCAAAAGTGCATGCGCAACAACACGGTGCCTGAAATTCTCTTTGAAGCTTTTGTTAACATTTGAAAAGGCTTCTTTTTTTCCACGGACATGCACGCTTTCTAGCCGTTCGTGCTTCCACGGACATGCACGCTTTCTAGCCGTTCGTGCTGCATGGTGTTTCCACACGTTCCCTTTGTGTGATAGCGCCTTCTACGGTGAGCCACCCATGACCCTCAGAGCTGCGCAATGTCACCGTTACTCGTGAGCTACATAAGAACAATTTTTTTTTTTTGTAAGGTAGGTAGCGAATTGGGCGAGTTGGTAAACGTTATACATGATGAAAACCGCTCAAACGGCAACGACAGAGTGAAGACAACAAACACGACACGACGAAGCTGTTCTCGCAACTAAAGTTTTGTTAGTGAAATTAACAGAAAGAAAACAGCGTAGCCGACACTGATGACATCAACAAACATCTACTTATCTATTAGGCACTACATAATATTTGGACCTCAAGCGATTCACACACTGCTATTCATATTGGCTTGCAAAAAACAAACCTCTTTTTATCTGACAGAAGTACCGACGGCGCACTCTCAGCGTTCAATAAATTGTTGCCTTTTTTACCGGTGTACGATGCTCTGATTTTATACTTGCGGCTTCAATAATTTACAGAATGGGTGATTACTAATTTCTGAGGAAATAGTAAATATGCCCAATGAACCTCAAGAATATTACAAAAACGAGGACATATTTTTAATGAAGTGACGAATGCGAATTGTGTTAAATTGCCAAGTTTGACGCAGAATCAAGCTAAGCTAAGAAAATATCGGTGAGCTTTTCTCCGCATCTTCCGGTTTTGCGGTGAGCTTTTCTCCGGTGAGCTTATCTCCGGTGAGCTTTTCTCCGGTGAGCTTTTCTCCGGTGAGCTTTTTTCCGCCGCCCCACAAAGGGAACCTGTGGAAACACCAGCACGAACGGCTAGAAAACGTGCATGTCCGTGGAAGAAGCCTCGATATCCTATTGACTGTTTTATTCTGTTTTCAAATGTTAACAAACGCTTCAAAGAGAATTTCAGGCACCGCGTTGTTGCGCATGCACTTTTGGATTTTCGGCATTTACACCTCTGATTTATAGGTTTTAGGCAATCATCATTACGTTTTTTTTTTAACTTTTTCCTGTTCTTCAAGTTTATAAAAATTTTAGTTAGGCTTTCGTTGCATATAGAGTAAGCCACGAAAAACACTCGCCCGCAATTATTAATTTGGGAGCAATATACCCAATAAGCTTAACAAATATTACAAAAGAGGACATTTTATTTTTTACAAAGCTGACGAATTTTAATGATAATAAATTGATATATATGTTATGCACGATCCAACAGCCTCTATATAAAAAGAAGAAAAAATATCGGTGAGGCTTTTTTCCGCATACGCTCAATGGCCGGTAAGCTTCTCTCCGCATCCGCCGGTTTTGCGGTAAGCTTTTCTCAGGTGAGCTTTTCTCCGGTGAGCTTTTCTCCGGGATTCGGCTCCTTTTTACCGCAAAAATAAGTCAAGAAGGTAGGAGAAGCTCCTCCCACAAGTGTGATGCGCCCGTTTCAAATCTCTCCGCAGTCGAAAGAAGAGTTCACTGGAAACGCTCCTTGTTCCGCTTCAATGGATTCCCACTTGTCTCCGATCCCACTTTTTAAGAAAGCGACCTTTGTATTCATCGGAGAGGGAACCGAGCCCCTGAAAGCAGCCTTTGTATCCATCGGGGGGAAGCTAATCCCCGAAAGTCGTATTTGTTTCCGTCGGTGGGGGAGAACTCTAATCTCCCTCTCGTGGATTCCACAATGCGAAGTCAAAGTCGAAAGATAAAGCAAATATGTACAGAAAGGCAAGACCCTCCTCGCGCGTTGGCCGCGACGTCACGGAAACGGTGGGACGCTATTGGATGCGGAGGTGGCGGAGGGATATCTGATTCCCTTTGAGGGGCATTTGCCGCTACCTTCTTAACCTGTAACTGACTATAGGCATCGCCGAACGCTCATTCTCCACCCAAAGGTAGCGATAGAGGTCGCCACCAGATGCCAAGGTTTCACCACGATCCGATAACTTAATCAAAAGTTATAAATGATTTTCTGAAAATTTCAATGAGAAAATGGCGGCTAACGGAGTTTTCGAATACATGGGGCTCTGTGGCACCAGAAAACGAAAACGGGCAAAAATGTGCTTCATTTTCCCATTAAAATTTTCAGAATATCATTTATAACTAGGGGTGTGCGAATACTGTAAACGACTTATTTTTCGCCGGCTCAATATTTCGCGGTAGAGGTCAAAGCTGAAGTTTTGGAATGATTCGCGGGTTCTAATTTTCGCTTACATTATAACGGAATTGTTCGCGGGATCTATATTTCGCGAATTGTGGGCGATTCGCGAAACTCGCGAAAATGAGGTCCTCGTGAAAATTATGTCGTTTACAATATTCGAAATTTTGAATACGAATCGATTATTTTCCTTATTCGAAACGTATTCGATTCGAAAATGGCGTATTCAGAAGTTCCCAAATATTCGGCCAAAGCCGAATATTTATTTATTTTATTTATTTTACAATACTGCAGGTTAGTTCTCTGGCCTAAGCAGGAGGGGCAAAAAATGCAACATATGGGTGCACATGAAAAAATGACGAAAACAATAATACAAAAGAAGACAAGACCACTGCTGCGGAGTGCATTATCGAATTAGGTACCGTTCTAATTCCTGAATGAAATTGGCTGACTGAATAATGGTTTCTGGTAGCAAGTTCCAGTCCGAAATAGTGCGCGGAAAAAAACTGTGCTTAAAGGGGTAGTGAAACGAAATTTTAGCGCCGATCTTGTTGCATAAATATGGGTTAGGGACAGGTGCCACCTCGGAAATATAAATATTGCGCTGTAAAACACAGGAGAACTAATTTTAAACATAATTAAACGATTTCAAATTCTCATCTGGTGGATGGGGGGAAGTTCTCGTGACATCACTTGTGGCATAATAGCAGCGCCGTTCTGCGGGAATACGGCGTGCCGGCAGAATTCGCCTAGGCCTGAACGCGTTTGCAAAGCCTTGCACGGAGAAAGCCAAAGCGTAGTTAGCCACAGTGAGCTCGTACTCGTTGCGGCTCTTTGCACGACACGACCCTAGCATGCTTCTGGAACGGCCGGTATTAGTTACTGCGAGTCGCGAGCTGCGAGCCGACGTTAAAAAGGATATGTTTGAACTACGGGGGTGTCAGCAAGAGCCACGCAAATACCTGTTCACACTAGGAGCGGACACGCGCGTTTGATCGAAGTGCTGGATTCGCTCTGTTAGACCGCGTTTCGGTAAGCGCTTCTGGACCGATCTTTTACGATTGCAACTCGATACTGACATGACACTCGGCAAAGAAAGGTTAGACCGACATCGCGTAGCTCCCACGAACTGCTATAGCTCGACAGTGACGTAGCGTCGAGTCAGAATAAAAGTGGCATACTAATAACAGAGTGTACATACCGAGTTGCGAAGGTAATCCGTATGGCGTTTATTTGAGCTCTATATCACACAAAACAAGGAGATAGAATCAATGAGATTCCCTTTTCGACGACAGCATTCGTCACCGCTGTCTCGGAAAACAAGGAGATCGAGATGACAAGGGGAAAATATTGACCTCTGAAATTTAGTTCAGGGATCAAACTACTCATCCGGTAAGGGTCCACAAGGATCGCGCGGGCAAATTCCATTCAGCAGGCCAGCCGGTCATGGACAGACGGTCTTGGCCAAGGACCGCCGGAGCAACGGTGCGCCGAGTCGATGTTGCTGCTAGGCCTACTATATTCTGCCGAGCTCGCTCGGTCGGCAGAATCGTGGCCGTTGTAGCTCTTCTCGTATGTTTGTGGATCCTGCGTTCTTGATCGTCGTGGTCTGTTTTAGGTACTCCTTCCTTTTTTCTTGCTGGTTGAAGTCTGGACGCACGAGAAGAGCACGTAGAAAAATAAATGTCCGTTGGTGGCCGATACCAAGTAACTGAGCGACGCTGTCGGCCTTGTTGATTTGATCGTAAAAAGTGCGTAAGACAGCTTCGGAGCTGTCGTAGGATTCTGTCGTAACCTGCGCAAAGGTTACGACAATTTCGTTTCGAGAGTACGGGTTTTCTCTCAAATTTGTCTTACGCACTTTTTTTGTCGTGAGTTCGCTTTGAGAATCCGGCCTCAGAGCTGGTTTTGTCAGTGGTCCCGTGGTTGCCGACTTGCCGTGGTGCAGCGTGTGTGCAGCCCTTGCACATCTCAAACGGCCACGTTGTCACAGGTCGTAAATCGTCGACGCGCCACCAAGTGGCAACGCTCATAACCCCAACATTCACGCCGTAGCCTTTCCCGTCTGGCACAAGTGACGTCACGAATGCGCCCAATATCCCAAGACGCATCGCGCTCTCCGATGGCCGATTTTTGAGCGCGCGCCCAATCGGGCCCATTAGGGTGAAAAATATAGCCATCCGTTCAAAATACAAACGTGCGATTATGATTTATGAATATCATTGATTATATTGAACCTATTTCTGACCATAATAGGTGTATTTCAAGTTTCGCTTCAGTATCCCTTTAAAGGCATTTGTTTTTGCGAAGATGGGCTGTAGTGCGTGATCCCTAGTGTGTCCTGTTTTTCTTGAAGTTAGTTGATCGAGATATGGGAGTGTATTTAGGCTTACTCTGGATGTTAGGATGTTGTAAAGAAATAAAATACGAGTCATTTTCCGACGTGTATCGAGAGGTGGTATTTGGTTATCCCTCATAAGTTCCGTGGGCGAGTCCAATCTATTGTATTTACTGAATATAAACCTAACTGCCTTTCTTTGTACAAGTTCAAGCTGGTGGATATCTTTTTTATTGTGGGGATCCCAAATGACTGATGCATATTCGAGTTTTGACCTGATGAACGTATTGTATGCGAGGAGCTTAACACTACTGGGAACGTGTTTGAGCTTTCGCCTTAGAAAACACAGTTTAGCGAAAGCTTTAGAGCAAATATTTGAAATGTGTGTAGACCAAATTAAACGATTAGTAATGGTAACACCTAGATATTTATAGCTAGTGACCTCAGGAATGGCAATGTTGTGAAGCTGATACTCAAATCAGCTTATATGTTTTTTTCGTGTAATATTTAGAAGCACAGTTTTTTCAATATTCAAATCCATATCCCAAGCTTCACACCAGTGCTCTATCTCGACAATAGATTCTTGAAGCACAAGATTGTCGTCAGCAGTGTTGATGTCTCTAAAAACAATACAGTCATCCGCAAACAATCTCCTGGAAACAGACGAAGAAACCACTTCGGTTAGATCATTTATATAAATAAGAAACAGTAATGGTCCCAACACACTTCCTTGGGGCACGCCGGAAGTGACAGATAGAACGTTTGAAACATGGCCGTTAACATCAACGAATTGGGATCTATTTCTTAAGTAGGCACTTATCCAAAGAATAATGTAAGAGGGAAGTCCTATGCGTTCGAGTTTATAAAGCAGTTTTGCATGCGGCACCTTATCGAACGCCTTACAGAAGTCTAAAAAAAGAACATCGCATTGCCCTGAATCATCGAGTATCGCGAGAAATTCATGAACAGACGTAACGAGTTGCGTGACGGTGGACATTCCATTCCTAAATCCATGCTGCTTAGGCGACAAGATACCCTTTTCAGATAAAAAGCTTTTAATATAACCGGCCACGACGTGTTCCAATAACTTGCAGCAACTGCAAGTAATTGAAATCGGCCTATAATTAGACACCAATAACTTATCCCCTTTCTTGTGAATCGGTACAACCCGAGCTCTATTCCAGTCATCTGGCACTACTGCGGTAAGTAAGGAAACTTGAAAAATCTTGGCCAAAAATCCAGCTAATTGCAGTGCATAACGTTTTAAAAAGGCATTGGGTAGACCGTCTCGACCAGAACTCTTTTTTACTTTCAGTTTACGCAACATTGACAAGACACCTTCGACTGAAATTACAGGAACCTCGAGAGAATTTATAGGAGGGGCTGGTGTCCCGTTGTCATCTTTTGGAATAAATACACTTTGAAAATATTGGTTAAAAATTGTCGCTATTTCCTTACCCTCGATCACAAGGTTCCCATCCACTTTAATTTTTGTTAACACTTGTTTATTTGATCCCAGACAACGCCAAAATTTCTGTGGGTCGCTTTTAATGAACTCAGGAAGCGTAATATTAAAATAACGTGTTTTTGCTAAATTTACCATTGCCACAAGTTGTTTTTTAAGTTCCTCAAAGTACTCTGATGCAGTGTTATGTTGTCTTCTACGACGCTTTAATTTACGATTAATCTGAATAATTTCTCGGCTAATCCAGGGGTTTTGACGTTTATTTCGTACTTTCCTCGAAGGGACAAAGTGTTCGACGGAAAACTTTATAGCTTCCTTAAAATGTTTCCACAAGCCCGAAACGCTTTGCTCGGAGTTAATACTTCACTTATCATCAAGGTAATCGATTATGTCAATATCGTTAGCTCGTTCATAGTCTTTAACATTCACAACAGAACGATTCCGCGTACTTCCCACGTGTCTAGCAGTCAAACAAATTTAATTTTAATCCAAGAAATGCGGGAAAAACGAAGAATATTCGCACAAACTGCGAATATTCGAGCAGGTAACGAAGAATCTGCTTGCCATGCATTCCCCTATGAATATGTTTATTCACTGAGAAAGGCGTTGATGAGTGCATTATCGGTCTGCTCCTTTTCTACCTGTCCGATGGCAGCAAGACAGAATCAGTTTCGGTTTCTTCTTCCCCGAGCCCTTTGTTGTGTGGCACTTTTATAGCAATATGTGTTGTAAAAATGAAACCTCGATAGTTAAATATAAATATAAAATAAACCTGGAGTGTGTTATCTAATATAAATTTTTAAAATGTAAAAAAAAAAGAAAAAGCTTGGTGGGAGCCAACGAGACGAGGTAGAGGGGCTTAGAGTGATAAACCGGAAGTTCGGAAGTGGCACCCCCCGGTTGCCGCCTTGTTGTACGCAAATGTGACCACTCGTGACGTGACTTTACAAGAGCCGTGACGTCAGCGGTAAGATGGCAGCGCCAATAGACCGTTCCATTAGGGTCATAGCAGAGAGGGTAAAAAGAGAAAAAATGCCCTCCCCCTCTCGCCCGCATGTCGTCTGCTCCGCCGAGTGGGGAGTACATAGCATCCGGCTGGCGTACAAACTCTGTTTAAAATCGCCTAATTTTGGGAATTTCAAGAGCAGATGCGCATATTTTGGTATGCCAGTTATCGTGTATTACTATGCTAGATAAGAAAGACTAACAGAGTTCAATTGCGCTGTTATCTGCGTGCAAATAAAAAAATAAGGAAAACTGTGTCAGACTGGCCGGTCGCTCCTGCGAAAAGTGAATCCGGTGGCTGTGGGTAGCGCCATTTTGAGAGCGAGAGAGAAAAGGGGAAAGGGCTACCGTCGCTTTCCCCCTTTCTGATTGTGTAGAAAGAGTAAAAGTCCCGGATGAGAGGCTTGGCCGGTGTTGGGTGTCTGCTGTGCCCCAACTTCTTTCGCGCTTTCTTTTCTGTTTTAGACTCACAAACTTAATTAGAGCCACGGGCCTCGATGGCAACAGTCCCCCGGTCATCGGGACGCCATTGCTCGGTCATAGGGTGCACAAATAACGACAGAAAGCGTCGAATACCGCCCAAGGACCTCGTAGCTTGCATGGAATTCGGCAAGGCACGTGCGGCTGCAATGTTTTGAAGCTCCGCCGCTTTCCGCGTGACTGGAAATGATGAACCATTCATAAATTTTTGCTTGCAATAGGCCCCTTTCAACGCTGCCGTTTTTAGTAATGAACTAGCGATACACGAAACGGGAGCCTCAATTAACTTTTGTAAATACCCGGAGCTGCTACAGATCGTTTTGCTGCGCTTTTATCTTGCGTGTCCGTGTTCTCATATTTCATTGTGGATGAACGACGAAGACGTTCTAGATGCGCTTATATCGAACCGCAGAAAGCGCCAAAGCAGCCACGAATTATTTTACTATTTGATGCAATATTTTGAGTACTAACCTCCAATTTTTATCACTGACACGTTCACTGCCGCTGTTTCCCCCGTTGCCGCACTGGCGGATGCCATGACTCGAACAAAGAAACGTGCACACTGGGCTCGAAGACGCAGATCGCAACACACGAGTCGTACCCTGGAGCGACTACCCAGCGCTTCAAAGCGCCCAATCAACGGAAACACCAGCGGCACTCCAAGGAGCGCTTTTGCCGGCTCTCTGGTATCGCACAGGGGGTCGCTATTCAGGAAAATCGACAGAACTACCTCGTCAATAATTTTGAAGTTGAAGGCTTATTTCACAGGCGGAAATAAGCCTTCAACTAAGTGTTGTAAATGATGAAACCGAGTCAGTCACCACTGCAAATTATCAATATTAAGATAAATTCAGTTACAAAATTTTACAAGCTGAAACAGCAATTATCACGAGAAAACTGGCACGCACCTTGCGAGCGTACCCCATGTTCATCGGCGGTACAACGTTCGGTGCGCGCTCCATTCACAAGCTGTTCCGAGCACAGTCGAGAAGATGGTGTTGAGGAAATGTCTTTTCGGTTTACGAACGCGATCTACTGCCGCCAAGACCGGGGTCATGTGGAAAGCGAGGGAGCTTAAAGACATTGCAGCCGCTCTCACCTTGCCGGATTCATTGCAAGCTACATTGGTCCCCGGACAATATTCGAAGCTTTCTGTCGTTATTCGTGCACCCTACGACCGAGCAATGGTGTCCCGATGACCGGGGAACTGTTGCCATCGAAGCCCGTTACTCTAATTAAGTTTGCGAGTTTAAAACAAAAAAGAAAGCGCGAACGAAGTTGGGGCACAGCAGACACCCAACACCGGCCAAGCCTCTCATCCGGGACTTTCACTCTTTCTACACAATCAGAAAGGGGGAAAGCGCCGGTAGCCCTTTCCCCTCGCACCCTTTCAGTAAAACGGTCTATACGCAGTTCGTACTGGTGTAAGCCTTTAGCGACCATAAGTGGATGTCTGAAATAATAAATAAAAAACGTGCTCTCCTGGCGCAAGGTACTCAGTAGTTGAGGGTAGTACTGCCGGCTGACTATACTGCTATTTAAGTAACGGAAAAAAAGATATGTAAGTTGATCATTTACCTATTCGCGACTCCAGCGACCTATAGGGGGCGCCACCACCAAACAAACATGGCGTCTGAGTCCAGGTCACTGATCTCTATGACAATTGCTGGATCGCGCTTCCCCGCTTGTTCGCTGCAGCGCAAGTGAAGCCACCGGGCTTCACTCGCTTGGGATACGATTTGCCGTTTTTGCTAGCCTTTGCTGCGGTTTTCCAGCGTGCTGACGACACGTTTTCTACTCTTTCGTCGTCATTCGCCGAAGAAGTTTTTTGAAGACTCTGTGTATTGTTGAGACTTGCCGTTGTGAACACGTGGAAAAGTTTACGAAAGTGCAGTGTCGCAGGAAAAAGGCACAACGCGTCGAAAGGAAGGACTGGCGGCGTGTTCAAAGCATCCTTGGCACGCCGAAGTGCCGTGTCTCTGTGCCTTCGCACGCTTGGATACCGACCAAGAACCGACGCCGTGTGTATGTGTTCAGCGAGTGCAATGTGCGTGAAGCTGTTCGTGCCTCTGGATCAGCGTCTTTTCCTCTCGCGGTTTAGGAACGAGCTTAATCCAGCGTCCACTAGCGACGGAAGATGGGGAGAAGGTACGTCTTTTTTTCGTCCTTAGACGATTTACACAATACCGTGCACAACAGCTCCTCATCACTGATCAGTGCTGGCTTATTATCAACCTACTTAATTGCACTTGACGTTTGAGCGCGGCTCGCCTAATTGTAATTGGTCAACAGATTGCACACGACCATATCGGCCGCGCTTCAAAGATTTTCATTCTCGCCGTCTTGTACTTTTGCTTTCGAAAACCCCCCTGGCTCCACAACGTTGCCCTATTCGTGCTCCCACGGAATCTATTAGAGTAGATTTGGGACATAGCCATGGTTAATATAGTACATAAGAACACGTACAGATCTCCCCCTTTTATTGATAGCAACTCACCGGGACAGCTGGACGATCCAGAACTCCGTGGCCGATATATATAAATGATCTAAAGGCATCTACGCGCGACACACGTTCAGAACTTTGGCGCGGCGTCAATTCTTGACCGGTATCCAAGCTTGCGAAGGCACAAAGATGCATCACTCGGCGTGCCAAGGAAGCTTTGATCACGCCGCGACACCGGCGACACGTTTTCGACGAGTCGTACCTTTTGATACGGCTTCACGCACATTGCACTCGCTAAACACATTCACACGGCGTCGGTTCTTGGTCGGTATCCAAGCGCGCGAAGGCACAGAGACACGGCACTTCGGCGTGCCAAGGATGCTTTGAACACGCCGCCAGCCCTTCCTTTCGACGCGTTGTGCCTTTTTCCTGCGACACTGCACTTTCGTAAACTTTTCCACGTGTTCACAACGGCAAGTCTCAACAATACACAGAGTCTTCAAAAAACTTCTTCGGCGAATGACAACGAACGAGTAGAAAACGTGTCGTCAGCACGCTGGAAAACCGCAGCAAAGGCTAGCAAAAACGGCAAATCGTATCCCAAGCGAGTGAGGCCCGGTGGCTTCACTTGCGGGAGCGGCAAGCGCGATCCAGCAATTGTCATTGAGATCAGTGGTCCAGGTCGCGTCGGCTCGGCCGGGCCGCCTGAATGGGTGGCGCATTCAATTTAACAAATTTTCTTTCGTTGAATGCCCAATTTTATGGGTATTTGAACTGAGACAGTTAAGTGTAGCCGGTGCGCATAAACTTGCCGGGCATAGCTTTGTTTTTCCGGTGTTTTTTTGTTCTTTTTTTATGTCAAACTTTCGTTTCGGAGACTTCGATCAAAACCGAAACTATGGGCTCCGGAGAAACGGTAATAGACTCTAATTAGTTTTTATCATCTAAGGAAAGCGGCGAGGGCTACAAAATTGTTCCACCGAGAGTAATTTTTAGCTAACTCGCATGCCTCGACCATGCGACTTATCTGTCCGCAAATTGAGCTTTTGTGCCTGTCCGCGTTTCAAGAAACAGCTCCAGTCGTGTGCTCGGTCAAGAACACATGCTGCAGGAAAATTACAAAAATTAAGCAAGCGCTTCTTGAGCCAAGGAGCATGTCAACTCGCTGGCGCTTCACTAAGCAGCTAATACTCGTATTTCAATTCTGGTTTTAGTAGCAATCGACAAGTCATTTTAACGAATATGCGGATCATGTATCATATTACGTACTATGGTCCCACTAAAGCGATATTAGTATATTCTTCGGGTTGAAATATGAACTTAGTTAACTAACTATTATGTGAACTGCTGAATAAAAGTATATTTGACAAACAGAGAGATACTACTTAAACTTAGCCACACGGTTCTAGCCGGTAGAACGGAGACGAATGCGGACAAACTGAGGAGAGTCTTCATCGGAGATTCACTCAGACCTCTCTGCATTGAACTTGACTTCAAATCCTGAACGGATAAAATGAGTATTTTTTGTGGCCGGTCAACCTGAGCAATGTAGACGTGTATTGCTGCTGGCTTCGACAGGGGTTATAATATAAATATTGGAGGCGCGATAGATCTTAATGACGTGACAGCTTCTAACTTTGCGAGACGCGTCCCCCACCTTTTGAAAGCAGATAATTTCCCTCATTAATCATACGCAGCGAGCAGGTTTTCTGAATCAAGTAATTGCGAAATTAGCCCAACTCCCTTAACGTGGTCTTTTTCGGCGAAAAGCCGCCAAGATGAATAGCCAACGCACCGGCCGGCGTTACTGGCTCAAATTAACTTGATGCTAATCGAGCAAAACCAAACTCAAGGAAAGCAGCTATCGAACCTTCCCATTCACTTGACTGCAACATTGGTGTTCCCTCCAGTGAAACACTTAGTCCGTCGACCTCAGTCCACTGTTCTACATCCTTATAAAGAAACCACCTATCAGTTACCAAGCAGTCGTCCCTTTGAATGTGATTAGAGACAGACGAGAAATCAAAACGTTTTTCCGTGATTCCTCCTCATCCAAAAAATTGAAAGCACGCGACCGTGTGTTGTGGAGTAAACGGGCTTTCAAACACGTGACGGAAAGAAACAATCTATTGAGGCTTCACCACACTAATGAACACTCAGGCAAACTTAAGAAATTTTCGGACCTTCGTCAAATTACATTGCTCGCCCCCGCGCCGACAGCACGTGTCCGCGAAATCCATCAGAGACGCGGCGGGGCGCGGAGCGACCTGGACCGACGGGTTCCCGGTTTTCCCGCTTGGCGGCGACCGTTTTGCTGGAGTCGCGAATAGGCTGATTTTGGAGTAGCCATAACTATTCTAAGAACGCGAACCACTTCACAACGGCAGCCGCGAGCGAGAGTTCGATGTTCCGTACAGCCCGCCGAAACAGCCCAAAGATGGAGAATGGCAACCTCCCGTTTTGTCGTCTGCTAGCGGAGTCGGGCGCGTGCCCTCTCTCTCGTTTTACCCATGTTTTACTCCGCCGAACCCGCTGAATTTCCCGGATGTATGGAGAGGGCGCTGCTGTCGAACAAAATAGTGCCGCCCAGGGCCCGTTTTCTCGAACGCGAACCGTGGTTTAAAGTTAACTATTGTCCCTAGAAGGGGGAATTCCAGGTCACGTGACTGAGAGAGCAGGGGCGCCGAGGGAGGAGCAGTACCTAGAAGCAAAATGGCCGCGGCGTCGCTTAATGAGGGCTAATAGTTCTGCCTGGTTTTGCTGAACATTCATTTCGATCTGGCTGTTATATTAATGACTCACCATCAACCTATTAGCACGTCAAGCAAAGCGGTAGTTCAGAGGGACTACTAAACTAACCGACGGCAGCATTCCGCGAACGCATCACTCTTCAGCAGTCCGGGATCCAAGACATATGACGGTACATAAGCCTTGCAAGTGTTTTTATGGTGAGTAAAAAAAAATGTTTTGCGAACGAGTGTTGGTACATATTTATACTAAGACGTTTAATTTGTTACGCTATGCACGCCAACTCGTGAGCAGCGATTACTTTGCGGAGAAAGGGAATTATCCTCAATAAAGTCTTCGTTCGGGGTGAACAGCTGAGACATTGGACTGTTTTCTTTTTGTTTTGTTTTTTTGTTCACAGTGCGCCGACAGTATGCCGACAGCATTGAGGTTTCTAAATATCCCCGGTGGCCAGCAATTCAACGGTGGCAAGAAGCCGGTGACGAGAAGCTTAGCTTCTCGTCACCGGTGAATCGGCTGGGCAAACGGAAGACAGGGCGAACAGTTGAGATTAGCAGGAATCACAGAAACGTGCGTCGCAACGAACGAAAACGAGGCTACAGCACCGGCGTTGCCAGACTGGAAGAAACACGAGAAAGTTATGCGTTGTTTATGGCGAAACATATTCAAGGAAATGTTTTTTACATTTTCGAATATTCGTCGACGAACTCTAGCATAGAAGCTAAAGTTTCTTAGTACCATCGGAAGCAAATAAATTGTTCTTCAAGTACAACATTACTATATTTTGACTTAAAATACCATACTAGATGGATGACAACCAGCGGAAAAAGAGGATAAACAAAATGACTGGATTGTTTCACCGCTAGATGGCGCATCTTATTGCCCAATCAAAAATATTATTGTTGTTCTATATCCAGCCGTTTATTACAGTACCTAGGTACTTTTCCCTTCCTAGGCACCGTGGTTTACCAAAATGGGTTTACCATCGCTTCGAGAAAACCGGCCCAGAGAGCGCTAAATGGAATGGTCGAGCGCGGTAGCCGTCATGTGCAGCTGCTTTCCGACGACTTCGGGCTTCTTCATGCTCGCTGACGCAGATATAATGTGAAAATATGAAGGAATAAGACTTTATGCCTATTTTGCGCCAGGTCGCTCTGGATCATCTCGATATTAACGCCTGTGAGACATCATCAACCGAATCGCCATACCGGTGCTCGGATTCCCTGTTGTGTTCGAGCATCGATAGAACTTGGAGTGCTTTTAGCACGAAATTTTCGCATTCTTTTAGCGTTGTTTGAAGGTTGGAATGTCTGAGAATCGACGCGAAATGTATGCGTTGGACGTAGGGCCTAGGGAAATTGGTTTCAGCCCTAAGCAACTGCATAATCGCAGCACCTTTTAGCGAGGAAGCTCCTGCGAAAGTTGAAAAATGTTGACTACCATCGCCTTTCAATCTCTTCAATAAACTTTTTTTCAAAAGTGGGGCTGCTTGTAGGGCAACCGCCACAGCCCCCTTAAGCCAGTCAGAGAAACGGAGTGAAGGTGTGTAACAAATCTGTGCAGATGAGCACTCTGATGATTTGTTGTCATGTGCCTCTCTCCAAGGTGCATACTGACTGACCGAGACTGTAGCCTTCGCTGTTTGCCAAATTTTGATGAAACGAATTGCAGTAGCAACTACTTAATAACCCGAGGCCTTCATACTTTGGGCGTTTGTTCGACAAGAATGTTATGACAGCCATCACTGTGAACTTGGCTCAGCGCCTATTTGACTCGGATGCTGCATTAGCGTTCGATGTGAACTGGGGCCCATTCGTGTGCTTTACGCAGTCTTGGGTAGTAACGCGTTACTGTAATTTCGTTACTTTTTTGGTAACTTGTAACTGTAACGAGTTACTTTTTTAAAAATGTAACTTGTAACTGTAGTTCCATTACTTTTTTCTGAGGTAACGATGAAAGTAACGACGTCACTTTTTTCGTTATTTTCCAGTGTTTTATAAATAATATATCACTGAACGAGTACAATTTAGATTTTCCTTGCACTTTATAAATCGTCTATTCCGACATTTCGAGTGCCAAGTTGGCCTGGCACAAACTTGCGAATACGTTCTTTCTCAGGGTCGCTAAACTCGCCAAGTACAACTTTGTGCCCGAAGTTTGCGGAACGCGCTAATTGGACTCTCGCGACGCTGACGTCGCGCCGAGCGAGGTGTCAATCATTCGAACGCTCATTTCTTTGAGAGAGGCAGAATGTAGCAAAGTTCATCGAGGCGCGCGTGCAGCGCGTGAGGGGCGCGAGGAGCCCGCTGATTGAACGGCTTCGCCGATGACGTAGCGCCCATTTGTCCCTACATCCCTACGCCAAGCTAAAATTAATGCTTTGCAGATTGTCCCTAGGCGACCTGCTGACGCTCAAAATCTCTCCGAAGTTTGTGTGAAAAAGAAACCTCGTTTGTCGAAGTTGTCGCTGACGTCAAAGTGACGTTTCCGAACTTTGCGAGAGCCGTGGTTTGAGCTCGAGATCTTCGCTTCGGATCGAGGCGAAGTTAAACTTTGTCAACATGGCGGTGCCGTACGCTGCGGCCGAGCTTATCTTCCGCCACCGTCGGCGTCGCTACTGAAACCATCGGGGACGCCTTTCAACTCCCCGACGACGACTTTCGGCGACAGTACCGGCTATCGAAAGCCGTTGTGCGTTGACTGCGACGAGCTTCGTTCGGCGCCCGGACTTCGAGGCGGCGGAAAATCGCGTCTACCATGACCGTGGAACAACAAGTTCTCTGCGCGCTCTGGTTCTTCGGAACTGGTAGCTTTCAAGGCATGGTGGCGACTGACGAGCACCTGTCAGTCTCCCACATGACTGTGAGCCAGCCTGTCAGAGTTTTCGCGGCTGCTATCGTTCTTTTTTTTTTTTTGTAATATCCGAAGAGGTATTAATAAGCTGGTATACAATTCAGAGTGTTGGGAAACAAAGAAGGACCGGGGTAGTTCTTGGGTAAGGTCGAGTCTCCCGGCAGCCGGCAGAATTATTTCCCCGAAATTCTACTGGCAGTCGTCACTCATTGGTGGTCAAATCAGTTCATCGAACGACGTGTCATCGACAGATCGTTTCATCGGCACGCGATGTAATCACATGGAAGAGATTTTCTTTCGTTAGAGGTATATACACATTAAACATTTTCACACCTTTATACATGTAAGTGGGGTGTCCCATAAATAACACCCTAATAAGTGTAGCGATGGACCTTACAAAAGAAATGTAAACCTCACACCTCTAAAAATGTGTGATTTTTAAACACGTTTCTTAAAACGTGTGATAATGCACTACACCTTTTTATAAAGATGTAAAGCTACAATACCCCTTCTCGTCAGGCTATACATTTAAGTGGGGTGTCCCATAACTAACAACCTAATAACTGTAGCAATAGACGGTATAAAAAAAATGTAAACCTCGCACCTTCGAAAATGTGTGATTTTTTAAACACGTTTCTTAAAACGTGTGATAATGCACTACACCTTTTTATAAAGATGTAAAGCTACAATACCCCTTCTCGTCAGGCTATACATTTAAGTGGGGTGTCCCATAACTAACAACCTAATAACTGTAGCAATAGACGGTATAAAAAAAATGTAAACCTCGCACCTTCGAAAATGTGTGATTTTTTAAACACGTTTCTTAAAACGTGTGATAATGCACTACACCTTTTTATAAAGATGGAAAAGTACAATACCCCTTGTCGTCAGGCACGTAGCCAGGGGGGGGGGGGGCATAAGGCCCCCCCCCCCCCGAAATCTTCCATTTTTCTGGGGCCTCCTCTCCCCCCTCCCCCTCATAGAGCACTTTGTTATGGGCGCCCGCCCCCCCCCCCCCCCCCCCCCCCCCCCCCTTAAACAAAATTCTGGCTACGTGCCTGCTTCTCGTCAAGGTGTAATTACACAGTACCTTTCTTGTTTGGGGTGTACACAGTGGCCCGGGACCCAATAATATGACTGAACAAATAAATTACACAAACGGGTCGCCGAAACAGCACGTTGCTTCTTGGCAAGTGTCGAGGCAATTTCGGCCGAAAACCGGCTTCAATATTGGCCGGATGTGCGGTTTTGCGCCTCGTCCCGACATCCGGCAGGTATGGGTGTACCGATGCAAATAAACGATTTTTGTCTAATAGCACTGGCACTACTGATTTCTTAGGAGGCTAGATCGCGGATAGAGGCCTGTATTGCTGGGGTCGAGCGCCACCACCGGCAGTCATCGCTTGACACGATCTAATGCATGCTATAGGAGAAACGAGAAAACTCAATTTTATTACGTTAGTAGGTTGTTCTCTACCATGAAACTTCTATCGTGTTTCCGAAAATAACAGTTAATATTGTGGGCAAGAATATTAAACACGTTAGAATACCAATCTTGTTTAACTAAATGTTGTGTGGTTGAGGGTCGAGGGCGCGACTTTGTTGGGCGTTAACTGTGATGTGTTAAATGAGACAAGGGCTACCGAGAGTTATTGTGGAGTCATCCGTGATTCCGGAGTCATCAAAGCTCAGCAAACGATAAGTTAGAAGGCCTTTACTGGGGACATTCGCATCGTTTTAACCGCTTGTGCACAGTACTTCATGGTGAAAGCTTTTGTCTTTGAACTGCTGTGAGGGCTTCCGTGACAAACTGAAACTCGGAGCATGCCATTCAGTCGCTGTACGTGCCATTTATTTTGCAACCGAAGCAAGCGACGTCGGTAAAGTCTGTGGTCCTCTGTCCCATTTTGTTTTTAATCGATGTTCGAACGTTTGACGAATGTCTATTCGATCTCCAAGCTCCAGATATAATCATCGCCGCACGTCATAAAATACTCGCCCTCGAGCACCGCGTACAAGCTTCCTATTTTTGCGTGTTTCTCCCTTAGACTTGCGTGTATTGCCTCATAGTGTAATACGCCAAAACAACAAGGACGAAAACGAAGTGAGATCTAGATAGGACGCGGCGTATTGCCTGTTGTCAAGGGAGAGGAAAAAGAAGCCCGACTGAGACGCCCTGCTCTTTCGACTGCTCTGGAAATTTTCGAATTTCTTGACTCCGTTTTAAGACAGAAGTATACTGACCATTGCTTCGAAGTGTAGATTTCGGCAGGTATGTGACCAGGGTATATCATACCGGGGGCCAACATGCCGAATTTCTGCACCCAAAGAGCCAGCACTAAAGCGATCTGAGTCGGTGCATTGCTAGGCCTAACCGCTGCGATGGAGACGATGGACACCGCAGCTGTGACCGCCAACCCCAATGCGGTGTTCCGATTTACGACGCCAACTCTGAATCCTCCGAAACCGGAAACAACGATCAACTGGCCCGCCCTGCCGGCCATCAACTCGGAACCACCACCGAGACAACCACATCCAGCTCCGGTAACTCAAAGTACCGCGAACGAAATCAAATCGCTCCTAGTCGCTCTGCTAGGGAAGGCCTCAAAAGAGGAAATCACGGAAATGTCCCTGCAAGCTCTAGACGATCTTTCTCGGCCAGAAGCGTCAGGAAACAAGCAGACTACCATAGAGCCACGGTTCAAGAATACACCGATTTCTAAATCTAATGAAAAAGAGTCACCCACCTCGTCGGCGAGTACACAGGAGAAAAATGGCCGACAAGACGACAGCGAGAGCCGCAAGCGGCATGCGGCCATGGCGCCTGGGACGTCACTCTCAACACAGGCGGCGACAGCGGACACTCTCGTCAGCACCGCCGCAACGCAAAACTCAATCACAGAAGAGGACGACGGCCCAGCATGGTCTTTGGTCCAATCCAAAAAGACCATCAAGCGGGCACGATACACTCGCAAGAAGACCACTGAAAGCGAAGGCAAGGCACAGGCCCCACGCCAGCTCTTCACTGTCATACTTCGACCACGAACGAAGACAGACCTTACCACCATACCGAGAAGAACCCTGGAGGAAGCCTTCACAAAAACGCTAGGCACACAATCACAGGAGATAGCAGTAAAGCTACAGAAGGAGAGCAATACTATCTCCGCACAAACTTCATCTGAGCCTACCGCCAAGGCGTTACTGGAGATCACTGGAATTCCAGTTGCTAACGAAGAAGAGATTCCCGTACAAGCTTACAAAACACTGCAAGATAACCAAATTCGAGGGGTCATATATGAAATAGACGAGGGTGAGGAGAACACCTCTCTCCGGGACAGGCTCCGATGTGACACTCACGACATCGTCACAGCCCGACTTCTGGGAAGGAAAGGACGCACTGCGATGATAACGTTCGAGGGTAATCGATTACCAAGGTTCGTTAGATACGCGCTTTGCATCACCCCAGTGTACCCATATAGAGCCAAGGCGGTGACATGCACAAACTGCCACGGCGCGGGTCACAAGCAAGACATCTGCCACAAAGAGTCGGTCTGCTCTTTGTGCGGCAAACACCACGAGGAAACGCAAGATGACCAAGGTAACACCAACCCGTGCCCAAATCCGACCCCGTACTGCCAGATCTGCAAAAAAAATGGACACTTGGCGACAAGCAATGCCTGCCCGAAGAAGACAGAGATCGGGAAGCTACTGAGGGAAAGGGCAAGGAAGCACGCGAAACCCAATCAAGAGTCCAGGAGGAAGAAGGGGGCACCACCACCACCACCGCCGCCGCCGCCACCTCCATTTAATCCGATCCAACACCCACGGATGCACGAAAGGACTTACGCTGATTTAGTCCGGGGTACCCCCCCCCCCCCCCCCCCCCCCTTTGAGAGAGACAGCTACGAAGTCCGGTTTACAAGGCTGGAAAAACAACTCTCAGCGCTGAGCCAACAGCTCACTGTTATCGCTTTCAAACTTGGTCGATAAAAATAGGGATTAGCATTGTTCAATGGAACTGCAGAGGACTGGGGCTACGGGCCGCAGAACTCAACGCAAGACACTTGAACAGACCATCAAAACGTCCAGATGCAATTCTATTACAAGAAGTAAAGACAACCACCATCAACCTAACAAGTTACACTTCATACTCCAGCCCGTCGATCCCATCAGGCCGCAAGCCCAACCAAGACGTGCCCAAGGGGCAAGCCATGGTGTATTTGCGATCGGACTGGCCACAACATCAAATTGACTTGATGCGATGGTGCACAGACAGACAAGAAGTCGTCGCAGTCCGTGCAACGCATCAAGGAACACCCGTAATCATCGCATCTGTCTACTACAGGCCAGGGGCTAGCAGCAAATCACCAAGAGACAACGGGTGGATAGAACAACTACACATCCTTTACCCAAAAGAACGAAAGATTATAGGAGGAGACTTCAACCTGCCACATACCAGCTGGGGCTACAAAGTAGACACCATAAACGGCCAGAAACTCCTGGAGGACATGACACGGTTCAAGTACACACTACTAAACACGCCGGGCTCAACAACGAGACTCGGCTTGACAAGCAGACAACAGCATACCAGTCCAGATCTTACATGGATATACGGAAAGACTGAAAACCTCTCCTGGAATGTAAACATCGACACGTGGGGGAGTGACCACCTCCCAATAAAGATCGAGGTGAACTCCAAGAAGTCCGAAAAGAACCGGCGTTTTGCTCATACAGTCAATTGGGACCTTTATAGAAGACACCTGGAAAACAACCAAGAGGAATCCTTTGCGACAGCAATGCTCGATGCATTGAAAGCGGCTACAACCAGATCCAACATACCTGCCGATGCACCTACCCCGGATATTCACCTCTTGAATCTCTGGGCTAGGAGACTCCGAGCGCTGCAGCGATATAGGAGGGGCCCAAAGACACCAGCGGCACTCAGAGAGGTCACCAGACACACCACCGCGGCACGCAAACACGCGATATATTTGGACAGGAAACGATGGCTGGATTACAGTGCGTCCTTGTCGGAGAAAACTTCAGTAAAAAAACTGTGGGCAACCAGCAGATCCATGCTGGGACAAAAGAGAGAACAGAAGGCCCCTCTAACCCTGGCGCTAAAAACTGACACTTCGGTAGAAGACCTCGCAGATGCGGCCGGAGACCAATTCTTCCCGCAGCCCATTGCTACGACAACAAACTCAATTCCGAACCCGTATACTCCAGTGCTGGTTAACTCAGCGGATCCAATGGACCAACCCTTTACCCTGGGTGAATTGGAAACGGCACTCCACAACGGGAAGGCACACAGTGCTTCGGGCCCGGACAAAATTACCATTTCCATGCTGCGCAACCTCCCATAAGACGCTAAACACCAGCTTATCGAAGGAATTAACGCGGTATGGGAACAAGGACAGTTGCCACCAATATGGAAGCATTCGACCGTCGTCCCAATCCCCAAACCTGGCAAGGACAAGGACACGCTTATCAACTTCAGACCGATATCACTCACTTCATTCGTATGCAAGCTCATGGAGCGAATGGTTCTAGATCGACTTAACTGGACACTAGAGAGATCCGGCGCTTTTCATCCAGCCCAGACAGGATTCCGACCCTGTTTAAGCACACAGGAAAGCCTCCTCTTGATGTCACACGACATCACCAAGAAAAGGGCGCCAAGGGGCAAAACCATCCGCTCAATCGTCGCCATTGATGTTAGAAAGGCTTTCGACTCCGTCCCCCACTGGGCTGTCATTCAGGAGGCGGAACGCTTAGGGATACAGGGCAGGGCGCTTAACTTTATTAAAGCTTTTCTTAAGGATCGGACATATTCGATAAGAATAGGGGACCACATGAGCAACCCACGACCCAACAGGGTCGGCGTACCACAAGGCTCTGTACTCTCGCCTTTACTGTTTAACATGGCAATGGCCGATCTCCCACACCGCCTATCGAGGATCCCAAGCCTCAAGTTCACCATATATGCGGACGATATCTCCCTATGGACAGTGACAGGCGATACCCGAACCCAACAACAGACTCTTCAAGCCGGATTGGACGAAGTGCAAACCCATCTCAATAGGGTCGGCCTCACTGCATCCCCGGAGAAAACGACCTATGTGGTCGTCGCATCCCGTAAACAAAGAAAAGCTGGCATCGCCAGTCAGATGTACTTAACGCTAGCAGGCAACAGAATCCAACCATCTACCTCGATCAGAATACTCGGAATGTACATCGATGAAGACGGCTCGTGCAGAACCTGGATGACCAAGGTCAGCCAGCAATGCAAGGCAATCATCCATGTCATCAGAAGGATATGCAGCTCCAGAGGCGGAGCGAACGAAGGAATTGCACGTCAGATGGTGAAGGCACTCATCGTATCAAAAGTCTGCTACTGCGCTTCGTATTACAACATCTCAAAAAGCCAGTGGAAAAAACTGGAAACCATCAACAGGCAAGCTGCACGGATAATTACCGGCTTACCTCGATTCACACCGATAGGGACACTAATGGAACATGCCCAGCTCAACAACTTACAAGAAACTGTAATGGTACGATCTGCCGCCCACCGTGAACGACTGCAACACTCACGACCCGGCAGAACCATTCTCAGTCTGATTAAAGCACTTAAACTCCCGCTTCCCGACTTCCCAGAAAACGACCCTCCTTGGTTAGACTACATCGACCTCGTAGAAGGCAAGCCCATCCCGAAGAACGCGAGCTTGAGACATCCAGATCGTCAGAAATCGCAAGCCAGTAGCCACAACAAACGAATACAGACCTGGGAAAGCTCGGCGGAGAAGCTAGCCGTCTACACAGACGCGGCTTTCGCGACACTCCCAGACCAACTGGCTACGGTCGCAGTGGCAATACCAGGAAAAGGAATTATATCTTCCAAACAATTACCAAACAGCACCTCCGTCAAGGGTGGCGAACTCGGAGCGATTCAATATGCGATTGAAACAGTCCTCAACGACACAACCATTAGACCAAAAGAGCTCCACGTTTTTACGGACTCGGTAGCCTCGCTCACCGAGTGCAGAAATAGGAACAGCCCCTGCAAGAGAGCAAAATCCATAAAAAAGATGGCCCTCCAACTTTCTCTGCAAGGTACAAAAGTCCAGCTGTCCTGGGCGCCCGCCCACGCAGGCATAGCTGGCAATGAGCAGGCCCACTCTGCAGCTCGCGCGCTAATAGTTACACTCCGCGAGACGCAGAAGCCGCCCTGCCACCTCCATGATCACGGCTACGCATCTTCCTCACCCGAAGATGACGAAGACGAAGACGACTATGACCCCGACGAAGCTAAGCAGTAGATAAAACTTTCGTCCCGTACTGCGCTGAAGGAGCACCTTCCACCCATCTCCGACCCACTGCCGCGAGGCTTTGGGCGGAGAACGAGGGTGCTCTTAACTCGCATTAGAACCAATACCGCCTGCACGCCGAACAGAAGAGCAGCGTGGGAAAAGGCGCGCACACCACCGACATGCTGCTACTGCAAGGACCCCCAACATGCGGTCGACCTAGTTCACCTGTTATGGGGCTGCAAAGGCCTTGAGGCAACAAGGAAGAAGCACATAGAGGACGGGGTGACATCCATGGAGGACTGGGTCTTTCCCCCAGGCCCTCCAGATAAGCAATATCAAACTCTACGCACGCTTCTGGATTATATCCACGAAGCTGGCATAGAAGTACATATATAATTCCCTTCCCCCATACCGCGAGTCCAGGCCGCGATGCCACTGACTCATTCCTCTCCCCCTCCCCCTTAAAGCGGTTCAAATAAACGTTTTATACTACTACTACCTGTTGTCAAGCAATGGCCGTTGGTGAGGCCAGTGGCGGGCTCCCGATCCGCGATCCAGACTTGCATTGTGATAGTTCTAATGCACTGCACCCGCGGAATGCTGCACGGAGAACATGCCCCGAACGAACTTGCCAAATGCACCGAGTGCAGACTGATGCTGTCGCCATAGATTTTGTAGAAAAGTACCGACCTCAAACCGAAACTAGCGCCTTTTTGGTCGACGTGATGGGTGGGAATGCGAGAGCGCCAGTCGCTGTCATCGTTTATCTATAAACGTTGGTTTCTACAACGTGTAACTTATATTTGCGATGACTTCCAATTAAGGAACTCGGCTGTCAGAGATATCTACAGACGGCGTAAGTTTCCAAAACCAGCTGACTACAAAACAGCATACACTTGAGGAAATTGATGGCACTGTACGCGCAAGAGCTTGCTTCGTTTTAAGCTTAGTAATATGAGTGAACCACTGAAAGGGTACGGCTTAAATCTAGTTCTTTGAAACGCCTAGCAATACGTTTCGTAAGACTTTTTATTTCCCTGGTGAGGGCATTAAGAACGAGAGCTTTCTCAAAAAAAAATACGAAGGGGGAAGATAGCTGCCGTTCAAATATGACTTTGCTTGAGTCTCGGGCAACGTCTCCATGTTTAGCCTTCCCGGACGCTGAGTGAATGCGTCACAGGTTTCTGCTGTGGGAGCTTTGTCGAAAAATGTTCCACTTTTCACCCGCACACAGATGATGCGAGATCTCGCGGCCTCTGTGTTGGTCCTGAGCCTTTATTACACACCGGTAGGTTTCAGCGTCTGTACGACAACAAAGCGACTCAAATTTTGCAAATAAAACACGTGTCGTCGATTCCTCCCTTCATGAAATATCAGACGCTTACAATTCAAGCTCGCGTTTGAGTTTGTGGCCCGCGGGACGCGGTTTTGAGCAGAAAACCAACTTTTTCTTTCAGTTCCGCTGTGCGAATGCCGCATCGTAGCAGACGAACTCTCGTCGTCTGCTCTCGCTCCTCGCCCGGGCGAGGCATGACGGGATTGTCGGCGCTAGAGGGCTCAAAGACAACGTACAGCCTGCGTACAGCGAGCGGCGTGAACGCTCGCCTCCCCGCGCTCTCTCGTGTTCTCGTGCACCGCCTAGGGATCGCGGGGGATTTTTCGTCAAAAGTTGCGAAGTTGAGCGCGCGCAGGGAGGAGGAAACTTTGCGGAGTTCTTTTGGTCACTCCCCCCGCTACGTCAGAAAGCGAAGAATGTTTTGCTCCACGAGTTTAGCTACCCAGGAGTAACGACCCGAATATAGCCACGTGTAGATTTTATGAAAAAAAATCTAGTTATCATTAATGATGAAAATGATCCTTGGAGAAGGGGAACATGAGGGACAAGGGACAAACATAAATCTCCAAACACAGCGAGGTGACTGGTGAGCGACCGAAAAAATCCGCCTGGTTCGGGTATCCAACCCGGGACCTCTCCATTACAAGTGGAGCGCTCTACCAACTGAGCTAACCAGGGGTTAGACGTCAGAAGAGCAAACGGGTTTTATCAGCTGCCACCAGTCTAACACCAACAAGGGTGAAGTTTGCAATTTAATGTTATAATTATAATGCAATTAAATGCAAAGGGGCAAGCGAAATTGCATTATAGTTATCATTACGCACGCTCTTGTACTTTGTAACTGAACATTTAGGGCTCTTTCACACAGACCCGTTTTCTTACGTTACGTTACGAAAATTCGCCGGGAAATGTGTGCTTCGTATTAAGCGTGGCAACCAATTCAAAGGGATAGCCTGGCAAGCGACATTCGACACAAGAATGTTTCGGTGACTTAGACGTAACCTAAGAAAACGGTGCTGTGTGAGAAGTTGAACCTAGCTGAACTCCTTACGCTACGTTACGACGAGCCTTGTGTCCTTCGTTGCCACGGTAACTCCCCGTCCTAGCTCGTCGTCACCGAAACGTTCGTGTCTCGAATGTCGCGTGCCAGGCTATCTCCTTGAATCGGGTGCCACGCTTAATTCGAAGCACAGATTTCCGGGTGACTATTCGTAACGTAACGTAAGAAAACGGGTCTGTGTAAACGAGCCCTTCCCTGTCAGACGGGCTATACTATGTTTCATACTTTGCGTGCAACGCTGTCAAAGCTACTGGCGCGAGCGCGTGGCTTCATTTATGATTCTGCTTGCGCGAGAACGCGTGCAAATGATCAACGTGATCAAGCCCCACGCTCGCGCCAGTTGTGTTCACAGCGTTGCACGCTAAGTATGAAACGGAGTATAGTTTAGTGTCACTACAAGCGAGTGCACTTCGCCCTTAGCGTCATTTCTGTAGCGTGCTACACGGCTCCTTCCTGAGGAACACACTTTGCTTGGAGTGAGTTTGACGAACTCACTTTGCTCGATCGAGCGCGTGGAATCAGTAGGAGTGTTTCAACAGTAATACATAACAACACAGAAACCAAAAGCGTTGCGTGAGTTTTATGTTATAAAGAAAAAAAAAATTCGTGAAAGAGACGACATGTAGAAGAGTGGCATTCCAAAAAAAGTAGTGGGGTGGACTTGGAGTTTAGGCTTACATGAATCAAGATTAGCGCAGCGGTGAATTAATAAAAGACGACGACAAAGTCAGTCTTTTATATGATAGAGTATACTTTTGTTTCAGCATGTAATTATTCGAGACAACACGGTAATTATGATCTGATTAGGCAGTGCCAAGGCCTCCTCGTAGACTTCCGTGGAACAAAGCGGAACGCCAAAGTTGGATATACTTCGTTCTTTATATTGGCTTGCGATGATCGATCAGATTTATCCAATTGGCGTAAAAATCGTTCATTAATGCAACGTTGTTTCAGAGCACAGCTCCTAGGCACCCCTTTCTGAGTTAAGCGGCGTCGGCGTAACCGCGCGTTGCATTAAGGGCTGTTTCCCAAAATGACGTCACACGTGACGTTACGTGTGTCATCACGTGTGACGTCATGAGGGTAAACTTTTCCCGCTAAATTTTACGGTAAAAGTTTTTTCTCAGTTTGGCGGAAAATGTTTCCGCTAAATTTAGAGGAAAAATTTTACCCGTTTGACGTCACATTTAAAATTTCAGATGACGTGTGATGTCATGTGACGTCACACGTCAATTCAGCGGAAAGATTTCCCCGCTAAATTTAGCGGGAAATTTAGCGAATTTTTTACGCTAAGTGGGATGGGAATAGGAAAGGAGGATGGGAAGATACGGAGGGCAAGCAGCTGGCATACCCTCCCCTTCGTACCCTTCCACCCTCCTCTCAAGAGCTGCGCACCAATTCGGCATTACAGAGAATTTTAAACGTCTAATTTTTTTTAACGTGTCTTTATTAAGGGGTATCGGTGGCCGAGTGGGCTAGCGCCCACCAAATCGGTGTACGTGGAGAGCAAGCTCGCGCTGGAGAACCCAGTGATCCTGAGCTCAATCCCCAGCCCTGCCCGAAGAACACACTTCCATTGAAGTGAGTTCGGGGAGCACACTACGTTCGCTCCTGTAGACCGAGTGTGTAATCTCGATAGCAGTGTTCAAGGAGTAAAAATATTACAAGAAATTAACGCTGCGTAAAATTAGTATTATTTTGATAGGAGTAATATTAGATGCGCACTTGTTTTTTGTTGGCAGGAAAGTAGTGCATTGTAGAAAAACAAGCGGCTAATCTAGTTTCCAGCCTTGGCCCCTGCGTGACGGCCAGCGACGGCCAGGAGGCACCTGCAAGACTCCACCAGGAATCTGAAGGTGGCAGGAGAAACGCGAAAGGCTTGCTTGAAATGGAACTCGCCCAAATGGGGCAAGGTGTATTCGAACCACCGTTCGTGCCTCTGGAAAGTCCACCGTTCTCGACTGATCACGGGTAGGTTGTCGGTCATGAGAGCGGCTATGGTGAAGGCATTGGCCCGCAGCTGCTTATCGATGTCACTTGACATTCTTGCCTGTGCGTCGGCATCCAGGTCCAGTCCTCTTATCTGAAAGGCGTTGGGCTCTCACGGAGAAAAGGGCCCCAATCACGCGCTTCCACTCTCCAACATCGCGGATATTGCCCTCCAGCTCGTCCTCCACACACTCCATGATGTTTCGTTGTGGCGAGTGGCCACCGTGCGAGAGGCACCAAGTGGGCTCGCGCACACCAGCTCGGAGCACGCGGAGCGAAAGCTCGCGCTGCAGAACCCAGGAATCCTGGGTTCAATCCCTACTTCTCGTTTCGATCTATAGACGCTTTGCAGCAGCTGTGCATGGGCACCGCCATAACTGACCTTCTGTTTTGTTTCCCCCTATTACGTTTACTTCACTTCATTATTACCATAGCAGGCCAGGTTATTGCCATCTTAGATTTTATTCTCTCTTTCTTCCCAGCATTGGCTTTTGTGGAGGCCCATCCACACCAATTTCAGTGGTCCGGTATCTCGGCAAAACAAGAGAAGGTCAGCAATGGCGGCTGTATTCTGGCGCGTGTGTAAAGCGTCTATTGGCGACGTGCGCGACCGAAAGCGTCGCGGTGGTCGGCCTTCCACGATTGGCCGAATGCTGACTATGACGTCAGCAAAGGTTTTCTCATCGGCAGAAATAAAAGGAATGTAATAACTTCAATTTTGACGGTGTTGGCAGTGTTGGTTCAAGAACGATATGATTTCAAGCTTCCGCCATGCTAATACAAACACCTTCGAACTTGTTGTTCGCAAGGTAATGACGTCACGAAAGGTAACCATATGAGGGCGCCACCGAAACATCTCGCCGCTAATACTCCGTTTCACCTTATGTTGTACCGGAGACAAGGCTAGAGGCGCGAGCCCATAGCGTTGGGAGCTACTCTTAACGCACGAGAGCTTGTACCGCCGAGATGTGCCCAGAGCAAGGAGCTCGCGCTTTCCTGCGGTAGATTATAAGGTGAAACACAGTATAGATGAGCATTGTACCGGCGTGCGGACGTGTACCACTAGCTTGTAATGGCTGATCGTAATGATCAAGTTAAATTTAAATTTGGATTAAAGCTCGCGACTTAGCGCAACAATGTGTGGTAACGTGTTTCTAATAAGACGACGAAGTTATTTATGAAAAAAAAATGCGTGTGCACTGTAATATTTTGCGTGCCCATTACTTACCCATCGTCATTGCCATCATTTTGGAGTGACACTAAGTTTTCCCGTGTAGCACCAACACACTTGGAGTGTGTTTCGGCGGGTTAAGTGCGCTCGCTTGTAGTGACACTAAACTAGCCTGTCTGACAGGGGTATAATATAATGTCTTGAAGCACTATCTACGTTGTGGTTTTTCTTTTTTCTGTGAAAACGCTTTTTAATCGGGTGAATCAACCGTGAAACAACAATACACGCGGAGTGCACTGCGCATGTTTCGTATTTTGATTAGCGCCAGTACTCCGCACTGCGCATGTTTCGTATCTTGATTTGCGCCACTACTCTCGCGTGGAAATTTTCAAACACTAATTTCGAGAAGCAACTTCTGCTAAGTTACAATATGAAGTAAAAAGCGTACTTTTTTAATTTTATGCAATAAAACTTGGTGAAAAGCGTTTTCTAGTTTTTCCTACTTTTTTTTGTGTTATAGAAAAGTAACTGAAGAGTAACGTCGTCACTTTTTAAAAGTAACTGTAACTGTAACGAGTTACTCTTTTCTTGCGGTAACTGTAACGGTAACTTCGCTAATTTTTTTTCTGAAAGTAACTGTAATTGTAACGAATTACTTTTTAAAAGTAACTTACCCAAGACTGGCTTTACGCCTAAAAAAATTGGTGACAGTTGTGTTGCTTGATGGTTTTGTAAAGGGTCTATTGCGTTATACATATAGGAAGTTAAAAATGCATCAACTAATACTATTAAACTAGAGGCTCAAAGGTGTGTTTGTTTTTGCACTCAACAAGTTGCAGCAATAATTATTTCTTAGGAGTGTAATATTTATTTCCGGTAGCTGGACCCGTTTTGTGCTCATGAATGTCAGCGTAATTTGATGTTTTTATCATGTGTGTAGTTTTAAGTATACTCTCTGCAATGCCTACAGAGGCCCTTGGAGAGAATAAAATAATAAACAACATTTTCACATCACTGGAGTGGGTTTTCGGATGCGTCACATGTTCAGGAGAAGTGGAATAAGTGCAGCCCAATGCAATCAGTCTGTCAGTATGGTATGTCCCATCAATTAATATTGAGGGATCAGAGATGCGAATGTCTTCCAAAGGTCCAGCACGTGCCATCAACACAATTCTTTGTATAGAGACTCTGAAGACGGAAATTCGAGCGGAAATATGTTTATTTGGTTAGTGTATCAAATATGTTTATTTTCACTTGATTACATAACTATTGGTTCTTTACAAATGGTTTCATGACGAGTTATTTCTGCGACAGTCTCGTGTCAGGCGTTCAGTCGTAGTAATTGCGCTCCTTGTTTTCTGATGATGCTCATGGCTCGTCGGTGTTCAGTTTGGTCGAGTGGCAACTTTGACGACTGATGCCGTCTTGTAATCATACGTCATGTGCGGCCACTGATATTTGATGCACTGAAGCTGCAGAGCTGGCTTCTAATCCGCAAAATTTCCTAGTAGTTTTCTGCGTCAATGCAGCAAGCTCGGGCATGTATTGCTTACGTGACTGTGACAATTTTGCTGTACCGTTGACTTGATGGCTGGCAATAGGCAACAGTGTCTGTTTGCTATCCAAGCCATTTCACTTCCATTTCGTAATGGCGATTTTGTCTGTATTCAGCGACAAGTGCAACTTGTCGAAGTCTCGTTTGTCAAAGTGAAGTCGGGTGATGCTTGGTGTTCACTTTTGAGAACAACCAACCATTCTATTTCTTCGAGTCACTCAGCGGCATTCTCCCTCAAAGTTGGAAATTGTGTGCTTCGTTGCGTGGACACAAATAATTGGTGTCAGCAAATTATTAGGTATTGTCCTTGGACGCCATTGCGGTGAATATTTGTAGACTCAATAAACTTGTCTTTTTTTTTTGTCTATTGACAAAAACAGTATACTGACGAAAATTCAATATTTAAAAGCGTTCATTTAAAAATGTATAGTGAGTAAACCAGGTACTGGTTTTCTTATTCGTTGCTCTCTGTGGCAGCCGACGCGATCTGTTCTGCAAGACGCACTGGGGCCCTATCGTGATCTGGCATTATCGTCGTGCGCTCGTATTTGAACACAGAACGAACATGAGCTTCACTACCACTTCACTCGGAGAGGCCAATATAAAAAAAAAACAGGAAATTGCGAGCATTGTACTCAATGCATTTTTTCAAAATTTTTACAACTGCGAGAGGTGGCAAATTCGTGCCGACACAGAAACGACAGTAAAGCAATCTATTTATGCCCTCCTCTGGTAGACGGAAGCTAGGGGTGTTAAAAAATGTGCGGCATTTACCGACGCCCCTGATTTTCATTGTTTAGATCACGTTTAAACTCTCTTCAATTAACAAAAAACTCGGCACACATATCCCTAAAATCCCAGATTTCGTCCTGAAGACCCCTGCCTTTCCAAACGCCCTCGAAAATACTAACTTTTTTTAGTTAATACTGACCGTTTGTCTGCTATCAACGACACGGGAAAATCTAACAAACGTACCACCAACAGCTTCGCTGTAAAAGGAAGTTCGAAACAATTGTATTTAATTGTTTAAAGGGTGTAGGGAAACGAAATTTCAGCGCTCAATATTTAGCTTTAATGTGTTGCATGTTGCAGCATAACCTAGAAAACACCAGTTTTGTGTTGAAAGGCACAAGCAAACTAATTTTAAAGCTAATTAAACGATCTTTCAATGTGCACCTGGTGGATGCATGCGGAGCTTATTTGGGAGGTAATCTAGCAACGCTGGGGGATTCCCTACGTAGTCATGACGTAGCAAGTTACATCGGAGCAGCGGCGCTTTTTGGAATTTCAACATATTCCTTCTTAGCTTTCGTCCTCAACTCACAAATCGCGCATGAAACCAAACAGTTCAAGACGGAAAGGAGAGACTCCCCTCTTTCTCGGGCCCTCGTTTGTGCACCCGGACGAAACCATTTTCTCCCTAGGAGATTAGCCGGTCGCTTCAAACTCGGACAAAAGTTGCTTTCCCCACCCCGTTCAGCCCTAAGCTGACAGTGCTGTGGAAGCTACCTGCTCCTCGGGCCAGCCACACGCTCGTCACCCCACGGGTACTTCGAACGGCTCGGGCTGGCATGGGCAACTGCCCCGGGCAATCCATCCCCAGTTTTACCCATGGAAGTGCGGCGCTGTTTATACGACAAGGAGTGCCTTACTTTCAAGTGGACACCAGTCAGTAGTCTACCCTGTCGGCGGAGTTTGTGGCTGCAAGAGTCAGCATCGGCAAATGTGATCCTGGGGTACGTACGGCCGGATGGCATTGAGTGGCCCACAGATGACCTTCTGACATGGTGCAAGAACATCGACGGGGACCTACTTCTGTGTGGCGACCTCAATGCGCACAGTGAAGCATGGGGCAGTCGGAAAATGGACAAACGGGGGGCCGCCGTCGCGAAAATGATGGAGGAGCCTGACTTGGTCGTGGCAAACGATGAAGGGCCCACCTTTTTCAGGCCTTCTAGCACGTATAGTGCCATCGATGTCACGGCGCATAGACCAACACTCGAGCTGGCATGGGCAACTGCTCCGGACACCAGAGGGAGCGACCATTTCTCTATCCACATCACCATCAAGGGGTGCCAGATGGTCAGGAAGATCGTGAGGTCATGCACAAACTGGGACGTTTTCCGCGCAGCGTTGGACACAAGCCGTGCAGACAGTGCGACAACCATCGTTCAGGCTCTGCAGAAGGCGACACACACGATGTGCATCTCTAAATGGCTGCCGAATCCCGACCTCACCTTCTTGAACCTGCAGGTGGCGCGAACAATGGCTCAACGAAAGTACCGACGAACGAAGAACCCAGAGGACAAGACCCAATTTAACAGAGTGTCGGCAAAGCTACGAAGACACTCCAAAGCGCTGGTGAGAGCTCAATGGAAGCTAATATGCAGGAACATCAACGCTCACTCATCGCTGCCCAAACTCTGGAGAGTCCTAGATGCAATGACCGGAGATGCAGAACAAGTCAGCACTCGCGGCCAACATAACAGAGCAGCTGGCAGCAGAAAGATTGTGTGCTCTCTATGCCCCTGCCGAAGCGCCAGGAAAACCGGGAACTCCAGATTTATCCCCTGGGCCAGGCACGTAGCCAAAGGGGGGGGGGGGGGGGGCGTAGGGCCCCCTCCCCCCCTCCCCCTTAAAATCTTCCATTTTGCTGGGACCCTCCTCTCCCCCTCCCCTTCATACAGCATTTTGTCATCGGCTAGACGCACTTTTTACCCTCCGGGAACTTGAGAATGCTCTCCGGAGGTGCCGGAAAAAGAGTGCAGCGGGACCCGACGGAATCCCATACCAGGCACTCACGAAACTTCCGGATGATGCACAAGAAGCCCTCGTCGCCTGGTTCAACACCATATGGGACTCTGGCGACGCACCCGACGGGTGGAAATTAACAACCGTAGTGCCCCTAATCAAGGTAGGAAAGCCCCCAGGCAAGGCGGAGTCCTACCACCCGGTGCCGCTAACGTCATGCATAAGCAAGGTGTTTGAGAGAATGGTGCAAGCATGCCTTTGCTGGTATCTGGATGCACACTGTCTCCTCCCCGAGTGTATGACTGGTTTCAGGAGAGGTCTGTCAGCCCGGGACAGTATCTTGGACCTTACGAGTGACCTGGAGGAGAACCAGAATAAACGAAGAAACGCGGTTGCAGTCTTTTCGACGTGGAGGGGGCTTACGACGGCGTCCCGCTTTCCACTATCCTCCGCAGACTGACCGAGGCGGGGCTTACAGGCAAAATCCAAGCCTTCCTAGCGACCTTCTTGACGGGGCAAAAAATACAAGTTTGTATCTGGATGCACAGTATCGTCACCAGGGGTGCTCCACAGAGAGTTGCGTGCTGAGTCCGGTGAGCTTCAACATCGTGATGGCGCAGCTACCGTGCTCCATCCCACCAACGCCCCTGCCGGTGCAGGTATCGCTATATGCAGACGACGTATGTCTCTGGGTTTCGGGCATTTACACCACTAAGATCCATCGTAGTGTACAGGACGCCATCCACGCTGTGGACAATTTCCTGACCAAATCGGGGCTGAACCTCTCCAGAGATAAGACAGCCTGGATGTTCATACGGGGGAGCGGACGCCACTTTCGCCCACCAGACATCAAGTTGGCAGAAGTAAAGATCACACGCGTAACAAGGCAGCGGTTCTTAGGAATCGTCCTCACAGACAGACTGCGATGGTCTCAAGCCGCAAAGGCGACCATCACAACCTGCAGGCCGGCCAGGAATGCTGTCCGCCGCATGACTGGGGCCACATGGGGCTGCACAGAACGAACCATCCTGGCCGCCCAGACAGCGCTCGTCACGTCAAGGATACTGTACAGGCTGCCGTACATGTCCCCATCCTCACGGACCTGGAGAGGTTGGAACAACTGCACCGCCAGGGACTTCGCACGGCGTTGGTTATCCCGAAGGCTGGCAAGAAAACTCTGGTCCTCCAAGAGGCGGGGTTAGAGTCGCTCGAGAGACAGTCTTGGGAACGAAGCCTCTTCCAACTGGCACGACTGTCGACAACCACCCAGGCAGATGGTTCCTGCGTAGAATTTGAGGCCGGACAACAGCGTCATGAAGCAAGGTGGTGGAAGTTTTCCTCCGAGTCGCGGCTCCCCTAACGATGCCACAGAGCGAGTCAAGGGCACCACCATGGGAAGTGCCGAAAATAGCTAGTGAGGTACGAAATAAATACCTGTGCTCCAAACAAGACAAGCCACCCCTTGCCATCAAGGAATGAGTGGAGGCCCACCTGGTATAACGTCACAGCGGAAAGCTGCAAATATACACTGACGGGTCGGTGAACCACTCACGAACCTCCAGCACAGCGGCCTATCGTGTTTCGAAACTAAGTCTGGAGTGGAGTAGCAGACTCCACACAGGCACGTCTTCAACGACGGCCGAGCTGGTGGCCGTGGGAAAAGCTCTCCTGGAGGCTGCCAAGTTGCCGCCTCAACCGATGGTCTTACTCAAGGACTCCCGGTGCGCCATTCAAAAGATAGCCAATGTCGAGATTGGAGACCCTGTAACGGCCGCTGCAAGGAAGGCCCTGGGTACATTGGAAGCGCATAGCTCTTTAGTTTGGCTCCAATGGATCCCAGGGCACGTCGGCATCCAGGGAAATGAACGCGCGGATGACCTCGCCGCGGAAGCGCGTCAGTTACAACTTACCTCCCACGGTCTCTATACCTGCACACCCACAACAGGCAGCTCTCGACGTCCGCTGGCATCTCCTACAGGACAAGCCGGACACATCTTTACTCAAAGGCACCCTGACCGGCCTCTCCTGTGCAGCGGAGACACTGGTGCGACGATACGGACAAATACTGCATACACAAACGAATTCCTTGCTAAAATGGGAAAACGGCAGAGCTCAAGCTGTCCCCAATGCAGGGCAGAAGAGACGATCTACCACATCCTCTGCATCTGCCCGGCATACGAGATCCAACGGCAAGTTCTGCGTCAACGGGTTAAGGAGGGCACCCAGGTGACAACAGACGACTTGCTCTTTCCTGACGGGCCCAGACGAAAGTGCCCGAAGATTTTCAAGGCATTGTTGGCTTTCCTACGACACACAGAACTCATTGACCGCCTGTAGCCAAAGTGGGCCCAAGCTCTTTGTTTTCTTGTTACAATACCTTTTTTTTTTGTAAACCAGCTTTTATTGGAGCTCGTCACCTGCCCAGGCCAGCACATCAGAGCTAGGCTAACTAGGTGATGTTAAACCCCAACGATCACCCACCACCACCAATACCTCAGAGGGAACGGCGGGACCGCAATGGCAACCACGCTAACCCGTCCATCTTCTTTGTTCAGGTTTGTGACAAACTTGCTTATTGCTTTCGAAGAGATTATAGAGGTATTGTTGTCCTGCCGTGCCCGGCCATAGTTGAGTGTCGTCTTGTGGGTGCATGGAGTGGCATTTTGATCCTTCTGTCCGGGGATGTCCAGCAAAATCATGGGCCTCAGGGAATAGAAGAACTATAAAGGTGATGATGAAGGCCATGCTTAACGCAGAGAATGACCTTAAACGCGGTTTTTTTAGCCTGGCGGCTTCTCGGAAATAGCTGAAATCAACAGTCAACGCTAGAATGGGTGAAGTAATGGTAGCTCGATCTACATGAGCATAGGAGAGATTCGAGTTGCTGCTACAGGGGGAAGTCATATCCTTTAAAAATGACCTCCAGCTCCACCAAAAGCGCCTTGATTAACAGGAGTCTTAAACACGCGGCCCACGACTCGCTGGGATGCGGCCCGCAGGCAACCGGCTAGGAGTCCCGGTTCTCAGGTCTCGAGCGCTAGCATGCGCCACCGTGGTCTCATATCGCCGATTCATTTTCGCTCGAAAAGTAGTTCCTCTCTTTGAACTTATTCACATAGTTTCAACTTATCAGTGCTCATTTTCCCTTTGTTTCGCTTTATATTTTGCTTCCTAGCTTTTGTAATGTACAACAATTCCGCTACTAGGCTGCAGGCGCGAACTCTTTGTTGAAGGATGTTTCTCGGCTGCGCGAACTCTCGACCAGCAAGAGCAACTACCGAAGATAAAGGTACGAGCTCGGAATTCTCGTTTTAAAAAAAATATCACCATTAAAAACATGCATGGGTGCTGCAATAGAAATCTTCAGGAAAGCAAGAACTGCAAAATACTTATTATTTTTTTTTTTAAATATTGGGCTTGGTTAATTCCCGAGTGAATTGAGCAACAAGAACGACAGTGTAAATGCTTTCTTGTTCTATTAAATATGCGAGCAAGGTAGCGGGGCGGTGTCATTTAAATTATTGTTATCACATCAGGTCAGGGCCCCAAAGTAGCAATATGAACAAATCAAATCTAAAAATGTAACTCACAAAACCGAGTTTACAAAAAGCAAAGAGCACGAGGTGTCTTCTCTTTCAAATCGTTTGACCTCGTCGCCCCCCTCCCCCCCCCCCCCCCCCCCCGGTCAACGTTGGCCCTCGGCCTTCCCAGTGTGGGCTATCTGGCCCCCACGCTCAAATGAGTTTGAGACCACCGAGCTAGAAGATAGGAGTGGTCGCCGCAACCTTGTGATATTCAGGTTTCCTGAGCCCTACCGCGAAAACACCGAAACATTAAGAAGCCAGATAATCGAGGACTTAATAGGGCAAAAGCTTGGAGTGTCTGTTAGCTCGGTGGAAAGAGTCCACGAAATGAGGAAAAAACGAGGCAAACCGGGGCCTGTGATTAGAAATTTCTTCGACTATAAGGGAAAAGTGAAGGTACTAAAAATTGTAATAAATTGAAAGGAACCACAATCTCAGCTAATCATGACTTTTGTAAGAGTACTCTGGCAAAAAGGAGGAAGCATTGGTCCAAATCTGGAGACTTCAAAGCCAGAGACGTAAAGTAGTGCTATACTGTGATAAACCACGAGTTGATGACGAACTCTATGAATGAAGAAAACGACTGTCTAAAGTGCATCCGCTCTCAAAAATGTCGGAACGATGTATACTGACTTGAATTGAAGCAGTTACGTTTTGTACTACTAAATGCCCGAAGTATCGTCAATAAAGTTCACGATCTCGAAGAAATTATACTTACGTACAACCCGAAGATAATAGAAATCCCTGAAACATAGTTATCAGGAGACATTTTTGAGGCCGAAGGCGTGATCGTGACTCTCGAGGAGGGGGAGTTGCCTTAATAGTAAAAAAGGAACTCTGCGTTATCTTAAACGAAATAACTGACAATGAAAGTGTATGGTGCCAAATCGATTATCATGGGTTTTCGGCTCTCGTTGGTGTTGTCTATCGGCCCCCATCCTCCTCCAGATCATTTCTTGAGAACATTCAATTTCACATGCAACAAATATACAAACCTAATATAAAAACTTTATTGGCGGGTGTTTTGAAACTCCCGTCAATCAACCCGTCGACCTTATTAATAATTAATTAATAATATAATGTAATTAATTAGTTTCAATTTTAATTTAATACTATTTAATCAGTATTTTGATTTAGTAGTGTACCGTAAGGATTTAGGGTCATTCATTGGCATTACTTTAGGTGTGAATCTGTGGGTCACAGTGATGAAGAAGAAATATAAGGTCTTAGTTGATAGTCAGCGGTGTCTATGTCTCTGTTTCTCCCTGTCTGTGTTTGTCCCTCTCCTTCTAGCTGACCATTTACCTAAACGTACAACCGATCGACCTTACTAAGGTAAAAAATTGCAACTTCACTACTCGAATTGATGCTCAATTTTAACCTAACTCAGCTTGTTACTGATGGTACTCGTATTTCCCAAAATAGCAGTAACATTTTGGACCTCATTTTTGTTGGAAACTCTCCAGAGGGCACTGACATCAGCGTTCATGATGGAATTTCTGACCACAAGCTTGTTTTCCTTACGACTAATTTTTGCCCTGTAAAAAAGGGTCATGTGACTAAACGTGTCTTTAATTTTGTTGCTGCAGATGATGAAGCTATTATAAATACTCTTGATTTGAACTTCAGCGACTTTGAGACGGAGGGTGACATTTCAACATTATGGAAAGGTCTCAAACGTATTACTGCTAAGTGCCTTCACAAATATGCAACAAATATAGTAAAAAAGAAACATCAGAATGCCTGGATAAGAAGATATACAATACTTCGGAAAAGAACAATATCTAGGCAACGGAGAGCAAATTGTAAAAATGCTGATGTCATAACTTCCCTCACAGTGACGCCGAAGCGAAAAATCAAAACGGCGCGCGATTATTTTTTTGAAACAACATTAGAAAACTTCACGAAAGAAGTACCCCAAAATGTTTTGGGGGTACTTGTCGGACAACAGGAGATCTATTGAACAACTTCATGTTGATGGAAATGAAATTACTTATTCCTACCAAATTGCTAATGAGTTTAACAGCACTTTCACGGTGTTTTTAGTCCCCGATGCACTCCTGAAGAAACTATTTATTCAGTACCTTTTTTCCCAACAATGCAAGATAGTGGAGTTTTAGTATTGCGTATAAGAGCAAACGCAAGCCTCCTACGTTAGCGTTAACGCTGCGTCCTCCACACTGCGCATGAGCCATCGCACGTATTGCAGCGAGCTATGCGTACGTACGCTCGCTATCGCTTTATGCGAGCGTATACGTAGCGGTCCCCTGCGTGCAATTCTCGTTGCTCTCGTCGCGCACGGGAAAGCGCGAGACTACTCCAGTTTGTAAAATGGCGAGGGGTGAGGCAAACTAGTGGAAGTGCTACGCGCGTTGTACGGGTTCGCTTCACCATTGAAGATGTCCTCAACCTCTTGGAAGAAAGAGAAAGAAGAAGGGGAAAAGGGTGAGGCTCATGGCGGGCGAGGACACGCGGAGTTCGGAGCTGGAGACAAACGAAAGAGCCGGTGCCGAGCAAGGCTTCCAGCTGAAGACCCGGACCACTAGACAGCCTTGGCCCTCCTCTTCATCGGACTCTGAACTTAAAGGGGCCCTCCGGAGCGTTCTGCGATGGTCTATTAATGACGGTAACTCAATCTACAGGCCCTAAGGATCCTAAAAATCATAAAATTACGGCCATGCGCGGCGGATTTCCCTATTAAAATTGCTATCAAAGTTACCGGCACGCCCCCCTTTCTGAGATGACCCCGGAAAACGGGAGGGGCACCTCTTTACGCGTCAGCCAATAGCAAGCGAAGGATTCCGGCGTCAGTGCGCGTCACCAACGCAGCCGACCGCCGACCCGCGAACACGCGCGGACCGTCGTCAAGGGGCCCGGACTTTGCGCTCGGTAGTCGTCGTTCGTCGCACCGTACCGTCGCGCTGCTACTGCAATAGGCAGTCGCATTCCACAGATGACAAGGAAAAGTTTGACTCGTTGACGTGGAAGGATCGAAAAGCTGGCTTCGGAGTCTGGATCCACGGGAAGAAGGAACACGTGTCCCGCAAACGCGCGCCTGCACACGCCCCGGGAAGCAGACGACCCGACGCGCCGACGCATCACCCCCTAGCAACAAGCTTGCGGGGAGAAAACATAGTTCGCTGGTTTTGGAGCGATAATTGCTGACTATGTTTCCCGCACCACAATCAGTTTACATTAACTCTAATTAGCAACAAGCTTAAGAAGTGTTGCAATAATAACGTTCGCATTCACCGCGAGATGCAGCATTTCCATTGGTCAAGTTTTAGCGATGGGCAGGGAATGGGGGATTGTCTTCGAAGAGAAAATAGTCCCGATATATATCTATTGCCATCTGCTTAATAAACGGTTTTGTAATCTAAAACTTTGTATACAGATTAACTTGCACCTACTACGCAATATAACAACATAAACAGACAATCGCAGAAAGCTCCGGAGGGCCCCTTTAAGTACAGACTAAACCTTTTTCCAATGGTAGCGCTTCTTTGCGTGACTTCCTCGGAGCGCGTGGAACTCGGCCTGATCGGGCGGTATTGACAGGCGACCCACAACCTCCTCAAAGAAATCAACGCGACGAACTCTTTCGAGCGCACACAAAGATGGATGCCCATAGCCAAGAGCGTTGGCGACGCCGTCGAACACTAAAAACTGTTTACCGTGCGGTTGGTACTTGAGCGGTGCGACTTATTGCTTGCATACTTCCAAGAAGAAGGGTATGCACTTGGGCTAGTTGGTGATCCATGTTTGTGAGGGTAAAAGCGCTAAAAACAACGGACGAGTAAAAGAAACGAACAACACAGAGCGCTATTTCCAAGTGAAGTTTATTCTCAGAAAACACATATATATATATGTACACCGTGAAATCGCGACATGTACTACAGAAATGCGACATCACCCAATCAGTGTTCGTCTGTCCGTTATCTACTTAACGAAAAATTTTAAAAACGCCACCTCAGAGCCAAACAGGGCTATTAGCCCCGAGAAGTTCGCGTGGCGCCCCCTTACGGCGAACCGGGGTGACGTCACGGCGAGGAGAGAATTTTTCCCCGACTCGCCCCGTTCGCCGTGTGGAAGCTGTGACGACGTTAGCTGTCGGCGCGCTCCTTTCTATTTATTTTTTTTGTCGTGTTTTTCGTAGGAAGTGTAAATTTTTATATGCTCCTTTATTGAGGTATGGCCTGTAGCTACAGGCGAAACTTCAAGCAACATTTTAAGCATGGTTGACAGGGCAGGCAACGCATGAATCACAGCTGGTATATGAAAATAAAGATGTATGGCCACAATTGCAGGAGCATCACTATAGTCGGTTACAGCTTAAGAAAAAAGCTGGAGCTCCGCCCACAAGCGTAAAGCGCCGCTTGAAATGCCTACGCCGTCAAAGAAAATAGCTCCCTAGCAACGCCGTTTTATCCCTCTCAAAGAAACGTCTTCTAGGCCAATACATAAATAATTTAGTTTATTCACGATACTTAAAGAAGTTGAGATACGTTATTGTCCACGCACGGGTTCAGTATTAATGGACAGGGGTCATGTCTAATGTTCCGCCTTCTAACTGACTTCCTGTCTAAATGGCTGTCTGAACTTCTGTCTTCCAGTGGTTTCGGTTTCGGTAGTCGAAAACCAGACTTTTTTGAAAAACAAAAAAAAAAAGAAAAAAAGGACATTATTATTTCGTAACTAATGCAAATTACCTTATTTTTCTTAGTTTTATATACTTTATAGATGAATAGTGTATGTTTAGTTGATTTGTTGAATAGAAAATCTTTTGCGTTTCCGGTTTCGACGAATTCGCGATTTGGAAAGTCGTTCTCCGGTTGTGTGTTCCACATGTTTTCCGTCATGGATCCCAACGAGGAAGCTGCGGAAAGTGATTCTTCGGATTCTTCTTGGTCGAGAGACCTACCGTCTACGCCAAAACGCTGGTTCAAGAAGCACAAGAGCGGCCACATCTTGAACAGCGGCCAACGAGAGCTCCTTCTGAACATGTACGTTCGGATGCGGCATACGGAGCCCGACCTCGACGTGATTGAGGCCTGCAAGGCAGTCAGCAAACTGGCAGGTGTCAGCGTGTCCAGTGTGCTTGCAATCAAGAAGGAGGCAAGTGCGAATGATGGGCAACTCGCGTCACCCTCTCGGAAGCGCCCAACAAATGCAGGCAAGAAGCGGCGTACTGCCAAGTACGGTGACCTCGTGCTGTGTGCCTTAAGATCGTGTGTGCATCGGTTTTTTCGCCGGAACGAGATGCCCACGGTTGAAAAGATAGCAGCCGAGTTCCGCACAAGCCCAGAACTCCCCTCGCTGCAGGCGTGGACCGTGCGTCGTCTCCTTCTTGACATCGGCTTCAGGCGAGAAAGGAGGGCTCGAAACTCGCTCATGGTCGAGCGAGACGACATCGTCGCTTGGCAGCAGACGTACTTGCGGGACATCACGCGTCACAGGCAAGAGGGCCGCCAGATTTTTTACCTCGACGAGACGTGGGTGACGGCCGGGCACACTGCCTCGACGGTGTGGGTGGACAGCACTGTGACCTCGTCCCACGACGCCTTCATGCGAGGTCTCACAACGGGCCTGAAGCAGCCGTCGGGGAAGGGCCAGCGCCTCATCGTTACGCATATCGGCAGCGAAGATGGATTTGTCCCTGGGTGCCTGGACGTCTTCCGCGGCAAAAAAACCGGCGACTACCACGAGGAAATGGACGGCCCTCGGTTCGAAAAGTGGTTCGACGATGTCCTCCAAAAACTGCCGACGGGGAGTGTCATCGTAATGGACAATGCCCCGTACCATTCCCGGCGGTTAGAGGCGGTGCCGACGACCAGTTCCCGGAAGGAGCTCATCCAGGGCTGGCTCACGTCGAAAGGTATTGCTTGGGACGCCAAGATGCTGAAGAGGCAGCTCCTTGAGATCGTGTCGTCGGTCAAGCCGCAGTACGTGAAGTACCGTGTGGACACTGCTGCAGAAAGGGCTGGTTGCACAGTGGTCAGGCTTCCACCCTACCACTGTGAGTTCAACCCAATTGAACTCATCTGGGCACAGATCAAGAATCGCGTCGCAGCCCGAAACACAATGTTCAAGATTGGCGACGTTGAGAGACTCCTCAAAGAAGAAGCTGAGCAGGTCACGGCTAGTAACTGGTGCAACGCTGTGAGGCATGTCGTCGAAGTGGAAGAAAGCTTCAAACAAGGAGGAACGACAAGTGCTCACATCGAGCCAATCGTCATCGCTCTTAATGAAGGTGACACTTCTTCTGAGAGTGACATGTCCAGTGTGGGGCCCCTCGACGACCCTAGATGTCAACATCAAGGGGGATCAACCCTAAAAACAAAACGGTCCTTTTAAGGACCACTCATATGCTGTAAAATCGGATGCGTGTCGTACACGTCTCCCGTGTCTCATGTTGTTGACGTGATGTTGTGCTTCATTACCTCATTGCACTGGTCAAGGCTTTTTGAGGTCTTTAAGGTCCGCCTCACATATTCCACTGGGCCGTAAGTGAGCAGCATAGAGTTTCCAATCCCTCAGCACTGTTCCACTTCCTCGAATCGGCTGGCCCAAAGGCTTAGAAGGTGCAACTCAGAGCTTGGAGTTCCTCCATGCACCTCGACCAACTGGGTCACCGCCTGTGGTAAGCGCAGTTAGAACGGAAACGGAGTCCGTATTGATATTTGTATGGATATCACCCCGATTCACAAATTGTGCGGTGCAATAGGGAGGCTGAGCTTATAGGGCTTGCCTACAACCTCAGTCTCCTACTATCATGCCGAGTTTTATGGTTTACATTCTCGTAATGCCGAGCATTACGAGAACAGCGACTCGTGTTAGAAATGGGGAGAGCTAACTTTCACTTGCCAAGATTCGCGCTATTTAACAAGCTTTGCACTTTGTCTGCTTACTTCTATAGCTCGTTTCTTTTAGTACTGTTAATGTTTTATAGCTCTCTCGGATGAGAATTAACACAAAGAATGTCAGTTCAAACGACACCGGGAAAAGGTAAGTATCGTGCATACCACTGGTTTTATCCTCCCTACATGCAATCGAAGGTGCAAAGGAGGCCGCTATACCAATCGTCACTTACCATTTGATTGATAGCGACAAAAACTTGGCAGGAGTTGCACGGTTCACAACTGAGTGAATGACGCCGTACAACGTCGTTTCAGTAGTTACACTTCGTTTATTTATCCACCGTTGCAAGCGAGGGCGCAGGCAATGCCTAGCAAAGGAACCCGGTGCTGGGGGTGCCGGCAGTTCACTCGTGGTGCTAATCTCGCTCATACACTCTAAGAAAAAAGTTGGCCTCAAGGGACTAACGGCTGCATTTGGTCCTCTGAACTCCCAGTTGCTCCCCGAAAGGACCTTCTGGTTCAAGCTAGGTACCATGTGCAAAAGCTGGGGACTAATTGCGCTCGACTGGGACTAACCGATAGGCGTGCGCGAGCAAAAGCAGCCATTAGTCCCCCTCAGACAGGGTGCATCTGTATGATTTAGTCCCCGAAGGCAAATTGAATGTTTGCTAGGAGGACGGATGATATTTCGCTCGTCTTGGGGATCGGCGAGACAGCCCGGCACGGCTGAAATTGTTAACAAAACTCGGACGAAACTGGCTAATTTGTTTAATGTGCAACGAACGTTCAGACATTACATGGTAGATCTTCACGCGGTGTGCGAATGCGAGTTAACGAATGTGTTGACTCTACTTCACCCAACTATCTCGTCAAAAATGATCTGTTGACATTTCACAAGTCTCATTCACGTAATTTGCTTTCGCGCAAAAAATGAGCATTTATCCAAACGCAACACCTCCAAATACTAACACTTCATTTTTCTTAAATAAAACTTAAGAGTTTGTAAAAGACGCGCTTTCAACACCGGAGTCTCGCAGTCAGAATAAATGGTCACTTCAACCGCTAAAACTGAGTTATTGAGAACAAGTCGAGCCTCGTCTCTGCGTCTCCCCGTAACCAACCTTTCTTGGTAGTCCAATGTCGAACTCAAAATCCGCAACGACACACTTGATGCACGGCACGTTCCACATAAAAAGCACATTCAGAAGCAGTGTCTAGACGCCTTCATACGATCGTCGTCGCTGTTTCAGAGGTTTCAGATAACACTCTAGATGAACATCGAAGAACAAATCACGCCCGGATCGTCATCCATGGCCACACCCTGTTAATACAAAACAAATGCGAACTAAAAAAAAAGGCCCCCGAGAAAACTGAAAAGAAAGAAAGAGAGAAAAAAAGAGAAAAAAAAACAAAAACAAAAAAAAACAAAGAAAAAAGTGTTTGCTTGTACGTCACTTGACCGGCGTGTTGAAAATAGCGACCTTCGACCTTCTCCCGTCCTTGGGAGCGTCCGTGTGTCCGCGTGTCGTGTGTAGTGGGGAGGGGGGTGGGGGGGGGGGGGGGGGGGAGATCTTCGTGTACGCGCCCTTGCCCTCCCACCAACCCCCTACCCCGCATTCCTTGCTCACGCGGAGGGTTGGGCAGATGAGGCAGAGAGGGTCCGTCGGGAAAAAGGGAAGGTGTCTTTGTTTGAAAAGGACCTGTTTTTAGTATAGCCTTCATCAGAACTTGAAGCTGGTCGTCTCCGATCATTGCGGGATCCGGTTTGGATTCGCGGTGCTGCAACACTGCACTTGATCAGTTCTGAAGTCACAATACGAGGGAACTCGATTAAGGTATGTCGAAGTACTTCTGTTTATGGTATATTCATTCACTGCGGCTTCAGAAAGTGTTTTATTTTGAGCGCGTTCTCTTGCTTCCAAAGCGCGCGCCATGCTCTATTCTTTTTGGCACCATGGTTGTTTATTTTGTTATGCAGCACAGAGACCTGATATTTAATCGTATCGAGCAAAACGCCAGTGCTACCGATGGCTTATTTTTCGTGTTTTGCAGACCCTGGCAGAATCGCTTTACCATAAAGGCCTGGTCAGACATGCAGCAGAGAGCCACAAGCATAGCGCTGACCTAGCGCTAAGCGCGTGCTGACGGGAGCTTTCACCAGCTTTGTATCGCACCGTCAAAACTGCTTCTCATGGCAGCCGAAAAGCAGCTCACCACACGTGAGCAGCGCTACTTCAGCGTTTCGATGCGTGTGAGAACCGGCCTTACCGATCATTCACACTGGAAGCGGATCCGCCTTCTCAAAGCGGTTGCGAACGCGGTTGTATAAATATCCAGTACAATTTAACGCGCCTTTGATGTCATCAAATGCGCATGAAATTGTACTGGATCTTTATACAACCGGCGTTCGCAACCGCTTTGCAAACGCGGATCCGCTTCCAGTGTGAATGAGCGGTTAATGGAGACATTTATTCGATTGCACAGACTTTCCCGTTGATGGCGGGAGCTCGTTTCGTCACTTTGAAGCATAGTTTGAGCACGCACATGCTGGGTCTGTAATTCGCAGCGAACGGTCCACTACAAATATAATATTGCGCTGGTCTGCTGTTAACAGATCGCATGTTAGATGAAACCTCTGTAGCACTTTTGTAGCCCATTTGTTATTTATTATGTGTGGGTTATATCTCATACTTTTGTTGAGCGATCGGGTATTTCACGCTGCCCCTGTTGCTAATAATCCAAATTCCTCGCAAACCGGCAAGAAGCTGCCGGTGCCCCAATAAACGGTGCTTGGACCAAGATCGGTTTGGACAGCCGTCCCAGTGTTCAAGCCACGACCTCCGTGGTTCAAGCCATCGTCGACGCAAGAGCACTGTTGGGGATTTGGCCTTATCGTGGAGTCTACCGCTCAGGAACTTCGATTTCAGTCATCCTTGAATGCGATGTGTATCTACGAGGCAATAAAGCTACGTTTAACCTGAACTGCACAATTTAGTTTCGGAGACTTGTGGCTCGGGACTAAATGTAAAGGATAAACCTTTAGTCCCAGGGGTCTAAATCCAAGGGCGCAACGATTAGACCCAGGGGTCCAAGTGCAAGGGCCTAACAGTTGGTCCTCGGGGTTCATTTGAAACTGTGTAACAGTTAGTACCAAGGGTACAAGTGCAGGGGCCTAACAGTTCGTCCTCGGGGTTCAATTGAAACGGTGTAACAGTTCGTCCCAGGGGACCAAGTGCAAGGGCCTAACAGTTGGTCCCCGAGGTGCAATTGAAACGGTGTAACAGTTAGTCCCAACGGTGCTAGTGCGTGAGACTAAGGGAGGGGCGCAACTGTTACTCCCCTTTCCGTTAGTCCCCGAGGGGACGAATGGTTGTGGCAACGCACTTGCTCCCCTCGGAGACTAAGTCGCGCTCCCCTTTTTCTTAGAGTGTACATACTGTTGTTATCACTGGATGATGAGCGCTGCATTTTCATCTCGCCCCACGGAGTCCACAGGGAAGAAAAACGGCGATACCGGCACTGTATTGACAGGCGACTCGAGGCAGGGAACGCAGACCTCCAACGAGAGGAAAAAAAGAAGACGTCAGACGAGCGGCCCAGCGATGCTAACCGCCGTATTCTTAAACGCTACTCGACTCGAAACTCGACTCGAAACTCGACTTGAGGGTGGTTTTGCGATTCATAAACAGATCTCCACTCGAAACTCCACTCGACTCCAAAATCTCCACTCGAAACTCCAAAATTTACTCGAGATCTCGAGTCTGCGCCGGAGCTACCTTGAACGGCCACTCGAGCCACTCGAGTGCGTTCAGTGTCATGGCGGCCGACGCATCGTTCGCCGACTTCGTCGACTTCGTGTTGAGAACGGACGAAGTCCTTCACGACAGCCGAGACCCCGACCAGGACGTCGATGTGCCGAGACGGCGTTGCCGGGACCGGCTCAACCCGTTGGAGCATTTCAACGACTGGGAGTTTCTGGTGCGATATCGTTTTACGAAATCGACAGTAGTAAGCCTTCTCCAGTGCCTGCCGCTGGAAGCAAACGAGAGCAGTCGCGGCCTGCCACTGTCCCCGATGCTCCAGCTCCTCGTAGCGCTGAGATTTTATGGCGCCGGGACTTTTCAAGTAGTTACGGGCGACCTCGTTAACGTGTCGCAGCCGACGGTGTGCCGCGTAATTGAGCGTGTCTCCCGGGTCCTCGCCGAGACTCTCTTCCCCCGCCTCGTGGATTTCCCGGAGGGCGACTGCGACGAGGTCATGCGGGATTTCTACAACATCGGGAAGTTCCCCAGTGTGACTGGATGCATCGACTGCACCCACGTCAAAATAAAGGGACCTGGCGGTCCCAATGGGGAAGTCTACAGGAACAGGAAGGGGTTCTTCTCCCTCAACGTGCAGGTAAGTTCACTTCTGTCTGTGCTGTTAGCGACAGCGAAGTAAGTTGAAAACAACGGCACGCCAAGACCCGGTGTGGCACGTGAAAGCTCGGCGATATTGTGACTGATGTAGACTAGAACTTGTAGAGAGATCTGCACTCTGCGACAGTGCAGAGTGGTGGTGGGCCAGCTAGAGAGGGTTCAAAACCAAGAATTATGTATTGTGTGTTTGGAAACATACATTTAATTGGGTGCCGAGGTGGCTTTTGTTATTTTATAGCAAACGCTCATGTTTTATAGCATTTTCCCCTTGAATTATACTTTTCGAACAAAATATTAGGGAGATTTTATCCCGTGCTCAAATTCTCTTCTATTATACCGCGTGAAAAACCTAGGAATTAAGCCACATTGAAGCTTACGTCACATAAAACTGCGAGAACTCAAATGCTAGTTAATTTCCAAAGCTTGCAGATGCACTTTGTCAAACATATACTAATTATAGTAGAAATATCAGCTTGAGCACTTGTGTTCATATCGTGGCAACCTGCTCATCCCTGTACTGCTCCTTCCTATCCACAGGCCATCACAGGACCCCAGCTGCAGTTTTTTGACCTTGTTGCTAGATGGCCAGGCTCCGTGCATGACAGCAGGATATTCGATAACAGTCGTGCAAGGGTCCTGTACGAGAATCGGCGCATCCCTGGCCTGCTGCTCGGAGATGCAGGCTATGCCTGCATGTCATTTCTTCTGACGCCCCTGACCAGCCCAGGTGTAGCCAACAGCCCAAAGGGCAGGTATGTACTAATTTGTTGGAAGAAATAATGGCATGAAATTCAGAACAGCTAACAAGAAGTGATGCTGTAGCCACAGTGTTCCTATTGGTTACTATTAGTTCTGCAAATCTTTGTCACAGCTAGATTCATGACCTTTGGGCCTTTGTATGGCAAAAAAAGCTGGCATTATTCACTTCCTGTGGACAAATTTTTGTTTCAAAAGTATGTAGCATACAACATTTTAGTTCTATTTTTATTTTCCTCGAGAACATTTGTTGTTCTTCCTCGTCACAGTTAGTCGGTGTCAATTGTTGCTTTTTGTCACTAGAATTGGACTAGGGCCAAGAACTTGAATTAAGACGGTAATGTAGAAAACACAAGCCAAAACCACTGTATGCAGAACAGTAGCCTCTGGTAAGCAATAGAAAATGCCGAAAATGCAGCTAGCATGGATGGGCCGCGCTGTACAGGTTACTGAACCATACTGATGGTTGCAGCAGTGGCGATTTTTACACCTTAAGACTTTTATCTTGCAACGTTGCTTCCATTACCAATGCTGCACCATATAGGTACCAAGCAGCTCACCTAAAAACAAGGAACTCGGTCGAACGGGCATTTGGAGTGTTCAAGCGACGCTTCCCATGCCTGGACATGCGGCTACAGTACAAGGCGGAACGGTCAGCCCTCATCATCACCGCCTGTGCTGCACTGCACAACCTGGCCCTGCTGCGAAAAGAGCCATGCCCACCTGCTCTACCCTCTCCACCAGTACCCCGACGCCGGAGGCGGCTGCGTCCTCATGTACTGCCATCACCTCCAGACCCTGTCGACACAATCAACGGCTCGCTGAAACGCACACAGATCATCGCACTGTGTTTCCAATAGGGATATTCAACCAGTAGCACATGTTTATAGTCAATGACAGGTCAAGGATAGTGTACAAGCTGGAGAGGAGGAAGCAGACAGAAGCTTAAGGTGGAGAGGGGAAACCTCCTCTCCACTTAAAGCTTCCGTCCTACTTCTCATCTCCAGCTTGTACTCTGTTCTTGACCCGTCACTGACTCGTGCAAATACTCGGACACGAATTCAGTAGTAATCGCTCGAATAAATTGATTTTCAAATCCAATTCCGCGTATTTGGTCAATCTAACATATTCTGGGAAAGACTTGTGGCCAGCACAGAGCTAACGAAAGACCTACCCTTCCCTTCAATTGTAGTGTGCTGTTTCATTCAACTTCCGAATATGCATAACACATTAGGTTCTATCGTTTCACTACAATGTAGCGCACATAAAATAAATAATTAAATCCTCGGAATGCTTTTAAACTGAAAGAACCCAAATTTAATTGTGATTTCCACACCCTTGTAGCTTGCAGCGCAGGGCTGCCAGCTGCTCCACCTTTATCTCTCTCTCCAGCTGGAGCAGCTGGAACTCTGCCCGTCCGCGTCGTCGCAGCTCAAAAAGCTTGTTGCGGAGTATGCGCATTTGCATTAAATGTTGCGCCTCCTTCCGCCGATCTTCCTTCTCGAGGATGTCTACACGGGCCTCCTTTTCGGGAGCCATGATCCGCTCCAGTGCTGCGATGCGGTTTCCAGCTCTTCTGGATGCCCCGCTTGGCAGCTCAGCACGGGGGCAGGTAATGCTCCTTGCCGGCGGAGTCGCACAAGCAGCTCCAACGCTGCTGTCTTGGAGAGGTGAGGCGGACGGCTCAGGAGCATCTGGGCGTGCAAAACACATTAACACTGTGAGTGCTAGGGGAAGAGCAAGTACACAGGGGAAGAGGCCCAACAGCCACATGAGCCTTTCGTAGAGATGTTCAAAGCTAGGTGTTGGCAAATTAGTGAAACCTCGTTATATCGAACAGCGCAAGGACCGTGAAATAGTTTGATATAATCAAAATTCGATATACAAAGTCACACACAAAAAGAGTGTCAAAGCACAGCGTGATTTAATCAGTGACAGGCTAACGGCAAAAAATGACTATGCTTCGTTTCAGCTTCCGTTCAAGCGCAGCCAAAGGCTGACGGACGCTTCGCAACTTCGAGAAGAGCATTTTTACGCATCGCAAAGTAGTCCGCAAAAGTAATTCCTTTTAAACAACTGTTTTGTGCGTAAACGCTGCACAATATTCCAGATGTGTACTGCTGACAATGATATGCAACTAAAGGAATTAAATACCTGAAGTTTAAGTTCTTATTAATATATGTAGATACATGTGGTTTGGTGAAAAAACGTACGTCCGCTGGCAACACGGCTGCAGCGCTCAGTTTTGATTTTGTTTCTGTAATTGCCGAATCATGTGCTTTGCTGCTTGTTTGTTGCTTTCCTCACCGAGTCTCTTCAAAACGTCCTTTCGCAAAGGCATGTCTGGGTGTCAGGCGCGAGAGGTCGTGATGAATGTCTACTTTTAAATTCTGCAGGAGACTCCGGCCGCGTCGTACCGCAAATGCTTTGTAAACAAGAAAAGCGTCCGGGCCACTACAATTCCCTGATACACAGCGAAATCAAAGCACCCCTTTACCTGCCGATCACATTGTACGCCAAGAAGCTGGTAGAAAGGACTGTGGCTCGAGCCCTGGTATATCCAGACAATACAAGGAAACATCAACGGCCCGGTCGTCGGGCATCTTGCAATGTCTACTTACATCTCGAAACTATGCCGAAATGCCGAACAGGTGGAAAGCTCGGACACAGACGCCAGCGGCCAGCCTACGTACTGACATCCCCTGCGACTAAATTTCAGAACGTGAAAGGTCACTTTTTAAACCTGTAGCAGACGATTTCGTTGATACACCCGTAGCAGACGAAATACTCTGCGAGCGCGGGCGGCGCGGACGACCAGCGGCGCAGCGGAGCGATACCAAGTGCAGGCGAGATCGCGTGACCAATTGCCAACGTGTGATTGGCTCCGGCCACACATAGCTTTGGCTGCGCTCGGACGGAAGTTGAAACAAGGTACAGTATTCACGTGAAGCGTTAAGGTGAACTATTTATTCCGACGAAAAAAACTGCCGCAGTGTAGATTGCTGCATGGAGCTGACCGCATGCCTTATTACGGCCGGCTCCACTGTCTCCAAGCAGTCCACCAGCGCCAGATCACTACCGTCGATTGCACTGCAGTAGTGGCGTAAAAGTGAGACCGTCTTCCCGACAATGTTGTAACAGGCTTTGAAGCGTTGCAGCCACCCTCTACTTGCGGCGACGTTTTGTGCTTGGTGGATGAACGCGAAGTCCTTTGCTTTCTGTTGAAGCATCGGCCTGACACCGGAATGTTCCGAGCCCTTGCGTCCATAAACCACTTGTGAAGTGATCTTTCCACCTTTTCGAAGGCCGGTGTCCGAACACGGCGTGCGCTGGAGTGCTTGCTTTGTTCAGCCTTCGGTTTGATGTCGCTTTTCGTCTTCAGCAGCGTGCTCAAAGTGCTTCGCAGTATGTTGTACGCTTCGGCAATGCTGGACTTCTTTTCTCCTTTTTCAACGCGGCGGATGATTTCAAGCTTTGTCGCGAACGTCAGTGACGTATGTTTCTTTACGATTGTTGCCATCGCCACATGCGGTTGACGCAACGTCGGAGGAACGAACCCGGAGCCACGAAACTGCACAGGGCTTGAAAAGAGCGATGCTGGCGATAGGATTGAGCTGACTGGACTGAGCCCGAATGTCGCCGAATCTGGATGGCGTTCCCGGCACCACAGGCATAAAGCTTTATGCGGGCATGCGCTTGAATAAAAGTCGCAAACGCCTGCTGCGCCACCGCTATCCTACGACGTGTTGCGGGAAAGCCCGTGTTCCAAAACTTACTCAATCTAACTCTAGGGTAAAGGTGGTTGTCGAAAACCTATCCGCGTCCAGCGTTTCTCTATTTTTGATGTCGCGTGACATAATCCGCCAGGGTAACTTGTATCCATTCGAGTAGGTTTGGAACGCAGCCTCGGTGTGTCGCTCTCCTGTACGCTATACGCCGTTTAGTTGCTGCACTCGGAGTAGGAGGAGTAAAAGAGCGCTGACTTAACGCGCCCACTGCCACAGATACGGTACGCCGCCAACGACGGTTTGGCGGATGGCTGCGACTGCTGCTGGCGGCAGCTGCCACGACTCGCTCGCTGTCGCGGAAGCGCAACGAGAAGGCACGTGATCTGTACCGAGTCTTCCCAAAATTCTCTGCCGTCGTGGCGCTGTACGCTTTGCAACCACTAGTTTTGGTTTCAATTCACAGTACTATCAGTACTATGTCACGACCCACTGCTCGCATTTTCAATTTTGGAACTTCAAAGATATGTACAATAGTGTAGACGTTGCCGAGCAATAAAAAAAAAAAGGCTTCGGTGCCTTTTTTTCTGTTCCAGATTTGCTGTTAAAATGATACAAGTCGCAAATACAAGTAGACATGTTACGGCTCACGGTACCCATCCTCGACATGTTGGTGCAAATTTGTCCCAATCCAAAAGCCCCCAGTTACCTGGCACGTCGTTCCAGCAGGCGTGATTGTCATTGCCTTCAGTGCCTCGCACCATTGCTTCAAACATTGCAGCCGAAGGCAGCGACAGCACTGGCCGGTCTCTTGCCCTGTCGCTGTCGCAGAGATTTGTCACCACTGCCTCCATGTGGTCTGCCGCCGCTCCCACAAGAATGAGTGAGGGGCTCATCGGCCGGCTTGTTCGTGGCCCACCTCCTGTGACAGAAACCAAAGAATTTGAAGCTCAGATTGGAGAGAGTGAACAATGTATGGGACGAACAATTCAAAGAGCACACTGAATTTTCGAAACGCCTCCGTGCGAGATAAAAACAATTGTTAAGGGGACTAGAGCGAACCTAACGAAGAGAAAATCTAGCACAACCCAGTGGAGGCCCACCTGGAACCTTCTTATGGGCAATTGAATGCTGGGCACTTTGTTAGAATAGGCTTCCGGCAAGATGCGGGGACCTCATTTGTTTCCAGTGACGATTGTAAAAAAAAAAATGCCAATAACGCCAAATGTTTTACAAAAAAATATGTCAAGAAAATAGCAAAGAAGTAGGCCCACTTTGGATCGAACCTGGATCGGCTGCATGCGTATGAAGCGAACTTTGCTACGCTACAGCTTTGAACAACTCGTTTTGAAAATTCGTTTTATACGAGACCCGGAAAGGAGCACGACGTCGTGCACATAGCATTGTTCTGGTCGAAAGGACTTCTCTCCGATGTTTACTTTTTACACATCGGGAACGGTTTACCAAATATGCAAATTGTCGACTTACCCGTGGCGTGGATGTCTCTCGTCTCGTCGGACTTGGTTTTTTTGTATCTGGATTTTTCGTTCTCCCAACGCTTCTTAAGTTGCTTAGCGCTTCGTGCGCGGACGTTTGGCTGGCTGTTATACTCGGTGCTGAGTTTCTCCCAAGCTTTAAGTTTAGCCTCCTTCGAGTAGTTATTTGCCTTCTTGTTTTCAAGAACTCGCGCATGTTTCGTTACGAGCGCTTGGAGGAGCGCCTTCTCCTCCGCAGTATAAATAAAACGAGCCCCTGCCCGCTCTTCGGTATCGGCCATTTCCGAGTCGTTGCCGTTGGGGTCCTCCATGATTTGTCGTGCGAGGCGGCGAGGCGACGAAGCAGGGCTGCACGGTAGACAAAGGGCGGCGAAAGCAAGAAAAAACGAGACGAAATCGACAAACCGTGAGATAGACGACTGCTGACGAGAGAACGACAAGACGAAGTTAGCATGCAGCTAGCGAATGCGCTTGTTGCCAGACAAGGTAACGACTTTGTCCGTTTTGCCGCTCAAACACGTCTAAACTTTACGCTGCCTTAATAAAACTTCGTAGTTCACTAATTCGATGTTTGTATGGTACACGTTTTTAGATAACACGAACGAATATATTTACTTTTCACGTGAAAAAGGTGTTTTAAATAAAACCTTTGGCTATAATCTCGCTCCCAGACGTCCTCAAGCTTGTTGGAGTGGAGAACGGAATCTCGAGTTCGAGTGAATGCCGATTCGCGTCTGTGAATACCAATGGCACTTCGAGTGGAGTCGCGCGTCCATACTCCACTCAAGTCGAGTCGAGTTTGGAGTCGAGTAGGGGAATGTTTATGAATACGGCGGTAAGCCTTGCTAATGTACCGGGTGAAACAAGGAGACGGTAGGCTGTTTAAATCGACCGGAAAATTCGGTTTCTTAACCTATCGCGCTACGACTTTGTGCAGCGTTGCCCACAGATGGTGCATGTTTTTCGTAAAATTTGCAAAGAGCGAACTTACCTGAGGAAAAAGTAAAGAAAGAAAAAGGCTTAGCTCCTATGGAAACGCAGCGACGCCTCCGGTCTGCAAACAAAACGGCGCCGCTTCGCACGGGGGACAAGGGATGGAGCAAGCGGTCGCGACGCCAACTGCCGCCAACGAACGAGCAGACGACACAGAGAGTCGGCCCTTTTGCAGACAAGGAACTGCAGTTCCTTGCTGTTACCGCGCCTGTCTTTTTTGTTTCTGCGACTGTCGCTGCCTACGGAACGCGCTCCGCTTTTGAGTCGAAAAGATCGTCTGCTAAAAAGGCCTGCTCTCGGCGCCATATGCTCGTTCGTTGCGGCGTTCGTTGCGCCATCTCTTGTGTCCAGTGCGAAACGGCACCGTGTTGTTTGAAGACCGGAGGCTTCGCTGCGTTTTCATAGGAGCTAAGCCTTTTTCTTTCTTTACTTTTTCCTCAGGTAAGTTCGCTCTTTGCAAATTTTACGAAAAAAAATGCACCATCTGTGGGCAACGCTGCACGAAGTCGTAGCGCGATAGGTTAAGAAACCGAATTTTCCGGTGGATTTAAAGAGCCTACCGTCTCCTTGTTTCACCCGGTAGTGATTGCGCAGGCGAGCTGGTGGATGTTAACCATTTTGTTCTCAGCCCGAGACTGAGGCAGGAAAAGAGGAAAGTTTCGAAGTAGAAGAAAAATGAACAGTCGATTTTTTTTATGTATTAGAGACGTGTCTTCGACTGTTCATTTTTCTTCTACTTCGAAACTTTCCTCTTTTTCTGCCTCAGTCTCGGGCTAAGAACAAAATGGCTAAGCCTTGCGTGCGGTCCGAACTTTCCGATGGCGATACCATCGCCGGATCATCACGTCGTCGCACAAAAGCTACTGCGAACGCAAGTCGTTACCGTTGAGACTCCGCGGCATGGCCTCGCGTTAGTAAAATACCGTGGCAAGACCAGCATATTCGCTGAAAAATGCTGGTGTCCTGTTGCTAGGTCCAGGCTGCCATGTTGGAAGCTTTCGTCCGGAAAAAAATCAGGATTGGTCCGCAGAGGCCGTGACGTCACGAGGACGCTTGGGCGCGATTGGCGGTAAGTTGACGGCGGATGAATACATATCGATGTGCAGCTTTTTTCTTAAAGGGGTCATGAAACGCTTTTCCAACTTTTTCCTGTTTCGCTTTCCTCCTCAACTCATACATCGCGCATTCCACCAAACAGTTCAAGAAGACGAAAAGAAGGGAGGCCCCTCTCGCTCGGAACCTGGTTTGTGTAATCCGGATAGATTCATTCTCCCCCTAGAAGATTAGCCCGTCGCTCAAAATTTAGACAAAAGTTTCTTTCCCTACCCCGTTCACCCCTAAGCTGACAGTGCGGTGGAAGCTACGTGCTCCTTGGGTTAGCCACACTTTTGCCACGTGAGTGTGGCAAATGTGGCTGCAGAGAATGAGGTCAGGTGATGAAACGGAGGCCGCTGATTCTTCCGGCAAGCGCGTAGCTTCCACCACAATGTCAGCTTAGGGGTGAAGGGACTAAATGAGGTCCGGTTTCGTGTGACGTCAGTTTGGACCCGAGGACGCGCTTTTGGGACCGCGGATGTATCACAGTGAAAAGGCAGAGAGGTTACGAAGGGGAGGAGGTACGAAATAGTCCGCTCTGTTTTCAAATTTTCGCACTGAAAGTCAGGCTTTTGACTTTCTACCTTTTTTCTTTTGGCCCACTGAACGATGTGCTATTAGTAAAATCCCAATCTAAAATGATTTATCCCAACCCAAAAATCGTTTCATGGGCCCTTTAACCTGTAACTGACTATATAGATTTACATCTCGCACAATAAACGCTGCTGATGATCCGAATGAATTGGCAGGTTATGTATACTATTTTTTTTTTGTATCTCTGTTTTTAAACAAGATCGCCGAAGCAGAAAAGCCGCATGCTGCTCGAGCAACATGCTAAATACAGACTGGGCCATGGCAAGAGAATCACAAGTAAGACAGCCCAAGTGCAGGGGCAAAGTAAAAAAAAAACAAGGAACATTTATTATATACATTGCTTGCATTTGACCTTTGCTGGATTCGAATAGTATTTCAACGGACCACACGGGTGGTATGTGTGGACTTGCTTTTATTGTCACGGATGACAAGATAAAACAAAGAATAACTGGAAACTGAAACGTTTAATGAAGCGAACTTGTGCCCAAAAATAAAAAAAAAGGCAACAGAAGATAACAGCAGAGCGTCGCGGGCGTCGAAGTCGGCGAAAAAGCAGAGTCGAACGCTGGGGCGAAACTGACTGCGGCTCGCCGCGCGGAGCCCCTTATGTGCATGCGTGAGCTTCTCGAATAATCGGCGTAGAATGTTCGACGCGTAGAACATTCGGACCTCGAACAAGCAATTCAGACTAAACGGTGTATTTTCCGAATACCCAAGACTGGAATAAAGAATGTCAGGAAAAAAGTATAAACATTCCAAATTACGGCACTATTGCTGTGCATATTTTGGGCAGTTCAATACATATCATGCAGGCAACTGGGGGCAATTCGTCCGTTTTTGCTGCTACCACACAAATTAATTTCCAGAAATTGTGGATCTTCTAAGAAATATGCCTGCATTCGTGTATAAACTATATAATTAATTCAGGAAGAAACTACATTTATGTAAAACAACCCTGTTCCACGAGAACTTCAAAGATAATCAGACACAAGGCCTTTAAAACATCTCTGAACCAGCGCATGCAGAGTGGCAGCGCAGAGTCGGGGTCGCGAGCTAATTACCGACCACCCAAAGGCCCATGATATAAATGCCACTTCAAATACCTTGAAAGCGGGATGTAATATCGTCCTAAATCATGAACAGGCAAGCAACAGAATTTTAGCGTCTGAAACACTTGCGCAACGCTTCACCGACCCCTCGCAAGATTGCCTTGTGTCGTGTGGACGGACGGGGAGGTTCATCGGCGGAATTGCGTCCGCCGATCGCTTTCGGGATTTGTAACCCAATTTTAAAAGTAAAAGGGACAAGCAAACTTATAAAATGTACGGAAGCACGTCAATATCGGCCTAACTCAACGTCTTGTACACCAGGTAAATGAAGTCCAGCTCCTCGAAGAGCTTGCGACAGACAACGCCAAACCAGGAAACCGGTGCTGGAAAGCGAGCCGATGCGAGATCGCGGAGCGGAGTCCTCCCCCTGACGTCACGATACACCTCATCCAACCAGGGCGCGGCGACCGCAGCGACGCTTGTGTTCGCTCTCGGGGCTAATAGATGGAGCTTTGACACACGTTCCTTCAACGCACTCAGATATGAGAAAAGCTTTGGATATCTCCCTTGTCATTTTGTTTCGGTTTCGGGCCAAGGTAATGGTGTTGCCAAACTTCGGGACACACCCATATCTGTCACAGTGCACAGCCATATTTCCCGAGGGCGACGATCGAACTGACAGTGCATGCTCCCTAAGCCTACCGTTTATACAACGTCCCGATTGGCCTATGTATACACTTTGCCACATGATAAATGAATGTTGAGGGCGTGGTTTACAAGATTAATTTATCATGTGGCAAAGTATAGGCCAATCGGGACGTTGTATAAATAATATGCTTAGGGAGCGTGCACTGTCAGTTCGATCGTCGCCCTTAGGAAATCTGGCTGTGCACTGTGACAGATGTGGATGTGTCCCGAAGTTTGACAACCCCATTACCTTGGCCCGAAACCGAAACAAAATGACAAGGGAGATATCCGAAGCTTTTTTTTCATATCTGAGTGCGTCGAAGGAACGTGTGTCAGCGCTCCATCTATAGCCCTGTTTGGCTCTGAGGTGGTGTTTTTAAAATCTTCCGTAAAGTAGATAGCGGACAGACGAACACTGATTGGGTGATGTCGCATTTCTGTAGTAACAGGTCGCGATTTCACGGTGTATATATTGTGGGAATTAAAAGGAGGGAGGATTACGCACCTTTACGTCCGGGGACCTGTCCGGTCAAAGATGAAATCCGATGCCCGTCTCTCCGCGCGGCCGACGGCTACCAGCGAGGGTGGTCGCCGCGCCGGGTTCGGCCAACGCCATGCCAACAACGATGATCCCGGTATCCAACCGCGTTTATTGAGTACCAGGGGTCCCCAACAAGACACTGCGGTCAGGCGAGCCGCGGACACAGTGTGCCCGCAGCGCCCGCCGACCTGAGAGCCAAAGGGGCAATTGCGAGCGGAGTCATCGCCGGTCGGACGAGCTCAAGCCGCTACCCGTCGTCGCAGGAGTTCGGGGTCAGGGCTCTCGGCAGACGGACGTCCACAGGTGGTGGGGATGCCGACTGTCAGAGCCAGGGGAATCACTAGCGTGGAGTCATCGCCGGTCGGACGAGCTCGCGCGGCGACTCGACCCGTTGCCCGGAGTCCAAGCCAGGACTCCCCGACCACACGGCCGTCCACTCGGAGGGCAGGCTCGACTCTCCCTGGCGGCTCCAGCCTCGTCCCCGGAGGGGCAGGCGAGCTCGCCAAAGGGAAGTTCCCTACGTCCCCCCCAGCGGGAGGGACGCGGACGGAGGAGTGGCGAGAGTAGACAACCAAGATGGCTGCCTCTCCTTCCCACGATAAGGTACGCTCCGGTCGGAATTAAGCCCAGTGGCTTCCGACGTCGCGCCCGCGGCCCGAAGGCCGGATCAGGAAAAGGGAGCCAGAGGCTCCCACAATATATGTGTGTTTTCTGAGAATAAACTTCAGTTGCAAAGAGCTCTGTGTTGTTCGTTTCTTTTACTCGTCCGTTGTTTTTAGCGCTTTTACCCTCAGAAATACTTCGAAGCAAATGACGAGGCCAACATAAGGTAGTAGGGATCCCACATCACACATGGAGGGAACCATAGACCGAACTGCTGGTCGCACAGCCCTAAAAAAAAAGAAAAAAAAACAAAAAAAAAACGTTTACAACAGGCAATTGGAAAGAGATTCACGCACTTTGTAGCATAGCGAGGAGATTGTTTGAAGCGTTTCGCAGGAGTACATCTAGATGGCGCTACAAGTCTTTACGTATAGTTACGTATGCGTTTGCCTTCCGCTATACTAAAAGTGCGCGTTCAACGCGCTCCGTAACGTTACCTCGACAGCTAGCGTGCGTTGTACGCAGTGCTGACGCAAGGCCCGCAGACTTGTACGTAATCCGTTACAAGTAACGAAATTACTTGTAATCCCTTACATTTATCATTAATTTATTAACGGAATAATTACATATTTTCTAGAGTAATTTTAAAGTAATTCCCTTACATTTTTTACGTAACGGATTCCTTGTAATTTTTTTTTTCAGAACCAGCCCCCCCCCCCCCCCCCCCCTTCTAAAGAAAAGAAGGTCGTTTTCATTTTGGTAAAGTTGAGCACAGTGACACTGTCACGCCAAAGGGAGACATGGCACTCTTCAAATCCGAAAAGCAGATTTTTTTTTTTTTTGCAACACCAAGCTTTTGAATCTATTTTAAAGACCCCAACATTAAAGGGGCACTGACACCCCAAAGGTCGTATTTATTTTTATTGTCTAAAACGATGCAAGTTGTAGTCATAGACACGCAAAAAAAACCGCATCGCGAAAAAAAATTTTCCCGCGCGCGCGCGCGCCTTTTTATTTTTGGCGTTTGATTTTCCCGCCTCTCGCCTCCTCGCTTCTTTTGATCGGTGACGTCAAGAATCAGGAAATTTAGAAGCTTTGTAGGCGACATCTCTATAACATTTAATTACGGCAATCCTAAAACATGTTTTTTAACGCAATTGCGAACGCAGTACGGCCCTTCTTTTTGAAATACCAAAAATCGGGAGTTCGTTGTGGTGCCGTCTCCTGGATTTGTATCCTCCAACGGAAAACAGGCGACACCGCTCAAAACCGGTCCGCCGGCGTTCGCTTGCGCTCGCTCCTTTCCTCCTCGCTTTGGGTCGCCATGGCAACATGGGCAACATCAAGGAGTGGTGAAAGGAAGTGGACTCTCAGGTCTCCTCAATTTTTGACGTCAAGGCACCGGCGCCGATCGCGCGGGAACTTCGAATTCGGCATTTGGAAATTGTTTTTTTACTTCACGAATACTGAATTCCCAAATCTCAAATTTTGAGGGTAATGTCCCGGCATCGTTTTCAATCGTTTCGGATAATAAAAAAAAATATGATTTTGATGTGTCAGTGCCCCTTTAATGCCAAAAAATCAAAAACATTTCTTCGGAAAAAAATAAATAAAAAGGGGGGGGGGGGGAAGCGCAAGTTATATCCACTTTTTTTACTGTCTGTTTTTTCTTTGCTATCGAAGGCGGGGAGAGGGAGACACCCAGTGATTGTATACCTCTTCGGGAAGCTCAAGGCGTTAAAGACCGACCAACGAACCCATTTTCCGCAAGGTAGGAAAATGGCCCTCGTGCCCTCCTCTTTTCACCCTCTCCCAAAAATCACGTGACGGCAGGGGCTCGTTTTGTGTCGGCTTTTTCTGTAGGGATAATCTTCAAAAACCGCGAAATGAGCGGCTAGCTGCAAGCGCAACAACGACCTTGAGACGTCCGGGTGTCTTCCCTCGTTGACGCAGGCACGCTCAATCCGCGAGATTGAGGAAGCCAGCACGACCGAACGCTTTTTCCCATGAGCTGCAGGTCCGAGGCCGCTCGGGCGGGGAAGATCGAGGGGTCTTGGTATGTTCTGTTCGTTCCAGCAGCCGCTCTCTGGCATCGCGCGGCTGCTGGAACCATTCCCGTGTCTGCACAAGGATTGGCTTGCGCAATAAAGGGTTCAGGTCGTTGATAATACTTTTATTTTCTAAACTTATAAATCAAGTGCCTTTCCCTAATCTCTTCATTACTGTTTGAAACACATCTCCTCTCATAGGTTGTTCATCCCATTTTGGACTCTTTTGCGTATTTATTCGTCCTTACCTCTGCTTGATGACTGTTTTATAATTTGATAAAGACCTTTAAATATTGGCGCGGGCTTGCGCGATCAACGCTGTCCCGGATTTACCCGAAATTGGAAAGATTGGCGTCAGGAGGAGTTGAAGAAGCAAACCGAAAATCTTGCTTCTAATGAAGACGGCACAATCGTAAGATCGGTCTTTGCTTCACTTGCCTCCACAACACCCCATCGTTTGCACTATCGCAACTTCTCGGTAACATAGCTGTATACCACATTTTACTCATGGTTACTATAGATGTGGCCCCATAGGCTTTCCCGTTATGAGCGAGTCGACGTTTTAACGACCGGCGACTCTCCTGAGTGAGAATAAATACTATCACCTTCCCACAACATCCACCCCTTTCTCCCCCCTCCCTTTCCCGAGTTGGGGAGATATCAGGCCACTCCAGGAAGCAGCCTGCAGACTGCGCTTTTCGGCTGCTCATTCTCAACACATTCGAACGTGGAAGTAAACACATCGCATGAACGACGCCTAGTTGATTTGCAACCTAAATAATGTGGCTGTATACTGTTGGGACCCAATCAATTTCATCATCAATCATTATTTGTTACGATTTCATGGTGAAAGTGTGTTCGTCGTGATGCCACAAAAGTGATCGATTCAAAGTTTTGCTAAAATACTCGCTCCTGTGACGCTCTAAAGCGTAAGGTCAAAGCACCCGAGGCAGTGCGTAATACTTTTCAACTGTCGTTGACGATAAAACATTTGTGGGAAGTGCGTAAAAATTGTTTACGCACTTCCCACAAAATTGTTAAAATCAGCTTGCGAAAACCGTTGCTCCCCCCCCCCCCCCCCTCTCTCGCTCTCTTTCTTTTTTTTTTCGCGCCACTACAAAAAATAGCGGCCGAGCAACGAAATTCTATCAAAACCTCGCTTCTTAGAGAAAGGACACCAGGCTATAGGGTACTGAATCTGCCAGGGAGTTTGTAGAAATAAAGGGCGACCATTGAATCTAGCCTTCTGCACATCATGCCCGGGATATTTCCATTTTCCTTCCACGCGATTAGAAGGCAAGACGCTGGGGGAATTTATGTGCACTAACATGCTGCTTCTAAAAGAAAGTACCAGATTTCTTGTGCATGTCAATCTACATGTAAATAGTTTAATCAGTGTGCAGAAACATTCGCGGCCTGGAGGATGACATGGAAGCATGGCGGAAAGCAGCTTGCAGGAAATATAAGTCTCTATTGCATTGCACTGGTGTGAAAAATTATTACGTAGTTTTGTTTTATTTCTGTGCGAAAATAAAAACAGCGTTTAGAAACCGAACACTGTGTGTTTCGAGGTGCGCCGAAAGGACATAGAAAACCGGGAGAACCTGAACAATACGAGGCGCCTTGCGTCACTCAGCTTTTCCTGGTTTCTTGTTTTTCCGGAGCCTTTCAAAAGGGGATGAAAAATTATGAACCGATTGACCCGACTTGCCACATTAGAGCAGTTCATTTTCATTACGACAGGCTCTCTTAGAGCGTCCTGCATAGTTCAGCTTGTACTGGTCCGTTTTTATTTTCGGTTCTTTTCAAGAAGTGAGCTCTAAGCTACTGGACCAACCTACAACATTCAAAATTTACGGAAGCGGAGAAGTGGTTGGGAGGGCCAAGCGGGCAAGGGTTGCACGCCCCTCGAACCACCGTCCGTTACCTTTCCTTAGCGGCTTTGCTTAGCGTTACCTTTGCTTGCGAGCAGAATGCGAGCTTGCTCGAGTAACTTGGATCCGTTCAGAAGATAATCCCCTCTAAACGACAACTTCCGCCGCCTGGGAAGAACGTAGGTGGGCGAACGAGACGCCTCTGGGTTTCGCGTCACGCCTGCATTTCAAGGGTCAGACTTACTGGTCCCCGACACCAGCACGATTGACGGCCCCGCCTGCGTCTTTGATTGTATATTGATACGGAGAAGAAGGAGAAGAGCGCGACGGCCCGCGGCCGTAGTGCGTTAATTTTGGCTCGCACTCTGGCGGGCAATCAGATTAAAAAAACTACCGCTTAGAACAACCCCGTGTACATACTCGAAAACATGATAAGCATCGAATGGGAGTGAACGTAGATGTATAATGATCCGATACAAAGTTTCGCTTGATTCCTAAACGAATAATGCCATAGCCAAGTACACCTTCACATCAAATTGTTAGACAGAATTGAAGAGAAGATTGTGTGTTTCTTGAAAGAGATTTCGGCCCCCTTGTATCCGGTCCGCTTTTCCATAGGCCTTAAATAACGCGGGCGAATCTTTCCTTTTGTTGCATTTCCACTTCTCCGCTTCCACAGTTAATGAATGTGGTAGTTTGGTCCAGTGGCTTAGAGCCCACGTTTTGAAAGGAACCGAAAATAAAAACGGACCAGTACAAGCTGGACTATGCAAGACGCTTGAAGACAGCCTGTCGCAATGGAAATGAACTGCTCTAATGTGGTAAGTCGGGTCAGTCCATAATTTTCATCCCCTTTTGAAAGGCTCCGAAGAAGCAAGGAACCAGGACAAGCTCTGGTTGTCCCGGTTTTTCATGTCCTTTCGGCGCTCCTCAAAAAAGAAAGGGTTCGGTTTCTAAACGCTGTTTTTATTTTGGCACGGAAATAAGACAAACATACGTATAATTCTTCACACCAGTGCAATGCAACAGAGACTTCTATTTTCAGCAAGCTGCTTTCCGCCATGCTTCCATGCCATCCTCCAGGCCGCGAATGTTTGTGCACAGTGATTAAACTATTTACATCTAAATTGACATGCACTATAAATCTGGTAATTTCTTTTAGAAGCAGCATGTTAGTGCACATGAATTCTCCCAGCGTCTTGCCTTCGAATCGCGTGGAAGGAAAATGGAAATATCCCGGGCATGATTCGTGCAGAAGGCTAGGTTCAATGGGTCGCCCATTATTTCTACAAACTCCCTGGCAGATTCAGTACCATATAGCCTACTGTCCTTTCTCCAAGAAGCGAGGTTTTGATGGAATTTTGTTGCTCGTCCGCTATCTTTTGTAGTGGCGCGAAAAAAAAAAGAGAGAGAGAGAAAGAGGAAAGCAACGGTTTTCGCGAGCTGATTTCTTTTATTATTTTTTTTTAGCCATTCCGATATTTTGTTGTCTTTCGGTATGCTTTTGTGGTGTAAACAATTTTACGCACTTCCCACAAATATTTCATCGCCAACGACAGTTTTAAAGTATTACGCACTGCCTCGGGTGCGTTGACCTTGCGCACTAGAGCGTCACAGGAGCGCGTATTTCCGCAAAATAAATACGAGGACCTATTTCTACCTTTGAATCGACCACTTTTGTGGCATCACGACGAACACACTTTCACCATGAAGTCGTAACAAAAAATGTAAGATGATGAAATTGATTGGGCCCCAACAGTAGAGCCACATTATTTAGGTTGCAAATAAACTGGGCGTCGTTCATGCATGAGTAGCCGAAAAGCGCAGTCTGCAGGCTGCTTCCTGGAGTGGCCTGATATTTCCCCAACTCGGGAAAGGGAGGGGAGGGGGGGTGAGAAAGGTGTGGATGTTGTGGGAAGGTGATAATATTTATTCTCACTCAGGAGAGTCGCCGGTCGTTAAAAAGTCGACTCGCAGATACCGGGAAAGCCTGTGGGGCCACATCTATAGACCTTTCCAGCGGCAGTCTCGAACGAAGCGGTTTACAGCGCGTGTCCCTGGTTTTGAGAGTGTACGTCAGTGTTGCCCGACTGCGCTGAGCTGTGGAGTTTCTCGTCAGTGGGCTGAGGCAGCCTGCGTAGGCGCAATTCCGGGCGCTGGTGGCGGCTGAATTGCCGCGTTTTCTTTTTTATATTGTGTTCTGTGGCGAGCATAATTTATAAAGGTCTTTAAGAAAGCAGTGTTCTATTTTTCAGAACAAATGTAACTGGAATGTTTTTTCATTTTATGTTCATCGTTTTACGGCACCGTACACCATACCTCGGCGAAGTCACTCACGAACTCGCTCACTCACACTCACTCACGCTCACCGCGTCATGGTGAAGGGCTGTGAATGACTTCGTGAACTCGGACCAAGTCGTGATGTGAAGGGGATATGACTTCGTGAATGCGGAAGGAGTCGTGATGTGAATGGGCGTGACTCCGTGAACGCGAAAGAACTCGTGATGTGAAGGGGATGTGACTTCGTGAACGCGGAACGAGTCGTGATGTGAACAGGCGTGACTCCGTGAACTCGGAAGAAGCCGTGATGTGAAGTGGATGTGACTTCGTGAACGCGGAACGAGTCGTGATGCGAAGGGGAGTGACTTCATGAACTCGGAAGGAGCCGCGATGTGACGGGGAGTGACCTCGTGAACTCTGACGCACCCGTGATGCAGTGGTGAAGGACTTCGTGACTCTGGTGTATACGTGATGTGATGGTGAATGAATTCGTGAACTGAATTTGTGATGTGATGGGGAGTGAGTTCGTGAACTAGGAGTCAGGTCTCAGGAGATGTTGGTGTGGATTTGCTTGCGTGTGCGTACTCTTGGCGACTGATAGCCGACTTGACATTTGGTAGTGTCTGCATCATGTTGGTGCCCTTACACGCACAAACATGCTGTGGCGGTTAGTATAGAGTGTAGACGGAGCAGAAACTTGGAAGGAACTTCTGTTAGAGGCGAGAACGAGATTCGTAGGGGTGGTCTGGTAACGTTTGGGAGAAGCAACTGCAGGGGCGTTTGCTTTGGAGGACTTTGAGAGAGGATGTGACATTTTGCGTGTGCGACTGTGCGCGGCTTAAGCGCGAAATCGGAAATGGGGAGGGGACTGTGTATTGCAGACGAAGCGGCACCAGCGCTTCCCAGATGGGGATTGGGGGGGGAGGGGGGGGGGGATGTTTGGACCGGCACAGACTCAGCGGCGACTCCAACGAGTTTGGCGGGCCTCCGCTCTTCTGCCCCGATACTGCGGGCGTGCGTACCCGCGTCGCGTAGTACACGTGCAGCTTAGCGAACGTTAGGGGGGCTTTGTCTGTGCGCGGCAGACGTTTGAACCTCCTGCATGGCCGTGGGGTTCCGTTTACGCAGCGCGGCTTGGCGGCTCCTCCTTTCGGTGTGTGTGTCATTGTGTATGGGGGGCCGGGCACGGTGTCGTTTTGCCACTGTGCTATTCTGCCACGGGAGGGTTTCTCTTCGCGTTGATTGCATCTGCGTGCGTCCGTGCGCCCATGTTTTTGTCTTTTGTAAGCGCGTGCGTGCGCGCACCCCTCAAGGAAACACAAATAAAACCGTCTTCCCGGAGCTTTTACGCGAGTACTGGTGTGACCCTAACCGAGTATACAATGTTTGTTTTCTCGCTCTCGCTTAATAATGCTTACAGATATTCTGATGCTGGTAATATGCGGCATACGCTCGTTTTTATCCGTCCACACGAAAAAGCGTGCGCCGGATTTGATCTGTTTCGGCCGCTTCCGGATTTTTTCAAACGCTATTTAGCATCTAAGATCTCGGGAAGGCTTGACTCTATTCTAGAAAAATCACGGAAGTTTACGGGCTTTATCCATATGCCAGAGAATTACGATAATTTTAAAAATGTGAGGAAGCAGCCGATTGGCATCACGGTTTGTCGCCCACGTTTCCTAACAAGCGCGCGGTCGTGTCCGTTGCAATAACAGGCAGAGAGAATTTTACGTGCTCTCAGGCGTTTAGGTGGGGGGATTCGCTTGCTGTTGCCGATAATAGGTTTCATCACAGTCGTGCATATGCCTGAGTTCTTGAATTCTAGGAATACGAACAGAGTTCTTCGATCTCCGTTGAACGTGAATATTGACTAAAGAGGTTTTAGTTTCTGTTTATTTGAGCAAAAGTCAGCTACTGGCACGATACTTGTCTGTAAATGCCGGACCCCATCAGAAAATATGCGACGAACACGTGGCGAAACTCAATCCACTAAGCAGCCTAGCCTTACTCCGTGAACAGCGCTTCGGGCGCGAAGGCGGAGTACGAGTGTTCAAAGATTCTTGATAAAATGACATAAATCTTTTCCAAGGGGGGAGACAGATAGTCCGTCCCCATTTCTGAATTTATCTATTTTTTTATGCTAGCTAGTTTTGCATACGAACCATATCGGCCACATTTTGCTAAAGTGCTTTTCATTTGAAATCGAGACCACTCTTCTTACATAAGCGCTTAGACATTTGTCTCCTCGTTATTTCTGAGCAAGTGACTCACTCAAAGGTCTGCTGAGTTTTTTTAACAGCGTCGGAGCGATACGAATGGCTCTCACTTCGATCGGAAGTGAGAGCCCATCACACAGGACCACAAGCAAACCGTGATTGCGTTGTCATCACCGTCATCCTTCTGTTGCAAGCAGGCTACCAATGAAAAACAAGGTGCGCGGTCGAGGTCGAAGTCAAATTCGAAGTAAGTGTTTATACGACGTGCAAGTAGGGATACCAACACGTGTCTTCCGCGCTTGCGAACGTTATCGTGACCCATTGAAAAGAAGTAAATACGAAGAATATCACAACAATCAGCGGGAAACATAAAGGGCGCGCACAGAACGCGCGAAGACGAGACAGAAAAGCGCGCGCCGTCATTGGTCAAAACGAGGTGTAAATAGCGGTACGTCAGAGCGTCTGAGGGGTAAACAAACACACGAGGTGCGCAAAGAGCTGAATAAGCCTCTTATTTTTAAAACATGGAAAACTATTGAACCGGGCTTGCCGCGTTCCTTTAAACTTTTTTCATGCACGTCGCTGTGCTGTTCTGGGGCACGTATCGTCGGTTCACTCAAAGAGCTTTTACTTTCCCACGCTCTTTAGAGCCTGGCATTGCACCTTTTTGTCAGATGAGCCGGCGATGTCCAGTTTTTCTGACAGGCTGTGTTCCCCGTCTAGAAGTGTGGACGAGCTGTTTACCTGTCCTCCAGGCATTTCCCACCAGACCTTGTTTCAAAATGACCCTTCTTTTGTAACAAAAACAAAATTAAGAACCTGCCTCTATTCATCTCAAAGACTATGTTTGATGTTCGCTGAAGGCGTCCTCACTGGCTCTGTCTGCTTGAAGAAATCACCGGTTATCAAGGGGAGCTGAGGGAGCGAAGACGACCTCTGTTTCCCTTCCCTTCGAGGTTAGTTAGCTTGCTTCTCCTTGCTAACGTCGTCTTTAATTTCACTAGAAAAACGATAAACGGTAGGGAGTTCTTGTAGACGGTTTTTGTGCTCGGTAACGATACCCAATAACGATACTATGCATGCACAAAGACGACAGAGGAGTATCGGGTATTCTTATAGGAATTATTGGAACAACACACAAAACTCCCTAGTTTCTTAGACGTGTAAAGGAAGTATAAGCACTTACTTAATTCGTCCCCAACACGCTCGTTTGTGATTAGTGCTTTTGTGTTTCAAGCTTGGGGTAAGCTTTTGTGTTTCAAGCTTGAGGCAACCTGTAGGTACTGTGGGATTTCCCCTTTTTGAGGGTGTACCACTTAGAAACACAAAGAAGGTTCTTCGGGTCCGGATAAAGACGTGTTTATTGACTGCAATGCCAGCACGCTTCGCTCTTAGACAATGAAAAGTCTGGGCGCTGGCTCAATTGCCAGTATCACCCGGTCGGTTTCCCGCGCTGCCGCATTAGACAGATTCACGGGAAGTCGGAGGCCCACAAAGAAAAACCGAGCTCCGTAGAGCCAGGGCCTCCGCCGACGAGAGCCCCTGGCCCACCTTCGGGGCCAGCTTATGTAGCCTCGGAGAATGGACGCGCCCGGGGAGGCCACTAGCAGTCGCGTCCATCATAGCTCTCAAGGGTGTGCCGAAGGCGCGTTCACCCAAATGGGCAAGGGAGAGCCGGCCCCTTCGGGGAATTCGGCCTCGTGGTTCCTTGTATCCGGGAGGCCGACGCCATTGGTGACGACGACTCCCACGGCCTGCTTGAAGCTAGGCCTGGATAGGGATAGAGGGAACCCGATGGTTCCCACACTCCCCCCTTCTCAAGGCTAAGGTAGGCCTAAAAATAAAATGGCCTACCGGCTCTCAAAAACAAAATAAAAAAACGAAACGCTAGAGCGAAAGAGCATGCCGCGAAGAAAAACAAAATAAAAAAACGATCAGCGCGGTACATGCTGAAAACTCTAGCTCGCTGCTTGACAGTGGACCCCGGGTGCAGCCGAACTCTTCAGCCCACGCTTCGTGGCAGGCTTACCGGGAGCAGCGTTGAAGGGTCCAAGTAGGGGCCTGGCCGGGGGCAGGGAGGACGGCCTGTTCACTCCACGACGAAATGTCCGAAGAAGCGCGGAAAGTACGGCGGCTGGGCGTCTCTCCTTGGGGACGCACCATGTGGCACGGGCACTGTCACCGGGTTTGTGACGGGATGCGAGCTGCTTGCTGTCGGCACGGGTCCACAGCTTGGGTCAGCGACGAGATGCCACGTGTTGCTGGCCTGGAGACGAGTCCAGGCAGGGGGAAGGTGGCTGCCGCCATCTTGGCCAGCAGCCGAGGAGCCGGATCTGGACAGGCAGGCCGGCGACGGCGACGATGACGCTCCCTGGCGTCAATGCAGCTTCGGTGTGGAACCATGACCCAGGAACCGCCGGGAACTGGAATGCCGCCTGCGCTCTGCCCCCCTCTCCCGTTTCGTTCCCCAAGAGGAAGCTTCGGAAATTCCGAGCAAGGTGGAGCCGTCCAACTGAGGACACTCGACCAATCGCTGGGTGCACCAGGCCCCAGAGATAAAAACGAGGCAGAGACAAAGGTGTCTTTTTTGCCGTGAGTCACGTGCATCGCACTGGCTCGGCTCGCGAAGTTATTGTGAAAATAGTTCCACGACTCCGCTTAATGTGAACACGGATGTCCACATACCAAGCTGACTCGCATCACCCCGGACAATGGATTTGTTGGTGACAGATCGACTAGGCAAGGTTCTTTGTAGCTGCTTTTGCTAACGATGCCTAATCGCTTCGATTTGCGGGCGCAATGAAATGTCAAATGCGCCACCCTGTCCTTTCTTGAGATATTGAAACGATGCAGGGCTGCAATCGGGCAGGCTCGCCAACATTGTTATTTTTCAAACATGTTAGCTTTTACCTTAGGCTAAAACACAAATGCCCGTGGCCAGGTATAGCACAGCGACCTAACTTCGAAAAGTCTTGGAGCCGCGTGCTGCCCTGGCCAACGCGAACAAAGGCGAGCACCGAATTCCCAGCCGCGCGGGACAGCCCCCTTGAACTGCAATGTTCGTAGAGGCCAAGCGCCGTAGCACGAGTTTATCCGCATCAGCAAGAACAGAAACCGATCCCAAATAAAAAAGAAACCCCGTGCCAATAGCAATACCAGACTATTTACGGCACCGATCGGCAACAACACGAGTTGCTCGACCCGGCGAGTACGCTGCCCGGCTGCCAAAGCCCGTCTGCAACAATACGAGTTGCTTAGCGACGTTTGTGGCGAGCGTACCGCCCGGCGGACGCACCACCCGACTCCGCAGAGTCCGCGAAAATATTTACAATTATTCACATATTTACACCCCGGATCGTTCTGCTGAGCATCAAAAACTCATCGGTGCTACCGTCGATTCCCAACGAACACTTCCGAGTGCCGTGGTTCACGATCTCGTCCTGTGACCGCGTGGCGGTCACCTTAGTCGGACACGCAATCATCCCGGGACGCTGTTCAACCTGTTGCACTGTCCGGTAGCACGATTGAACCGCTCCCGGACCCCGCGGCGTTTTCACCATTAACGTCGCTCTTACGGGGTTGCAACTCGATAGGTGGCCCTGAAAGGTTCCTAACGTTATTGTTGCGTGCGACGCTCACTGACTTTTGGCCGGAGTCGATCGCGGGTAAACGGAACATACTCAATTCTAGTAGCCGAAAACCATGCTCACGCCAGTCCTCTGTCCCTTGATAGCGGGAAGGAAAGACGGAGTAAAAAGGAAATCATTTTGACTCACTCAGTTTTCCTGGGGGGCCTTTGTTCCGGGGATCGCTTGGTCAACCTGATGGCTACTGGTCCGTCGACGCGGCGACGAAGGGCACCATCGGCGGTCTCCGCACCCTCGGTAGGCTGGGACCGGTGTTGTTCGCAATCACCCTTTGTCCACCTGTTTGATCCTTGGCCGGAAATTGACCTGGTTCGCTATCTTAGCGAAAGGAGATGGATGCTGCTGTCTTTGCAGTCCACGGAAAGCCGCACGTTGGGGAGCCAGATGTGGGACTCGCCCTTTGGGGGGTTACCACTTAGAAACACAAAGGTTCCATGGGTCCGGATAAAGACGTGTTTATTGACTGAAATGCCAACACGCTTCGCTCTTAGACAATGAAAAGTCTGGGCGCTGGCTCAATTGCCAGTATCACCCGGTCGGTTTCCCGCGCTGCCGCATTAGACAGATTCACGGGAAGTCGGAGGCCCACAAAGAAAAACCGAGCTCCGTAGAGCCAGGGCCTCCGCCGACAAGAGCCCCTGGCCCACCTTCGGGGCCAGCTTATGTAGCCTCGGAGAATGGACGCGCCCGGGGAGGCCACTAGCAGTCGCGTCCATCATAGCTCTCAAGGGTGTGCCGAAGGCGCGTTCACCCAAATGGGCAAGGGAGAGCCGGCCCCTTCGGGGAATTCGGCCTCGTGGTTCCTTGTATCCGGGAGGCCGACGCCATTGGTGACGACGACTCCCACGGCCTGCTTGAAGCTAGGCCTGGATAGGGATAGAGGGAACCCGATGGTTCCCACAGTACAAAGTTTGACCTTGCCAGGTGTAGGGAAAAGTTCGCTGTTCGGGTTTTTCCTTTTAAGTCCTTTGTCGACTCGTTATGACCTGTTCTTCTTTGTTACGGTTACGTGTGGAGTCTGTCGGTTTTGGTTTTAAGGAGCCTTTTGGTTTTTGTATTGAGGAGCATCTCTGTTACGCCCGAAGCGCCACCACCGCGCCGTGACGTAACAGAGATGAGTTCATGTATAGGCGAATATGTCGCCGAAATTATGTTCTGGCTATACACGAACCAACGAACTCATCTCTGTTACGTCACGGCGCGATGGTCACGCGTCGGGCGCACTTCCGGTCTGGGGCTGAAGGTGGAAGTCCCTATGTGAGACGTGTATTCTAGGGTTGTATTAAAAAAAAAACCTGACAAAAACTTGCCTTCTCGTCAAAACGCCGCGACTGAGGCTGCACCAAAAGGGTCGAGAAAGGTTTGAAGATCAGTTTTCATGTGCTCGGTTCGTCCGAGAACGTGGATATGTGCCGTGAAAATGGAAAACCAGTCGCCGTCGGACCACGATTGCTTGGGCGGGAAGCAGTTTGGGTTAAATTCACGGATACTTGTTGTCATCAGATTTATTTGTTTTGTTCCGTCATGAAAGCGGGAATACCGCCAAGTTTTTGGGACCGCCTGCATGCGGACGTTCAGTGCGTCTTCAAGATCGAACGGCCGCCTGATCGCTCGAACTGTCGTCTGCTCTTTCAAACGCTTCTGCTCGTCGTCTGCTCTTTTAGACGACACCGGCCCGTGGACCAAATGTTGGCCCGGTACTTGCGATAAGAAGTGAGTGCAGGCCTCAAAATACTTAAGTTTGAAAATTGGTAAGCAGGCTCGATGTAAACAGTGGATACAAGGAGATGTTGATCGCTGTTACCAGTGACCATCAACGACTTGTTATGCCTCATTCACTTGGTCCGATTCTGCTTGCGATTTTCAGTATCGATGTTGAACATCTCAGCTACGGTTCACGCTGTTGTAACCCGAGCGACGTCATGACTGAAAATTGCGACCGAAATTTCATCATGCGAATCAGGCTTTAGCGTACCCTCTGCGGCGTCCACGCGGAATGAATCGCCGCATGTCACATTATTCACGCGAAGTTTTGTGGTATAGCGAGCCTCAGTAATTTCGCTGAGGCTGCTCAAGTAGTCAGGCATTGCCCAGGAAGACGTAGAATCAACAATTCCAACGCAGAAACCTGCGTTGGACTCACACCACTGCCGACAACAACGCAATTCAATGGTTTGTTTATCGGCGACGCGGCGAGCTTCTTGCCCACACCCCATCGCTCATGCGCGGCGCCGGTGGCGTCGGCTAGGAGCGCTCCAGTTTGTTTGTAAACATGAGTTGGTGTATAAAATATAGTGGAAAAATGATGTGAAATGAGGTGCCATTGAGCACCACGTTTTACATGCTCACGTCACGTCATGTGAGTATAACGTTAGGAAATTCATTTTTAAAGGGGCAATGCAACGATTTTTGTATTTTGCGCAAATACCGCTTAGGACGGATCCCTGACGATAATGACCTGTAAATTACCCGTTCGTTTTTCACCACACACAATCGAAGTGGTAGAAAAAAATAAAAAAAAACGAGCAAAGTTCACCCCTCAACTCGCAGCCAGAACAAGCGGCCACGTGATCTGGAGCCGATTATATGCCGCCAGTGTTGATCATAGCCACGCGCTGGGGTTGGCAAAGCACAGGACACGCGCTGCGTTCCAGACATTGTTATGGTTCGGCTGTTTTCGTCATTGCAGTGCTTGGACACAGGACATACCCGAATGCTTCTCGAGCTATCGATTATCACGAGCCCAAATCGAGTGTCCACGCCATGCTCGGGTCCAATCTATGAGCCGCATTCACATATCGTCACGGTACTGCTACCGCCCAGCTACGTTACCAGGTTTTGCGAAGGAGAGATTGAATGAAAACGCTCGGTTTTCTCCTTGAAATTACAGCGCAACAAAGGAGTTTCTTGGTCAGTGGTGTTGCGTGTGAGTATCCTTGAGAACCACTAGTGCCAGTAAGCTCGTGTAAAGTGAAAAACATTCCAATTGAATATCGTTGCACCGCCCCTTTAAGTCTAGATACTTTAGACCTTGTCATTCGCAGTTTTCTCCGTTGGTAGCAGCCGCCTGCATTACTGGTGTTCTCGCGGAAAGTGGCGCACTAGCTCCCAATCAATCGCACAGCGCGTGCCATCCTGACTGAAAGCAGTGTCAAGGGGTGAAACTAGAAGACCCTGTCCTTTAATAAAACGCTTCGTAGAGATTCCCGCTTCAAGAACTTGCGTCCCATCAAGTTTCCGAGTCTATTATATTCGCGAACACCGCCCCGTCGGACTTTAGCAAATGATTGACTCTTTGTCCAACAGATGTTTAGTCGAACTGTGGTAAAGTTTGAAGGTACGCCAGTCGGTGCTGACACGTGTGACGTCACTGCTCCTCGCGCATACGCAGCACGGCTCGCCAGAAGCCACGCGAAACTGCTCAGCCTCGGCCAGTGTAGACTACGCTACAAAATAAACTCCTAAAAACACGCTCCGATTCTATTCAAACATGAACTCCGAAAACACAGTACGCTACATCTAATACGAGTCTATGCGCAGCCAAACCCCGGCGTAAAACAACGAGCGCGAGGCGCGCGTGAGTCGCGCGCCTCGCCTCGGTTTAAAGCTGAGAAAAGTAAAGCCCCTTGATAAAGGCCGTTTTTACAAGTACCGCCAACCATTGTTGTGAAAACGCGCGAGATACGTGCCGCGAGCGCGTGCTCCGCCGCCATTCGCTTCCAAAGGCCGCTCATTTCAGTGCTGCACCGCCATTTGCTTCCAGGGGCCGCTCGAGACATGGGCCTCGTGCGCTCGCGCATTTGACGCTACTTGCAAGACACGTAAACACATCAAGGGGCTTTAGAGAAAAGTGGAGTCGAGCGCCATCATTAGTTATCTCGACTGCATTTCGCTCAAAGTAGGTTGAGTGACACGAACACGCTCAGAAGTAAACATATTGCTTTGAGTTGAATGATCCAATGAGTGGTTTAATTAATGATGAGGTGTACTCTGACCAATGGGTTCGAATAAAACACAGATTTCATTGCTTCGGCAAGCTGCAAACCTCTCAAAGAGGCGACCTCTTTAAGAGGTTTTTCAGGCGAGGCACTTACTTTTTTTATTTATTTGTTTAACTGACATACCCTCAGGGCCATCAGCATTACAGAGGTGAGCGGGAGTTAGAAGAGAACAGAACAAAGCTGTACACTTTGGAGCTCAGTCTGAGCTGTATAGATTATTTACGGCAATTTTTAAACATATAGTAAGTGGCAATTGTGGCAACAGATGTGGGAAGGTAGTTCCAGTCCACTGAAATTTTTGGGAATGGATGACTCTTGTTTTGGAATGTCTACTTCATATATATATATATATGATGAAATCCGTGACAAAATATTAGACGGGTGATTCAGCGGTCGGCTGTGAAGTACTGCGTTATTATGGTATCTCTTATGAAAGTGACATCAACGCGCTATTTTACGACGTAAAGTGAGGTAGGCAACGATAGGCTGGTTGCCATGGATCATAATTATTAAGATAAAATACACAGAACAATTTTGTACTGATCGAACGACGGTTTAGCGAGCGAAACCTGGCCCACGGCGTTTCATCGAATGCCACTTTAGCGAATGGCAGTGTTCATTTGACCGAATAGATAAAATGAAGGCCGCCGCTGTCCTGTTTTCGAGCTTGCCGAACCTTTGGCGATGGACGCTCGAACTTCAGTTCATATTATTTCCCCCAAACTATACCGAAGCACCCCTTGCTATCATTCTGAACAGACCGCCTGGCGCGGTCTGTTTGGATGCCCAGTTTGCCGCCCCTACAAATGCCTAAACGGTGACTCGCGTATGTGATCTCTATTCGCTAAACTCTAATGCGCTAAAACGTCTTCGTTCATATAATATGGACTCGTATTAATGTTTGTGAGATGTTTCACAAAAATCGTGCACGCAGGTTCGTGTCTGTCTCTCCTTTTTGCCCCCTCGGCGAGCGGTCGTTGGCAAAAATATAAGCGCCTTCTTTCTTTTTTTCGTAGAAAAAACCGTCCGCAACAAAAGGTAAAAAAAAGGACAGGCCAGAAGGTTTTCAGGTGGGGTCCCCTCCACAATCACAACGCCGACAACCAGGCGAAGTCTAGGGAGCCTTCATGTGCGCTTTGCTAGAGTGATGCCACCCTTCGTAATACCGCTCGCCCACAAACCAGCAGCCATTTTGGTTCTGGGCCTCCGTGGGGCTAATAACTCTCCCGGAAACAAGCACCTTATCTCACAAGTTCGGAGCAGGGAAGTCAAGAAGCCGCTCGCTCTCCACAGCATGCGCGCTCGATGAAGAAAGCGCGAAACAAAACGAAAATAAAAGAAACGGGACAACAAAACTAAAACCAGAGGGAACAAGCTAAACAAAGAAAATGACAAGTGCAGGGTGCGTCGCCCGGCCCAGCCCAATACCCCCCCCCCCCCCCCCACACACACACACACACACACACTGACACACACATCTGGAGCCGTCAGCGCCGCTGCGAAAGAACTTCGAGGATGGCTGAGAGCCGGAGGCAGTGGCGGTGGCCGCGGCTGCAGGGGCCGACGCCGCTTTCCGTGACCTCGGTGACTCGGTGACTCGGTGAATGGCTGTGACTCGGTGAATGACTGTGACTCGGTGAAGGGCCGTGAAGTCGAACCGGTCGAACGACTTCATGAACGGGATCAGTTCACGGACGTGAGGGAAACGACTTGCTGAACTCGATGAGCTCGTGATGGGACGGTGAGCGACTTCGTGAATTCAGAGTTGGCGGTGATGGGATGGGGAATGCTTCATGAACTCTGTCGGATTCGTGATGTGACGGTGAGCGACTTTGTGAATTCAGAGCTGGCGGTGATGAGATGGGGAATGCTTCATGAACTCTATAGGATTCGTGATGGGACGGTGAAGTACTTCGTGAACTTGACGGATTCGTGAAGTGACGGTGAATGACTTTGTGAGTTCAGAGATTGTGGTGACGTGATGGGGATGAGTTTGTTGTCCGGTTGAACTCCGTGATGTGAATGGCCGTGGCTTTCGGACGTCGGTGTACTTTGTGATGTGAAGGGCCGTGAATATTAGACATCGGTGTACTCTGTGATGTGAAGGGCTGTGATGTTTGGACGTCGGTGTACTTTGTGATGTGAAAGGCCGTGACTTTTAGACGTCGGTGTACTCTGTGATGTGAAAAGCTGTGACTTTTGGACGTCGATGTACTTTGTGATGTGAAGGGCTGTGACTTTTGGATGTTGCTGTAATTAGTGATGTGATGGTGAGTGAGTGGGTTCGGAAATGCCGACCTATGCCGTACACTCAGCCGTGTCAATCTATACAGGTCAAAATATTTGACCACACAGGATATCCGTACTGCATGGGTATTCCCCGCCCACAACATAAAATTCAATGAGTCTCATCAATCGAACAAAAAATATATTGTACGTACCCCACGGTGCCACGTTATCCGAACAGGGTTTGAGAAAGGTCTCAAATAGCACAGCATATCCAATATACAGTGTCGACGATGGTCACTTCACGACGATCGGACGGAATCCGGCGTGTTTTGGGGAACATGTAGAAGAGAGCTCCTTTTTTGCACAGCTTCAAAGCAAACAAACGAACGTGTTTATTCCGTCCCCACACCCCGGACCCGACCCCATCAGCTAGTTTTTGCGAAGACCCGGAAGACAGCCTGGAAGGCTTTTTGGAGATTATCTCGACGGAAATAATCCTCCAAGCACGTCGAACTGCCTGCGTCGCGGGCTGCTTGACGTTCGCTCTCTTCGTTCGTTTCCTGCGAAGGCCGAGCAGGCTACGAGCCCTGGTATTCCCTCGTTCTCACAGTGGAAGATAACATACAAAGGGTAAGCATCCTCAACAGGCGAATAAAGTAAAAGCTTCTAAGAGAAGCCGGCGAACTCCGAATGCAAAATGCGGGTGGGGAGTCAGGCTGACCGGGTTTCCACAGCTCAGGCGGGTGGCAGAAATTTCTGGCTGATAGGGGTCGCTCAATTCGCAGAATGGCGGCGGCCAGAGCGCTCTTTTTGCAAAGGTCTACAGTAACCATCAGTAAAATGTGGTATACAGCTATGTTACCGAGAAGTTGCGAGAGTGCAAACGATGGGGTGTTGTGGAGGCAAGTGAAGCAAAGACCGATCTTACGATTGTGCCGTCTTCATTAGAAGCAAGATTTTCGGTTTGCTTCTTCAACTCCTCCTGACGCCAATCTTTCCAATTTCGGGTAAATCCGGGACAGCGTTGATCGCGCAAGCCCGCGCCAATATTTAAAGGTCTTTATCAAATTATAAAACAGTCATCAAGCAGAGGTAAGGACGAATAAATACGCAAGAGAGTTAAAAATGGGAGGAACAACATATGAGAGGAGATATGTTTCAAACAGTAATGAAGAGATTAGGGAAAGCCACTTGATTTATAAGTTTCGGAAATAAATGTATTACCGACGACTTGAACCCTTTATTGCGCAAGCCCATCCTTGTGCAGAGACGGGAATGGTTCCAGCAGCCGCGCGATGCCAGAGAGCGGCTGCTGGAACGAACACAGCATACCAAGACCCCTCGATCTCCACCGACCGAGCGGCCTCAGACCTGCAGCTCATGGGAAAAAGCGTTCGGTCGCGCTGGCTTCCTCAATCTCGCGGATTGAGCGTGCCCGCGTCAACGAGGGAAGACACCTGGACGCCTCAAGGTCGTTGTGGCGCTCGCAGCTGGCCGCTCATTTCGCGGTTTTTGAGGATTATCCCTACAGAAAAAGCCGACACAAAACGAGCCCCTGCCGTCACGTGATTTTTGGGAGAGGGTGAAAAGAGGAGGGCGCGAGGGCCATTTTCCTACCTTGCGGAAAATGGGTTCGTTGGTCGGTCTTTAAGTGCACAGACAAGAAATAACAATGTCCTTCTCGGTTATAGTGACTACGACCATTTTAATAATCTCGCAACAAAAAAGAACACACTCCGTCTATCCTAAAATCCACTAAAAGAGATGTGACAATATGTGAAGGTGTTATTGCCACAAGCACCCACGTTCGTTGATGCACACTTATCATCTTTCTTAGAAAACAGGATGCATTTTTTTTCTGCTTGTTTCAGCTTATTTGACCCTGTTTTAAAAGCTACTTACTTTTTTGTAGTCCAATTTCTAGGGTTGGCCCACTTTATTTGTGAATTCCAGCCAGGTTATCTGCATCTCAGTTACCCTTCTTGTGGGACAGCTTTTTTGCGAGACTTCGAAAATGGTAATGGTCTTCCTTTCTGCTTCTTCCTGTTTTTACCCCAGCAGGACGCATTTTATCTCAAGCAGATATTTTTAGAAATAAAACATAATGGTGGCTGACGTAGACTAGATATTCTGGGGGATACGGTCCACTCGTCACATGCACACTCGTCACAGGACGATTGGTCAAGGACGAATCGTCACACAGGAATATTCGTCATAGGATGACTCGTCACGCGGCCAACCGGTCCAGCAATAGTTCGTCCCCCCAATTATGTATTGTTCAACTTGGTTCGGGCGGGCAAAGTGGCTCACCTCATATCTTAGTATGTGTTTGGCTTCTGAAAGGCGAAGAATTTGTAACGTTTTAGCTTCTGATTCGGTCCCGAACATTAAATGTTGGTTGGGCCTCACAAAGTGGGTCACCTCTTATCTTAGCACGTCTTTCGCTTCTCGAGGTCAAATAATCTGTAACAGACGTTTTAGCTTCTGGGTCCGTCCTGAAAGGTGAATCCGGAGGCCATACGTAGGAGCGACTATTTCTGAACTCAGACTACATACAAAGGGATAGAGGTGATCGCAACAGATAGAGGAAGAGCCATGATGCTGCACGAGGGGTACTCGCACACATTCAGCAGAAAGAATTCCGATACTTATTGGTTTTGTTGAATAGGTGTATGCAAGGCAAAACTAAAAACTGATTTGGCTGCCAGTCGGATTATTGCTAGTTCAAGCCAGCAACCGAGATCAACCTGCGGAAGACCCGTAATATAATGAAAGGACAAGCGGATGAGTATTTGAGATTAGTTTTTCTAACCATTGGTTTACGTGACAGTGGAAAATCGTAAAACTCCTCATCAGGGTATGTGGGCAGATATTGAAATTTACAATTTACTATCGTCCCCTGCTCGATCAATGTGACCAGTTGCCCGCATGACGAGTCATCCTGTGACGAATGTTCCTATTCGACGAATCGTCCTGTGACCAATCGTCCTGTGACGAATGCGCATGTGACGAATCGTCCTCATCCCCACCGCGCGTACATACCAAGCGCGCGCGAGGGAGGGAGAAACTTCCTCCGCCGGCAGTGTTGCCAGATGGTCCCACCGAAAAACCGCCAAACGGCTGGGAGGTATAGCCCAAACATAGCCAAAGCCATAAAATAAATATAGCCCAAAATAGCCAAGACTAAAAACAACGAATTTTAAGCCTTTTATTGACAATTTTTCATACGCGTAAAAACAACACGTTACATTCTCTTTTTCAACTCTTAGATGCGCTAGTTTCTGTGTACATTAAGTCCCCTGGTAAAAAAAAAAAAAGCTTTAGAAGCATGAAAGCTTGTGAAACAATGACCCATCCTTCGTAGGTTTTCAGAAGCAGAAAACATACATGGACAGCTGTATTGTGAAGCCCGGGAGATATGATCATACACTAAAAGAAGAGAATGCAGAAGCAGAACACTCAGAACAAGAATATGAGCATCCCCCGTTCTGGTTCACGCTATTTTTGATTGTGTTTCTTTTCTTAAAGTGGGCGATGCCTAAGAATTTTTACAATGAGCACCAAAGCTGCGCTTGGAGAGTTCAGTCTAAGTCCGGGTAAAAGACGCGCTACCGGGCCTGTGGTAATAGTGCAATATGTTTGTTTGATTTGTTCCTTTGCGCTGTGGGGAGATCGCTTGAACTCTGCTAGCACTGCTTCTCTGCGCATTGTGAAAACCCCGAAGTTTGTATAAGTTTGAAGCCATTCTCCTTCCTCTCTCTCCTCTCGACTAGCCAAAAGAGAAACAGTTTTTTCTCGAAACTGATTAGAAGTTCGAAAATTAACTAGTCGTACCTCAAAGTTCGACGTCGAACCTGAGGTTCGACAAGAGTTCGCCGCACCCTTAGGAATAGCCCAAAAATAGCCACATAGCCAACCACGAAATTTTGACGTCAATTAGAAAAAAATGTAGCCCAATTTGGCTATATATAGTCCAATCTGGCAACACTGTCCGCCGGGAGAACACGGCACATTTCGGGATCTATTTCACGCAGTGGATAACGCGGGCCTTTTCACACCTCGATACTGGCGCCATCTAGAAGTTGCGCGTTCAACCACGTTTCGAGCCGCGCGCCATCTGGTGGCCGAAACGGACGAATAAATAGAGGTACCGCGCCCTCTTAATTTACATTCATTACTTTTACCCGAGGAACTTCTACTCAAAATACAAATTTTGAGTCAGATCATATAACACCTGAGACAGTCGGTGAAGAATTTTGAGTGACAGCGACGTGTCTGTCATTACTTCTTCTCGTCCCTCGTTTTTTTTTTTCGCGCTTTCATGATACAAATTACTTTCGAATGTTAGTGCGTGTTTTGCCTATCAACAAACATTCCTGCGCATAAAGAGATAGGATGTTGGAAGGTCAGCTGATATTTGTAATGAGGTGGAAGCATGTGGCGTAAAAAAGGGGAAAGGGGGGGGGGGGTGGTTTGGAGAGTCCGAAGCCCCATAAAATCTTTACAAGCCCCCCATTTGCAATTAGCGCCGAAGACTGGCGTTTCTTTGTGTCCCGAATCTCAAGGAGACTTGACCTATTTGAAGAAAGGGCTTGTCCCCGCTTCTCCCCAACACTGCATCCTCACTCAAAAAAGGTAACACGATGCGGCACCCGCTCTGAAGCTCATCTGTTGCTCCCGTAGTTTGTGCTGTATACTCCAAGAATCGCGTGCTAAAGGGCAACGCAAAGGTGACCTTTTTGCGCTGCCTTTCCTCCCAAAACTTAGATTATGCAGATATCCAAAGATTCGAAGATTGTTCGAGAAACCTTAGTAATTCCCCCAACATGTTTTAGATAAAAATATATAAAACGAGCAGTGTGGGGAAGCACTCTAAGTACAGGGTACTTAAAGTACTATTCTTTAGAAAACATAATTTACTTGAAGTAAATTCTCTGAACATGTGTACTTGTACTTTACTAAAGCATTTTTTTATATTTTTATTTACGAAATACTGCAGATGGTCATTCACCAACCAAGCAGGAGAGGGTTATATAAGGTTTCACACAGAACCGTCAGTATTTGGAGCACATACACAATTGTTACTTAAAGTTTCGAACAGAACAGTCAAAAGAGTCAATATTCGGGGCATGCACACTATTGGAAGGCAGTGAATTTTAATCATTAATCGTACGCACAAAAAAGGAGCATTTAAACGTGTTATTTTTAGGAGCGTATGGTCTGTCACTTTTTGTGTTATTCAACCTCGCAGAGCGCTGGGAAGGTGCCAAATGATATCAGGTTTTGTCTAGGCCGGACTCATTATTGTAAATTTTATTTAAAAAAACAGCCTATTAATGTTTTGCTTAGACTGGAGCGACTGAAGTCCGGATTTACGTATCATGTCCCATGCTGATGATAGGCGCCTAAAATCGGAAGAAATAAATCGTGCGCCGATCGAGGCACTGAATTCTCTCAACTTTTTTAATATCTTTTATTAAGTACGGACCCCACACAATGGACGCATATTCCAGCACTGGCCGAATTCATACTTTGATACGCCGAAAGTTTTAGCGACAAGTTACATGGTCCCAGCTTCCTTCTTAGGTAACACAACTTTTTGTAAGCCTTTGCAGTTATATTATCTATATGAGTTTCCCAATTTAATTTTTGAATTAAGATTTAGGCCCCGATACTTTACCTCGTTTACAATTTGGATTCATTTCTCTCTTACGTGGTATGCAAAGCTAAGAGGGGATTTTTTATCTGTTACTGTGAGTGACGCAGCCAGGATTTTGATTCGGGGGAGGGCATTCATGACGAAACGCTGTATGAGGGCGAGGAGCTACAGGAGGCCCCAGCAAAATGAAAGATTTGGGGGGGGGGGGGAGAGTGCCTCACGCCCCCCCCCCCCCCCCCCCCCCCTGGCTACGTGCCGGGAGAGAGCGGATGTTTTCGAGTAATTAAAGGAGCTGTGCAACAATTTCAGGGCTTTGCTTAAATAATTGTGGAAGTTGATGCCTGACACTTCTGCAGTGAACTAGAGAAAACAGGTTTTGCCTGGATACCCTAGTTTTTATTTAAAAAAAAAATGAAAAAGATCCAGGTTTTTGCCGCCTCTCAACTCGCACGTCGTCTTCCGGGTCACGTGCGCAGTGACGTTGATGGGCTAGGCGTGGGGTTCCAGAAAACTTCTCTCTTTAGAGTCAGCAGTCATGGCCGCTAGACCTTTTCCCCGCGGAAAGAAGATCCAGCGGCCGTGCATCAGTGAGCAGCGAGAACTCATCCGCTCGCGACCGCGTGACCACGTGCTGGCGGGCGCCGCGCGAACAATATGGTGAAAGGAGGAAAGTCTCATCCGGGTCCGGCCATACCCGTCCGGCGCTGTACCCCTCGCCCTCCGGCTTGTGGCGGCTCTTCGCGGTAGCAGAGAGAGCTGACGGTTTTGTGGACCTAGGATGGATGGCGCCACTAAAACTCCGTATAACAAAAGTTTTGTCGATGATACCAGGTTTTTGACGCATTTGTATATATGTTGGAACGACAATTGGTTTATGGAAAAGTTACCTTTTATCGAGCAGGTATTCGCACAACTTGCTATCTTTCTGCAAGACTCCCCCATTGACGTCACTCCGCGTGTTTCTCATGGCCTCATTTTGCAACTTACGGCAGGCGTTAATTAATGATATTGGTCTGTCATTTCCAGCAAGCAGTTTGCTCCCATCCTTACGTACAGGTACAACTTTTCCACAAAGCCAGTCGGGTGGACGTGTCCCTGATCTAAAGAGGTTTTGAACATGGCATATAAATATTGTGATATCATTTCTGCGTAACGTTTCAGAAAAGCATTCGGGATGCCATCAGGACAACAGTATTTTTTTACATCAAGATTTAAAAGTAGATGACGTATGCCGTGGATGTTCAATTGCCACGTGCGTCGCCGTGTGAGGGCGTGCGTGGCCGAATGGTTACCGCGCTTGACTGTCGCGCGGAAGACCTGGGTTTGATTCGAAGTAGCGGAATGTTCTTTCATTTACTCTTTCCACTTGTCGTTTTCGCAAGTTCGAGAACATCGTCTTCTGATCGAGTTCCTAATGTTCTACGCGCCTGAAGTTCTACGCCGAATGTTCCAGAAATCCACGCGGCCCCATGGCAAGCGGAGTCATGGTGAATTCGGGTGCTCGCCTCTCTCTCTGACCGCCAGAGCTTCTCGGGATCCTTTTCAGCCGATCACAACTGCTGGCTTCAGAGCGCTCCGACATTCTCAGACCAGTAAGGGAAGGAAAACTTCTTAATTTTAATAATGCATAAAAAAAGATTTTACAGAGCACGGTGGATTCTTGATCAAAATTTACTCTCGCAACGTGATGAAATAACGGTTGTGACGTAAATTGTTTTACGCATCGGCATGTAAAAAAAGAAAATAAAAAAAACAAAAAAAAAACAAAAAAACTAGCAGTATGCGAATTGATTTTTGCAGAACAGAACGAATGCCAATGCTGTCAACTCATCGCGTTTTTGACAGTGAACACGCTGCGATAGCGGTCATGCGTACGGCAGAGCAGGAAAATATAAAATGGTTAATAAACCGTATTTTTCTTACGGCGAAATATCGTGCAAGCAGGATATAACACAAATCGCCATGTGACGCAAATGACTGTGCATTAGATTCGGCTTTCCCTTTATTTTACAACACAAACCTTTGAACGCACTTTTACCAAACCTGAAAATTTCTTGAGGCGACCACAAAATCCGGTAAAGCAGCCGCGAGCTCTGCGAGCTGTTTCTTCGTCGGTTAGGCTTACCGGAATCACCGCCGCGAGATTTATGATCTCATAAAAGCACTGGGAATACGTCACACGTCGACTTTTTCTGTTACGGTCGCAAACGAATGTCGTCCCGTCCGTTGTAATCCTCGCACCGTCGAATGCACAAGAACTTTGTAGACCCACATATCAATCGCCGTCTCGCCGTACCCCGCACACTACCACAGACCACTGCCGGCCATCGTCAACAAAACCACGTGATCCCCGTCCAAGTACCACGTGACGCCTGCGCCGCTCCGCACTCCGACGGCTACAGACGAAGTGCTCGAGAGCGCTCCGAGAGGGAGCGGCGCCGTCGGAATGAACCAGCCGATCAGGCCACAGCACTCTTTCCACCTCCCGACTTCGCGCACTCTGGAAAGAGCGCTCGAGAGCGCGCAGAAAGAACCACGCGTCTTCGCCCTAGCGTTCAATCCTGCTGTTGCACCGACTTCGACGCCCGCGACGCTCTCTTGCTATCTTCTGCTTCCTTTTAGAGCGCAGCTCTTAGGGGCCCGTTTCCAGCCTGAGCGGCGTCGGCGTCGCCGTCGGCGTCGCCGTCGGCGTAACCGCGCCCCTCCCTCTCTTCCTCCTCCCCCTCCTCCTCCTCCTCCCCCTCCTTCTCCTCCTCCTCCCCTCATTGTGTAGTATGGACCGGGCGGGTCACGTGACCTCGGGGGGAGGGGGTCACATGATCCGTTTCCAGCCTGTGCGGCGTCGGCGTCGGCGTCGCCCCTCCCCCTCCTCCTCCTCCCCCTCCGCTCCTCCTCCTCCCCCCTCCTCCCCCCCAAGGTCACGTGACCCCGGGGGGTGACTCCCCTCCCCCGCCGAAGTCACGTGACGGCCCGCCCAAGGTCATGTGATCCCGTCCCCTCGAGGTCACGTGACCCCCCGGACCTCTGCCCTCCTCCTCCTCCCCCTCCTCCTCCTCCCCTCATTGTCTAGTATGGTCCGGGGGGGTCACGTGACCTCGAGGGGAGGGGTAAAGGAGAGCGAGGGGGAGCAGGAGCGGAGGAGGACTAGCAGGCATGATCACGAGGGAGGAGGAGGAATATACCCTCCACTCCTCCTCCTCAAGAGCTGCGCTTCAAATCGGCGTTACAGGAAGTTGTAAACGGCTTTCACTTTTTATTTTGGGCACAAGTTCGCCCATATTAAACGTTTGTTTCCTCAGTTAGTCGTTGCTTTGTCATTCGTGACAATAGAGAGTTTTAGAATAGCGTAAAGTTCCCTTGCGTCAGCACTGCGTACAACGCACGCTAGCTGTCGACGTAACGTTACGGAGCACGTTGAACGCGCACTTTTAATAGAGAGTTTTAGAATAGCGTAAAGATCCTTGCGCAGACTTGTACACGTTACTGAAAAATAGTAAGGAATTACATTTAACAGTTACTCAAGGCTAAATTGTAATTAATTACAATTACCATTACCGTCCCATAAAAGTAAGTGACCGTTACCCACAAAAGTAATCAACAACAATATTTTCCTCAATTAAGAAACAAAGGGAAGAAGGTTATTCAAGTTCTTATTGTTCGATTTATTGGCCTGTTCCATTTATTGACCTTGAGTATTTTGAGCAACAGCTGACTCTTGAAAGTCTCGTTAGACATTTTGCGTCATTTCTTACTCAATATGTCGGCTGCTACGCTGAACACCATTTGAACTAACTCCAACTGAGGCACTGGATGGGAGTGCCATCTTATGCCTCGCGAATGTTTTATGCTCTGCATCCAGCTTTTTCTTCTCTTTCAGCGAAGCAACGGAAGTACTATTTACCTCGAAGATAGAGCAAAGCTTCGTTGTTGCAACCGTTGCCTGATATTCGAGAGTTTTAGTAGAGTTGGTAACAGTAAGGGGTGATAATTAAATATAAATAAGGTTTGGCTCGATATTCTTCTTCCTTTGGTTCTGAACAGGCCGAGCCTCGGTTGAAACGTTGGTGAACAAGAAAAAGTTTCCAATGTTTAACTATAAGTAATCGAGAAAAAAAAATCAGGACACTCATAACAACAATTAATTAGAACGTTGGTTTAAACTAGGAAACGTAAACGCACGTTTGCGATCTGTACCGTTCTTGGTGCCGTTCAAAAACGCACGAAGCACGGACCGACTGCAGTTTACTCCGGTGTTCTCCAGATAGACGCCCGCTGAAGCCACGTTCAGCGAAGGGCAGAGAACTAAGTAAGCCGCGCTATGGCCCCACTCACGAGCTTCACTGTCTCCTCAAGCCCAGAATATGGCTGTAGGACTATACGTCGACGTACGACACAGAGCCGATGGAGCAACACGGTTACACAGCCGTAGTACAGAAAATCAGCTAGAAAAAAAAAAAATAAGGCAACTAGGAAAACAAAACAGAGTAATCATACCGTGCTACCCCAAAGCAAAACCCCAAAGTAGAAAAAATCACAGTTCTCGCAGAAGAGCTATACCGCTGTGGGCACGGCGCGCGACACGTAGCGCTGCATGGAGCAACGCGACCGCGGTGGAATAGTCTGAGAGCGACAAAAACCAACTAAAACACACACAAAAGATATTCCTATGGCGCTTCAAAAGCACCAAAGTCTGAGAATATCCCCTAGTTTCGGCCAAAAAGACCCTTTGGAGTTGTAAAATGGTGCTAACCGACGCTGAAAGGTCCGGCCAGAAGACACCTGACACGTACGTGGCATAGAAAGAGACCTCGAAGATGGCGACCGTTGTGGCCGATGCCAGCGCACCTAGCGAGTGACGTCAAGTGAATGCCACCTATACATCTGGGTTTACAATGTTATGCTTCTGGCGGATACCTCAAGGATGTCCCTGTTGTCTGTGGTTATTTGTGACTTCAATATAGCTGCCACAAACAACCCCAGCATGACTGTGGTTATTTGTGACTTTAACAACGCAAAGCTTAGAGACGTCAGTCATGATTTTGTAGGTCTCTCTTCTTCGACATACCCAGTAGATGCTTTGCTCAGACCTGCCGTTAAAAGTATATAAAAATCCTTCGCAAACCAGCATCTCCCCACCTCTTTCAGTCCTGATGACTTGCATAGCGACTGCCAAAATAAACGCTTAGACCAGTTATTTTATAGCATTTGGCTGGTGTACGAACGTGCCCTCGTAACTAAAAGGATGTGGTTGACAAAGACGTTTTATAAACTTTATCTTGTAAGTCTTGAAAGTTCGTTCTGGACTTTCCGAAAACAAGATAAGCGAAATCTAAATAACAGAAGTTACAAAAAAGTCGCTCGCTTGCTGAACCGCTCAAACTGTTGGCCCGGCGAACATACAGCCTCCCGTGCACTGTCGGCCTAAAGGTGAATAGAGTATCGAAACCGGACAAAGGGTCGTGAACTATCCAAACAGGATACAACACAGCATGCATGTTTAGAAGAACAGCCTCCGACCTTTCCGAAACTCGGAAAGAACGCGGACAACAAGGCGGTGTTCAAACTTTTCTTGGAAGGGTTCTGAACTTCATATTTATACATACACGTTCCATCCCCTCCCCCTCCCCCTTTCCAATTCCTCTAAACTTTCCTAAAAAAAATGAACTAGAAAAAGAAAACCCAGTTTTCAACTAGATGCCCTAGCGACGAATGGCCCTATGACGAATTGCCCTACGCGGCAAATTGCCCTGCTACGAATTGCCCTGTTACGAATTGTCTTTCGACGAACTGCCCGCATCCCCGCGCGGTGGCCGAGTCCGGCCTCTGCGCTGTGTGATGCAGTGGGTGGCGCTCGTTTCTGTTCGGAGGTAGGAATAAAAATGCCGGTCCCCTTTTTCACGACGCTCGTTTCTATAGCTTGTTTTTCTTTTTTATCTCAAGTGACCTACAGTACCGCCTGTTCGAAATCGTCCTTTGCGGTGAGCGATTGAGAGTCAGGTTAGCATTTCATTTGGGTCAGCACTACACGTTCAATGGAGACCTCGGGTGGCGATGTAAATATGCATTGCTCCCCAAAGTGTGTCCAAGGGGCGCAATGACAATTGGAAAGGGTATTGAAGGCGCGCGACCGTCGGTTGGTAAAATACGTGCGTTAGATTCACTTATTCAGTCTAATCATTTTTGCCAACGTCTTTTATCTGTTTCGACAAATGACATGGTCGAGTCTATTGATAACCATAGCTAGATTGGACGTACGGAGTGTCCGGGCTTTAAATAAATTTGCTTCGTTTATGTGAATGAATAACTGTTTTCTCTTTTCCGTGCTCGGTGCTATGCAAAAATCGCTGAGATGTTATGGTAGCTCAGTGTGGCGGCGTTTTGCACGCTGACTCGCTATTGCATTCGCTGTGCACAATATGTGTTCGGATGGAATGTGCCAAATCGTATTTCCGATCCATATGATAGATTTACTTTGCTACAGTGTTAATTATGTTTTCCTGATTCTAACTGGTTCGTCCCTGATCTGAGCCTAAGTTCAAATTCGAAGGGCAGACAGACTTAGCGTCATAACAGCCGTAATGCGGAGGAAGAAATTAGTGCCATGAAAGAAAAACGAAAGGATACGAGGTGGCTCAGTGTTATAGAAGTGATGAGTGTGCAAAGGATGCCATCGTACGTGTTTTTTTTTTTTTTAATTCTCCGCATCGCTGGGAAACGCTCAAGGTACCAGCAAAGACAGCGAGCTGGCGTGAAATTTCCATCGAGCGGAAAACGAGTGTCATTTTTATTTCATCATGCGCTTTCATTTTGATATGGCTCAAAAGGGGCGCGAAATAGTAACAGGTAAGGCAACAAAATTTAGATATTAGGTCTGGAGCACCGCCATACTCAGCCGTGTTTGGGGCATCTCTTGCGAGTCAATACGGCAAAGGTATTGCGCGTCGAACTGTACGTGAGAGTTATCCATTTCAGCGAAACCTTGATTTCACAAAACTATTGTGGCTCGAGTCGTGGCTTCCAGTACTTGGAAGCCACGAGCGAGAAATAAATGACAGTTGATTTTGAAGGACAATCGCGACGTGGAAACCCATAAAAGAGAGTTCCAATAAGACGAGAGCTTCCCCTTCTCTTCAAGTGCGTGGGTTACGCTCTCAATCTGCACCTGTGGTAACACTGCAGGCTCCTAAAATCGCTTTAAAAACGTTCCTAATCGCAACAACTTTTTTTTTTTTTTTTGTCGAGGCGCTATTTTTTATTTTTTTTATTTTTAGAGCGCAGCTCTTAGGGGTCCGTTCCCGGCTTGAGCGGCGTCGCCGTCGCCGTCGCGTCGCTGTCGCCGTCGGCGTAACCAAGGTCATCCCAAGGTCACGTGACCCCCAAGGTCACGTGACCCCTCCAGCTCACGTGACCCCTCCCAAGGCCATCTCAAGGTCACGTGACCCCTCGAGGTCACGTGACCCCTCCCAAGGTCATCTCAAGGTCACGTGACCCCAAGACCCACGTGACCCTTTGAAGGTCACGTGACCCCCGTCACGTGACCACTCTGAGGTCACGTGACCCCCGAGGTCACGTGGTCTCCTCCCCAAGGTCACGTGATCCCCAAGGTCACGTGACCCCTCCCAAGGTCATCTCAAGGTCACGTGACCCCAAGGTGACCCCCCACGTGACCCCCAGGTCACGTGACCCCTCTGAGGTCACGTGACCCCCCGAGGTCACGTGACCCCCCTCCCCGAAGTCACGTGACACCCCCCCCCCCGAGGTCACGTGACCGCCCCCCCGGGGCATATTAAAGAATGAGGGGAGGAGGAGGGGTCTACCCTCCCCTCAGTACCCTTCACTCCTCCTCCTCAAGAGCTGCGCTCCAATTCGGCGTTACAGGGATTTGTAAACGGCTTTCACTTTTGTCTACCTTGATACCCCATCAGCGCAAAAACTACCATAAACTAAAAAAAAAAAAAAAATAGTGGGCGTACAACGACAACGCACCCACTGGGACCCGAGTCAAGGCAAGAACAACTAACTACTAAAAGGGGAAAAAATCATGTTCACATACACAGACAGAACGCCCCCATCGAAAGAAATGAATCATGCGCTTGTTCTGCCAGTCTCGTTGTGCGTCTGTCAAAAGCCACAAAGGAGGAAGACAATCAGCGCCTACACCACTCCCCTCCCCTCCCCCCCCCCCCACCCCCCCTCCCGCTTCTGGTCAAGAGATCCAACGAGTCAAAAGATCCAACGAGTCAAAAGGTCCAATAATGGATCTTTTGACTCGTTGGATCTTTTGACTCGCCAGATACGAGTCAAAAGATCCAATGTGGGTCAAAAGGTCCAACGAGTCAAGAGATCCAACGAGTCAAAAGATCCACGGCGAGTCAAGAGGTCCAACGAGTCAAAAGGTCCAACGAGTCAGAAGGTCCAATAATGGATCGTTTGACCCGGCAGACGCGAGTCAAGAGATCGCACGCGGGTCAAAAGGTCCATTTACTCGAAAACTGCCGCGTCATATGGCAAGGAGGTTAGGAAAGGCCCCTCACCTCTCCTGCCCTAGACGCGGCCCTCGGGGAGGCATTGTACTATAAAATTCAGAAAACAATTTTGACTAAAACCCGTTTTCACCTCAAGTAAAAAAAAAAAAGTCCGGCTTCTCGCGGAACACTGCTGACTTCCGCATTCATGTAGGGAATTAAGATATACGTGAGTGAATTGTAGGTTACATATATGTTATCTTATTAAGACGTTCACGTTCCAAACGTCAAAAGCATCGCTTTTTCCTCCGACAACCAAATCTCGTAAAAACTACTTCGCGCCGCGTATGAATAATGCGCAAAGCTTGCTTTTTCTTGGAGTGAAAATGGGTATAGGTGCCTTAATTTTTGTTACCAAAAAAAAGTTAAAGGCATTTAAATTTGACGCGCCGTTTAACTCCTCACCATTTCCCGGTTTGCGTACGGAAAACGTTCCCGAGCCAGGGGGCAGAGTGTAGGTTGTGATAGGGTGTGTTTTTGTTTGCTAACTAGTTCGTACAAGAAGGCCGATACAGAGTGCGTGTATATTTTTTAATGAAAAATGATTTGGTCGATTTTGTCTGTTCGTTACAAAAAAAGGCCCCACCACGACCATGAAAGATGACGCCCTTCGTACGTTTTTGAAACGCGATTGTGTCGCGTTCACGCTTGCTAGAAATATGTGCTAAAGAGCACCTCGTAGGTGATGTATGACTTGCTAGAAATGTGTTTCTCTTGTGCGAAAAACTAGTTAAATGAGCGAAGCAAAAAAAAAGAAAAAAAAACGACGGTCGTGCGTGTTTGAGGTCTGAATCTATTCTTTCAGACACTTCATTTGACAGACATGTTCGTCGCTGTTAAGGTTTCATTGTACAACCAACTACGAGATTCCCTGCTTGAAATTTTATCATTACACAAGAAAAATGACAGAAATAAACTGAAGATGATGAACCGTACGCAGTCAACGCAAATCTCAGTGGTGTTTGTGGATATTGAGGCATCGCGATGCTTGTCAGCCATCCAAAGGGCGACATATTTCTAAACCGCAAATGAGCAATTTAGCCGGGGCCGTACGACGTTGTACTCTGTTTCACCTTGAAGGCTGGTTCACACTGTTGCGACCGACTACGACCAAGTCTGACGGAACAAGTTTTGAAGCCCCCCTTACGACCACACCGCGCAGCTGCAATGGCGGCCGTAAGCGGCCTAAAACTTCGTTGCCATAGCAACCCGTAAAAGAGATTAACGACGCGAACCGTTGCAGGCGCACACTGTCGGACTCATGCATGTGAGTGAACCAGACAACGCATCCGATCCTTCGCCGAGAGTGTGTCACGTGACCTTCCGGTTCGGCGCGGCGTCGCGCGGAGCGAGATGTCCCATGACGCTCCCGACTTCTAGCATAGGCTGCGGTCAATCCTTCGGTGAAACGGAGTATAGCCTTGGGTCTTTATGTGCACCACGCAGTAGTGGTTACTAGGGAGCCTTCATGTGCGCACATGAAGGCACCCTAGTGGTTACCATGAACGCACGCCGATGATGGTTCTCCGTACAGCGTGGTGCCAGTTAGCAGTCATGCTGCACTGGCCCTTTTGGCAATATACTGTGACCCTCTGGATGGCTGTCAAACATTATGCTGTCCAAATATAAAGCCATAAATGTTCTGCTTGTTCCGCTCATGCTGCGTATACACGTCTTGTAATTAAGTCACCGACCAACTGTTCGTTGTTTTCTAAATTCAAGAAACAACCTGCGTCCCCGCGACCTTACAGCAGGCGCAACTCTCTGGAAATTTCTTCGATAATCAAGCATTGCCGACGAAGAAATGGCTTGGTTACTAGCCCATTGAAATGGAAAACGCACAAACGCCGTGACACAGCCAGCCATTCAGGATCCCGAAACCTCTCGTCCCCGAGGCCACTGCATCATCTTCTCCCATCTGCCTCTTTTTTGTTGCTTTATTATTAGACGCGGGATCCCACCCCGCTGCAGTGCAGTGACCATCACGCCCCTCCTTGTCACCAGAAAACCTTCATCAATCGTAGTTTTGCTTTTCTTTCTTTCCTATACTCTTCCAAAAAAATACTTCCTCCTCTTTCCCGTCAAGAGTCAAGAGGTCCAACGAGTCAAACGGTCCAATAATGGATCTTTTGACTCGTTGGATCTTTTGACTCGCCAGATACGAGTCAAAAGATCCAATGTGGGTCAAAAGGTCCAACGAGTCAAGAGATCCAACGAGTCAAAAGATCCACGGCGAGTCAAGAGGTCCAACGAGTCAAAAGGTCCAACGAGTCAGAAGGTCCAATAATGGATCTTTTTACCCGTTGGATCTTTTGACTCGATGGACCTCTTGACTCGGAATCCCCCCCCTCCCCCCCCCAGCACCCCTAAAAAGAAGAAAAGAAAGGTTTCTTGGGCGCGCGCGCGGTCGCCCAAGCGATGACCTTGGAAGGGTATGCGATTGTAGCACGTTTGTCCCCCGGTTGTGCCCCTGTCTCAAATGCCACGGTCCGTTTCTCCCAAGTGCCCGTATAAAGGCCCGTTCACACTCTTGCGACCGAGTACGACTGAGAGAGACGAGATCTCTTACAACTTCTTAAATGTTTCTAGAATGAGGGAACACACCAACGAGGTAGAGGGGCTTAGAGCGATAAACCGGGGTTCCGGTCTGCACTCAAAAGTGACCCCCATAAGGCGGCTGCCATTGTACGCAAATTTGACCACTCGTCACATGACCGAACCAAACGCGTGACGTCACAGGAAAGATGGCAGCGTCCATGCAGAGGCTAGCCCCAGCTGGGCCGGAGCTTGTCGGATGCTTTGTTGGTTGTCGTTCGTCTCGGCGAGTTGATTTCAGGCGCAGAAGCCGTTATATGTGGCCGGTCGACAAAGACTTCAGAGTTCAGCGTGTTGTCTGACGTAGGTACAAGGTGAAAATACGGAGGTACGGTGTGCATTTCGCTGGTGACCGACGGCGATATTGCCACGGAAGAGACAATCTGCCCTACGTTGCTCGCACCTCGGATTGATTCGGATACCGCTAAGATAAAATTTAAGGCGACGTTTCTGTGCTCTCGTTGACCGTCGGAACCTTCGAGATCTGCAGTACAGCGTGTGCAATGTATGGATACACTATAGTTTAGCGACGGAAATTTTGTGAGTCGTGCTTGGCAGTGTGCAATCGTGGTGTCGCTTCGTTCAAATGCCCGAAGGCTCACTTTGGTTGTGCGGTGTACCGCAGAGCTGCCTTGCCGCTTGTAGTTCCCGTGCCGTGCTAAGTGATACTGTGCTGCTTCCCAAATTGTTTCGGCGTAGACGTGCTCTTTTACGGAGCACAGGTGTGCGGCGCGCCGAAGAGCTGCCTTCAAGCTGGTAGTTCCTGTGCCGTGCTTTAGGTGATGCTGTGCTGCCTACTAAATTGTTCTGGCGTAGACGTGCACCTTCACTGAGCACAGGTGTTGCAGTTGGTATTGAGTCCGCTGGTCTGTTGCACGTTTCGTCGACACCAAAGTTTCAACACTCGTTACGCGAATGGCAAGCTGTGTGAACAGTTCATCGCGCGCGTTACCTACCCAGTCCACCTATTCACGCCGCTTTGCGACGGCAGTCTGCAGCGGCTCATTACCAGAAAAGTGGTCTCACATCGATTTCAGTTCAGCTCGTCCACGGCAGTCGCCAGACCTCGAAGGAGAGCATTTATTCGGACAGAATGCCACTAACGCAGTGCAGCTTCTTTATTGGTCAGGATAGACTCTTTTCTGTCTGTTTTGTTATATTGTCTCGGATGCTTGCTCCAGTCCTATTTTATATCAATATTTACTATTCTGGAAAGTTCCAGGCCAAGCTCAGCTGTCCTTGTATGTTCTGGTGGAGGTGCTGCGCACTTTACCCATAGCCCTTTATTCTGTTTCTACCCTGGCGGCTCCTCAGCCGAGTTGCCCGATAACAAGACATGGGTGGCACATTATCCCGAGTCTTAAACCCCCGGCGAGCCGTGAACCAAGTCCTATCCCGAGCCCGGAAGCAAAATTGCAAGACGAGCGAGTACCACAAGGGCGAAACTCGGAAATACACCACGAAGAACTTGAAATCCAAGCCAGGCGCTGCTACCAGCAAGAACCAACGGAATTAGGTCTTTTGCCAGAAAAACCGAAGCTGACTAAGCCAACAATGACAACCCTGTCGCAGCAAACCACGTTCGCTCGCACCATCGTTTGCATGCCCGTCGCACCTTGCACTCCGATGCCCTTTCACGCAAGGTGCACAAGACGTCGAAGGCTGGATTGAACAATATGACCGTGTCGCCCGCCACAGTGGGTAGATGGACAACCAGCTCCTGCAGAACCTATACTTCTCGTGGAAGAAACTGTGAGGCACTGGTTTGAGAACCACGAATCCTCCTTAACGTCGTGGGAACTTTGCAAAACCGAGCTGAAGTGCATGTTCATTAGCCAACATTGACAAGAGAGAGCCGAATTCCCGATTCTGTCCAGGACACGGCCCCAACGAGAGCGTCACCACCTTCGTGGAGGATGTTTTGCTTCTGATCGAGCACCCACGCCAACCCTGATGCTACAGAAGACAAGAAGCTAAGAATCCCATGTTCCTCACGTGAGGGACACCTTCAGCAGCCTTGTCCGCAACCCCACGACAACAGTCGAAGGGTTCATATCAATGCTGCTTTCAACATTGAATGCACACTGCAGGCCCGAGCACGTCACTATAAAAACTCCCCAGCGTCGCGACACTCAAGTCGTCCAGCTGCAACTTCGACGCCAGCCCCCCAGGCATCCGTGACATCATTCACAACGGTGTCCGGGAGGAGATAAGGAAGCTAGTTCGTGCCATCAGTTGCCCGGCTTTTATTTTGATCGCCGAGATTTTTTCAGAAGTTTGACAGGCTCTTCAACTGGAGACTTCTTCGAGCGAAGCGGCGTCTGACGAAACGAGGGCGACTTATGCCACAAAGTCACGACCACCAGCGGCTACTTGTTACTATTCAATGCCAATTCAACGAAATATATCCCAATGCCGAAGCATTCCCGATATCGAGAAGAACCAGTGTAGGTCCGCGCTGAACAAAGTACACCGAGGAAGACGGAGGTACTGCGAATGGCCGACCGAAAACCACTCTGCTACCACTGCATGAGGTCGACCTTGTCTACTGGAGGTGCCCATACCAATGAATTGGCTTGCGAGGGTTCGTGCCGAACGACCCTCGACCACGTCTTGACGAGCGTCCGGGGAAGAATGAGGATTATCTTCGGCGGTCTTTGTCCCTGGTGCCGACATTACCCCTAAGCTCGTGATCTACTTTATCTGGACGACAAAGCACGACAAAGCAGGTGAGCGGCAATGCAAGGAGAGTTGATCTGGTGTCGGTTGTCGCCCAAGGACACTACCTAATAATTTGCTGACACTAATTATCTGTGTCCACGCCATGAAGCACACAATTTCCAACTTCGAGGGAGAATGCCGCTCAGTGACCTTAATGGTTGGTTTCTCTCAAAAGTGGACTGCAAGCGTCACGAGACTTCACTTTGCCACACAAGACTTGCACAAGCTGCAGTGGTCGTGGGATGCACAATAAATCTCCATTACGAAATGGAATTGAAATGGCTTGGATTGCAAACATTGTTGCCAGCTATCAAGTCAACGGTACAGCAAAAGGCACAGCCATATAACCAATACATGCCCAAGCTTGCTGCATTAATGCAGAAAACTACCAGGAAGATTTTGCGGATTAGAAGCCAGCCCTGCAGCTTCAGTGCATCAGATGTCAGTAGGCGCACATGACGTATGATTACAAGACGGCATCAGTCGGTTAAAGTTGCTACTCGACCTAACTGAACACCGACGTGCCAGGAGCGTCATCCCACAACAAGGTCCACAGGTATTACGGTTGCGTTTGAGACGTTTTGTGTGTTGTCCCCTTGTTCGTCAATCGTCTCCGGTTTTCAAAAATGTGTAACACCAACCAGCTTGCCTGCCTACTTACTTTATCTATGATTGAACGCTGTGGGGATTGTGATCCCTCAACATTCTGTCGCGTCAGCGTTTTGGCGCGCCGTGGCGGCCGCGCTGGCGTAGCGAGCTTACCACTGTGAGTGGCTTCCTCCTCTCCCCCTTGGGGCGATCTCCGTAACGAACCCCCGCACAAAGGAGATCGACGTGTCGCTCCTTGATTGGCCACTTCGCCCCCGCCGTTATCTTAAAACCAGCGGACAGCAGTCTCGCTTCTGCCTTCTTCCTGGGATTCGGCGGCGGCGACAACGGGGACCCTTCCGGCGCACCGGTGAGCGTTTACCCCGTACTTTGTACTTTGTGAACGACCGTTCGGCCGTGGGCGATCTCCACACCGACGGCGTTCACCAGTTTGTAGCCGCTGTTTTGTTGTTATTTTGTTTCATTGTAAATAAACAGTTTATCACCGTTACCAACGTGACTGGTGTCTGTTTGCGCTCAACGAGCAGCATGCCACGCGAGTACGAACCCGCTTCGCGGTAGAGCGTCTCGCCGCGAACGTGGAACTCCCAAAGGCAGTGGCCCTAAGGAGAACCACAATTTGGCGCCCAACAAAAGGGCTGACGACCAGAACCCTGGTACGTCTGTGTGTGGCGACTGCTGCCGAGTGACGAGTCCTCGCGCAACCAGCGCTTACCGTGACGATGCAGACCGACTTCTCTGATTTGCTCACGCTGGCGACCGCGGCCGACACATTCGCGCAGCCCCCACTTCAACGGGAAGCCGAAATGCCAACCCTCCAACGAGAAGCGCCCTACGGCGCACCCCTGGAGCCGAGCGTGGTTCTGACGTCATTGCGAACGGGCGCCATCGCTCCCGGATCTTCCCTGAACACGCGTGCTCCGCCGCCGGCACAAAGCGAAGCCTATCGGTCTCCCCACGGAAAAACCGCTGCGGCGCCTCATCACACCTTGCTCGAAAACGCGGCACGTGTGATTGAGAGTCTGACAGGTGCGCTGCGAACGACAACACTCGCACCACAGGCCCAACGACCTCCGGTCCGAATTCCCGTCCCGACTTATCGGGGTTACGCAGACAAAGCGAGCGCTACGGACTTCCTTGACGATTTACGGAAGTACCAACGCGCGATGGGAATGTCCGATCGTGAAATACTTGAGCGCATTCTGCCAATCGCGCTCGTCGACGAAGCCGCCCGCTGGTTCCGACTTGTCGGTGACCAACCCGCCGGAACGCTCGATCAGTTCCGAGAGGCGTTCCGCCGCGAATTCCTTCCCGCCGACTACGAGAGAAGGATGCGGCGGGAGCTCGAACAGCGAACCCAGCATCCGGACGAGTCCCTGCTGGAGTTCGTACGAGCCATGCAAGAGCTCTTCGAGCTCGCGGAACCCTCAGCTCCCAATGCAGAGCGAGTGGAACGCGTCATACGCCAAAGCCATCCGACTTTCGCTGCGTATCTTCGAGGCAGCCGTTTCCGCGATCTGAACGAGCTCGCCTCCGAGGCCCGGCGCCTTCAGGGAGACATTCTCGCTGCCCGTGCGTACCGGCCTCCGCCTCCAGCGTCAGCGGCCCTCGAACCGCGCTGCGCGTGGAGCGGGGACACGCCATCTCGAACACCGAGGCGCTACGATTCCGCAAACTATGCGGAAGATCGGGGCCGAGACACGTACGCAATCTCAGATCGTGCGCTCGACCCGTACTCCTACGGTAGACGAACAAGCCGGCCAACGCCGCAGTTCAGAACCACCGACTCGCGCCCCAACGAGGCAGCGAGGCAGGAAGAAACGAGGATCCCTCAATCTCAGCGAGCCAATGCACGCTACGACAGAGCCGGCGAAAACCAAAACGCACGGCGGAACCCCCAGCGAGGCGACGACAGAAGATGTTTTCGGTGCAATCGCCCCGGTCATCTCGCTCGCCAGGGCCCGGAGCGGCCGAACACGGAATCGCACCCTGCGGGAAACGTGCAAAGCCACCGGTAAACGGCCCTTGGACGGACGGACCGGTGGCTAACAAAGAATCAGAGGGTTCCATGGCCACTCTTTTGCCGACCGCCTACAGAATAGGCTTCCCGACCGGCACGCCGGCCCCGTTCATTTCTGTGACGATCGCCGGCAAGCCATTCAAGGCACTCCTCGACACCGGAGCAAGCGCTTCGATGTTCGGCGACGAAGTGTTGACTCACCTCCGACAGAATTCTGTCCGACTCCGAGAATGCAACACTGCCTTTCGCCTAGCCTGCGGAACCGCCCTTTCGGCTGGTACCGCGCGGCTGGTCGCGAGATGGGAGAATCGAGTAAGACGACAACGCTTCGTTCATCTCCCTGGCCTATCGGTGCCCATTATTTTGGGCAGAGACTTCCTTGCCAAAACAGGCATTGTAATCGACGTCAGCAGCGCAGGCTATCGGGAGGGCACGTTTGCACCCCTGAAACCCTTCTGCGAACCCCCGGCCGTACCGCCAACGCCACCATTGGCGCACGCGACGAGCCGTCGAGAGGAAGCGAGGGACTCCCTAAACCGGGTCATTGACCCCAAGACACCGAGTCCAGCGCCGATGGCAGCGAGCGCCGCCCCCATCGGGGAAATGACGCACCCACTGCTCACGCAATCATGCAGCGTGTCAGGGCGAGAAAAAGCCCGACTGTCGTCGTTGTTGCGCCGCTATGACGCAATGTTCACGGACCGACCGGGCTGCACAAACGAAGTGCGACATCGCATTGACACCGGCGACGAACTGCCAAGAAGGCAGAACGCGCGACCCGTAAGCTTGGCTAAACGAAAAGCCATCGACCGTGCCCTGGACGAAATGATCGACACCGGAGTTGTCCGGCGATCTAACAGCCCCTGGGCATTCCCCGTGGTGCTGGTCCCGAAGAAAGACGGCAGCTCACGTCTTTGCGTGGACTACCGCCGTCTGAACGACGTCACACGAAAGGACGCCTACCCGCTACCGAGCATCGACTCGATTCTGTCCAATTTGGGCAGTGCGCGGTACTTCACCACCCTGGACGCTAGCCGAGGCTACCTCCAGGTTCGGATGGAGCCAGGTGACGAGGCAAAAACAGCCTTCTGTTGTCACCGCGGGCTTTTCGAATTCACACGAATGCCCTTCGGTCTGTGCGGAGCGCCAATGACGTTCCAGCGATTGATCGACCGAGTACTGGGAGAAGCCAAATGGAAACACGCAATGGCCTATCTCGACGACATTGTCGTCTACTCCAACACCTTCGAAGATCACCTACGTCATCTCGAGGACGTACTCGACCGGCTAAAAGCCGCGGGAATGACCCTGAATCCCGAAAAGGCTCAAATAGCCGAAACCCGCATCGCCTTGCTCGGGTTCGAACTGGATCGCGGGCGCCTTGCGCCACATCCCGACAAACTACAGGCAATCCTGGAGTTTCCTGCGCCAACCGACGTGAGCTCCCTCCGTCGCTACTTGGGAATGGTGAACTTCTATCGCCAATTCATCCCAAACTGCGCGACGCTTCAAGCACCACTGACACGCCTATTGCGAAAGTCCGTGAGTTGGAGCTGGGGTCCCGAGGAGGAAGCGGCCTTTCGCCGCACCTCCCGAGCGCTCGCGGACACAGCTGAACTCAAGCTACCCGACTTGAACAAGCCCTTTCTGATCCAAACAGATGCCAGCAATCTGGGCTTGGGCGCGGTCCTGCTTCAACAGCACGAAGGTGTACTCCGACCGGTGGCCTTCGCCAGCCGCTCGTTGACGCCAGCTGAAAGGAACTACAGCACATGCGAACAAGAGTGCTTGGCCATCGTCTTTGCACTCCGGCGTTTCGACATTTATGTCGACGGGACCACTTTCGTGATCGAAACAGATCACCAAAGCCTAATATGGCTCTCCCGACTTCGCGAACCCGCTGGTCGCTTGGCAAGATGGGCTTTGATGCTGCAAAAATACGACTACGTCGTGCGGTACCGGAAAGGCAGCACAAACGTGGTGGCGGACGCATTGTCACGAGCCCCCGTAGACTGCACACAAATTTCCGCAAAGACCCAGGCCGAGCCAACGACATCCACATTGTCAGGCGAAGCCGTGACTCAGTCCCAAAGGGAGGCAGCAGATCTGACCACCCCGGACGAGACGATCAACCACCTAGACGCAGTGAGCGCCGTGGGAATCGTGTTCAGCAAAGAAGAGCTTCTGAAAGCCCAGCAGAATGATCCGTTTTGTCGAAAGCTGATCGACGGACTCGCGGAAGAGTCGGACGCCGTGGAGGCGGGCGGTGCAACCGCCGGGCGCAACACTACTGGTATTGTAGTAGGCGCCGAGTGCCGGGACGTATCTGGTATTGGTGCGGGCACGGAGGATTCATATCTGCTGAGCAATGACGGGCTCTTGCTGAGGTACATACCCTCCGAGAACGACTCCGACGAGGCGTTCAAGGTAGTGGTACCCCGCAGTCTGAGAAACGCAGTTTTACGCTACTATCACGACTCGCACTTGGCCGGACACGCGAGCGGCTCCAAGACTTACTCAAAGTTATGTCGCATCGCCACCTGGCCGGGCATGAAACGGGACGTTTTCCGTTATGCCCGCACCTGCCACTCTTGCCAAAGCTTCAAACCGAGAGGCGGCAAACCGCCGGGCCTAATGCAACCGATTCCGAGCCAGCAATCATGGTCTCTGGCAGCCTGCGACGTGGTCGGCCCCCTACCGAGGAGCCCTAAAGGACACCAGTATCTGCTGGTTGTAACTGACCACTTCAGCAAATGGACGGAACTTTTTCCACTCCGTAAGCTGACAGCCCGAGCGATCACGGAGAAGCTCATGGAGGTTTTCACCCGTTTTGGATTCCCCGAAGCTCTTTTGACTGATCGAGCGAGCTACTTCGTCGGGAAGGTATTCGTGGACGCGTGCAAGGCCCTTGGCATAAAGCACAAAACAACCACGCCGTACCACCCGCAGTCGAACATCACGGAGCGATGTAACAGAAACATCAAACCAATGCTGGCCGCCTTCGCGGAAAGGCACCGTGACTGGGACGCATTTATCCCCGAGATTGGGTTCGCACTTCGGACCACTCTCAACCGTTCGACGGGCTTCACCCCCGCTTTCCTCACATTCGGGAGAGAGCTTCCGAACCCCATGGACCGTGTCCTAGGGGCGAGCGCCGGGGTGGACAACGCGCAGCCGACGCAAACGGACCACGCGCGGCAGCTACAAACTCGGATGACGGAAGCCTTCTCGGAGGCGCGTCGCAATCTCGGGGTAGCGCGAGCGAAACAAAAAGCTCAGTACGACCGCTCGCATCGAGATCTCCGCTACAAAGTGGGCGATCTCGTCCTCAGACGCAACCATGTTCTGAGTGATGCCAGCAAAGGCTTCTCGGCCGCTTTGGCTCCGAAGTGGTGTGGCCCGTACCGAGTGCAGGAACTTCTCTCCCCACTCGTCTACAAGCTGACAAACTTGCAATCAAGAAAAGTCGGTGGGCCGGTACATGTGTGCGATCTGAAACCCCACCATGGGAGGGAAAACGGGGCCAACGAGCAAACTCAGCCCCCGCAAAAACATGCACCCGCAGCGCGAGATAACGCCGACGATGAACAACAGGCGTCTCGCTACAATCTGCGTAGACGGAGGAACTATTATCCGAAGTTTTCGTAGAGGCAGCCCCATTAAGTGGCGAAATGTCACATTAAGGGAAGTGCAAAGCACAATACACCTGCTGCCTTCGCGAACGCGCCAGACACCATTGTTTACTGGCAAGCAGTGACCTACATACGTCACCTCAGCGTTCGCTCCCGGATCAACCCGTAGGGGAATCCCCCGAATACGGCTTCCGAGGGAAAGGGTACGCGTAACTGCCATTGGTCAGTTATTGCCACCTACGCTCACGTGGGCCACATGTCAACGCAAGAGCGCGGTGCGAGCGTCGTCACAAGCGGTCGGAGACCAAGTGGTCATTCTACCGCAGTACGTTCCGCACCTACGAAGAGGACCTCCAGCCTTTGCTTCGCGTCGTTCGTGAGCTGCTGCTTTCTCCTGGCTACGGCAGTTCAGCGGCGTCCAGGGACCACGGCTGGGCGTGACTCGTCAGGCGGCCCCGCTACCCAGCCGGCCGCGAACCAAACCAGCAACCCGTCGTTTTCGTGGGCCGTCGGGATCGACTTCAGGCCAGGGGCGGCCCGCTCATCATCTTCGGGACCCGCGCCGCGGTCGGAAAGCTCGCCGACCAGGGACCAGCTGTTCCCGTTCGTCCCGTAACAAGTCCCAAGGGCCCCAGGGACCTGGCGCAGTTCGCCCAGCAGGGCTCGTAGGGCACGCACTACATCGGCAGTCGAGGGACAATCTACCGGGACCTGGCCGTCCGGAACGTGCTCGTCGATGAACACGGCTGCTACAAGGTCGCCGACTTCGGCCTCTCCAGGAGCACTATGGCCTCCGAGACGGACCTCTACCACCAGTGTCCAAGTGCGCCCTCCCGGTGCGGTGGATGGCTCCGGAGTGCGTGCAACTCCTGGTTTCCCCTTCAAGTCCGACGCCTGAGCGTTCGGCGGACTACTGCTGTGGGACATCGTCACTTTGGGCTCGATGCCCTACCCCGTCCTGGGCGCTCAGGAGGTGACCCGCCACGTGCGCGACCGTCACGGGATGACGCAGCCGACCGATGCCGCTGGGAGCTGTGCCGCTGGTGAGCGACCGCTGGACGAACTTTTGAACCATGAACGTATGAGCCGGGCTGTTTTTTTCCCGTGTGGTTGCAGCCGCTGGCGGCCTTTTTCTTTTTTTATTATTTTAGTCTTGTTGTTTGTGTTGGTCCACCCGTTTGCGGGTGACTATTGGCTAAGGAGGGGGGAGTGTGGGGATTGTGATCCCTCAACATTCTGTCGCGTCAGCGTTTTGGCGCGCCGTGGCGGCCGCGCTGGCGTAGCGAGAGGTGGCGCTGCTTACCACTGTGAGTGGCTTCCTCCTCTCCCCCTTGGGGCGATCTCCGTAACGAACCCCCGCACAAAGGAGATCGACGTGTCGCTCCTTGATTGGCCACTTCGCCCCCGCCGTTATCTTAAAACCAGCGGACAGCAGTCTCGCTTCTGCCTTCTTCCTGGGATTCGGCGGCGGCGACAACGGGGACCCTTCCGGCGCACCGGTGAGCGTTTACCCCGTACTTTGTACTTTGTGAACGACCGTTCGGCCGTGGGCGATCTCCACACCGACGGCGTTCACCAGTTTATAGCCGCTGTTTTGTTGTTATTTTGTTTCATTGTAAATAAACAGTTTATCACCGTTACCAACGTGACTGGTGTCTGTTTGCGCTCAACGAGCAGCATGCCACGCGAGTACGAACCCGCTTCGCGGTAGAGCGTCTCGCCGCGAACGTGGAACTCCCAAAGGCAGTGGCCCTAAGGAGAACCACAACGCCTGACAGGAGACTGTCGCAGAAAGAACTCGTTCTAGAACCATTAACTAAGAATCAACAATCATGTAATGCAGTGGAAATAAATATTGGATACACTTACCAGATAAACCTATTTCCGCTTGCCTTTATGCCTTGAGAGTTTATACACCAAGAATTGTGTTCACCACACGCGCAGGTCCTTTTGAGGACACTCGCATCTCTGACCCTTCAATATTAATTGATGGGACATACCAGACTGGCAGACTTGTTGCATTGGGCTGCACTCATTCCACTTTTCCTGAACACACCTCTGAGCATATCCTTTAATCGTATGTGTTGATGCATTGTTATATAGCAGGACACTTCCTATACGTAGACCCTTTGCAGAAACCCATCAAGCAACACAACTGTTGCCATTTTTTTTCGGCATAAAGCACACAAATGGGCCCCAGTTCACGTCAAATGCTAATGCAGCATTCGAGTCCAATGGGCGCTGAGCCGAGCTCACAGTGATGGCGGACGTAACATTCTTGTCGAACAAATGACCAAAGTATGAAAGCCTGGGGTAATTAGAGTAGTAGCTACTGTAATTTGTTTCATCACAATTTGGCAAACAACAAAGGCTACAGTCTCGGTGAGCCAATATGAACGTTGGAGAGAGGCACATGACAACATGTCATTCAGAGTGCTCGTCTGCACAGATTTGTCACACACCTTCGCTCTGTCTCTCTGATTGGCTCGAAGGGGCTGTGGCGGTTGTCTTTTTCCAGGTTACAATGATACGAAGTATAGACAACCCACACTTTTCAAAAAAAGGCTATGAAGAGACCGAAAGGAATGGTCAACATTTTTCAACAAGACTGCTCTCCAGGCAAGGGATGAACACAAATATGAATCATCTTACCCAAATAATTAGACCAAGTAATTAATTGACTGACTAATACAATGCAGTTTTGATGAAAAAAAGCATTGCTGCAATAAATCCTACGAAAGAGAAAAAGGTGCAGTTAATCTATGCATACACCAAAACAGTTGTTGTTATTGCAAGTCGAATAGCTTTGAAGCAGGTGCCTGCAGCGATTTATTCATCCCCACACTCAATAAAACGTCATCCTCGTAGCTGAAAATAAGTGTGCACTTTGCACTCACCAAAAAAGGAAGAAAGGCGATCGAATGTAGAATCGCCGATTAGCACAAAGGGCGCAGGAGCTTCCTCGCTAAAAGTTGCTATGGTTATTCGGTGACGCAGGCCTGAAACAACTTCTCCTAGGCCCTAACGCGACGTATACCTTTCGCGTCGATTCATAGCCATTTCAATGTTCAAACAAAGCTAAGAGAACGCGAAAATTTCATGCTAAAAGCACTCACAGTTCTATCGATCCTCGAACACATCCCGGAATCTGAGCACCGGTACGGCTATACGGCTGATGCTGTCTCACAGGTGTTAATATCCATATGATCCAGAGCGATCTTGCGCAAAAAGGGTATAAAGTCTCATTCCTTCATATTTTCACAATATACCTGCGTCAGCGAGCACGAAAAAGCCCGAAATCGTCGGAAAGCCGCTGCACATCACGGCTGCCGCGCACCGAACATACTCGCATGCGCCAGCTCTGGGCGCTGCCATCTTACCTGCGACGTCACGGCTCTTGTGAGGTCACGTGACGAGTGGTCACATTTGCGTAAAACATGGCGGCAACCGGGGGGGTGCCACTTCGGAACTTCCGGTTTATCACTCTAAGCCCCTCTACCTCGTTGGAACACACTGACATTGTGGCGCCATTTATGCGGTGACCCTAGAACTGCATTTCACAAAAGCGAAGGTTTTGCGGGATTTCCGAGGTCAAATGTGCGTAATACCCATAGAAAGGCTCGTTTATAACATTGACAAAAGTGTTTCGAGCCAAAAAAGAAAGGATATTGCGCAAGAAATAAAAAAAAAAAAAAAAATATGCCGGACCGCCGAGTTTACACTGCTTCCCAATAGATGGCGCCAGTGTGTTCTCTGGTTTAAGAAGTTTTAAGGAACCCAGGTTTAAGAGGTCGCAAGCAGTCGCAAGAGTGTGAACGGGCCTTTACCTTCCCGAGTATCAACTCCGCAGTGATTCTGAATCATGCCGATGCTTTCCAACGTTGCAAAACTGTTAGACGAATATTTGCACAGAAGTATACACTGTTCGCAGAACTATCTACGGCGCTAAAATTCAAAAGCGCCGTGTTGGATTCGGGAACTCGTATGGTTTAGCTCATTGTTGGAACATTCTTATTCGCTCGATGAACTCCACAAAACGTGTAAATATTAGAATGAACTTTCCAGAGAACGATAGTTGTTGTCGGGGTTCCAGGCGACCGGACAGGTCGCAATTATTGGCTGATTAAAAATTTTATTTCATAATCACAATCGTATCATCAAGGGCACGCCATTTCCTCATCACTTCTTCTACGAAAAGAGTTGCTGTATTCGTAGCACACACAGACGGAAACGGTTGAGACTGTGCCCAAATAATATCTTCTTTTGGCAGGTACTGCGCAGCGATTACACACAATGCCTCTAACATAAACATGCTGCTCCACATGTCTATTCACAAGATGCAATACATCGCTCTCCCAACTTTGTTGAAATGGGAATGAAAGCGCGTAACCGTCACTTTTTTGAAGTTCTACTTAGAGGTGAAGTGTTTACCGTAAAAAGTCGTTAATTATTTATTTTTTTCCGTTCCACTACAAAGCTCGATTCACTTAAATTTTTGTTTTTATATCGTCTCTACAGCGCTTTTACGTCGGTACTTTCGTGTTAGAGGACATCAGATAATGTGTGAAAAAAAACAACAAAAAAACGGTAGGATCGATGCTGCATAGCCTTTTTTTTTTGTGGACATCAAGAAAAAAAAAGATAGTAGTTGTCTTCACTTCGCACTGCATGTTTTAGCACGGAAGTTCCTATTTGGTTATGATGTCTTTATTTTCTTAAAAATTGTATACATTAATTTAAATTACCGAATTACAAAAACGTCGAAATTGTATAATTGCTTTTCTTTGGGAAGCCATGACGACAGCGACACTCGTGTTCCCTCGTGGTTTTCGCCAGCATTTCTACGATGAATTGCCAGGATCGCGAGATGCAACAGCGTGACACTCCGTCTTCTGTGACGTCATTTGTTGCACTTCGGGACCACTTTTGATGTATGGCCAGCATAGGACGCTAAACACACCAGTCGGAGACGCGCTGCAGGCGCAATAGTACTGCTCCTAAAAGTAGCTGTCACGTGCTTTGCTCCGCGACTGTGATTCCCTCACAGCAGCTCTGACTGAGGGTTGCCAAATTACGGTGAAACGGAGTATAGACAAAACAGACCGGAAACGAGCTGCCAGCATACGATAGTCAAACTCCAACAAAAATTATTAGTTTCTTCCCAAGCTGGACGACATTTTCCGGGCATCTTTAGAGCTGCGAAGTTCAAAATCACACGTACTCATAAGATTTTTTTTTTCTCGCGTGTTTGTGATTTTTATGATGTCCTGCAAGCAAGAAAAAATATATATGGTGAAGTCACTCCGAGGGGGTACCGATAACTGCGAGCCACGAACATGAAGGATTCGCTAACATCCGTAAGGAGTGTGAACGGTAAATCGTCACGCAAACATATTCTCACAAGCTGCAAATATTTATTTGGCTTAGCAAGTAGAATATACTAACGACATGTGATTATTGTACACAAGATACCATTTCTCGGTTCTTCAAAACCATTTCCCTAGTCTGAACGGTCGCGCTACGGGCCGCGGCTAGCCGTGCCCTCGATAGACTACGGAGCTGCGTTGTGTCGTCTGCTACTGTACCGCCAACAGGAGAGCGATAGCTCTGTGTGCTCCACAGATGCGTGTTGCGGTATAACTCTGTACGTCTGTCCTAGAAGAAGACAAAAATATAGGCTCTGTGACCCCCTCCGAAAATAACAAAAACAAACAGAAGTATACTCGTTTAGACTGAAAGGTTTACAAAATAGTGACCAGACATTGGAAAAGCATATGTCACAGAACTTGGTTTTTGAAATGGCATCATTGTTTCGAGCAAGAAATCACCTGCTCACCACTGGGACGATGAAATCGTCACTATTTATTGCGTCAGGTATATTTGCGCTCATGGAGAAAAATCTGAACACATCCTTCTCCCAAAGTCCTATGTCGAATAATAAACACTTTTTTAAACATCTATGCACAAATAACTCAATTTTTTCTACACTTGTATATACACGTTAATTAAACGACGTACCGCATTTTTGATTAGATCTTGATGTCTACACCAACTAAATTCATATTTTTTAGGGCATTATTGAACGATAACTTCAACTATAGTTAATGGAACACGATGGCTCTATCTCAACAAAAACCTCAACGTGCGAAGCTTCCACAGACCGTCGCTTGCGAGTATTCTCAATGTGAGACTTCAGAAGCTTTCGCTTGCCATAGGGAGCTTGATTTCGACTACAGCACTGCACGGGCCCGGAAAGCGCGGAGCGCGCTGCTGTGGGGAGAGGTTGACTTACAAGATGACGTGTTACGTGGTCACGTAAGATGGCGTCATTTCGTGCAGCGTGATCACGTAAGATGACGTCATTTCGTGTAACGAGATCATGTAAGATGACGTGTTTGTGTCACGTGATCACGTAAGATGACGTCAGTTCGTATGAACTGACGTCATCTTACGACAACGCCAACAACATTAGTGCCGTCCGGAACCATTGACCTTAGAAACGCGCCTCTTCGCTTGAGGAGCTGATATGCGTTGATTGTTATTTGTTTCTTTTGCCTACTACAGAACATTCAAAAACTCGCCTTCTGGGTGCCACCAACTTCGTCTACTGGGCTGTGAAGCGCGTTCGAGCGTGCGCAATCTCTAGGCCGAAAGATTGTACACTGAGTATGCGTTCACAGCTCAATGACTTAGGCATTTTTCGTCAGGATAGATGCTCCCACGAGAAGAGCGTAATGGATATGTGAATAGAATTGGAAATTTGAAATGTTCTTGTCCAATCGCATTTTTCTTTGGTTATCAACGCTTTTTAGCGTCATCACAAGACGTTCAACCCATAATACACTGGTGATTAAAAAATAAGCACCGAAAAACATACACCAATTTTCGTTCAAAACTAAACACCGGAAAAAACATACCGTAATCATTACCCATGTCACCTTTTTGGGTGATATGTGAATTTCCAGAAGAACAGCGAGTTATCACCCTCCCCTAGGAATACCCTGACTACAGAGCAGGCGACCCGTTTTTCCCCGCGTTAGATTGCGGTGACCACGAACCGTACGGAGGTCACAGGACGTCCGTGAAAAATAAAAAGGAGGCAAACAACGATCTACTCTGTGCACGCTTCATCCCCGATTTCCACGACCCCAAGGCCGAAGGACGTTTGTGTGAAGGATAACGATAAAATAAAACTTTGCGTCAAAAAAAAGCCCGTTTAAAAAAAAACAACAAAAAAGTAGAAACAAGCACAACGCGTTGACGGACCGCGAGGTTGTGGAACACCTCGTGGTCCGCTTGCCACAGGACGGTTGTCTTCGACCCATAGCTCCAAGGTGAATTTGCCACTTGCGAAAACACGGAGACCTACCCAGCGATAACCAGGAAAGCAAGACACGCACACTGACGCCTCGGCGTGCAGAATGAAACAGGATACGGGAGCGGAATACGGCCGCGGAAGAACACCTCGCACAGTGCCGATCCGGCCGATCTCCGAACGGACGATTGCGCATTTCGTGGACAGCGAGCGCCATCGCACGGGAGAGAGAGGTACCTTAAAAACGACGAAAACAAGCACCGACACCTTGGTTCTTTATATTTGCTGTAGTTACGGAACAAATCGACTTACATGAATAATTTGAATATTATTCGATTCCGTAATAAATTTAGAAGACATTAAGTGCAATACTTCTTATGTTTGAATTTAGATAATTTTGTAAATTCGCTCCGAACGCAAGAGTGCCGAATTAGCCGGTTATGACCACTTTCATGATTTTTTAAAGAATATAATAAAATTTATGATGAAACATTTGTTGCGCTTAGTGTCTCGATAATGACTCAATGTCTTTAAAGCCGAAATTTTCAAGAAGATCCGCGCAGCCGTTATTATGTGAGCATTTTTTTAATTTGGTGAAAAACCTCATGTATTCTCTATGGGGCTCTGAGGTGCGCCCCCTCTTAATATATAACAAAATAAAAATGTAAGTGAAAGTTACTAAACTGCTCAGAAAAGTAGTTAAACTACAGTAACTTGAATAGCTGAACTACGTACAAGTCTGTATTCTTGAGACATGCGCTAGCAACTTAGGCTTTGGTTGTTGATTAGCATTCAGTTATTTCTGTCCCCTTGCGGAAGGCGAAAATATAGCAGCCGATTTGCATTCTGCCTTGTTTTATGAAAAACGCGAGTCAGGCCATACTGCTCCAAACGCCGAGGAGACGCCGACGAAAAGCGCCTTTGTTTGTTTTGGCCCGACCTTTCCCTCCTCCCTTCTGTAAAAAAGGCGCCCGCCAAATGCCGTTTACGCCCCCTGAAACACGCTTAAATTCTTCGAAAATATACCCTAGGTGGGTAGGCCTTTACGCTCGGATTCCCCTCGCCACGCAACGACGCGACGCATGCGCACTTACGACCAATCAGCGCAGCAAGCGCGCGCCATTAAATTGCGAGTGTTCTCCCTCGTTTGAGTTGATCCCGCTCTCATATCTAGGCTGCTCTAAGCGATGGTTGTGGAGCGTGGTGCCATCTTTCGACGGGCGCAGCAAGCAGATGCCACACCGTCTGTTTGCTGCATCTATCGGCAGATGTCGCCACGCGTTTCAAGCGTGGCTTCTTTAAGACTGCTCGCTCGGTCTCCTGCGAAACCGTGCGCCGGGGTTGACCCTGTACCCTGTCAGGCTTGGTCGCCTCAATTTTCCGAGGAAGGCAGCTATGTCTAAAGTTTCAATTAACGAGGTGAAATTCACCCCCTCAAAGCGCGTTCGGTAATTTATGTGTGTGCGTGTGCGTGTGCTTTACAGGCGTTGATTTTTCCGTCCCAATATAAACCCTAACACTCATAAAAAAATAAAAAATAAGGACAACACTTAAAATATTTAGGTACTGTTTCCTAACTAACTGGCCTGCACATTTTCGCTTTTTGATTTTCTCCAGCTTGTTTTAGATCGCAGCTCTAAAACGAATTGAGACCTGTATAGGTCTGAATTCTCAAGTCTCAACTGGCGGTTCGCAAACATGCCCGCGCGTTTGCCCAACCAGATGTGGGCACTGCGAGTGCGCAGAAACCAGATTTGCCAGGGGCGAAGCTTGTGCGCATGCGCCATGACGACACCAGCGCCACCGCCGCAGCGGCGTGACGTCACATCCGCGTGTTTAGTGTATAGCACCCGTAACTTTTTGTTTACTTTTGTTTGTTTGTTTGATTTTGGATTTGGACTCTTCAACACCGAGGATACCACTACGTGAATTAGGCAGAGGGATGTGTGAAACGTTTTAAGTTATTGATCTCCGTCCCTTGTAGTTGTTATGGTGGCCGTAATCGGACGCGGTGTATGAGTTTACCTGCGAGTTCGACCGAAATACACGTGATACTAAAGCAATCGCCGTATTTATTGCGCGTCCTATTAATAAAGTGAATTATATTGCGTGGCATCGAACCTTGATGTCGATACTCTAATCATAATGCATCCAGTTGAGTCATTTGTGTACTGAATATATATACTCTTTTGTTGGATACCTACCTGGATTTGTATTCGTATTTTTGTTGGCTACAGCATTGCGCTGAAAATATGAGAAGATAGTTCGACCAGCTAACCTGCGTCTTAACCTTACGAGTAACTCGAGAATAAATTTAAAAAAAAATTGTGGGAGCGGCGTTGGTACGTTTTGGTCGGTTCTGCCATGCTGTTTTCTTTGGTCCGGGTTTTAATACAAAAATTTTTACGATAGTAAAAAAAAAAAAAAAGAAACCCGCATTTAGTCATGAGCAAGACAAGAATTGCGGGGAAGTCACGCCCCCAGGCATGATGCGCCCGCTTACCCCTAGGCCCACTTCGCGTCAAGCCCCTCCTTTTAGGGGGGAGAACCGAGCGATCTTTTATCGAGTGAGACCCTGCCCCCTCTCGACTTTCGCCCTCAAATGCCTGTCGCTTACACTTTTCTTTTTTTAGATAATGGACCCGTTGAGTCCGTGCTCCGGAGCGCGAGCGTTTGGCGCTCCGTTCGGACAGGAGGGCCGCCGGAGACTGACGCTCCTGTGCGCTTTTCGTGCACCGAGTATTTCTCGGAGCGCGAGTGACTTCTCTGTGATGTCATGTCCACAAACAAGATGGCTGCGCCGACCAGAAACGTCGTCGAGACGAAGGGCGCTCCCGGACCGCCACCCCTTTACAGTTGAATAGTGCTTAATCCAGCGGATAAAAACGATTAGATTTGAAAGTCAAGACAGCAGTCAGTGTTCTGAAAAAGGTTGGTTCGTGCATCTCGCCTGAAAACGGATTCACCTATCAAACGGTATAGCGTGCCGATATCTCGGCGAGAGAAGAAGTAGTCGAGATGAGAAGACTGTAGGACCGCAGCCATTTTTAGAATGCTTGGCCCGGCCCCAGCGAACAAAGGTATTTGGATTGGAAAGCCGATACGTCAGTTAGCGTTGCGGAAAAGGTTTATTCATGCATCTCACCTGAAGACGAATTGGACTGCTATCTATAAAAATGGTGGTGTAGGCGCTGTTGTCGTAGCACATGGACGACGGGTTTCGTCTCTCGCTGCAAGACAAGCGCCGAAAAAAGACAGGGACAAGAATTTTACGTAAACCCATGATTCGAAAGTGGTCCCACCCGAAGTAAAAAGAAATAACGTCACAAAAGCCGGAGTGTCATGCTGTCAGATGTCGCGATCCTGGCGGCTCAACGTCAGACCTGAAAAAAAAAAAAAAAGAGTTTTGTGAGTGTTGCTGTTATCGTGGCGTCCCAACTGTTGCAGCTGCCAAAGCTTCCGCGAACCTTCAAGCTGGAGAGCGACCTTCTGCAAAACGGGCGCCTGCCAGATCCACCACCACCGCTGCCGCTGGGACACCGCCAGGATCGCTGTCGACGTCAGCGTGACACTTTTATGCCGTCATCAGGAGGAGGAGGCACCACGGTGGTCACGGTACAAGGAGTACGTGTACAAGGTGTTCGATGATCCACTTCGCGGATCATCGAACACCTTGTACACGTTACTCAAAAAAGTAACCGATTACAGCTCCAATTATTTCGCTTTAAAAAGTAACCGATTACAATCACAATTACAGCTTCAAAAAGTAATAAAAATTACTCTAAAGTAATTGATTACTTCCCACGCTACTTTTCATAGATTTTTTTCTTTATTACGGTAGCACATATACATGTTTAAATAGGTGTTCTGTATTTATACATTTCTTTTTTTCTTTTGTCCTTTACACCTTGTTCAGATTCAGCAGCAGTTGTCTCTCGAAGTTTGCGTCGGTCATTTGGTGTCATGAACGTAGCTCCTAGTTTCAATTAGCGCAGTTGATGGAGGGATATTATTCGGGAACTAATATTAGGGACGAATACATAAGCTTGACAAACCCAATGAAACGCACCAAAGAAGAACTAAGATATACATGTTCGAAAGTGATGCCCCCTAAACCGGTCAAAGTGTCGTAGGAGCGTGCTCATGAATTTGAATTCACTGTTTCCTAGTTAAAAACTAAAGACAGTCCAAGGACACGGACAAGAACGAGAATGCAGACGAACATGCAGCGCTGCAGGAAGTATGCCTGGAAAATAGAGTGGCCAGTAGAAAACTAGAGCTTGTCACCTAAAGCTGCCGAGCGAAACTTGCTAAGCATCCCAGAAATGAAGGGAATGATAGTTAAACATTTTGAAATTGCGCAGTAAAATGATCAACATAACAAAAAAAGCACGTGGCAATATAACAAAGTGGCCGACAAAGCAAACATTGGAACGTCACGTTGCCTTTATCTTTCACGTCTTTAAGGGTGAACATAGGTGCAAGCTGAGGCCATGGGGAGAATACAGTCCCCGTTCCTCCATGATGCTATCGCTTCCAACTATATTTGCGAACTGCCAAAATCAGGAGAAAATTTTTTTTTAATTTTTATAACAACGAGAAGAGCACGTCACCTCCACCGTGTGCAAAAAAAAAATATATATATATATTGTTATTTGGATACGTCAATTTCCTCCGAAGAGAAGTTGAAACCAATAATATGAGCGAGAGAGAGTGAGAGAGAAAGACTAAAATAAAAAAAGCAAAAAAGAAAAAAACAGCAGGCCACCACTCCCTCTACTCCATTTCTCCTTACGTCCAGGCACAGCGGATGCTACGAGCCCTCGGAGCCAATCCAAGGCCGTGTGGATGTCACATGACCTTTAGGAGGCACAGCGGCGCGCGGAAGGATATCATGGGCTACCTTCACAGAACAGGATTGGCTAGGAGAGCTCGTAGCGTTCGCTGTGTCCGGACGTAAGGTGAAATGGTGTATAGAAATCTTCTAGGTGGCGAATCTTCTATACAAAATTAAAAATCAATGACAGGTTAAGAAAATTTTCCGAGGTAGAGAGGAGAAAGCAAGCGCAAGCTTGGAGTGGAGAGGAGGTATCTCCTTCCTGTTTTGCTTTACGTTATCTTGGTGAAGAGAACACACAGACAATCTTTCGTGCCGGACTCAGGCTGAAGACTGACCTCTCTCGTTAATTAAGGATAAAACGAAATAAAAGAAAGACGTATCGGGTACGTATGCGGGTACGGGCGCTCAAGTTACGCGCGAAGCGGGAACGCATGTTTATCTCAAGCTCAGCGCAAACGGCGGTACTCGGCCACTCTCAGGGACTTTGGAGCTCGCGAGGGTCGGCGACTTCATGACACTCTCCATTGCCTAGCTCCCGTCTCTCCAACACATCTAACTGCTCTCGTAAAAAAAAAAAAAAGAAGTTGTGAAAAATTGTATCGGGTAATTTTGTAAGCGATTACAGCAAAAAAAGTAATTGAATTACAAGAATCGTTACTTGTTGAAGGAAGTGACTACAGCGTTACAAAATTACAGTGAAATATAATTGATTACAAGTAATCCATTACATGTAACGCGTATAACGTACAAGTCTGAGCACAGGTTGCGGCCGTCAGCAGTGGCGTACACGACGTACCACGACGGCTATAAGAACTAACCACGTCGCACCTCCGCATTGCTCGACCGTGTCGTATACAGCTATCGCTTTCGACTCTTAGCACATTGTGGGCAAATAATATATATATATATTTTTTTTTGCATTTTACAAAGCTCATAACAAAAAACTGCAGTCAACTGCACATTCGTTTTCGGAAAAATGTGGGTTGAAACGGAGATGTTGCCTCCAAGCAAAATATTTGTTTGATCGCAACTTTCGATCACTTTCCAGTCCAAACTCCGTAAGTTTCAGATGTCAAAATAAAGAGAAACAGATATTTTGACGGGAGACGTCAAAAATGATTTTGAAAATATTGTCACGTCTTTCGGAAGTGGCATCAAGGGACGTCAAAATAATATTTAAAACATTTTGAAATTGGACGTCGGAATAGTCATTATACTCACGTTTTTCTTTTGGCGGCGGGGGTCGTTACCTTCTGGTGAGCCCCCTCCAGGGTTGATCGGTTTCGGCAAAGGGGTGGCTGGTATGCCACGGCCACAGCACGCTGAACCATACTGGTCTCGCCGGTTCCGTCAGCCGGGGTTCGTTGAGGGCTTGGTGAGTGTTAGTGACGACTATTGGTTTCTGGCCGTCACTTGCCTTCGTAAGGGTCTGAAACAATTGATGAACTCCTGCCCACGGGCAAGAAGGTCGGCACCCTCATAAGGCCGTGCCCGGGCAAAAGAGGGCTATTTCTGAGTGGGTTCTTCACCCCATAACGGGTCTACCAGGATTCCTCTCCTTTAGTCGTGTATATCCGATGTGTACATTGTTTGTAACAGAATTATTCCTGCACATATGGTGTAAATACGCAGCTTAATTGTACCGTATACAATCACGTCATAGTAAAGATGGTTCTTTGTTAGCTGACCCGCGGTGATAAGACTGCGAGCCAAAAACCAAGTGATCATATTTACTATGATGTTTCAGCAACAGCCCTTTGCGCCCGATTTCGCGAGCGTTGGAAACCAGAGACTGCACACTATTTTTACGGTAATCGCAGGTTCAAGGGTAGCACAAAGGTGTAGCAAAATTGCTGCTTCCTTATTTGGGATAGCACAACGGCTACAAATATGCATCACCGGCATGTTCTCCAGAAGAGAGTCATCCGAATTATGTGAAATGCGGAGTTGAACGCTCACACATTACTATTTTTCAAGAACCTTCAAATAGTTCTAATTACCGAGCATTACAATTATAAACTTATTCTAACATGTCAGACGTCTGCAAAGCAAAATAAACTTGTTTTTCTATCGATCGCCAATATAAAGCGAAGGGTGCCTGCATATGAAGGTTTGTGTTGACACGTGGTCAACGCCTTGCTGAGTGGCGTAGCCAGGGGGGAGGCACACAGAGCTTCAGCCCCCCCCCCCCCCCCCCCCCAGCCGGCCCGAAATCCAGATGCATTTTGAACTTTCCTTCCCCCTCCCCCCCCCCCCCCCCCCCCGGCACTCCAAGTTATGAACACCCAATCATCTCAGGCGCCCCCCTCTCCCCTCGCCCCCCATCCCCCGAAAAATAAAATCCGGGCTACGGCTTCCAGATGCTGCGGTTCTCGTTGCCTAATGTTATAAAGAAAACACATAGATTTGGCACAGATTTGATGAGTTTGAGCAGAAATAATATTCGTTCTTTGTTTCTCTCATTTTATTTGTGCCTAGTTTTTATGGGATTTTTGATCTGTAAGAAATGTTCGTAATGTATCTGAGATCTTTTATAGTTTAATGTTCCCTGTTTTGCTCCTATGTAAACTTTGTTGAACGGGTCACTAGTATTTAAAATAATTTCTCTCCTTGGTGGTGGGGAGAAGAAACTCTGTCAAGTGACAAAAGTTTGCTTTTCTTTTCTCCCTCCCCCTCTCCCCTGGAGAGAAACAGTAAAGTTGAAGTTGTTATAAAAATACGTGAGTACTTGCTCGAGCTAGCGAGGGCACTCCCTCGACCAAGGAAGCAAGGTCTTGCTGACTCCATTTAGCTGCCCTGATCTAAATTATGCTCCCCCGAGGTATCTTCTGTTCCTATGGTAATTTAACCTTTTGCCCCCCAAGTCCGTTCTAAGAAGCTTCTCCTCTCGCCTTCGTGATCTGCGCACAGTTTCATCCTCGGAATCCTCGAGCGCCGTTTCGTTTCGCCAGGTGACGCCAGGTAGTTCTAACATTGTGATTTTCGCCCCCTCTCAATCAGGTGGAGAAAACGCGTCCCTTGGCAACAGGCGAGCCTCCCAGACTCCGATCCGCATGAAAGCTATAGACCTTCTTCACAACGGCGCCGCCATCTTGAAATATCGTCACTTCCAGTATGGGCGAAAACATTGTTTTGCCGTCGCCACGCCAATTCGCGACTCCAGCGACCTATAGACCCTTTCAGGCAACATTTCATGGGCGCCGCCATCTTGGCGTCACGTGACCCTGCCGCCATAGCCGCCCTTCAGTTTTCGCCGTTCCTCCGCATTGTGTGCTGCCCCGGCCACCGAAGCTTTGTTTTCGCGTTCTTTTACGTTCCGCGTTGAAATCGTGTTTTCTTTTGGTCTTTTCGATATTTCGGGCTTTCATTTATTCATTTGATATCTATACTTCCACATATCTTGTGTATATTCTTATTTATAAAATGAAATCGGACAGCGAATGGATCGACGGTACAAGATTATGGCTTCAGAGACCATGTAAGTCAGTGTTGTACGTAACGGCGTTCCAAGGAACGGCGTTCCTGGAACGCGTTCCTTTTAGGAGGAACGAAGGAACGCCGCCGTTCCATTTTGCATCGCTGGAACTGGAACGGGAACGCGTTACCTTTTTACGGGAACGGAAAGAGTAACGGCGTTCCTTTTTTCGCCCAGTAGGGAAATTTTTATTTTGTTTCGAACAGGTAAATTTTGAATGTATAAAAACAATATTTTTACGAAGTGCAGGATCTCATTACCTTTTTGGCTACTAATCTGGTGAATTATTTTGTGTGGTCCTCGCTTGCTAACAGTTTCCGGTGCAGGAGAGCTAATGGACATTGATTCTCTTTGAGTGCCCGAAACTGCGGTACAAAAAGCAAGGCTTTTAGTCGTAGGAAAAGACAAAGAATGAGGGTTGTTTCAAGCTCAGCTACTTTCTTTGGCTCTACGAATCCTCATACACCCAGAAATCTAGGGCCGACTACAGCCACTTGTGAACTTCCATAACGAGGCGTACAGTTACAACAAGATCACAGACTGCCAGACATCGAACGCACCCTTGTATCCCGAACATCGGTCACTTAAAAAAATACTCCCCCCCCCTCCCCCCAAGATAAAAAAAATTTCTTCCGCCCACCCCACCTTCAAAATAAACAACAAAGCCAACCTTACAAAGAAGTATTAGTAGTTTTTAAGACTGACCTCCCAAAAGCCCTACCCTCTCCTCGACTTGCTCGTCTTGCGGACACCAACATCGAGAGGCAACTGTTGAAGTTCGAACACGGGACTTTGCTCAATTGAAACGTGTGAGGTCGCTGTAAAACGCTCGTACAATGTTGGGTAAAAGTACATTCGGCTCGTCTGAATCGTCCGCTATATAAACATGTATATGGTTAAAAGCTGAGATTTTTAACTTGAATATATCAACAAATAAAATTCTGCCTCCGCTTGTATTCTTCTCCTGTTGCCCATCCATAACGACATACAAACTCGTATGTTGACTACTAATGGGATAGATAAAAAACTCGCTTCATTAAACTAAGTATAGTAGTTAGCAAAATACAAATGTAACGTATATATAACGATACGTTCCATTTTTTAAACTGTAACGGGAACGAGTTCCTTTTTCACAGATGTAACTTGTAACGGGAACGCGTTCCAAAAATCAGAAGGAACGAGGAACGAGCTTTCGTTCCTTTTATTGAGGAACGAGTACAACACTGATGTAAGTTCATCCCATTCTAACATTTTTCCCGCTAATAAAGGGCAGTCAACACCATTGCGACATATGCAAATTTCAACTGACGCAGTAAGGCTATCCAGTCGTGCTTATCGCTGGCATGTGCGCGCTTGTTTCCGTAAAGCCGACCCGCATGTAAGCGATTTAGCGTGCGACGGCGACAACGACGGAGATTTCTCACTGCCGCCTGTTGCATCGCTCGGTTTTTCGGGTTTCGTGGCTTACCGTCTTGGTCGCTTGCTCCCGTCGCTTCTATGCGGTTTGCCTCGTCGCGCGACTGCCCGAGCGACAGCGAAGCCGGTCGCCGTCACTCGTCTCGTTGCTCGCCGAATCGCTTGCATGCGGTTTATACTTAATATCGAGGCACCAATGGTTCAAGGCTGTGTGCATCGAAATTAATTGAGTATAAACCGCATGTAAGCGATTTGGCGAGCGACCAGATAAGCGACGGCGACCCGCTTCGCTGTTGCTCAGTCAGTCGCGCGACGAGGCAAACCGCATGGAAGCGACGGAGCAAGCGGCCAAGACGGTGAGCGACGTTTTCTAGAAATCCCAAAACCGAGCGATGCGACGGGCGACAGTGAGAAATCTCGATCGCTCGTCTCGTCGCACGCTAAATCGCTTACATGCGGGTCGGCTTTACGGAAACGAGCGCGCACATGCAGCGAGAGGCACGACTGTGATAACCTTACTGCGTCAGTTGCAATTTACATATGTCGCAATAGTGTTGACTAGCTTTATGAGCGACAAAACCGTAAGAATGGGATGAACTTACATGGTCATTGAAGCCTCATAATCTTGTATCGTCGACCCATTCGCTGTCCGATTCCATTCCATAAATAAGAAGGTACAAGAGCTATGTCGAAATATAAATATCAAATGATTAAATGAAAGTCCTAAATATCGAAAAGACCTAAAGGAAAAACAAGATTTCAACGCGGAACGTAAAAGAACACGAAAACGAAGACTTTCAGGGCGCCGAAAATACACAAGGACAAGATACAAGAAAGGAGACGTGAACAAGGCGCACTCGCAACTAGCGTTTATGAAAAAACCACTCTCTTATATACTCATGGAAAACAACACAGTCAAACTACACAGTCATACTACACAGTCATACTACACAGTCATACTACACAGTCATACTACGTCCGGTGTAGCCCCCTTCGTAGAAAAGTGTGCTCTTTTGCCGATAGTGACACAGACGTGTCACTAATGCAGTCCTTGCCCTTTTCTTTTATTTCGAAGGCCTCGTGCAGCTCCCTCGATATCCGATCGGCGTATCTGGCCAAAAACCTCGTGTCACTAAATGACGGTGTGCAGGAGCAACGGCTGCAGTGCGTGGCGAGGTGTCCCGACGGGGTAGCCCGTGTAGCCGCAGCATGTTCGCGGGCGCGATCATTGAAGCATCTGCCCGTTTGGCCAATGTACGATGCTCCGCATGACATGGGGATTTCGTGTATGACGCCCGTAGCACATTCCGTGTACCTGTTGCGGTTCTTCGTATTGCAAGGATCTGCTGACTCATGGGGATTGTTGATTCTGCGACACAGTCTCGATAGTTTGTTTGGTGCGGAGAACACAATAGGCACATCGTACCTATCAGCAACCTTTTTAAGATTGTGGGTTAGTGAGTGTACATACATAGGGGATTACCACCGGCCTCACTGCTGCTCTTTCACGGGGCTGCCTCCGTGTGCCTTTGAACTTTTTTATTAAGGTGTCCGCTACATCCACCAGAACTCTCTGCGGGTAGCCCGCTTTTTGCAACCTCGCTGCCTGTCTCGTGAAGCTCGCTTGAGCGGTGTGTGCACATGACCTTCTTAGTGACGCCTCGAGACAACTAGATGCAATTCCTCTTTAAGTTGTCTCGAGGCGTCACTAAGAAGATCATGTGCACACACCGCTCAAGCGAGCTTCACGAGACAGGCAGCGAGGTTGCAAAAAGCGGGCTACCCGCAGGGAGTTCTGGTGGATGTAGCGGACACCCTAATAAAAAAGTTCAAAGGCACACGGAGGCAGCCCCGTGAAAGAGCAGCAGTGAGGCCGGTGGTAATCCCCTATGTACACTCACTAACCCACAATCTTAAAAAGGTTGCTGATAGGTACGATGTGCCTATTGTGTTCTCCGCACCAAACAAACTATCGAGACTGTGTCGCAGAATCAACAATCCCCGTGAGTCAGCAGATCCTTGCAATACGAAGCACCGCAACAGGTACACGGAATGTGCTACGGGCGTCATACACGAAATCCCCATGTCATGCGGAGCATCGTACATTGGCCAAACGGGCAGATGCTTTAATGATCGCGCCCGCGAACATGCTGCGGCTACACGGGCTACCCCGTCGGGACACCTCGCTACGCACTGCAGCCGTTGCTCCTGCACACCGTCATTTAGTGACACGAGGTTTTTGGCCAGATACGCCGATCGGATATCGAGGGAGCTGCACGAGGCCTTCGAAATAAAAGAAAAGGGCAAGGACTGCATTAGTGACACGTCTGTGTCACTATCGGCAAAAGAGCACACTTTTCTACGAAGGGGGCTACACCGGACGTAGTATGACTGTGTAGTATGACTGTGTAGTATGACTGTGTAGTATGACTGTGTAGTATGACTGTGTAGTATGACTGTGCAGTATGACTGTGCAGTATGACTGTGTAGTATGACTGTGTTGTTTTCCATGAGTATATAAGAGAGTGGTTTTTTCATAAACGCTAGTTGCGAGTGCGCCTTGTTCACGTCTCCTTTCTTGTATCTTGTCCTTGTGTATTTTCGGCGCCCTGAAAGTTATCATGAACCAACTAGCCCAGATTGCCATTCTAACGAAAACGAAGCTCACGTAGTGGCCTGTGCAGTACACAACGCGGAGCTACGGCGCAAAACTGAAGGTCGGCTATGGCGGCCCCGAAGGCGCGCGAAGGGCGCGCCGACTGGTGGCAGCTCGAGTAACTGACTCGCTGAAAGCGTCTATAGGGGGCGCCACCACCAAACAAACATGGCGGCTGAGTCCAGGTCGCGTCGGCTCGGCCGGGCCGCCTGAACAGGTGGCGCGTTCAATTTAACAGATTTTATTTTGTTTAATGCCCAATTTTATAGGTATTTGAACTGAGACGGTTAAGTGTAGCCGGTGCGCATAAACTTGCAAAGCATAGTTTTGTTTTCCCGGTGTTTTTTGTTCTTTTTATGTCAAACTTTCGTTTCGGAGATTTCGTTCAAAACCGAAACTATGGGCTCCGGAGAAACGGTAATATACTAATCAGTTTTGATCATCTAAGGAATGCGGCGATGACTACAGAATGGTTCCACCGAGAGCAATTTTCAGCTAACTCGCATGCCTCGACCATGCGACTTATCTGTCCGCGAAATCGAGCTTTTGTGCGTATTTGCGTTTAAGAAACAGCTCCAGTCGTCTGCTCGGTCTGCAGGAAAATTACGAAAATTAAGCAAGCACTTCTTGAGCGAAGGATCATGTTAACCCGCCGGCCTCCCACTTAAGCAGCTGATACTCCTATTTCAATTCAGGCTTTAGTAGCAATCGAGAAGTCATTTTGACGAGCGGGTTATGTATACTATATTACGTACTATGTCCCACTAAAACGATATTAGTATATCCTTTGGGTTGAAATGTGAGCTTAGTTGACTAGCTATTAGGTGAACTGCTGAATAAAAGTATATTTGATAGACAGAGAGATGCTGCTTAAACTTAGCCAAATGGTTCTAGCCGGCAGCACGGAGACAAGCTAAAGAGAGTCTTCATCGGAGATTCACGCAAAACCTCTCTGCATTGAACTTTGCTTCGAATCCTGAGCGGAGAAAATGAGTATTTTTTGTGGCCGGTCAACCTGAGCAATGTAGACGTATATTGCTGCTGGCTTCGACGGGGGTATAATACAAATATTGGAGCTGCGATAGATCAAAACGCCGTGACAGGTTCTAACGTTGCGAGACTCGTCCCCATCTTTTGAAAACAGATAATTTCCTTCATTCATCATTTGCGGCGAGCAGGTTTTCCTGAATAAAGTAATTGCGAAATCATCCCAACTCCTTCAGTGTGGTCCAGAGGCTTTTTCGGCGAAAAGCAGCCAAGATGAATAGCCAACGGACCGACCGGCGTGGGTGGCTCGAACTTGAAGCTAACCGAACACAACCAAACCCAAGAAAAGCAGCTATAGAACCTTCCCATTCACTTGACTGCAACATTGATGTTCCCTCCAGTGAAATGACTCGTCTGTCATCCTCAGTTCACTGTTCTACATCCTTATAAAGAAACCACTTATCAGTTACCAAGTAGTCGTCACTTTGAAGGCGATTCGAGACAGACAAGAAATCAAATCTTTTTTCCGTGATTCCTCCCCATCCAAGAAATCGACAGTGCGCGACCGTGTGTTGTGGAGTGAACGGGCTTTCAAGCACGTGATGCAAGGAAACAATCTACTGAGTCTTCAGCTTCACCACACTAATGAACGCTCAGGCAAACTTAAGAAATTTGCGGACCTTCGTGAAATTACACTGTTCGCCATCGCGCCGACAACACGTGTCCGCGAAAGCCACCAGAGACGCGGAGGGGCGCGGAGCCACCTGGTCCGGCTGGTTCCCGGTTTTCCCGCTTGGTGGCGTCCGTTTTGCTGGAGTCGCGAAGCATTTAGGAGATAAGCGTAGCCGTCACCCATTTTCGTTTTGTCTCCCCTCTATTTTTTTTACTATTTTCAGGTTGAAACGTTTTAATAGTTTTTCGTCGCCCATACCGGTTATGCCTACTTGACGGTCGGGGGCGAGAGTAAAGGCGCATTCACACAGCGGAAAGACGCGCGTCGTGGGGGGAATTGTTTGCTTATTTTTGTATTGAAAAAAGTCGCGCGCCGAGGAGGACGACGCAGGGAGACGACGCCTCGGAACCCAATTTCTCCCTCGACGCGCGCGCTTGAGCCAATCAGCGAGCGTCCGGACGTGGCGTATCGCCCTTTTCCGGTTAGGACATGTTTTCGCTGTTTTTTTTTATTTTCGACTCACAATGAAGGGGAAAAGGCAGAGAGCTCGGGGTATTCGTGCACTCGCCAAACGCGGCTGGAAGCATTTCAGCGTGGAAAGAAGCAAGCCGATTGAAACATCTGACAGAGCAGTGTTTTATGTACGTGTACGACGCCGTGAAGCATAGTTTGCGCGAAGATGCCGCGAAAGCTGCCATCGAAGTTCGCGGTGTGTTCCGACCTCCGACTGTGCAGGAGCGATCACCCCCAATGTGTTGTGTAGTTTTGTGTACACCCATCGCTACGGAATACAACAGTCCTCCATCGAAACGCTCTCGCACAGGCTGCGTGCAGTGTTAAAGGTACGGACGCGAAGGCTCTGGGACGCGCCGGCGTAGCACCGTGCTTTGTTTGCACAAAAACGCGGCAAAAGAGCACCTGAAGCTGCCCGTTCGAGTCCGTGCCTTTCGCCAATGTTGCATATAACTGGAGTGTAAACGTATATATAATCATCACCGTTGTCCATTCAGTGAAGACGGTTGTCTCCCACCGCATATGCAATCGCGAAGGCAAGGCAACAACAATCGTGCGAAGCAGACGAATAAAAAATTCCGTGTTCTCTCGACAAACGTGAGATTCCCGAGACGACGCCGCCGTCGGGTGGCCCTGTGTGACTGCTTCGTATTTTACGACGCTGGCGTCGACGTCGACCGCAACGCGCGTTTTTTGCTCAGTGTGAATGCGGAAAAGGAACAGCCGCTCCCCATTAGTTTAGACTAGGGTGCCTTCATGTGCGCTTCGCATAGGGTGATGCCAACTGCCTGTTTCCCCTTCCCACATCCTCGTCCACCGCCATTTTGTTCCTCTCATTGTTTCCAAGTGCGCCGGAAAGTGGCCTTTGTGTCCATCGGTAATCCCATCCGAGGGGGAAAACGCTAATCCTCCCTCCGTGGGTTCCACAACGCTGCTCCGAACTTCTGAGATAAGGTGCTTGTTTCCGGGAGGGTTATAAGCCCCACGGATTATCGCAGAGGAACAAAATGGCTGCTGGTTTGTCGGCGAGTGGTATTACAAAGGATGGCATCACCCTAGCAAAGCGCACATGAAGGCTCCCTAGTTTAGACGACCCCGACGCGAGTAGCGCCTCGCCTCTTCCCCCTCGCAAGCACCGGCAGACGGGTGAGGAGGAGGCACGACCCCACAGCAGTGTTGTACACGTTCCTCAAAAAAAAGGAACGAAAGCTCGTTCCTCGTTCTTTCTGATTTTTGGAACGCGTTCCCGTTACAAGTTCCATCTGTGAGAAAGGAACTCGTTCCCGTTACAGTTAAAAAAATGGAACCCATCGTTACATATACGTTACATTTGTATTTTTTTGCTAATTACCATATTTAGTTAAATCAACAGAGTTTTTTTTTATTTTTTTATCTATCCCACTAATAGTCAACATACGAGTTTGTATGTCGTGATGGAAAGGCACCAGGGGTAGAAAACACGCGGAAATAGGGTTTCATTTGTTGATATATTCATGTTAAAAATCTCAGCTATTAACCATGTCCATGTTTGTAGTGTACAACTCAGACGAGCCAAATGTACTTTTACCCAAGATAGCACGAGCGTTTTACAACAGCCTCATACGCTTCAATTTAACAGAGTCCCGTGTTAGAACTTAACAACAGTTGCTTCTCGATGTTGCTGTCCACAAGACGAGCAAGTAAAGGAGAGGGTAGGACTTTTGGAAAGTCAGTCTTGAAAGCTACAAATACTTCGTTGTGAAGGTTGGATTTGTTGTTCAGTTTGAAGGTGGGGGAAAAGAGAAGGAATAAAGGTTATTCTTTGTGTATCTTTTAAGTGAATAGTGTTCGGGATACAAGCGTGAGTCCGATACCTGGCAATCTGTGATCTTGTTTTAATTGTAGGTCTCGTTATTGAAGTTCAAAAATTGCTGTAGTCGGAATAAGATTTCTGGGTGTATGAGGATTCCTGGAACCAAAGAAAGTAGCTGAGTTTGAAACAACCCTCTTTCTTTGTCTTTTCCTACGACTAAAAGTTCTGCTTTTTGTACTGCAGTTTCGGGCATTAAAAAAAATATCAATGCCCACCAGCTCTCCTGCACCCGAAACCGTTAGCAAGCGAGGACCACACAAAATAATCCATAAGATTGGTAGCCAAAAAGTTAAGGAGATCCTGCACTTCGTAAATATAATGTTTTTGTACTTTCATACTTTCACTGTTAGAAACAAAATAAAAATTACCCCACTGGACGAAAAAAGGAACGCCGTTACTCCTTCCGTTCCAGTAAAAATGTAACGCGTTCCCGTTCCAGTTCCAGTGATGGAAAATGGAACGGCGGCGTTCCTTCGTTCCCCCTAAAAGGAACGCGTTCCATGAACGCCGTTCCGTACAACACTGCCCCACAGCTTGGCACGTCATCGGCACTGTTCTCTCCGAAACTGTGGGGCTCGCTTTCTCGCCCAAAAGAGCGCGGTATTCCGAACGGGCGAGACGGGGGCAGGCTACTCGATAAAGAAAGAGCGCTCGGTCCCCCACCCAGAAGGGAGGGTAGGCCAGGGGGGTCGGGAGGGCGGCCCCGCTCCTGAAATTATGACCGCTCCCGACAAAGGGAGGAGGGCTCGGCAGAGAGTAAAGATAAACCGAGATGGTTGAACGCGTCGAAGCATCAGCGACGCCGCCACCCAGAGGTGGGCAAAATACTTTTCTAAAATGTTAAAATTATAAATACAACTACAAAATACTTCGACAAAAATGTATTTAATTATATATACAATTACACTTTTAATAAAAGCATTTAAATACAAGATACAAATACAACCAGCGTATTTGATCATCTTGAAATACTTTTTCAAATACGTTTTGTTCTCAAACACCGACGCATTAGGCTTAAATTTGACCCAAGTAAAAAAAAAAAAGACATTCTAAAATAAAGAGTGGAGTTTATACATAATAAGAATCAAGCCCGTCGAAAGAATCTCGCAGCTACATTTTCTTTGTCATAACTTCGTAGACGCACAACGTAAGGAAAAACAATGTACTGAGCGTAAGATTAATTTAAAAGGCTGAGTTGATGCATCAAAGCTTTTTCAAACAACATGTCCTTAATTCGACGTGTTTAAAAAAACATTAAATGACCCAACCAAAAAGGCAACGATTGCACGCGTCCCATTAATTCCTCGTTCTACTCTTCCTCTTTTACTCAATGTTTATTCTGCGGAAGGTGCATCAAGTTTTATGGTTGCGTATGACTCCCTTCGCGGAGAGTGCCCACACTCTCAAGAAAAAAGGGTGTCAAAAGGTGTATTCTTACACCCGTTGTCCCATATAATACACCCCAGAATTTCAATTCGACGTACAGTGCCCTACAGTCAAACAGAGGGCCCGAAATTTTACGAGGGGCTTGATAGCCGTGTGGTACAACATTTTAATTAGCTAAAGTACGTATCAAAGACCACATAGAGAAAACACAGAGTTTTTACAGTAGGGCCGAGAAAACCTGGATTATTTTTTTCGTGTTCAGTAAAACGTACGGTAGCTATTTTAATAAGTTGTACCACACGGCTATCAAGCCCCTCCTAAACTTTCGGGCCCTCTGTTCGACTGTAGGGCGCTGTATATTGAATTGAAGTTTGGGGGTGTATTATATGGGACAAAGGGTGTAAGAATACACCTTTTGACACCCTTTTTTCTTGAGAGTGCAACTAGAACACTCGATTGCGAAGAGCGGCGCCCAGAATTGATTTCGAAGCTGTATTTTGTAAGAACCACGTGTTCTCCGCATCCCTATCTAGGCCTAGCTCCGGCAGGCCGTGGGACGTCACTATGTCGAGGGTACGTCCGGGATGCGAGGCGAGGCCGTTTTTCCTTTGGGACGGCTCTCTGTCTCTCGGGTGTCTTTCCAGCGGCCAGAGTTACTAGAAGAGGGGTTCAGTTTAGGAACTCAAGCAGCATTCACCGCTGCGGAAGCTGGCGAAACTGTGGCGCTGCACTTTGCCGTGAGATCGGTCCGTTGGAGGCCAGTGGAATCCTGGAATTAGGATAAACACCTTCTTTCCTCCCCAATTTCTTTTTTTCCCCTGAAATAAATATGTTTTCAATCAATCAATCAATCCACCAGATCCGCTGCGAATCGGCGTGCTTCGGTTTTGAAAGAATCAACTAATATTAAGATGTAAATCCACTTTTTTTTTTTAATTTCAGATGCGAGAGGATTGTGCAACTATAAGCCGCAGCTACTACACAGTAACATAGGCAAGTCTTGTTCGAATGTGGCATCCTCGTGACCTGATTTGTTTAACATTCACAGGAGCGTTCTTTTGTTTCGGACAGCATATAAAGGACTGTTTATTCTTTCAGCTCTGCAGCGCAGTCAGGTGACACGGACGACACGGAGAAAGAAATTCGGGTGCAGGGGGAAAAGGAAAGGCGAATTCTCGGATTCTCGTTGGCGCCGAGCCCCGCCATGGAATTCGCACGGAGAGCGAAACAGACACCAGCGAAGAAAAGCAAAACGTTATACAAAATACAAGATTCTTCGTAAAAGCATCTGATAAGATATTCGAAATTCGAGTACACAATTGCGCGAGCCCAATATGCTCTGTTTTAATGCCTCCCCGGTATTTTTTTGTTGGTTCGTTTTGTTTTTCTTTTTCAGATATGGATGGAAACATATGCATCGTTCGGTCGAGTATCGAGTATATTGTGTCACCGCCTAGAGAACAATAACGAGCCACCGCAGCGCGTCCGAAAGCATGCAATCACGCCGTACCGCTATGACGCGCGCGATGTAAACAAACTGGGCATCAAAGTGTAAATTTGGGCCAGTTGGTTCATGTTCAGAGTATAAAGCTTCAAAAACGACAGGACAAAGAGGAGAGTATAGCAAGACGAGGCGCCTCGTCTTGTTTACTCTCCTTTTTGTCCTGTCGTTTTTGAAGCTTTATACTCTGAAACTGAGCATCCTCGTATTCCGGGTGTCACGTGACATTCATGTGCTGCCCAGTGGTGCCCTCCAGCGTGGATTTTGGCCGCTAATATCACGACAGCGTGGAGTCCGACCGGTGATGCTGTCGATTATACACCTTTCCAAAAACCGCTTTTACGCCGCCGCCATATTGTTGATGCTGATGCGGCTGGTGCGACTCTCGCGCCCCCTATCAGCTAGAAATTTTCTGCCACCCTCTTGGACTGTGAAGACCCGCTCATTACAGTTCTCTACCTACGTTCTTGCGGTTTCGCGGCAACTTGGCGGCGTAACAGCAAGCAAAAACGAGACTCAGTCGACAAGGTCGCGGGCAGCCTTATGTAGTGCGCGTCGGCATCGCGTAAATTCGGCCCAGAAGGTTCAAGCATCGAGGGTTCGGGTTGAGAATGAAAAGGCACTTTTGAGTACAATAATCTAGGGCGAAATGGTAAAAATTACGCTCCGAGTAAGAAGAAACGCGAATCGAATCTCCTATACCGTGACCGGGCGCTGGTTGCTCGGCCCATGCGCGCGGCTATTTATTGCTTGCTAGTACACACATAAAAACAAAAGCATTCTTACCAGAATAAAGTCTTTCGTACTGAAGGAGTAGTATGTAGGTAAAGCGCAATTTTCGTTCAGCGTGTCTTATCGGCCACCCAGGTGCCCATAGGGCCAACTACAAAAGGCGGCATCAATGTGCCGCCGATGACGTGCGAAGCAGCGTCACGTTTTTATCGTAGCTCCTGGGAAAACGGCAGTCATGCCCCTCTCCTCAAGCGATACGTAACCTTTGTTTTAGAACTTTGAATATTTTTTTTATTGCGAACGCGAGAAGTGTGTATGCAAAACAAGACGAGTTATTTTCTGCTATGCAATCGAGTACAGCTGACGTTGTCATTGGGGAATTGTAGTAGACCGTTCCCGCATGCTTTCTAAGCACCCGGATAGCGCTCCGTAATCCGCCACAAGACCTGAACTATAGAGATAAGGCTCGTGGCGCGCATGCGCAGCTGCGGCGTTTTCTTCGGGGATACCGTAGCGGAGGACAAAGACGGTCTACTATTGTCAGTGAAACGTAGTTAACGGAAGAAATTTCTAGCTGTGAATTGATTATGAGTGACGATTATCTTATTGTTCGGAAAGATCGAGTCGGACGTAGAGGGGGAGGGGTTCTGGTGGCTATCAAAAAGACCTTGCATGTTGAAAAATGCGATATAATTTTAAGTTTCAAGGGAGTATGGGCCCGGATAAGAACACCGACTGTTTGCCTTCTGGTTATCGCTGGCTACAAACCTCCCGGAATTCTGGAGTTTTCTTGTTTGCTTCAAGAATGCGTAGAACAGCTCGTTAGAACTTACCCTAATGATATGTACGTCCTCGCTGAAGACTTTAATTTCCCTGATATTGTCTAGCCGGTCTTTCCTGCATTCATGCCCTTTGAAAGTTGGCGTACTCTTCCATAACAATGTCGCGACTTTGTAGATGTAACGAGTGCTTTCTCCCTGTGTCTAAATGAATAATCAACCAACTCGTGGTTCTGCTGTTTTAGACCTCTGTTTCACTTCAAACCGCGAATATGTAATGGGCAGTTCACCTTATGGAGCCCTTGAGTGATCATGCGTATGGAAATATTGAAATGACCATCACAACGTGCAAATATAACCCGTTGACTAAAACCATTTTTAATTATCCCAAAGCAAATGTTGATGCGATTTGCGTAAATTTAGTATAATTTTCTACTTCATATTTAGAGGACTTTGCTTCTAGGTCTACTAATGAAAATTTGAATCTACTTAAAGGACACATGCAAAGGAAAAAAACATTTTTTTTAGACAGCTTAGATGGAAAAAGGATGTAATAAAACGATTTTACAACGAAGAAACAAAATTTTTAGAGCTATATTTACGGCGCTATACGAATTTGTAGTTGGCGCTCGCGGGAGCCGCCGCTGGTCACGTGGTAGGCCCGCGCGCCGCCGCGCTGCGTCGCCGCCGCACGCTGAGCGTTGTGCGAACGCCGTTTCAACGCGTTTCTCCACGCCGCCGTCGCCGCCGCCGCACAAGTTCGTCTGCTTCGGGGCGCCGCCGCCGTCGTCTGACCGGCGCACAGGTCTATCACGTCTGCTTGCGCTTTTTCAGGAGTTTCCTTTGGGCTCTAAAAGTTACTTATTCGTCTTGGTTTTTTTGTTATACTCTAAACAAAGATGAATAAGTTACTTTTAGAGGCCATAGGAAGCTTCCGAAAGAGCGCAAGCACCATGTGATAAATAAAGACCAGTCACGTGATAAATACAGACCACTTTTCCGCGGTGCCCGCGGGCGCCAACTACAAATTCGTTTTGCGCCGTAAATATAGCTCTAAACAATTTTTTTCTTCGTTGTAAAATCGTTTTATGGCGTCCTTTTTCCATCTAAGCCGTTTAAAAAAAATGTTTCTTTCCTTTGCATGTGTCCTTTAAGTTCAAATTACTTCAACTGGCAGATCTTTTTATAAAGTAAACTTACACTCCAGCGTTAAAAAGCCGTGGTTTTTGGCACGACTGAAGAAACTTCTCAATCAAAAGCATCGTCTCTATAGGACTGCGAAGCTATATAGATTCCAAGATGCATGGGAGAAATACGATCAACACAATCTAACAACCAAGCTCGAAATAAAAAACGCAAAAAAGAACTATTTTAATGAAGACCTTGGTAACATTATGATGACCAATCCCAAAAGGTTCTGGACAGTGGTTAATCTGAAACAAGGAAGGGAGTCTTTTTCATTTTCCGATGACGTTGAAAACAAGATGAGTCCTCTCGAGGCGTGTGAGCGGTTCAGTCGACATCTTAGTGAAGTCTTCTCAGAGGACCTGTTTCCTCTTCCGGATTACTACCCTGATTGTATAGGTATCATGAAATGCCTCAACTAATGATTTCTGCAACTGGCTTTTTGAAACTCATTGATGAACAGCACTCAAACTGCACTCCCGGCCCAGATAAAATTTCAATAATCTTCTCAAACTATGCAGGCATAGTTTGCCTGCATAGTCCTTTCCCTGATTTTTCAAGAATCCTTAGACACTGGTGAAATTCCCGATGATTGAAAGCACGCGCAGGTAATTCCAATACACAATGGTTCAATGAATGAATTTGGTAATTACAGGCCTATATCGTTAACAAATGACCCTAGTAAGCTCATGGAGTATGTAGTATTTTCTAACGTTATGAATCATTCATGCATTAACAACTTTATTTTTGTAAACCAGCGCGGTTTCCGGCGATCCCACTCCTGCGAAACGCAACTTTTCGAATTCAGCACTGATATTCATGAAGATCTGCATTCCCGCTTAGAAGCGGACGCCATTTTTATTGATTTCAAAAAAGTCTTTGACAAAGTACCTGATCACCGTCTTACGTTAAAACTACGCTCGTTAAAAATAGACCCGTCTGTAACGGATATTGGGGTATTGGGCTGGGCCTGGCGACGCACCCTGCAATTGTCATTTTCTTTGTTTAGCTTGTTCCCTCTGGTTTTAGTTTTGTTGTCCCGTTTCTTTTATTTTCGTTTTGTTTCGCGCTTTCTTCATCGAGCGCGCATGCTGTGGAGAGCGAGCGGCTTCTTGACTTCCCTGCTCCGAACTTGTGAAATAAGGTGCTTATTTCCGGGAGAGTTATTAGCCCCACGGATGCCCAGAACCAAAATGGCTGCTGGTTTGTGGGCGAGCTGTATTACAAAGGGTGGCATCACTCTCGCAAAGCGCACATGAAGGCTCCCTAGACTTCGCCTGGTTGTCGGCGTTGTGATTGTGGAGGGGACCCCACCTCAAAACCTTCTGGCCTGTCCTTTTTTTTTTTTTTTTTTTACCTTTTGTTGCGCACGGTTTTTTCTACGAAAAAAAAAAAAAGAAGGCGCTTATATTTTTGCCAACGACCGCTCGCCGAGGGGGCAAAAAGGAGAGACAGACACGAACCTGCGTGCACGATTTTTGTGAAACATCTTACAAACATTAATACGAGTCCATATTATATGAACGAAGACGTTTTAGCGCATTACAGTTTAGCGAATAGAGATCACATACGCGAGTCGACGTTTAGGCATTTGTAGGGGCGGCAAACTGGGCATCCAAACAGACCGCGCCAGGCGGTCTGTTCAGAACGATAGCAAGGGGTGCTTCGCTATAGTTTGGGGAAAATAATATGAACAGTTCGAGCGTCCATCGCCAAAGGTTCGGCAAGCTCGAAAACAGGACAGCGGCGGTCTTCATTTTATCTATTCGGTCAAATGAACGCCGCCATTCGCTAAAGTGGCATGCGATGAAACGTCGTGGGCCAGGTTTCGCTCGCTAAACCGTCGTTCGATCAGTACAAAATTGTTCTGTGTATTTTATCTTAATAATTATGATCCATGGCAACCAGCCTATCGTTGCCTACCTCACTTTACGTCGTAAAATAGCGCGTTGATGTCACTTTCATAAGAGATACCATAATAACGCAGTACTTCACAGCCGACCGCTGAATCACCCGTCTAATATTTTGTCACGGATTTGATCATATATATATATAAAGTAGACATTCCAAAGCAAGAGTCATCCATTCCCAAAAATTTCAGTGGACTGGAACTACCTTCCCACATCTGTTGCCAGAATTGCCACTTACTATATGTTTAAAAATTGCCGTAAATAATCTATACAGCTCAGACTGAGCTCCAAAGTGTACAGCTTTGTTCTGTTCTCTTCTAACTCCCGCTCACCTCTGTAATGCTGATGCCCTGAGGGTATGTCAGTTAAACAAATATATAAAAGAAGTAAGTGCCTCGCCTGAAAAACCTCTTAAAGAGGTCACCTCTTTAAGAGGTTTGCAGCTTGCCGAAGCAATGAAATCAGAGTTTTACTCGAACCCGTTGGTCAGAGTACACCTCATCATTAATTAATCCACTCATTGGATCATTCACCTCAAAGCAATATGTTTACTTCCGAGCGTGTTCGTGTCGCTCAACCTACTTTGAGCGAAATGCAGTCGAGATAACTAAGGATGGCGCTCGACTCCACTTTTCTCAGCTTTGAACCGAGGCGAGGCGCGCGACTCACGTGCGCCTCGCGCTCGTTGTTTTACGCCGGGGTTTGGCTGCGCATAGACTCGTATTATAGGTAGCGTACTGTGTTTTCGGAGTTCATGTTTGAATAGAATCGGAGCGTGTTTTTAGGAGTTTATTTTGTAGCGTAGTCTACACTGGCCGAGGTTGAGCAGTTTCGCGTGGCTTCTGGCGAGCCGTGCTGCGTATGCGCGAGGAGCAGTGACGTCACACGTGTCAGCACCGACTGGCCTACCTTCAAACTTTACCACAGTTCGACTAAACATCTGTTGGACAAAGAGTCAATCATTTGCTAAAGTCCGACGGGGCGGTGTTCGCGAATATAATAGGCTCAGAAACTTGATGGGACGCAAGTTCTTGAAGCGGGAATCTCTACGAAGCGTTTTATTAGAGGACAGGGTCTTCTAGTTTCACCCCTTGACATTGCTTTCAGTCAGGATGGCACGCGCTGTGCAATTGATTGGGAGCTAGTGCGCCACTTTCCGCGAGAACACCAGTAATGCAGGCGGCTGCTACCAACGGAGAAAACTGCGAATGACAAGGTCTAAAGTATCTAGACTTAAAGGGGCGGTGCAACGATATTCAATTGGAATGTTTTTCACTTTACACGAGCTTACTGGCACTAGTGGTTCTTAAGGATACTCACACGCAACACCACTGGCCAAGAAACTCCTTTGTTGCGCTGTAATTTCGAGGACGAAACCGAGCGTTTTCATTCAATCTCTCCTTCGCAAAACCCGATGACGTAGCTGGGCGGTAGCAGTACCGCCCAGTGACGATATGTGAATGCGGCTCATAGATTGGACCCGAGCATGGCGTGGACACTCGATTTGGGCTCGTGATAATCGATAGCTCGAGAAGCATTCGGGTAGTGGCCCGTGTCCCAGCGCTGCAATGACGAAAACAGCCGAACCATAACAATGTCTGGAACGCAGCGCGTGTCCTGTGCCTTGCCAACCCCAGCGCGTGGCTATGATCAACACTGGCGGCATATAATCGGCTCCAGATCACGTGGCCGCTTGTTCTGGCTGCGAGTTGAGGGGTGAACTTTGCTCGTTTTTCTTTATTTTTTTCTACCACTTCGATTGCGTGTGGTGAAAAACGAACGGGTAATTTACAGGTCACTAACGTCAGGGATACGTCCTAAGCGGTATTTGCGCAAAATACAAAAATCGTTGCATCGCCCCTTTAAAAATGAATTTCCTAACGTTATACTCACATGACGTGACGTGAGCATGTAAAGCGTGGTGCTCAGTGGCACCTCATTTCACATCATTTTTCCACTATATTTTATACACCAACTCATGTTTACAAACAAACTGGAGCGCTCCTAGCCGACGCCACCGGCGCCGCACATGCGCGATGGGGTGTTGGCAAGAAGCTCGCCGCGTCGCCGATGAACAAACCATTGAATTGCGTTGTTGTCGGCAGTGGTGTGAATCCAACGCGGGTTTCTGCGTTAGAATTGTTGATTCTACGTCTTCCTGGGCAATGCCTGACTACTTGAGCAGCCTCAGCGAAATTACTGAGGCTCGCTATACCACAAAACTTCGCGTGAATAATGTGACATACGGCGATTCATTCCGCGTGGACGCCGCAGAGGGTACGCTAAAGCCTGATTCGCATGATGAAATTTCGGTCGCAATTTTCAGTCATGACGTCGCTCGGGTTACAACAGCGTGAACCGTAGCTGAGATGTTCAACATCGATACTGAAAATCGCAAGCAGAATCGGACCAAGTGAATGAGGCATAACAAGTCGTTGATGGTCACTGGTAACAACGATCACCATCTCCTTGTATCCACTGTTTACATCGAGCCTGCTTACCAATTTTCAATCTTAAGTATTTTGAGGCCTGCACTCACTTCTTATCGCAAGTACCGGGCCAACATTTGGTCCACGGGCCGGTGTCGTCTAAAAGAGCAGACGACGAGCAGAAGCGTTTGAAAGAGCAGACGACAGTTCGAGCGATCAGGCGGCCGTTCGATCTTGAAGACGCACTGAACGTCCGCATGCAGGCGGTCCCAACAACTTGGCGGTATTCCCGCTTTCATGACGGAACAAAACAAATAAATCTGATGACAACAAGTATCCGTGAATTTAACCCAAACTGCTTCCCGCCCAAGCAATCGTGGTCCGACGGCGACTGGTTTTCCATTTTCACGGCACATATCCACGTTCTCGGACGAACCGAGCACATGAAAACTGATCTTCAAACCTTTCTCGACTCTTTTGGTGCAGCCCCAGTCGCGGCGTTTTGACGAGAAGGCAAGTTTTTGTAAGGTTTTTTTTTAATACAACCCTAGAATACACGTCTCACATAGGGACTTCCGCCTTCAGCCCCAGACCGGAAGTGCGCCCGACGCGCGACCATCGCGCCGTGACGTAACAGAGATGAGTTCGTTGGTTCGTGTATAGCCAGAACATAATTTCGGCGACATATTCGCCTATACATGAACTCATCTCTGTTACGTCACGGCGCGGTGGTGGCGCGTCGGGCGTGACAGAGACGCTCCTCAGTACAAAAACCAAAAGGCTCCTTAAAACCAAAACCGACAGACTCCACACGTAACCCGTAACAAAAAAGAACAGGTCACAACGAGTCGACAAAGGACGTAAGGAAAAAGCCGAACAGCGAACTTTTCCCTACACTTGGCAAGGTCAAACTTTGTACCTACAGGTTGCCTCAAGCTTGAAACACAAAAGCTTACCCCAAGCTTGAAACACAAAAGCACTAATCACAAACGAGCGTGTTGGGGACGAATTAAGTAAGTGCTTATACTTCCTTTACACGTCTAAGAAACTAGGGAGTTTTGTGTGTTGTTCCAATAATTCCTGTAAGGATACCCGATACTCCTCTGTCGTTTTTGTGCATGCATAGTATCGTTATTGGGTATCGTTACTGAGCACAAAAAAACGTCTATAAGAACTCCCTACCGTTTATCGTTTTTCTAGTGAAATTAAAGACGACGTTAGCAAGGAGAAGCAAGCTAACTAACCTCGAAAGGAAGGGAAACAGAGGTCGTCTTCACTCCCTCCGCTCCCCTTGATAACCGGTGATTTCTTCAAGCAGACAGAGCCAGTGAGGACGCCTTCAGCGAACATCAAACATAGTCTTTGAGATGAATAGAGGCAGGTTCTTAATTTTGTTTTTGTTACAAAAGAAGGGTCATTTTGGAACAAGGTCTGGTGGGAAATGCAAGATGGGAGGACGGGTAAACAGCTCGTCCACACTTCTAGACGGGGAACAGAGCCTGTCAGAAAAACTGGACATCGCCGGCTCATCTGACAAAAAGGTGCAATGCCAGGCTCTAAAGAGCGTGGGAAAGTAAAAGCTCTTTGAGTGAACCGACGATACCTGCCCCAAAACAGCACAGCGACGTGCATGAAAAAAGTTTAAAGGAACGCGGCAAGCCCGGTTCAATAGTTTTCCATGTTTTAAAAATAACAGGCTTATTCAGCTCTTTGCGCACCTCGTGTGTTTGTTTACCCCTCAGACGCTCTGATGTACCGCTATTTACACCTCGTTTTGACCAATGACGGCGCGCGCTTTTCTGTCTCGTCTTCGCACGTTCTGTGCGCGCCCTTTATGTTTCCCGCTGATTGTTGTGATATTCTTCGTATTTACTTCTTTTCAATGGGTCACGATAACGTTCGCAAGCGCGGAAGACACGTGTTGGTATCCCTACTTGCACGTCGTATAAACACTTACTTCGAATTTGACTTCGACCTCGACCGCGCACCTTGTTTTTCATTGGTAGCCTGCTTGGAACAGAAGGATGACGGTGATGACAACGCAATCGCGGTTTGCTTGTGGTCCTGTGTGATGGGCTCTCACTTCCGATCGAAGTGAGAGCCATTCGTATCGCTCCGACGCTGTTGAAAAAACTCAGCAGACCTTTGAATGAGTCACTTGCTCAGGAAAATAACGAGGAGACGAATGTCTAAGCGCTTATGTAAGAAGAGTGGTCTCGATTTCAAATGAAAAGCACTTCAGCAAAATGTGGCCGATATGGTTCGTATGCAAAACTAGCTAGCATAAAAAAATAGATAAATTCAGAAATGGGGACGGACTATCTGTTTCCCCCCTTGGAAAAGATTTATGTCATTTTATCAAAGATCTTTGAACACTCGTACTCCGCCTTCGCGTTCGAAGCGCTGTTCACGGAGTAAGGCTAGGCTGCTTAGCGGATTGAGTTTCGCCACGTGTTCGTCGCATATTTTTTGATGGGGTCCGGCTTTTACAGACAAGTATCGTGCCAGTAGCTGACTTTTGCTCAAATAAACAGAAACAAAAACCCCTTTAGTCAGTATTCACGTTCAACGGAGATCGAAGAACTCTGTTCGTATTCCTAGAATTCAAGAACTCAGGCATATGCACGACTGTGATGAAACCTATTATCGGCAACAGCAAGCGAAGCCCCCCACCTAAACGCCTGAGAGCGCGTAAAATTATCTACGCCTGTTATTGCAACGGACAGGTCCGCGCGCTTGTTAGGAAAGGTGGGCGACAAACCGTGATGCCAATCGGCTGCTTCCTCACATTTTTAAAATTATCATAATTCTCTGGCATATGGATAAAGCCCGTAAACTTCCGTGATTTTTCTAGACTAGAGTCAAGCCTTCCCGAGATCTTAGATGCTAAATAGCGTTTGAAAAAATCCGGAAGCGGCCGAAACAGATCAAATCCGGCGCACGCTTTTTCCTGTGGACGGATAAAAACGAGCGTATGCAGCATATTACCAGCATCAGAATATCTGTAAGCATTATTAAGCGAGAGCGAGAAAACAAACATTGCATACTCGGTTAGGGTCACACCAGTACTCGCGTAAAAGCTCCGGGAAGACGGTTTTCTTTGAGTTTCCTTGAAGGGGTGCGCGCACGCACGCGCTTACGAAAGACAAAAACATGGGCGCACGGACGCACGCAGATGCAATCAACGCGAAGAGAAACCCTCCCGTGGCAGAATAGCACAGTGGCAAAACGACACCTTCCCCGGCCCTCCACACACAATGACACACACAGACACACACACCGAAAGGAGGAGCCGCCAAGCCGCGCCGCGTAAACGGAACCCCACGGCCATGCAGGAGGCTCAAACGTCTGCCGCGCACAGACAAAGCCCCCCTAACGTTCGCTAACCTGCACGTGTACTACGCGACGTGGGTACGCACGCCCGCAGTATCGGGGCAGAAGAGCGGAGGCCCGCCAAACTCGTTGGAGTCGACGCTAAGTCTGTGCCGGTCCAAACATCCCCCCCCCTCTCCCCCCAATCCCCATCTGGGAAGCGCTGGTGCCGCTTCGTCTGCAATACACAGTCCCCTCCCCATTTCCGATTTCGCGCTTAAGCCGCGCACAGTCGCACACGCAAAATGTCACATCCTCTCTCAAAGTCCTCCAAAGCAAACGCCCCTGCAGTTGCTTCCCCCAAACGTTAGCAGACCACCCCTACGAATCTCGTTCTGGCCTCTAACAGAAGTTTCTTCCAAGTTTCTGCTCCGTCTACACTCTATACTAACCGCCACAGCATGTTTGTGCGTGTAAGGGCACCAACATGCTGCATACACTACCAAATGTCAAGTCGGCTATCAGTCGCCAAGAGTACGCACACGCAAGCAAATCCATACCGACATCTCCTGAGTCCTGACTCCTAATTCACGAACTCAGTCCCCATCACATCACAAATTCAGTTCACGAATTCATTCACCATCACACCACGTATACACCAGAGTCACGAAGTCCTTCACCACTGCATCACGGGTGCGTCAGAGTTCACGAGGTCACTCCCCGTCACATCGCGGCTCCTTCCGAGTTCATGAAGTCACTCCCCTTCGCATCACGACTCGTTCCGCGTTCAAAAAGTCACATACACTTCACATCACGGCTTCTTCCGAGTTCACGGAGTCACGCCTGTTCACATCACGACTCCTTCCGCGTTCACGAAGTCACATCCCCTTCACATCACGGGTTCTTTCGCGTTCACGGAGTCACGCCCATTCACATCACGACTCCTTCCGCATTCACGAAGTCACATCCCCTTCACATCACGACTTGGTCCGAGTTCACGAAGTCATTCACAGCCCTTCACCATGACGCGGTGAGCGTGAGTGAGTGTGAGTGAGCGAGTTCGTGAGTGACTTCGCCGAGGTATGCATGGAGATCATGTCGGCGATGGTTTTGTTGAGTCTCTCCGTCAGCCCGTTGGTCTGCGGGTGGTACGCCGTTGTGCGCCGATGGCTGGTGTGGCTGAGACCAAGGATTTCTTGCGTCAGCTGGGCCATGAACGATGATCCACGGTCAGAGATCAAAACTTCGGGAGCGCCGTACCGGAGAACGATGGACTCGATAAAGAACTTGGCGACTTCCACAGCAGTCCCTGCAGGAAGGGCTTTCGTTTCGGCGTACCGTGTGAGATAATCGGTGGCGACGATAATCCATCTGTTTCCTTGCGTCGATGGTGGAAAAGGACCAAGTAGATCCATTCCAATCTGCTGGAACGGTGCGGTCGGGGGAGCAATCGGATGCAGGAGACCTGCCGGCTTCGTCGGCGGTTTCTTGCGTCGCTGGCACTCGTGGCAGGACCGTGTGTAGAAGTGAACGGTCTTCGGCAGCTTCGGCCAGTAATACCTTTCACAAATTCGGGCCAGCGTGCGGCTGTAACCAAGGTGTCCGGACGTCGGGTCGTCGTTACAGGCTTGGAAGATCTCTTCTCGAAGGTCACTAGGGATTACCAGCAACCACGGTGTGTTGTTGTCGCCGAAGTTCTCTTTGCAGAGTACACCTTGTCGGATGGTGAAGGTCGGCAGTACTCGTGAGAAGACACGTGGCACGGTACTCCTGCCCCCTTCCAGGTGCTCGATTAATGCGCGCAGCTCAGGATCGTCCCGTTGACGTCGTGCCATATCGTCGGTGTTCACTGCTCCTAGGAAGCACTCGTCGTCATTGTCGTCGCTGCAACCGGAAGGGGATTCGACGGGGGCTCTGGACAGGCAGTCGGCGTCGCTGTGCTTGCGGCCTGACTTATAGACCACTGTCATGTTGAACTCTTGTAGTCGAAGACTCCATCGAGCGAGGCGTCCTGACGGGTCCTTCAGGTTCGCAAGCCAGCAGAGCGAGTGGTGGTCCGTGACTACACGGAACGGGCTCCCGTACAAGTACGGGCGAAACTTCGTTATTGCCCAGACGACCGCAAGGCATTCTTTCTCAGTCGTGGAGTAATTTTTCTCCGCCTTGGACAATGTCCGACTTGCGTAGGCGATGACTCGCTCGATGCCTTCTTGCACTTGGACTAGTACTGCGCCCAGTCCCGCGTTACTTGCGTCCGTGTGAATTTCTGTTTCCGCATCCTGGTCAAAATGTCCAAGCACAGGAGGAGTCTGGAGTCGTTGTTTCAGTTCGTCGAATGCCTGCTGTTGCTCCTCGGCCCATTCGAACTTCTCGGCGTCCATCGTGAGATTCGTAAGTGGTGCGGAAATCCTTGCGAAATCCCGAACGAAGCGTCGATAATAGACACAAAGTCCAAGGAATCTTCGCACGGCCTTTTTATCTGTCGGCGCTGGAAATGCCTCGACGGCGCGAGTCTTCTCGGGGTCTGGGCGGATGCCCTTGTTACTAACCACGTGGCCAAGGAACTTCAGTTCGTCATAGGCGAACCGGCACTTTGACGGCTTGAGTGTGAGTCCGGAGGTCTGAATGGCTTGAAGAACAGCTCGGAGTCGTCTCAAGTGCTCGTCGAAGTCAGCTGAAAATACTACGACGTCGTCAAGGTAGACGAGACAACTCTGCCACTTCAGCCCTGCCAGTACGGTGTCCATGACACGCTGGAAAGTCGCTGGCGCCGTGTATAGTCCGAAGGGCATCACCTTGAACTCGTACAGTCCATCCGGCGTGACGAAGGCTGTCTTCTCTCGGTCCCGTTCGTCGACCTCGATTTGCCAGTAGCCGCTCTTCAGATCCATCGATGAAAAATATCGGGAGTGGCGCAGTCGGTCTAACGTATCGTCGATGCGGGGGAGCGGATAGACGTCCTTCTTCGTCACAGCGTTCAGTCGACGATAGTCCACGCAGAACCGCAGGTTTCCGTCCTTCTTCTTTACAAGGACGACTGGGGACGCCCATGGACTTCTTGAGGGTTGAATGATGTCGTCGTCGAGCATTTCTTGGACTTGATCCTGAATCACCTTCCTTTCCTTTAAGGAGACTCGATACGGCGACTGGTGGACAGGGAGCGCGTCGTCGTCGATAATAACGCGATGTTTCGCCATTGGTGTTTGGCGAACCTTCGACGATGTGGCAAAACGGTCACGGTATTCAGCGAGAAGATCAACCAGTTGCCGGCGCTTAGGAGCTGGGAGCTCGGGGTCAATGTCGATCGGCGGCGGCGGCGGCGGCGTGCTCTTCTGCTGTGACGATGAGGTTTCTTCGGAGATTGCGGTGACCACGGCTGGCGCATGAAGCTCCTCAATGTGGCCCACAGTGGTACCCTTCGTTAGGTGCTGCGGCTCCTCTCGGAAGTTTGTCACAAGAACAGTTGCACGACCTTCTTGGAGATCCGTTACGCCTCGTGCGACGCCAATTCCTTTCTCAAGGAGCAGTTGGACGCTGCCTTCCAGAAGAGCTTCACCGTGCATGGCTGCGTCGGTTATGACGGTGACGAAAACACTCGACCGCGGCGGTAAGTTCACATGGTCGGCGATAACTCGGATCGCGGTTGACGTCGTGTTGGTCTCCACCGGCGGTAAAAGAGGCTTTCGCAGTGTCAGCTGTTTTGCCCCGAGGTCGATGACGGCGCCATACTCGCAGAGAAAGTCCATTCCGAAGGTAACGTCCCTTGAACAGTCTTGCAGAACGACGAACTTCACAGGGCACGTCTCACCGTGGATCTCGACGCGAGCAGTGCATCTCCCGACTGGCGTGATGAGATGTCCTCCGGCGGTTCGTATTTGAGGTCCATCCCACGGCGTCATGACTTTTCGCAGGCGGCGAGAGAGCCTCCCACTCAAGACTGAGTAGTCTGCTCTGGTGTACACGAGTGCCGATGAGTCGAGGCCGTCAATAACAACGTTTAAGTTGTTGGACACCGAAGCAGGAGCGTCGTTGTGATGCGTATCGTCGGGAGAGTGGGAGCGCTCCGTCGTTCGTGGAGGCTCTTTACGTCGGTTGTCTTCGGCAACTCCACCTCCAGGGGTTGCCGCGCCTAGTTTCCCCGGTGAGGAGCGAGGGGTGACAGGCTTTCACGTCGGGGTCGGTACATCGGCGAAGCTGGACGTAGGGGCGATGGCGACCGGAACTCTCGGCGGGACGCAGGCTCGGGGGACTGGGGTCGTCGCAGGTACTCGTCGATCTCCCGAGGGCGTTCACCATACCGGGGGCGCGGGTCGTTTGGGTGGAATCCGCGCAGCCCGAGTCGTTGGTATGGGCATCGGCGGTACACATGGTCGGCTTCCCCGCAGTGGCAGCAGAGCGGGCATCGGTCGGCCGTTCGCCACACATCGGTCTTCCGGGGTACACGGGGCTCCTGGCTGGCGTACTGGGGCTGGTCGTCGCGGCGTCGGTCGTGCTGCGGCGCAGGAGACTGGCGTCGGGGCGGCGCGACAAAGGCGCGAGGAGGAGGCGGTGGCCGTCGGGCCACTGCGGCGTATACGTCACGGTGGGCTCCTCGGGTGCAGCAACGTTGGCAGGAGCCTCCAGTTGAATTACCCGCCGAACCTCGTCGCGGACAACTTCGGCTATTGACACCGAAGCCGGCTGGTGGGTAGCAGGCAGGAGCTTCTTAATTTCCTCCCGGACGACGTCCCGGATGATCTCGCGAATGCTGGAGATGCTGGAGCCAAGGTCGCAAGCGGACGGCGGAACCGCGCTGACGCCGGGTAGCCTCTGGTAGTGGCTGGCTCGGGCTTGCAGTGCACGCTCAATGTTCGTCGCCTCGGTTACAAATTCTTGAATCGTCGTCGGTGGGTTGCGTACGAGGCCACCGAAAATGTCGTCCTTCACGCCGCGCATCAGGATACGCAGCTTCTTTTCCTCGGTGGACTGAGGGTCGGCGCGGCTGCTCAGGCGGAGGACGTCTTCAACGAAGCTGGTTACCGTTTCGTTGGGCCCTTGAGTTCGTACTTGAAGGAGGTCTTCCGCTCGCTGTCATCGTGTCTGGTTCGTGAATGTCTCCTTCAGGCCAGCGATACAGGTGTCCCACGACGTAAGCGACGCCTCGTGGTTCTCGAACCACTGCCTCGCGGTACCCTCCAAGGAGAAGTAGAGGTTTTGGAGGCGCTGCTCAGTGGTCCATCCATTATGGCGTGCTACACGTTCGTAGTGCAGGAGCCAGTCCTCTACGTCTTCGTGGGTCTCGCCGTGGAAGGTCGTCGGGGTTCGCTGGGCAACAGGCAGGTAGACGACGGCGGCGGCGGTCGGGAACTGCGATTGCTGGTCGTCCATCGTCGGCCTCGTAGGCTGCCTGGTCCTGGGTGGCAGAAGTCCGTATTCCGGGTGTAGACCTTGGGTGCGGCGACTGGTCCGAGTTTTAGGTTCCGCGTTGAGTGGTCTTGTCACAGGGCTTGGAATCGGGCTTGCACTGCGGGCCCTGGGAGGGGAACGCTGTACGGGCATGCGGTACCCCGCACCTCCACCAAAATGTCACGGGTGGTGACCAAAAGAAAACAGGAAATAAACAGAGAGAAATAAACGTTTAATGTGGCGAACTTGTGCCGAAAAATAAAAGGGTACAAAGATAATAACAAAGCGTCGCGGGCGTCGAAGTCGGCGTAGCAGCACAGTCGGACGCTGGGGCGAAACTGACTGCAGATCAGCACGCGGAGTCCCTTATGTACGCGCGTTGGGTTCTGGAACAATCGGCCTAGATTGTTCGGCGACTGGAACATTCAGAACTTGATCTGACGAGAATGTTCTCGAACTCACGAGAACGCAATGAAAGAACAAATAAAAGAGCATTCCACTGACTGGAATCGAACCCAGACTTTTTGCACGACAGTCAAACACGGTAACCACTCGGCCACGCGCGCGGCCGCTCGCTGACGAGCGTGGCAATATCTCATCGACTAGTTAGAAGCCATTCAAAACCGAGCCACCCGCTTCGTTCTCCGCAATTATACCCGTACAAGTATAACAACACTAAAACAACAAACTAATATACCCGTTCTTTCAGACCGACGTAAAATAATTCGACTAATTGCCTTCATCACCTGTACTATCCTTCACCCTTAAAAAAAGAAAAATATTCCCCAGCTGCCAACCCCGCCTCGGCTCGCACAGGCAACTCACAGAAACTTCAGCTCGCCACTCCTAGAACTAACACTTTTAAATTTTCTCCGTTACAGTTATCTACATCAGACTGGAATTCCCTCCCCGACGACATCGTAACAGTAAAAGAGTCAATTAGATTTCGCGCCGCAACTGCCACTCTTTACAATACGTAAAAAAGAGCGGAAAGACGAAGAGATTCCAAACTCTTGTTGATTTGTATGTGTATATTTTTTGCCCCCTCCCCTTTATGTAAAGCCCCTACCGGGCGCTATAACGGTATATTGAATTAAATTAAATTAAATTGAAAAATTTTTTTTTAGTAATCAGGGAAATGCTTTATGCTCGCGGTGTACTTTTATTTTGAAAAACATATTAACTTATTTTCGTTATCGTTTAACTTTTTTTAAATTGACTTATATGTTGCGAAAAAGATGTATGCGTTTTCTAGGGCGCGTTCCTCTGTTTGCACTCCATCTCGGCGAAACAGTGACGCGTTTCGGGTCCCGAGACCAGGGCTGTTGGACCGTGCCAACGTAACGTCCGGAAAAAAAGAAGAAAAAAACAGAAAAAAAATGCGATTGCACCCTTACAATAGTCTGGACCTCCTCCTTTTTTCTGCCATGTCTGACAAATTTCGGTCATTGTTGTTATTTTTCTACTCTTGCAGTTTATACCTTCTTTCTCTTTCGTTCGGAACCCCAACGCTGTTATTTTGGGAAGAGTTGCCTCCTGAAAATAGTTGACATCTGGGCGAAGATCATATTGATGGCCTTTGGTTTTCGATAACCTGTTGCCTGTCAGTTTAATTTGTGTAAAGTTGTGTTTGACATGGTTTAGCCGGAATGTAGATTTACGATCAATTTATGCGAAGCTTAGCATCTCTATTGACGACTTTTCTAAAATCGACGGTACCTAGTGGTTAGAACAGAACACTGCCAAGGCAGGTTCGCTCACCAGCCTTCTCGAGCTAATCAGATTTCCTCAGTGCCTGGAGTCTAAAAACGAAGCTCTTAAGTACGTTCAAAAACACGGGATGAAATCAGCAATGGCGTGCGCAATGAAATTGATGACTGCTAACAGCGCTCAAGGCCGGTAGCGCAGTATTGCAGCCTCCAAATACATCCTGGCCGAGCGGTAGTATAGAATCTCGGTTCGGGGGGCGAACATGAGACCCCGCGGGAAGTGCGACATTGTGCCATTTCCGCAAGTGATCGAGGCACGTGCCAAACGCATAAGCCCAGCAGATGGTATCGGCTGACAGCTCCGTGTTAAATGCGATAGCACTTACGAGCGTACCCTAGGCGGTTACGCGTTCGTGGCTCGGTTTGTAACCTGCGAAGCAGGGGGCAATCATCTGATATACTGTCTGTTTCTGCAAAGACTTAAAAAAGTACATGCAAATAAGGAGGAAAAAAAAGGAATTATTTTCGGAAACAATATGATAGCCACAGCAAACGTAAACGATAAAAAAAAAAAATATATATATATATATATATATATATATACATATATTGACATCTTGGGGCAACGTAGGCTGTAGGCGTATTTTTATAAAAGTAGAAGCCACCGAGGGTCAAACAAACTTGGAAGGTTTAATTCAAAGTCCCGCTTGAGGAAGAAGGGTCTCTCTTGGAAACGTAGCGGTTTTTGTATAACTTATACATGTTGAATTAGGTACCGAAACCTTTTTATATATGAAAGACTTCGTACGCTGCCGTTACCGCGGCAGCTTATGCAACCCCAATCTTTACCGAGAAACGCATGCGGGGAGCGCTACGTGCTTCGCATTGTTAGCGGGGCTAGTGACGTCACTCCACACTTCGTACTCTGCCGTTGCCGCGGCAGCTTATACAACCGCTATCTTTACCGAGAAACGACGCATGCTGGGAGCGGTACGTGCCTGTCATCTATCACGTGTTTTTGACACTGGTTTTGTGGTTCTTCTATTCAAACAAGTGTCAAAACCTTTTGATAAGAGATAAGGCGTGCGCCAACGGTGATAAGGCCCACGCGATGGTTTTCTGTCGACGGAAGCGAAAAAGCCCGCCCTTCGAGTCATGTACATCTTCGCTGTAAAAGCGCTTCAGAACGCCTTTAAAATAACATTTTTAGTTGGGGCACGTGGCGTTGCTTGTTTTATTGTCAATTTCCCCTAATCGGATGTTTCCGTGGAACTTGCTCGAGGAAAAAGTCTCACATGATTGGGCTGTCATTCAGGGGCGGCCGAGAAAAGCTCACCGGAGATGAGCTCACCGGAGAAAAGCTCACCGGAAAAAAACTCACCGGAGAAAATGTCACCGAGAAACAAGCACATGCAAAGAAAAGGCCACCAGGCGCCTAGCCGAGGTGGAGAAAAGATCACCGAATGTTTTATTCTTTACATAGAAAAGCTGCTAGATGGTGTTTCCCATTTCGTTTTCATTAATATTAGAGTTCGTCAGTTTAGTAGAGAAAAATAACATTTTTATGTAATATTTATCAAATTTATCATGCATATCTTTTCAAGTGAGGAGTGTAGCAGTTTGTCTATTAATAACGCCGCAAGCAAAAAAAAAAAAAAATGGGACACCTGTAAAGAGGACAACAATTTATTGATAGAATCACTTTTACCTAAGTCAAAATTTTGGCTCCAAAACGAAGGCACTGCCAACCTGCTTCAAGGAGCACGGGGAGCTGCTTGTGCTGCAAATAATCCATGCAGAGGTGGTGTAGTCAGCTTTGCAGTCGGCTTGTCTCCCTTCTTCTCTTCTTAGCAGGTGGCTCTCCACGGCTGACTCTCAACAAGGTTCGCATGGTCGCCGGTTCAAACGTTGCTGCCTCCAAACCTTGTCGGTACAAACCTTGTAGCCTCCAAACACTCGGATGAGAATGCCCAACGAGGTGTTTAAAGGCGTTGTTCCACCCTTCGCAGGCATTTCTGCTGCGGTCCTCCCCTCGCAGCGTTGCTTCCATGACGTTCCAGAGCTCCGGAGGAAACACAGGGCGGGGCGTCGCCGGCGCACGCGATGGTTGTAAACGTCCATCTGCTCCCGCTCTTAAAACAGTGCGAAACGTTCCGCTCACGTATGTGGAGTCAAAGTGCGCGAGTATTTCGGCCATGTCGTTGGGTGCCATGTCACGAATGTGCTGAAGTCGAGATGGTACAAGGTCGGGAGGCACGAAGGCAAGGTCGTCTAGCATCCCGCTAGCCTTCCTGAAGGCGTCGTCGGTCCGCTACCTGTTGATCAGACCCAGCTCACGTACCTAAAGTGAACAGAAATGTAAAATTAGCAAACACGTACGCGAGAACATTATTATGCGTACACATAAATGCGAGCAGCGAGGCGTAACGTCACATTTGAATCGCTACAATACACTTTTATTGGTAATTTCACGTTGCGCATCCGCACTGTAATAACTGTTCTTGGCTATCGTATTTCACATTATTCCAATTAGCCTTCAATAAGGTGATATTAAATATATATTGTTAAAAGGATTCAATAGAAATCATTGTTTACTCGAAGCTGTATGACTGCACATTACCTTGCGATGGGTACTCTGGCAGAGATGAAAGAAACACCCCCTGGATGCAAAGTCTCGCCCGAAGACTTCCCTTGATGCCCGGATCGCAGCCATCTCGTAATCACTCACGGTGACGCTGGGGTCTGGAAGGTAACCTCTTGATTCGCATGTGTCAAGGACGGCCCGAAAAAGCTCTTCATAAATCGCGAGGCTCTGGCCAGCAAGGAGAGCGTAGACGCAGGCGACGGAGCTTTCCCCGACTGCGCAGTTCAGCACGTGGAGTTGTTGAAACAGCCGGGGGCAGACTGAAAACGTCCCGCCCATGTACCATGTTGGGCTGGTGCTCAAGGCTCTGAGCTGCTCGCTGCTGGCGAAGACGAGCATCCGGTCCCGCCGCTCCGATCCGTTGTCATAAATGAGGAACGGCTGTGGCACTTCTCCTCCGGTCGTTGCCCAGATGTCCTCGACCTCGAGCTTAGTGGTGGACTCTGGTTCCGCTGGGCGCAGCCGGCTTCTTTGCTGGCGCAAGTCGCGACGCACAGTCTCCAGGCTTCCAATATTTGCCCGCACGGCAGCTGACGGACTGCATAACGCCTGGGCCAAGAGCTTGCGTGGTGGTTCCGACGTTTCTTGCGCTTTTCTTTTCAAGTCCATTCTTATCTTCGTCACCTTAAAGCCGTCGACGTCGCTGGCATGGTGGTGCTCCGTCACTGACCAAAAGCGTGTGATCTGCAATGCCAAAAAAGGAAGATCGCCGGATGAGACGCTGCTTGTTTAGAAAACACCAAGGCAGTTTAAAATTTCAGAATTTAACAAGCTCTTACTTTTTCACCGAAAAATATCAGCTTGGAAATTATATTCCTTTGCTAGTATTTAAAAAAAGATAATGTCGGATAACAGTAAAAATCGTTTCACGTTGGAAATTAAAAATGCGCCTAATTGCAGGTGAAGGAAAAATTGTAAAATGGCCAGTATGCATTATGGACGAATCCCAGAGAAACGCTCACCGGAGAATAGCTGACCGGAGAAAAGCTCACCGGAGGTAAGCTCACCTGAGATAAGCTCACCGGAGATAAGCTCACTGCAAAACTGGCGGATGCGGAGAAAAGCTCACCGATTTTTTTCCCTCGTTTTATATGGAGGCTGTTGGATCATGCGTAACATATATCAATTTAATTTCATTAAAATTCGTCAGCTTTGTAAAAAAGAAAATATCCTTTTTTGTAATATTTGTTAAGCTTATTGGGTACATTGCTCCCAAATTAATAATTGTGGGCGAGTGTTTTCTGTGGCTTACTCTCTAGGCAACGAAAGCCTAACTGAAAACTTTATGAACTTGAAGAACAGGAAAAAGTTCGAAAACTTAATAATGTCTGCTTAAAACATAAAAATCAAAACTGTAAATGCCGAAAATCCTAAAGAGCATGCGCAACAACGCGGTGCCTGAAATTTTCTTTCAAGCTTTTGTTAACCTTTGAAAATAGGATAAACAGTCAGTAGAATATCTAGGCTTCTTTCTTCCACGGACGTGCCCGTTTTCTAGCCGTTCGCGCTGGGTTTCCGAGACTTTGCCTTTGTATGAAAGTGACATTCTATGTAGAGCCATTGATGATTTTCAGAGATGCACACTGGCACAGTTGTTACTCGTGACCAATATAAGAAGTAGTCTTCATTAAGGTAGCGAATAGGGCGAGTTGGTAAACGTTATACATGATGAAAAACCGCTCAAACGACAACGAGGAGTGAAGACAACAACACGACAGGACGAAGCTGTTCTCGCAACTAAAGGTTTGTTAGTGAAGTTAAAAGAAAGAAAACAGCGTAGCCGTTACTGATTACATCAACTAACACCTACTTATCTCTTAGGCATTTCACAATATTTGGAGCTGAAACGTTTTACACACCGCTATTCATATTCTCTCGCAAAGAACAAACCTTTTTATTTTTCAGAGCTAGCGACGGCGCACTTTCATTCGTCAATAAATTGTGGTCTTTTTTACCGGTGTACAATGTTCCGATTTTATACTAGCGGCTTCGTTAATATACAAAAAAGTGATTACTAATTTCTGAGGAAAGAGTAAATATGCCCAATAAACTTCAAGGATATTACAAAAAAAAAAAAGAGGAAATATTTTTAATGAAGTGACGAATGCGAATTGTGTTAATTTGCCACGTTTGATGCAGAATTCGCGAAGTTAAAAAAATCGGTGAGTTTTTCTCCGCATCCGCTCAAAGGCTGGTGAGCTTTTCTCCGCATCTGCCGGTTGGGCGGTGAGCTTTCCTCCGGTGAGCTTGTCTCCGGTGAGCTTTTCTCAGGTGAGCTTCTCTCAGCCACCCATTATGGACGAACGGATAGACAGAAGTGGTGTTTTGGGACAAGAGCACTCTTGGTCCGTTCTTTGTCATTTTTCTAGCCAATATTTTACCTCTCTCCATTTCTTTGTTGAAACGTACGTGCGGCGCATCTTCGTCGTCCAGAGAATATATTTTTGCTTATAGGCAGCATTCATTATTTAAAAAAATAAAGAATCAATGAATGAATATAACATTAGACTCTTAGCACATCCAGAAAATAATTTTTACCCCAAATAAATGTCGAACCCCCATATTCTGGTCAATAATGTGAAAAAAACTACATATCCGACAATAGCATGCAACACAAATATACAAATATGCCCCAGCCCATAGCTATTTTCTACTGTCCAAACAAGGATTGTTATACTCGCAGCATTGTCCGTAGTTATTGCTCCCTTGCACCCGCCTGTCCGCTGCTTACGGCGCTGCCACCGGATCCACTCCTTTTTTGACTGCTTTTGCACGTAGTCGTAACTGTCAAGCAAAACTTTCGCCTTCCCCTTGCTCAAACGAATTACCTTCGTGATAACAGTCAGAACACAGATACGGCTAAAATGTTTGCTTTATATTGCAAACATCTCCAGGAACTAGCATTCGACTGTGCCACTATCAACCAATAAGAAATAGAAAAAAAAAACTTTCTTAATGTGCTATTCAAAAAGGAACTGCTAAACGGCAAAGAAAATATTTTTGTCGTTTAGCGGTTCCTTTTTAAGACACTTAAGACTTAAGGCTTAAGACACAAAGGAATATCTGAAATCAGTCACGAGAAAGAACGCAAGAAAGGGCAGGAATTCTGCTCCTGAATTTAGCGTGGAAGCTGGATGCCTAGGCCTCCTAGTGAAGCGTCGGCACAGATCTGAGGCTTCGACCCCCGTGTGCTACTAGCTAGGTCATAGAAGGTCCCCGTAGTTGCACTATCGCACGAAAGCAACGCGTGGAGAAACAAGCACGAACGGCTAGAAACCTGGCATGTGCGTGGAAGAAAGAAATCTTGACATTCTAATCACTGCTCTGTTCTGTTTTCAATGCTTACAATAGCTTCCAAGAGAGTTTTAGGCCTCGCACTCTTGACAGTTCCGTTTTTTGTCTTGTCCTAGGTGGACGTTACTGTAAGTTTTTGTTAATGCGACCTCGAATAATTCGATCGCGTTGAAAAGTCCCGAGACACATTTGCGCATTTATTCCCACATGGTTTAATTCGATCTTTGACATTAGTCGACATAATTTCACGGTCCTGTAGAGGTCGAATTAACAAAAAACTTACTGCACAGCTCTGTAGACTTTTTCCTACAATCCAAGTTCATAGAATTGTCAGATAGGCTTTTATTTATCTACTAAATATTCGACAGAAAATATTTGCCTGTGACATATGGTTGCGAGCAATGTACCTAATCGGTTCCACAAATACTGCAAAAACAATACAAAGTTTCAAGTTATTAACCTGACTCATTATAATGGTATAATAAATTGCTGATGTGATGGAGCATCCAAAAGCGTCGCTATGAAAATAATTAAAAATATTGGTGAGCTTTCCTCCGCTTATGCACCACGACCAGTGAGCTTTTCTCCGCATCTGCCGGTTGGGCGGTGAGCTTTCCTCCGGTGAGGTTTTCTCCGGTGTGCTTTTCTCCGGGATTCGTCATTGAGGCAATCTTCCCTAGAGTGGGTCAAGGTAATTCATTTCACAACAAAGTGCCGTTCAAACTACGAACGTTTATCAACGTTCGTAGATTGAACCTAGCATCCTGTCGGCCAGCTGGATTGTTTCATTAAAAGCTAATTAACTTCGGGTGCGAAAGGCAATTTCCGCTCTCTTTCCGTACTTGGACGACCCGAAGGTAACGCTGGGCATTCGGGAACTGCGCAGTCTTCTGGGAGTGAAGTTCTATCGGGTGAGTTCCGCTGTCAACACGCTTCGCCTCCGCGAGATGAAAGATTCGACGATTTTACATTTTACTTTTCAAAATTGGTGTAAGATTAAAGGGTGTCATGAAATCATAAAGGGTTGGAATATTTATGAATTCGCAGGGGCCTAATTGTCCTAGTCCGGCCCAGGTATACTCGCACAGACTGCCACTCATTTAGAAGCTTCTTTGTCGCGGTGAAAGTGCGAGGGTAAGAGGGTACTACTCCTTTCAGTATTGCCCAATCGCAAAGCTTGATGATGTAATTGTGAGACTGAAACCACCCGTATGGATGACAGTCGAACGCGGCTCACAAATTGGACACGAGAACTACGTGAGCACTCGACTTTGGCTCGTAACAATCAATGCCTCGGCGGACGTTCGGGTAGTGGTTCGTGTCCAGCCACTGCGACGATAAGAATAGCCGAACTCTTGGAATGCCTGGAGTTCAGTACGCGTTTTCTGCGGGTGTCTCAAGTAGCGGCCTGGCTCTTTAAATCGACCGCAAAATTCGGTTTCTTAACCTCGCGCTATGGTTTTGTGCAGCGTTGCCCAAAAATGTTGCTTTTTTTTTTTTTTTTGTAAAATTTGTAAAGGGCGAATTTACCTGAGGAAAAGTAAAGAAATAAAGAGGCTTAGCTCCTACGGAAACGTAGCGAAGCCACCGGTCTTCAAACAATACGGCGCCGTTTCGCACGGGAGACAAGAGATGGCGCAAGCGGTCGCAACGCCAACTGCCGCCAACGAACGAGCATACGGCGCCAAGAGCCGAAGTCTTTAGCAGACGATTTTTTCAACTCAAAAGCGGTGCGAGCATTTTTGATATCAGTTGCCAATGCATTATTTTGTCATCCTTACAAATAAAACACACAGGACACATAATCGATAAAAAATGGTTTGCTGGGTTATTTTGGCAGTTTTTTCGTGCTACTTATTTATTTTATTTATTTATATACACAAATACCTGCTGACCCGTTAGGCATTCTACATGGGGGAACAAAAGAAAATCCCATTCAAAAGACATTTTCAGTAATTAGATCGACAATCATTAACTACTACATTTTCGTTCAAGCACGCGTCTCGGCAGTCTGTCATAAAAGACGTCATTATTGATAACCAGTCTTGGGTAAGTTACTTTTAAAAAGTAATTCGTTACAGTTACAGTTACTTTCAGAAAAAAGTAGCGAAGTTACCGTTACAGTTACCGCAACAAAAGAGTAACTCGTTACAGTTACAGTTACTTTTAAAAAGTAACGACGTTACTTTTCAGTTACTTTTCTATAACACCAAAAAATAGGAAAAACTGGAAAACGCCCCTCACCCAGCTCTATTGCATAAAATAAACAGTACGCTTTTTACTTCATATTGTAACTTAGCAGAAGTTGCTTCTCAAAACTAGTGTTTGAAAATTTCCACGCCAGAGTAGTGGCGCAAATCAAAATACAAAACATGCGCAGTGTGGAGTTCAGGCGCTAATCAAAATACGAAACATGTGCAGTGCCCTCCGCGTGTATTGTTGTTTTACGGTTGATTCACCCGATTAAAAAGCGTTTTCACACAAAAAGAAAAACCACAGAATAAATAGTGCTTCAAGACACTAAGATGTAAGTGTTGAGTCACAAAGTACAAGCGCGTGCGTGAATATAACTAGATTTTTTTTCATGATATCTTCACGTGGCTATATTCGGGTCGTGACTCGTGAGAAAGAACGTATTCACAAGTTTGTGCAAGGCCAACATGACACTCAAAATGTCGGAATAGACGATTTTAAAAGTGCAACGAGAATCTAAATTGTACTCGATCAGTGATATATTATTCATAAAACACTGAAAAGTAACGACAAAAGTAACGTTGTTACTTTCATCGTTACCTCAGAAAAAAGTAATAGAACTACAGTTACAAGTTACATTTTAAAGAAGTAACTCGTTACAGTTACAAGTTACCAAAAAAGTAACGAAATTACAGTAACGCGTTACTAGTAACGCGTTACTATTCAAGACTGTTGATAACAGCTATCAGTTCTTCCGGAAGGGCATTCCACTCCCGGGCGGTTTGAACAAAAAATGAATAACAAAAACAGTTAGTACGATAACGATACTCTGCCGCCGTCTTAGAATGATTCCGCCTTGAAGATACATGGTGTGGTTCGAGAATATAAAGACCATTTTTCAATGCCTGTTTTCCCGTGATATATATTGTGAAAATATTTTAACCGCAAACACTTTCTCCGAAGTCTAATATCGTACCAACCCAGTCTGTTCTTCATTTCTTTACAACTCGAGTACGAACTATAATCGCCTGTGACAAACCTTAATGCCTGATTCTGAATTCGCTCTAACTTATTCACGAGGTAACATTGAGACGGATCCCAGATAACACAGGGATACTCCAAAATTGGTCTGATAAAAGAAAAATAGAATGTTTTTCTTATGCTACGAGATGTATTCTTAAAATTCCTCCAAATAAATACTAACATATTACTTGCCTTTGCTACAATATTATCTATATGGTCATTCCAATTTCGATTATTAGAAAAATTAACTCTCAAATACCTGTTTATCTACCTGCTCAAGTTCATAATTATTTATGCTATATGCTGACGTGCTGACAATCGATCGAGAAAACACATGCATTTGCGCTTTTTATATTCAAACCCATTTCCCAATGTTCGCACCAGCGTTCTAACATTCCTAAATCTTGTTTTGCATCATACAGACGTCTGCGTCATTTTCTATAACTCTGTACAGTACGCAATCATCCGCAAATAACTTGATATTTGGATGTATTCCCTCGCAAATGTCGTTAATGAATACAAGAAATAACAAGGGTCTCAGTGCACTTCCCTGAGGCATCCCCGAGGTTACAACTACAGGGGAAGTTTTTTGACCATTTAGTACAAAACTTTGTTCTCGCCCAGATAAATACTCTGCAACCCAATTTATAGTATTTTAATTGATTCCTATTAATGTAAGCTTATTTAATAACAAATGATGTGGCACCGTGTCAAACGTGTTACAGAAATCTAAGAATATACAATCTACTCGTTTTTGTTTTGCTGTCAATGGCATTTGAAAGGTAATGGGTAAATTCAGCTAGCTGACTTACACACGAATAACCTCGACGGAAACGATGTGGGGAGGGAGAAAAAAATAGTTGAACTTAGAAAGTTATTTATTGAGCTAAATAATATATGCTCTAAGTGTTTGCATGCGACACATGTCAGAGACACGCACCGGGTGGTAGTTTTCAACAAGATTTTCAACAAGACCCTGGCTTAAAAATTGGAGTTACGTTTGCTTTTTTGCGATCATCGGGAATTACGCCAGTTGTTCGTTATTTGCTAAAAATTATATGTAGGTATCTTGCAAGTTCCTCTCTAATTTTGTGAAAAATTACCGGCGAGATCTCATCTGGTCCATAGGTCTTTGAAGTATCTAGGTCTCTTAAAAGCAGACTTGTACACGTTACTGAAAAAAAGTAACCCATTACAGTTACAATTACTTCACTGTAAAAAGTAACCGATTACAAATACAATTACAGACACAAAAAAGTAATCGAAAATTACTCTAAAGTAACGATTACTTCCCAGTTTACTTTTCATTACGGTAGCATAATCCTTGGGGTCTAGAGTTCAGTTGTCCCGAAAAAAAAAGAAAGAGCCTTGATTATTTTTGGCTAGAGCTGAGTGAGTGACGCCTACAAACCCAATCCCTCTGGTGAGAAAAAAAAGAATAAAATAAAATAAGCGCTCTTTAACTACATTACTCAGAAGAGGCTGGATAAGGTAATTTAATTTTTCATACCAAGACGTATTCTCCGGTGTTAAAAAAAAAAAAAATAAAATGCACCCAGGAAACGAAGCATAGTGAAGTGGCTTACTAATCCTCGAAATCCCGTGCTTAGTGGTTTCGAAAAAAAAAAATTGACCGCTGACCAGTGCTGAGTGACTCCAGCCCCCCATAAAAAAAATGAAATTGATAAAAATTGTAATGGGTAGTTTTGTAATCGATTACAGAAAAAAAGTAATTCAATTACAAGGGTTGTTACTTTTTAAAGGAAGTAATTGAAGCGTTACAAAATCAGAGTAAAATCTAATCGATTAGAAGTAATCCATTACTTGTAACGCGTTACGTACAAGCCTGCTTAGAAGGGCCATAATCCCGTCCATTTTTATTATCACTTCTGACATAACAGTTCTTGCTATTCAATCAGACACAGAAGGAATACTTCCAAGTCGCGGGGTGAGAAAAACTGATTTAAACTATATGTTAAAATATTCAGCTTTTTCAAAATCACTGTTCACTAAGTTTCCATCCTTCAGTAAACCAGGAATTGAAGTATCCTCTTTTATATTTGCCTTTAAAAAATTACAGAATTCAGTAGGATCATTTCTTAATTTGTTTTTAAAAGATTCGTAGAAAATTAGTTTGCTTTCTTGGGTATTTTTTTAAAAGATTTTCGGTTATCTCCTCAAGTTTTTGTTCTAAGGCATCGGACGGATTTTTTCTATATTTTTTGTAAACCCGACTTTCCCGTTTTATTTGCTTTCGAAGTGTAGCATTTATTCATGGTTTATGTCTGTTATTTTACCTAATGGTCCTGTATGGTATGTGAGCATTAGAGAGCACCTTAATTTTATGTGTAAAAGTTTCCCATAATTCTTTAACGTCGCCCTCTTTACTGAGATCTGAAAAGTAAGGGAAATATGCCGAGAGCTCTAATGAAATACTTTCATAATTAGCCTGTCCGTACATCATTACTTTGCGTGGAGGCTTTGACATCCTATTTTTTTTATTAAATGGTAATTCCCATACAACTGCACTGTGATCACTTATACCAGGAATTATGGAGACATTTGAAATAATACGGTTATTCGTCAGTACCAAATCTAAAATAGAGTTTTTTCTTGTTTTTTAGGGTTTGAATTGGTTTGGAGCAAATGAAATAAAGAGGTCATTAAAAGATTTATACAAGGAGGAACTGTCATCACAAGTATAAGTAAAGTCCCCTCCTACAAGAATAGAACTCTCAGAAATAGTGGACAGTATTCGACACAGCTCATCGTTATTATTTGCTGTTGGGGGACGATAGTAAGTGCCTAATACAAGGGTGCCTCCTTTGGGCAACTAGACTCAGCACCGAACAGATTAAGTGTGATTTGGCGGCACTAGAAGCTCAATGCTTGCCCACCGTAAGTCTATCAATAAAACACCCCACCGCCATGCGCGTGCGGTCATTACAATAGACTGCAAAACCCTTAGGAAATACTTCGCTATTAAGCACAGTCATCAAGCCACGACTCAGTGCCCATAACAACGTATGGCTGTATTGCCTCTACTGATCAGAAAAACTCGTCTACTTTATTTTTAAGACTGCGGCAGTTTATCAACATAACCGTCGGGAGAGTATCTGACAATAGGGAAACATTATCAGAACTTGTATGAGTGAAATGACTATGTCATTCTTGTGATCTTACATGTCTATTGTCATGCACGAGGACCGCCTTCTTTTGCTGGGTATCCCAGATATACGCTTCCCTATTCACGATCAGCTTATCGTACGACAGAAAGACTTTGTTAGCTTTGTTTAACCTTGTTTGTTTTGAAAAATCCCATATGCATACGTCTTTTATCGCGAAGCGCTTTGCTAAATTCCTCTGAGACACTAGTTAGTATTTCTAAATTTGAACCCCGAGTGCGATATACTTTCTTTTTCATTCCACGACACAAAGGTGACAATAATCGGCCTTTTCCCATTATTTTTATATTGACCAGTCCGATGTGCCCTTTAAATCGAAATGGGGTTGATGCCCATTTTATAGTTGCAGAGTTGTAGACATGGTTCTTCCATTCTTCCCATGTCTCATTGCTCTTCGTATCATCTAGGCCGTAAAACACCAGATTGCACCTCGGACTGCGGTTTTCAAGAGCATCAATCTATGCTTGTAGATTTTTGGTCAATCCCTCAAAACCATTAACACGTTTTTCTAAGTGGTCATTGCTCTTAATCAACGTGTCCAGTATCTTTTCAAATTCGTCTTGCTTACTTTGAATACTGGAAAGCTGTGTCGTAACCTTGTTCATGCTAGCAGTTAAGCTCATAAGCATGGATTCCATATTTGACATCTGTTAAGCCTTCGTAGGGGGGCCTGGATTCAATTCAACATCACCCGCTAGTAATGGTAACAATACATAGAAATACCAATTTTCTCCAAAACCTACGGTGCACAGAAAAAAATGGTGCTTACACCGCGTATATGTCAATAGGAAAATGTGTTTGGGTGGAGCCGGCAGGTAAATACAAACTCCGGGATAATATCCAGAGTAAACAGCACCAACCTGCATCCGAAAAAAGCACGGTGAACTCATGCTGGAATCCCTGCCGGCTCCAATTCCCAAAGAAGTGGTGGCTTCGGTCGTCTTATAAAGCCGCTCGGATAGTTCATCTGTTGCTGTAGGGGTGGAAGTCACGCGAACACGGATGAACGCCCCCCGATGCTGAATCCGATCGATGTCAGGGTCACGTTCGCCGCGAAGTCAGTGGAAATCTATCTGCTTGATGTGATCGTTGGTGGGCCACTCCCTCCAAAGCTGTCGCGGCTGATAAACCAGAGTGCCGACAGGACTGTGGCCGCATGCGAAAAAAGCACGGTGAACTCATGTTGGGATCCCTGCCGGCTCCTATTCCCGTCGGCTTTGCAGTTGCTTCTAGTTACCGCGCCTGCTTTTGTTTCTGCGACTGTCGCCGCCCACGGAATGCGCGCCGCTTTTGTGTCGAAAAGACCGTTTGCTAATGACGCCGGCTCTCGACGGCGTATGCTCGTTCGTTGGCGGTAGTTGGCTTCGCGACCGCTTGCGTCATCTCTATTCTCCTGGCGAAACGGCGCCATATTGTTTGAAGACCGGTGGCTTCGCTGCGTTTTCATAGGAGCTAAGTCTTTTCTTTCTTTACTTTTTCCTCAAGTAAAATTGCTCTTTGCAAAATTTACATTAAAAAATGCACAATCTGTGGGCAACACTGCACAAAATCGTAGCGCGATAGGTTAAGAAACCAAATTTTGCGGTCGATTTAAAGAGCCTGGCCACTATTTGGGACATCCGATACTTTGCCAACCCCAGCGCGTGGCTATGATTAACGTTGGCGGTATAGGATAGGCACAAGCCCATGTGGCCATTTGTTCTGACTCTGAGTTGAGGGGATGAACGATGCCCTTATTTCTCGAATTTTTTTGGAAACTGCCATTGTCTGGAAAGAAAAACTAAGGCAAGTGGCATTAAGCTATGAACATTAGAGAGTGATTCCAAGTTTAGCGAAAGTAGAAAAATCGTTTCATGACATCTTTAAGTTTGTAAGAATATAGTAATTAATTAATTTCTTTGTTTATATGTGCCAGCAGGATATTTCAGATGTTTCGTATTAGATGTTTGGCGATTCTGCTGCATACATTGATACTTAGTGAATTCCCTTCGCTATAACGAAGACTGACGCTAGGTAGCGTGTGCTCACTAGCAAGGCTTTGTAGTAAAACGTCCCGATCTGATATAAGGCAGCCCGGTACTGCTATCGGTGGCATCGGAACAACCTACTAAAACTCTCTAGTAGTGCTGAAGTGACTTAATTCGGGAGTGGTTTTTATCGGGTCTTTGTTTAGCACAAATGCCTGGCTTTCGTCCGCATATTATGTTCTGTGTTCACTGAGCACCATCGGGACTGCCTCCTAGCTGGTATAAACACCTTTGACACGACACGATTCCACGCAGAGCGCACAGCACGCCACATCAAACCCCACAACAGTACATCTAACTACCCCACATCGTGTCACCCCCCACCGCAGCACTGCCTATTATGGAGTTCTCGTAAATCGCTTCCGTTATACGCTCTCCGCAACGAAGACGCAGCTACTACGCTTTTGCGCCGCTAACCTTGCCTGAGGAGTTCCAGATATCCTGGCAAGTTACAGTTTACGGAGAGTTTGCAAGACGGCGGAAACAATCTATGAAAACTTCATAGTGACTCATGCCACAACTCAAAGAAATAAAAATAGCGCAAAATGGACACAATGACAAGTAAGAGACACAGACAAACACCGTGCTGACTAAATGTTGTTTTCTTTCAGGACAATATAGATTAACACAAAATAATAAAAACAAAAAAACTACACAAGGCATTTTTCTATCAGAGTCGCCGAATTGACGAAATTCTGTATCACATTTTTAAACGTGGCACAATTTGTGTTACATTTTTTTATCATAGTCACAAAATCCAAGCCACAAAATCACAAAATTTACGCGAAGAAGATAAAACTATAGGGCATTTTATCATCACGGTCTCAGTTACAGTCGCCCATCTTCACACCTTAATAGTAAGAATAACCTTTTGTCTTCTTCGGGCGCCAGAACAACCTTGCTGTTTTGATTTGGTAGCAAAAGATAGGAAATATGAGATACAATTCATACACTTACACAAACTTTAGAGAATAAGAAAATCGATCTCATCACGGGAAAGTCATAAATAAATCGCACGAAGCTAGTTCGCACTAGAAAAAGTTCAGGCGTTTTAGAAAATTAAAGACAAAAACAATCCACGAAGACATTTTACCGAACATCAAAAACGTCCAAACCTGAAGACTCTAAAATCGTTAAATGAGAGTTGCAAACGAATTAATGTTCTCTTTCCTAAGAGGAAAGGATAATATAGAGAGTGATGTCTAAAAAATCATGCACTGCCACGACAAATTTCATCGCGCGAGGTTGTACTGCTACTCAATGTGGCACACCCCGCATCACTGCCTTTCATTGTACATCACTGCCTCTCATTGTACATTACTCCCTCTCATTGTATACCTTGCCGCATTACATAAAGCCGCCTAGGTGGCTCCGAGGCGAAGAGTTGGCCTTCGTTCGTTCCGCGGGTTCCAGTCCCGATCAAGATGTTCACAATGTCATGGAGGCATTGAGAACAGGGCACGTGTAACCGAGATTTATGTTGCACGTCAAAATATGTAGATACCCAGGTGGTTGAAATTAATCATATGTTGTTCGTTGGGGCGTGCGCTGGGAGCTGCTTGCGCTGCAAATAATCCGTGCAGAGGTGGTGTAGTCAGCTTCGCAGTCGGCTTGTCTCCCTTCTTGTCTTCTTAGCAGGTGGTTCTCGATCCACGGCTGACTCTCAACAAGGTTGTACCGGAGACCGCATGGTCGCCGGTACAAACATTGCTGCCTCCAAACCTTGTAGGTACAAACCTTGTAGCCTCCAAACCTTGTAGGTACAAACCTTGTAGCCTCCAAACACTCGGATGAGAATGCCAAACGAGGTGTTTCAAGGCGTTGTTCCACCCCTCGCAGGCATTGTTGCTGCGGTCTTCCCCTCGCAGCGTTGCTTCCAACTGACTTGTGTATTAGTCACGTGACGTGTAGGTACAAACCTTGTAGCCTCCAAACACTCGGATGAGAATGCCAAACGAGGTGTTTCAAGGCGTTGTTCCACTCCTTGCAGGCATTGTTGCTGCGGTCTTCCCCTCGCAGCGTTGCTTCCAACTGACTTGTGTATTAGTCACGTGACATCAGGTCGCGTGAAATAAATTGACGTCACGTGACCTAAACACAGACTCAGTTTCCCCATTAAATTTAGCGGGAAATGCGCGAACGGATGAATGGACGGACGGACATTTTGGAATTGGGGGTTCCGTTAAAAATCATTTCATGCTTTAAAAACAGCGTGCTTTGCGAACACCAATACCACTAGTGGAAATAACGCAAGGTTTTCCCTCGTGGTATTGGACGTAGCCTTCGCCACAGGGATATGCTGTGAAACAGTAAACCCCCCCCCCCCCCCCCCCCCCCCGCCCCGTAATCCCAGACCAAGTATCTTGTTTTCTTAAATCTGGCCTTTTTCAAAGCCTACGTGCAAGGAGGATGCGGAGGCCCGACTGCAAGCCATCATACAAGAGACTGGTTGCAGCCAGATCGATACCACGCCCATAAATCCCATCGACAGTGACGGGAAAGTCTTGGTAAGTTAATTCTTTCCCAAGACGCACACAAACAGTACGTTTAGGATAATCTGTATGGTTCGGGAACGTCGTTCTAGCGAGGGTGTCTACAGAATGTGCTAAAGGGCATGAGTCTAGGATTTATTGGGTATCATATCTACTTCACCGCGCTCGGACTATCTTGGGCGTCTGAAGGTCGTTCTAAAACAAACCAGACGTTTGTCCAGGCATGTCTTCGAATACATACAAGAATGCCAAATATTGTAATTCTATTCTCGTACACCGAGTTCTTGAGTACAGAACCATTCTTATGGGAGCACCGGATGCTGTAAAAATAATTAGGGTTTAGTAATATAAAAAAAAAGAATCTGCAAATTCAAACTTCGGAATGGACCGAACATCTGATATTAGATGGTTTGAGTCTGATATTACATGGTTTGAGTATTAACAAAAAAAAAAAAACAGAAAGTTGCAATCGAATCTTTGTTCTCTGAGTGGGCGGGCAATGTAGGAAAATTGAGAAGAAACATTTGTGCACTCCTGAATGAAGACGACTTGAAGAACGTAACAAAAACTATCACGAGTGCTACAAATTCGACATTAAGTATCAAGTTCTTTCTCAACGACCATAAACCTGAAATTTCTCTCCTTACGGTCATTAATGAGAACGGAACTTGGCAGAAAGTAGTTTCAAAGTTTCTCCAGCGAGAATTGATGTATTCATGCCTAGAAAATTCCCTGTCTCAAAGAAATTCAAATGAACTGATCGACATGTTGGAAAAGTTTCATGAACAGCAATGATTTGTTTTATTTATGGATATGAAGGACCCTTATTACTACCTAGAAAAGACTCGGTTAATGCAGAGAGTGAGAGAGGCATTGGAGTTGAGTCTCGTAAATTTCCAAGCAGGTTCCGGTATATCGGTACAGAGTTTCCTAACGATCCTCGAGGTTTATCTGAAGTCGACGGCAATCGAATACGAAGAAAGTAGGTTCAAAAAGACGGTGTTTGTATAGGTTCGTCGGTCGCACCGATTTTAGCGGAAGTTTACATAAACTCCTTGGATCGAGTAGTGCATAATAAACTGCAGGAAAAGTCTTCGGGTATGACCTTAATAAGAAGATATGTGCACGACTATAGTATGCACGGTAACGGATGATCTAACAGGCAGTCTGGAACGTGAGATAAGATCAGTGGCTCTGGAATTGAAGTTTGCCGCGGAAAAACCGGAAAGAGGGGTCCTAGAGTTTCTAGACTTACGTATTCATGTGAATCAAGATATATGTTGGGAATACGGAAAAGAAAATTCTAAACCGGTGTTGCCAAGGATTAGCTGTCACTCGAAGATCGTAAAAGCTGGGGTTGTAAAGCCGTTGGTCAGAAACGCGCTAGACAGATCGTGTGTTCATTTCATCACGGATTCGGTTGAAAGACAATTCAAAAGGTTGATCAGTGTAGGGTATAGAGACAGTTTTATCAAACGGCATTTAGGAATGCATGGTTATCAAAGGAAGGAGAGCAAAGGAACAAGGTGAAAGGACTAGATTTGTTGTGATCCCATATTTTCATGAAACTTCGCACAACTTGAAGGCATGCGCAAAAAAGTTTGGAGTAGACACGGTCTTTAGCTCGGATTTTAAACTCAGTAGATTGACGCCATTCCAAAAAGGTGCAAATAATTTCAAAAAGAACCATCGAGAAAATGGGTAAATTTCGAGAATGGTGCTGTGTGTGAGATATTACTGGAATGAGGGTTTAAGTATGTAGGACAGGCATCACGATGCATCAACTACAGATTAAGTGAACACAAAAGAAACGCGAAGACCAATGCCCCGAACTCAAAAATCGCAAAACATGTCCATGAATGTAACGACTGCACTGCGATTTGGTCGGAGACAGAAATCATTCACAAGGAGAGGAATGACTCGAAATGACTAGTAAGGAAGACGGTGCGGATAAAGTCTCTAGGTAATTGCCTAAGTCAGGATTCGTTACATTTCAGTAAAAATCCCAAGTTTTTTTAAAAATATAATTTTTTTTCTTTTTGTTTTGGATGTGTGTTGGCATTTAGATTCAGTGTGTGTCATACTTCATCACTGGCATAAAGTTTTTTTGTGTCTGTCTAAAGAAAAAAAATTTAATGAAGTAGGTATTGATTCTTTTGTTAAATGTTGGGGGAGATTGTTGAGTTATCTTTGTGAATAGGCATGAAGGCCCTCCATAGTACTACTTTGTGTATTGGAGGCTTTGGCGTTTGGACTGTTTAGAGGTTTTCCCTTTTGTGTTGGTGGTGGCTGATTGTGGGCTATATAAGGAGGCGGACTAAATAAACCTGGTGGCTGAGTTTGAGACGTCGTCCTGTCCTTTTCTGTTCCTTCGACTCCTTTGTTCACTTCTGCCGCAGTCTCAGGTTATTCAACATGGTAAATATTTTGGCTTCACATATTATATCAATATCACAAAAACATCTTCAATCAATTCATATAGACACGCTGGGGGACTAAACATCGTCGTCTGTTTTTGCAAGGCATTACATTTCTAAAAAATGGTCTCCAAGTCAAGCACCCAGTGCCACCCACCATAGATGCATAGCAAATGAGAAATATTTTACTCAGTATTTCAGACGGGAAATAAAGCGACAGCGTTGCTGTAATTAAGCACCGGGACATAGCCTGCTTATATCTAGCGTATTCCCTATCGACGCACGTACGTACAAGTGGGCATACGACCTACTACTCACAAATAAAGACATTTTCACCAAACTAACTCAGAAATTACCGAACACAGAGTTTCTTTCCTATAAAACACGCTTCAAATGCTGGGATATGCGTAATGCAGGAGACGCGGAGATGATCCACTGAAAGAATACGCCTGACCGCGCAATTTGTGTTTGTGACGTGGGCGCCTATCATTACAGATTATTAACTCATGTGCTAAAACATGTGTATGAAAACCGCTTGTAGAGGTGGTCGCCTTTATTTATTACTTTTTTTTCGACCGAGAGGACGGCATACCCCGCTCTGTTTTGTTTAGCCGCCTGACGGCGCTTCGGTCGGGAATGGGGAGGCGCTTTGGGAGTCGAGTGCCGCGTTTCAAGGGGTCCCGTGCCGTTACAAGTTGGAATTCCGCTTGTTTATGAGCTTTTCCCGGTATCCGGGAAATGGCCGCGTTTCAAGGGGTCCCGTGCCGTTACAAGTTGGAATTCCGCTTGTTTATGAGCTTTTCCCGGTATCCGGGAAATGGCCGCGGGCATGTCACCCTCTTCGTTGCATTTCATGCGGAACCCCGGTTTTCGAACCCACGTGAAAACACTTAACTTGCCGACGAGAGGCTGCTGTCTCGGCGCCGCGTGGGTCTACCCATTGACCCTGAGACGCGAAGCCAGACGTAAAGGTTTGCCGGGGAACCCACGGCCGAGACATTAACGCGTCACCGGTCGCCAGGTCGTTTGCTGGGAGACAAAGTGCTTCAGAGCTCTCAAAGTCGTGTCTCGGAACTCTTCCGTGAAGCCCGGGAACCAGGCGCTCCCTATATATTCTGCATATGCTTGGCGTGTCTTTCTTTTTACTTTGTTGCCAACGGCCTTTAGCGGTGGCATTGACGTGCCCCAGCCGACATGTCTCGATGGTTCTTGCCGTTCGCGAATGTGTATCTTCTTTGGCAGATAGGAAAGCCATAAGTCTTATTTTATCCTCGGCTTCTGAGAGCCAAGGCTCGGCTTATGGTTCACTCCCGGAGCAATGACCTCTCACCCGATTGGTCGAAAGTGCGCTGTGTGTAGGCGTTGTGGTTTGGTCCCTCTATCCAATGGGACCAGGGTCGAACCCTGATTGGCCTACGCAGGTTCGAGCACGCTGTTTTAGACCCTGGTCGGACAGGGGAAACTTTGAGTTTTGGAACGGGCTCGTGACGTTCAGCTCCCGCGTTCTGACGTTCAGCTCCCGCGGTGCGCCGCGTTACCTGTCGTGCGCGACAACGTCTTCGTCTTCGCGGCTACAAGGTAGTCGCCGTCCTTACCGTGCGCTGTAGGACCATCCGACGCCGAAGCGTCTGTGCAGTCTGTAAGCCGTGCGCGGCAGTTTATTACAGTTTGCACTTGTATTTTATGTAATCGTTTGATTCCTTTTTTTTTATCGAAGTAAAGTTCCGTTCATCTCGTTAACCCTCCGAGTTGTCGATCGCCACTGCATCACCACCGACGCATCCAGCCCTCCAGCAACTAGCTTCATCCACGATACCCCGTTCCTCGACGGCAACTTCAAGGTGGTCCATCGAGGTCGGAGAAAACAACCTACCTAACATCTACTCCGCTCAAACGTAATTACAAAAAAGACACGTGAAAGCAGTAGTGGACTTATCTATGATGAGTTTGGACTGCGTAAAGCAAACCGCTTGCCGTCATAACACGTTACACTGACAAAAACATAGACCGGTGTTTGCTAGGGTTCCATGGACGCCACCATGTTTATGCTGAGTTCGCGACACAGTAGGGGCGCTGGGCTTTTATTTAGCAAAAGTGCGTTATTTTTTAAACCTTCGCACATATCGTAGTGCAATAATGTCAGAAATATATAGTCACGAAGCTCCAAGAACAACACTGATGCCAAGAGTGCAGTAAAAAGCAAAAATCTTGTTTTATGCGCATGCCCCTCTCTTCAAAAGAACCTGCGCTTGAGATTATTATTTTTCATTTTTATCGCTGGGAGCTAGGATTTCGGACACCGGTCTGTATACGTATATCTGTATATGCGATGAACAAACCAAGCATTTGCGAGTAATAATATCAAACAGTATTGGCCCTTGATGATTGGGGTCTTCTCAGTGGCGTCACGAGGGTCAGCGGCACCCGAAGCGGTAGCCCGCCCCAACCCCCCCCCCCCCCCCCCCCCCCCCCCCCCCCGCTATCGTGGCCCGCCGCGACACCCCCCTGAGCGCTGCACCTTTAACAGATAAAGCTGGCTGCTGTACGGAAAAAATAAAACAATCAGAAACGAAATTTTTGGTGGCAGATTTACTTCTCTGTGAGCAACCAAGGCGAGCTTATTTGCTTAAAGCTTGTGCTAGCTCACTCAGTGCCTGGCTAGCACGCGCACTGGCGTAATGGTTCTTAACTTTGTTTCAAATGCTGTTGAGTGTGTAAATGAGGCTGTGGAAATAAAAATTATTGTTATTACTATTATCATTATTTCGCCGCTTCTTTTGGTCGACCTCAGGTGCGAGTGTCTGCCCGTGAACACCAGCACGAGGAAGAAGAGATCCGCGTCGTGAGAGAAGGCACTGGTTTCTTCGACGTCCGGGACTTCCAGGACAACTGGGTGCGGATCAAGGTCCAAGCCGGAGACCTGCTTGTGCTGCCACCTAACACGTATCATCGGTTCAAGCCCGAGGCAAGTTCCTAAGGGGTTATAAGTAGAGTTTCGTGCTTTTTGGTAAATACAAGTAAACTCCGACATTCCGTTTTATTAGGAGCGGGGAATCCGGAAAGCCTAAGTTTGGAGCTTGCTTTTCTCTTCAAAACTACGCTTCTTGCCTTCTTTTCTACCTTTATCAGTACCGGGACCATTATGGAAGAAGATAAGCGTGTCTGAACGGCACCGTCTCGTTCCGGAGCAAATGTGTCAAAGGGTCGTTCGTGCCCATATCTGCTAAGTGCCGTGAGATGGCGCAGCATGACAGGAGCTCGAGGAACCGTACTTCTTCGCGCACACGATACCAAGGCCGCGATGCGCGCGACCGCCACTGCAGGGAGAGTTCCGGCTATGCTTTTTCTTTGCGTACGCTATTCTCGAAACTTGCTAGTAGTGAGGTTTAGTGTTGCGTATAGGAGCAAACATAAGCGCAGTGCGTTAGTGTTGCGTGCCCCACGGTCCGCACGCGCGTCGTCGCCAAGCACCAATCCAAGAGCGCAGTTTGGGCTTCGCGCACGCGCAGGATGACGCAACGCTAACGCAAGCGCACGGCGCTTGTGCTCGCTCGTATACGCAGTACTAAAACTCACTAGCATCTGTTTTGCACGTTGCGTCATCGCCCATTTTTATCATGGCCCTGTGATGCGGCAGGCGCGCGAGCACAACTGTAGCACGCGTATAAGCCAGACATTGTACAGCGAAGCTGTGTACGACTCTTTAGTCGGATTTCTTTGTGTCCATTGACAGAAAATGATTTCACGACGTTTGAAGCGAAAGCAATAAGTTGCTCTGCTCTCAAGAATCGAACCTGGGGCTCTCTGCGTGCGAGTCGGCTGCGTTGCCGCTCGGCCACGCACGCGGCAGTGTGCAAAGAGTATAAAACTTGCTGAGCTTTGCGCAGAATAAACATATAAGAAGAAAACAAGTTGGGGCTTCGATCCACGCTGTGGAGGTGGTTGGCCAGCGAAGCTGTCGTATCACCGGCAACGATTGCCCATTGTACTATACCAAATGATTGAAGAAAAAAGTAAATGCACTGAACCAATACTCTTCCAAGTCAGCCAACCACCGAGTATGGGTCATGCATTGATCTAACGCTAAGATTAGGGAGTTTTCGTAGATCGTGTTCACCGTCCCGCAGGGCCCTCCGCAACACGCTACGATAGAGGGAACTCCACAGTCAAGACTATCGGCGGGCAGGCGCAGTAGCAGCTTCTTCGTTGCGGAACGCTTAGCGGGGGGGGGGGGGGGGGGGAGGGGGGGGGGAAGGGGGGGCAACGGGGTCTACGAAAACTGTCTACTCTCTTTACAGCGAGAACGGAAAACATTACCGTGTACAAAAGTGATCACAAAGCAGCAGGCTTGTATGTAGTTCTACTACTCTAATCAAATTACTGTACTGTAACTACTTTTCTGAGTAGTTTAGTCACTTTTAATTACATTTTTATTTCGGTGATTAGTTGTTTACTTTAATTTCTTTTATCAGTACCTTCTACTCAAGTTACAAATGACTTTCGAATGTTAGTGATTGTTTTGCCTATCAACAATTATTCCTGCACAGAGGAGATAGGATGCTGGAAGGTCAGCTGATATTTGAAAAGAGGGGACGAGCATGTGGCGTGAGAAGGGGGGGGGGGGAGAAAATGGTTGGAAAAGTCCGAACCCCCCCCCCCCCCCCCCAAAGTTTCACAAGCCCCCCCGCCCCACACACACGCACACACACACTGCAACAACACCGCTACGAGGCGCGGGGAGCGAAAAGACACGACGCAAGAGAGGCCGAGTAACTGCGGGATTAGTGCCGAAGACTTCTTCGTGTCCCGAAGCTGAAGGAGACTCGACCCATTTGAACAAAGGCTGGTCCACGCTTCTCCCCAACGTAGAAACTCTCGCCCACTACAGGAGGTGCACACACTGTATCCTCACTCAAAGGGGTCAACAAAATGCAGCACCCGCTCTGAAACTCATCTGGTGCTCCCGTAGTTTGTGCTGTACTCGAAGAATCGCGTGCTAAAGAGCTACGCAAAAAAAAAAACTTTTTGCGTTGCCTTTTTTTACAAAACTCAGAATATACAGATGTTCAAAAATTCAAAGTTCGTTCGAGAAACCTGTAGTAATCCCCCCAACGTTTTTTTATGTAAACAATAATAAACAAACAGTGTTGGGAAGTACTCTACGTACATGGTACTTAAAGTACTACTGTTTAGAAAAATTGTACTTTACTTGATGTAAATTCTCTGAACATGTACTTGTATTTTCCGAGGAAAGTAGAACTCCCGACTTCAATGTACATTCCCCGAATTTGAAAAAAAAAAAAAAAAAAAAAAAAAAAAAAAATGGCGGTAACGTCGTGTGAAAAGGCGCTCTTTCGACAGGGCATCTGGTCATTTCTCTGAGTGAAGTAATGGCGGCTGTAAGACCGATGGAAATAAGTGCCTTGTAAGTTGATTCTGTCAAATAGCCCATCAGCGAGAGTAAAACAACCATTCTGCAGCAGCTTGACCTTATACAATATTTGCTGCCATTTCCGTAAAAAGCCGATGCACCTCCAATTACCCCTGGAGTAATGCATACTAGTTAAAAAAAAACACTGTATAGGGAATGAAAGTGCATTATGAAAGATTGTGCTAAAAGTGCTTGTACTTTACATTTAAATATATTTTATTTATATACGTTACTTAAAGTACATTACACCCTTTGTACTTACTACTTTACTTGAAGTACATAACTTCTAATTTACTTCAAGTACTTTTTAGATGTTCTTTACGCAACAGTGTAAACAAGCAAACACTGTAGAAAAATCAAGCTCGGACAGTGATAAACTTCAAAATAGAAATGACAGATTCGCAGTACATCATTGACCAAACAAACAAGAAAGTACAAAGCAATTAGGCACGCAGAAGCAGAACCAGCTATTAAAGGGATACTTCAACGAAATTTGAAATATACCCGTCGTGTTCAAAAATGGGTTGAATATGATTCACAATATCCGCAAATGACAATCGGATGTTTGTATATTGAGCCTAATGGCTGTATTTTTCGTTATAAACGCCCCACTCTGGCAAGCGCTCGGAGAACAGCCAGCGGAGACCACGTGACATCCAACGCAATCGTGACGTAGGTCGTCTCGGGACGAGCAAAGCTGCGGCGAGGCTGACGTCGAGAGGATGGCCTATACCTGTTTTCACCTCAAGAACCATAGTAAAAAAAGTCCGGCTTCTCGCGGAGCATTACTGATTTCCCCCTTTATGTAGAGAATTAAGATATAGGTAGGGTGATTTGTAGATTAGTTTTATGTTATCTTATCAAGACGCACACGTTCCAATCGCCAAAAGCATCGCTTTTTCCTCCGACAACCAAATCTTGTAAGAACTACTTCGTACCGCGTATGAACAATGCGCAAAACTTGGTACTTTTGTAGGAATTTTGAGTGACGGGTAATTGTTCTATAATCCTTTAGAGGGACAATAGCGACTTCTGGGTCAGACAGAAGGGATTCTCGGGAAGAAGGGAGTTCCCCTTTCCACTCTCCTCTCGTCGTGGCCGGAGGCGTGACAAACGTTGTCACTATCTGCAAGGTTCCTGGACGGGCATTACAAATTGAGACGTCGTCGTGTTTCTTCCACCCAGTCTCAGGTGGTAAAAAATGGTAAACAAACTAGGCGTTAGCGACAACCACCAGGTGCTCTTTGATAACTGTTTAATTCGTTTTTAAATTCATTTTCGTGTCGTTGTTACAGAATATTGGTGCGTCTGATGTGATACTGCTCCTTTGAACACATATAGACCAAAAAATAGGCGCCGAATTTTCTTTGTAGTATCCCTTTAAAGCATATTTCTGTGAAAAAAAACAAGCCGATTCATATTTGGCTAGCACAATTTTGCTAACGGATCAAAACCTCTGTACTTTCTATTTACTATAAAAAACATAAAAAGTAACCTCAGTAGTAACTTCAAAAATAATTCGCTACTCTTTAACGGTAATCAATAATTTTCTTAATTACTTTCTATTTCAGTAATTTCTACTCTATTCAAATTACTTTTGGCGTCAATACTCAGTTACTTAACTTAATTACTTTTTTGAGTAACTTGTACATGTTTGCAAAGCAGTTATCAATGTCGTTTCAAAATAAAAGTTATGGTGCATTGCATTTACTTTTCTTTTGTCAATCATTTGGTATACTGCAGTGGTAATCGCTGCAGGCGATACCACAGCTTCGCAGCGTGAATTGGAGCCCAACTTTTTTTTATTCTTGAATGGCGTCTGCAGTTTACTGAGGGTCGTATACACATTAAGTCAGGATGAGCTGCTACAATATAAGTCTGATGCACGCTACTACTCTTCTCGTACTTAACTCTCGCCTTTCTTGCTTGACACATTAAAAAATATCAAACGCCCTCGCTTGGGGTTTTGGTAACAATACCGGTCTATGGCTCGCAAACTTCCCGCCAAAAGAGCTTTGACACAGGGTCGAAACAAAGTGCACGTTTATAGTACTGTCTATTCTCAGCGCCGATTCACCATCGCCTCAACGTCTCTGGGTTGCTGCAGTGTGCTTTGCTCGCTTGAGAAATGAAGCAGCTGTTCTGGTACAAGCCCAAATAGCAAAAAAAAAAAAAAATTACTTGGGCAGCCCGCCTGCTCTGCCCGTGGGGTACTCACTTGAGCATCCCTCGAGGGGGTCCCACGTCGGTTTAGCAAGTCGGGCCCAAGAGGGGCACACTTGGGCAAGCCACGGGGGCTGCTCAAGTAGGCCCCCTTGGTGGGAACCACAGTGCGTCTACTTGGGCAGCCCAACATGGGCCCCCCTCGTGGGGGCACATGTGGGAGAGCTGGTCATTACGAGTCCGCCGACGAAATCAGTAGCCGGGAGGGTCTAATTGATCGATTGAAGCATCGCGCCGAATAGGTGAAGGTTGCGGGTTCGATCCCCGCTCAGGACTCATGTTTTCGCCAGCTCGCTTCCACTTTCCATACCTTAGGCATTAAAAGTAATCAAAATACTTGTAATCAATAACTTTTTGGAGTAATTTTGTAATCAGTTGATTATTGGTATCAGGCAGTAATTACGATTACTTTTTGAAGTAATAAAAATGACTTCAACTATTACCATTTTTCCACGAACACCCCATCCTTATGCAATTAGAATTTGCATACATGCGTACCGATGTGAATGACGCTGCCTGAGTGAAACCTCGCATCACCCCCGAACGAATGGCAGGTCGACACGCGTCGCCTCATGACCGCGATCTTAGCGAAACTGGTATACGAGAGAATGACTCCAAGAGTATACATAAATTGTTTCGACTAGTGCGACCTACATCCCACACTTTTTAGCGAGAGCTTAGCTTAGAGCATGTGCTCGAGGTTTCTCTTCTACAGGCTGGAGTATTCTTGTAGACTAAATTTGATCTATCTACGTTATTATGCGAAAAACAAACAAAAAAACACGTCGTGAGCAGAATTGCTTTCATAATACGCGCAGCTGCGATATTAGAAAGATGTACTCGAGAACAAATCAGCAATTTAGATTCAAGGACGCAAAAAAAACGCCGCGAATGAAGCTTCTTGCTGAGCCAATAATAACAAATCGACTGTTGTATTACCCTTTTAAAAGAGAATGAAACAATCGATTTGTTGTTAATAATTACTTTTGTTGAAGGCGCAACTGCACAGTTAAATGACCTTCCAGCCTAAGAAGGGGGTCGTTAGTTTTATATAAATACCGTGTGGCAGGTACCAGGACCTCCCCGAGGATGCCTCCACAAAATTTCAGCTAGCGATTTGAACAAAAAAGCACATAAAAGGGCCTCCGAAAAATCCCCGTATCGTAACTCACTCGATCAGCGAGCCGTGACGAAACAAGATCAGGAATGCCGTCTCCTCATAGGTTCTTCTTCCTCCAGTCTCCTGGGTGTCATCGATCGCGCGCGTTGGCGTAGCGTCGCTCAACGCATCTCGGGCTCACATTAGCAGCAACAGCGCGTTACAAAGAAGGGCAAGAAGGAGAGGGCACATGGAAGTATAAACGCAGCGATGACTTCAAAGTCAAGTTTCTTGTCCTCCTTTGTAAAAAACGAGACCTAAGTAAAAAAATGGCGCTTATCACATTGACTATTTTGCCAATTTGTATAATTCTTTTGCGGCTAAAGAAAAGGAAGGGGTGCTGACATACTTGTAGTCGAGTCTCACGATCCTCTATGCCTCAATAATTCCTCTAATTAGAGGTGCGCCACTCCTTGCCAACACAGCACATATTGTAAACTGGGGAGCTACCGTCTCGCAAGTCAATCTCTAGATGACCAGAGAAACTCTTGTTTATGTTGTTATGATGCTGATGAAGCCGATAGTCGAGACATCTGCCAGTTTGTCCGGAGCCTCCTATATAATCTTATATATTAGAGGCCCTGGTCTGACATACATCTGGAGTGTCTCAGGAGAGCGGTTCGATGTTCGTGAAGAGGGGAACCGAAAAAGGCGTGACGTCACGATTAGCGGCTGTGTTACGTCAAAGGTTTCGTCGAGTGACGAAACGAACATGTGTGTATCGAAATCTCAGCTTATTGAGTTATTTTTGATGAAATCTTCGCTCTTTTGGTTTGACAAGTTAGCAGCGTGATTGAGGTCACATAAACTTGCAGGAGGCGTGAAGACCTACAGTTGCTATTTTAAGAAGAGAGTATACAGAGGCATTTTGTAACTGCTAGAACCGGCTGAGCAGACATGTACAGGTTACTGAAGATAAACTACCTAAGGCATGCTAGTTGTTACTGAGACTAAAAAAACGCGCGTTACCTTGCTCAAAATTAACGACGTACTTTTTCATTACTCTGATTGTGTCCTTTTTCTGAGCCAGTAGTGGCCTTCCAATGTTATTTTCTATATCTTAACGTATTTAATATTTTCTTGCTTTTAACGCATTCATGGACATACTGAATTCCCCCACAGTGCAATATGCGGATCAGTAGAATCATCTATAGGCATCAATGTTGCTGGGGTTGTAAGCACATCTTGTGCTATCTGCGTGCACATCTTGTTCTATCTGCCGTGACAAAAATATTTATGCATCCACTTTGATGTACCCACTTTGGCAATGATTTCTTTGCGTTTTTGGCATAAGGTTCTTAGATCGAACGTTCTTTCTTAGACTCAGAATTCACAAGTACAGCTGAGGCAATGGAGACGCCAAGGCAGGTGTCGCTTATGCATGGAAGCTATGCCTTAGGTGCCTGCTAAGTTTTGTTGTGTGTTTCGTTGTAATGAAGTCGAAATGGTTCCTTCTTGGCCAGATCGCGTTGAACCCGAATTCCATAGGCTTGATTTCGCCTGCGCTGATCAGCGAAAAAGGTATCAGCGTGGCTGTTGAGGGCCGTTTACGGGGATAAGCTTCGACAATGCATGGCGCACAGTACAAGGGAAGGGAGAACGACCTAGCTTAGGACAAATATTGGACCCTTTGGGGTGGACAGAGGATTTGTCCCCTCCATTACCAAATGTGTGCTTAAACTGCTGTACCTTACGCGAGGTCTCCCGTATCCAGCCTTTGACCTAGTTTTGGCCTCATTCATGTGTACAATTCTCTCACACGAGACAAGCTAGACAGAAAAGATGCACAAGAATGAAGTCAATGTCCTAAGGAGCTAACTGGTCGTACGTCGTTGTGTTTATCTGTTGAAGGCTTAAAGGGTAACTGCAAAGAAAAAAAGATTTTTTTTAACAGCCTAATTGGGTCAAGCATGTCAAAAAATAATTTTACCGCGAGAAAACAAAACAGTTTTACAGCAATATTTATTGCGTGAGACCGATTTTAGTTTGCGGCTATTTCGTCCGTTTTGAATCGCGCGCCACGAAGTTGGTATTCCGTGACGTTGAATACCAATCGGCTGCTATACTTCTCATTGGCTAAGAGTTTAATTGACAGCTTAGATTTTGGTTGTTAAACCTTTGTTATATGTTGCATTTTCTTTTGAAAGACATATTTTTACGTTTAAAGAATAACCCATGTGATGAGAGTTATTAATCTTTAGAAAATGTTTACAAAACGGGCACTTCCGTTTGGAAACAAAAGCTTCGCCATTCTTTTATGGCCGCCAAAGTCTCTGCTCCCGCCTGTCTCGCCTACCTCGACTAATCGTTTCGCCGAAACGATAAGTCTTTCGTGCTGACCCAGGTGCTTGAGTGAGACTTCTTGAAGTGAAGTAGTGTGTGTTTAGCAGCTGTCGCAGGTGTTAGTGATAGGAAGCGACGCGGGGTTTTGACTTTCATAGCGCGGCTCTTTCGTTTTCCTCTTTGTTGGCTTAGCGTGCTTTTTTGTTTCTTTGTTTGTTTGCTTGCGCGTGCAAATGCTGACTTTTCGGAGATGTCAGATGAGTGATCCCGACAGCGAGCCTTCCAGCAGCCATTTCGCCCCGAAAGGAATGCTATTGGCTGGAGGCAATCGGGCGTTCGCGTAGCGACAAACGTGTCCAGTTACGTTCTCGTCATATCGCTCTGGAGGCCGTCGAGATTCGCTCCGTGTGCACCTAACGTCCGCGACTAGACACAAAATAAAAAAGCACTATGTTCACTACGTAAAAAGTGGTCTCAGTTCATGCATCTGTAGGCAGGTACGAAATCGTGCCCAAATTTATTCACACCGCATGATGCAACACGTCGCTGTGCAAACGCAGTCCAACACATAAAAACGGCAGATTTAGGACAAAAATTTGGAGTCCATTGTTCAATTAAAACGACGTAATTTTGTTGAAAACGCCCGCAGCTTTTTATTCACGATATACGTCGGGAAACTTCCACATTTTGACACAGAACGAGGCAGATTTACTTTTAAAAACGCTCGCTGCGTCCTCCCGGACCAGTTTGACTGGATCAGCTGACGACGACGGGACTGAACTGGTTGAACGTCAACCCCACAACAACCAATTTGCGCTCCGTGTTAGCACCGCATTACACACACCACGAACGTTTCAGCTTTGTCGCATCGCCGTGTTGCATTAAAGAGAACGAGATCACCGAAACCAACGCAGCGCTGTCGTGAACGTTGGCTTGTGGTTGCACACTCGTGAATTCTGTGACTCCCTTCGCTTTCAAAGCACGCACGACGATTACGAATTATACTTTCCATCTTCCGGGAACATCACAGGGGCACTTCTCCGGTCACGTCTTCGCTACATGTGCTCGCAAACCGCGTCAAACCAAAACAATACCGCCGCCGTGCGTTGTTGCCAGATCTTACCGGAAGTCGAGACGCTGCGTCGTTCAACTCCGCAACGCAAGGAGTGTGAGGGGCGGGGCGTACTCCTCTTCCGCGAGGGTCAAAAGAGCGAGAGCTTCAAATGTGGAGAGGTTCTGACTCTGACTAAATTACGTCCTGTGGCGTAAATATTGATAAAAAAAAATATTTTTCTCGCGGAACATTTGCTTGTTTAAAAAAAATACTTTTTTTTTTCAGTTACCCTTTAATTATCGTATCCGGAAGGAGGGGATTATTCGCCAAAACAGAGTGGAACGTATATGTTCGGTGATATCTCTAACCTTACTGAATACTTTGTGCACATTGTCTTTTATTGCCTCCCTGGCGCTTTTCTATTGTGTGTGGGAAAGCCACAGGGGCGAGCTGAAGTGAAAACCAAGTTGGGTAACTAGTGTTTTAATAGTGTTGCACACGTTCCGCTCTAGCAGCTAAAAAATACCGTTACCCTTTTGCTCCATGAAAAAGTTACAAAAATACGTTACTCGTTTCTCCTCTCGAAACGTAACTAAGTCTTCACTTCGTTACTGAAAAAGTAACTGAATATAAATTGGGATTAACTTGTAGCGCGGTATGTACGATTGACTGTCCTCAACTTCTGATATAGGATTTGACAAGAGGAGTGCGTGCAGTCTGTGTGTGTAGTTTATCTCTTTCCTTTCTCTCTCTGGTTCACTTAAGTCCCACATCCTTTCTCACGGAGTAGCAGATCGACACTCAAAGTCCGTTCAGCCCCTATTTTTAGAACTCTATCGCAGTTCCTGGCGACTGTGACGTCGGGGTCAATCGAATGTTTTCTTATCATTGACTAATCACTTGGGGGAACCTGTTTAGCCTCGTTTACATGAAAGCGACTTCAGCGCATCGACTCCACTCGTTCTTCGAACAAAGCCGACGCGGCAATGTCTACATGAATGCGCACCAAGCCCTACACGAAGGTAGCGCCACGCCGTGCCAAAGCTCGAAGTTATGCAGTTCCGGCACCTGCCGCACCACGTTTTCCCGCTGTCTTCGGTGCTGTGGAAGAAGTTACGAGACGGAACAAACATCAAAACCCAAGCGTCTAGGGCTCCAGGCAGGGCCGCCGGGTCACTCTGGACCGCAGGCGACGTGTGTGCGCAAGCTTTGAGGACGCCTCCGCGCTTCGCCGCGCCAGACCTCGCGGATCGCGACCGGACCCCGAGTCCGAAAGGCTCCTGCGCGGCCAGGAACGGCACCGAAGTAGGAGCTGCTTGTTCTGCGCCACCATGCAGTGCTCTACAGGGCTCGGAGCTCTCGGTGTCGTTCATGCTTGCGCCGAAGCCTTTAGACCCCTTCGGACGCGCAAGTCGTATACTTCGCAAGGCTTGGACGGGGGCCGCCCTCACCGAGCAGCTCCTCTATATTCCGCTTACTTATGATGGCAATAAAAGCTCGCGTTTGTTCTCGAGAAAATATTGCGGGCGACCATATGGGACAGCTCTCCGCGCCGCCGACGAGGTTGGCCGCCGCCATGGTCTCAGCTATTCACTCGCTCCCGCAGCGAGCGCCTTCCCATATTCCTCCGCGTTCCAAATGCGAGGCGACCTCCGTTTACATGGGCTGAATGAATGCGCACTCGCCATCTCAATTTACCTCTGTCTAGCGACTTTAATGCGATGCGCTTTCTTTCCGCATTATGCCGTTTACATCAGAGCCGTGTATTGAGAGAGTTTGGTCAATGGGAGGTGCGGGCAGAGTCAGGGCGAGCGGCAGAGTCGGAAAGAGGGCTTGGCATGCTCTCTTGACCAACCAGAAGCCGAAAAGAATCCCCTAGCGGTGGTAGCAAGAAACAGTTCTGATCAAAAGTCTATGTTCGTATATGGTTTTAATAAACGCGTAAGAGTGAAGTGTAGTAACTCTTCGTGGTTGAAAATAGGGTTCACGTGTTGTTTTGATCATGATCATGCAGAAAGATGTAAGAAACGAATGCGCCGCGCAACTCTGTTCTGCGCGGACAGAGTGTGACCGTTCGGACGGCAGATTCCCGGCCCTGGGCGCTTGGCGTACGGATCATATCGATCGTTCTGCTAGTCGCACCCTTCCAACATCATTTTGGATTAACGTGATTGAAACATCACGTGTACCATATTTTCAGCCATTGAGAGTTACTCAATGCAGTTATCAGGTTTGTTTCTCGCGACCACCGCCAGGGTATTATTTCCGGCTTCTGGTTGGTCACATTCGAATTTCTGAAGACGCCCTGGAACACGCCCAGCCCGCTTTTGGCCAATGGCGCCTCCTCATTCGTCTCCTATACTTCCCAACAAATGGCCAAACTCTCTACATTTACGGCTCTGGTTTACATGACCGTATTCAATGCGACAACTGGATTCGATGGGACCAAGTTGCATTCATGTAAACGCTGCTTTTGACAATGATATGCCTATGACACAGTGCCCATGATTCAAACTGCGATCACGAATGTTTTGCAGGGAAAAGTTGCAATGTGCCGGGTTTACGCCGCCGGAGTGGACTACACGGCAGTGTTCCGGGAGACCTGAGTTCTCAGATCGCGGTCGTGCCGCTCGAACGCCAGGAGCCTGCATGCCGAAGAGCCGCGACGGGTCCGACAAGTTTCCAGACGTTGGGCACCTTTGGGTCTGACACTTTTGCAGACTGTTTTTTTTTTTTTTTTACCAGGTTTATTTTTGCACCTTTCTGAATATTTGTTGATGCAACAAATGTATCTCTCTCACTTTCTCGGTATCCCTTTCCATGGTCACTGATTCACGAATCAGAAAAAAATATGCGTCTGCACGTAATAAACTGAAATTTACATATAAAGTGTATTATATTGGTGTTTTTTACCTTTGCAAATCTTCAAGACGTAGCTCCGGTCCTCTGAGTAATAGGAACGTTTGTTACATTTTTAACGGCGGATTACTGAGACTACTGAGTCGTCCGAGAGTCACGCATGTGTTTCAATTGAACTTGTAAACCATTCTCTCAATACACCGTGTTAAGTTTTAATTCAAACCATTGTCTTTTATGGGTTCCTATTGAGTCTTCAGAAAATTTTGGCCACTGGGTTCTAAATGAATGTAAAGTAATTGAATTTCAATAGAATTTCGGTGGCTGTGTTTCAATCGATTTTTAATTAATTTTTGAGTGGCTATTCCAGTTTAATTTTCGCAACTGCGTTTAAAAATATTCCGCAATTTGTTGGGAATGTTCGCCTCTATAATTCCTTTCCGTATGGTACATGGAGGCACATGAGTGCATCATGTACGAAATTCACGAAGCACTCACGACACTCGAATCAACATTTATTAAGGCTCCTAGTATACTATCCACTCCTCAGAAGTCTGATGACTTGTAAACAGTGTTCCTATGTTATTAAACTCTATCCCTTCGTAAAAACAACATTGGTACAAACGATAATTATTCGGTGCAGTCGCTAAATCCCCAAAAACGGTCCCTAGCGGGTATATTCTCGCTTCTCTTTATAACGCCACTCAGAACGGGCCGAGTCACCGTAGTTACTTTAAAAGATGTATATTATTGTATGGTTTCTTTAAAAAGTTACTACCAAAGAGTTATGTACGCTAGCGGTTCAACTGGTGTAGCGTGCGTTTTAAGGTTGAAGCGGGCGTCAACAAGTCCGAAGTTGGCTACCGGAAGTGCATTTATATGCAAACAAAGCGAGTGGATTTTCTCCCTGCGTTTGATTATAAGACCAAATATCACGAATAATTCGCACGTATACTAGATAGCTTGGAATATTTATTAGTCACGGAGACTGACATATTAATCAGCAAATGCGTTTTTCGTTCAAGTTGATGGCATTAAAAAAGGTGCGAAAATGGCTTCGTACATATATTTGTACACACCGTCCGTCACTGCTAGCGCGAACACGGCATTGGCACTTTTCTGCAGGGGGCTTTACGTGCCAAAACAATGAGGAACATCTCGAAAATCAAGAGATATGTCAAGAACTACGCACAAACACTTGGTCAGCACCTAGCTGCGCGTAAAGGCGATCAAAATAAAACAATGCCAATAAAATGAGCGCGATTTGGAATAAACAACAAATGTTTTATTCGGTCTGCCGCTTATGCAGGGGTGGAAAAAGGTGTTTGTTTTAGCGTTCCAAACTCATATCTGCTCGCTCGAGAACCCTTAAAAAAGGGAAAAGCCAGGAAACAAACTCTTACCGCCCGATAAATTCAGTAAAAAAAAGAAAAACACATTTTACAGTGCGTTTATATTTTACTGTTTTACGCGTTTTATCTGCTCGTAAATGAGGGTCATTTCAGTGGCATACAAATATCGAGGATTATCATTGTTGGCGCCATGGAGATGTTGGCATTCCTTGCGCAAGTCCTACGTTATTTTCGACTGTGACTCTTGCTTAGATTCTCCGCTTGTCTTTACACACTTGCCGTCCATTAAAAAAAAAAAAGAATTTCATTTGAACTTTTAAAGGAGTCACTCAATACACCCTGTTGAGTTTCGATTAAAACCGTAGCTTTTTTTTTTTTTTCTTATGCGTTTCTATTGAGTCTTCACACAGTACGGGCCACTGCGTTTAAATTGAATTTTAGCGGCGAATATCAATAGAATTTCCGTGGCTGTGTTTCCATCGAATTTCAAATAAATTTTTAGTGGCTGTTTCAAAATAACTTTTGCCACTGCGTTTTAAAACAAAATATTCGACAAGACACTTAAAACTGCTTACGTGTAAGAATGCGAAAACATTATTTACACGCAGCGCATTCCTACGAGCGGTACGCCACCGTCTTCCTCTTCTCCACTGCGCTTCCGCGGTGACATGACGCTCCCCCACTGCGCAGGCGCGGCGTCCCCCCCCCCCCCCCCCCCCCCCTCTCTCGGTTCCACGGCTTCTGTGACCATGCATCTGCGATGCTGAGCTTTTCATTTTGTTTCATTTTTTTTTTTCCGAGGCGCGTCCGCTTTGACTTTGACCGGCCCTGGCGGCTTCCGTGACGGACATCTGATATAGGAGCCAATGGGAATTCACACCTCAATTCGCTGCATGAGCTTCGCTCCATGGGACAGGGGAATTTAGGGGCCGCCAATTTAGGTGCCGTTTTGCGCGGCTTCAAAAGCTGATGACTCCGGTTCGCTCCAGGACACAGTTCATGGTTTCGCACTAAACATATTTCTGCCACTTGCTGGTAGTTTGTTTTGTAACTTCTAATGCAAGTTACTTGATGGAAACCAGTGTTGGAAAAAATACTTGATAAAAGTATTTAAGCTGTTACTAAATACCTGCTTCATAAAGCATTTAAAATATTACTCAAGTTACTTTCACTGTAAAGTATCTTGAGTTGGGTACAAATACTTAGAAATGTAATTCAATTACATGTGAAGATACTTCCGCATTGCGTAATTTGTATCGACGTCAGTGACAACGACAATTATACAGCTGCGCAAATCTGGTTTACCAGAATTGTTTATTAACACGTAACAACACAAAACAGAAAAAAAAAAGTATCGTAGCGCTATTTTGTGCAGTCCGACAATAAGAAGCAAAATATTGTCACGAATGGCAAATGATGAGGCGGCGAATAACCGAACAAACTTAAAGTTTAATAGGGCGAAATTGTGCCCAAAACAAAATAGACAAAGGCTAGCGTCGCAGGCGTCGATGTCGGCGAAACAGCGCAGGATCGACCGCTGGGGCGAGACTGACTCCGGACCGCCACGCGGAGCACCTTTTGTACCGGCGTGTGTTCCTGAAACATTCGGCGTTGAAAGTTCAACGCGTAGAACATTCGTAACTCGATCAGACGACAAGGTTCTCGAACTTACGAGAATTTCAAGTTGAAAGAATAAAGGAGGCGTCCGCTCCCCGGTATCAAATCTGGAGCCTCCGCGCGAGAGCCAAGCGCGAAAAGCAAGAGCGGTAACCATTCGGTCACACGCTCGCTGGGCAACGCGCGTGGCAATATCACTGATAGATGCTACAAAAGATGTCTGGGGCAACAAGATAGAGGTCGCTTTGGGAGGAAATCAGACCGTTGCGTTCCATGCGGTTAACTTTAGAACTAGATGGATGGGGAAAACAAATACAACGGCTCAGCGCTCGGCTGACTTAACCGAACGCGGCGTCAGCGTTCAGCTGGAGTTCGTGTTCTCCGGTGAGTGGAAGGAGGGTTTTTGTTTTACCGCTCCGGCCTGCATGAACGATGCAGCATGCAAGGTGCCCAGCTCGGCACAAAAGCCAACGTGGGTCAAGCGTGCATCCTCTGACGACTGCTTTTGGGAGAGATCCGGTACTTAACGTCACTTCACTAACTGTTGGCATTTTCTCATTACACTGTGCCCCGACATGAACATTCCCACAAGGCCTGTGGGCATGTGTACAGGCCTTGTGTTGGGTAAACACCGAGGAGTGGGGGCGACAAACGGGTCAGAGCGCTTCGCCAATATTGACATCGCTGAATATCACGTCCTGCGGCGCACCTTAGACGCATCGTTTAACTACGATTCATATTCTTTATATGGGGAGTTCACTATAAACGAACTTCGGACACGGATATGAGTGAATGGATAACAAAGAGAACCCACATAATAGCCACGGCAGTGGTCGCACCTTCTTCAAGTCGGTTGCGTTCAGAAAGGCGCTCAAGGTTGGGAGACACTTTGTTGGCATTTTGAGAGGTCATCCAGCTCGTAGTTTGTTTTCTGTGCTGTTCTCTAGTTATCAATGTTTTGTGTTTATGATGTTTATAAATGATAGCTGTTTGTCGGAAAGAATTAACGTTTCCCTTGACCATGCAGAACTATGCGCAATTTCTGTTCACAAGGCATCTGTTTCTTACATTGCATGCGTAGTTTATCGACCGCCTAATTCTAATATAAAAATGTTTTGTGAGGAACTCTCACCATTATTGCGCCAATTAGATAACAACCAGCATATCATGCTGGCTGGTGACTTTAACATAGATGAGTTAAACGAGAATAAGTATGGGGTTTCAAACTACTTAGACACGCTTTCCTCCTTCGGGCTCGAGAACGTGATACGCGATTACACAAGAGAAGAATATTATGGCAGTACAATAACTAAGTCATGCATTGATCACATAGTAATAAGAATTAGTAATGCAACATTAGGGCCGGCGGTAATTAAACAGAAGGTAGCTGATCATTATTTAGTAGCTCTAGCAATATGGGGTGAAAGTTAAAGAAATAAAATGTCAAACCAGAGGGTATTTAAAAACATTTTAGATAACAAAAAGGTAGACCATCTTATCAGCATGTATGACGGGAATTCATTATTAGTATATGACCATGTTACCGCTTACGACTTACTCGTTGATAAATTCAAAGAGATATATAAAATATCTGTCAAACATGTAAAATTGAAGCAAAGAAAACACGAAAATGTTTGGTTAATGAAGAGATTTTAGAACTATTCCATTTGAAAGAAAGGTTATGGCATAGATGTAAACAAAATCCACTTTAAAAACCAAATATTGTGTGCTAAGGAATAAGTTAACTGCTAAAATTAGATTAGCCAAAAGAAATCATTTTACTAGCAAATTTAGTTCTGCAAAAAACCGAAGGAAAACATGGGTCCTCGTGAATGAGTTGATGGGCAGGAAAAGGAAAACTAACACTGACGATACAATTAGAAAGAATTTTCCAGCATTAGATCGCTTCACGGAATTAGCCGAATCTTTCAACAACAGTTTCATTAGTACCGTACAAGCCCTAAGGCAAAAGATAGCGGTGCATGTAATTGATGAACCGGCTGACCAAATTGACTGTGTAAATTCAGCATATCTACCAGAAATAAATGAGTACGATATCATGAACATTCTTAATTCAATGTCAATAACGAAATTGCCTGGAATAGACCAAATTTGCATTAAGGATTTGCGCTACAATTTTTCAAGTCTATAATTAACGGATGCCTGACAACAGGAAAAATACCGGAAGGACTAAAATTGTCAATTGTGGGACCGCTATACAAAAAGGGTAGTAAGAAAGAATTAGGAAACTATCGACCGATATCGATATTACCAGCAATTGCTCACATTCTCGAAAAATGGGTACACATATGTATGAATGGCTTCTGTGAGAGCTTTTCGCTATTGAACGACGGGCAATACGGTTTCAGGCAACAAAGGAACACTATTTCATTACTTCCGTTTTCTTGGGCTGTGTTAATGAAACGCTTGAAAATAATAAAGCAGCCCTTTCCTTGTTTTTGGATTAATCCAACGCATTTGATACAATTCATCACACACTCCTCCTATCAAAACTCAATAAGCATGGTTTCAGGGGCCCGTTTCAGAAATTCTTCACTGACTACTTTACAAACAGGTTTCAGAGGGTTAAAATTGGAAGCAGCACTAGTACAAAACTCAGAGTTGATTGCGGCGTGCCAGAGGGTAGCACACTAGGTCCGATATATATGTGAATGATCTAGGGTTATTACAACTATGATCTAGAATGTTTCAGTACGCGGATGATACCGTTCTATTCCTACCGCTTGACAACTATAACCAGGTGGTTCCTCTGCTTCAAAGCGATATAGATGTATTAGTGAACTGGTTCTCAAGTAATCTCATTTCTGTGAACGTCAATAAAACTAAATTAGTCTGTTTTCGTAATCCCCATAAACAAATTACTCTAGTACCAAACATATATCTTCACCTTCATGATCATGCTCAATACATTTGCACGTGTCGACCATTACCTTATGACTCATCGGTTAAATATTTGGGGTTAGTATTCGACCAACATCTCCTTTGGAACCAACAAATCGAATATATTATTAAGAGAATGCGGGTGGTATCGGGCGTATTTTTACAAGCTAAAAAGTGCATGTTCTGTAAACTTGCGGAGAACTATTTTCAGATCTCTAGGAGATCAGTTATACGGTATGGGATTACGATATATGGGGATTGTTCAGAGTACAAAAAACAGGGAATTCATGGAATTATAAAATATAGTGTAAACAATATTTCTTACGGGTCAGTGTTCGATAAACTAGACATTGAAGAAAAAATGCGCGCGTTAGAGGTATTGTCATTTAATCAGTGTGTATGTAATATGTGATAATAACAAGTAATTATTATAGTAAAACTTTTAAACAAAAGGTAAACAAAGAAACTTGCGGCGTACGCATAGGTTCAAGGTCCCTAAGATACAAACGAATTATGGAAAAAAGTTAAAACGACACTATGTCCCTTCGATGTTCAACAGTTTGCCAGAATCTTTGCTGAACCTATCATCCTTTCGTGCGGTAAAACGGAATGTAAGAGAATGGTGCCTCACGCTCGCGCAATAATAATTATATAATTACTTAGTGCGTATTCGTTGCCCGAATTCCTACTTTATTGTTGTTTGTTTTGTTTCTGCAGTGTTTAAAGGATCACGGTATTTTGTTGGCTGCCTGGTCCCACATACAAGCATATTTCCTTTCGTGGGGCAGCACGCTTACACCTGTATTTTTTCAAACATAATAAAGATATATTATATTATTATTTTCATTTTTTCTATTTGTTATTCTTTTGACACTCAAGTCTGCATTGTTGTCGTAGGTCGTTTCCTGGTCTGCGTTGCGCCTCAGAGTGGCATCTTTACTTCCGTAGAACCACCCCTTTCCTAGGATTTTTTTTTTTTTTTTGGGGGGGGGGGGGGGGGGGGGGGGAGGGAAACTCTATAGAAACAAAAGGCGCCTTTCAGAAGGCGAGGGAAGACCCTTCATTGTACGAACCTCGGGCTGAAAATATGAGTCACAACCGGCAAAAAAAAAAAAAAAAAGCGATGTTTTCACGAGCTCGATTTAAGCAACCGTAGCCATTCGGAGCTACAACAGGATTTGGTTGCTCAAAAGAATGTTCACGTTTGCTCGTGCCACGCCGACGCCACTTCATACCGAAAAACTCGGAAAATGGCGGAATGTCAAAAATGTATTTAAGAGACTGAGTACAAGATACTTGAAATTATAAGTAAAATAGAGCATCAAATACTCTCGATCAAAGGTATTTGCAAGATAGCGAGATACTTCGAAAAGTATGTAAGATACAGTGTCTTGGGGGGAGTAGAGTATTTGATGTAGGCATAAGTCGGAAGGAAACGAAGTACATGAAGAAATCGAACAAAACGATATGACGCACTCGTAACACTTCACTTTCCCCTTGACTACTCCACCGCCTTAAATACTCTGCTTATGAGAGCTACTCAGTTGACTGGTGACCACCTAAGTATTTATTAAGTTTCCTAGTTTGCTAGCCCCTCCTCGGACGTCTGATAAAATGCAAACAGTGTTTCGACGTCATTGGACTCTATCTCTAAGTAAAAGGAGATTGGTACGAGCGATAATCATTAGGTGCAGTCGCTAAATCAACAAAAGCGGTTCCTAGCGGGTGTCATCGCTTCTCTGCATAGCACCAACCTGGACAAGATCAGTCATGGTAGTTGCTCGCTTTCAAGGATATGCATTCTTGTTTCCTTTCTGTACGAAGTGACTATAGTATAATAGGCTCCCTGAAGTCACTATAGTCACTGACAGAGTGAGAACGGCATGGCGTGTGTTTCGAAAGCACAGTCGGAACGCGCTCCATGATTTCCACCGTGCAGAGACGTGACGTAATAGCTACGTGTTGTTGCGTAATCAGCTCCCACTGGCAACGGGAAGGCACGTCTGGTTTCTCTGTGATTGAGTCAGCGAGGCATTCGGCAAACAGGTCGTGTGGTGAAACCAGCGTTGTAGGCGGTACAAAAAAAAGTAACGAAATACTTTACTCGTTACTCGCAAATAAAAGTAACGCGTTACTGTTATCGATAAAAAGTAACGCACGATACTTTTCCGGCACTTTGTTCTTAAATTATGATTGAACACGTTTTATTGTTTTGACGATGCAGAAATCAACGACTTATCGTGCGAATCCGCTTGGTGTCGAGGCTCCCTCGCTAACGGTGATACTCTTACTGTGGGTGCATTCTACAGATCGCCATCAAGCAACTCAAACTCTATTTTTTTTTCTTTGCATAACGCTTTATCTGTGGTAGAAACCAGTTTTTTTCTTATTGGTGGTGATTTAAATTTACCAGACATTCAGTGGGCAGAACTCAAACCGTCTATTTTAAATATACTGGTATACACTCAGCATTTGTTAATCTTGTCAATGACTATGACCTTCATCAGTTTGTTACAGAGCCTGCGAGGATCGGTTCTAGCCGTTCAAGTGTCCTCGTCCTTGTGTCTAGTAATCGCGCTTCGGCGGTCTCCGCTCTTGCCGTTATCCCAGGAATTAGTGACCATAAGGCTGTTGTTGCAAATGTGTCTTGTTCATTTGATCACAGTGCTTCCTTACGTTCTAAAAAAGTGTACTTTCTCGACAGGGGTGATCATGCTGGTTTGTCTAGTAGACTTGATGAATTTTACTCGGAGTTTGAGGACATGAGCGTGACAGGTGACATTAACTTGCTGTGGAACATAGTGAGAAATGTAATAAAGGCTCCGGTTGATATTTTCGTTTTATTGAAAATTATCACCTCGAAGCGTAGTCAGGATAAACCATGGATGAACTCCGAGTTACGGAAACTTATTAATACAAATAAACGTGCACTAACTCAATACCGAGCTCGTAATGACTCTGCATCATACGATAAACTAAAGGAGATAGGTGTCGCCCTCAAACGTGCAATCACTTCGTCCCGGGAAAACTACTTTACAACACTAACTGTGAAACTCAAACAAAACCCAAAGGAATTCTGGAAGTTTATTCGCTCTAATAAAACAAATATCGTTGGAATTCCCTCCCTTTTGGTCGAGGGTCGCCTTTTAGAGGATGACTCTCTGAAGGCTGCCAGTTTCAATGATTACTTCAAATCTGTTTTCTCGGATATCCTGACGGGGAATTATTGCGATTCCAAAGAAGTATTTGTTTCTACTGATTTTATGTCTGCAATCTATTCTGATACAAACGGTGTTTTTAAGCTTCTAAAGAAAATTAAATAAGGTTCAGCACCTGGCCCCGATGGAATTCCCAACGTCCTGAAGTCTTGTGCTGAAGTTATTTCGAGCTACTTGGTAATTTTGTTTACGGTATCGTTGAAATGTGGCTTCTTGCCTCTGGACTGGAAATCTGCATATGTCTTCCCCGTCCACAAGTCTAGCCCAAAAAATCTGCTACTAAACTACAGGCCCATCTCACTGACAAGTGTGTGCTACGAAACTATGGAGCACATTATTTACACGAACCTAATGAAACACCCTAGTCTTATCAATTTTTTTAGCCCGTCTCAACACGGTTTTCGTGCAGGATTTTCTTGTACCACGCAGTTGCTTGAGTTCTATCATAATATTTCACAATCGTTTGATAAGGGCCGACAAGTTCACTGTATCTTTATGGACTTCAAAAAAACCTTCGACGTGGTTCCTTGTGCTCTTCGTATGAACAAGCTTCACAAACTAAACATAGATTTGGAAATTTTTAATTGAATTGGCGATTACCTAAATTCAAGAAAACAGTCCGTGTTAACTCACGGTTTACAGTCTCCCTATTCGCGACTCCAGCAAAACGGACGCCACCAAGCGGGAAAACCGGGAACCAGCCGGTCCAGGTCGCTCCGCGCCCCTCCGCGTCTCTTGTGGCCTTCGCGGACACGTGTTGTCGGCGCGATGGCGAACAGTGTAATTTCACGAAGGTCCGAAAATGTGTTAGGTTTGCCTGAGTGTTTATTAGTGTGGTGAAGCCTCAGTAGATTGTTTCCTTCCGCACGTGTTTGAAAGCCCGTTTACTCCACAACACAAGGTCGCGTGCTTTCGATTTCTTGGAGGGGGAGGAATCGCGGAAAAACGTTTTGATTTCTTGTCTGTCTCGAATCACATTCAAAGTGACGACTACTTGGTAACTGATAAGGAGCTTCTTTGTAAGGATGTAGAACAGTGGGAGGACGACAGACGAGGCATTTCACTGGAGGGAACACCAATGTTGCAGTCAAGTGAATGGGAAGGTTCGGTAGCTGCTTTTCTTGAGTTTGGTTGTGTTCGATTAGCTTCAAGTTTGAGCCACCCACGCCGGTCGGTGCGTTGGCTATTCATTTTGGCTGCTTTTCGTCGAAAAAGCCTCTGGACCACTCTGAAGAAGTTGGGCTGATTTCGGAATTACTTGATTCAGGAAAACCTGCTCGCTGCAAATGATGAATGACGGAAATTTTCTGTTTTCAAAAGGTGGGGGACGCGTCTCGCAACGTTAGAAGCTGTTACGACATTTTGAACTATCACGCCTCCAATATTTATATTATACCCCCATCGAAGCCAGCAGCAATATATGTCTACATTGCTCAGGTTGACCGGCCACAAAAAATTCTCATTTTCTCCGTTCAGGATGCGAAGCAAAGTTCAATGCGGAGAGGTTCTGCGTGAACTCCAGTGAAGACTCTCTTCAGTTTGTCTCCGTGCTGCCGGTTAGAACTATTTGGCTAAGTTTAAGTAGTATCTCTCTGTCTGTCAAATATATTTTTATTCAGCAGTTCACCTTATAGCTAGTCAACTAAGCTCATATTTCAACCCGAAGGATATACTAATACCGCTTTAGTGAGACATAGTACGTAATATAATACATACCCGCTCGGTCAAAATGACTTCTCGATTGCTACTAAAACCTGAATTGAAATACAAGCATCAGCTGCTTAGTGGGGTGCCGGCGGGTTAACATGATCCTTGGCTCAAGAAGCGCTTGCTTACTTTTCGTAATTTTCCTGCAGCCTGTGTTGTTGACCGAGCAGACGACTGGGGCTGTTTCTTAAACGCGGATACGCACAAAAGCTCGATTTCGCGGACAGATTAGTCGGGTGGTCGAGGCATGCGAGTTGGCTGAAAATTACTGTCGGCGGAAGAATTCTGCGGCCATTGCCACTTTTCTTAGATGATCAAAACTGATTAGTATATTACCGACTCTCCAGAGCCCATATAGTTTCGGTTTTGAACGAAATCTCCGAAACGACAGTTTCATTTCATTTCATTTCATTTTATTATACCTCAAAGGCACTTCTACCGAAGTGCATTACATGAGGGGGGATAAGAATACAAACTCACATAAAAACAAACAGAAGCAAAAGTAGATTCACAAACAAATACAAATAGTAATATTTGCCGAAAAATGGCTAGGGTTAAATCGCATCAGGATGCATATCATGGTAAAAAAAAAAAAAAAAAAAGAAAACTAATGACTAGTTGCCGACATAAACATTTAGACTAACGAAAAACACTTTTGAGGTGTGCCTTGCAAAGATCGCGGAATTTAGCTGGATTATTTTCGAGAGCAATAGCCTCAGGAAGAGAATTCCAGTTATTGATGGCTAGAGAGAGCGGGGAATTTTGAAATTTATTAGTTCTCGCAAATAGAGGGTTTATTTTCTGGCTGTGGTCACGACGTAAGGAGATGTGAGATGGAGGTTGGCAGTAATGGTTTCGGAATGACGAAGAGGAATAGTAGATTTTGTGGAACATGACAAGACGAGCAAGTTTAGTTCTTTCGGCCAGTGGGCAAAGGTCTAGATTTGTTTTAAGTGCGGTTACGCTTGATGTCCGTGAGTAGTCATGAGATATGAAGCGAGATGCTTTATTCTGAACTGATTCAAGTTTGTTAATAAGGTAAGCTTGATGCGGCCACCAAATAAAGTTGGCATAGTCCAATTTAGCCCTCACAAAGGATTTATAGGCTGTTAGTTTAACACAATGCGGGGTACTGTGAAGGTTACGTTTGATATATCCTAGAGATTTACAAGCACTAGAAACTACAGTGTTAATGTGGGTATTCCAGGTTAGGTCGTCTGAAAATGTTACACCTAAATATTTGTAGCTGGACACTTTTTCGAGAGGCAGAGTTTGTAATGTATAATTTCGTATTGCAGGCGTTCGTTGGCCAGTGAATGTTAATAGTTTACTCTTGGTGACATTAACTTTCATCTGCCATGTGTTACACCATAGTGAAAACATATTTAAATCCTGCTGCAATATTAAAGACTCTTCAGGTTTAGTAATACGACGATAAATAACACAATCATCTGCGAAAAGCCTTATGGAAGATGTTATATGGAGCGGAAGGTCATTAATATAGATAAGAAATAAAAGCGGACCCAAAACGCTGCCCTGCGGAACACCTGATATTACGGGAAGGCTAGGTGATTTGTCCTGCCCCAGGTGGACAGCCTGGTTACGGTTACTTAAGAATTGAGCGATCCAGTGGATAATAGAAGGGTGAATGTTTAGTTTTGAAAGTTTATATAGGAGACGTTGGTGAGGAACCGTGTCGAATGCTTTCGAGAAATCAATGAAGATGGCGTCAGTAGGGTGAGACGAGTGGAAGTTGTTATGTAGATCAGTAACGAACTCAAAAAGTTGGGTTTCGCATGAATATCCCTTCCTGAAGCCATGCTGACTATTACATATTAATTGATGTTCAGACATATAGTTCATAATGTGGGAGTAGATGACATGTTCCATAATCTTGCAAGGCACACTAGTTAGTGATATGGGTCTATAATTTGATGAGTCGTTTTTATTGCCGGTCTTAAAAATGGGTAAAACTCTCCCGAATCTCCAGTCTGCGGGAAGGGAAGTTAAGTCGAGCGATTGTTGGAACAAGCGACACAAAAGGCGACAGGATATGTTCTTTGTTAATTTGAGAAGTTTAGGACAGATTTCGTCATCACCAGGACCTGAACTTCGGGAGAGCCTTTCTATCACACTCAAAATGCCATAGGGGTTAAAAGTGATAGGTTCACAGTAGGCGTTAATTGGTTTACATATTTGATCACTGGGTACAGGTAATTGTTCTAAGGTAAATACGGATGCAAAGTAGTTATTAAAGACGGTAGCTGATTCAAGGTTCGTTAGCACTTCGTTGTGTTCGTTGCACAATTTAGGAAGCGAATCATCTTTTCTCGGACATATACTTTTCCAAAATTTTTGGGGATTGTTTATTAATAAGTTAAGTAGGTCTTGCTTGTAATATTTATCCTTTGCCTTCTTGATGTTACTTTTAAACTCTTTACAGCAGTCATTATACTTAGTGAAGTCAGACGCAAGGTTTGTAATTTTTGCTTTGACATAAAGACGTTTCTTTTTGTTATTTATTTTCCTAAGGATATTTGTAAACCATGGTTGATCAGCATTCGTCCTTAAAACCATCTGAGGTACAAAATCAGACTTTATACGCCTAAATTCATTTTTGAGCATTTCCCAGTTGCGCTCGACTGTTCTTTCGCTAAAATGCAGCTCGTATTCCGAAGCAAACAGCTCAAAGGACTCGTTTAGAGCGTTTTCATTAACTCTACTGTAGACGTTTATGGTTTTAGGGGTTATTTTTTTACCTATTACTGGCAGAGACATTTCTACTAGGACTGTGTTATGGTCGCTGATTTTCTCAAGAATACGAACCGATTTTACATTTTCTGCACTCGAGGTAAAAACAAGATCCAAAACAGAATTATTTCTTGTGGGTTCCAATACAGTTTGAGTTAAACCGTAGCTATTCATCAAGTCAACAAAACTGGACACTTCTGAATGGGCCACCCAAGAGTTTATTTCTTCCTCTTTCCAGTTGACCCCGGGGTAATTAAAATCGCCGCCAAAAATAACAGTACTACTGGGAAATAAAGAAAAAATTTGCTCCATGCAAGCGTGCAGCTTCGTAACAAAAGTACTATCTCGGCCTGGAGGGCGATAGCAGGCGCCAACAATGATGGGCAACGAAGGGTGACTCAAGCGTACCCACAAAATTTCTAGTTCACTATCTAAAGATATAAGGGAAGCATCCATCATTTTGCTGATAGCGATAAGAATGCCGCCACCACGGGAATGTGTGCGGTCTTTTCGAAATAGATGAAATGATTGATTAAAAAATAATTCGCCATCGTTTATCTCCGGATATAGCCACGTTTCTGTCCCGATAACAATATTTGCGTCCGTGTCATTCACAGTTGACAAAAAAATATCTTGTTTAGGTAAAAAACTACGAAAATTCGCCACGAGCACTCCGAGATCAACACACTCATGTCTAGATGTTTTATCAGGATGTCAAGTAGTCGCCAAATTTGTGGTTTGGAAGTTGTTAAGCAAAATAATCTCGTCACTGCCGGAACAGTATGAATATTGCTTGCCATCAGCATAAAGTTTGTCGTACACGAGTTTCACTTTAATGTTTTTTTCTCTGAACTGCTTACTAAAGTGCCACAATTTGCTCCGGTGGAAGCAAACCCTAGCAGTAAAGTCCTCCGAGATAGACACCTTCAATGAAGTTAAATGCTTCAGTTTACTGGCGTTATTCAGCACGTTTTGTCTATTCCTGTAGTCTAAGAAGCGCACTACAATCGGTCTAGCAGTTACCCCGCGCTTTTGGCCGACGCGATGTGCACGTTCTATCTCCCCAGTCTCTATACCCAGATGGTTATTAACGAATTCTTTTATGAGGCAAGCCGTTTCTTCCCACGTCTCCTTTTGTTTCTCTGGGATGCCCCTAAATAACAAGTTGTTCCGCCTCATTCTGTTGTTGAGGTCGTCGATACCAGCGTCAAGGGCGTCTATTTTATCATGCGAGTGACAGACTTCTCTTTGAACTTCGTGCAAGGAAGATTCGACCACGGCAAGCCTTTCCTTAATTCCGTTTATTTCCTGCATTTGCTTCTCGAGAGTAGCTACCTTCTGCTTTAGTTCGTCGATCCCTGAACTGATGCCGCTCAGTCTTTCGCGTGTTTCGTTTTGATACTTGTCATTGGTCGACGCCAGGTTTTCAATTAGTTTGCTCAATTTTTCCATATCAGTAGGGCCAGGGTTGAGCTCGACGTCTCCGCAAAGCAGCAATAACGCGTCAAGGAAAAGAAGGCAGCCATCATGGGGTAACGAAAGTAAACAATTGAACACAAAGGTTACAGCGCTGCAACAAAGGGTTAGTAGACGCTTTAGGTCGATGGGGCACGACACCTCGAAGAGCAGTATGTTATTGGAACGATAACATTTCGCGTATTTCAAGTAACAAACCTGTGGTATGAACTGCGTTAGATTCGGCATGGTTGTGTCGTGCCCCGATGCTTGCAAGGGTGGTAGATCCTTTTGTAGACAACAGCCAGTCGACGGAAACGGAAGCGTTCCCCGGTGCGCCCCCGTGCGGAAGTCATCGATGTTGTACCACGTCACAGATGACGCAGCCGTGGATTCCTCCCGGGTAGTTCCAGCGAGACCAAACACGTGGGTGACGTCCGCGCCAAAGGCAATCGGTGAAGCTGTTGGTGCAGCGATGACGAGCAGCAGCACCTGTGGTATGAACTGCGTTAGATTCGGCATGGTTGTGTCGTGCCCCGTTTGACATGAAAAGAACAAAAAACACCGGGAAAACAAAACTATGCTCTTCGAGTTTATGTGCACCGGCTACACTTAACCGTCTCAGTTCAAATAGCTATAAAATTGGGCATTAAACAAAAAAAAATCTGTTAAATTGAACGCGCCACCTGTTCAGGCGGCCCGGCCGAGTCGACGCGACCTGGACTCAGCCGCCATGTTTGTTCGGTGGTGGCGCCCCCTATAGGTCGCTGGAGTCGCGAATATAGAAATAACATCCGGAGTTCCACAGCGGTCGGTACTTGGCCCTCTCCTTTTTTTAAAATATACATTAATGATATAGTTGAAGGCGACTCTTCACATATTCGGTTATATGCAGACGATTGAACTTTGTACAGTGATGAAACCTGTGATGCTCAAGTGTTCGCTCTTTAAAGTGATTTAGATAAAAATGATGTCTGGTGTATCAAATGGCGCAGGCCTCTAAACGTATCTAAATGTATTAGCGTTGGTTTCACCAGGAAAACTAAATTTATTCCTTCATTCTACAGTATCGGTGGTGTTTCACTTCAACTGGGATTGGAGGCAAAGTATTTGGGATTTATGTTTTCGTGCAATTTAAGATGGAATAAACATGGTGACTATATTACGGTGAAAGCAAGCCGGTCACTGGGATTTATTAAACGTAATTTTAGGATGGCTCCCCCATCTTTCAAGGAGACAATATATTTTTCTCGTGTGCGTTCTGTTCTCGACTGCGCCATGTGAGGTATGAGGTCCGTTCAGTCAGAACCTTATAGATCAAATCGAAAACGCAGAGAATCGTGCTGCGAGATTTGTTACCGGTAATTAGGATTTCAGAGCTAGCATAACTGAACTTAAATCGTCACTAAATTGGATGCCTATGAGTCAACGACGGAAATTGTTCCGTCTCAAAATTTACATAAAGTGTTTTACCACAATAGCGCAATTAGTAGGTCCAAGTATATTTTTGAGCCTGCTTATGTATCACAAAAGAAGAGATAATTCAAGAAATATTTGTCCATTTCATAGCAGAACTGATGCTTTCAAATGCTCTTTTTTCCCGCGGTCCATTCAGTATTGAAATAAGCTGCCAAGTGACATTGTTGAAACGGCATTGTCAGAGCTGTTTTTTTTTTCAAAAGATTCAATGTTACTTCTAACTACCGTTGTGCATTACTTGTTGAATAATTGTTTCACCTTATGTTCGTAGTGTACAAATTTTATGTATGTGCCCCTCCCTACCATAATCCCTCTTTAGTCGATGTAGGTATACAAATAAATAAATAAATAAATATATTTACGAAGAGCAGGATCTCGTTAACTTTTTGGTTACTTATCTTAGTGTTTATTCTGAGTGGTCCTCGCTTGATAACCCTCGGGTGTGAGAGAACTGGTGGACATCGCTTCTTTTTTTAGTTCCCGAGACTGTGGTACAAACAGCAAAACTTTTAATCGAAGAAAAGACACAGAAAGACGGACGCTTGAAACTAAGCCACTTTCTTTGCTTCCCCGAATCTTCGTACACCCAGAAATCTTATTTTTTGTTCACTTTGATATTTTAGTGGTCTATTGGGAATTACCAACAAAAATTGTAATATATTGAATGTATGGCTCCTAAAAAGCTTGAATCTGTTCAGGTTTTTGACCCTGGATGCCTTAGCAGGCAGGTTATCCGGTGGTCAGTATTATGTCCCGATAATGAGAAATCAGTTAAAACGAGTATTCGAATATTAATGAAAACAGCACATACTAAATAAAACATTCGAGGGCGTCACATCCAAAGTGCGTATTTTTGCAAGTTGCCAAACATATTGCCACAAGAAACAGCCAAATGACAGAAATCCACCTTCAATTCGGTACTCCAACTAACTATAGGTGGCGCCACTCATTTTCTAAAATGGCGGTTATAGTGAGGGTCGGAGATGCGTGCCGCTGTTGAGCCTGTCTAGTGTGCTGGCTTCACTGAACGACGCAATTTATTTCTGGTAATACGAGGAAGCTAGGGTGTTATGAGCGCAGGACACCTCTTTATCCTGAAAACAAAAATTGTGTTTAGCGTAATATTTACGCCCGGAGACACGTTTTAATTCTGGAGCGAAACCGAAACTAACCTCTACTTTGGATTTAATTTATCGACATAGGTCTTAATTTCGGATTCCTTCGTACCTCGAGATGTGTTTCCCATCATAATTATTTAGTTAGAAAAGTTGATCGCGAAAACTTTATTTCGTGACATACATGTTCGATCCAGGCTGATATTTGTAGTTGTAGTTGTTAAAAAAATAAGCGCTGATATTTGTGCGTTTTCGCTGCATTTCTCGCTCAGATAATTGTCATGGGAAATAATGAACTGCGTGCCTTTTAATGGGTTTTTGAATATTTAGATGATTTATTGGTTTAAAATTATTCCCAGCACAAGAATAAGAGAATAATTCCAATTTTTACAATATTTCCACAAAACGTCTAAGTTTATAAACGCTGTTCTGACTGCAACAACCCAAAGACCGAATCCGAGTCAGACAGCTGAAGTGTGTGTGTTTTTTATAGCAACGCGTGACGCTATATCACATCCAGTGTTTGACTGTTTGTCTATCTTTATAACGATGTCAGAGTTTTTCATATGCTAAAAAGAAACAAAATATAGCTTTACTGCAGCGACTATTACGATTAAATGGCATATTTTCGTGATGTTGGCGTTAATTTTATTTGTATTAATAATAATAATATTACAATTCAAATATTTTAATACGTAATTTTTCAAGCTCTAATATAATTTGTTGCTTACGAATTGATTTCAAATGCGCGAACAAATATGACAATCATAAGTATGCTAATTATCATCACTGGCGCCAATTGCAGCATTTTGAATTACCAAGTGATAAAATAAAAAGTGTAAAATCAACGAAATCATTCTAGCTAATCTGAGAAATCCAGGTAAAATGGCAGTATTGTGGGTAAAGTATACTTTGCTATCAAAGTTGCGACTTTTGACAATCGGCAAAACCTCCAAAGTCGTCGACAATATAAATGCCAAAAAGTGAAAAAAAAAAAGAAATTAATTATTAATTTTTTTATAACATTTAGTTACTTTCATTTTTACGCTCCGTCGTTTTGCCAATCTCAGCCTTTCCATTTCGAAGGAACGCCTACCTGTTTGCACGTCTGCTCACTGCAGCACGTTTCGTTCGCGTTGGAAGCCGGTGAAACAGTAGTGAGTTTTAGTATTGCGTATACGAGCGAACTCAAGCCCTGTGTGTTTGCGTTAGCTTTGCGCGTTCTACACTGCGCGTGCGCGGAGCCCAAAAGTGAGGTCTTGGATGGCGCATGGCAATGAGGCGCACGCACAACGTGGGGAACGCAACTCTACCGTAAACATACACCGCTCTCGTTTGCTTCTATGCGCAATACTAAAACTCTCTAGGAAGGTACGATACCATACCGGCTGCAGCACAATGTTGGAACAGTGAAGAGCGTTGTTTGGATTCAGAAATGACATGTCGCGAGCCAGGATCGCAAGCAGTTCAGCCGTGCCCGCTGAGCAGGAGAATCGGGGGACCCTCACTATGCATCCCGCTTCCGCCGCGGGAGGGCGAGCGTCGAGTTGGAGACGTGAATAAGGCCCATACAACCAATATATCACGTTTTTTTTGTTAATATTTGCAATAATATCGCAAGAACACATAAATGCAAAGAAAATGCAATTTGTTCTTTAAAAAAAATTGATACCAAATTTACTAGATTTCATACATTTTTGTTTCTCAAATACACGTAGCAGAATATTTATTGGACTCGCAATACTCAATTTAAATCCATAAAAAAAAACTTGAGAGGGCCTTCTGATGACATCAAGTGTATTAAAAAACACATTGTTCAGAAACATTTGTCAAGTTTCGCAAAAGGGAGGCAGTATGACTTTCAAAATATTAAAAATCCATAACATAGTAAATTAATTAAATTTGCTTGACAGAAAAAATTATCACGAGAGTTTCTCCAAAAAGTTGCGTTCATGTAGGTAGCTTAAGGCACAGGGAAAGCTGAAGGAGTATAACATGCTACCTAAGATTAGGAGAAAAAACGCCAGTAGCTTGAATGGGAAATCCCCTCTTTAGGCAACCTCCAATTGAAAATCTCAACACCTTTATATAGGCGTTCAGATTTTGCATGGCTGTCAATAAAATTTAATTTAGAACTAAAATACCTTTTGCAGTGGGATGGACGTTTTGAAAAAAACTTATTAAATATTTCTGCACTTTTCTAAGGCAATTATTACCGACATAGTGTTTTTATCATTTAGTCCTTGAGACATTTCTAGTATAAAAGTATTTCACTCGAGTACTGCTAAGGAGAATTTTCTCTACCTAAAATAGCCATGCGCTGATGTGCATTGTATAGTGCTCCATTCATAAGCGGCTACTGCAATGAGCCCTCGAATCTAAGAAAACGGATTTTGTCACAAGAGTCTTTTTGTAGGGTGATTTGAATTCCACACTCTAAGAAAAAAAAGGAGAAAAAACGTAGCAACGGCACATTTTTCTCACTTCTACTGACGCACCCCCAAGCGGACACGAGAAAAGTGGAGGAACGAAACGTTTTTTTCCTTCTCTAGGCAGTCGGGAAAAAGCTTTCGCCCTCCCGACTCATCTTCTTTCGGTTTCGTTTTTCGAGCACGTCGCACACGTTGTTTAACAAAAGTTGTTGAGTTGATTGAGCTTCAGCGGCTGCGAAGGCCGCCTGTAATTCTGCCTCCCAGTCCAGACGTGCAGAACATTTTAGTTGCATTCACGTTTTTACCACCAATTTTACCAAACGAGCAAACGAAGCCGTTAGAAGCAGCGAAGTTCCGGAGCAGTGCCAGCAGCGCTACGTACACTGGGTAACATGGCCGTATCCGGATTGCGGGACCCACGCGGAACTGCGTCGACGTTTTCGACTTTATGGAAATCGCAGGAACTATGTCCAAGACAGGCAGGTTTTGCTGCCGGCTGCCTGGGTGCCTTCCGTACTGAGTTCGGTTCTGTTTTCGGATGCTGAGTGCCAACCGGCAATTAACGCGGTTCTGTATTTCTGCGTTTCAGCAACATAGCAGCAATATCGCAATGGCAGTGTTGTGCGTTGTGAACAGAACATTGGATTTACTGCCGATACAGAGCTGGCAGTAATGACATTACTGTAATGGAATTGTATTAATTAAATTACACTTTGCAGTAACCAGTAATGCAATGAATTACTTCTCTAGGCTAGTAATTTAGTAATGTAATCAATTACTTTCAGGCAGTAATTTCAAGAAAATTACTCGTTACTATCGAAATTACTGTTGTCCTAAATTATAAAGTTCATTTGCAAGCTTTAAAAAAGAAAAGAAAAATTATAATTTGAGTGCTGAAATGTTGTTAAAGAGCACCAGACGAAATAAACGACGGACACCAGAGCGCGAAGCTTCGTACAAAGAGCTGGACAGACGCACAAAGGAGGGCTGGAATGGCGAAGGAGAAAAGCTTACGTGTAGACATCACTGGAAGGCAACGGCTTACAAACCCCAGGCACGACAGATTCACGGCGTCGTGTCATCACGACGATACTATACTCCGTTCACCCCTAACCTGACAGTGCGGTGGGAGCTGCAAGGTCACCAGAACCAATCCAACAACTTTTTTTAATCACCTGACCCGTCCCTTTCTCTGCGCGTGAGTATGAACGAGAGGGTGCACGGTTACCTGGCGAACGATAAACGTTTGACTGCTCCATCAAACACGTAGCTTCCACCGTTTCTCCCTAAGCTGACAGTGCTTCAGCTCAGGGATGAACGTCTCATATTCTACAAGGCGACGTGCACATCACCAGTGAGTTAAACATAATTTAAAAACTGAGAGGACAGGACAAACGGATTCCCAGCCTTTTTCTTTCGTACAGCAATGTCAAACCGTAAGCTTCAACTATTGTGAACAACAAACGACCGGAATAAATGGTTCATTCCAAATGCCTTGTCAAGGCCCCATAACATTTCGTGCGTCCGCGAGCAAAGCAGGTGCCGCTTGCGCTATGCCTCGCGGCCTTCCCTTGGGAAGTTTATTCGGGAATACTCCTACAAGGAGATATCTCCCCCCGTTTGTTGGGATAGTGCAAAATTTATAAAGACCGCGCCATTCCTCAACTAGCGACGCTTCTGCTTAGCAATTATCGAGGCCCTTTGCGGGACAATGCGCAAAAACTTGGGCTCTTCGGGTGTTTGTGAAAAATGCCCCGTGAAAGGATACCGAGAATAGGTAAACTAGTGCTCTTGGGAGAATAGAAGACGGAAACATATCACCCTTTTAGTAAGGACCTTCACCGTTTTAAAGAAGCTAATCATAATGTTAAACACTTATTTTGTGTGCGCCAGCAAAACGACTGTTCAGTCGTTTTGCTGGCGCACACCACCACAGCCTTAAGCAACCACAACAGCCTTAAGCGCTTTGAGGCGCTTAAGGCTGTTGTGGTTTAAACAGGAAGAACTGAGTTTGGGTACATATAGACCAACTAAGGCGGTTTGACGTAACATCACTGCGGTGGCGCAGCTGTCGGCACTGCGCATGCGCAGAACCTCGCTTCTCCCGGGTTTGGTTGCTACACACGCGCTGTGCGGGAAAACGAGGGGTTGTTTTGTAAACACTGGTATTGGTGTATACGGTAAATAAAATGAGCGCGATTTACTGCCTCACGCTATTGAAAAGTAATGCCAAAGTAATTTCCAAGTAATTTTATTACTTTTGGAAAGTAATTGTAATGTAATGTCATTACCTTTAAAGGGATACTACAACGAAATTTCGGCGCTCATTTTTTTGGTCTATATGTGTTCAAAAGAGCAGTATCACATGGAACATACCAATATCTTGTTAAAAAAGTCTCAAAAAGGAATTTTAAAACGAATTAAACAATTAGCAAAGAGCACCTGGTGGATGTCGCTAACGCCTCATTTGTAATGCTCGTCTAGGAACCTTGACAGCTAGTGACGGAGGTTGTCTCGTCTTCGGCCACGACGAGAGAAGGGGGGAAGGAGGAACTCCCCTCTTCCCGAGAATCCCTTTTATGTGTCGGAGAAGTCGCTATTGTCCCCCTAGAAGATTATAGAAGATTAACCCGTCACTCAAAATTCGTACAAAAGCAGCCGCGGTGGCTGGAACGACTAGGCCAACCTCTCTACGTCAGCCTCGCCGTAGCTTTGCTCGTCTTGAGACGACCTACGTCACGATTACGTAGGATGTCACGTGCTCTAAGCTGGGCCTTCTCCGAGCGCTTGCCAAAGTGGGCCGTTTATAACGAAAAATACAGCCACCAGGATCAAAATACAAACGTGCGATTGTCATTCAAGGATATTGTGGATCATATTCAACCTATTTTTGAACACGACGGGAATATTTCAAATTTCGTTGAAGTATCCCTTTAATATGTGGCAATTTCAATTGTAATGTAATTTAATTACAGTTGTGCAGTTTTTAGGAAAGTAATTAGTAATGTAATTTATTTACTTTTTGAAAGTAATTTTGCCATCTCTGTGCCAATGTGACCGTGTGTTCGCGTATCAGTGGTGTAACAACAAGATGAGATGACGTAAACTCACGGGCATTATGCCGCTGGTCGGGCCGCGTGATCGGAGGGGGCGGGGTGTCGCAGATTGACATTTCGCACAAAAATAACGAGTTCAACAAAATAGAAAACATCGTTGAGCGAAGAATACTCGAGAAGAAAACACGATTTTGTTCGTATAACCGGTCAATCAAACCACTAGAAGAACGTGCAAGGCATATATACAAATGTGAGAAAAACAAAGATCAGGAAGACAACGCCGAGTAGGCCCTGCATTCTTGACCTAGCGGAGGTAGACGGTGCTACTGAGCATGCGCACCGCTAGCTTTGTCCGCACACTTCCAGGGATCATTTCCGGAGGCCGTAAACTATGGCGGGTCTGGTTGCAGCTTTCGGTACTTTGTCAGCCTACAGGTGAACGGGGTGCACCTACATTATTTCTCTTAAATAGTTTCTTTTTACGATGACTACAATAATATGGGCATATGAGAAATAAAATGCAGTGTTACAAAACATTTTTGAAAAATATGGAAATTGTTTCTACTGTTTTCTGGATAAGTGGACGGGAAAAGTAACGTGAAAGTAATTTGTGATGAACGAGTAACATAATACGTTACTTTTCAACGAAAGTAATTTGTAACCGTAATCCATTCCATTCGAGGCTCGGTAGTTTGTAAATGTAATCCATTACACATTTCAGGTAACGGAGACAAGTCTGGTCTTCGTCCTCTCCCGTGTGTAGAGCGGGAGCACGTCTTCTCCAGAGGGGCGTCTCGGGCACCCGGGTTCGGCACAAGCCTCTGTCTCGGTTTTCCTTTCCCAAACTTATGTGTATAATGCGTTACTTGCATTTCGTTACTTTTCTTGGTAACGAAGTAACGGCTTAGATCACTTCCGTTAAAAGGAATGAGTTACGTATTCTAGTTCCCCTTTCGAACGAGTAGCAAGAACACGCTGCTCTTCCGTGGTCGTCTTAACTGGAGACACGTGGAGCTTCTGGACGGCAGCTTATCTCGCTCAAAGCGCCGACTGAATAACCCTGGCGACACGCATACATCACGTACGTTGTCTGCAGGCACGAGCGTTCGCGTTCACTAAGTGTAACATATATATTTTTTTTCTTTTCTGTAATTTTTCACGGCGCTGCCAGATATTTTAGCGGACATTTCTGTAATGGTTCCTTCTTACTTAAGGGAAGGTGCAAAAAGTTTATTTTTCCGTCATTTCTGCACCCTGGCGATTTCACACTGTAGATCTGCGATAAAACATTGCAGTGCAGCATGGTTTCTTTTACACAAGAAAAAGATACGTAAAATGTCTGTGTTTTGACGCACATTTGTTGGAGTGTAAGGAATTATAGTACACATGCTCGGCAATTCAGGGATATGGAACATGTGATAAAAGGGTTAACAGGGACATGTCCCGTACCTAAATGGTCTTTTTTTTTAATAGAGCGGTGGCTCCAACTTTGATGGACTAAAGGGAGGGCCGCAGCCGTTGCTCCCGTCCCCGTTAGTCCCAGGGCACTGCTGGTTGCAAAGCAATTGCTCCCCGGAGTGACTAAGTCCCGCTTTCCATTTTCATAGAGTGATATAGCACTGCAGACACTACTCGAGAACAGCTTAGCTCGCTCTTTTGACAAAATTTGAGGTAAGAACGTAAGTCCAACCACGGTGCTCTGCGTGCCTGAACGGCGAAACGGAATTACAGGCGGGCTTCACGCTGAATCAGCCCAGCATCGTTTACTAAACAACGTGTGCGATGTGCTCGAAAAACGAAACCGAAAGATGAGGCGGTAGCACGGAATCTTCCTGCCGTCTGCCTGCATGGAAAAGGAGAACCATGCGATCGTTCTTTCGTCTCGAGTCCGCTTGGGGGCGTGTCAGTAGAAGGGAGGAAAACTCGACGTTACAACCTTTTTCCTCTATTTTTTTTTCCTTAGAATGCCCGCACACGACCAGTGGACCGATTGCGTCGCATTCGCACATTTAAAATTCTAAAATTCTACCTTGAAAAAAAAGTATGTTTAAGTAACATCATTTCGTGTGCGTAAGAAAAATTGCTACTCCATCGAGGTGGAGAAACACTATTCTAAAACTACCCTGCAGATCGTGCGGTAACGACAGCGATAATTTGGGGCTAGCGTGCGCTAAAATTGCGTACGTTATTCTAAAACTCCCTAAAGAACCGTGACGCGTCCTCGTTCCGACCACATACAAGCAGCGTTTACATGAATGCGACTTAGTCGCATCGAGTCCAGTTGTCGCATTCAATGCAATCATCTAAACGGAAAAATGCGCTAAGGAAGCGCATCGCATTCAAGTCGCTAGAAAGAGATGGATCGAGGCGGCGAATGTGCATTCATTCAACCAATGTAAACGGAGGTCGCATCGCATTTTGGAAAGGGGAGGATTGAAGACGCTCGCTGCTGGAGCGAGTGAACAGCTGAGAACATGGCGGCGGCAATCCTTGTCGGCGGCGGCGGAGATCGGTCCCGTGTGGTCGTCCGCAGTTTTCTCCCGAGAAGAACCGCGAGCTTTTATTAAGGCGAAAGCCTTATATGTCTCATCGTTCAGTCCTTGAGCGAAAACACATCGGCGACACAAAAGGTACCAAAACCCACGAGTACTTGTAAGGTTGTGTACCTGGACGTCGATGGGAACTCTGGGGCTGTCCACCATCGGGGACCGGGGGTGGAACGATGTTGGTTGCTGGAGGGCTGGCTGTAGGTGGCGAGGACGCCAGAGGGGGACGGCCAAGGCTGCTTAGTGTTTGATTGAAAACATAAAAGCTTTACTTGAACTCTCCCGGAGTACACAATGCATTTAAACGACGGGAAATTACTGGCCTCACGGGCTTACGATTGCGAGACACGAAGTCGTGCCCTACCGCGCTCGGCGAGGACGATGGCTAAGCAGCCGGAGAACAAGGGCTGCCGCGTACGGCAGGTAACGCCGCGAACCGTGGGAGAAGAACAGTCAGGGGCTCGCAAGCCCATTGTTAAGTAACGAAGGATTTTGTTAGAAATAAGTAAGATTTGTTTTAGAAAAGTCTATCTTTCTACAGTGGCGTCAGCAGTGTTTTTTTTTATCTGCCTATGATGGTGTCCACTTTTTTGGGCGTTCGCTCGCAGACCCGCGGCAGGGGATGAGAGCGTGAACGGGGAGTCGTCTTGTTCTCTCAAGCGCGGGGGGCTTCGAGCAGCCGCGGGGCTCGTTAGAGAAGAGTCGGACCCCGGTCGGTAACAAACGGATTGGGTTTCAGTTGGGGCGCCGGAACACCCCTGTCTTGGGCGTCGGTCCGCACTTGTGGCTTTTAAGCGGGTGTGCTAGTGTACGGCGTATTTCGTCGCTTAGTGTAGAAAACTTCGCATTTAGTCGACGCAATAACTTAACTTAGGGGCGCCAGCCAGACAGCTGAGAAAGCATGTGGTTACTCTACAAGGAATTTAGGTTTGGCGGTTGGAGCGCCAGGATGACAGCTCGGCGACCATTGGATAGCAGTGTACCACGTGTGAGTGGTGGAATTTCAAGTGATTGGTCCGTCTCTGGAGGCAAAGGAGGCCCCTACGAGTCTAGAAAAGGGCTGCCGAGAGGATTCTCGGGGATTCGGCTTTTGAGATCAGGCAGATTCGGCTCTTGAAACTGGGGGACTAAAGTATGGGTTTTTATTTTTGGGAGTTCTGTAAATTATTGTTGACTTGTTGTTGTTTTGTTTTGAAAATAAACGTGGCCACACTAGCCATCGTAAACCAACCAACGTCGCAATGTGTCCAGCTGGATCGAACAACTTTTAGTATTTTTTTTTATTATCAACTTCCCGGGGGGACTTGCATCGGGCGAACATCATCATCGGTCGTCACCATCCTGACCGGTCCCCCTGCCCCCTGCCACGGAAAGTTGACTCCCGTTCAAACTCCAGGCTCACATTCCCGGTCAGGGCTTAAGACAGTGCGCCGGAAGCCGCCTTGTACAAAGAAGATTTCGTCCGCATCCCATTGGGTCGAGGCCCCGACCCACTCCCGACCAATTGCACGAGAGTTCATTGCTGTTGCCCAGGGGGTCATTAAGATCGGGCCCTGCGGTTGAGTCTAAACCCTGATATGTTTATCTTCCAAGGAAGATCTACTGGTCCTCGGCTTCGGCGAGAATCATCGACACGTGCCTCACCAGCAAACGTCCCCTCCCCCTTGGAGCGCGTGCAGGAGCCTCAACGTAAACGGAGAGCGCGCCTGGGAAGGCGTTCCGTGGAGAATCCCGCGATGCTGGGTCCGTGCCGGCGCATGTACAGCCGTTGCACCCGGTGCCTTTCCTGTCAAGGCCACGAAACACTGGAACATGAGCCGAAGTTTTCGACGAAGTCGCTTGAGCTCGAGACGCGGCCCATTTTACGAAATGGTGCGACGGCCGTTGATAGCCCACTCCGGTGCATGCCCCGAGCGCCCGCGTAGATTTGTGTGTTTCGACCCTGAGGCCCCCCGCTCCGGGTGAGGGCAAGGCCTGCGGGCAACGACCGGCCGTCGGGGATATAAGCAGACTTGTACACGGTACTGAAAAATAGTAAGGAATTACATTTACATTTACTCACGGCTCAATTGTAATTTATTACAATTACAATTACCCTCCCATAAAAGTAAGTGACCGTTACCCCCAAAAGTAATCCGTTACTTTCGTGGCGTTACTTTCAACATTATTTCCTCAACTAAGAGACAAAGGGAAGAAAGTTATTTAAGTTCTTATTGCTTGCCACCTGTTTCATTTATTAACCTTGAGTACTTTGAACAAAAGCTGACTCTCGAAAGTCTCGTCAGACATTTTTGCGTTATTTCTTACTGAAGATGTCCACTGACACGCTGAACACCATTTAAACTGAGGCACTGGATGGGAGTGCTATTTTGTGCCTCACGAATGTTTTATGCTCTGCATTGAGCTTTTTCAGCGAAGCAATGGAAGTACTACAAAGTTCCGTCCTTGAGCCGTTGCCTGATATTCGAGAGTTTTAGTAGAGTTGGTAACAGTAAGGTAATAATAAAATAATAAATAAGGTTTGGCTCGATATTGTTCTTCCTTTGGTTCTGAGCAGGTCGAGCCTCGGTTGAGACGTTGGTGAATATGAAAATTTTTCAATATTTAAATATAAGTAATCGAGAAAAAAAAAGGACACTCGTAACAACAATTAATTAGAGCGTTGGTTAAAACAAGAAAATGTAAACGCACGTTTGCCATGTGTACCTTTCTTGGTGCCGTTCAAAAACGCACGGAGCATGGGCCGACTGCAGTTTACTCCGGTGTTCTCCAGATAGACGTCCGCTGATGCCATGGGCAGCGAAGGGCAGAGACGCCGCAATATGGCCGCACTCACGAGTTTCACTCTCTCCTCAAGCCCAGAATATCAAGACTACGTCAGCCATCATTATGTTTTATTTGTAAAAATATCTGCTTGAGATAAAATGCGTCATGCTGTGGTAAAAACAGGAAGAAGAAAAAAAGGAAGACTATTACTATTTTCCAAGTGCTCGCAAAAAGCTGACTCACAAAAAGGGGTAACTGAAATGCAGATAACTTGGCTGAAATTTACAACTAAAGTGGGCCAACCCTAGAAGTTGGACTACAAAAGAAATAAGTGAAAAAATTGTAAGGGTGCAGGCGAGCTGGTGTAAGTTAACCATAGTTTTGTTTAACCCGAGACTGGGGTATTTCGGAAAAGGGGACGAGAAGAAAAGAGGCCACAAGGAGGCGACGTCTCAATACAGCTAAGGATTTTATTCCATCGTATGCACTTTTATACACACCACGTCCACACACCACCAACCAAGTCTACCAATGACAACATAACACCCGGAATACACTAAGCCAAACATAGGCCCAAAACATTACAAAAGAAAAATCTTTCAGCCAGACAAAAGGACAAGATAAGCCTCCGACTACACAAAGTCAACAAAGAACCGTTAAAAGGTTTTTTCAAACCCGCAAACACACGGAACCAAAGGGAAAGAGGGCATACAAGACCTAATTACACAAAGCCAAGCAACAAACCATTAAACTAGCCGGTACTTTGTCACCGTAAAGCAAAAAAAAAAAAAAAAAAAAAAAAGAAACAAACGGCAACCGGTCATTCTAACCCGCACTACACATTGAAGGAAAGCGGAAGAGGGTAACCATGAACCAAAATACACAAAGGGGAGAATGCAAAAGTTCCAACCTCAACTACACACTTGAAAGTAGTAACAAGGAATACCAGAAGAAACAATATGTCCTGCACCTGTACTGCATCTTTGTAGGCAGCGCACAAAGTGCTAAATAGCTAAAGAAAAAAAAGAAAAAAAAAACCGGGGGGTTTACATCTTGAGGAATTTTCTTGAGCTTTCTCCTAGATGCATTGATGGCTGGCTAATACAATTTCCCATCGACTTAATTCGGACTGTTTCCTTCACTACCCTTTTTATCTCATTTTCCTCGCGATGTATTACCTCCGTTTCCGACCAAAACACCTTACAATTGTTGCACTCAGACACGTGCTTGGCGATCTCCGAGTTCGGTGCCCCGTTTTTTACATTTCTTTTATGCTCGGTCAGTCTGTCATTCACGCACCGCGAAGTTTGCCCCGTCGCCTCCTTGTGGCCTCTTTTCTTCTCGTCCCCCTTGTCCACAAGGAGACGTCGCCTCCTTGTGGCCTCTTTTCTTCTCGTCCCCTTTTCCGAAATACCCCAGTCTCGGGTTAAACAAAACTATGGTTAACAAAAGAAATAAGTAGCTTTTAAAACAGGGTCAAATAAGGTGAAAGAAGCAGCAAAAAATACATCCTGTTTTCTAAGAGAATATGAAAGTGTGCATCGACGAACGAGTATGCTTGTGGCAACAACACCTTCACATATTATCACATCTCTCTTAGTGGATTCTAAAGTAGACGGAGCGGTGTCTCGTTTTGTGACATTATGAAAATAGTCCTAGTCACTATAACCGAGAAGGACATTGTTAATTCTTTTCTGTGCATTCACAGCCTTGAGCTTCTCGAAGAGGCACACAATCACTTGGCAGCTTCCTCTCCCCGCCTTCGATCGCAAAAAAACAACAACAAAACATACACTAAAAAAAAACGGATATAACTTGCCCTCCCCCCCCCCTTTTTTTTTTTGTAGAAATGTTTTTTTGGGTTTTTGAAATTTTTGTTAAGGTCTAAAAAAAAATAGATTCAAGGGCTTGGTGTTAAAAAAAAAGGCTTTGCGGAACTGAAGACTGCCAAGCCTCCCTTTGCGTGTGACAGTGTCACTGCGCTCAACTTTTCCAAAATGAAAGCGACCTTTTTTTAGAAGGGGTGAAGGGGGGGGGGGGGGGGGGGTTCTGCAAAAAAAAAAATGTAACGGATTACAAGGAATCCGTTACGTAAAAAATGTAAGGGAATTACTTTAAAATTACTCTAGAAAATATGTAATTATTCCGTTACTAAATTACCGATAAAAGTAAGGGATTACAAGTAATTTCGTTACATGTAACGGATTACGTACAAGTCTGGATATAAGTATAAGAGACGTGCAAGCACTAAAATAAAAGGAATGACCGCGGATCGGCGGAACATACCAATAAACTCAAACGAAACACCGTCTTGGCGGCGCGCGAAATTTGCCACCGCCTCTACACCACGGTTCGCCACTGGACCACGAGATGGCGCTACTCGTCCCGATATCGGCAGAGTCGCGCGCGCGGCGCAGGCGCACACCCAGCGGGACAGAACAGCCTCGCTCGGGCAGCGGTGGATAGCGGCCGAGCGACATGGCCGTGGGATTAGAGCTCACAAATAAATGTACGCAATATTAGCGCACGCTACGCAAGAGGGTTTTAGAATAGGGAGTTTTCGTAGACCGCGCTGCCCCCTCCGCTAAGCGTTCCGCAACGAAGAAGTCGCTACTGCGCCTGCGCGCCGATAGCCTTGACTGTGGAGTTCCCGCTATCGTAGCGGGTTGCGGAGGGCCTTGCGGGACGGCAAAAACGATCTAGGAAAACTCCCTAATAGCGTTTCTCCGCCGCGACGAAAAAGCCTAAGCATCTCCCGCTTGCAACGCCACTAAGATACAGTCACTATTTTTATTTCACACACGAAATGCTGTAACCTCATAAAAAACCTGTTTTTTTGGTCCAAAGAATTAGATTTGCTTTAACATGAGATTGCGACGCGAGCGGTCGACCGGTCGTGTCCGCCTGCGTCGCCTCGGCAAGAGGTCTTTAACCTGTATCATGTTGGATATAGTGGGAATACGTATATCCAGCCCCAAGCGTTCTTCATCAGGAGGTTCTTCCCGTGGGGGTTGGAGGAAGCGAGGACGGGAGGGGAGGGGGAAAAGAGAGGGGGGCGGAGAAAGAGAGGGGGGTTGGTTGAGAGGGTTTGGGAAATATTTCGAAATGACCCTTTCTTCTTCTTTTTCTTTCCTTTTTTTTTTGGGGGGGGGGGGGGGGAGGGGGGGATCTGGGCGATTAACTCTTGGGCTCGTGCCGGTTTGCGAACGGCCTTCCCGCGCTGGCGATTTCGGCACTCGGCGGTTTCGAGGACTCCGGAGGCAAATAAATAAACACTCGAAACGAATAGCAATAAATTGTCCCGTTTGTCTCAAAAGGATTCAGAAAAAATACAGTTTCGGTAACAGCTAACAAAACTGTATTTTTTTTTTATCTTTTTGAGACAAACGGCGCCGAAGTTAACACGCGTCACTCGACGACACCTGGGGTGGGGAAACTTCCTCGAACCGACCTGAACCGCGCGTCTGCCCGTCGTAACCGACTGGATATCCGCGTCCAGGGTCCCCGGCCCTCGAGGACCATTCTGGGTGTCGTGTTCTCGCGGAATACGCCGCAAGGCAAGTTCGAGACCCCGTGGCACTTCCGCGCCACGGCTCCTGCGTTGCATCTTTTATTACTTTTCTTTTTAGAACTGCGGCAGGTGACAGGCGAGGTTGTACTCCGTCTTCTAACGGTCTCGCCTTCCCCTCCCTCTCGGCCATTTTACCTACCCCTACCTTTGTGACGTGTCCGACCCCTGCCTGTGTCTTGCCGTCTTTCGCATCTATTACTTGAAGAAGGGCGTCCGACCGAAATGTCGTGTATACGTCCTTGTCCGCGTATTTTTTCGAGAAGCACAACCATATTACTTGCGATTACGTGTTTTAGCTCATTGTGCTCGGCAGCGCCCCCATTCTCTTGGATACTCGTGTACTGACCCTCGCACACCTTACCTTTGCCGAGAAATGTTCGCGCGTCGCAAGCATCAAGTTGCCGGTGATCTTTGCCCACCTTACTGTTTTTTTTTTTTTTTGTTTTTTTTTTAAACCGAGCGAAATGTCGCCCCGTATTGAAAATCGCAGCCGCGAGGATGCCGCCGACGTCGCACCCAGGACTCCGCCAAAGCAGCCGCAGCCATGGAGTAAATGTTGGTTCGTTTGTTGTTGATACTTTCGTCCTGCCAAGTTTGGCAGGTCTATGGTCGTTCAAGTTCTCAGGAGGCGATGGAGGCTTTGCGAGTTCTTTCGCGAAATAAGTTATTTTACAAACTATGTACATTTGTACAAAGTAGGGGAAGTTGGCATGTTCGGATCGAACAGGTCTTACAGATGTCCAAATCAGTCCCCAAGGCTTTTGAAGGCACTCACTGCCTCGCCCTCAGGGGAGTCTTAACCAATGGTTTCAAACTCTTTCCAAGTCTCGGGGCGTCAGCCCTCCAATGGTCAGCTGGGGGCCGACCCGGCCGTTCATCAAGTTTGCAACGGCCACGGCTGACAGCTCCGTAACATTGGCACAGCCTTGGGTTCCAGACAGAGTGGCGCCACGCCAGAGCTCCTGGCCCGAAACTCGATCGTCGCCAGCGTACCCTGTGAGACGCTGGAGCACACAAGAAAACACGCGCACACACGAAACAAAACGTCCCCTTCGCGGAAGAGACAACGTCTTCGCCGCGGGGTGCCTGCTCGAGAGGACCGCGGTCACCCGTCGAAAGTAAAGAAAACAACGACAACCAGGGTGCGTCCGCTTCCCCTCTTCCCCACACCCCCGCGCGGCCGTGGAATGAGGACCACCCGGTGAGGGGGTCCCTCGCGACTCCTTTACACATGGGTCTGGGAGCCGCCATTTTTTAACTCTGCTCGTCTTGGCTTTAGCCGACTTCTCATTAGAAATCCACCTTGGAGGAGCGCAAAGACTCTTTGCGTACGCACGCAATTTCCGAGAAATATCGCACGCTAAAATAGCGCACGCAAAGCGCAAAACGTGGTTGGCGTTCGGCTCATGCGCAGAGCCGACGACGCTATTCTTTGCCAACGCAAAGATACAGAGTGCGATATTCTAAAACTCCCTATTAACGGCGCCAAAAGTGCGTTGTCAGTGAGATCGCAATGTCTTCGGAGGTTTGCAATCACCGGGATCGGCGCTTGGACTTCCGCCTTCAAGTCGTCTACTCTAAGTGATAACATAAGAGATCCTGCGAATTTATTGCCATCATAAGCGAGCGAAATAGAGCTGAGCTGCTCGGTGAGGGCGACCCCCGTCCAAGCCTCGCGAAGTACGAGTCCGAGAGAGACCCTGCAGAGGCTTCCGCATAAGCACGAACGACGCCGAGAGCTCCGAGCACTGCGTGGAGAGCAGAACGTGCAGCTCCTACCTCGGTGCCGTTCTCCATAGCTGCGGCGGAGCCTTTCGGCCTCGGGGTTCGGTTCCGGTTGGCAAGGTTACGGCGGCGTCCCCCCAGCGGATGGAATCTCGCTCGCCAGGCCGTGCGCACTCGCGAGGTTGTGCTCACGGACTTCCCCTCTGATCCAGTGGCCCGGAGGCAAGGCCCGGAGCCCAAAACATTTGGGTTTTTATGTTTCTTCCGTCTTGTAACTTCTTGCACATAATCGGAGAGAGCGTTCACGATATTATGCTCGCCGAAACCGTCGAAAGGCCTTTACGTGCAATGCACCGGAATATGTGGTCACGTGGTGCGGCCGGTGCCGGAAACGCAGTTTTTACTTTGACATCGGAAGGCGCCACCTTCCTGTAGGGCTTGGTGCGCTTTCATGCAAACGTTGCCACGCCGGCTTCGTTCGAAGGACAATTGGAGTCGCATTCATGCAAACGCGGCTACAGATAAATTAATAAAGCGCACGCGGAGCGGGAGCCAGCCGACCTCGTTCCTTCACTTCCTCGTGCGGTGCAGCACGGCGTCGCCATTAGCGTCCGCGGGAGCGAGACAGCCAGGCCAGCCGGGCTCCCATTTGCTAAAGGGAGACAACAAAGACTATCTGAGCAGGTGCCACGTGACCCGCTCCGGCCAATCAGGGGCCTGCAATGGCGTCCCCACCGCTGCCCGCTCCGGAGGTTCTCCTCTCTGCGCCTCGACGCTAACGGCGCCTGCTTGCTCCCGTCCCCAACCCGTCGCTGCAGCCGCGTCGAGGGGCTCGCCTTCGCCTTCGACCGCCGTTTCGAACCGCTTCCGGTGCCCCATCGACTCGTCCAACGATGAGTGCAGGTGCGCGGACTCATGGCACGGATGCTGCCGCAAACGGCGCGTCTCGGCGTCGCGGAGTTACGAGCGATTTCTGGAGCCCCGTTGGCGAGCCGCCCTGGCGTCTTTCCAACATGGCGGCGGGGATGGCACGTTGCTATCTCGCGTCGGCGGCTCCTTTCCGCAGTGGGTCGCTTCAGGCGCTCGGCGGCCGCTGGGGCGACGTCGTCGGGGGTCGAATTGGGGTCTTGGCTTGAGTCGCCCCGTCGCTGGTAGGGCCGGGGAGACCCGATACACTATTCGCGTCTGCAGCCCGACGCTCGCCCTCCCGCGGCGGAAACGGGAAGCGCTCTAGTGAGGGTCCCCCGATTCTCCTGTTCAGCGGGCACGGCGGAACTGCGCGCGATCATGGCTCGTGAAATGGCATTTCCGAGCGCAAACAACACTCTCCACTGTCCCAACGTCAGTGCTGCAGCCGGTATGGGATTGTACCTTACTAGAGAGTTTCAGTGTTGCGTATAGAAGCAAACGAAAGCTCTGTGCGTTTGCGTTAAAGTTGCGCGCCCACGTTGTGCGTGTACCTCATCGCCGTGCGCCGATCCAAGACCGCAATTTTGGGCGAACGCAAACACACAATGCTTGCGTTCGTTCCTATACGCAATACTAAAACTCACAACTGTTTCACCGGCTTCGAAAGCTAACGCAACGTGCTGCAGTGAGTGGACGTATAAGCAGGTGGGCGTTCCTTCGAAATGGAAAGGCTGAGGTTGTCAGAACGACGGCGCGTAAAGATGAAGGTAACTAAATGTTATGAAAATATGGGTAGTTTTTATTTTTATTTACTTTTTTATTTTTATTTTTTTTATTTTGGGGCATTTCGTCTGGAAGGATTTTGGCGGCGACTTTTTAACTATGGCTGGTTCTCAGAAGTCGCGACTTTGATAGCAAAAATATACTTAACCCACAATTAATGTAATTTTACATGGATATTTCACATTAGCTAGAATGTTTTGATTGATTCTAGACTATTTTTCTTTTATAACTTGGCAATTAAAAACGCTGCATTTGGCACCAGTGATAATAATTAGCACACATCGGTAGTGGACCGTAAAAATCGACGCCTGCAAAAGCAATCTAAACTTTTCGTGAAAGGGGAATTCCGCAGGTCCGTTTTAGAGCGCAGCTTTTAAGCGCCCGTTTCAGCGTATGTCGGAGACGCCGTCGCCGTAGGCGTAACCGCACCGCTAAATTTAGCGAGAAATTAGAGAGTTTTCGTAGACCGCGTTGCCCCCTCCGCTAAGCTTTCCGCAACGATGAAGTTGCTACTGCGCCTGCGCGCCGATAGCCTTGACTGTGGAGTTCCCGCTATCGTAGCGGGTTGCGGAGGGCCTTGCGGGACGGCGAAAACGATCTACGAAAACTCCCTATTGAATAGGTGTTGACGTTAATTTTCCCGCTAACTCTAGCGGAGAAACGGACTTTGTTCATGGGGGACGGGACACGAAGTCATGTGACGTCATTTTCCCCGCTAAATTCAGCGGGGAAACTGAGTTGGTGTTTAGCTTATGTGACGTCATTTGCCCCCTAAATTTAGCGGGGAAACCGAACTGGTGTTGAGGTCACGTGCACGTGTGGCGTAAATTTTCCAGCTAAATTTAGAGGGGAAGCTGTGCGAGGAGGGGAGGGTATGAAGGAGGAGGAGGGGGCACGGAGGAAGAGGATGGGAGGGTACGGAGGAGGGGAGGGGGGAGGAGGAGAAAATGAGGAGGAGGAGGGGGGAAGAGGAAGATACATGAAGAGCAGGAGAACGGGAGGAGGGGAGGAGGACGGGCATACCCTCCCCTCTTCCTCCTCAAGAGCTGCGCTCAAATTTTGCATTACAAACATTTGTAAACGTCGTTTATTTTATTTTTTTCTTGTAAAATTATAAAGCACAGCACCCTTTCTGTATGAAATAGGGCCAAAAATCTTGCCAGGGCCAACGGCGGATGGCGACGCAGATGACCGAATCGAGGGCAGGGCGCAGTTGGCGCACGTATTGATAGAGTCTCTGGCGGTTTTTTTGGCAGCAAAAATATATGGTGTTTGTAGCATACATTTGAGCGCTCGGAGTAGGTGATTCCGGTTCATCACCTTGTTAACAGTGATGCAAATACTGTAGAAAATCCCGCAGGTGCTCATACTGGTATAAAAAGTATTTTAGCTGCGATTACAACACAGACAATTATTTCCAGCAAAAAGAGTTTTGTTGCAAGTGTTGTTATGAAAGGGGATAGAAAGTAAAAACAAAAAACTTTGACAAGCATCTCGTTGCCTTTAAATCTTGATGCCTTCACGAAATCTGTCCTGTCGTCGACTACTGCAAATCAACAAAACTACTTTAACAGAGTGAATAAACCACACATGTCAGAACATGCATTTCCCTTAAAATTAAAATAATAGACAGTTTTAGTTGACCGAGCTTTGCGTACGCAAGGAGATTGCGGGTCGTGAGTGCGCATGCCCTGAACGCAATAGAAGGGCTAGCGTATTGTGTACGCACGCAACGCTTGGGATTTTGCGTTGCTGGCTAGCGGGCCTTGCGGGACGCTCTCGAGAGATCTTGGACCACGAGAGCGCCAGTTTCAAGATGGCGGTTGCCTCGACTTTTTCGAAGTTCTGTGTTACGTGAAATTGCGTGCTGTTCAGCTCGGCGATTCTTTCTGGGACCTACCGCGGTCGAATCAGATCGTCGTGCAGCTGAAGGAGTGCACAGTGGAAATGTTCGCCGCTCGCAGTGTGCGTCGACGCTGCAATCTGCTCAACGCTAAGCCTATTCCCACAGTTCATCGCCGACGGACGAACGACTCTAAAAGAAATCGCCGAAGTTGTCGCTATGCACTGGACATCAGGGTCATGAATTTCATTCCGCGATAGCATTGATAAAAGGTGCCGTTTCCACGGGACGAGTAACGGAGGCTCCGTGATCGAATTTGGCTACGCACTCGTACTCGTAGCCTCTGTACCCCGCAGAAAAGCACGCTTGACGAGGCAGCTTTGGCTTGGTTTAATTTGAAATAAAATGATTGGACACGTTTTCATTTTCAATATTTCATTCCAGGAGCATAATTGCGCTATAAGCACGCGGAACTCTACGGCTCTAGCACATACCACACACACAACTAAATTCGGTCCGAGCAGGTCATTTTTAGCGCACGCTATATTATTGCGTATTGCGTACGTAAGGTCCAGCAACGCTATACCAAAACTGTCTAATGAGAGGAAGACTCATATGGGTGTTCCTGAAGTAATCGGTGCCACTAGAACAATGATTAACACCTCTCTTCCTCGCATGCAAGGCATTCCGTTCCAGCCAATGATGAAGCTACTATAAAGAAAAACTAAGGGTTGGACGCCCTTCTCGGAAAGTGGCCACTTTTCGCTAGGGCACATATTTGAATAGTCGGTTTTACGTAGGGAAATATAAGCGACTCGAGTATCCTCAATTTCATAAAAGAACAAAATTGTTCTTGTTTACGGCATAATGCTTGGTCAGCTCATCGTGGGACTGAAGTGGTTCGTCTACCTCAGCCCTATTTATTCTCCTGCGGTAACACATCGTATTTTCTGAAAGTATTTAATAAATCAGAGCGGTGAAAGCAGGTCGCATGTCGTCGTCTGCCAGCCAGCATCTAGTGACGTCGGTGACGCCATCCCGCTGTACGTTATGCAAACACGGCCGTCGTTCACCCGGTAGGCCTACCTCGAAACAAACGAACGAACTGCCAGATACAAAACTTGAAAGTATAAAAACAGCGGGGACGACGACGGGAACAGGACATCTTTCATTTAGCAACATAGAATGGCACAACGATAAAACCGCCCGCCAAAGGTTTCAACGCTCTCAAAGAGGGAAAGTAGATAATTGTGTAAAGGAAAGGGAATTCACTGTAAATATAAAAGTTAAAAATGCTGGCGTCAATACGGGTATCACCAATATAGTTATCTCAGATTACTTGGAATTCCACCTTTGTCATTGTCAAAGATAGAAGCAGAAATGTTATTTGCAGTCCAAAAGAGAAATGTACTGTATATATAAGAATTTTAAAAAGCTGTAGCGTCACGACGAGGTGTCAGTAATCTAGTCATCTCTGGTGTTAGGAATTCGACCTCTGTCTTTGTCAGTGATAATGAAGGTGCAGAAATGTTGTTTACAGTCCCCATGGCAAATGATTCAATGATTTCTCTCCCAAACCTGTTGTTGTGCCCGCCCAGTATTCTAGTATCAGAGAAATAAGGAGTGCAGTCATCGCACGTGCGGCTGTGAACGACAATTGGGTGATACGACTCATTTGAAGCCTTTGGTGCTTCCAAGTTGTGTTCTCTGGGTCGATGGTTGACGCATCTCCCAGTCTGTCCGATGTACTGACTGCCACAGCTTAGCGGAATATAATAAACCTTTCTTCACATTCTACAAACTTTTTGGTATGCTTTACGTTGCTCCCTCTGGGACTGTCGCTCCCATTAACCTTTTTACACATCTGTTTTAGGCGCATGCGACAGGAGAAAACAACACTCGTGTCGAACTTGGACGCGCACCGTTTAAGATCTATAGCGTCCAAGTTCGACACGAGTGTTGTTTTCTCCTGTCGCATGCGCCTAAAACAGATGTGTAAAAAGGTTAATGGGAGCGACAGTCCCAGAGGGAGCAACGTAAAGCATACCAAAAAGTTTGTAGAATGTGAAGAAAGGTTTATTATATTCCGCTAAGCTGTGGCAGTCAGTACATCGGACAGACTGGGAGATGCGTCAACCATCGACCCAGAGAACACAACTTGGGAGCACCAAAGGCTTCAAATGAGTCGTATCACCCAATTGTCGTTCACAGCCGCACGTGCGATGACTGCACTCCTTATTTCTCTGATACTAGAATACTGGGCGGGCACAACAACAGGTTTGGGAGAGAAATCATCGAGTCATTTGCCATGGGGACTGTAAACAACAACATTTCTGCACCTTCATTATCACTGACAAAGACAGAGGTCGAATTCCTAACACCAGAGATGACTAGATTACTGACACCTCGTCGTGACGCTACAGCTTTTTAAAATTCTTATATATACAGTACATTTCTCTTTTGGACTGCAAATAACATTTCTGCTTCTATCTTTGACAATGACAAAGGTGGAATTCCAAGTAATCTGAGATAACTATATTGGTGATACCCGTATTGACGCCAGCATTTTTAACTTTTATATTTACAGTGAATTCCCTTTCCTTTAGACAATCATCTCCTTTCCCTCTTTGAGAGCGTTGAAACCTTTGGCGGGCGGTTTTATCGTTGTGCCATTCTATGTTGTTGCTAAATGAAAGATGTCCTGTTCCCGTTGTCGTCCCCGCTGTTTTTTATACTTTCAAGTTTTGTATCTATTAACCAACACGCTCGTTTTCAATTGAAACTGCCAGAGACGAGAATGTTTTTTATATACAGTGCGTTTTTTTTTTTTTAGCTGCACCAAATTTCCAACAACAAAAAAAAAAAAAAAGGGAACGTGAGATAGAGTAATTTAAGCCCTGGGGAAGTGTTAATGGCCATAGCGGCCTCTAGAAAAAAGGTGAAATTAGGTAATTAGTTAGCTAGTTAACTAAAATGTTTTAACTAACTTCTTAATTTTTTACTTGAGGGCACATAAAGTTTTTAGAGAATTGAAGCTCAACCTCAATATGGTCTAGCCCTGCCATCAAAGTTTGGTTAAGAAATGTGTAGTAGGTGTTACGAGGTCAAGAAATATCACTTTGGTACACGGCGTCAAACCGAAACTAAACGAGAAAGAGCGCCGGTAAAGTAATCGCTCCGCCCTTCCGGCCCCCCCGTGGATCGTCGTTATCGCAGCCAGCTTCGCCTTAGCAAGTGGAGCCGGCCGCGATAATAACAAATCACATGCCCGAAAGGGCGGAGCGAAAACTTTACCGGCGCTCTTTCTCGCTTAGTTTTGGTTTGACGCCGTGTACCAAAGTGAAATTTCTTGACACCGTAGCACCTACTACAAAGTTTTTAATCAAACTTTGATGGCAGGGCTAGACCATATTGAGGTCGAGCTTCAATTCTCTAAAGACTTTATGTGCCCTCAAGTAAAAAATTAAGAAGTTAGTTAAAACATTTTAGTTAACTAGCTAACTAATTACCTAATTTCACGTTTTTTCTAGAGGCCGCCATGGCCATTAACACTTCCCCGGGGCTTAAATTACTCTATGTCACGTTCCCTTTTTTTGAAAATTTGGTGCAGGAAAAAAAAAAAACACCCTGTATATAAACTAGAGAAAACACGACATGCTCTCTTATATTTCAGTACGCGAGAGCGCCCAATAAAACTATTCGCCGAGCGCGGTTCACTGTTCTACGCTAAAATTTGATTTCTCAGGTTCTGATACGGCGCCCGAAAGCGAAAGGGTACGAACAGAAAGAGTTCGGGAGAGGCCAGAGTAAACCAAACTTTTATTGCAATGAGCCCTGTTCCCGCACCACGACCGGCTTGTGGCCTGCACGCGTACATCAAGTCGAGTTACGTGCGACGATACGTTCCTCTCGTGCAACTGAGTGGGGAAAGCTGAAGCAATAAGTTTAGCGCGTTTTACGACAGAGCACGCGCTATTGCGTTAAGTTACGCGTCTTTCATACCGTCTATATTTGGATTATCTCGCAATGCGATAGCGAAAATGAGCTAGCTTACCTTTTCGGTGCGGTTGAATGGTGACATCCTGCGCGCCGTCCAAGGTGATCGCGGTGACAGTGAAAATGGCAGAGCTCCCACGGCCGTCCTCGTGCCTGTGGTTCCCGCGCGAGGAAGCGTGCGGAGAAGTAAACATCACGTGAAGGACCACTGATCTCAATGACAATTGCTGGATCGCGCTTCCCGCTTCCGCGAGTGAAGCCACCGGACGGCCGCCTTGCTCGTAGACAATTTGCGGTTAATTGCTAGCGTTACAGAGGCTGGCGGAAGCGTGCTAAGACACGTTTTCTACTCGTTCGTCGGCATTCGTCGAAGAAGATTTTTAAGACCGTGTGAGGGTTGAGACTGGCCGTTGAGAACACGCGAACATTTTTACGAAAGCGTAGTGGAGCAGGGAAAAGCCACATCTCGTTGAAAGCAAGTTTCGCCGGTCTCGTGGCGTGATCAAAGCTTCCTGGACACGCCGAAGTTCTTCGTTTCTGTAAGATTTTTTACTGCTGATTTAATTGCCATAAACGTCTAATAAAAAAGAAAAAAACGCGCCGCTGATGTCGCTTTTTCCCTTCTTTCCCCCCTTTTCCGTCGCCACTGGACACTGGATCACGCTCGTTTCTGGAAAGTGAGTACCACAACTTACAAACACAGTAGTTAGAGTAAAAGTAAAACACTGCTCTAGAGGTACATACGCCTTCACGCAGATTGCGGTCGCAAAAAATATCTACATGGCGCCGAAACGAATCTCGATCGGTATCCAAGCGTGCGAAGGCACAGAGACGCAGCACTTCGGCGTGCCAAGGAAGCTTTGATCTCGCCGCGAGACCGGCGAAACTTTCTCTCGATGAGTTGGGCCCTTTTCCTGCGGCACTGCGCTTTCGTAAAATTTTCCACGTGTTCACAACGGCAAGCCTCAACGGTTACGCAAGGTCTTAAAAAACTTCGGCGAATGACAACGAACGGATAGAAAACGTGTCTTCAGCACGCTGCCGCCAGCCTCTGCAACGCTAGCAAAACCGCAAATCGACTACGAGCAAGATGGCCGTCCTGTGGCTTCACTCGCGCTGCAGCGAACAAGTGGGGAAGCGCGATCCAGCAATTGTCAGAGAGATCTGTGTGACCAGCGGTTTCTCCTCTTCGCTCGTCTTCGTCCGCGCGCTGAGTGAGCCGGTTTTTGTGTGGGTCTGCCTCCGCCGCTTCGTTGAGAAAATCCCCCCCCCCCCCCCCCCCCCCTCCGAAAAAAAAAAAAAAGAGTTCTTCGCATTCGCATTAATGGCACGGACATTAGACATCTGCCAACAAGAAAACTATCCCTAGAGCAAACATGGCGGGTATTGTGTATTTTTACTTGAAAGAATAGGGAAGCAAGGCCTGAACTAAGATAAAGTCGTCCATTGACTGACTGGTATACCGACACGTCGCCTCTACGGCGTTTTGCCCGCGATGAAACGGTTAGCCAAAAACTCCCAGGGGAACGCCAAAAGAATAAGATGTTCTGAGTATTCTTGTAAACCAACTTGCCTCCTCCAAGATGTATTATTGTACAGCCGAAGGCCCTCATGAAATTTCCAACTTTGCTGTCCGTGTAGCATTTATCCTTTCTAGCACAGGTATTATAAGCGGGCTCAACAGGCTTGCAAAGACGGTGCGACCGAAGTCACTTGCAAGTGGCAGTTCATGTTTGGAAACAGCAAAAGGGTATACATACCAAATGATTGACGAAAGAAGATTAAATGCACTCAGGTACCAAAACCTTCTTATCAGGCACGTAGCCAGGATATTGGTTTCGGAGGGGGGGGGGGGGGGGGGGGGGTGGCCCATGGGCCTTCCCCCTGACTACGTGCCTGCTTCGTAAGCTGCCGTTGCCACGGCAGCCTGTGCAACCCCAATCTTTACCGAGAAACGCATGTGGGGAGCGCTACCTGCTTATCATCGTTTGCGCGCGCGTTATGGCCTATCACGTGGTTTTGACATTTGTTTCGTGGTTTTTTTATTGAAACAAGTGTCAAAACCACAGGGTAAATGATAAGGCGTGCGAGAACTGTGATCAAGGCGCGCGCGTCGATTGTCTGTTGTTGAACTCGAAAAAATCCCACCTGCGAGTCATATACAGCTTCGCTGTAAAATACCTGGTGCACTTCTGTTTTGGATTCGGTACATCACTTTACGAAGCGCGAAGCCAGCACGGCAAGCGCACCAGCCTTCCGCGTCGTCTGCTCCTCCTACGGTCGGCTAGCCACCATAGGTCGGCTATTAAGAATGCATAGGCGCGCCTCGCCTGGAGGAGGAGTGACGCTGCGTATGCGCGGCGAAACTTCGTTCGCACAGCCCTATGGACCTTTTCCTCTCAGTGGTTACCCGACCAGCGGGCAGAGGGCGCTGACGCACACGGCGCCATTGGGTGGCTTCAATTTGGTTGGTTTCGGTTTCAGCGCGCACTCGGCTGTGTTGGTGTGTTATGTCATTCTCGCCTAATTTCGTCATACAAATGTGCCCGTCATAGCGCACAACTAATAAAACTGGTACTGGGCCAATCCGAAAACCACAAAGTGGTTTTGAGTCATATTCGCGGACCTCTTTACGAACGCTTTGCGATGCATCTGGTCATGTTCGTCGTTAATTTCGGTCAGCTTCGGCGGCGAAGCGACTATGATGCACAAGAAGGATTCCCATCGTCTACGGCCTGACCCACTGGCCCTATTTTCCAAAAGAGAAAAAAAATAAACTAAGGAAGAAACTAATGAGCAGATATATAGTAAAGATGCAGGTCCTCAACCTGATTAAAAATCTCCTAAATCGCGAAAAACGCACGAATTGCAATTTCACTGACTGGGGGACACCAACTTTCCGTGAACTTCAGAAACTCGAAATGTCTCATATAATACGCAGATATTCTAAGAAATAAGTGATATTGTCTAGGGCTGTTTTTTTTTTTTTTTTTTTTAATTAAGTATTCGAGGTATATTTCGATAGTCCGTCCTAGGTCGGGTGGGAAATTCCTTTCGCTATTGACCTTGCTAAAGTACTTGTTAACAGCATTTCAGAAGGTTGGCGTTAGAAAATGAACCATTTGTTTTACTGACATTTGATTACGACGTGCTTGGCGCATGAGATAAGTGGGGCCCATCAAATGAAATCGGAAATTTTGTTTTTGTATGAACTTTGCTAAATAAAATCAAAGGCCGACGACCAGACTCGATATTCTGCAAGGCAGAAGATCCTCCTCACCATGGGGGAGGAGGAAAGAGGCAACGGTGGACAGTCTAAAAGGGGGGAAAGGAGAAAGCGAGGGAAAAGCGGAAAACGCGAACTGGTCGTCGGCCTTTAAGAGTACGAGAGAAGTGATCTCCCGCACGTTTGGTTGAGACCGAATGCTAGGCACGACTTCATAAACCTTCATGACAGATGTCCATGCAAACTGATGCAATCAAAAATCAACAACCCTGATCTCGGGTGATTTCCATATAGATGGCTTCTTTTCGGCAACACATAATGCGAGACCTAGGCACTCTCAAGCTGCCTGTGACAGATTATTTCACAAGGGTCTTTGTGTTTAAAATAAATGAAATTAATTCAATAAATTTTGTATTAAAATGTTAACACCATTTAATGACTGCCGATATGTGACCGAGCATATTGTACAGTTTCTTTAAATTCATAAATAAACAAATCAAGCAAACGTTTCTATTGCAAAAAGGGTTAAGACCGTCTATCAGATTTTGGGTGTAATGTCGTGAACAAATAAATCGCCCGATGTGGACGTTATCGTTATCCCAAGCATCAGATAAAATGTGAGTAAAACGTTTGTCATCTGTATGTCTTATATGTGCTGTATAATCAGAAACAATTATTTTGAATTTGTTATGAAGGCAACGGCGGAGGCTTTCGGGAAACACACACCACTTCATATGCTGAGCAGTATTTTGGTTACATTCTTTAAGATTCTAAATGCGCGATTATACATACATTGCACTATACTTATTTCGAATATTCCGCCACTATCGCTGTGTAAACTTCAGTTGTCATAAATAAGTGGGCTCAATATGCGCCAGGTCTGACGCTGATTGCTGTATATACTCCCTCCTCACGCGTGTCCGGTACGCTGAGGGTGAAAATAGTCAAAATCGGTTAGAAAACTAACTGCATATGTCGTCGTGCACATAATGATGGCATTCCATTAAGTTCTAACGGTAAACATTGGGCGGCGATTTACAATAAGGCGAGAAACGCGGTGAGAAGCGACGAAAAACGTGAATGCAAAGCCTTCGCCCAGTCGCGGAGGCGAAACACAGGCTTCGACGCAGGAATCTCCCAAATCCACCCGAAGCCGGACCTTTTTGGACTCCCAGCCGAGACGACGGCGGCAGCGAGGTCAACGAGGCGCGGGAGAAAACCAGACTTGGAAGTAATCCGTTACAAGTAACAGGATTACTTGTAATTAGTTACTTTTTGAGTAATTTTGTAATTAATCCGTTACTTTTCTAGAAATGTAATTTCTAACGTAATTCCATTACTTTTTTAGTAACGGATTACCACAAGTTACTCGTTACATTATTTTGTTATTTCGATTTTTTTTTTATATTTGAAGCATAATTGTAACAATATGATTTTTGAGTAGCGCCACCGAGTTGGGGCGGAAAGAGGAGGAGGGGGGGGGGCACATAGACTGAACCCAAAAGCTTGTGACGGGATCTCGGTAAAGAAAGAAAGAAGGTGGAAAGAGGGAAACAGTGGGGGGAGTTCACTCTGCTATCCCCTTAGCACGATAACAAGAGGAGGGTCCCGACGAAAGTAGACAAAGAAAGAAAACGGGAGTTTTCACACAGCTAAAGAGGTTTCTCAAGACAACCGAAGGGTCGCTCACACGATGCAAAAACATCGCCTTTCGGTCGCTTTTTCTCAAAAAGAGAAGCCCCTTCGGAGCCTCGGGCACTTGATTCGGGGTGGGGCGAAAGAAGAATAGAAGAGTAATGGCCCATAAAAATGTCACATGACACGGATCTCCCAAACTGGAATTGTGGGGTGGGTCTGCTGCGTCTGCTGTTTCTTTTTGCTAAGATCATTATCAAGAAGTTTGTGCGATCCAGTCCCTGCCCGCGCTCCGATTTCAGAAGCGGAAGGACGTGGGTAAAGACATAAGCAACACCCTGTGAATAAGCTCGAAGTTCAACTAATAGCTTTCCTTCGCGTCTTTTTATTTAAATAAAAACAGTAGCCACTACAACTTCGTGTGCACGGGGGACGGTGGGGAGTCAGCCTCCCCTCATATTTTTGCTTATTTGCGTTTTGTGCCGGGGAGGAGTCGAAGTCGCCGTGAGTTCCAAGTACGGGGCTTTACGGGACAAAAGGCCAGATGCCGTCCAGTTCCAAGGAAGATTTTAGAACTCCAGTGCCTTCTGATGTTTTTACGTGACATTTTTCTTATATTTTCTTGTTACACGGGAAGAAAAGTATGTCGTTTCCTTCCCGTGTTGGAGACTCTAGTTTTCCAGCTTTCTGGTCAAGTAGAGACAAACACCAGAGCCCTAGCTCAGCCTACAAGCGAACCTAGTGCCGTCTTGGAGAACGATACTCACAATAGTCACCACATCCGCTGATGAGTTTTCTGCGAATTTTTTCTGTTTCTCTTGCTTAGCTTTGTTGTTGCTGTTTTTTTTTTTTGTTTTTTTTTTGCAAGAACCTCGCGTTTTCGTCTTCTTAGTAGGGTGTAGCCCTTGCCAATCCTGTCTTTCTCTAAACTCTCTTTTTCTCTTCCTACTTATGTAGGAATGTTTCATCGATATGAATTGTTTTTTTCTGCTGTTAAATATTTTCTACTGAGGTCCCGCCTCTAGCTCGCTGAACCACGGCTAAACATACACGAGAGGTCCCAGCAGTGAGCATTCAGCATGTCTCTTGCACTGTCGCCATGGCCCTCTTTGGAGGGTCATGGCGACAGTGCGAGAGACATGATGTGACGACAAGGCGTAATGTGACGGCAACGCCACATTATGAACTGAAAGGCACCAAGGGAACTGCGAATTTAGAGTTTCAGTGCCTACTCTGCCTCCCCGAAAAAAAGCGAAGTCCACGAATTCGGACCGACTGAAACACGCAAAGGTAAGCGCTTTTTAATTTTTTTTTTTTTTTTGTGGAAACCAGTGATTTAGAAAATAAGATTTTTGTGTAGTTCGTAATGTGGCGTTTGCATCCCCAAATTCACACTCGCAACATTGCCTTTGGTTATTTTTTTCAGCCCTAGTGTATCCGCTGACGTATGGCGTAAAGTACGTTTCGAACAGTTTATAAATATATTGATATTTATTTGAGCTCAGGGGAGCCTCGGCGAGTTGCTGATGGAGTTTACAAAAATTGTATTTTCGCATATCGGCAGCTCATAATGCTGCTTCCACGCATACCATTGTGACATGAGCGATATGGGTGCGCAATTTGGTAAAATATTTTATCTTCTAAAACGTACCATACTCGGTTTCCACTTTAAGTGTGAGCGTAGCAGAAGCTATAAAAGCGAGCTCCGGGCTTTCAGTGTCACTGCCAAGCACGCGCGCTCGTGCAGTCCAATCAGGTTGTTCAGGGCCGATCAATTTTCCTCTTTCTCCCGAAAGAGAGGAAAGGTGAACGACCTCAACTTCCAACGCCAACTGCTCTTGATGTGCAATAAATACTAAACACAAAACTTAAATGACTTCTTCCATTATTTGATGCTAGTAATATTTGTATACGTATAGCTAATAAGTTACCTTATTACCGCATACAGGGATAATCTGAAAAATCGCGTTTTTGCATGTATTTCTTAAAGTAATTGAAAAGTAATCGAGTAAAGTAACGAAGTAATTAATCGATTACATTTTAAAGCCAGTAATTTGTAACGGTAATCCATTACTTTGATGGCCAAATAATTGTAATTGTAATTAATTACTTTTTACGAGTAACGGGCACAAGTCTGGAGAAAACCAGTGGCAGGTGGCGTGTGAGGTCAAATCTGACGAGCACCGACGTCAAAGAAAAGTCGAGGACAGCGGCATTTTTCGACTAAGGAATTTATGACTGGGCACTTAAAAACACATACAAAAAAATTAAAATTAAATTTTTTTAAGCTCTAGCAAGTAAAGTAACGTAACGTAAATTCGTTACACGTTACTCAAAATAAGTAACGTAAGTACGTTACACGTTACTTCTTTTGAAAAGTAACGAGTACGTTACTACGTTACGGAAAAAAAGTAACGCGTTACCGGTAACGCCGTTACTTGTAACGCGTTACCGCCAACACTGGCTAGAATCTTCCATGTGACACTAGTCCTCTCGGCGTTGTCTCGGCACACAGCTCGCGCGAAAGCAGTTTGACGTGGCTGGCATCCACTGCTGACAGGGAGCCCATTTGTTTCTTTCCCGTAAAAAAAGGAAAAGAAAAAAAAAAGCGCGTTCCCCGGCACTTTTCTTACGATCTACCGCGGATCACAGATTGCTACCCATTACGAAGAAAATTTCAGCCCTGAAGCTATGAAAAAACAATCCTTTGATCGCTGGTGCCCAGAAAGCTGCTGCGCGGTTGCCCGAGTCGCTCGCTCGCCTGCCCGCCAGTGACGTAGACGGGTAGGAAAAAGTAGGAATTTTTCATTGTTGCCAGTGGCCTCCTGGAACCCTCGCGTCCGGCGTAACTTAAAAATGCAATAACTTCTTGGAAAATTTTTATATATAATATATTTTGGCTATTAGTTGAGAAAGGGAATTTGAAGTGGTCTGCCAATTTCCAGCCAAATCGAAGACCACGAAAGCATCGGCGGAGTTCCTCTTTAAAGTAACTGTGCAACAGTTTCAGCGCTTTGATTAAATAATTTGGGAGTTGGTGTCTCGACGTTTTTGAAGTAAAGAACCAAAAAAAAACGCTTTTGCCTGCATGTATTAGTTTTTATTTTAAAAATGGACAAAGATTGAGGTTTTCGGCACCTCTCAACACCTTCACCATCTTCCGAGTCACGTAGGCTGTGACGTCAATGGGGGTCACGCGGGGTTCCGGTGAAGCTCTCTCTCTAGAGCCATCAGTGAGCAGCGAGAATTCATTCGCTCGCGACCGCGTGACCACGTGCTGGCGGGCACAGCGCGAACAATATCGTGAAAGGAGGAAAGTCTCATCGGGGTCCGGCCATACCCGTCCGGTTCTGCCCCCGCCCCCCTCCGGCTTCTGGAAGAGCGCCTTTAGAGCGCGCGACACCTGAGCGCCGGCGTTAGAGCGCGCGACACGAGGGCGCTGCGACAGTAGCGCGCTTGACACTAGAGCGCACGTCAAGACAGCGCATGGCCAGATGAGCGCGCGACACCTGAGCGCCGGCGTTAGAGCGCGCGACACGAGGGCGCTGCGACAGTAGCGCGCTTGACACTAGAGCGCACGTCAAGACAGCGCATGGCCAGATGAGCGCGCGACACGAGAGCGCACCCCATTTGAGCGAAGACCGCAAAATGTGTGATGCACCCGCGGCTTCACAGACAGAACAAAAATGTGCGACTCATCGGATTGAAGCATCGGTGATTTTTGATTCATTGAATATGCATGTATTAAAAAATAAAAATGAGACGGGTTCGACTCTTTCCAACTAATTGTTTACTGACATTGGAGAGAAAAGAGTGGGCTGGGAGTGGGCTGGGGCATATAGACCTTTTTCGCAAGGGCGCCGCCATCTTGAATTGACGTCACTTCCAGTATGGGCGAAAACATTGTTTTGCCGTCGCTACGGCGATAGAAGGCATTTAGGACATAAACGTAACCGTCACACATTCTCGTTTTGCCTCTTCTCTATTTTTTTACTATTTGCAGGTTAAAACGTTCTGATATTTTTTCATCGCCCATACCGGATATGCCTACTTGGCGGTCGGGGGCGAGAGTAAGCGGAAAAGGTCTATAGGTACCGGGAAAGTTTGCAGTTGAGTAAAGCAGCGAGTCTAAGATTTCTTCACAGTGCCGCGGTGCGCCTCTCGGATATACGATAAATATTTTACTTTTTGCTATATTTGGTCTACTCTTGACAGGCATTTGGAATCCTATCTATTTGGTGGCTATTTACACGTCCCTCGCATAAGTTTAAATGGTATTCTGACGTCCTTGTCCGTGATGAAGAAAGCTCACCGCTAAAAAAGTATCAGCAAAAAACTTATTGAAGGAAAACTCAGCGCAATTTTATCGAATGTAGATCTTTCCAGTCTTCTGACAGATTCAGGAAAATTTCCCCTCCAAATCTGTGATATACAAAATCAAAGAACTAATAAAGCTACGTCAGCTGCAATGTTTTTTGTTTTGTTTTTTGCAAAAATGGACGCTACAAACACTCATTTTTCTTTCTTGCTGTCAGCTTTTTGTAACACTTCTTGGTTTGTCACACGCAAAGATTTCGTCGACTCATTTCGCCATGTCACTGCTGAATTCCGCGGCAACAATCCCTGCCAGTTTTACATAAAACACGCGATGCCCGAAGAAGTGGTCGGTCCGGTGGGGCCACTCGCGCTGGACTGGATGTGCGCTCTCGTGACGCTAACGTCGCAGCGCTCTTGAGTCGCGCCCGCTAACGTCGCCGCGCTCTCGAGTCGCGCGCGCTAACGTCGCCGCGCTCTCGAGTCGCGCGCTCTAACGTCGCGGCGCTCTCGTGTCGCGCGCGCTAACGTCGCCGCGCTCTCGAGTCGCGCGCTCTAACGTCGCGGCGCTCTCGTGTCGCGCGCGCTAACGTCGCCGCGCTCTCGAGTTGCGCGCTCTAACGTCGCGGCGCTCTCGTGTCGCGCGCGCTAACGTCGCCGCGCTCTCGAGTCGCGCGCTCTAACGTCGCGGCGCTCTCGTGTCGCGCGCGCTAACGTCGCCGCGCTCTCGAGTCGCGCGCTCTAACGTCGCGGCGCTCTCGTGTCGCGCGCGCTAACGTCGCCGCGCTCTCGAGTCGCGCGCTCTAACGTCGCGGCGCTCTCGTGTCGCGCGCGCTAACGTCGCCGCGCTCTCGAGTCGCGCGCTCTAACGTCGCGGCGCTCTCGTGTCGCGCGCGCTAACGTCGCCGCGCTCTCGAGTCGCGCGCTCTAACGTCGCGGCGCTCTCGAGTCGCGCGCTCTAACGTCGCGGCGCTCTCGTGTCGCGCGCGCTAACGTCGCCGCGCTCTCGAGTCGCGCGCTCTAACGTCGCGGCGCTCTCGAGTCGCGCGCTCTAACGTCGCGGCGCTCTCGTGTCGCGCGCGCTAACGTCACCGCGCTCTCGAGTCGCGCGCTCTAACGTCGCGGCGCTCTCGTGTCGCGCGCGCTAACGTCGCCGCGCTCTCGAGTCGCGCGCTCTAACGTCGCGGCGCTCTCGTGTCGCGCGCGCTAACGTCGCCGCGCTCTCGAGTCGCGCGCTCTAACGTCGCGGCGCTCTCGTGTCGCGCGCGCTAACGTCGCCACGCTCTCGAGTCGCGCGCTCTAACGTCGCGGCGCTCTCGAGTCGCGCGCTCTAACGTCGCGGCGCTCTCGAGTCGCGCGCGCTAACGTCGCCGCGCTCTCGAGTCGCGCGCGCTAACGTCGCCGCACTCTCGAGTCGCGCGCTCTAACGTCGCGGCGCTCTCGTGTCGCGCGCGCTAACGTCGCCGCGCTCTCGAGTCGCGCGCTCTAACGTCGCGGCGCTCTCGTTTCGCGCGCGCTAACGTCGCCGCGCTCTCGAGTCGCGCGCTCTAACGTCGCGGCGCTCTCGTGTCGCGCGCGCTAACGTCGCCGCGCTCTCGAGTCGCGCGCTCTAACGTCGCGGCGCTCTCGAGTCGCGCGCGCTAACGTCGCCGCGCTCTCGAGTCGCGCGCTCTAACGTCGCGGCGCTCTCGAGTCGCGCGCTTTAACGTCGCGGCGCTCTCGTGTCGCGCGCTCTAACGTCGCGGCGCTCTCGAGTCGCGCGCTCTAACGTCGCCGCGCTCTCGAGTCGCGCGCTCTAACGTCGCGGCGCTCTCGAGTCGCGCGCTCTAACGTCGCGGCGCTCTCGAGTCGCGCGCGCTAACGTCGCGGCGCTCTCGAGTCGCGCGCTCTAACGTCGCGGCGCTCTCGAGTCGCGCGCTCTAACGTCGCGGCGCTCTCGAGTCGCGCGCTCTAACGTCGCCGCGCTCTCGAGTCGCGCGCTCTAACGTCGCGGCGCTCTCGAGTCGCGCGCTCTAACATCGCGGCGCTCTCGAGTCGCGCGCTCTAACGTCGCGGCGCTCTCGAGTCGCGCGCTCTAACGTCGCCGCGCTCTCGAGTCGCGCGCTCTAACGTCGCCGCGCTCTCGAGTCGCGCGCTCTAACGTCGCGGCGCTCTCGAGTCGCGCGCTCTAACGTCGCGGCGCTCTCGAGTCGCGCGCTCTAACGTCGCGGCGCTCTCGAGTCGCGCGCTCTAACGTCGCGGCGCTCTCGAGTCGCGCGCCCAGTAACGTAGCGGCGCTCTCGAGTCGCGCGCGCTAACGTCGCGGCGCTCTCGAGTCGCGCGCTCTAACGTCGCGGCGCTCTCGAGTCGCGCGCTCTAACGTCGCCGCGCTCTCGAGTCGCGCGCTCTAACGTCGCGGCGCTCTCGAGTCGCGCGCGCTAACGTCGCGGCGCTCTCGAGTCGCGCGCTCTAACGTCGCGGCGCTCTCGAGTCGCGCGCTCTAACGTCGCGGCGCTCTCGAGTCGCGCGCTCTAACGTCGCCGCGCTCTCGAGTCGCGCGCTCTAACGTCGCGGCGCTCTCGAGTCGCGCGCTCTAACGTCGCGGCGCTCTCGAGTCGCGCGCTCTAACGTCGCGGCGCTCTCGAGTCGCGCGCTCTAACGTCGCGGCGCTCTCGAGTCGCGCGCGCTAACGTCGCGGCGCTCTCGAGTCGCGCGCTCTAACGTCGCGGCGCTCTCGAGTCGCGCGCTTTAACGTCGCGGCGCTCTCGAGTCGCGCGCTCTACCGTCGCGGCGCTCTCGAGTCGCGCGCTCTAACGTCGCGGCGCTCTCGAGTCGCGCGCTCTAACGTCGCCGCGCTCTCGAGTCGCGCGCTCTAACGTCGCGGCGCTCTCGAGTCGCGCGCTCTAACGTCGCGGCGCTCTCGAGTCGCGCACTCTAACGTCGCGGCGCTCTCGAGTCGCGCGCGCTAACGTCGCCACGCTCTCGAGTCGCGCGCTCTAACGTCGCGGCGCTCTCGTGTCGCGCGCGCTAACGTCGCCGCGCTCTCGAGTCGCCGCTCTAACGTCGCGGCGCTCTCGTGTCGCGCGCGTTAACGTCGCCGCGCTCTCGAGTCGCCGCTCTAACGTCGCGGCGCTCTCGAGTCGCGCGCGCTAACGTCGCCGCGCTCTCGAGTCGCCGCTCTAACGTCGCGGCGCTCTCGTGTCGCGCGCGCTAACGTCGCCGCGCTCTCGAGTCGCGCGCTCTAACGTCGCGGCGCTCTCGTGTCGCGCGCGTTAACGTCGCCGCGCTCTCGAGTCGCGCGCTCTAACGTCGCGGCGCTCTCGAGTCGCGCGCTCTAACGTCGCGGCCCTCTCATGTCGCGCGCGCTAACGTCGCCGCGCTCTCGAGTCGCCGCTCTAACGTCGCGGCGCTCTCGTGTCGCGCGCGCTAACGTCGCCGCGCTCTCGAGTCGCGCGCTCTAACGTCGCGGCGCTCTCGAGTCGCGCGCTCTAACGTCGCGGCGCTCTCGTGTCGCGCGCGCTAACGTCGCCGCGCTCTCGAGTCGCCGCTCTAACGTCGCGGCGCTCTCGTGTCGCGCGCGCTAACGTCGCCGCGCTCTCGAGTCGCGCGCTCTAACGTCGCGGCGCTCTCGTGTCGCGCGCGCTAACGTCGCCGCGCTCTCGAGTCGCCGCTCTAACGTCGCGGCGCTCTCGTGTCGCGCGCGTTAACGTCGCCGCGCTCTCGAGTCGCCGCTCTAACGTCGCGGCGCTCTCGAGTCGCGCGCGTTAACGTCGCCGCGCTCTCGAGTCGCCGCTCTAACGTCGCGGCGCTCTCGAGTCGCGCGCGCTAACGTCGCGGCGCTCTCGAGTCGCGCGCGTTAACGTCGCCGCGCTCTCGAGTCGCCGCTCTAACGTCGCGGCGCTCTCGAGTCGCGCGCGTTAACGTCGCCGCGCTCTCGAGTCGCCGCTCTAACGTCGCGGCGCTCTCGAGTCGCCGCTCTAACGTCGCGGCGCTCTCGAGTCGCGCGCGTTAACGTCGCCGCGCTCTCGAGTCGCCGCTCTAACGTCGCGGCGCTCTCGAGTCGCCGCTCTAACGTCGCCGCGCTCTCGAGTCGCGCGCTCTAACGTCGCGGCGCTCTCGTGTCGCGCGCGCTAACGTCGCCGCGCTCTCGAGTCGCCGCTCTAACGTCGCGGCGCTCTCGTGTCGCGCGCGTTAACGTCGCCGCGCTCTCGAGTCGCCGCTCTAACGTCGCGGCGCTCTCGTGTCGCGCGCGCTAACGTCGCCGCGCTCTCGAGTCGCCGCTCTAACGTCGCGGCGCTCTCGTGTCGCGCGCGCTAACGTCGCCGCGCTCTCGAGTCGCGCGCTCTAACGTCGCGGCGCTCTCGTGTCGCGCGCGCTAACGTCGCCGCGCTCTCGAGTCGCCGCTCTAACGTCGCGGCGCTCTCGTGTCGCGCGCGCTAACGTCGCCGCGCTCTCGAGTCGCCGCTCTAACGTCGCGGCGCTCTCGTGTCGCGCGCGTTAACGTCGCCGCGCTCTCGAGTCGCCGCTCTAACGTCGCGGCGCTCTCGTGTCGCGCGCGCTAACGTCGCCGCGCTCTCGAGTCGCCGCTCTAACGTCGCGGCGCTCTCGTGTCGCGCGCGCTAACGTCGCCGCGCTCTCGAGTCGCCGCTCTAACGTCGCGGCGCTCTCGTGTCGCGCGCGCTAACGTCGCCGCGCTCTCGAGTCGCCGCTCTAACGTCGCGGCGCTCTCGTGTCGCGCGCGCTAACGTCGCCGCGCTCTCGAGTCGCCGCTCTAACGTCGCGGCGCTCTCGTGTCGCGCGCGCTAACGTCGCCGCGCTCTCGAGTCGCCGCTCTAACGTCGCGGCGCTCTCGTGTCGCGCGCGTTAACGTCGCCGCGCTCTCGAGTCGCCGCTCTAACGTCGCGGCGCTCTCGTGTCGCGCGCGTTAACGTCGCCGCGCTCTCGAGTCGCCGCTCTAACGTCGCGGCGCTCTCGAGTCGCGCGCGCTAACGTCGCCGCGCTCTCGAGTCGCCGCTCTAACGTCGCGGCGCTCTCGTGTCGCGCGCGCTAACGTCGCCGCGCTCTCGAGTCGCGCGCTCTAACGTAGCGGCGCTCTCGTGTCGCGCGCGTTAACGTCGCCGCGCTCTCGAGTCGCGCGCTCTAACGTCGCGGCGCTCTCGAGTCGCGCGCGCTAACGTCGCCGCGCTCTCGAGTCGCGCGCGCTAACGTCGCCGCGCTCTCGAGTCGCCGCTCTAACGTCGCGGCGCTCTCGAGTCGCGCGCTCTAACGTCGCGGCGCTCTCGAGTCGCGCGCTCTAACGTCGCGGCGCTCTCGTGTCGCGCGCGCTAACGTCGCCGCGCTCTCGAGTCGCGCGCTCTAACGTCGCGGCGCTCTCGAGTCGCGCGCGCTAACGTCGCCGCGCTCTCGAGTCGCGCGCTCTAACGTCGCGGCGCTCTCGTGTCGCGCGCGCTAACGTCGTGGCGCTTAAAGGCCGACGACCAGACTCGAGATTCTGCAAGGCAGAAGATCCTCCTCACCATCGGGGAGGAGGAAACAGGCAACGGTTGACTGTGTAGAAAGGGGAGAGGAGGAAGTGAGGGGAAAAGTGGAAAGTGCGAACTGGTTGTCGGTCTTTAACTGTCGGCGCTCTTGTGTCGTGCGCTCTAGTGTTGTACAGCCCCGGCTTCTGGCGGCTGTTCGCGGTAGCAGATAGAGCTGACGGTTTTGTGGACCTAGGATAGATGGCGCCACTAAGACTCCGTATAATAAAAGTTTTGTCGATGATACCAGGTTTTTGACGCATTTATATTTATGTTGGAAGGCCAAGATTTATAGAAAGGTTACCTTTTATCGAGCAGGTATTCGCACAACTTGCTATCTTTCAACATGACTACAATTGACGTCATGTCGCGTGTTTCTCATGGCCACCACTAGCGGCTGCAGGTCGGGGAATATTCTAATTTTTGCCTCGCGATTACGGGGCGGAATCGCAACATTTCGAAGGAAGGAGGTGTGTTTTATGTCCTTTGTGACAAGATGAACAATGTCAAAAGGTAGAAGATGACAATTCTTTTAACGTTAAAATCGTTGCAGAGCTCTTTTAAGCGCTGTTCACAGACTTGCACCCGAGTACGACCAAGAGAGACAAGAACGGTTTTGAAGCCTCTTGCGACGGCGGAAGACCGGATGCGCCGCGGCGGAGCAGGTCCTACGCCGTCGCAATAGGCTTAAAAATCCATAGTATCTCTCTCGGTCGTACTCGGCAGCAAGTGTGTGAACGGCGCTTTATCGCGCAATCCTGCCTTTATACACATGCCGTGTTAAAGAACGATACAATTAATACGAATTTTCTGGGACTCCGAACAACTTCCGCAGCAGACAAGCTTGAAAAATATTGTCTCCTTATTTATTTTGCTTGGCAGGGTAGTACATGGGCGCCTGCATTACTCGACGAAGTGCACGCACATGTTGGCCACCGCTTCCGCTGACTCTCCTCCCGTCCCATGCAATTTTTTTTTTGTTTACGGCAAGAGAAATAAAATCTAAACATGTCCTCCTGCTAGCCCGAATTGTTCCTGCACCCCACACCCCCGCCCCTTTACCCCCCTCCCATCAAATAGGCATGACAAATGAAACATGGGGAGGTGTCCGTTGTCTATCTAACCCGCATTAGCGGAGTGCTAAGGGGGAAAGGCGGGGGGGGGGGGGGGATCCAGAAAACGATAAAGCAAAGGGAGCGAGATATATTATCCCTCCACGTTCCACGCCCCCAGGCAAAAATTTTCTTTCCGTTTCTTTTTTTTTTTTTTTCTCCCCCACAATGTTGAGAGCTGTCGCTATTCCGGGGTCGGTTAGTCCCGACCCCCGGTGCTATTTGCTCACTTTTTATGCTCCTCTTTTATACGTGTGCGTGTCGCAGAGAGGGGCTTGTTGTAGAAAGTCCTGAAAGCTTTCCGACTTCGTTGTGATACGCCCCCGGCAGAAAATTGTCACTTTCGGTGAGGTGCCTGAAGCGCGTCTTCCATGGTGTGTCTAGTGCGTCCTTGAGGTCCCTCGATTTCCGCGCCTGATGACGTCATGGAAGTGTCATACTGCCTCCGTCGACAATCCTGGCAGCGTTACAGCAGCATCGGTGGTGGATGTCGCGGACGCCTGTTTTCTGCTGTAGGTCACTCTCTATTTGGACAGCCCACGGAAGCTTCAGAAGGCAGGGGTTGCGACGTCGCGACCGCGGTGACACTCGCGTTTCTTCATACATTCTGCCGGCGTTTCCACCTCCACCCGCGAGTATCGCGACATCCGACAACGTGACCCTTCGTCTTGACGCATCTTGTTGACACCTCGGTTCGGGACCACTTTTGATGCATGGGCGGAACAGGACGCTAAACATGCCACTCGAAGACGCATTTCAGGCACCGTTCTTCGATTCCAGTATACTAATGTGTCACTGTTTAGGGTATAGTACAGCCGATAGCGAGTCTCGGAAGAGGCACAATTCAAGCGTTGTCGCTCGGCCTGAGCTCGGGAGGCAGTTATCATTGTGCCGACAGATTTTCGGGTTTAGCAATCATTGCGGCCAGTCAGTCCTGTAGGCGAGAATTGCCGAGCTCTAACAATCTATGCAGGCTATTTCTGAGCAATATGCGAGGGTAAAAAAAATCGTATAAATGAGCTAATGAACGGAGTGCAATTGATCTTTTAACAAAGGTGTTTTATGGTGATGCGTTCATCATGCTCAAATTTCATGAATGTAGGTTTCTGGCAAAAAAAAAATTATAGCTAACGAAACTTTATGTTCATATATGCACGGAGAGGAAGACAGAAACAAACCGGTCGGTTTAGAGTGCTGTACTGAGGGATGGCACAGCATGAAACAAAAACTTCAAAGTTCCTTTGAGATGAGCACCCGCAGCCAGATGTAGTGGAATCGACCGTACGTGGTGGCACCGTCGGTCAGTAGCAGCCTCAACAATCATTTTCGTTTTCCTCCCTCGCCGCCTATATAAATAGTTTTTTTTTTTCTGTTTTGACTCACATTTGTTTCTAAAAACCAACAGGCATAAAACTTGAGTAGGATAAATGCGCCACCCTAAAGACACCTTTGTCAAAAGGCTATTGAAACGTGGCGATAACAATTTTATAACGAGTGGTTGAAAGGAAGTTTATAGAAAATCTATTGAAAATAGTCGCTACGATGTGACCGGAGAGGAATTTGAAGGGGTCGTTAAAATATGAGTACGATTTCTATGGGCTGTTTAAAATATTTTTTGTAGGGGTGGTGGAGGCAGACGAGGGCTTGTTTGTCTAAACAGTGTGTTGGCGTACAGTACACCGAAGGCGAGGGCCTGGATGCCCAGCGTAAGCAGACCCCTTCTTCCGAAGTTCAAAACTTGCGGAACTCAAAGCCTGCTTCGTCATGTCAGCAAGCTACGGGACAACGTATCGACTTCGGTGGCGACACCGAGTCCGCCAAAGACAACGCCCGGGGCAATGTCCGCTTCCTCTGCAGCAAAACAGGTGCATTGCATCCGCTAGCAAGCTTAATCGCAAAGTAAACGCAGTGTGTTTCTTGCTCAGTTTAACATTTATCAGGTATTCGTAAATGGCCAACATTTGCGAATGCAACGAAAATGTATGGTGGATTAGAATTCAATAAATTCGAAGCAAGGGGTCGTTTGAATGCCCTTCAGCTCCACCGGATACTCCATTGGGTCATTCATACAGTTAGCATAAAGATACGTTCAACGTGTACGTCCTTTGGTCCATTTGCATTCGGTGAATCACTCCTCCCTCTTGTGTCTCCAATAGCAGATGCCATGTGCGGAAGACAGCGAACTGATTTAACGCGGAGCATGAAGGTCCCTTAGCTAAAAGTACCTTTACGATCGCGTGAAGGGCTCTCCGAACAGGAAACAGAAAGTCCAACGTGCGGCAAAAAGAAAAAAAAAAACAAAAAAACGGGCGCGGTTTTTGAAAAGCGTTAAAGTTGCAGAGCTCGCTTGCGTGTTTAGCGAAGAGATCAATCACGCAAATCGCACTGCTTTTTTCCTCGCCTTGTCGCTGTTGTCTCTTGCCCTTTCTTTTTTCCAGAGGAGGCCTGGACGGGAGCCAACAGAGTATCTGAATGAGCGTCCGAACCTGCGTTATAACAATGGCACAGACAAAAAAAGAAGCCTTTCTTGCGGCAAAACAAAAAGAAACAGTTAAAGCGGATTAAAGCGGAAAATCTCCACTTCCGGTATAGTAAATGCTATGAGTGCAGAAAACGAGTACTGTTTGGACAGCCATTAATGATGTGTAGATGTTTGCAAAAGGGGCTCCAGGGAGCTTCAAGTTTGGACGATGTTGGTGCCGCCAGGCGTGCGACGTGCTTCCGCCATATTGGGGTGGGGAGATTTACCAGAATCCCAGGAAGTCCTACGTGAATGCCGCCTGTGACATCGATTTTTTTTTTTTTTTTCTGAAGCTCCGAGTATTTTGTTTTTCGCCTTTGACCTGCTTTTGTGGTCATCGACTTTCACTTTAAAGTTTTGAAGTTGTGTCCGCCCACAGTGCCTAGCCTAGAGATATTCAACAACTCTTGTTTTTCTATCGCAAGCCCAGAAGCATTGGCGTCTGCTCTTGCTCGGGTTGCGAAAAAGGATTCTCGCACGCATAAAATCAGCGTGCACCGTGTTGCAGCACACTTGTGGCCAATTGAGAGAGTCGCGTCAGCTTTAGATATGGCTGCGTCATTTGTGGCTACAACGACCCTTCCGTGCGGTACTACAGGCTCCTACGACGAGTGCATAACTAAACAAAAATGGCACTCGGTATCGTGACAGCAGCTTCGCCGATGCTGTCATCTGTTTTCGTCAGGGCTGCAAGACATGGGTCGCGTTGTTCTCCGCCATAACAGTAAGCGGACATGCGACTTTTGAAAGACACGCGCTTTATTTATTTTTATTTCCAAAATATCAGACTGCTCGCAATAGAAAGAAAAGAGGTCTTACCGCGAGTACAACTACATTCTTCTGCTACAATGATCGAAGCAGATGTCATTTTTGCCGTTCGATGAAATGTCCGGACCGAGTGAAAATTCACACTCCTCAGACTCAGCCCCCCCCCCCCCCCCCCCACACACACACACACACACACACGCAAAGAGAATGCACCAGTAATAATTTGAACACGAGCGCACACATGTACAAGAAAAGCTTGCGACGTTTGAGACCGTCAACGCTCAGAAAGCATTTGCCACCAGCGTAGACGACGTAATTAAACACGCAGCACAAACGCTTCTGCCGTCTTCGAGCCGCATTACAGTGACGCCGCTCGCGGGCGGATGGGCTTTGTCTTGCGCCTACCGGTTTACTATCGTGGCACGTGGCTAGAGCATGTACAAGTTAATAATAAAAAAAAGACTTTGCACTGAATGTGCTCGATTTTTTATTGTTTTCTTTTTGTAAAATTCGAAGCCTTGATGATTTGCACATCCTGAGTTTTGCGAGGCAAGGTGCGGCCACCAGCTTTTCCTCTGGTTTCTTTCTTTCTCCGCCACCACCCAAATCTTCCTGTTGAAACTAACCCTTCAGCACTGATGTGTTATGGAACCCTCTCAGTCTTTCAAACACCTTGAGCCCATTAGAACCCTCAGCCCTTCACACTCTTTCAGCCAAGCAGACTCGTTATCTCTTCAAACCTTTCAGACCTCATCAGCCATTTCAACCCTTTAGACGCCCAAAATGACTAAACAAAAGACCAAAAATAGCGTTGTTTAAAATGCGAACGGAAGTTTATTTTAGACATTAAATTTTACGTGCATTTTGATACTCAGAAAGACGATTAAGACCCAAGGTGCGCTCAAAACCGGGCGGAAGCAGCTCTAGACATGCGAACAGGCAAAATTGCTACAATTGAGTTTTTTGTTGCCAAAAATATATTTACAGGTACAATGCCACTGACTAAATTATTTTGATGCACGGTAGTTCAACGCTTACAACCAAGCAGGTGCACCACACAGACGCACATACTGTCAAGCAGACTTGTACCGTACGCATTACAAGTAATCAAATTACTTGTAATCGATTACTTTTTGGAGTAATTTTGTAATCAGTTGATTACTTTTATTAGGCAGTAATCACAAGAGTAATCTGATTACTTTTTGAAGTAATAAAATTACTTGTAACCGTTACAATTGTCTACGGAACCCCCCTCCCCCCCCCCCCCCCCGGCACACGCCTTTTTCTTATGAAATGACAAAAATAAAATTAGCTTTTTTTTTTTTTGAACGGAAAAAACAAAAATTTTTGCGGAGCTGTAGGAAACGAGGTCAATTTCTTTCTAAGTACAGTTTCTGTGGACTGTCCGTTTTTTTTTTTTTCAAGCTGGGACTGGGAGTGGGAAGCCTCAGGGAAGCCACAGAGCGTGACAAAGGCCATTCAGGGCGAAGTGTGAGGATGCAGAATGTAGCTTTGTGAGTGCTTCGTTCAATCTAGCCCCCTCACGCACACACACACAGAAATAAGAAAAAATAAAAAAATCCTGCTTAGGGTACCTACTCGCAGCCCGTAGGAGAACCAGAACCGAAGCATGCCTAAAGCGGATGCAAAATATAACAAAGGCAGTTGAAATATTTCCCCATTTCCCCTACGCGGTCTTTGTAACAAGCAATGTTTCGAGTTGAGAAGTGGTCGGGGTGATCTCTTCCGCTAATGGATACTACACATGATCCGTTTCAAATCCTGGAGCTGCTGCTCTTTTGTATAACATGCGAGCTCATCCACATGTGAATAATAAAATGAGCGACGCAAACTTTGAGCGACAACCCTTGCTCAAGGGTTGTCGTTCTGTCGTTCTGTGTTTTGTCCCTTGTCCGTATCCCCAGTCTCGGGTTACAACTATGCTCAATCTAGAACCCCTCCGCTCCCCCCCCCCCCCCCCCCCCCACACACACACTGGCGAACGCCCAAATCACTAAACGTCTTCAAACGAATTCTATGCTTGTGTCCGCATTGTGAAGGTGCGACGCAACGACCACGAAGAGGGAGCCAGTTTTTCTTCTTCAACACTTGTGCAAATGTGAAATATAGGTTGAAAGGAGTTCATTCTTATGAGCGCTAAAGATGTGTCTTCACACAATAAAGTAATCGGAAAAGTAACGATTACTTCTTTAAGTACTGTCCAATTACTTTTGCCGTCGAGTAATCAAGTAATCTAATCGAATACTTTTTAGCCAAGAGTAATAGTAATTGTAATCGATTACCTTTTTTGAGTAACGTGTACAAGACTGCTGTCAAGTAAGCATGTCCAGACAGGACACTTCAGAAATCGTGAGGCGTCACGACTTCAGCAAAAATCATGGAAATCGAATCTTCCTGCAGTCCGATGTATGTTTGAACACCACCGAACCATCATCACGATTTTCCTCCTCGCTTCCTCCGCTTTTCGGTGACCTCGGTGCTGGTCAAACTTGACGTCACACACCACCTGCCGATGCAGTCTTTCTGTGCTGCCTTATCCTTGGACCTGTTAAAAAATTTACTCGATCTTAGTCCAGGGTAAGGGTTATGTACCTTTGCGTTCGAATAGCTAAACGCGTCCAGCGTCGCCCTATTTGTGTTATAACGTGACACGACGCGCCGGAGATTCTCGGATCTTTTTGGGTAAGATTGCAAACACAGCCCCCCCCCCCCCCCCCCCCCCCCCATCGTTCTCGGGACGAAGGGCAGCGGAGGCCTTTCAGTGATTGATCGACAGCCAACAGAGCGTGTGAGTGTCTGTCCGGACCCACGTGATGAGCATGTTTAAGGTCCCCGTGGAGGACACGGGCGAAATTTGACGGAGGGAACATTCCCCCCGGCAAAAAAACAAACACAAATGAACGGATGCGGTAGATCGTCCGCTCTTACTGCTGCTCTCTCAGCCTTGACTTCCGCAGGGCTCGGTGAGTATTCCTTTCTCCCCCTGTGGAATATATCGGATCGGCCATGACGTGGCGGGGCCCGGGCAGTTTTCGCGGGTGAAAGAATGGGCTTTAGTGATGGAAGCATCGCGCGCCAAGAACGCAAGTCTGCTAGATGTCGTGCAAAAATTTCATTTTTGCTCTAAATTGCGCCACACCTGCGCCAGGATGAGCTCGAACAAAGCAGCAAAACTAATTTAAAACTGTCGATACTAACACTGAAAGAGGTAGAAGGGAAGCGACAGGAAATGGTAAAGACACGTATTTTGCGCTGTCTCTACTCACCGTAGGTACAATTGGTTCGCCTACCACGACAGCCCCGTCATCGTCTGAATTTCCAGGCCATGATATTGGCGATGTCTCGGTGCCAGAAGTCGGGAGAAAAAGATATAGTGGTATGGCGCAGAAGGGTACGATATGCATGGGCGAGTTGGTTGTAGATTGTACAGAATGAAAGTGCCAAAGAACACGAAAGACAAGCAGGAGGACGACGTACACCTCAGAGCGGTGCTTTCAACTGGCTTAATCGCGGCTCCTGTGATAAGACAGAACCAGAGTCTCGTATACTCATGATGGGGACGTACACTCGATATTTATTCCAGCCACATGCCTTCACGCCGTTGCACTATCGCCGCTCGCGTCAGTCTTCACCACCTCGAACTAGTGCGCATGCGTTCAGCTTCGCCTCGTCGCATCGTTGTGTTAGGAGAAGTGGCATACGGGGGGAACATCGATGGGTGAGCGCGATGGGCTCATAATTTATGCTGAGTACGATTACAGGTCAACCTCTTTCGGTCTTGATTTTAGGTCGGCCTTTAATCTTAAAGAGCGGTGCCGAGAATAAGTAGCCAAGGTAGTTCCTGCGCAGCAGTCGATCGAAAGGGCCCCGAGGCTCAACTCTGGCTCCAGTGCATCGAACTCTTGCAGAATTGGGAGTGCCCCTTCTAAAGCACAACCCTAATTTTTCGTAATAATTGGAGGAAAAGGGGGGGGGGGGGGGGGGTCAAAATTTATGATTTAGGTGCTTGAATTTTGTAATTTCATAAACCGTAATAAAACGTTTTCTTTTTTTTGCAAAAAAGTTGGCAGAGTTCTTATTTTTAATTTTACATAAATGATATTCTCAGGCAATATTATCTATGAGCTTAAAAGATAAAGTGAGAGAGACACTTTATGTCAACTGAAGTACATTGCATTGATTCATTTTTCAAACATTTTTTTTCTATACTTAATCTTTCCTCATTATAAACGAACCTACTTTGAGCTCTGCTGTATTTTTAAAAAGACAGTTGAGTGATATATTGTACTTTTTTATGATATGTATTATGAATGCAAAAGGTAATACGTAATATACGTCAATATCAAAGATAAACTCTCAATTCTTATCAAAAATTGACTCGTTTAGTGATGTAATCAACATTTAAATATCAAGTGATATGCTCTAGCTTAGCAGATGTTGGGATCTGCTCCGAAACGGTCAATGGCTGCTCCAAACCCACATTTTGCCTGCTACAAAACCTGTTACAAAAAGTCAAATGCCGCTTCTATCACGGCGGTTTTATTACCTTCCACACCTTGCTGACCAGGTGTCCATACAAGGCGGAATTCCTGGTCGAGGTGCCGTGCATTCACTTGACGGTTTAAGTTACCCGGTTAGCCGTGAGAGGATGCAGAGCACTCGTGGTATTATGTCGAAGGCTACGCTGGAGTCCGTGAACACGAACGTGGGAGGCTGGTTAGCTAGGGTGTTGGGGGTTGCATGCTGGACGGCTTCAACGATGGCGTATTCTTCCAAATGATCAATCCTCAGGGGCTCTGTGAAGGTTTCGGAATGATGTACCTTCTTAGCCCGTGTGTTGACGAAGGCGAATTTACCATCCGTGGCTCGGGGGCTGGCGTCGGTAAAGTATCTATGGTGCTCCATCTCCTGCAGGTATTTTATGCCTTCCTCGAGAGCTTGGGCGCTTCTCGGGTGGTCGGTCTCCAGGAGTTATCGTCAGTGTGTACGTTCTTCGGGAGTGGTTCCACCGTAACGTTTGTGTTGGCGCTTTTCCACGGTGGAGGAGGAATAGGATCTCGAGGACGCGCTCGTCCGTGGCCGAGATTGAGGAAAGCTTCCACCTCAGCAAACGATTGCACCGCGCCCTCCCGTACTGAGGGAGATTCGAGGGGAGGGGGGCTAACCCGCTAATTGACTGCTGCCTGCCTGGGCGTTCGTTTGCGGTGCGTGGCGTGCGTTGCCGTTGCGTCGCCGTTGCGTCAGCCTCGCCGAAGGCTTCCCCTTGTCCCACAACCCCCTCCATTTTGTCCATTGCGCTCTCCTTCTCTCCTCGTCCTCTCTTTCTCCCTCTCTCGGCGGACTATCGATTTTCGAGGGCGTCCACTGCTTTGTGGAAGCCGCTTCGCACGGGCGCTGCGGCGTTTTGGTCTCGCTGCCTTGCCGCGCGGCGGCACGCTCCCGCAAACTGGTTTTGACGTTTTATCACGCTGTTTGTTTCCCGGTGAGGCTCGCGTGGGCAACTCGGTTTCTTTGTTGGCAGCTTCGCGGGCGGCATCGCGTTTGCTTGGATGGCGCTCGCCTCGCTTCGTGCCCACCTCGTGCTCTATTATTGGCTCGCTTATAGAGCGCGAAGCCAAAAAGGACCATAGAAATTGATCGATTTAATTTTGCGATCGATCGACTGACATTCGCGATCAAGGTTTTTTTAACCGCTTTCTGGGTCGACTTCTAGATCGGGACAGATTTTATAAGCTTGCAATCGGTAACAAGTTAGGAAACAAGAGGGGCAATGTATCCGCTCCGCTTTCGAGAAAACAGTGCGTCGTCTGCTGCGCGGCAGAACAACATCAATCACATACGTTGGACTGTAGTGTCGGTCATAAACCTGTTTCACATGCAGCGACTGTCCGAAAAGAATTGGTGCAACAGCCGACGCAGCGAGTGCGACCGCAAAGTTTGGTTTCACATGCTCCAACAACAGCGCGATTTCTGTCGGCGCGGCCGGCTCTTCTAACCAGGGTTAGTTGCAGCGGACACGGACGAAGCGCGTTTGACTCGCGTTTGACGCGTTTGAAAACGCCTTGATAAACACAAATGTTTGACGAATGCAATTTGTAACTAGACATTTCTAATAATTAAGCACTAAACCAAAGATTTTAGGTGTCTAAATTTATTTTCGAATACGCAGCTAGCGCGGATGAAAGCTGCCTAATGAACAGCTGGAAGCTTTTGATTGACGAGAAAGCAATCGCGCCGACTCTGCGACAAAATACCAACTTCGTGGACAGCAGTTTGCAGAGCCGCTGCGACAGTGCGACTGCGATTTTAGTCGCTCATTTCGTGGAAATCCATTTCGGACGAGAGTCGCAGCATGTGAAACAGCCTTTAGTGTGCCGGCAGAAGGAGCGGAGCTCGCTGTTGATCGGGTCGGGCTCGAACAAGGAGGTTAGAAGTACTAGGGGGGGCACGTTGCAATATTGGTGAAGCCTAGTCATAAAAAAGTTTAAACGATTTTGTGCCCAGCGTGACCACAGATCTCTCTTGCGATTGGTGCGCGTGACATGTCACGTGTGAGATGGATGGTTGATTGTAGAAGGACTCCTTGCAGGCTTGCGCGCGCTCCGTCCGGTAGGTTTTATCAGATCGAAGGCTAGACTGGTGGTGTATTCTAGCACCCCATCACAAGACGAAGGCTAGCTACGGTCACGTGATGTGGTCACGTTGGTATGGTGAGTGTGGAGAGTAAGGAGAAAAATGAGAAAGAGGCGAGGCGTCAAGGGAGCATGGTTTGTGGAGGCTACGCGGCCGACGTCATGCCCTCTTCTACCCTTCTATCCTCCTTGGGCTCGAACCAATGAAAAGGCCTGACCGCACTAGCGGCAACGGCGCCGCCGGTTGGGCGCCGCTGGGCGGCGCCGCCGTCCGACGTTTCAACGCAAGGAGGCCACATTAGGGTGCCTTCACGTGCGCTTTGCTTAGGGTGGAGACATCTCGCCATTTTGTCCCACACTTTTATTTTTATTTTTTGTTCAGAAGCGCGTGAAAGAGCGTGTCCCTGCACGCGTTTGTGGCGCTGACTGTGCTATGACGACATTTTGCTTTCGTCGATTTCTTTGTATTTTCCCCATGAGCGCGAGCTGTCGGCATCGGGTACTACAAAGGGTGGCATCACCCTAAACAGAAGGAAATTGAGGCACCCTAGGCCACATTGGCCACCGTTTTTCGTGCGTTATAGTCACGTGACAGCACTGGCTCTCGCGTTCTCCAGATCGCACGCACGATCTTGAGAACGCGATTATTTTTCGGATATATCAGCATGGAAACCGCAGTCGCTCCCTACATGGTAGATGTCCATGATGACAGCATGAATGGGATCATCCTAGTCTGCTCGTTGATCTTGCGACGTCGCCGCGCTCTAAAGAGGAGGAGGCGCAGGTTCTGGGTCTGGCCAAGCTGGTGCTACCGAAATACCGAGGGACAGGCCAGTACTTCGCTGCCCCGGCTACACGCCAGGTAGGAAGACTACTTTCGAGAGTGTCACGAAATCGACACTACGTCTGTCAGAACGCCGGCGACATCCAACAAGTGCCACGGAGAAACTCACCTGTAATTCCGCATTCCTCTCCTATAATTTCTTAGCGTTTGTTCTTGGTTTCCTTATCCAGGTAGTCTGGCTGTGTCTTGTCATATAAAAAGGGAAACAGTCACACACTTTAGAAGCGCTCCGTGGGGAAAGGTATTGGGGGAAATAGGGATGAATGAAAAAACAGTTAGGGCGCAGGCGAGCTAATGTAAGTTTACCTTTTTTTTTTTTTTTTTGAGACGTCGTCGTGTTTTTTCTACCCAGTCTCAGGCGGTAAAAAATGGTAAATAGGGATATCAGACGAACGAAACAACGACACGCTCCTTTGCAACGTGAGAGACGCGCGGAGTAGCGGCTTGCGTGTTGCCATGGCATCGCAACGTTCCTATCTACGCCCCCCCCCCCCCCCCCCCCCCCCCCCCATTGGCTCGTTTCTTCTGCGGCGAGAAACGGCAAGCCCTCAACCGCGCACGGGCAGGTTGCCTCGACGGTGACGACTGGCGAGCCTCTGAGGGCAAAAACTGTTTCTGGTTGTCAACCCGCGGCGGCCAGCGGCGCGCGTTATGCCTCCGCAACGTTAGTGTGGTCGTGCAAGAACGTGCCCGAAGGAATAAGCCGAGAAAAGCGCAAATAAAGCAGTTCGGAGTCCCTAACCAACATCAGCTAGAATAGACGCTTTCAGGCAGCTGTGCAAGGGCGTCGCCATAATCGACCTTCAGTTTTTCTTCCCTATTATTCCGTTTACTTTACTTGATCATTTCCACAGCAGGACAGGTTATTGTCATTTTAAGTGTTACTGTGTCCTTCTCCCCAGCACAGGCCCTTGTGGAGATTCTTCGACGCACGCTCCAGTAGCTTGGCATCTCGGTAAGACAAGAGAAGGTCGGCTATGGCGGCTTGGCTTTATCTGGAGCGCGCTGAAAGCGTCTATAATCCAAGACTGCGAGCGATCGACCTCCTCCTTCTCCGCAGAGCGATCATCACAGCCGGATGGCGCCAACTCAGCAATGAGAGCCGAAGAGGACGCCGAGCGCCTGTCGACGCGTTGATTGGATACGATGCCCAGCCGAACGCGGACGCGGCAGTCGTATCCAATCTGTGTCTTCGCTCGATCTCGCTGTAATGACGCCGAAATTCTAGTGGGCAGGGTTTGATTATCCAATGTGGTGTTGCCCTAACAATAGGGTATGCTAGCATTGTCCAGGAAAAAAAAAAACATTTCGAGTGATACAGGCCCATCCAGGCTCCCACTGGGTAAATAAAAAAAAAGTCTATAGGCGTCTATAAACTCACGAAGCGTATCCTGCAGGTTAGTGCCATGGACGGGGAGTGCGAAGCTTAAGGCGGCGACGTCCATCTGTTGGAGCTCAAGAGGCCGTCTATTTCTTAATTTGGCTTTCGGTTTCTTGGCATCGGTTGGCTGCAGATTTGAACGTAGTTCAACTACTCTACTCATACTACTATAGTTTAACTACTTTTCTGAGTAACTTGGTAACTTTCAATTACAGCTTCATTTGGGTAATTAGAAGTTTAATTTAACTACGTGTTTTAGGTAACTTCTACTCAAATTACTAACTACTTTCAAAATTTAATCTTTTTTTTTTTTTTCATCACAAAAGTTTGAGTGCAGAAATAAATAAGACGCTGGCAGATTAAGTGGTATTCACGAACCAAGGGGCCCCCTGACATTCCGTTCCCACGTACTTACACTCGGCAGCCCTAGGGAGCTTTCATGAAGGCACCCTAGGCAGCCCTAGAAACTGCAACACAGGCGTCCTTGGGCCAAGGTGGCGACGAGCAGCCAAAACATAACACCGGCGCGCACGAACGTAAACAGAGATGCTTAACAAGCCTTGGTCGGGTGTTGACCTAATCCGGTAATGCACGCAAGCGCCGGGCCTCCAGCTGCAACCGTGAAAGGCGGGGACACTCCGAGGGTTGTTGCTGTTTTCATGTTGTGTGCCTTTAGTGAGTTCTGACTCAAGTGGTAGGATCCACGGGAGGCGCCACTGGAATGACCTCGCAGCTGGGCGCCTGTTCCCATGGTCGCCTCGTCGTCAGCGCATACTCCCTTGCAAAGCCGGACTCCCCCGCGCACAAACGCAGACACGGATAATCCGTTCGTGGAAGCACGTTCCCGTTTCCAGCTGCAACTGTACGAGCGCCGATGCTTGTTCACGTAATCCTTCGCGTCCTTCCGACCTTCCACGCCAGGGAGACCTCCTCTTTGTTAAAAACGTTTTACCTGTCAGGCGTGTCAGGCGCGTCAGGATACCGTAATCGCCGGCGAAGATTTCGAATTACCCGTGGGAGATCCTTTTGTTGGACCCAACGTCAACAGCAAAACGCTTTTTTTTTTTTTCAGTGGCGTAGTTATAACACACTGCAACGAGACGCGCGGTCGTCCGGATGATCTCATCGTCGTGGCGCGAGACTTGACCCCTTGACGGTCAGGTGCACTTGCTCGGCGAAATCTCCGAATGTCGTGAGAATAAAGAGGGGCCAGTCATAACAATCTCAACTTGCCGAAGAAAAAAGAAAAAAAAGAAGAGAGTTTGTTATAAAAGATACTCTAGCCGAGGCAAGCCTCACATGTTTCGTCATGGACACCAAAGATGCCGACACTCGCTTACCCGACCCTGCACAGCCTGCTTCTGAAATGGAACGCTGTCTTTGCATCCAGCGCCACGGTGGAACGTCTTTTTAGCTTGACCGAGGATGTCATTAGAAGGAAAAAAGGAAAACTCTCCGATAACAACTTTGAAAGACAATTGCTTCGGCGAGCGAATAAACTATTTTGGAAGTCATAAAATTACTGCATTTATTTCAGGCCCGCAGGGGTTTTCACTGATCAAAACTTTTGTTCATTTGGCTGCCACAAAAACATAAAAAGTAACTTCGAAAGTAACTTCAAAGTAATTCGCTACTTTTTTACAGTAGTCAGTAGTTTACTCAATTACTATTACAAATGCATAATTTCTACTCTACTCCAACTACGTTTGGCGTCGATACTCAGTACCTTAACTTAACTACCTTTTTTGAGTAATTTGTACATGTCTGGTTGGCTGTTAGGATACTCGTGAGAAATCCGCGCGCATTTCTTTCTGCGGTGGGCAACAGCGTGCCGCGCAACGTCTATTCTGCTTGAGTGCAGTCCTGTCCTCTAAAACATTGCTGGCAAGATTTCACGTGAAGCCACGCAGGGAAAAAGGATGGAATCGCGTTTCGTGAGCGCCGTTTTTTGAGCTCTTCTCATAAATGCTCACGCGCCTACCCCTCCTCTTCCTTTCTACAAAATACGTTTCGCGTTAAGAGAAGAATCTACCACACAAGGAAAGCATCCGGGCGTACGCAGCATGATCAAGAGGACAACCTGGAAGGGCAAAAAAGAGGCCGGTGTGCTTGGCTTGTCGCGCGGTTGACCCCACCGACGTGGAAAGGGAAAGGACCGAGCGGAAAATGAGCGGTTTGCGGCGCTACGGATACAACTCTTGGGCTCTTGCCGCTCGCCTCGACGCCTCGTTAGCGAGAGCGCCGGTGGATGCTGTCGGGCGCGCTTGAGGTCCCAGGCCGCGGCGACGTCCCGCTTCACCGCCTCTTTTGTCGCCGAGCGCCGGGGGGTGGTCTCTCCTCCGCTCCTCGCGCTCTCACGCTCAGCCTCTAAAGCAGAGAACGACAAGTCATACTCGCGTTCGAAAAAGCCCAGTATTTATTTCCTTGGCTGAATTGTTCTCGTTTTAAACCCTAAAATAATCGAACATTCGCGGCCGCAATCGCGCTGGTATTTTCCTCTAAAATTCGAACGGTATCCAGGCTGGCGGGACTGAAGAAAGTCACCCCTTTGCCGTAGCGTGGCAAACGCATTGGGAACAGAAAGTTTGATACTCTAGTGTAGAGGAACTTTTGCACAGATGCGAAGACTGGATGGTGCGAATGGCAGCTTGCGTAATGTTTTAGTCTAGAATAAAGAGGCGGTGGAAGGCGGTGGAAAACTGGTGTGCACCATATGATCGTGCCGGCAGCTTGTTGTTTACTCTGCGTCGAAGAAAGTTCGGGGTGGCGACATTGCATCACATCATGAAGGAGAGTTCGAGAAGTATACCATCACTATATCACCGCCGTTCAATCTACGAGAGTTTGCCAGACCTGTATTTGTCTCGACTCCATGTCGTGTGCACTCTTTTCGAGGTACCTCGCCACCTAATGCTGGTCACTGCAGCACTTGACGAGTAGCATCGCCGTCCCCATCGCCGAGCAACTGTCTCCACGGCGCACCGTGCGTTTATTTTCGTTTTTCTGTCGGCCTCTCTCGCGCTCTATTTCGGAGGAACCCCGGAGCGCGCTTGTTTCACGAAGCAGAGCGCCGCTGTTTGTCGGCTGAACAAGTGATGTTTTCCCCCCGCCGGGAATAAGACGGATGCCCTCGAGGAAGACGTTCGGCTGGCACTTCCGACCAATCAGTGAGGAGAAAAGCACTGCGTCAGCGGTCGGCTCGCAGTCGGCTAATCGATTTCCGTCCCTGGTTCGGGAACGTAAATAGTTAGTTGCCACCCAGGGCAGATTTAACGTGTCCCCCCTTAAAGGGGTATGGAGACGAAAATTGAAATATTCAGATTTCGTTCCTAAATGAGTCAAGCATGACGGATAATAACCTTAAATGATAATCGCACGTTTGTATTTTGAACGATTGGCTATATTTTTCGTTCCAAACGGTGCACTCGAGCAAGCGCTCGAAGGGAAGCGAACGGAGAGCGCCATGCGTCATGGGATATCCGGCGCAAACAAAAACACAAAGATACCCCGCGTTCGTGACGTAGCAAGGCTGGCGTGATTATGAGCTTTGCCCTTGGTGGCGTTGTCAGCGTTGCGGTGGTGTCAATAGCGTCAGCGCGTTACAACCGAGCCGTTCGAAGTACCCGTGGGGTGACGAGCGTGTGGCTGGCCCAAGGAGCACGTAGCTTCCCCAATACTGTCAGCTTAGTGCTGAACGAGGTGGGGAAAGCAACTTTTGTTCGAGTCTTGAGCGACGGGCTAATGTTCCAGGAGGAGAATGGCTGTTTCCAATAGACTACTTCCATAAAGCCCTGCATGCAACACGGCGCGCGTTGCACTCTGGGAACTAGTTGGCCAGGGAGGAGGGTGGCATGGTTTCGGTTTCGATCGACACGTCGACAAGAGATGGTTTTCTGGTCCCGAGAGCGTCATGTGTGGTCTCTAAACTAACCTAAATGGCCAGGCCTCGAAGCTTTAGCACAAACCTGGGACGTATAGCTTGTCTTAACACATGCTTGTTGTATTTTTGTACTTGAGACTTCCTGTTAGCGTTCCAATCGAGGTATGTGGACGAGCCAGTTCCGGGAATCTCGACGCTGCGAAGCTCGAGGATCTTGCTTGTGTACGAATCAACAAGCTGTAGACACCAGTAAGTACGCATACATCGAGATCGCGCCTTTATATATTTGTGTTGTTGGCCAGAAAGTTTGTTTGTTTCGTGCGTCCATAGACGAAATATTACTTTTTTGCAAGTACTGTATTTCTCAATATGTCTGAGTACGCGAGGGAAAACTCGGAGACGCCATTGAAAATTTCAATTTTGACACACTTTTTATCTTTTATCTGTACTGACCCGCAGCACCGCACGAAGTGAAGTCCCATCCCGCTTGCATTCCACTAATATTCAACATCGCGTATGCACATAAAGTTATCCTGCAATCATATAGGCAAATTCGCACATACAGACTGTTTTGAGAAAGCAAAAGTCGAGCACTTGTGTGAAGAATGTCGCACCGTTCCCCGAAAGTGCGCCGGACGGGCATGAACCCCCATGCGCGCACCGCATAGGGGTTCACGCTAGTGGTGCAAAACTATCGATAGTACTATCGATAGTATCGATAGTCGCCAGAAACCTGACTATCGATAGTGAAAAAAACTATCGATAGTACTATCGATAGTCGACTATCGAAAAACTATCGATAGTACTATCGATAGTCGACTATCGGAAAACTATCGATAGCACTATCGATAGTCGACTATCGAAAAACTATCGATAGTACTGATAGTCGACTATCGAAAAACTATCGATAGTCGACTATCAGAAAACTATCGTTAATCGACTATCGGAAATTTATCGATAGTCGACTATCGTAAACCTATCAATAGTACTGTCGACAGTTTACTATGGATAGTTTTGCGACACTAGTAGTTTGCGTCGCTCCCTCTTGTCTATTTATCGCTTTAATTTTTTTTTCTCAAACGGGGCACCAACTAGTTTAGGCACTTACCATCCCAACTTTGGTTCAGCTTTCAGTGATGACGAAGATGGGGGTTTGGGCGAAAAAAGAAGGGGGAGGCGAGCGGTAAGGCGAGGGCAAGACGGGCCGGGGAGGAGGAAGCAGACGGACCGCTGGAGAAGAGAGGGGGGAAACCTCCTTCTCTCTTTAGCGTTCCGTCTGCTTCCTCCTCCCCGGCCCATCTTACCCTCGCCCTACCGTCTTGAGTGCAAGACTATCGATAGCACTAGCGATAGTATCGTTAGTCGCCAGTATAGTAAAAAACCATCGATAGTCGACTATCGAAAAACTGTCGATAGTACTATCGATAGTCGACTATCGAAAAACTATCGATAGTACTATCGATAGTCGACTATCGAAAAACTATCGAAAAACTATCGATAGTACTATCGATAGTCGACAATCGATAGTTCTGGGACACTATCGATAGTTTTGGAAAAACTATTGATAGTATCGATAGTCAATTTATCGATAGTTTTGCATCACTAGTTCACGCCCGTCCGGCGCACGGTGCGACATTCTTGAAACAAGTGCTCGAACGAAATCAAAGCGCGTTTAACGGTTGCTAATGGCCATAATATTTGTTATGTGTTTGTTTTCTTCCTGCCTAAGTATGCCCAGATAATTTCAGACACACCGTTCAGGCGCAGATCTTGGGCGTCAATAAAAGCTCGTCCAAAAAGGTTTAGCGAGGAGTAGGGGACGCTTGTTAGGGCCTCCGTCGTAGCTAGCCGATCTCAGCGTTTGCGAAAAGTTAATCTTCTACCAGCATAAAATTCGAGTGGGAGATATATGATGACACGAGGAAGACATCATAGTAACTTTTGTGCAGTAGTGAGGTCGAATTTACTGCGTTTCCTTAAAAGTTCATGCGTAAACGCTGGACTCAACTTTGATACCCTGTGAGGATGCGGCTTTCTTTTCGCCCAATGAAGTAACAAGAAACGGACGTTTGGCAATCAAAATATGTGTAAGGCTCCAGATGAACAAATTTCAGTTCTAGTTCAGTGGTACTAGACGGGATTATTGAAATTGAGCTCAAACATGCACTCGTACACTGTAAAAAAATTTGCCCTCTTTTACGGAGAAATTCTCTGGCACCTATGCTGCCGGAAAGGTCATCCGTAATCCTAATAACGGAAAAATCCTTTTAAACGCATACACAATCCGCAAATTAAAGGACGTTCCGCAAAACAGATTACGGAAAGTGCTCTACTATCCGTAACGCTATTCAAGAGCTGTCCGTAAAACAACGGACTGGAATATGCATTCCGTAAAACCTATTACGGATATCGCTTTAGTATCCGTAAAAGTGTTTAAAAGTTGTCCGTAAAAGGGCACTCAGAATAGGCTTTCCGTAAATTATATTACGGAAAGCACTTTTGAGTATCCGTAATCCTATGCGGAGCGTAAGTTTGTCTGCTTCTTGCACAGGGGTTGCAGTGATGTCAGAAGGCCGAACTCTTATTGACCGATTGAACAAAAAAAAATAGTGGGTAGACCTCATGCTGTCTAGCATTGTGGTCTACCCACTATATCTTCCGCTCAAAGCCAATGAGAGCTCGTCACCTTTCTGACGTCACCGTAATGTCTACGCAAGAAACAGACGACTTGCTCTCCACATAGGGCGGTGTCAATTGAAAGGTGGGCTGTAAAACGAGCTGGATGAATCAATGCCTTCATTTAGCAAACTGAACTTATTATCTACGGTTTTCTTTTTGTGACACAGATTCCCATGAAAACTTTTAAGGTGCAACTCCATTCTGTGAAAAATAGAACTATATTATTAAAATTTTTGACAATGGGCACCGATGTATACAACTGAGTCGTGTTGAGTGCTCTTGTCGAGAAGTGCCACCACCTGTTGTGGAAAGCAGGCAATACAGCTGAGCAATGCATCTGCAGCAAGTTTCCTCAATGTCAGTCGTGTTTTCTTCTGCAAGTTCTGGCATTCAGATCAACATGCAGAATTATAGAAGGCAGTGGGATTACAAAACATTATCTGCAGTCTGATCGGCCACTGCGATCATTGCAATTTCAAACAGCGATATAAAGCACCTTCTCAACAACACCAAACGTCACTCTGTTATCTGCGTCGGCACTCATGCTTGAAAATATAGAGAATGCTGTTTTCACATTCCACAGAGACGGAGCTGTGCCTTGACATGTCACAATAGTGTTCACTGCTAAAATAGACCTTTGGTAAGAATATGAGCTCAATGCTTGTAGGAGCAAATTTCTCCAGTTCGTTTTACAGCCAGTCCCTTAGTGATACTGCTCTATACATAGAGTAATGTTCATTATGACGCTGAGACCAACAGGTTTTCTATAAAAAAAAAAAAGGTTGCAGAATTTTGAATTGGAAAAGGATCTCTTTAAAAGAATATTGAGTATTCTTTCCTATGCTGCTTGCAACAATCATGCAATGTCACCTGAATAATTGATCAGAAAATAAGAAAAGTACCTTCGAACACTTTATTTCGGTCCTTGAGAAGCCAAAGTGGAGCCCCGTGGTGTTTTGCCTTTGTTTTCAGATGCTGCATGTAACGTGATGTGCTAAAGAAGAGAAAACAAAAAAAGATAATTAAATATCTGTATCAAATCAACATGTGCAAATTGAGCTTTGTGCATAAGACACAGCCCCCCTCAGCCCATTTAATTATTAGTCATGCATCTTATACAAAAGTCAAATGGACATAGCCCCTAATTGTTCATCCTGTGATCCGATATCTAAAACCTATGTTTGACTTGAGGGTCTTGTTCTCCTGTTCCTTAGTCAAAACCGATACACTTCATTCAAGCTTAGATTCGTTCGAAACTGTGAAAAAATGCAAAGCCGGAATTACAATAGTGATTTCCTTTATAATGTGAAACATTTCTTGAGAACTGATGAACCAACCGGAAAACTCGATCCAGTTTGAGTAATGCTTTATTTCTGAGGTTCATGAGATGTTGCAGAAGAGTCTATGTAAAACTGGCTAAGCTCATATCCTAGACTTTTCTAAGTTTGGGCAGCCACTTAAAATCTCCTATTAGAACGAAGGGCTACTTGCACTCTTTCGCGTCGTCGAATCAGGTGGTCAGCCTCGAGTGCTTAGAGAGCACGAGCATTAAAAACTTTATTTTCTCTTTAGATATCCCTGAAAGTTTTCACAGAACTGAGGGGGTGAGAAAGTGGATTTGTACTAAAACTGCTATCAAAAACTGGGGACTAAGCAGTAGCTTCCTCCCCAGTCCCCAATCCAGGGGTGGAACTCATGAAATGTACTTGGGAGTAGCCACGGGAGCAGCTGAAACAGCTGTTTTGGAGCAGGTTGGGAGCAGCTAAAACTATGCTCTGGAGCAGGCTAGGAGCAGCTCAGATCAGTTTTTATTGCACTTCAGCTTGTGTCTTAGACAAGCACGGGAGCAATATCAATCGTGCTTAGCAGCACAGATGAACATGAGTGGTTAGGGACCTAGGTAGATGGGATAACAGCATAACAGATGCGAAAACTTGAAACTTTGTGAGCCTTACCGCTCATTCACACTGGAAGCGGATCCGCGTTCGCAAAGCGGCTGCGAACGCGGTTGTATAAAGATCCAGTACAATTGCATGCGCACTTGATGTCATCGAGTGCACGTGCAATTGTACTGGATCTTTATACAACCGCGTTCGCAACCGCTTTGCGAACGCGGATCCGCTTCCAGTGTGAATGAGCGGTGAATGAGAATCAAAAAGCAAGTACCCTATGTTTCTGAAGATAGTATCCTTGACATTTTCTGAGTGGATTTCAGTTGCTCAAAATGCAAACCAGCACTGCTTATCGCACAACCCACACGTGCTCGACATAGTAATTATATGTGCGAACCACGTGACGTGCGTAAGCAACGGGCGTGGAGTTGCATGGAGGAATAGGGCAACAAATTTCGACTTTAACCTATTGTGCAACTCGATAACGAAGCAGCAGACTACGATTAACGAAGTTATCGTATTTGAAGCGATAAGCAGGAGCAAGGTTAATGTATGCCGAGCAGATTTACCACTCGCGTAAGAGCTGCTGGCTGGCAAGGTTTCGGATCGGACAGTGCTTCAGTTCTATCAAATCACAATTTATCTTGCGGGAATGCAGTTCCAACTTCTAACGATGAAGTACTAAAAGGAATATTTTGCTCATTTGTTTTCAACTGGCTGACGTCCGGATCCCGGGCCGCAGAGCCTCAGGCAATCTGACGCTTAACGGCTCGACCTCAGCTCAGCCGACTTGCTTAACCGCTTATGGTTAAAGAATAACAATCCAGTCGCAGGCGGTGGTGTAGAGCTTAGAATCCCGAGTTTTTTCGCGCGCTTCCTACTTGGGATACACAGGGAGAATAAACAGAACAAAGGATTACAAGGCCGGTCAGGCTAAACGCGCTCATTGTGGCCAATCAAGTCAATAAAACCGAAACCAAGACAAAATAAAAAAGCTTTTGGCGCACGTTTTGCCATTTGGCGCATAATGGCACGAGGTATTAACTGCGGCGCAGGATGGCGCAGACACATGCGTCTGGCGCAAAATGGCGCAGCTGTTCCACCCCTGCCAATCTCACAATTTGGGAGCTCCATCCTATCCACGTTTGAGCACACCTGTGCACACGCTTTTGAGTCGAGCGAGTTAAAAATTAACAGAGTATTTTTATATGGCATGCATGTCTGTTTGCAAGCTCCACACTTTGTGCACCTGATTACCCCCCAAATGTGATCTAGCCATTTTTTTACCCAAGTGCCTACCACTCAAGGAGCTCACTTGGCCACTTCGTCAGCGCATTCTGACTGCGCATTTTTTTTTGTTGCCCGTTGAAAGGGAGATTCTTCTTTATAATTTTCTCTAAGAGATTGTTCTGATGTGTGCGAACGATGCATTTTGGTGTACCTGCATGCCATATAGGTACTCCAATTCATAAGTTGGTTTTGGAGCTGGCAAAGTCATAGGGTCAGATGCACGTTTTTAAAAAGCGTTCTCTCTGCATGAGTGCTCGCTCATCCAAACCAAGCTGTCCTCAAGTGCCTGTGCCGTTGCCTGTGCTAGAGTCAAATCGGTCACACGAACCATCCAACACACCAACTGACCAATAAAAAGTGATAAAAGGTTCACCCACAAATGCTGTCGCATTTAAATTGAAAACAGGACAAGCTGAAACAAGCAACCCATCAAAAAAAAAGTACCATGAAACTTTCATTACATCAGTTATTTTATATCTACTAGAAATAAATATGTGAAGCCAACCGCTTAAAATTAATTTACAGAGACTATAATCGGGTCTGCACAGATAAAGAGGAAAAAGCCAATCTTGTGGAAGGCCTTCTTAATAAATGTGGCCTTTGATCTAGTGAAGCTGTACATTTTAGGTTAAATAAATGTTAGACGCAGATTTTTCTTCATAAATTGTAGACAAATAGACATCCGACTGCGACTGTGGAGGGAGGGGGACAGAGGCAGCAGCTGCAGCTTTCTTCTCCTAGCACCTCAACCAAGTTGCATTAATTTGGATTGTGGGGACCTGTACCTGCATGTCGTGGCACAGAAATCTGGCGAGCACTGTGGATTTCCAAGCCAAAACATGCAGGCCACAAGACATTTTTCAAGGAATTGGGTGGCTAGCAGGACTAGTTAGCAGCGAAGCCACTGCCACCCACCGTGGGAAAAACCCTGGTAAGATGTGACCAATATTGTCCAAACAGTTTTCAGAAGGGTGCTGTCAGTCACATCAGGTTTGCTTTTATCTCAGACATGCTAGATTTTAAAAACTGAAGTATTTACTTGCCAGCAAAAAACATGTGCAGCCAACTCCACAAACTGACTTTTTCAAAGTTCTCAATCGTCAAAAACTGCTCCACGTTGTACAGTTTCAAATGTAGTTCCTGAAAAAAAAAAAAGACAAACACGAATGACAATCTATACAAATGAGAGTTGCTTAAATTGTAGCTGGCAATAAGTATGCAAGGTAATCTCGCAGTGCAATGGCCACAGGAGACTGCCAGAAATCAGCGGACCTGTGCTCTAAGAAATTCTTACAAACAAGACTAAAGAACCATGCAGTTCCCTTTAGTTAAAGGTTACATTATAATGTGTTAGAATATACAAGAAAGCAGATTTAAAAAAATATGCATTTAGAGGGCCCTTGCAATATTTGTCGCCTTGGTCAAGGTACTTTATATACAAAAACTACCTAATTAAGCTAGTTAAGAAAAAGGTAACCTATAACAGTTATTTTTAAGAGGTAATTCCATTATTTTACCTGACTTTTTTATTAAAGAAATAAACAAGGAAAAGTAGGAACCGTCTATGCTCAGGTTTATTGCACAAAGTGCCTGTATCCATGTTATTACATCTTATGTTAAAGCAGCGGTTGCTTTTGTAAATTTTCATCCAAAATCTTTACTTTACTGAAGGCAAGCGCATCTATTTCCATCGCTGAACAAGCTTTCAACTGGCACACTCGGTGGAATGGCTTGCACACACAAGGATTTGTTCCTGGTTAAGACCTTAACGATACACAAAGCCATTGCCGCTGAGGTTATCTTTCTCCACCACTGCGCCTCACAGTACGCACAACTTTTGGAGGGAGTTGAAAAAAAAATTCTCCTCGTTTATCTGTTGTCAGTGTTTTCTCTGTATTCATAATCCAAAATGCGTAATCTTTTTGGTCGTTATCTATCCATGACAATCTAGATATAAGGTATGCATCAGATTATGCTCCTCAATGTAACTGTAATTAGAAAGATTAGAAAATTAACTACAAAAGAACATTGCTACTTTTTTTTAATCCAGAAAAGAATAATGTGATACAGAAGTTACTTCCAACAAACTTAGCGAGAAGTTACAGAAGTTACTTCCCACAAACAAGAAAACAATTGTTACATTAATATGTTACTTGCAACGTGTCACTACTTAATACTACCTGCGAATCAAACGTAGCAAATCATCGGCTACAAAAAGCCAGCAGCAGGTGACCTAGTAGGCTTGAATTTAGCTAGAGTAACTAGATTCAAATGAATTTAGCATATTAGGTTTGAATCTAGCTATAGTGCATAGTAACACCAGTTGGGGCCAAAACAATGTTACATGCGATGGACACTACTACATAACCTGTCGGAAAAGTGACACGAGCTAGATCAGCGTTGTCTCCCTCTCAGAGTCCTGTTCGATCTGTAATAACTCAGACCTTTTACTTACCATGAAAATACACCAGCGAAGTTGACTCCGTAACTAGAGTTGTTCAAATGGTTAAATCATCAAACGTTGCTCGACATTTCGAGATGCTAACCGTATCTTCTGAAAAACAAGACATACACAAGACTGTCAGAATACCAGTTTAAGCACGCGAGAGTAGCTTAAATCGCAGTTGGTACTGGACATGCAAAGTAACCCTGCAGTGCAAGTATGGGGAGGCTGCCAGAGATCAGCCAACTTGTGCCCTGAAAAACCTCTACAAAACAAGAATGAACCATGCTTTTCCATTGCGAAGTTAACTCATAACCTGCTAAAATATGCATTAGAAAAAGGCTTGACACATGCTCCAACTGGGGCTTTAGTGGCACCATGTTAGATGTGGCTGATATTGCTACAACAGTTGTTGAAAAAGTGACATCAGCTACATCAGCGTTGCCTCCCTCTCAGGGACATGCTCAATATGTAAGAAATCAGACTTGTGACTTACCATAAAAAACACAAGCGGGGTTGACTCTGTAACTCGACTTGTTGAAATGGTTAAATCATCAAACATTTATCGACGTTTCGAGCTGCTACCTATTTTTTCTGAAAAACAAGACACACAAGACTGTCAGAATGCTAGTTTAGGCAAGTAAGAGTAGCTTAAATCACAGCTGGCACTAGACATGCAAAGTAACACTGCAGTGCAAGCATGGCTGCAGGAGGCTGCCAGAGATCAGCCAACTTGTGCCCTCAAAAACCCTCTACAAAGCAAAAATGAACCATGTAGTTCCATTTTGAAGTTAACTCATAACCTGCTAAAATATGGAATAGAAAAAAGCTTGATACATACTCAAACTGGGGTTTTAGTGGCACCATGTTAGAAGCGGCTGATATTGCTACAACAGTTGTCGAAAAAGTGACATCAGCTACATCAGCGTTGCCTCCCTCCCAGGGACATGCTCAATCTGTAAAAGCTCAGACTTGTGACTTACTATAGAAAAACAAAAGCGAAGTTGACTCCGTAATTCAACTTGTTCAAATGGTTAAATCATCAAACATTGCTCGATGTCTTGAGGTGCAAACTGTATTTTCTGAAAAACAAGACACAAGATTGTTCGACTATCAATTCAATCAAGTTAGAGCAGCTTAAATAGCAGTTGGCACTGGACATGATAAGTAGTCAAGCAGTACAAGCATAGCTGCAGGTGGCTGCCAAACCGGCCGACTTGTGCTTTGAAAAACCTGTATAAAACAAAAAGAAAAACCATGCAGCTTCACTTACTTCGAAGCTTAAAAGTTACTCTTTAATAAGAATACATTTAGATATTGAACGAATAATTATTTTGTGCGAGAGCAAGGGGCAAAAAAGTTGCAAGGAGATAAGCTGCAAAATGGCAGGATGCTGGTTGCTGTAATTAAACAGATGCAGACTCCTGATAACACAGGATATGAATACCATATCATGTCAGCCACATCTGCCTTGACATTGTAGCACTCGCACTGCATGCATCACCGGTTCACAGGAGCGTATCGCAGCAAATCATGCATTTGCTCTGGGGGCTCAAAAATTTTATAAATCAAACATCTTTGTTTACAATTATAGGATGACTTCCAGTTTTAAATGAACGAGTGGAAATAAGTTTTATTTGCATACAGTTTCCAGACTTCTGTGTGGGCTTTTGCGAGTCGTTTCAGTTGCCTGTTTAAGATGGTGTGTCCTGGAGCATTCTCAGATTGAAAATTGGTACAACTACAGAACCGTCATATTCAATGAAAGTATAAACAAAATATGACATCATTCGCTTCGATATTTGGAAGTTTTGAATATTCTTAAAGCCCTTCCTTACACTTCTTAAAAGGTTGGCGTCAGCCACATTAGAGTTATCTCCCTCTTAGAGACACACTAGACGTGCAGGAATTCAAATTTGCACTTACCATAAAAAAACATACAGATTCAAGGGATTTCTGTGGAGACTCATTTGAAGCCCTTCAGCAGCGCTAAAATCTTGCGATGGGCCGTCGTTCGCTTCACTGCTCCCATTTTCTTCAACCCCTTCTCCAGGTTGATTTGGAAGATTAGTCTAAGAGGATATATTGCATCATCTAACATTAATGCCATTAATGCCAACATTAACACCGACACGCTGTTTATACACAAGCCCGCGTTTGCCCACACCAGGTGTGGGCACTGCGCATGCGCAGAAACCAAATTAGCGTGAAATGAAGTGTGCGCGCATGCGCAGTGCCATCGACAGCGCCGCCGCAGCTGCAAGACGTCAGTGCTGCGTGCTGGTCTATACAAGATAACCATGTTTCCCAGCCTTGAAAGTTACAGCCTAATGACAACCAGTGCTCACATGTTATCAATTCATTATAGAAATGCATCAGCGTAATTCTTTGTAAAATTAATACAGCTCAAATGTTTGTGCGAGTTGTGAAAAAGGGCATTACGGCACGATAAATGAAAGGGTGATATAGATTATGTCATTCTATGACATATCCTGTGGATTTGACACATTTTAAGATTCTCTCCCTGTTGAATAAACTCGAGACTGGCCAAAGCTTCTTTTAGATAGGTAAATTCAACACGCAAAAAGCTCCAAACAAGACGCATACCGCCTTCAAGAATGGCATAGGCTCTTTAAACATTGGCCGACGCTCGGTGACAAGGAAGCGTGCAATTGTTGTTGACGACGCTTCCTGAAAAAAATATGAGCTTGCATCTCAGACGATTTGAATCTGCAGGAACGGTGGCTAAGCTCTTTACAAACAGTCTGACTGCAGAGCCAAGATTAATGCATACAATTTTACAGTCCGTGGAACAGTGGTATCACGTGCCCTCCTGAGTGGCACCATGCAAGTAATGAGTGGACGTATATTGCTTTAATATACACATAGAATATTATGAGCATAAACATTAATATCAATACGATGGTCTTAGACCATGTGGTTGGGGGGAATCAGCGTACGGTGACACAGGTGCATTCTGTGAAATGAGAAATTCATCAGCTGCATTGTGATTGCTAACTAGTGAACGCGCATCACGCAGTGGTGATACACCGGTAGGAATCAGTTCATCGAACGACGTTTCCTCGACAGATCGTTTCATCAACAGCTCAAATTAGCCTTTTTTTTTTTTTCTTTTTTTTTTTTTTTTTTTTGGGGGGGGGGGGGGGGGGGTTAATAACCTGCACGAGACTGTCGCCGCGAAGCGACCTGTACGGGTCGGTTAGGTGGGTTAACATTTTTGTAATGTGCAGCCGCAGGCTGTCACCGGGAAGTGGTGTGAACGCAGGCGGGAGTGTGGGTTAACGCGCACTTCACTGATACACGCGTGGCGAAACGACCCTGCAGCGTGAAATTCGCGTAACGAGTGCCGATGAAACGTTCGTGTCGACGAAACGTGCCCATGAAAAGTTGTCCACGAAACGTACTTCCGCGAAACGAATTTCGACAAAACAATAGGGACCCCCCGGCGAAAAGAGCAGGCTAGGCCGCGCGAACAACGTTGCGAAACTCGTAAAGCACACTCACGCACTCAGACAATGCGTTGTCATGTGCTTTACTGCAACACTCCTGCCAGCCAGCACGCGCGAACAGCCTCCCAATCGCTACGAACGACGAACCGCGCGTACCAGCGAGCTCGCGACATGACACAAGGTTCAAACGAGTACCGGACATGAGCTTTCAATTCTGAGAAGAACGTCAAACACGAACTGAGATAGCGGCGACCGTCATTGAACCCGAAAGTTTAAAGCGACGCAAATCCGTGATTTCGTTCCTTTCGAGGAAATAAGTGTCAAAAATACGAACGCATATATGACAGTCCCCAATCAATGTTAATAAAAAGAGCAGAACAAACTCACCGTTTTGATAACAACAAGGTAGTTTAACGTAGAACAGTCGCAACCGCAAAAATCACCAAGCGCTTTTACGCCTCGACAAAACAAGCGCGGTAGCAAAACAAGGAAAACAAGCGAGCGGAGATGGGTAGATGAAGAGATAGCGGTAGTGTGATTGTACTAGACAAAATCTCACCTCGAGCCTTTTCGACTAAGCGGTAACTAGCGCCACCTCGTTTCGGAACCTTTATTATAAGTTGTTTAACAGTGCAATAAATTATATTTTAAAGAGTGAGAACCGTTGTCTATTAGTCTAAACCAAATTAGATAATTTCCAGCTTGTTGCAAACAACTTTTGTTGTTGTTTACAGAATCGTAACTTTAGATTTACGGACAAGTCAACCGTATTTCATATTACGGATGCTTCTCCGTAGCTTTTAATGAGAAGTTCTACGTTTTTTTACGGAACGTTTTTACCGTGTAGGGTGAGGTGACTAAGCCACGTCTTACTACGTTCGGATACGCACGCACAATATCCGGTGTTTCGGGAACCAAGGAAAGTGCCCCGGTCTTCGTTTTGTATCGCTCGAGAATGATCGTGTATTGTACGTTCGTGAAAAGTCAGATAATCGAAAATGCAAGCAGCGCGTTCGGTCGCGGCGTGATAGCATGAGGTGAAGCTGCTCAGTCGAAACCGAAACTGAGTGGCCAACTAGTTCCCAGAGTGCACTGCGTGGTATTTCGCCGCGATGGGGCGCGTCGGTTTTGGAAGCAGTCCATTGCACGAACGAGGGTGCGAGAAAGAGGGGAGTCCTTCCGTTCCGTCTTCTTGGACCGCTTGGTACAGTGCGCGATTTCTGAGTTCAGAAGGAAAGCTAAGAAGGAAAACGTTGAAATGCCAAAGAGCGGCGCTGCTCCGAAGGAATCTGCTACGTCACGACTACGTAGCAGATTCCCCAACGTTGCTAGACTACCTCCCAAATAGGCTCCGCATGCATCCTCCAGGTGCACATTGAAGATCGTTTATTTAGCTTTAAAATTAGTTTTCTTGTGCTTTTCAACGAAAGACTGGTGTTTTTGAGGTCAGGGTTCAACAGGCAACACATTAAAGCTAGAAAATGATCGTTGAAATTTCGTTTCCCTATTCCTTTAAGCGCCCCAAAGGTAACTTTTCTAACAGAAAAAAAAAAAAAAACGACATACTCCAGCTTTCTCTTTCTTAGGAAGAAATGTTTGTTTTTTGGTGCATTGATAAATATTAGGTCAACAGGATGTTAGCAACGCATTGCCCGTGATGTCATATCCGTCCGTGGAGTTTTCTACCGGCAGAATCCTCTCGTCCTCTAGGCGTCGTCCTAGAGGTCGCCTTTGAGGTCGTCCTACAAGTCTCCTTGAGGTCGTCCTAGGCGTCGTCCTCGAGGTCGTCGTAGAAGTCACCCTTGAGGTCGTCCTAGACGCCTTCCTCGCGGTCGTCCAAGAAGTCGTCGTAGAAGTCACCCTTGAGGTCGTCCTAGACGCCTTCCTCGCGGTCGTCCAAGAAGTCGTGCTAGACGTCGTCCTTGAGTTCATCCCAGAAGTCGTCCTTGAGGTCGCCGTCGTCCTCTAGGCGTCGTCCAAGAAGTCGCCCTCCAGGCATCGTCCTAGACGTCGTAAAGATAGCTTCGCTGGTCCTCCACCTTCGCGTGAGGTGGAAGGGCTCTACAATTTTTTCCTTTACTTTTCGTCTAGAGCAACATCTCTCAGCTGTAATTTTGCTTCCGCTTCTGAAGTACGGAAAGACGATTTAATTTGCTTTTAAATGCAGGAGGTCCTCAGTCGTCGGGTCAAGTCGTAAGTACTGGAAGGTGAAGAGCTCGTTCTGTGTCAGCATGCGTGGGCTTAATGGACCTTTTTCCAGTAAGCGTCTGCGCACGCGCACACCATTTTCCCTTGACCTTGACCGCCCTTTCGCCATTCTTGGGGGGCACTGTTTTCTTGCGGCACTAATCTGTTCCTATGGGAGAAGGCGAGTCCGGTTGCTCTCCATTTGAAGTAGGTGGCGAAACCCTCATGAGGCACTCCTTATTGGAAAAAGGTCCATTCCTTCTCGTGGCTTTAGTGATTCCCGCTCACCCTCCCCTCTTTTGTTCGGACGACTTTCCATCGCTTGACATAGACAAGCGGGAGGGCAGCATAGGAGGGCGGCGGTATTGTGTAATTTTAAGATAAAGTAAAAAAAAAAGTTTTTTGCGGTCGACTTTTGTTGCATTCTGTCTCTCGTGATGTTCGGTGCGATACTGTCTTGGAATAGAGTGCCGGTTGTATGTTGGCGCCGTAAAAAAATCATGTTCGTAGACCGTTGTTTTTTTACTCCGGTACGCTGTTCACCACAGAGACGCCGCTACTGCGCATGCGCGCCGCTAGCCTTGTCTGCAGAGCTGCGGTTTCGTAGCGCGGGTTGCGGATAGCGATGCGGGATGGTACAAACGAAGTTCCCGAAACTCGTTATTAAGAGAGGTGGGATGGGACTACTGGCGCTGTCCTCCTCGCAGAGTTTGGTGAAATGGGTGAAAGTGTATGAACGGCTCCGCAGGAGCGCAGCCGGACGTAAGCTGTCACGAGATCCTTAAGAACCGGTTTTTAGCGTCTCCGGTCGTATCTAGGCGCAAGCGTGTGATCCAGTCTTTTGGAACAGCGAACTACAGGGTGTCACAAAGAAAATTTACAGGGATTTTTTTACCGCAAAAATAAACTAGACATCGCCGAGCGCTCATTCTCCGCCCAAAGGTAGCGCTAGAGGTCACAACTAAATGTCAAAGTTTCAGCCCGATCCGATACCTTATTCAAAAGTTATAAGTCAAAATGGACGTTTTAGTGATTTATACAGCGTAAGGTTGGTCTGCCAGTAGGGGCGACACTGGTTTACACTGTAGATAAGCAATTTCGCCTGTGCAGTACAACCGCTAGCCTGGGGTCTTTAGCGTGCACCACGCAGTAGTGAACACGACCGCACGCCGATACGATGCTCATCCAGATCGAGACGGGCAGGGGTGGGGGGGGGGGGGGGGGGGGGTGGGGGGGGCTCGAACCCAGGATCCCTGGGTTCTGCAGCGCGAGCTTTCGCTCCACGCGCGTCGAGCTGGGTGTGCGCTTTAGCCCACTCGGCCACCCATCCCCCTAACTTTTCAGAAAAGCACCTATAACTTTTGAATAAGGTATCGGATCGGGCTGAAACTTTGGCATCTCGTTCTGCGGCCATGGCAATAACGAGTACAATGACCGCCAGCACGGCGCGATGCCGTACCGTCCGAGCCTGGGATGGAGCCTCGAGAGCGTGCACTCGCGTGCTAGGCGCGGCTGCTTTTGACGGTGGGACTTCCCCGAATGCGTCTTGGCGGCAGCAAAGCACAAGTGCTTGAAGGCTCTCGCTTGCGAGCTTCGTGTAGCACCGGCGCAGGAGCGAGCGACGACCAGGGGGGGGGGCACAGCAAGGTGAAGTGGGAGGAGCGTGGGGCGCGGCTGTGAAGGGCAGCGCCAGACCCAGCCAGCAGCGACAAGAAACCAGTTGCCATTACACAGCGGCCGACCGGCATGTAAAGCCCCAGTTTGCGACTATCTTTGGAGCGGTGCGAGGTGTGCGACAAAGCTCTGTTGTAGATGTTCTTATTTACTTGTTAGTTTTGTTCGGGTGTAAGCAGAGGCGTTCTGAATGCTGCATATTTAGGACGCCTTTGGGAAATGCCAGACAGTTTATATTTAGCCGCTCGGTCACGCAACAGCGACCTTGAAAAAGAGAGCGCGGCACCGGGACTGCGCGGCGGGCTGCTGCTGGCGCAGCGAACGAAGCGGAGTGTGTTCGCGCGCTTGACGATAGCGTCGCGCCGAGCGACCCCTCCCGCCCCTCCCCCTTCGTCGGCTGCCGATGGACTCGCCCGCTCACTTCCTCCAGCGGCGGCGCCGACGGCTCGCGTTCGCCAAGCGAGTGCGGCCAGTGCGGCGACGGGCTGCCGTCGAGAGGCTGACTGACGACGCGGGGCTCTCCGGCGGTCTCCCTCTTGTCGCGGATCAATGATGAGGGGGACTGGGGGACACCCGCCACTAGAGCCCCACGCCACGCGGGTACCCCTCTGTCGGTCACACGATCTGAGCTCCGTTTCACTGTCACGTGGTGGACTGTGTGTCGACACCCCCGTTCCGTCGGAACGACGAGGCGCGCTAGAGAGATCACCGCGCGTAGCTACACGTGCACAAGGAGCCCGACGTCGTCTGCCGATACGCCGCCACATGCATATTATGCATTGGTTGACCTTGGTACGGTGTGTTTCGGCGTAGGCAGACAAATGTTTTGTTTAAAAACTACGCATCACGCAGAAATACCATTGGTGCCTCGTCACTGTCACCGTTAGGGGGCCTTGACGTAAATAGCTTATATACGTTACACGGTCCCCCTTTTAGCAGAGCACACCCTATTGGAAAGACCCGTTCAAACTAGTACCAGTTTCAAACTTGGTTATTGCTCCAGTTTGATAAGTTTCATAATGGTTGAACTGGTCATACTGGTTATTATTAATTGAACTGGCCATGGTGGTTGAACTGGTCACAGTGGTTGACTTGTCACGCTGGCTCGACGAAAAATATTTTCATTTTTATACACACATGTAGACACAATACGCCTACAAGCATCAGCTGAACACACATTGAACGCATACACATACACGGCACACACAAACATCAATTCAACAGCACACTAACCCGATCATTAGTTCCAAGTTTTGCGTTTCCGTCTTTTATACTGGTTATTTTGAACGTACGGAATTTCTCGGTGACTGCCTAAACAATAAAAAATATTCCCAGCATGTTGATTTTTTTCCAGGAATGTCATACCTCTGAGAGTATTTCGAACGGCTTAGGGAATGAATCTCTTAGTAAAACGTAAATGCTCGATCGTGCCGTCATCATTTGAGAGCAAATTAATAAAAAAAGCCAATTCGCACACTTCTACAAACAAAGTGTGAAAGAGGGTCATCTGGTGACCAGTTTGGTCAATCATGCTACCGGTTCGGCCAGTCTGGTGAATAGTTCAACGTCATGGTGACCAGTTCAGCCAATCTGCTGACCAGTTCGGCCAATATGGTGACCAGTCAGGCCAATCTGGTGACCAGTTAGAAGGCAATCTTATGACCAGTTAGATCAATATGGTTACCAGTTAGACCAGTCTGGCTACCAGTTGCACCAGTTGGATTTCCTGTTAGACCAGTCTGACCAGTCCAAATACCAGTTTGACCAGTTCAAATACCAGTGTGACCAGTTAGATTTTCAAACTGGTCTTTCCAATAGGGCACTCTTATACCGGTGTTACGCGGGCACCCTTTACCACAGTTCACTCAACCTTAACTGCTGTTACGCGTCAGCAAAGTTACCGCACTATACTTTTAGGCACCTATAGAGGACCTGAAGAGTGCACGCGCACTGCTTTGATGAGTGCTCAAGGTGCTGAAGAGCACACGCGCCCATACTTTGACTGCATAGCCACGCAATGTTGTCCTTATGTACTGTGTGCTAGCGGGGGCTTAGCGTAACTGTAGTGTGTCCGTGTAACAAGGGTATTTGAGAACTTTCTGTGGCTGTGCAGTCAACGCTATTGGCGCACGTGCGCTTGTGCATCTTGAGCGTCCACCAAAGCTGTGCACGCGCACACTTGTGAAACAGCTGTGCGAGAGTATAGCAGGCTAACTCATGGTGAAGTATGACTGCAGTGGAACGTGACTTCGGTGGGGTGTTAGAGTAATTGAGCTTTGAACTATACTCCGTGTCACTAGTTGCCTGCAGTACAGGCGAAGGCAGCGCCAGGGGAGGAGAGAAAGGGCAAGCACTAGGAAGGCTGCGGAGGAGGAGAGAAAACTTCTCTCCTCTTTAACGTTCTTAGTGCTCCCTCTTTCTCTCTTCGCCCGGCGTTGACTGCGCCTGCACTGCATTCAACTAGTGACACAGAGTACAGTTTACTTGTTAGTATAGGAATGAACATATAGCTCTAAATAGAAATCCTCTGGGCATAGTTGGACACCACAGAACAGTGGTTTCTGATTATGCTCAGAATGTTTAAATTGCATGGTGGAAAATTCACCTAAAGGCACAGACAAAGAAAGAAGCACACAGAACGAGGCGGCTCGTCCTATGTGCTTCTTTCTTTGTCCGTGTTTTTTAGGCGTATTTTCCAGCATGCATACTCCACCAACTCCCAACTCGCAGTTTTAATCATGTTTCAATTGGATGATTTTTCAGGAATTATCGTGCCACTACCAGAGTTACTGATGATACTTCCGATTCCACCAGGAAGATCAGTCATTCGAATTTTTCATATTAGTTAAACGATGGCAGGTTAAGACACTGATGACGAAAAGAGTGCTGAACAGCGAATGTGGTCTTTTTTCGCCTGAAGTTCCGGGTCACTGTAGAATCAGAAATGGACAAAGATGTGCATTTTGTAACAGACGCCATTTTGCCGGTAAAAAACCACCATCATACTTTTTTCGAGGGTCCATCAGACTTTTCTTTTTGTGATGGTTCATCGTTTTTGTTATAGTTCCTAGATTTTCCCAATAAGACCGAAGAACACTCAAGGAAGTGATGGATCACCAGGAGAGCCTTGTGATCGACCTTCAAAAAATGATTCTGGTATTGTTATCGGAAATTGACGTCTGTTACAAGTTATACATCTCTAACTCTGGTTTGCCTGCCCCGAACTTGAGTCAAAAGAAAGTAAGAACGACGTAAGCCGTTCCTCTCTTTTACTGATCAGTGTCTTTGTAGGCTATAGTTCACAGACTTCTTACGACCGAGTGTGTTGAAACCACTTGTGATCTCTTACAACGACCATGCTCCGTTTCACGATAGCTTGGCAAACTGTGGAGGCTGCGGCCCCCGCGACCCAATAAGGTCGCCGGAGCAGAGTACGTGGTAACACTCCAAGTTCGAGGCCACCGGGGCCTCGTTACCGTCACTGCAACGGGACCCTCCGCGGAAAAAAACAGTTCTAGACTTCTTTTTATTTTAACGGCAATTAAACTCGCGCGATTTCATTTATAATGAGTAGATATGAAGAATAAATAATAAAAAAATTATGTGTTTCAATTGTATTTTAATCAAACAAGTTACTCCACATCGGTATTCGCTCGGTATATATTTTTTTGGCCTTATAATGCCGTGGTTGCTGGCGATTGCCGGCGACCGCAGTCGCGTAATCGGCCGTTTCGGCTCAAAACATCGGACTGTGCCCTGGCATTAGCACCCGTCACAGATTGCCGGCTAAATTGGGCGTATGGTTGTCCCATGAACTGTCTGTTCCCAAAGTGCTCGCTATTCTGGCGGATGGATAGGTTGCTGCGCGCACTCTTGGAAAAAAGGGTATCGATGGTCCTCCCTAAGGACAGTCTTGTAACCTATGTTCCTTTAGAAAAGGAGCAACTTTCGTCGAAAGCAGGGGAGCAAAGTCGCCTGCATCTCATTTTGGCGGCCCCGAATCGAGCAAGTCGAGCTCATTAGGGCTTAAAGGGCAACTCCGCTCAATTCCGAAGATTTCGGGATAATGAGTGATTTCGAATTAAAAAGCCCTAGTAAAACACACTACGTCGTTTGCTTCCCGAAAAATGGAATATATATTTTTAAATCTAATTTTAAACACGAGCGGAAATGGAAACCGAAACTTCGGCTCCGCCCGGCAACATTGGCCTCGGGTCGTCAAGTACATGGCCATCACGTGGTACGAGATGTCACGTGATCCTCGGCTTAACGACGGGCGGGATGGGGGCGGGCGTGTGGCAGGCGCGAGTGTCGTCTGCACCGCACTCTTCGCCACGTTTTGGTGCCTACGGCGTTCGACGACGTCTGCACAACTGCGGAATAAGTGTGCGCGCACGTGGTGTCCGTAGTGTGGACGAAACTCCGAGAGACAATAATCACAATCGGTGAGACGACGACGGCGGTTGTGACGCGGAAGACGGCGGTAACGGCGGGACCACGGCGGGCGGCCGGACGGCTCCCAAGAAACGCGCTGCGCAGGCGCGTTACGCCAATCACGTGGACACTGCTGAGCGCCGAGAGGCAATGTTGCTGACGTCTTGCGCTACGCTCGCCCGGAAAAGTAAAAACAAGCAAAAGGGGGCCATGTAGATGGCGTTTAGCTCAATGTTGGCTCTGCCCATGCCGTAGCCTTGACTGCGTTGTTGGTTGCGCCTGAATTCGCCCGCTCAAGTCAGCCAATTTCGGCAACTTGGCAAGTTGCAAACTTAGATTGTGAAAACCAGCTGAACTTACAGAAAAGGGTGAGGAGAGAAGGGAGGAAAAAGCATCCGATCGCTGGACTACCCACTATTTATTAACCCTCGGCTTCTTCTTCTACTGGTCTGGTGGCTGTCCTTTTTACTTCTTCTTCTTTTTCCTTTTTCTTGATCTTCCTCTATCTTCATGGGCATTTTCGTCTCGCAGGAACTTCTTTTCACTTGTTTGTAGGGCAATGGATAGTGAACTAACGCAGTTGTCTTTTTGTTGGTCTATGGCTAAGGCCTCAAGTAGTTCTCGGGCGAACCGATCTTTGTGGTGAGCTACGATGCTTACCGTTTCAAGCTTAGCCTCACACATGCATTCTCTACAATGAGCTGCTAGATGTCCAGGTGCAGCCAGGTTTCTTAAGTTTGCGGCATGTTCTCGCGTGCGGTCATTTATACAACGTCCCGTTTGCCCGATGTAGCTACGTCCACATGACAATGGTATGTTGTAAACGACTCCTTTGTCGCATGGAACGTATTCTGTCTTGTGTTTAGTGGTACACCTGCCTGTATTGTTAACCTGGGCTAGGTTGACCTTCCTGCACATTGCGTGTGCCTTGTTGGGTGCCGAGCATATGATATTTATGCCGTGTCTGCTTGCGATCGTTTTTAACCCTTGAGTTACCCCATGTATGTATGGGACCACCGCAAAAGGTGAACGGGAGATCTGCTTCGGTGGATCAAGGTCAGTGCGTTTTCAAGTTCTTTTTATGTTGCGGCAAATCTTTTCACAAATGGAGGCCAGGAAGGGTTTCGGATATCCGGCCTCTTGAAGCCTGGACATTTGGGTTTCAAAACTTTTTACCATCTGATGGGGGCAGGTCTTCCTGAGGCTGGCTGAAAGAGCTGCAGTAGCGACCCCTTATTTTACAATTTTGGAATATTCGGATTCAAAGGGAAGGAACCCTTTCCCCGATCGCACTTCATATCTCCAACACAAATGTTCTGTTTGGAAGTTCAAGGCCAAATCAAGAAACCGTATGGAATTATCAACAGGGGGCACGTAGGTGAATGTGAGCCCCATGCAGCTTGTCTGGAAATGCCTGAGGGTGGTGTGGACGCATCCGTCTAGTGATTCATCAACTCCAGTTGTGCATAAAATAAGAAAATCGTCAACATACCTGAAAATAGCGGCAACTCGCGGGTCTTTTAAAACTTGCAGTGTGGCTACCCCAGATGCGGCGAGAAAGATGTCGCACTAGTATGGGGCCACTTTTGAACCAATGCACACACCACTCTTCTGGACATACGGCCGATTTTGATGGGTTACTACCGTTGCGGACAAATAATATCTTAAAACCTCCAAGAAGGTGTCTAGGCTAACACCTGCTGCATTTTGGAACTGCGCGAGCCCTTGGTTTTCGATGGAACTTCGGAGGACCTGTAGAAGCCTTGCTTGAGGGATGGAGTAATACATGTCCTGTACGTCCAAGGAAAACCCTGAGACGATGTTGTTTCCTTGTTCCTCTAGCCCATTCCACATACCAAACTCTGAGCGAGTGATATCATATCTAGAGGAACAAGGAAACAACATCGTCTCAGGGTTTTCCTTGGACGTACAGGACATGTATTACTCCATCCCTCAAGCAAGGCTTCTACAGGTCCTCCGAAGTTCTATCGAAAACCAAGGGCTCGCGCAGTTCATAAATGCAGCAGGTGTTAGCATAGACACCTTCTTGGAGGTTTTAAGATATTATTTGTCCGCAACGGTAGTAACCCATCAAAATCGGCCGTATGTCCAGAAGAGTGGTGTGTGCATTGGTTCAAAAGTGGCCCCATACTTGTGCGACATCTTTCTCGCCGCATGTGGGGTAGCCACACAGCAAGTTTTAAAAGACCCGCGAGTTGCCGCTATTTTAAGGTATGTTGACGATTTTCTTATTTTATGCACAACTGGAGTTGATGAATCACTAGACGGATGCCTCCACACCACCCTCAGGCATTTCCAGACAAGCTGCATGGGGCTCACATTCACCTACGAGCCCCCTGTTGATAATTCCATACGGTTTCTTGATTTGGCCTTGAACTTCCAAGCAGAACATTTGTGTTGGAGATATGAAGTGCGATCGGGGAAAGGGTTCCTTCCTTTTGAATCCGAACATTCCAAAATTGTAAAACAAGGGGTCGCTACTGCAGCTCTTTCAGCCAGCCTCAGGAAGACCTGCCCTCATCAGATGGTAAAAAGTTTTGAAACCCAAATGTCCAGGCTTCAAGAGGCCGGATATCCGAAACCCTTCCTGGCCTCCATTTGTGAAAAGATTTGCCGCAACATAAAAAGAACTTGTCAACGCACTGACCTTGATCCACCGAAGCAGATCTCCCGTTCACCTTTTGCGGTGGTCCCATACATACATGGGGTAACTCAAGGGTTAAAAACGATCGCAAGCAGACACGGCATAAATATCATATGCTCGGCACCCAACAAGGCACACGCAATGTGCAGGAAGGTCAACCTAGCCCAGGTTAACAATACAGGCAGGTGTACCACTAAACACAAGACAGAATACGTTCCATGCGACAAAGGAGTCGTTTACAACATACCATTGTCATGTGGACGTAGCTACATCGGGCAAACGGGACGTTGTATAAATGACCGCACGCGAGAACATGCCGCAAACTTAAGAAACCTGGCTGCACCTGGACATCTAGCAGCTCATTGTAGAGAATGCATGTGTGAGGCTAAGCTTGAAACGGTTAGCATCCTAGCTCACCACAAAGATCGGTTCGCCCGAGAACTACTTGAGGCCTTAGCCATAAGATCAACAAAAAGACAACTGCGTTAGTTCACCATCCATTGCAATACAAACAAGTGAAAAGAAGTTCCTGCGAGACGAAAATGCCCATGAAGATAGAGGAAGACCAAGAAAAAGGAAAAAGAAGAAGACGTAAAAAGGACAGCCACCAGACCAGTAGAAGAAGAAGCCGAGGGTTAATAAATAGTTGGTAGTCCAGCGATCGGATGCTTTTTCCTCCTTTCTCTCCTCACCCTTTTCTGTAAGTTCAGCTGGTTTTCACAATCTAAGTATGTACAACCAACTAGCTCAGCTCCTTCCCATTGCGAGTTGCAAAGTTTGCCGGACCGTTTAAAGGGACCATGAAGGCAATTTAGTTTTTTTTTTTTAAAGTAAGGTGTTTTCGGAAGCATTGGGGTCCTGGCATGCCACACAATTTTTTCTAGAACGTTGTCTCTTATTTCTGTACCTGCAAATAAATTTCCGAAACCGAAACAAACATTCAGATTTCTTCCCTTTTTCGCCTCTGGAAAGAGAAGTGACGTCAGGGAGCACTGTCGGCATCGGTAGGATTTAGTGCACACTCAAAGTGGTTCCCGTGGTGCGCTCTAGTGCACGGCGGTCTGTGAAGAAAACCTGGAAGAAAATGACGACAACGCCGCGCTCGCAAACGAGTTTGAGCTCCCGTTCAGCGACCTCACGCCGACTGAACGGGAGATGCTGCTAAGGACGCAGAACTCTGGATTGGCGACCGATGCAGCAATGCTGCGCACTGCTACATCGGTCGGTAGTTTATGCAAACTAACATCGCCCTATTGACCGCACGTCTTTAGCCGACCTTTCGCGCAACCTACTACTGCACATAAACGCGGCATGATTGGTGAGACTCCAGTTCGCAAAGCGAACACGAGACGACGCACGAAACCAAAACCAAAAGTCCGCCACCCCGGCGCTCGTACCTCTTTTTCTTTCCTTTTTTTTTTTTTTTGTTCATGGTTGTTTGAGGCTTGTTACGCGCCCGAGGTAGCAGTGCGGGATGCGTTCAACCAGTGACAAACGGAGGGATCGCTTCAGATTATCCTTTTATACAGGTATGAAACCTATTAATTCCCAACTACAACTTCAAAATATTATCCAACGTTCAAAAAAACTTTTTTTCATCACATCTCACCACCGAAATCGAAACCAAGAGCGCGTCTATCGTTTGAACCAATCGCCAGACGAGGAGCCCGTTGTCGTCACGCTTCGACGGCGGACTGTAGTTCACCTTTCTGCCGCGCCGCCTCGGTGGGGTCTCAGGCATCGCTCCCGGCGCTATTATTACCGCGCCTGTTTGCTCGATTGGTGCGGCACCCAAACTTCTGTTCGGGCTAGAACTTGGTCAACAGTATCTGAGGCGTGCCTGACATCCATTTCAATCGTCGAATAAAACTTCGAAACTGCCTTCATGGTCCCTTTAAGAAACATTTAGACAGAACTGCGTCGTAAGATTTCACGTGTGGTCTTCCTAGGCGATACTGAAGAGGACTGCATTGTTTTTTCAAAACCAAAAATGAAGCGGAGTTGCCCTTTAAAGGGATACTGAACCGAAATTTTGAGCTCACTAAACAAGGCCGGGCGGATAGGCAGGAAGCTGCAAAACCAAAAAAATATCACTCATACGGCGATATATCTAACGGATCCCCGTATTTTTTAGAAAAGAAGTGCGCGATTGAAACCCGGCTGAAAAGGCCGACGAGACAAGGCACGTCACGATTCCCATTCTCTCTCCGCCTCGCTATGTCCCTTCAAGCTGGCGAACCGAAGCGAGGAGGAGAGAAGCGAGGCCGCTTCTCCTCATTCTCAAATTCTCCCGGAGGACAGTTACGTCAAAGAACTCGCTTGATCGCGCCCTTCTTTTCCAAAAGTACGGCCATCCGTTTGAGATATCGATGTACGAGTGATGTTTTGGAGTTTGCAGCGTCCCGTTCAACACTTCTGCAGCCTTACTTTCAGAAATCCAAATTTCGGCTCAGTATACCTCTAACGAGGACGCTACGTCTCTTGTACGGGACGAGAGGAACAGCAAATAAGAGCGTAACACGACCTTTCCGCGAACTATGTTCATTTCCGAATCCAACTCCCCCTTCCCAGGTAAGGAAACTTGCGTTTCAAAAGCAGTTACTAGGTTTTCTCGTCATCAGAACTGTGATGTTAGATAGAGACAACTGATACCCAGTTACTTCGCGCACTTTGCGTCTTATCTTTGCTATTCCTCGAGTCACAGTTCCATCGTCACCCGTACACTCTTAAAAAAAAGGGTCCTGTAGTACCCTCCTTGAGGGGGGAAACCGACGAGCACACAGGGCAACCCCTTTTGGAGGTAACGTTACCGCCTGCAACGAGGGTGCAAACTTACCTCCTTGGTTAGGGTGCAACATTGCCTCCTTTTGGAGGTAACCTTAGTTCCTTTTGGTGTTAAAAGTGCATCCTTTCAGGGTCAGCCTTTACCTCCTTTAGGGGGTAATTTCAACCCTTTTGAGAGGTAAAACGACGTAATTGAGGGCGCTGCTTTTACCTCCTTTTGGAGGGAACTATGATCCACTTTGGGGTTAAATGTACACGACGAGGAAAACTGCTCAGAAAACGCGCACTACGAGGAACAAACACCAAAACTTTGTTTTTCGTAGTCCGCGATTTCCGAGCTGTTTTTCCCATCATGTATCACAGCAACCAACTGGCCCAGTTCACCCCCTAATACAGGTTAAATGTACACTTGATGGAATACCTTTTGCCCTCTAAAACAAGGTACTATGGCCCTTTGTGGGTGTGATAGTACGTGTTTCAATGGTGGGCCTTACAATAGATGAAGACGGCCTAGTTCTGAAAGTAAATGACAATGTTTTATTGTGGCTGTCACAAACAAAATGGCATAAAAATCAATGGCATGACTATACATCTTATAAAAGTTCTAAGATGAAACCACTAAGCGCAATAAAGGCATCTGGAACAACACTTTCGGGGCTCTAGTTCGCGACAGTCAATAAAATTATCACAAAAAGTACATAAACAATCGGTGTCTACCCGGCAAATAACAGTGATGCTTGGAACACTGCTTGGAATAGCGAAGCTTCACTGGGGTGAACTCAAATGACTGAGTCTTGTACAAACCAGAATCAAAATGAATGCACTGTGATATAAAATAGATTCTTTATCACATATATTGCAAACAGCAATACAAACCAATACACGACTAGCAATGACTACTACGTTGCAACTCAAGGAGAGCAGTACACTATGCCCGTCCTATCCACAGTAGTGGAATGAACGCTGGAGTAGAGGTAAGCAGACTCCAGGATTTGCTCTTCCAATGTGGAAAGAAGAAAGGGCTTGTATCTCCTGCTGCTAATGAGCTGTATTTAAACCTTGCAAGCACAAATCAGTGTGAACATGGAACCACAACCCTCGAATGCTTTCAGGCACCAAGTATGAAGAACACTGAAATAAATTAAGTATGCCAATGCTGCACAAAGCAAAAAGCTGTGAGTTCGGAAATTACAAAAATTTGACTCTAAAGCGATATCATTGACCTTCTGCAACTCACAGAATCAACCATCCTGCCTTATGTCAGACAAAAAAAAAAAAAAGCATTAAACAAGTGACATAAAAAATTCCTAAACCTGCATAAAAAGGCATTAAAAGAGCAACTACTTTTTGGCATTTCTTTTAGGTTCGAAAGCAATTCGTTGCACGTGACTCCATATTTGAGTGTTTCAGATCAATTAAGTACTCTAGTGCAATGAATCTGCGCCTGAACTGGTGATGCTACGTGTAGTCAAAGATGAAGTAGAGGCAGAATGCAACCAGGACTGCCTCAGCAGGCGACGCGGCTTCGAGGTCTCCCTCCACTGCCACATCGCTGGGCGCCTCAGGATTACTTATGCTTGAGCTGACAGCCACCGGGTAGATTGCACTGCCTGCCTGGAACCAAAAAAAATGTGGAAATCATGTGATATGAAGTTGAAACATATCATCCCCAATTTAAATAAACTGTGAAGAAACATTAGATTTTTCTAAGACGCATTTGGAGCATTTGATGGGCCACTGATTCTAGCATTATAAAGCATCAACCATACTTACCAGACGTGACTAGTTTAACTGTTGACTAACCACCACTGACTAAAATTATTACATGGCTGGTGGTAATCGTAGATTAGTAAGCACTTTGTATTCGCCGGTCATGTTTAAATTTGTCACCCCGATTTACTTAGAAGACTAACAAATCTTAGCCAAAGGGGTACAACTACTGTAGCAGGTTAGTATATACAAGTGCTGAATGTTGGGCGAGTTGGTATTGTACGTGAAAAAACATGAGTGCGCTTTAAGACAAGGACAGAGGAAGAACGTACACCACAGAGCGCTACACCACATTAGCTACTCAGCACCACAGCAGACCCACATGACCGCCAACCCTAACTGCCGAACTTCGGCAAATATGCAAATATTTTTGCCGAAGTGCTCTGCCAGATTAAAATTGAATGTATGTTTTATTTAAACATGAGAAGAACAGTACAGAAGGACGAAAACAAAGAAAAAGAACACACCCAAAAAGAACACACTGAAAAAGACACGCCAAGCGCCTTTTGTGTCCTACTCTAATTTATTTACTCGAAGTATACCCTCAATTTTCTCTGGAAAATGAACAAACACCACACACACACAAAGAAAATATTAAAATCAAGAACCTCATTTCAAGTGCCCAAATGCGAACAAGAACATCAAAATAATATATCTGACTACGCTTACCTGAAGTTGCGTCCAAGGTAGCAGGCATCCAGTACCCTCGACGAAATCACCCTACAACGTTGACGCAGTAGGAAAGAAATATATTCAATCAACTTCAAATAATGCAAACTTGAGCCATCTGACTCGCCTACTGAATGATCAGCTTTTAAAAATGCCTGATCAGACGCAAAAAAGAAAAATGCCAAGACAACAATATACTTTCTAGTCTCTCTGCCGACAATAACTTAATGACCTTATTCAGTAATATACTACTATTAATGTTTGCGAAGCGCACGAATAATTTCTAACTGCCGAATGTTGAACTTCGACAAATATGTAAATTTTGTTGCCGAAGAACTTCGCCAGGTTAAAATTTAAAATTGAATGTATGTTTTCTTTAGACATGAGAAGAACAGCGCACAAGGACGAAAACACAAAAAAAAGAACACCGAAAAAGACGCACTCAAGCGCCTTGTTGTCTTACTCTAATTTATTTACTCGAAGTATATACCCTCAATTTTCTCTTGGAAATGAACAAACAGCACACACACAAAATAAACATAAAGATCAAGAGCCCCATTTCAAGTGCACAAATGGGACCAAGAAAATCAGAATAAAATATCGAACTACGTTTACCTGCAGTTAACAGTGTTAAGAACTGTCACGAGATGAGTCCAAGGTAGCAGGCATCCAGTACCCTCGACGAAATCACCCTACAACGTTGCCGCAGGACGAAAGAAATATATTCAATCAACTTCAAATAACGCAAACTTGAGTTATATCTAACTCGCCTACTGAATGATCAGTTTTAGAAATGCCTGATCACACGCAAAGAAAATGCCAAGACAATATAATTGCTAGTCTCGCTGCCGGTAACACCTTCATGACCTCATTCCGTAATATACTACGATTAATGTTTGTGAAGCGCACGAATAATTAGCTCAGACATTTATATTAGGTATTTCATAACGTGACATTTTGCCAAACTATTTATTAAACCTCGTTAAATTAAAAACAAACAAACAAAAACGTTGCTATTAAAAATCAGTGTTCAACACTGACTTTTACAAATATCAACGACGTTGAGAATTAATCGCGCCTGTTGGCCGGTGCCGCCAATGAATGCCTGACCGACTACTGCTCTGCGAAGAAAAAAAAGACACCAACCACCTTATGAGATTTTCAAATACTTGATCAGATCCTCAATTTAACGTCCGACGCGACACACCAACGGTCCCAAAAAGAGAAAGCCTCCTACCCCCTCACGCCTTAAACCTAAACGACCCCCGATTCAAAAGGCGTCTTGTCGCCTGGCCGCCCGGCTCGCCGAACCGCCGCTCTCCCCCTTCCTCCACCCGCACACACATACACCGGGAAAAGCTGCTGGTTACGCCACTGGTTAGCGAATGTCAACCTTCTAAATATGCGCTAGTGCAAGCGACAGTCATTTCTGTTCTTGCTCTTTATGAATTTCGATGGTCTAAACCGTGTCTGCGTTCGCGCCACACACTAATTTTATCGAACGCTCGACGCCTTCAAACGTGCCAACATGTCCGCCAAGCCCTTGTCTAAGGAAGACGGAGGTCGCCTTCCCGGGCGGTCATAACCGACGCCAACTGGCGCCCGCGCAGAATATTTCCTTACCTGCACACGGTGCACACGACTTGGATCTTCGACTGAAGTCAATGCAGTGCTCTCAGTGACCTCGTAAGAAGAGACTGAGCCGAACAGAACAATAAGGAATGTTCCTGCGCAGGGACACCTCCGTCGAACGTCCGAGAAGAAAGACCGTTATAACGTTATGACCGGGAGCGTCGGCGGGACCGACGCTCCCGGTCGGCCGGGCGAGAGCTCTCCCACGCATGCGCGAAGAATGACGTGTCATACGAGGAGACCAATTAGCGAACTGGTTTGCGCCTTTCCACAGCCAATCGCAGCGCCCAGGCTTTGGCAGTGCTCGAACACGTGCACCCTCTCGGAGGTAATATTTACCTTTTTGGTGCCCCTTCGAGGCGAACTTCACCTTGTAGCACCGCATTCCTAGTGTCCGCTGCGCCTGAGGAGGTAACAAGCGGAGCGCTTCCCCCCTGACCGGGAGGAGGGTGGTAAAGGTGGTCTGTTACCTCCTATTGGTCCCCTTTTTTCTAAGAGTGTACATCACGGGGGAATGGTAAGCCAACCCGCGAAACCAAAAGCCACTCTCAAAAGAACAAACTCGAAGCCGCTGTTGCATGGTAACCAGAAATTATCGCGTAGCGTGAAAGAAGGTTAAATCGCTTGCCACCAGATGGCAGGGTGAAGCAGAGTAATTGCAAGTAGCTAGGCTAGGTGACTCTAGGTTACGCCCAACTCTTGGTTTACAAAAAAAAATATTTTAATTTGCTCACGCCAGCATTTCGCTTCGGGATCTTCGGGAACCTTTATTACACACATATGTAGACACATTATGCATACTACATGCATCAGCTGAACATACATTGAGCGCATACACTCGCACGGTACATACAAGCATCAACACCAGAGCACACTCACCCGATCACTACTTCCGAGCTCTGCGATTCCGTCTTTTGTACTGGTCGTTTCGAACTTACGTAATCTCTCGGTCGCCGCCTAAACAATAAAATATATTCCCAGCATGTTGATTGTTTTCCAGCAATGTCATACCTCTGAGAATATTTTGAACGGCTCAGGGGGTGAGTCTCTTAGTAAAAAGTAAACGCTCGATTATGCCGTAATTATTGAAGAGCCAATTATTCAAGCCGCTCCAATGCGGTACCAAGCCATGTGTTTGCTTCCCCGCACGACGCGTCGTAGCCAGTATTTATATCGTAGTGTTTGTTTTTATATGTGTGATGTTCGCACATGGCTGCAATTGTCGTCTTGAATTAATCTATGTAGAGCGGATATTCACTCAGCTCGGTGTGATGCTTCACGGGCAGAGTAATCGCTTTTCGATCATCTTGAATGCAGTCAAAGCCGGGACTTGCGGCAGGTGTTGAGTGTAACAGAGCTACACCGTGGCGAGCTCGAAAACTTCTGGCGCTCATCCTAGCGCTCCACTTGGAGGCTAGTTTCTCCAGGAACCGTAGTATATTTCAACAAAATAAAGGATAGCTTTTTTTTTTTTTTCGATTTTACCTATTATTTTTTTTTTATGTTAAAATTCCAAACTGTAAATATACGTACATTCCTTTATATTTTCATACTGTTCAGTCCTTTGTCCAGAGCGCAATCGCTTTCGGGGAGGAGACAACCGACAGTCACATTGGCCCACCGTACGATAGGAGCTTACTGTTCAGACCAGCGTTCCAACATGACTATCCGCACGTCTATCGATTGCGCCAGATCCCCCGAGTGGTCTTAAACTCTTTTATGTAAAGCGGGATGTAAAAACGTGCATGCGACACACCGCCCCCTCCGACGACGGCCCGACAGCGAAAAACGGCAATTTAGGTGCCATTTTTCGCTGCTGCAGACAACGCCGGCTTCGCTCCAGGGGACCAGTTAATGCTTTCGCATTAAAACATTTAGACCATCTTCCTGTCGTTGCCGCAACGAGCGTCATTCGAAACATAAAGCATTGCCACATGCCCGAATAGGCTTAATGCAGGCTGCTTCTGAAATGTAATTAGACCAAGTTTATTGTTGCTTAAAACGCGTGTGCCACTGGGTAAATATCGCGTCATGTGCCCATTGGGGGGAGGAAGCTTGGACGCTTTAAGTTAGCACACTGAAGATATTTGGAGCGCTAACTCATTGTGAGTGTAAATATATCGCCATGCAGGTGTCAATCGAGTAAAAGAACGGAATATTTTTTTTGTTGTTTTTATTTGAAACTGAACAAGAGATTATACTAACGGTAGACATGGTACGTATTACCCACTATGTCCTCTCAAAGGTCTCCGCGGCACGAGTTTGAGGGGAAACGTCGAAGTGCGGAGTTGACATCACCGTCGGGGCATAGAAGTAGACAAGACGGTTTGCACTCTCATATGAAGGCTTATTAAAAGAAACACACGCTATTAATTCCGCCTTTCATGCTATTCATTTAAAAAATAAATCTGCATCTGTCAGGTGCATTGACGGGGCACTAACGCACTTGCTTCCCCCTTGCTTCCCGGTACAGAATGCATCGTAAAATTTTGAGGCACTGTTATCTGCGTTTGTTCCGAGAATTGTTTGTGCCAATTCTGCGTCACGCGGGCACCTATCCCAGTGCACGGCCAGATTGCCCGACGGGGACTGTTTTACCGACCATGCGTGTTATCTTGCTTGTTTGTTATCTTGTTATTCTCCGCCCGTGGAATCCTTTGGCGGAGTGCCGAAAATAGTGCGGTCTACGGCGCGAAACCGCGAAGTGTCCCACAGCGATATTACAGCGATTAATAATGCTGTACTATCGCTCTAAAAGCTTCCCTTGCTTGCGCAGAGAAAGCAGCGGTACAAACGGAGGCCGCTTACGGCGACGAAGGTGGCGGCGGCGGCTTTGCTTGTGGCGCCCTCTTCCGGCAACGCAGCATACCATTATTGAAACGCCACGGGTCTGCACGTATGCAGTGTTGAGTAGAAGTCGCCTGAGGGCGCAGTCGGCGCCTTTGAGGAACGCGAATGCGCTTTTGGGTCCTCAAGGACTTTCGGTACGCCGTCCGTCTTCTCTCCGCCCGGCTTGTGCGCCGTCGGTTTCGTTCGTGTCAGGGGGTGAGGGAGGGAAAGGGCACGTTGGAGTGCGCTAACAGCATTTCATTGAGCTCAAGGTTGCAACGCTCTTCCTGTGACGTCACACGTGAGGGTCGTTAGGTGCACCGGCGTAGCGCTGAAGGAAAAAAATTGCGCATGGATTTGCCGTGAAAAATATTTTTTCATTAGAACTTCGAGTTTTTTTTATATATAACAGTTGTGAAACAAGGATCGGGCTTGAAAGAAAATTTTATTATGCAGGTAAGGCGATCAGTTGTTGGGTTAAACCCGAAAAGCCAGCCACGTGTATAATGGCGTCTCTGAAAAACTGAGTCGGTGTGGTTAATGCATGTAGTCACTTAATTCTTGCATGAAACTAAAAATATTTTAAAACAAAAACTAGTGGTCTGATGCTGTCCTGAAAATCTAGCTTCCTTATTTGGTGAAAACGGAATGCATCCAAATTCAAATGCCTTTGGAAAGTATTGCATAAAAAGCAATTCTTGGACTCTGGGGATTTTACAAAGCTCTCAGTGATCACAACAACTTCGGAAACACTTTTATCGTCATCATAAAAAAACAGCTACATCATCGTCATGTGCCAAGGCTTTGATCTTAATTGAGTTGAGACTGCAACCTCATAAGGTCTTACTATTGGCAATACTCAGACAATGCGCATCTAAATGAACATCAAATAACAACTGTGATAGCGGGCACAGGACAATACCGGTATTTTAACCGTAAGGCTGTCATTGATTATTAATTTTGTTAAATAGCCTTTATGGGCAATCCCGTCTCCTCTCTAAATAACGGTTTCCACGGCTACATGATACATGAAAAGCATTCTCGAAGATATCCCTGAGCCAAGGCCCACCTGACCTCCTTCAAATCAACATTCTAAGATGCTCCTTGCTGCATGAATGTTCGATTTCATTCTTTTTCCTGTTATTCCACACGTCGGATGGTCGATAATTATATCGCAAATAGCATCCTGAAGTCAACTTGTCAATATATTTTTCGAATATTTCGTAGTCAGTTTCTACTCAAAGTGACTGATCGATAAGAAGTGCTACGACGTAGTGTAATGGAATCGTAAGATTTCGGTATAACAGTAGTGTGTGTTTTCAGAAAGGATGGATCAGCGCTTGAAGTTGAATCTCGTACGAGAGCGCAACACTTCATAACTGTTTGTAAACTTCGGCCGAAATTTTGTTTGGGTAAGGCGCTTTATGGCCAATTCATCAACTGACTTTTCAGCTTCTTCCAAATCGATCGGCTCTTCAAGTCTCTCCCTTGCACTTTCTTGCAACTGTGGTTGTGTTTTTAACAAGATTTTCACATCAGCTTCGTCATGTTGCTGGTTTGGGTTCCCAAGATGGTTTTGATAGTATAAAAAAAAAAAAAAAAGCACCTTCACTGTCAGTCCGAATAGTGGTTGTATTCGATATCGGAATTTTCCTTTTAGCTAAAGCATAACCTTCTTTTTGTTGATCCTTTATGCTGTTTACCGGAGATGAACTTGTGCGTTCGAGATCGCAAAAGGACACTTCGGTAGCGTTCCTGGTTGAATTGTTCAATTTCTGATTTTCCGTGCTGAATATCTTTTATGCTATTACCAGGGTTTCAACACTCCGCTGCATCAAGCGCGTGCAGAATCTTGTTCAGTTCCCGCTCTTCGGCGCGTGATTGAAACTAAAAATAGCTTGATCGTTCGATAACTACTTGCCTGAGCTCCTTTTTGAACTGCTACTATTTTTCCAGCAATAGTAGGAGGTTTTCTTTCCTTATCTGGGCAAACAGTTCGCCCACGCCTGTTACGAACTATTTGTCTTTTAGTGGCTTCGTATTTAGATTTCAGAGGTGACAATTAAAATTCCCTTTCTTCCTAGTTCTTCCAAGCGTTGCCGTCACTACACAGTGATCAGTAAAAAGAAAGTTTACTTGCTAGTCATTAACATGATTCTCTTAATCAATAAATTCTACCAAGGCGAGCGTGTATGGCCAATTAAAAATGCGTAAATTCGAATTGTCGTTTCCGGTTTTGTAACTCTACGACGTGTACTAAATTGTGTTCATGAATCATCCTGTCCCAAGGGTTTGCGCTACTATAATTGATTTCTTTTTTTGGCGACAGATCTGAACCATTAAACACGCAATTGAATTTCCTAATGAAACAAACATTGGGTCGGATTAATACAGACGAAGATGGCTAGAATATTCCTCCTTTTCTTTTCTTGTTAAGAGTGTAGATAAAAGTAATCCTTCAGTCCAGATCATATAGTAAAAAATCACAAACAATGGACCTCCCCTAATCCTGGTAAGAATCGATAATAGGAGGGAGAAATGTCTTTCTTCAGAAAGAAGTAACACACTCCAGATAGACACAGAAAATGGCTTACTCTGCCATACTTCGAGAAAAATGGGCGTAATGCTGGTTAACTTTTCCATCTTCTGACATTTTTGTTTCCTGTATTGCCACACTATCTAGATTTTCCTTGGCTAGTGATCGCTGTAACAGGTAGTGTTTTCTATACTAAACGTTAGACCTCGTACATGTAGAGTGGCAATACAAATAGGTTTTTGAGATCCCACATTTCTCAAAACGTTCTTTATATAATTATATCGTCTAATCGAAGCAGCGTCACCGACCCCCCCCCCCCCCCCCCCCGCCTTCCTTTCCCCTCCCCCTCCCCCTTCTCTCCCTGTCTCGACACTTGCCTGTAGTTCATTGCTTTCGTCGTTCAAGTTTTGTGGTCACAAAAGTTCATATGGTCAAGGTAAATCGGAACTATCGTCGTTGCTCATTGTGAAAGCTGTCGATCTCGAGGATTGGTATTGTAACGTCCTTGTAGATAGCAAGACTCCATACCGCTTCTTTTCCGTAGTCATGTCTACCTGGTTCTTGTTTTTGTACATTGTCCAGTGGTCGTTTGGTCGACAGGCTCGCGTCAGGAATGTCGACTTGGATATGAGACTCACTTGCCTGAGTGTTTCTTGCCCTGGACGTCTCTCCCTCGGCAGTAGGATGTTCTAAATCTCCTGCATGTACCTCTTCGCAGTTGTGATTTTCTTCGCTTCTTGCAGCTGGCTGGCTCTTTGAGGGCTCATTATCGGAACAGTCTCGAGGACGTGCCTGTAGCACGCAACGAGCCGCCCGCCAAGCTCTTCAGCGTCCATCACCTTATCGTTTGCTTCATCGTGTGTTTGGGATGCTTTCGGGCTTGACAGCGAGGGCATACGTTCTCTGACACAAACTTGTGCGTCGTGGCCGAAGCGGTACTCGGCGCATATCGGAACGCGGCAGTTTCTTTTGATGAGGCCTGTGCTGGAGCCGCGAAATGAGCTACGCTTTAGAGTAACGACACCTCAGCCATCTTAGCGCTAAAAGTCAAGGTTGCCAGTAATCTAAAGCTTTATCTGAAATTTCAGGGAACGCTTTTCCGTCCTACAGATATGTTAAAAAGTTTTTGACAGAGCAGAACGATATTACCTGAGCTTCAAAACATAAAGCTGCGGACGTGGCATTTTTCTAACTGTGACGATCGACAGTTGCGTCTGCTCTGCACTAAGCACCAAATGGCGGCGCCCACTAGCAGATCGAGGAACAGAGTGCCGATACTCTCAGCGTTGCTCATTTAGCGACTGTAGCTTGTTCTTTTAGAGCGTAACCTCAGCAGCGATCGTCCAGGCAACATAGCCGATGCAGTCTCACTAAACAAACTTAAAATACCATATGCAGAATTGTTTGAACGTCTGACAACACTCTGTGCGCTGCCATCTTTGTTGCGTCAAGATTCCTCTGAAGTTTGTCAATTTCGTAGCGCTGTCGGTAACAATCGAGGCCTACTGCTCTCCGTCATCGATTCTCACCCACACCTACGAGCTAAGGGTGTTGGTGAGATGTGGATGTAGGGGGGCTAAGGCGGTGGGCAAGCAGGCGCATTTCATGTAAGGGTTTTTACTTTTCTGCCTTGCCTGGAACACCGACGGAGTCGGGCTCAACTGCGCATGTACAGAGCTCCTGACACGGGTGGAGCGCGTGGTTAGAGGAGACAAGGCCATCACGTTGTGCTCGAGCCGCTTGCTCAAGATGCAGCACCCGGCGGCGGGACATCTGGGATTGACGCAGCACCGAGCAACGGCGCAAACCTCAAGGACTGACGGCGATGACCTCAACCACACACACGCCGGGGAACGTTGGTGTAGTTTTCGGAGGTGCTACCTTACGTTGCGGCCTTGGCCTACCGTACTGGATGCGGTCGACGACAGACCCCGTCGCTTCCTCGGCATTGGACTACGGTCGGGACGGCCAAGCTCCGGTCCACGAGCGTCTCATCCGAACGGCGGTGTGGCACGCTCCGCGACAGATGATAGTGCTCGCTGCGTGCGGGCCACGCGGCCTATACGTGACGGACGTCTCGTACTCGCCCTTGGCTGAACGTTATAAAAGCAGGGGACTCTTGTCAGGGAGACAGACCCCGAGCGGGACTCAACATGCTTCTTGCTGTAAATATGCAATAAACCTATCATATTAGTCCTAAAGGAGTTGCTTGAAGGTGCCGGCAGATTAAAACCACAGCCCGTCGAGGGGCAACTAACCCGATCGACGAACGTTGGGCGCCTTCACGGACAAAGGTGAAGAGGCGGTTGCAGAAGTGCCGGGTACGCACTCGTTTCTATGCAATAAATCACTCATCACTTATTGTTTTACGCTCTTCTTGCGCATGTACGTCACTGTCGCCCCGCCCGTCGCTGGTTTCTCGCTGTAGCCAACATGGCGGACGTGCACTTCAGCTCGAAATTCGGCTTTGAGTGCCGGCACGGGCGCGGGCACCTGGTTTTTGAAAGCGCTTTCTCTGCACGAGTGCTTGTGCGAGCGAAGGATCCTTCAGAACTACACGCTTTCACTCCCTGGCCTTTGCCAGCGCCGAAGCAAACTGGTGAGACGGAGCATGTTGTTCGACTCCCCACTAGATGGCGCTGCCAAAGATTCAGAACTAACCGTTATCTTGTTCAAACGATATAAGTGACTTCATGTAATTTTCGATGGGAAAAAAGAGGCCGACGGTGCTCTCGAATACATTAGTAATAAGAATGTACTAATTCTGACGTCAGACGGGGTGTTATTCTTCTCTTTTTTCCCCTTTTTTTTCCATTTGACGCCAGCTCAATGATTGAGCTGAATAGCGTCAGATACCAGAAAAAAAAATAAAGAAAAAAACGCCATTTCTGACGTCCTAGTTAGTGTATCCAAGCAGCGCCGCCATCCTTGCGTCAGCGTCGCCGCCAGCGCCTCTTGCGGCGTGTCTCACAACGAGCCCGACGCTAGCAACAGACGGCGCCACCAAGACGAACGCGTCTGCAGCTTGGCGGCGACTCTCACCTAGTTTTTTTTGGCGTGTTTGCCGGGGGAATGTCGGGGATTCACTAGCGATGGCGTCACGAAAGGGACTTGTCTTCTCTAGGTGGTGATGGGCGGACGAGCAGAAGTAAACGCCCCAGATTTCAATCCTTTTAACTGCGGTTTTTCCGCACTTCATGGTTCTGATATATGAGGCAGGGGTGGAAGTCCGGACAGAGTCCGGTAACAGGCGCGACAAGGCGGCGGGGAAAAGCTTACAGGAGACGAGCTCTCGGGAGTCACCACAACATTGGTATTATATAGCTGACGACAGTCATGCGAACATGGTCGTCATGAAAGTGGAGAGCGCCTATTAGAGTTTTCCTCTGGTGAGCTTTTCTCTGACGAGCTTTTCTCTGGTGAGCTTTTCTCCGAGTAGCATTTCTCCAATTCGACTTTTCTCTAGTAAGCTTTTCTTCTGTGGGCATCTTTCCTGTAAATATTGCTCCAATGAGCTTTCCTCTGGCGAGCTATTCTCTAGCGAGCTTTTCTCTGGTGAGCCTTTCTCCGATCAGAATTTCTCCGGTGAGCATTTCTGTGGCGTCAGCATTTCTTCAGTATCCCCAGGCAGCACACGATATTGGGCCAACATTGGAATTGATGGGACAAAGAATGGCCCAACAATGGCCCAACTGAGCCATGTGTTTACCAATATTGGAATTACCTGGGCCAATAATGGACTATCATAGCCAATGTTTTTCCAATATTGGTGATGCACTGGAATAAGCTGTCCAATATTGGACTGTGAAAGCCAATGGCTTGCCAATATTGGATAAATGCTGGCATAACCTGTCCAATATTGGACTGTCAAAGCCAATGGTTTTCCAATATTGGATATATGCTGGCATAAGTTATCCAATATTGGACTGCCAAAGCCAATGGCTTTCCAATATTGGATATATACTGGCATAACCTGTCCAATATTGGACTGTCAAAGTCAATTGTTTTCCAATATTGGATATATGCCGGCATAAGTTATCCAATATTGGACTGTCAAAGCCGATAGGTTTCCGATATTGGATATATGCTGGCATAAACTGTACAATATTGGACTGTCAGAGCCAATGGCTTTCCAATATTGGATACATGCCAGCATTAGCTGTCCAATATTGGACTGTTAGAGCCAATGGCTTTCCAATATCGGATGCATGCTGGCGTAAGCTGGTCAATATTCAACTGTCAAAGCCAACAGCTTTCCAAGATCAACTCATGCTGGCATAAGCTGGTCCAATAGTGGACTGTAAAAGCCAATTTGGATTTCCAATTTTGGAAGTATGCTGACTTGTGCAGGTCATATTGCACTGCCAAGGCCAAGGGCTTTCTAATATTGAATGTATGCTGTCATATGCTGTTCAATATTGGAGTGTTAAAGCCACAATTTCCAGTATTGAAAATACAGGGATGAAACTGGGCAAAGCAGCTTGGAGAAATTTTGGGAGCAGAAAAAAACTATTTTCATGAGCTAGTTTTAGTTTTACGAGAGTCTATCGCGCTATAAAGTCATATATTAAACTCGAGTGAAGTCTCAAGAGGGTTGCTTCGACTGCCAGTGCACATGTCATCAGTGTAGGCAGAGCAACGACGTAGCAATCACGACGCGAGAGCATACTGCGCCTCGATCTGGCCGGCCGCGCTGGCTCTGCGGAAATGTGAGCGTGGGACTCTCGAGCCCCGCTAGCTTACTGATGCTGCAAGACGCTACTTTGTTGTCGCGAATCATTTGCCCTTCGAACGGTCGCGAAGCCGTTGCGCCCGGCGTACCCTGCGCAGCATATTTCAGAAACCGTTCGCGCAGCACCGCAACCTTCTTACTGCGAGCGTCGGTGATTCATCGTGTGTTGAAAGTCGGACGATGTGCTGTTCGAGGTGTCTTTTATGTGCAACTCTTTCGTAAAAAAATTTGAAGTTTAAAAGCGCGAACCTAACAGTGTACAAACAGTTTTAAATTTATTGATAAAAAATATATTTATATATTTATAGATATATTTGTGTACATCGTGCGCAAAAAATAGTCGCGCTTAGTTCTTCATTCTAAATTATAATGTAAGTTATACGACGCAAAACATACTGTCGTCACACTTGCCCCGTTTAGAACCACTTTTGGACTGGACACTTTCTTTAGAAGTTCGAAAGCTGACCTTCAAAGAGCTGTCCTGTTAAATCGGTAATGACAGCAAGGTAGACGCTATGCGTGTTTAAGGCCAATCCTGTGTCCGGCTAGGGTCACGTGACTACTGTCTCAAAGCTGGCGATAAGGCAGAGCACGGAACCTGCCTAAAGCACAAGGTCACGCATAACTTCTACTGCACTATCAACCTTGGGTAGAAGTGACAAATTCTCTCGCTCCGTTCACTGTTGAGAGGCCCCTGAAGATAAGCCTTTGTAAGCGTACCCCACCCCCGTTCTGGCCTGCTTGCTTTGTACTCCTTCTCTCTTTTTTCTCTCTCTCCCTAAGCTGAAGGCGCGGTTGCTGTGCGTACTCGCCGGACTTGAATCCGCTCTCTGTGCGCGGGTAACGGCAGAAGTGTGATCATGTGGTTTGACGGATGACACATTACCCGTTGACAAACTCGGAATGCCTGCGTCGCAAGGACCGGACCTAGTTTCGCGCGTGATGCGGCCTGCGGGGTGCAGGCCCGCTGTGGATTTCGCTTCTGTGGTAAATGGTATCTCGTTCGAAAAGTCCTACCCGTGTCGATTTCTTCAAAGAGGCCCAAGACATTCTTGTGAACAGTTTAGTGTCCGGTTCGGCAAATGGCAGCGTGTGCTACATTGTGTTGGATCTTCACGGATCACTTCCTTGTAGTTTTTGTGTTTGAGTGGTTGTTCTGCAGTGCCCGTGTTGACATATAAGTCGGATTACATCTTTCAAGTCCAGTATTTTCAACGTAAGTGTGCTGCAACCTACTTGATGATCATTGTCGTTCTTGTATGGGCAATCTTCCGGATAACCTCTAGAATTGGGCATTGCCTATCTCCTGGCAGCTGGGAGAATAATTTTCCCGCAATCTTACCGACAGTCGCCTGCCATTATCTGTCTGAAATAATGTCACAACCGCAGGTAGAATACTGACTTTTTTATTCTACCTGCGTTTCGCAAAAACACGTTTCGTTGCCACCTTTCTGGTCGACATTTACGTTTCATCGACATTCGTTACGCGAATTGCGCGCTGTAGGGGCATTTCGTCGCGCGTGTATTCCTGAGGCGCGTGCTCACCGAACCAGCCCACCCTTTCACGCCGCTTCATGCTAATCTGAAGCGGTTCATTGCAACAAAAAAAGAAGAAAAGAAAACATATTTTGAGTCTTTTTATGAAACATCGCGTGTTGATGAAACGATCTGTCTATGAAATGTAGTTCGATGAACTGATTGCACCGCCAATGAGGGGCGACTAGTGGTAGAATTTTGGCGAAACAATTCTGTCAGCTGCCGGGAGACTGGACACTACCCAAGAATTACCCCGGTTGTTGCTTGCTTTGCAGTCTTTTTAATTGTATCACAGCTGAGTAGTACCTCTTCACATATTACCAATTGCTGAGATTGTGCTTGTCTACAGAATAAGCTGTGTGTAATAAACTGTTAGGAGATTTCAAAACAATTCCTTGTGTCTGTTTACCTTCCTTTTTGCAAACAACTTGGCGAGGGCACTTGCAAAGAGCTGGGCGAGTGCAACGATGGCCAAAAATCAGCATGACGGCCAACATTGGATCGGGTCGCGCTTCCAGTGTTGTCCAATATTACGCCGGTCTTCGCCAATGTGGGAGCACCTTGGCTGGAACCATGGTTTAGCGATGGCCCAACATTGGCACAAATGATGGGGCCAACATCGGCTGGAACGATGGCTGAACATTGGCCCAACATTGGCACCGATCACTGGGCCAACATTGGAAAGGGTAGCGCTTCCAATATTGTCCACTATGGAGGCCGGTATTTGCCAATGTTAGGCCAATGTCGGACCGACATTGGTGTGCTGCCTGGGTCCCTAGTGGTCTTTTTAAATTACCTTTTCTCACGCAAGCATTTCTCTCTTGAGCTTTTTTTTTTATCGTCAGCCTTTTTTTCTAATGAGCTTTTCTGTAGTAAGCATATTTTCGTTAAACGTTTCTCCACTGAGAATTTCTACAGTATAGTTGTCTCAAGTGAGCTTCTCTCATTGAGCTGTTTTCCAGTGAGTTTTCTGCCGGTGAAATTTCTCCAGTGAGCTCTCCTTTTGCGAGGTTTTCCTAATCTAGCTTTTCTTCATTTTACTTTACTGCGGCGAGCTTTTTTCTAGTGACATTTTCTACAGTGAGTTTTACTTCAGTAAGCACTTTTTGTGTGAGTTTTTTTTCTATTGAGCACTTCTCCAGTGAAGTTTTCTTTAGTGAGTTTTTCTGCGGTGAGCTTTTCTTCGGAGAGGTTTGTTCGGTGAGGTTTTAGATTCCTGAAGAAAACGCCAGGATTCGACGTTGGAGTGGCGTCGGAAAAAAGTTCACGACTGGGGTGGACAATAATTGCGTAGACGGCTGGTGCCGCGAAGAGCAGGCTAGCCGGTTGCTCGGGTCTTCTCTCTCAGCGGAGCGAGCCGCGGGTCCAGAACCCGAGATGACGATCGATTCTGTGCTCCGTGGTCGCGGAGGAGCCACGCTTGGCGTGCTGGGCGCCATTGCGGCGTTTTGTGTAGCATTTGCAGGTCTTGGGAATTTTTCTTTTGTTATTTCTCACCCTAAAGATTTTTTGGGGTACAAAGTAAAAAAGTAAAGTACAAAGTGGGAAGAACATTATGGTCGAGTGAAGGAAAAATGTATATAATTATATTGTTGGTGTAAACAAATCTAAAGAAATTGTGGAATAAGTAAAAAAAAACGTCTTCTTTAGGGACAGGGAGCGGTGTCGGGTGTCGACACCTCTTCCAGATCGTGGCTGGTGATTTGGCTGAGGCTGTGGCAGCGGTGGCAACGTCAAGGAGTTACAACGCGGCGTTCTGAAGGTTCTTGGAAATATATGCTCTTTTTAAGCAACATTTTCATGAACGGCGTATAAACCGAAGTGCGTGTTCTACTCCAAACGCAACTCGTTGCTTTGAACTTGTCCCACGACGAGCGATAAATCCCGGTATCGCTGGCTCCAGTTGCAGGTCGTGTACGCTTGTCAACTCTTTTCCGCTGTGCTCTTTTAACGCAAGAAGTCACGTTTGGATACGTGAAATTTTCTGCAGGATGGTGCCTCCTTCGCTGGAAGGGATATGTGCAGACCACATTTTGCAGAGTAAGTTAGATACAACCTTTGACTTTCATGTATTAGACAACTGCTGTAGCGCAATTCTCGAAGTTAATGTTAAAAAATTTATAACACAAAAAAAAAAGAACTTTATAAGACATAACATTGCGACACATTCAACGGAGCTCATGTTGATCAGAAAAATGCAGTTTGAAGTAGTCTGAAACGTCGCCCAGTCTGAAACGTCGCCCACTAAGGAAGACTAACTTCCGGCTGTATAAACATACACACAATTTTTTTTTTCTTTTTTTGCTTGCCGCTCTCACTGCTTTCGCAGCTATTCTGTGCAAGGTTGATAATCCGTCGTATTACACACAAGTACAGCTCCCGAAAAATGGGTACAAAATTACTGCGGCTGGGCTCTGTCGCCTCCGGTACACGTAATCTTCATTTGCCACAGGAGTGACGGACGGCACCGGGCGAAATTTGAAAATGGAAAACGCTTTCCTTGATGTTCCTGAGAACGCGACGAGCACAGGCAGCACGTCGACAACACAGAGCAGCGTGGAATGCCGTCGAGCACCCGACCACAGACACGCGGAGCGACCGACATTTCAAAATGCAGCCGGCGGTTTCCAAAATAAATCGTATTGTTTACGTCGAAATAACAGTTACATTTATTTTGACGTCCGTGACGTTATTCGCCTCGCCCTCTGGACATCAGATCGGTGCCGAAAATACGCAGCCAAACAAACCGGGCATCCTCACATTCCGGGTATCACGTGACATTCACGTGCTGCTCAGTGACGCCCCCCAGCGTGGTTCTCGCCGCGAATTGCGAAATTAAAGCAGCCGACTGCCGCACTTAACTCGCGCCCCAGATTACCAACGAAACCCCTAAATAAGTTATTTATCAACTGTCGATCGTATCCGTACGACCCGGAATATCCGTCCCAAAAAAATTAGAACGTGAACCCCGAGAAGGTATTTCTCTCTGTCGAGGGAGAGGGGTCTATCGATAATCGACCAGAACGCGAATCCACGCAATTGCCGTAGTATCAAGAGTACACAAAAGAACCACACACAAGAGCAGCGGCAAGAAGCTTGGGTCGAAAGGCTTAACGTCGTCGACCCATCTCTTGCTTTCGTTCGCTCCCTGCGGCGGTGACTGGATTTTTTTCCTTTCCCTTCTTTTCTGAAATGTGTCGGCGTTCCTTTTCAGACAGTCAGCAACTGACACACAACCTAAAATTTACTAGAGTTGGAGCGTATGGAGGGAAGGAAATTACGCTGCCGGAGTCCGTTCAGTCAAAAAGTGTGGGGAGCTGCGGGACTGCACTGTGAACCGCGGTTTACCGGATAATCATAAATATAAATTTAGTACTTTCAACCTTGGCAACGCGTTGTATACTACGTTTTTATTACATTCCAAATATAATAACCCCTGTCATAATCCATTAATTTATACGAGACTTCCCATTTAAAACGTATAATGATGCCGGATAAATGCGCACGAACAAACCGCCTGAAGTGAGTGTGCAGAAAACGCGGCCGGGGTAAAAAGACCCAGAGCGGGCGCCTTTTTCTCGACGAGGCCTCCCTTCTCAGGCGCTTGTGACGTCACGATTTGGAGCGCTACGGCCTTAGCTTCTCGGAGGTGTTGGTAGGGGGCGCGGAGAGCCGCCGCCGGTGGGAGAGGATGACTCGAGATTGCCACTCATCAAAAAATAACAAACAACATAAGAAGAGCAAAAAAAAAAAAAAAAAAGACAAGTACATGGGGCGTCGTCGCGTCGGCGCCCATCTTGAGCAACAACTCACGCGGCGACGGTAAGAAAGAGTGAAAGCTGCTACAACACAAAATCAAAGTGGAATGATTTCGAAGCTTGCCTAGGAATGTGGAGCCATCTCTCGGAGGTCCCTGTTACTAATCTTCGGTGAGCGGTAAATAGCCAAGAGGCAGAAACAGCGACTTTTCTCTTTGTGCGCGTGATATCTGTGGTTGGTAAATGTAAATCAAATTCAAGTGTAATAAAATGACAAAATAAAGGCTATCTTTTTGTGCAAAAATCAATTGACTGAAATCGATTTGTTTCTCCGCTTAATAGATGGACGTTCACTTTTTACTACGTTTTATCATAAAAAAATGCAGTCTTTTTTTTTTTTAAATGTCGCCTTGGAAGTCCGCAAAATAAATATTACGACCGAGTTCTGTCTAAATATTTCTTAATCGATCCGGCGGACTTTGGGACGCGTCCAAGTTGCCAAAATCGGCTGACTGTAGCGAGCGGATTGAGGCGTAACCAACCGCGCGGTCAAGGCTGCCAACATTCAGCTAAACGTCATCAACGTAGTTACATTTGTTAGTTCTTACTTCTCCGGGCAAGCGTAACAGGTGACATCAGCAGCGTCTAGCGGTGCCCATGCAAGTGATCGGCGTAACGTGCTTTCGCAGCGCGCTTCTCAGCCTCGGAGCCGTCCGCGCTCGTCCCGCCGTCTGCCCTGTCACTGCCGCCGTCGTCGTTTATCATTGCCTCCCGGAGTTTTGTTCGCAGCGCGCAGGCTGATCCGGTAGTTGCGCAGACGTTGTCGGATATCGTGGGTACGAAAGCGCGGTGAGGACTACGGTGCAGGCGGCACTTGCACCTTGCACGCGCCCGCTCCAACAGTGGCCCGCCCCGATCCCGCACGTCGACGCGTAGAGGATCACGCGACTGCTCGTACCACGTGGCAGAAGTGTTTTTACTAATGGACCGAATCTGCCGAACTTTAGATTCGGCAAAGTTGGGCATATGCCGAACTTTTGAAATAAAGTTCGCCGAAAGTTCGCCAAAACTTCGACAAATGTCTGCGCACGCGCGTGAACGCGACGGGGCCGTGGATTGCAAATGGGCGCCGTGCGATCGTGCGGTTACCATCGTACAGTGGTAACACACTTCACACCTCGCCGCGGTTACGGCGAGGTGTGAAGTAGGCGACACGGTAACCATGCGTTCGTAAGCCTTTTCGAGAGTGGTACTGTTCATTGTTTTGTGCCTCAAAAACAAAAGATCGACCAGTAATTTATGCAGTCCACTGCGCAAGTGACAAATGATGGGGTACGTTCTGGATGACATGATTTTCATTTGACCTTTCCAGTGATGCAATGAGGTAGTTGAAACATCGACTGACAATTACTTGAAAGCACTCGTCGCAATTAAAGCAAATCCTGTTTTCGGCTCACAACACGTTTGTGCAAAAAAAAAATATTGCTTTTTAACTAGCGTTATTTCGCGGTTTTCATGTATCTGCATAAAATTAAACACAGAACTATCATACTCGATGTCGCACATCCGACAATCCTAACTCTTCCCATCTTCCTAAACGTCCGCGTATGTCCTAATACCAGAAACTGACACTTCAAAGGTTAAAAACGAGACGTTGCAAATATGGGACTCACACTTTCATGCAAACCTGACGTCAAGTTACTCAAATCGAAAAGCATTCATATTTACAATATTATTGTTATATTTTCTGGTGAAGGCTCAGCAACCGTTGCATTCGTTTTCCGCACGCGACGGTGATTCCGAGAGAGAGTAAGAACGCAGTGTTATTGTCTTTATACTAATTAACGATATACACCACACACAGTTGCAGGCTTGCGCTGATGAGGCCTCAAAACCGAAATTCTTATAGCGTGATTCGTGACTACGCTCGCTACCGGTTCTACCCAACCTCGCTGTCACGCCGCTTGTGGAAGAAGTCACTAAAATCGCCAGTTAACACACAAAAGCAACACCGATACAATTATCTTACACAATATCACCTTATTTAGTAATAAGCATTATAACTGTGCCAATATGCATTACATGTTGCATCTAAATTAAAAAGAAAAAAGCCTTCTTCTGACAGGGAAAACTAAACGTTAACGCTAGGTCTGGTAACGATGTATTTTTGCCGAATCTTTGCTAATTCCTTAGAAAAGTTCGAGAAAAGCTCGACTCCGCCGAATCCTAAGATTCAGCGCCGAATTTTCGATTCGGCAAAAGTTCGGCCCATCACTAGTTTTTAGCGGCCCGAGGCCAATGTTGCCATACGGAGCCGTAGTTTCTTCTTCGGTTTGTGCTTATGTTTAAAATAAGATTTCACAATATATATCCCATTTTTGTCGAAGCAAGTGACTAACTGTCTGTTATTGGTGCTTTTTGTTTAATGTGAAATCAGTCATAATCCAGAAATTTTCAGAATTGAGCAGACTCGCTCTTTAAAACGTGTTTTGGTTTTAGAAACTCTGAGCTATTTGTCTCTAATCCTTGTTCTTTATTATGCAGCCCCCATTCAACCTTTTGATCGTACGGATTCATTTACTAGCGCAAAAAAACAATACTTTGGTAACCACCACTAGGGAATTTTTCTTATCTGCGCAAGATGGCGACGTAGACCGCACTTTATGGGTGAAGCCAGACCGTCAGTTGTCACTCCGGCAGCGGCGCCATAATGACGTCACCCTTACAAAAATTTTATATCTGGCCAGATCTGAAGATTTCAGATACGGCCATATCAAAAATTGGCCACATATAACCTGATATGGTATATCTGCCAGATATAGCCTCATAATGCCAGATATAGCCTGATACCCCCGGCCAGCTATGGAAATCCCAGATCTGGCCAGGCATATCAAAAGGACACAAGCCTGAAATCAGCACTTTATATCTTTTTATTGTCTACAATTCTCCCAAGTGCCCCGGCTCGCACTCGAGGAGTTATGGAAACGGTGATCCTTCAGCTCCTTAGTGATCGCTAGTTTTGACCAGTTCCATGGTTACACAGTTTCGAGTATAATTCGTAGTCACCCTGAACAAGCGTCCTATAGGGCTAAAGTACCTGTCATATCACTTTTAAATTTTCTCGTCAATGGCAGCGTTTATGATACTGTGCATTCTGTCCAACCTTCAACCAGGCTGAGCAGCCGAAATCTCTTACCATCTTATCATTCTCGTGATTGTTGTTTCAGCAGGAATTACTTAAAAGCCGAGAAATTACAACAAACAAAACCGGGATTTAGCTCGGATTCAGAGATGTTTAAGACATTTTTAGCGTTTCTAACTTTATATCAGCGTCTTTGAAGCTGTACGAGAATGATAATAATGTAAGAGACACGTCTGCAGCTCATCCGGGTTGAAGGTTGGACCATCAAACATTTTCTGATGGCCCAGCAGACCCTTTTGACGGTTTATGAGACTTCTTTGATGGCCCGACAGGCTTACTTGATGGTGTCTGATGGACCATCAAACATTTTCTGATGGTGGCTAATGGACCATTAAAGGCTTCTGTTTGTATCTCAGGGACCGTCAAAACGTTTCTTGTGGTGACTGACGGACAATCGAAACGTTTTGATGTTGCCCGGTTGATGCCACCAGAATATCTCGACAGACAATCAGAAAGCAAAAAGGCTGATGGTGCTTTCCATGACATCTTTCGGTGGTGGAAAAAAACCTGACTATATTTGGGAGGTTCCAGCTTTGGCCCAGAGAAGGTGCCAATGATCTCACGACGTCGTGCATGCCTGAAATACATTCGGTGTGGAAAGCTGACAGCGGCGTGGCTCGATAACAGGGTGTTTAATTCGCAATAATCTGCCTCAACAATTGTCCTAAGATACTCTAAAGGTAACGAAGGCACCTCCCTATAGACTCAAGTCCGGTTTTTGCAATCATAGTTTTGTTTTAAATTGTTTTATTGTCCGTTGGTGAAACAATTTGTTGATCCACTTTGTATGTCAAGTAGGTCATGTTTACGATCTTAGCAGCAGAGAATCTGCCGAAAAACGTACTTTGCTTGATATGAAATTCATTTGATAGGCGTACGTGCACTGTGAACTAAATGTTTGCGAGGGAAAAAGCCACAAATGCTGTATAGGAGGCTTACTGCATTCTCGGGCCGACGAGGCTTAGCGCATTGCACGCTGTCGCACGACGCCGTCATGCCCAGCATGAACGACGGGGACAACTGAAGTCTCGAAAGTAGAGTGGATTAAGCGCATTTTTTTCCCTTTGTTTTTGCGGTTTAATAATTCAGCGTTCAGTCATCTCTTGATAGAAATAACAACATGGCATGACCAAAATGCAAACTTTGCTTTCAGGTTTCTACGGGGAATTCGGAAGGTACCTTAACGCAATAAGATGAGCTGGCGGGCTAGTTGGTTGTCCATCATGAACAAAATAGCGAAAAACAACAAGGGAGGAAGTTCAATTTAGACAGGAAGGGCGCTAACTGACAACTGACATTTAATACTGTCTATAAAGAATAAGAAACATAATTTACTGATGTTATTGCTTAAAAGGAAGAAAAGTACACTCTCAAAGTTGTTATACGTAAAAAATTTAAAATACAATACATGAAAAAAGGAGAGTTCCTAGTGATATCTTTGATTGGAAAAAAGAAAAAAAAAACCTTAACGCTTCGGATGTTCCTTTTTGAAGTAATAATGGGAACAGAATAAAGTTCACAATTGACTGTAATGGAATCTTTGTGTTCCTCCGGTACATATGTGTGATTAGAAATTCGTACCGACCAACAGACCATCAAACCATTAGGCCATCAGATGTCCCAAAATACGACAGACCATCAAACTATCAGACCATCAATGTCCCAAAATACGACAGACCAGCAGCCTGATGGACCATCAGGATTGTTTCTTATGTTCTTTCCGATAGGGAATGCATAAAGTTGCCCTGGCGTTGCGGTTTTAGTCCGCCATTGTGCAGGGATTTCACAGCTGCCAACGAAGGGCAACTTTTCGAAAGCGGTCTATTACTTCAGCTGAAAGAGGTAAAGAGGTTCATTGATATTCTGCGGCAAGAGCGACCTCCTTTCATTGATAACAATGGCTCTGTTCCGCAAGACGGACACTCGCACGGAGTTGAAGTGGCCGGGACGAGTGTAACTTTCTGCCCTTGACTGGAGTTACGTATCTTGGCCTCACAGTTTACTTTAGGTTAACATTTCACCCAAAAGCTTGCCCTTCATACAGGTGTCCATGTCCACGTGTGCACGGTGGAAGGGTTCATTTTTACTTTGCTTTGGTTTCTCCAAATTTTACACATTACCCGGTTAAAAAGTTAATCGCAATTAAATCATTAATTGAGTAATCGGCTGGTTAATCGACCAATTGTCGACCAATTGCCCATCCCTACAGATTACCAAATGAGTTTTTCATGGGTCAGTTCCAGCACCACTCTGAAAATAAGGAAGGTCCTAGGCAGGAGGGACGATGGACCACATAGGAGGAACTGAATGTGGCTCCTCGTTCATTTTTGGTCATCATCACGAAAGGCGGTCCAGGGTTTGGGCAGAACAGAGCGATTTTGACAATAGAATGCCTCGTCACTTCGCGAACTATTCCTGTATCACGAAGTAAATGGTGTCTCCCTTACTTGTTGGGTAAGTCCAAATAACTGTCTATAACTTTTTTAACAGATCTCATGAAGATAATCATTGGAATACACAATTCAAAATCAGCCCTAGGGAGAAGACTCCCGACTCCCGACCTCCGCCAACTTCACGCCGGGTTCCTTTGTTGCTCCGGAAAGACGCTATCCCGATCGATGAGCGGCGAGATTTTCTCTCTTGGCTCCCGCATGATGTTTTTGTCGCGAATAGACTATATATACTATTTTTTTTCTTGCCTGCAGAGGGAGTTGAAGCGGGCACAAAACGCTTCTAGAGAAGCTTTTCCGGAATTCTTACCTTTGCCACTGAGTGACATCTCCCTGTCCTCAGTTGTGGAACACATTGGGAATGTTTTACTCGAAATGAGGAAATTATATTGCAAAGCGCATGTTAGGAAAACGAAAAAAAGCCGTTACATCAGTAAAAGAAAAAAGTATAAATAACTGAATCACAAAAGACGGCCGCCATTGATTTGGATACCTGCCCGCGTGTCCCGCTCTTCAGCCGCTGACCTCGGCGCTGCTCGCAAAAGCCTAGACATCTCGTACGGCGAGCGGCGGAGTGCTGGGAATCGCTACGAGGGGAGGAAGTTTACTGGGAAACGCAGGCTCTCAATATCAGCACACGCCCTTTTCACAGCCCTGCCTCCTGCGCACCGGTATGAACACGAGAGACCACAGCGCAGATTTGCACCCAATTAGGCCACAAGTTATGCTGATAAAACGCATTTGAAGGTGCCAAGCGTTCGGAATGCCGCTCGCGTGGTGAGTCTCTTACACCTCGCGGTCCACGTGAAAGATAAATGGACGGAGAACGACTGTTCTTTGTGTCTTTAATGGTTCTTTCCTATGCTCTGTGTTTATTTTTCTGGTTCGCCTGAAAATTAAACTTTAGTTGACAGCGAGCGCTTTGTCCGTGCACTCCTTTCTCTTGTCCTTTGTTCAATTTTTTGCGCTGTTTTCACGTTTGACGATGTTAAACCAACTAGCCCAACTTACCGCCTTGTTGACTGTTCTTTAATAGTCTCAGTGACCGATTCCCACCACGGACTAATCCCCGAAAGGATTGATCACGTGACAACATGTCCACGGTTCGTTCGTCTCCCAAACGCGTCCGTACGAGGGAGACGACGAGCAGACGCCAGCGAGGATGGACCGAACCTGTTCGCCACTCCATGCACAGTGCCGCGAAACGCAAACATCCCACCGCGGCACCGTTGTCCTAGAAACGAATCGACGTTTGCTACCGCGATAAAAAATCGGGCTTCGCGCGAATTAGCTTTACTAACCCAAGGCATGACAGCGACTCAGGTATGCATCCTGCTCGAGAAGGCTTCGGTGTCGAAGCGACGAAGTTCTGGGCTCGCGGAGGGCCGCTTGGAGATGCTTTCACCCAGACTTGAGACGTAATCCGTTACAAGTAACAGACTGCTTGTAATCCGTTACTTTTCCAAGTAATTTAATAATTGCCACGTCACTTTTTTTGCGGCAGTAATTTGTAATGTAATTTCGTCACCAAATATTGGGAATGGATTATTTTAATTACTCGTATCATTTTTTTAAACATGAGCATAATATAGAAACTGGAGCCATATAAGCAGCAGCGTAAAGATAGCAAGTTCAATAAAATAGAAAACATCGTGATGAGCAGAATACCTGAAAAGAAAACTTAATATTCTTGCATGACCGGTCACTATAGAACCGCTAGTGAAACGCGCAAGGCGCTCAGAAATATGCGAAAAACAAAGAGTAAGAAGACAACGCCGAGCAGGCTCGATCTGCCTCGGTCCATTGCCTTCCATCTTTTTTCTTTATCGAGCGCAGCCCTTAGGCGCCCGTTTCCGGCTTGAGCGGCGTAGGCGTCGGCGTAACCGCGAGCCACCCCCCCCCCCCCCCCCCCCGAGGACCTCGGGTTCTTTCGGGAGGACCTCGGGTTCCTTCGGGGGGACCTCGGGGAGGGGGGGTCACGCGACCTCAGGGGAGTGGGGGGGGGGGGGGGTCACGTGACCCCCCTCCCCGAGGTCACGTGCCCCCCCCCTCCCCCCGAGGTCCCGTGACCCCCCCCCCCTCAGTACCCTTCTCTTCTCCTCCTCAAGAGCTGCGCTCTAATTCGGCGTTACCAGGAACTGTAAACGGCGTTCACTTTTTTTTTCTTTTCTTGGGCAGGGGACAGCATGTCGTGTTTTTTTTCTTCTTTTTTTAAACTTTTTTCTGGTTGAAAGTCCAGTTTCAAAACTTTTTTTTTTTTTTTTGTAGATCAGTTCCTTATTTCCAAATCTTCTAGCGGAGGAAGACGCTGCTACTGAGCATGCGCACCGCTAGCTTTGTCTAAAGAATTCCAGGGATCATTTCCGGTAGCCGCAAGCTGGCGGGATGGTGAATGTAGTTGCAGCCAGACTTGTACGTAATCCGTTACAATGTAACGGAATTACTTGCAATCCCTTACATTTATCGGTAATTTAGCAACGGATATAATTACATATTTTCTAGAGTTATTTTAAAGTAATTCCACAACATTTTTTACGCAACGGATTCGTTATAGTTCGTTACGATTTTTCCAGGACCACGCCCCCCCCCCCCCTTTCCACAGAAAAGGTCGTTTTTATTGTGGTATGGTTTAGCGCGGTGATACTAGGGAGTTGTAGTAGATCGTTTTTCTCCTCCGCTACGGTATCCCCCAAAAAAACGCCGCAGCTGCGCATGCGCGCCGCCAGCCTTGTCTGCATGGTTCAAGGTCTTGTGGCGGATTACGGAGCGCTATCGGGGTGCTTAGCGAGCTGCGGGAACGGTCCACTACAATTTCCTACTGTCACTCGAATTGACCAGCGCAAAGGGAGGCTTGCCACTCTTCAGTTCCCGAAAACCTTTTTTTGCAACACCAAGTCCTATAATCTATTTTTTACACCCTAACAACAATGTAAAAAAATCCAAATAAACATTTCTAAAAAAAAAAAAAAACTAAAAACAAACGGGGGAGGGGGGCAACTTATATCGGCTTTTTTAGTGTCTTTTTTTTTTCTTTGCGATCGACGGCGGGGAGAGAAAGAAACCAGGTGATTGTATGCCTCTTCGAGAAGCTGGAGACGGTAAGTGCACATACAAGAATTAACAATGTCCTTCTTGGTTATAGTGACAACGACCATTTTAATAATGTCCCAACACGAAACAACGCTCTGTCTACCCTAAAATCCACTAAAAGAGATGTGATAATATGTGAAGGTGTTATTGCAACAAGCATCCTCGTTCACTGCTGCACTCATATCACCATCTCTTGGGAAAAGGATCTAATCTTTCCTGGTTCTTTCACATACGGACCCTGTTTTAAAAGCTACTTACTTTTTTGTAGTCCAACGTCTAGGGTTGGCCCACTTCATTTGTGAATTACAGCCAGGTTATCTGCATCTCAGTCACCCTTTTTGTGAGTCAGCTTTTTACGAGCACTTCGAAAATGGTAATAGTCTTCCTTTTTTCTTCTTCCTGTTTTTACGCCAGCAGGACGCATCTTATCTCAAACATATATTTTTACAAATACAATATAATGGTGGCTGACGTAGACTTGATATTCTGGGCTTGAGGAGAGGGTGAAATTCGTGAGTGGGGCTTACTGAGCACTCTACCTTTCATTGCCAGTGGCATCAGCGGACGTCTATCTGGAGAACACCGGAGTAAACTGCAGTCGATCCGTGCTCCGTGCGTTTTTGAACGGCACCAAGAGAGGTACACACAGCAAACGTGCGTTTACATTTACTTGTTTTAACCAACGTTCTAATTAATTGCTGTTATGAGTGTCCTGGTGTTTTTTTTTCTCGATTACATCTATTTATATATTGGAAACTCTTATTCACCAACGTCTCAACCGACGCTCGACCTGTTCAGAACCAAAGAAAAAAGAATATCGAGCCAAATCTTATTTATTATTTAATTATTACCTTACTGTTACCAACTCTACTACTACTCTCCAATGTCAGGCAACAGCTGCAACGATATGCAGCTTTGCTCTATCTTCGAGCTAAATAGTACTTCCTTCGCTGAAAAATCTCAATGCAGAGCATTAAATATTCGTGAGGCACAATATGGCACTTCCATGTTGTTCAAAGGGTGTTCAGCGTAGCAGTCGACATCTTCAGTGAAAAATGGCGGAAAATGCCTGATGAGACTTTGAAAGCCAGCTGTTGCTCAAAATACTCAAGGTCAATAAATGGAACAGGTGGCAGCAATAAAAATTTGAATAACCCTTTTCCCTTTGGTTTCTAGTTGAGGAAAATATTGTTGAAAGTAACGCCACGAAAGTAACGGATTACTTTTGGAGGTAACGGTCACTTACTTTCATGAGAGCGGGAGCTGCCAGAGATCTACGAGCGGAATATGACCAAGTCGAGCCAGATCTGCGTGCGGAATATTCGCCCCCAAAATGGAGCGCTTTTGGAGCGCTCGAGATCTGCGACGGAATTCACCATTGGGTACACCACAGCCACTAGAAAGGTCTTGCTCGCTGAAAGGCTGATTGGACGTGCAAGAATTATCGCGGCGTGCTAGACGGGTTTTGACGGAAGCTTCTTGACACAGACCCGGAGGAGTACCGGAACGTGCGCCGCGAGAGCCGGACAAAGTTTCTGCAGTTTCTTTCACGAGTGGAACCAAGAATCGCGTGACAAAATGAACTAGCGAACGCAAAAAACACCACGGTGCGCCATTTTCGTTTTCATCTCCCGAAGACAGAGAAAAAACAGAAGAAAAAAAAAACAAGAAAATATTGTACGATATTGTACTGTTGCCAGACTAAACGCTTTTCAACTCAATCTCCCGCCAAAAATCCCCGAGTGAAAAGGGGTTCGAATTTATCAGTCCGCGCGTCCGCGACGACGTGCAGATTGCAGGAATCAGTGACGTGGAGGTCACGTGGTGCACGGTCCGCGGACGAAAATCCTCGAAATTTGCGATTCGGCTCATCGTACTACCGGCACGGTCTTTCCTCCTCGCAAGCACCGGCAGGCGGGTGAGGAGGACGCGCGACGCCTCAACTTGGATCAGCGCGAACATTCCTTTCAGATGCGCGGGGCCCGCTTTTTCCCTGGGCACGCCACTCGATAAAGGGCGCCCGCGGTCCCCCACCCAGAAGGGAGGGTAGGCCAGGGGGGTCGGGAGGGCGGCCCCGCTCCTGAAATTATGGCCAGGGGGGAGCACTCCCCTTGCCCTAAGCACACTGTATACCGCTACCCGCTACAAAAGAGGAGGGCGCGCCAAGAATGAAAAGAGAAACCGAAATGAATGGATGCTTTGAAACATCGATCGACGCCGCCAGCGGAGCAGAACGGCGTGGAACGGCGGCCTCGAGCCCTGCTCTGCGTGGATCGCGGGAGACCGACGGCGTGCCGCCCGCCGCTGTTCGTTGTTGTCGTTGTTGGCGGGCTTTTCTGGCAACCGGTCGTGGACTCTAGCGGCACGGCACCCTAACGGCGCTGCCGACGCCGCGGCAGGTATCTGCCACAACAGGCGCTGTTCTGTCGCTCTGCCTTGCGGCGCACCATCCGCGGAGAGGACGGGTGATGGAGGGGAGGGGAGAGGCTCGTCCAGGGCTAGCGACGGCTAGAGGTCGATGCTTTGCGGATACGTGCATTCCCGGCTTGTTCGCCCCCTTCGTAAATAACTGTCATAAAAAAAAAAAAAATTAAGAGAGTTTTTTGGGTGTGACGTTGTCAAAGGGCGGACCACTGACCGAGCGATAGGTCCAAGTTCTGGTAGAGAGTCTGACCAATGAAGAGAGACAGAGACGTAGCTCGAGAACACACACACACACACACAAAAAAACTTTTATTTAGTGGTAGGCAGAAAGCTCATTACGATAGATACACTCTGCACACATAGCTTCTGTAATAATGGATGGAATGCTTACGAACATAGGGTTCACGAATCAAGGTTTACGAAGGCTTATGCAGTTACTAATGAAGATCTTACGATTAACCCAATCAAAATATGCTAATTAAAGGAGTTACAGCGAGTGCGGAAAGTCTCATCTGATGAGTCGATGGTTGACGTCTCCCTGCGCGGTCCGTCCAAGGTGGAGGAGTTCCGGCGGTCGGCTGGCTCACAATGGGCGAGGCCCCCCGGCCTCACACCCACTTCTTTAGCTGACAGGCTCACACACAGCGGAACTCCGTCCTGCACTTGGCGAGAGGCCGTCGACAGCGGTCTTGTCGCCCCGCTCGACGACGCGATGCGTCCGTTCGCCTCCCAATCTCTTCTCGCACTGCCCCTTTGTTCCTCGCATTCAAACCCAGATTCGCACACCAAGCCCGGCTCTCCCAGACGGTCATTGCCCTGCGGATCTTCCCTTTGGCCCTGAAAGCAGTCTGCCCTTTAAACGCAAACATTCCCTGCCGTTTAAAGTAACACAACTCCGCTAGGTTCAAAGATTTTATGTTATATTGTTGTGTTTGATTTGTTTTTGGGCAGAGTTACGGATGCAGCGTGTTTCGCAGTATTTATGCCTGTGTCCGCCCAGATGCGGCCGTCTGCGGCCCATGGCTTCTGGAGTAACCCGAGCCTCTGGCAAGGCAGTCAAGAACAGGGGGCCACACGCCACTGAGCCCGGACGGGCGAATTGAGGGGAGGAGAACCGGCGAGCAAGGTGCTGAGAAACACTTCCCGCACGCGTCGGTGAATCCGAAGTTGGGGGAGGATTCCGGAAAAAACCATGCGGCCGCTCATGTCAACAGACACTCCTCCCCGACCCTTGCCGTTTTATGTGACAAAGACACTGGGCCTAGACGTGGGCTGGAGAAGACTGCCTACAACAGGGGGGGTATCAAGTAACTCATTATGGTTTATTCCCAGCCATAAAAACGTTTAAACGAGCATATGTACCCACGTGAGGTGCACGTGACCCTGTCACATGCGAGTGCAGTGCGCAGCCAGGTGTAAAGTGTCGAACCGAAATTTTTATCCGTTCGGTTCGGGCTCGGGTTCGCGAATCTCGGTTCAGTTTCGGTTCAGTTCCGGGGAACAAAAATGACGTTTCAAACCGGTTCGCACCGGTTCGAACTGGTTTGAACCGCTACATTGAGAATATATTTTGCTAATAGGCATCATTCCGGAAGTGAAACAAGTAACTATAGAGTTTTATCGCTCGTACAATCACCATTTATTTTCAAATACAAAAAAAAAAAACGCGTCATTTAATTTTAACACACACACACAAAAAAGAAAAAAAGACTACCACACGACACGTCGTGTTTATACGACTCAACATCTAATTATTTACTTCAGTCCCCTGTATTTTATCGGAATTCAAAGGCTGTCAGGAAGTGTGGTAGGTCACCTAAAATACCCGTGATTGTAACAACTTTCTGCCGCAATATTAAACGTTGAATTGTAGTGGACCTATCGAACTAAACAATTATTTACAGAGCATAAAATGATGGAATGGTACCTTGTCGGCGTCTATATCACAATGGGCGACATAAACGTTGACACTTCTGGTGATTCATCCGTCACTTACAGATACCTAGATACACTAGCCGTCTACGGACTACAACAAAGCATAACAACAACTACCCGCTTTAGCGACACAAAACGCAGCACTTTGGATCACATAATTACGTCTTGTCATTCAACAGACTTCACAATTGGCACTATTGCACGCGACATAACCGACCACACACCCCTTTTCGCTGTTTCTAATACACATAAGGTGTAAACAATCGATAACACAAACTACTCAAATATACGATTACAACGTAATAATAAATACATTAAACACGAAGTCATGGGAGAGCGTATACCAGACGCCCACGGCAGACCTAAAACTAGACAACTTTTTAGAAACACTAAAATATTCCAAAAACCCTATCCCACAGATCAGTCAGAAAAAGCCCCTGGTTAACATACGGACTACAGCGATCTATCAATCACAAAAACAATATGTATAAAAAACTAAAACGCAATCCATTTAATCTACGCCTTCAATCTAAATACAAATTGTATAATGTTTGTTTTAAGAAATTAGTTAACGTAGCTAAACAGCAGTATTTTTTTAGTAAACTTGCTAGCGCCATGAACAATCCCAAAGAAACCTGGAAAATTATTAACTTCCACTAAATAGGAGTACTACCGAACAAACTGTGGTCAGCCTTAAGCACCGACCAAGGCATAATTACGGACAAACAAGAAATTGCTAACACGCTCAATGACTACTTTTCAACTATCACTACAAACGTACAGTATCTTTCATGCACAAATCTATCCACTGGCACACCAAATATAGCTCGTAATGACACGACGTTTTTTTCTTTACCCTGTCGATCCAGAAGAAGTTCATAATACTATTAACACGCTAAAAATACTTCGTCGTCGGGTGCGACGGAATACAGACGATAATACTAAAAAAATGTGGTTCCATCTTTGCGCACCCTTTGGCTGATATTATCAACAAAATTTTCACGACTAGCTCTTACCCTGACTTACTCAAAATAGCAAAAGTGATTCCAATATTTAAAAAAGGAGACAAACTAAAACCAGAGAACTATCGACCAATCGCCTTACTTCCTGTCATTACAAAAGTGATTGAAAAACTTCTACTAAAGCAACTGAACCTGTTCTCTGAAAATAATTTAATCACTCCGTCACAATATGGATTTCTTAAAGGGAAATCAACAGAACACGCGTTATTAAATATGGTAGAGAAAACAAAGCAAAATATTGAAATGAAGTTATTAACAATGGGAATCTTTGTAGACCTAACAAAAGCGTTTGACCTAATTAACCATGAACTTTTACTACAGAAATTAAGTGCTTACGGGGTTCGTGGCGTTGTTCTCACCGCCGTATTCATAAACATTCCCCCACTTGACTCCAAACTCGACTCGACTTGAGTGGAGTATGGACGCGCGACTCCACTCGAAGTGCCATTCGTATTCACAGACGCGAACCGGCACTCACTTGAACTCGAGATTCCGTTCTCCACTCCAACGAGCTTGAGGACGTCTGGGAGCGAGAATATAGCCAAAGGTTTTATTCAAAACACAATTTTCACGCGAAAAATAAACATATTCGTTCGTTTTATCTAAAAACGTGTACCATACAAACATCGAATTAGTGAACTACGAAGTTTTATTAAGGCAGCGTAAAGTTTAGACGTGTTTGAGCGACAAAACGGACAAAGTCGTTATCTTGTCTGGCAACAAGCGCATTCGCTGGCTGCGTCTTGTCGTTCTCTCGTCGACGGTCGTCCATCTCACGGTTTGTCGATCTCGTCTCGGTCTTTCTTGATTTCGCCCCGTGCAGCCCTGCTTCGTCGCCTCGCCGCCTCACACGACGAACCATGGAGGACCCCAACGGCAACGACTCGGAAATGGCCAATAGCGAAGAGCGGGCGGGGGCTCGTTTTATTTATACTGCGGAGGAGAAGGCGCTCCTCCAGGCGCTCGTAACCAAGCATGCGCGAGTGCTAGAAAGCAAAAGGACAAATAACTACTCGAAGGAGGCTAAACTTAAAGCTTGGGAGAAACTCAGCACCGAGTATAACAGCCAGCCAAACGTCCGCCCACGAAGCGCTAAGCAACTTAAGAAGCGTTGGGAGAACGAAAAATCCAGGTACAAAAAAATGAAGTCCGACGAAACGAGAGACATCCACGCCACGGGTAAGTCGACCATTTGCATATTTGGTAAACCGTTCCCGATGTGTAAAAAGTAAACATCGGAGAGAAGTCCTTTTCGGCCAGAACAATGCTATGTGCACGACGTCGTGCTCCTTGTTGGGTCTCGTATAAAACAAATTGTCAAAACGAGTTGTTCAAAGCTGTAGCGGACACTCTAAACCCAGTAGCGGATGTATCCGCTATTTATCCACCACTTTTTTGCAAATTCGTGGTGGATATATTTGTGACGAATATATCTGGGTCCGCTTGAAAATGTTTTATCTGGGTTACCTTGGAGAACTTTTATCTGGGTCACCTTGGAGAACTTTTATCTGGGTCATCTCGAAAATGTTTTACCTGGGTCACCTTGAAAATCTTTTATATGGGTCACCCCAGATATGTTTTTACCTGGGTCACCTCGAAGACTTTTTATTTGGGTCACATTAGATACTTTTTTTATCTGGGTTGATTACAGAATAATTCACCGCTACGAACCTTATTCGATACAAATTAAACCCTTCTTTTAGGGTTACTAACGTCATTCACAAAGCGTTGAACATATGTTTCCAATATAGTGATGCAGTCGGCAGCAAGGATAGTATGCATTTAAGTGTTGAGGACGGCGCTAGTGACGCTAAAAATAAATGGAGCTGAATTATGTCTACAGCTAGAACTTTTCTTGCGCCTATAGCGCGGGTTTACCTAAAGCTTCAAGAATACGTGACAAGCAAGAAATAAATAGTACAGTTTTTCACATACGATGCTATATTTTTGCATCTAACATCATGAGAGAACATGCCTCGTTGCTACATTAGGTCATTTAACAGGCGGCTGTTGGCAGTGAGCGCATTGGATCGTTCTATATCACCTCAGACACAATATGTTGCTCTATGTAAACTCCGGGACACTGTGAGCACGGCTACATCAGCAATTTTTCCTACCAGGGCTGTTTTTTTTTTTCGACTTTCGACAAACTGTGTGACGAAGAAAGGAGCGATTAAAAATGTTTGTATATGCAGATTGCAGATACATGCTCTAGCCACTTTACCACATAATCATGGCATATATTTAGGCAGCCATTATGAAATTGCGCAAGCTTTCGTATGCTTTACCACTAAAAGGGGAGGGTATACGAAAGGGAAGAAGCATACAAAAGCTCGTGCCACGTCATAATGACTTCTCTGTGGTTAATATTTGTAGGAATACCTCGAGTATGTATCTACATTCTGTGCGTAAAAAAATATTTTTAAGCACTATTGTCTTGTTTACTCAGTTCTTAGGGAGGGCTGACAACCCTGGCGGAAGCCTCCTTTGGGAAGGGCATCGAAAAGTTTGCACCCCGTCAGAATAACAGCCTTAAACATTACGGTGATTATGTAAAAATGTAGTCAGAGGATATAGCTACTATTAGCGTATATTAAAATATTTTAATCACTATTGCTTTTTTTACACATTTATTCGGAAGTAAAAAAAACAACAACAAAGAACTAATACTTTATAGGGAAGTTTCTGGGTATAAAATATGAATGCTTAGGTTAGTGAGCCCCAAAGACCATTTTCCACCAAACTACTAGTTTTGAAAACAGCCCTTAGCTTTAAAAGGGACAAAAAAAAAAAAAAAAACACAGCGATCGCGTGTTTGCGGAGTGTACTTAATCAGCTTTCTCCAGGCACTACATTAGGATGTCTACCAATATGACACTTTCAAATTCTACGACTTTTTCAGGTTTCCCCTATTCTATCGTAATTCCCTGCTGGGTTCCAAGGGGGAGGACGTATCTGGACCCTTAAGCACTGTTTACATGTGAAAAACACTGGTATATCTGGCGGCCAACAAAGCGTTGGCCAATCACTATATCATACTATCTTGTCAGTCTATTCTTTGATATTTCACCCAAAATAAATCTTTTAGCGCGAGCACAAGGAGAGCACGAGCACAAGGATAGAAGCTATAGTGCGAGCGTTTCAAGAGTATGCGATTGGAGTTCCAGAGATTTGCGTCGGCACGCCGGCCGAGTTGCATGCCATTATGGCACGCCAGCCGAGTTGCATGCCATTATGCCACACCACACGCGCGTGATTTTCGGTCGCTCAGGGAAAGAAATACTCAATTTCCCGGACTGCGAGGTGTATATTCCCCGACTTTTCAAACTCGCCAAAATCGCTGACAATTACAGGTTTTCTGTTTGCCAGGTTGGTAGACAGCCTGTATACAAGGTAGATCATAGGGATCTTCAGTGTTTGTGTAACTGTTGATAGCAGGCACGTAGGCAGGGGGGAGGCGCATGGGGCCCGCCCCCTCCCCCCCCCCCCCCCGAAATCATTCATTTTGCTGGAACCTCCTCCCCTCCCTCGCCCTCATACAGCATTTCGTCATAAACGGCCTCCCCCTCCCCTCCCCCCCGAACCAAAATCCTGGCTACGTGCCTGGTTGATAGCCTGTTTGCATTAGAGAGGTACTGAAAAGTAAGGCATTAAGCTAAACCAGCCAAAAGAACGTAACAAAAGATACGTGAAACAAAGGTTAAACAATGTGAAACATATTTATTTGATCGTAAAATATTGGCACAGTGAATCCTGGTGAGCTGCCAGAAATTTTATATGCATATAAGGAAACGTGATTAGTTTCAAAAACTGTATAGTAACGTCTATCAAGCTTCTTCACTCTTTCAGGCTGTCGAAGATTTTAAGAGGGCCTTTAGAGGTACCCTTCTCCAACTTTGGCGAAAGTTGGCGTCGCCCGCCACCACTATTTGGATTAGTGCCAGGAGCTGAGAAAACGCCACTGGGTAGGTTATGTTTCTTGCATAATAAACTCCCAGGCAGAGCACCAGTGCTCGCTCCATCGATGTTGTCTTGAAGACGATCTTTTGGTCGCTTGAACACCAGATGACTTTTCGGTCAGTGCCAAAAAATAGTTTCGGCCCAGGTTCCACGACGTTGTCCTCTGGACATTCTAGCTGCGATATTGAATAAACATTCCCACTCACTTATACCGCATGCAAAATGATCTTGTCAAGGATGAGTCGATTCATAATTTACAATAATATTTTTTAAGCTAAATAGCAAACAATGTGGTTTACCAAACTGATGAGCTCAAAACGGGTGTTCTAAGGCCTCTTATGCTTGTCGATGCTGACAAACGAGCTGGATTAATTTCCTTGGTCTCGTCGCGAAACACCGAACACCCCTTTAAGCCAGAATGGCACAATAAAGACGTCTCTCTCTCTCTCTCTCTTACCCAGTCGAGGGGTTCACGCAGTTATGAAGACGACGAACTCAATTTTCCAGGCCGTGCGGACCTCCGGAAACGCTTTAGAACGGGCCCCTATCGTTTTATCAAAACTCGTTTCGTGCGACTGCATTTCGTGGACAACTTTTCATAGACACTTTTTATGTACACACGTTTCGTCGACACTGCATGGTTTCGTGGAAGCTTGTTACGTGAACACATATCCTCCTGCGACCAAACGTCACAGGAAGATATGTGTTCACGAAATGCGACCGTAATACACATTGCAACGAACTGTCGCGAGGAGTGTCGACGAAACGAACGTGGAAAGCCTTACGATAAAACAATATATCGAAGAAACGTCGCACGTCAACTGCTTGGCGATGACTGATTTCTCACCGCTTCAAAACAGGTCCAACTAGTTCACTTCATTTCCACAAGCGCGAACGGATTCCAGAACACTAATTACTTATATCCGCCAGACCTTCGCTAGGCGAGAAGACAGTTCATTTCTACAAACATACTTGCAAAAACAGAGCTAAAGAAATGAACTGTGAAAACTTACCCAATTCACGGTGCGAAACCGGGTGGTCCCAGCAATCGATGCAAGCACCGAGTGGAATGTCCGTGGCAAGCTGAACTAACTCTATCGTTCTCACGTAGCGGTCGCACCGACACTCAGCACAGTTACCGCACAAAGCGCCGCGGAGGTCACGACTTGTTGCCTCCATTATAGCTCCTTTTGTCTGAATATCGCTGCTCTCTCTTGGTGCATCTCCCGCGCTTTTGAAAATTCATGGCTTCCCATTGGCTGAAGTTCTCCCGGGACCGGCGTCGGGTTGTAGCGTGGTTTTGTTTTTTCTGTCGGCTTGAAGCTCTCTCTTTACAGCACACTCTTCGTCCCCCTCCTTCTCCCTCCCCTTCTCCCGACGGTGGAGTCATAGATTCAAAAACAAAAACGAAACAAAAAGCAAAAAGAAAAAACAATTAGCCGCAAATTTCACTTTGTTTCTTCGTTTTCGTGCACGAGTCAGGGTTCGCCATGGGCTTTGCTGTGCGCTCTGAGATTCATCCGCTACCGATCTATTTTAACCAAAACGCAAAATGCAAAAAAAAAAAAAAACAAGGTCCCTTAACCTTGAAAAATCCTTTCCGCAACAGCGTGGGGAAAAAATATTCGCCACGAAAGAATTGTATCTTTTTTGATGGATTCATTCGCTACGTACCTCTTTTTGTATGTTAGGTTGCTCGACATTTTGTTGGTATTTTACTATTTTTGTGTCTGTAGCGAATACAGGACTGTGGAAGCCGGCTTTTTACCGCTGTTGTAGCGAATATATTCGCTACGAGCGCTTTTATTCGCTATATATTCGCAACAGAGATTTAGAGTGTAGCAAAGTCCGCTGCATACGCAGGCAGCAGATCCAGATTCGATCCAAAGTGGGCCTACTACTTCTTATTTGTTTTTACTTATTTTTTTGTAGAACATCTGGCGTTATTGACATTTCCATTTCTACAATCGCCACTGAAAAAAAAAAAAAAGGGGGGGTCCCCGCATCTTGCGGGAAGCCTATTCTAACAAAGTGCCCAGCTTTCAATTGCCCATAAGAAGGTTCCAGGTGGTTAAATGTACTCCTCCACTGGGTTGTGCCAGATTCTTTGTTGGGTTCGCTCTAGTCCCCCTAATAATTGTTTTTAACTCGCACGGAGGCATTTCGAAAATTCAGTGTGCACTTTGAATTGTTCGCCCCATACTTTGTTCACTCTCTCTCCAATGTGAGCTTCGAATTCTTTGGTTTCTGTCACAGGAGGTGGGCCACGAACAAGCCGCCCGATGAGCCCCTCGCTCATCCTTGTGGGAGCGGCGGCAGAGCACATGGAGACAGTGGTGACGAATCTCTGTGACAGCGACAGGGCAAGAGACCGGCCAGTGCTGTCGCTGCCTCCGGCCGCTATGTTGGAGGCGATGGTGCGAGGCACTGAAGGCGATGACAGTCACACTCTTAGAAAAAAGGGTACGTATAGTCCTCCCTTACGGGAGGAACGGTCTTGTAACCTATGTTCCTTTAGAAAGGGAGAAACCTTCTTCCCTGAAGCAGGGGAGCAAAGTTCCTCCGTCGCTTGCATCTCAATATGGCGGCCCCGAATCGAGCAAATCGAGCCCAATAAGGCTTAACGAGGACGCTACGTCTCTTGTACGGGGACGAGAGCAGCAGCAAATGAAAGCGTAACACGAGCTTTCCGCGAACTGTGTTTATTTCCGAAGCCAGATTCCCCCCACATGTACAGAAACCTGCGTTTCCAAAGCAGTTACTCAGTCTTCTCGTCGACAGCACTGCGATGTTAAACGGAGACAACCGATACCCAGTTACTTCGCGCACTTTGCGTCTTACCTTTGGTGTTCCTCGAGTCACAATTCCTTCGTCAACCGCACATCACGGAGAAGGGCAAACTCACTCCGCGAAACCAAAAGCCGCTCTCGGAAGAACGAACTCGAAGCCGCTGTTTATCGCGTAGCGTGAAAGAAGGTTAAATCGCTAGCCACCAGATGGCGGGGTCAAGCAGAGTAATTGCAAGTAGCTAGGCAGCGCTAGGTACCGCCCAATTCATGTTCTACAAAAAATTATTTGCTTCTCTTAGGCCACTACTCCGCTTGAGGACCCTCTACTATACACACATGACACCCATATATATTACAAGCATCAGGTGAACATACATTAGGCACATGCACTGCACACACAAATATTAATACAACGGAACACCTCACTAAAACGAACACTACACCGTGCTCTGCGTTTCCGTCTTTTATACTGGTCGTTTTGAACGTGCGGAACGTTTCGGTGACTCCCTAAGCATTAAAACATATTCCCAGCATGTTGATTTTTTCCCTGCAATGTCATACCTCTGAAAGTATTTTGAATGGCTCAGGGGTTGAATCTCTTATTAAAAAGTAAACGCTCAATCATGCCGTAATTATTTGAAAGCCAATAAATCAAGCCGCTCCAATGCGGTTCGAAGCCATGAGTTTGTTTCCCCACACGGCACGTCGTAGCCTGTATTTCTATTGTTTTTTTCTATTTGTGCTCTTCGCGCAAAGCTGCAATTGCCGTTTGAATTAATCTCTGTAGAGCGGATATTTAGTCAGCTGGAAGTGATGCTTCACGGACTGAGAAATTGCTTTTCGATCAACTTGAATGCAGTCAAAGCCGTGACTTGCGGCAGGTTTTAGGTGTACGGAACTACGCCGTGGCGAGCCCGAAAACTTCTAGCGCTCATCCCAGCGCGCCACGGAGGGCAGTTTCTCCAGCAACCGTAGTATAATTAAACAGCAAAATAAAGGGTAGCTTTTTTTTTCGATTTTACCTACTAATGTTTTTAATGCCGAAATTCCATACTGTAAATATACGTACTTTACGTCACGATTTCGTACTGTTCAGTCCTTGCCCCAGAGCGCAATCGCTGTCGGGGACGAGACCATTCCGACAGTCACATTGGCCACTGTACGATAGGAGCTTCTACTGTTCAGACCAGCGTTCCAACATGACTATCCGCACGTTGATCGATTGCACGTAATCCCTCAAGTGGTATTAAACTTTTTAATGTAAAGCGGAATGTCAACCTGCGACACCCCGCCCCCTCCGATCACAACCCGACCAGCAGCATCAATGCCCAACAGTTTACGATCTCATCTTCTTGTTACACCACTGATACGCGAACACATGGTCACATCGGCGATAATTCCAGTCTTCTGTTCACAACCCAACACTGTCATCACGATGTTGCAGCTATGTTGCTGACACGCACAGACACAAAACCACGTTGAACGCCGGTTGCACTCGGCATCGGAAAACAGAACCGAACTCAGGGGGGAAGGCACCCAGGCAGCCGGCAGCAAAACCTGCCTGTCTTGGACGCAGTTCCTGCGGTTTCCATAACGTCGAAAACGTCGACACAGTTCCGCCTGCTTTCGCTACTGTAGTCTGTAGTGCTGCAGCCTGCAGTGGCTGTAGTTCCGTGCCGCGCGAGTCACGCAATCCGGAGACGGCCATCCCCCAGTGTACGTGGCGCTGCTGGCACTGCTCCGGAACTTCGCTGTTTCTAGCGGCTTCGTTTGTTCGTTTGATAAAATTAGTGATAAAAATGTCAATGCAACCGAAATGTTCTGGACGGTTAAACTGGAAGACGGAATTACAGCCGGCCTTCGCTGCTGCTGAAGCTCAATCAACTCAACAGCTATTTATTAAACAACGTGCGCGACCTGCTCGAAAAACGAAACCGAAAGACAATGAATCGGGAGGGCGAAAGCTTTCTCCCGTCTTCCTGGAGAAGGAGAAAAACATTTCGTTCCTCCCCTTTTCTCGTGTCCGCTTGGGGGCGCGTCGGTAGAAGGGAGGAAGGCGCGCCGTTGCTACTTTTTTCCTCCATTTTTTCTTAGAGTGCACGCCCGCTGGAACGACGTGCCAGGTAACTGGGGTCTTTTGGATTGGGACAAATTTGCACCAACATATTGAGGATGAGTACTGTGAGCCGTAACATGTCTACTTGTATTTGCGACTCGTATCATTTTAACAACAAACCTGGAACAAAAAAAAAGCAGGCACCCAAGCCTTTTTCTTTTATTGCTCGGCAACATCTACACTATTGTACATATCTTCGAAGTTCCAAAATTGAAAATGCGAGCAGTGGGTCGCGACGTAGTACTGTAAATTGAAACCAAAACTGGTGGTTAATAGACCTGTTGCAAAGCGTACAGCGCTGCGACGGCAGAGAATTTTGGGAAGACTCGGTGCAGATCACGTGCCTTCTCGTTGCGCTTCCGCGACAGCGAGCGAGTTGCTGCAGCTGCCGCCAGCAGCAGTCGCAGACATCCGCCAAACCGTCGTTGGCGGCGTACCGCCTCTGTGGCAGTGTAAGCGCATCTCTACAGGTGAAGCTATTCACCTATTTAAATACTTTATTCATCGCAACTTACCATCACGTCTTGCAGTGTCACCGAATCCACTTATTTTGCACCGCAACCTAGGCACAGTTCGACTAGGCTTAACAAAGAGTTTGTGTAGCAATCGACGGAGCCGGTGCAAAGGAGAGGGATAAGAAAAGGGCAGCCTCACAAAAGATAGCCAATGAGATAACCTCTCGCATTTCTGTGCACCTGCTTGCGTATGCCACATGGTAGCAGGAGGAAGAACAATGGGAGGGGCGTACCTAGGACTCTCAATATTCGTCTCGTGGCACGCGCGGGCTTATGGGATTTTTGCAAAGGGTCTATTGGTATCGAGAAAACATTGCGGGGCACCTCTCCAAGCTGAGCGCTTCTAGTTCTGAATTTTTTTTATGGAGATATTTTTTCTGCCGAGCATTCATCAGTGATTGTAGGTCTCTTTTCCCAAAATTCCTTCATGGAAATCTAGTGCTTGCAACGCATTGCACTAATGCATTTTACAGCTGCTATATATTTCATGGAAAAGTATGAAAGGTGACAACCACAAAAGTCTCGTCCCATTCACGAAAAATATCTAGCACAACAACAATGAGCCACATCGTAACACTTGCACTGCTGTTACGGGCAACAAAAAACATGGAGGGACACAAATAAATCTCCTTGCATTCTGCTACTACAGCGCCTCCGCTGTTGTCAATGTTGACAATGCAAACACTGCTCATTTGAGGAGCAGCTTAAGCTGTTTAAAAATTAATTACTCATTCAGGGAAGTATAAAATATTAAGATTTTCTGCTAAAGATGTGTTTAAATCCAAAAGCCGATTTATTTGTTTTCCTGGAAATACAATCTGACCAGACAACCCATGTTGTAACATAATTTAAGGCAACAACCCAGGGACGGGGAAAAAAAACAACAGCACAACACACGAGTCTCAAACACAGCTGTGGGGGTTTGGAGACCCTATATACACACGAACCTTTGCGCAATAGATTTCAGCTGTGTTTGAGACTTGCGTGTTGAGCTGTCACTCTTTTCCCCAGTCTCGGGGTTTTCGCCTAAATTTTTGTTAGACTTTCACCAGCTTGTTTGTGCCCCAACTTTTTGTTCACTGCTGCAAGTTAGCGACAAGCTTGCGCATATTTGCTCTTAACAAAGTGTCTGCCATAACAACTGTCTGAGTGTACACATGTTGTGGTGTCCCCTTTGAGGAAGGTTTACATAGTGCAGTTACTCTTGTTTGTTTCTCAGAGAGGAATTTGATCGCATCAGCTGTCTGACATGGCAAGGTCTGTCGTTAACCAACTGAACAAAACATGCAATCGGGGCAAAAACGCATGTAGTCAAAGCACGACGTGAAGGTTGAAGCAGAGGGACACAAATTATATGATAATGCAACGGTAAACCATCCACAGTGCTGGAACTGGTGCAGAGCATAACCCATCGGACACGCTTTGTAGTTTGCCAACGCCTAGCTTTGAACATTTCTACGAAAGGCCCATGTGGCTGTTGGGCCTCTTCCCCTGTGTACTTGCTCTTCCCCTTGCACTCACAGTGCCAATGTGTTCTGCATGCCCAGATGCTCCTGAGCCGTCCGCCTCACCTCTCCAAGAGAGCAGCGTTGGAGCTGCGTATGCGACTCCGCCGGCAAGGGGCATTACCTGCCCCCGTGCTGAGCTGCCAAGCGGGGCATCCAGAAGAGCTGGAAACCGCATCGCAGCATTGGAGCGGATCCTGGCTCCCGAAAAGGATGCCCGTGTCGACATCCTAGAGAGGGAAGATCGGCGAAAGGAGGCGCAACATTTAATGGAGATGCGCATACTCCGAAACAAGCATTTTGAGCAGCGACGACGCGGACGGGCAGAGTTCCAGCTGCTCCAGCTGGAGAGAGAGATAAAGGTGGAGCAGCTGGCAGCCCTGCGCTGCAAGCAACAAGGGTGTGGGAATCATGATTAAATTTGGTTTCTTTCAGTTTAGTAGCATTCTGAGGATTTACTTATTTATTTTAATTATGTGCGCTACATTGTAGTGAAACGGTAGAACCAAATGTGTTTTGCATATTCGGAAGTTGAATGAAAGAGCACACTAGAATTCAAGGAAAGGGCAGGTCTTTCGTTAGCTCTGTGCTGGCCACAAGTCTTTCCCAGAATATGTTTAAGTGACCGAATACCCGGAATTTGATTTAAGAATCAATTTATTTGAGAGCTTACTACTGGATTCGTGTCCGAGTATTTGCACGAGTCAGTGATGGGTCAAGAACGGAGTACAAGCTGGAGAGGAGAAATAGGACGGAAGCTTTAAGTGGTGAGGAGGTTTCTCCTCTCCACCTCAAGCTTCTGTCTGCTTCCTCCTCTCCAGCTTGTACACTATTCTTGACCTGTCATTGACTATGAACATGTGCTTCTGCTTGAATATCTCTATTGGAAACACAGTGCGATGATCTTTGTGCGTTTCAGCGAGCCGTTGATTGTGTCGACAGGGTCTGGAGCAGTCATGGGCACGTTACCAGTAAAAAGTAACAGTGTTACAGTTACAGTTACCTATGGGGAATAAGTAACTCTGTTACAGTTACAGTTACCGGTTTCAAAAAGTAACGTGTTACAGTTACAGTTAATGCAAAAACAGTAACGTCGTTACTTTCTCGTTACAATACGAAAATTGGACACAAGGAATCCCAAACCAAAACAATAATATTTCAGTTGTTACACTATAGTGAAAAGAAAGGTAAACTGAGATATTAGAAAAATTTAATCCCGAAGGGGTGTTTCTTTTTTTTTTGCATCATTTGCCATTTTAGCATTTTGATGTGCATAATTTATTCGCAATAATTTTTATAACCTAGCATCAACCGTTTTTCAAAATGGTCATCAGCCAGCCTCAGTGAACGCTTTGGTTTATTTTTCCCTCCGAAACGAATGAGGAAAGAATAGAATATCCCTTATGGGATATACTCGGAAGGAGGACTAAACATAGCAGGTCAAACAGCTTCGAAAGAATAAAGGGGGAAAGGGGACAATTAACTTCTGGTACTTCACGAGTGTACGGCGACCACCCCGGCGTCTATGTCCGAAACGCCAACCGTAGAAGTCGTGTTCACTCGAGAGCCTCCGAAGAGAATGAATAAGTTAAACAAGCGCCGGCTTTCTGCACAATATGGGGACGGCTTCCTTGGAAACTAATAGGGAAGAGGAAACGGCGAACGGCAGGGTGTAGAAACGACAGCACGGACACAGCCCAGACGGAATACTCGGAGACATATCACACGACCACCGACACCCGCAGATGGTCCCCACGAAAGAAGAGTGAGCCAAAGTGGGTGAAACAGACATTGTTTGCCGCCCCTACCACCGCAGGCGCCGCTTCCTTTATCTCTCAGTTTCGTGCTGACTCGTCCTTCGTCCATTCTCGGTCGTGGGCTAAACCAGGCAATTTTTTGTTTGCTTAATGCGTGACCACGGTTCTCTTTATTATTTTTTTTTGTCATCGAGGAGCTTGGGGAAAATACTTTTAGATGGATATTTTTTCATGTCCGCGGCAGTGGGTTCTAATTTATATGGCAAAAAAAAAGTGAAAGCTGTTTACAAATCCCTGTAACGCCGAATTGGAGCGCAGCTCTTGAGGAGTCAAGGGTACTGAGGGGAGGGTAGACCCCTCCTCCTTCTCCTCCTCCTCCCCTCATTCTTTAATATGCTCCGGGGAGGGGGTACGTGACCTCGGGGGGGTGGGTGTCACGTGACTTCGGGGAGGGGGTCACGTGACCTCGGGAAGGCGTGACCTGGGGGTCACGTGACCTTGGGGGTCACGTGACCTTGGGGGTCACATGACCTGGAGGGGTCACGTGACCTCAGAGGGGTCACGTGACCTTGGGGAGGAGACCACGTGACCTCGGGGGTCACGTGACCTCAGAGGGGTCACGTGACCTCAGACGGGTCACGTGACCTCAGAGGGGTCACGTGACCTCAGAGGGGTCACGTGACTTGGGGGTCACGTGACCTTCAAAGGGTCACGTGACCTTGAGATGACCTTGGGAGGGGTCACGTGACCTTGGGGGTCACATGATCCCAAGATGACCCCACGTGACCCCCAAGGTCACGTGACCTTGGGGGTCACGTGACCTTGAGATGACCTTGGGAGGGGTCACGTGACCTTGGGATGACCTTGGTTACGCCGACGGCGACGCCGACGCCGCTCAAGCCGGGAACGGGCCCCTAAGAGCTGCGCTCTAAAAGTAACTGTAACGGCCTAAACAGTTACAGTTACCCAATAAAAAGTAACAGTGCTACAGTTACAAGTTACCAGTATTCAAGAGTAACGCGTTACGGACAAAAGTTACCGGAAAAAGTAACTAGTTACCGGCAACGCGTTACTAGTTACTAGTTACTGCCCAAGACTGGTCTGGAGGTGATGGCAGTACATGAGGACGCAGCCGCCTCCGGTGTCGGGGGACTGGTGGAGAGGGTAGAGCGGGTGGGCATGGCTCTTTTCGCAGCCGGGCCAGGTTGTGCAGTGCAGCACAGGCGGTGATGATGAGGGCTGACCGTTCCGCCTTGTACTGCAGCCGCATGTCCAGGCATGGGAAGCGTCGCTTGAACACTCCAAATGCTTGCTCGACCGAGTTCCTTGTTTTTAGGTGAGCTGCTTGGTACCTATATGGTGCAGCATTGGTAATGGAAGCAACGTTGCAAGATAAAGGTCTTCAGGTATAAAAATCGCCACTGCTGCAACCATCAGTATGGTTCAGTAACCTGTAGAGTATGGCCCATCCGTGCTAGCTGCATTTTCAGCATTTTCTATTGCTTGCCAGAGGCTACTGTTCTGCATACAGTGTGGCTTTGGCTGGTGTTTTCTACATTACCACCTTAATTCAAGTTCTTGGCCCTAATCCAATTCTAGTGACAAAGAGAAACAATTGACACTGACTAATTGTGAAGAACAACAAATGTTCTCGAGAAAAAAAAAAGAAAACTAAAATCTTGTATGCTACATACTTTTGAAAAAAATTTGTCCACAGGAAGTGAATAATGCCAGCTTATTTCGCCATACAAAGGCCCAAAGGTCATGAATCTAGCTGTGACAAAGATTTGCAGAACTAATAGTAACCAATAGGAACGCTGTGGCTACTGCATCACTTCTTGTTAGCTGTTCTGAATTTTATGCCATTACTTCTTCCAACAAACTAGTACATACCTGCCCTTTGGGCTGTTGGCTACACCTGGGCTGGTCAGGGGCGTCAGTAGAAATGACATGCAGGCATAGCCTGCATCTCCGAGCAGCAGGCCAGGGATGCGCTGATTCTCGTACAGGGCCCTTGCACGACTGTTGTCGAATATCCTGCTGTCATGCACAGAGCCTGGCCACCTAGCAACAAGGTAAAAAAACTGCAGCTGGGGTCCTGTGATGGCCTGTGGATAGGAGGAGCAGTACAGGGATGAGCAGGTTGCCATGATATGAACACAGAATTGCTCAAGCTGAAATTTCTACTATGATTAGTATATTTTTGACAAAGTGCATCTGCAAGCTTTGGAAATTAACTAGCATTTGAGTTCTCGCAGTTGTATGTGACGTAAGCTTCACAATGTGGTTTTAATTCCTAGGTTTTTCAGGCGGTATAACAGAACAGAATTTTAGCACGGGATAAAATCTCTCTAATATTTTCTTCGAAAAGTATAATTCAAGGGGAAAATACTATGAAGCATGAGCGTTTGCTATAAAATAACAAAAGCCATCTCGGCACCCAATCAAATGTATGTTTCAAAACACACAATACATAATTCTTGGTTTTGAACCAAGAATTATGTATTGCTGGCCCACCACCACTCTGCACTGTCGCAGAGTACAGATCTCTTCACAAGTTCTAGTGCATATCAGTCACAATATCGCCGAGCTTTCACGTGCGACGCCGCGTCTTGGCGTGCCGTTGTTTTAAACTTTTTCGCTGTCGTTAACAGCACAAACAGAAGTGAACTTACCTGCACGTTGAGGGAGAAGAACCCCTTCCTGTTCCTGAAGACTTCCCCATTGGGACCGCCGGGTCCCTTTATTTTGACGTGGGTGCAGTCGATGCACCCAGTCACACTGGGGAACTTCCCGATGTTGTAGAAATACCGCATGACCTCGTCGCAGTCGCCCTCCGGGAAATCCACGAGGCGGGGGAAGAGAGTCTCGGCGAGCACCCGGGAGACGCGCTCGATTACGCGGCACACCGTCGGCTGCGACACGTTTACGAGGTCGCCCGTGACTACTTGAAAAGTCCCGGCGCCATAAAATCTCAGCGCTACGAGGAGCTGGAGCATCGGGGACAGTGGCAGGCCGCGACTGCTCTCGTTTGCTTCCAGCGGCAGGCACTGCAGGAGGCTTACAACTGTCGATTTTGTAAAACGATAGCGCACCAGGAATTCCCAATCGTTGAAATGCTCCAGCGGATTGAGCCGGTCCCGGCAACGTCGTCTCGGCACATCGACGTCCTGGTCGGGGTCTCGTTCGTCGTGAAGAACTACGTCCGTTCTCAACACGAAGTCGACGAAGTCGGCGAACGATGCGTCGGCCGCCATGACACTGAACGCACTCGAGTGACTCGAGTGGCCGTTCAAGGTAGCTCCGGCGCAGACTCGAGATCTCGAGTAAATTTTGGAGTTTCGAGTGGAGATTTTGGAGTCGAGTGGAGTTTCGAGTGGAGATTTGTTTATGAATCGCAAAACCACCCTCAAGTCGAGTTTCGAGTCGAGTAGCGTTTAAGAATACGGCGGCCAATCTAATCGAAAGTTATCTATCAAACATGCCACTTTGTCACTTTAGATGGCATTATTTCAACAACTAAACCTATTACCATCGGTGTTCCGCAGGGCTCAATATTAGGTCCCTTTCTTTTTTTTATATATATTAATGACCTGGCAGCCTATTTACAATAAGATTGTGTTCTTTATGCCGACGATACAAATATTTTTATATTTAATGCAAGCGTGAGAAAACTATACATGGAAGCCAATAACACATTAGAAAAGCTAGCTAAATGGCTAACCCATAACAAATTAGTTCCCAATATAGCGAAAACAAACTACATAACTTTTGCCCCGAAAAACAAACTAATTTTAAACACACCTCAACTTTGGTTTGCAAGTATGAACCTAACTCGAGTGTAGCATACTAAATTTTTAGGACATACACTTGACCATCAGTTAACATGGCACCAACACGTAAAAGACACAACTAATAAGATATATCGAAATATACCAATTCTATATAAACTACGGCACATATTTTCCTTACGAACCCTCCAAATCATTCATACTCACATTTCGTACGGGTTATTCATTTATGGATTGACATATAAAACAACACTAAAACCCCTAGAAATCGCCCAGAACACGGCACTACGAGCAATGCTGTTTGTTAATAGGCGCGAAAGTGCTCAATTTGCGTACCGCTTCCTCAACATTTTAACAGTTAATCAATTCCTCGATTATCGTGTAGCATTATTAACATTTAAGTTCGTCACCAATCAGATAACATGCTCTTCAATTAGTTTTACACATCAAGATGTCATGTATCCTCTGCGTTCACATGCACAAGCGTCACTGTCTGTACCATACATACGAACTAATTATGGTGCGTTCACCTTCATTTACATTGCTACTAAAACGTGGAACTCTCTACCACCCTGCCTAACTGCCATCCATGTCATCGTTCTATATCCTCAAACAAGCCATACGTGCACACATATTATCTGCATGATTCATCAACAATTTCTATGCCCCCCCCCCTCCCCCCGATTCATTATTCTCTCCTAGGCACATCTTTCACACAGTCACACACACACACACACAAACGCACACTGATATTGTTTTTTTTCTCGACTTTCTAGCTTTTCTTTTCTCTCTTTTCACTTGGTTTAATATTTTGATTATCTACATACTACAATTGTGTTTCTTTTTTTTTATATATATAATGGTATATATTTTATTTATATATAACTTGATCGCTGACTAACCCTTTATTACCAAGGGATCATTTCAACAGTTTTCTTTTGAAAACTTTGGGACCCCCGTCCAAATAAGTGTAATTATCTAACATCTTGTGTACAAATAAAAAAATGAAAGCCGCTTACAACTCCCTGTAACGCCGAATTAGAGCGCAGCTCTTGAGGAGGAGGAGGGAAGGGCACTGGGGGGGTTAAACTAACCAGGGGGGGGGTCACGTTACCTTGGGGGTCACGTGACCCCCAATGCCGATGATGTCATCACTGACGTCACTGATGACGTCATCAGTGACGATGACGATGCGGGTACCGATGACGTCATTAGTGACGTCACTGATGACTTCACCAGTGATGATGACGATGACGATGCGAATGTCGGTGACGTCATCAGTGACGTCGCTGATGACGTCATCAGTGATGATGACGATGACGATGCGGATGCCGGTGACGACATCAGTGACGTCACTGATGACGTCATCAGTGATGATGACGATGACAATGCGGATGTCGGTGACGTCATCAGTGATGATGACGATGGCGATGTGGATGCCGGTGACGTCATCAGTGATGATGACGATGACGATGTGGATGCCGGTGACGTCATCAGTGATGATGACGATGACGATGTGGATGCCGGTGACGTCATCAGTGATGATGACGATGACGATGCCGGTGACGTCATCAGTGATGATGACGATGACGATGTGGATGCCGGTGACGTCATCAGTGATGATGACGATGACGATGTGGATGCCGGTGACGTCATCAGTGATGATGACGATGACGATGCGAATGCCGGTGACGTCATCAGTGATGACGATGACGATGTGGATGCCGGTGACGTCATCAGTGATGATGACGATGACGATGTGGATGCCGGTGACGTCATCAGTGATGATGACGATGACGATGTGGATGCCGGTGACGTCATCAGTGACGATGACGTCATCGGGGGGTCACGCGACATCGGCGGGGGTCACGTGACCTCGAGGAGGGGGCCACGTGACTTCGGGGGGTCATGTGACCCCCCACCAGGTCACGTGACCTTGGTGGGGGGCTCGCGCGGTGCATTATGGGACATTTCCCATGATGCACCGCGCGGTTACGCCGACGCCGACGGCGACGGCGACGGCGACGCCGACGGCGACGCCGCTCAAGCCGGAAACGGGCCCCTAAGAGCTGCGCTCTAAAACACAAATTGACTTGACTTGACTTGAATATAGTAATCATGTCGTATTACACCTGAGACTGCGGTGGAAGAAATCGGAAGAACTTCCAGTCGAAGGAACAGACACAGAGAACGTCTCAAACTCAGCTAACTGGTTTATTTCTCAAACAGCCTTTAAGTACCCACGGAACTTTTAGAGCGCAGCTCTTAGGGGCCCGTTTCCGGCTTGAGCGGCGTCGCCGTCGGCGTCGCCGTCGCCGTCGCCGTCGGCGTCGGCGTAACCGCGCGGTGCATCATGGGAAATGTCCCATAATGCACCGCGCGAGGCCCCCACCAAGGTCACGTGACCTCGTGGGGGGTCACGTGACCCCCCGAAGTCACGTGACTCCCCTGAGGTCACGTGGCCCCCTCCTCGAGGTCACGTGACCCCCGATGACGTCATCGTCACTGATGACGTCACCGGCATCCACATCGTCATCGTCATCATCACTGATGACGTCACCGGCATCCACATCGGCATCGTCATCATCACTGATGACGTCACCGGCATCCACATCGTCATCGTCATCACTGATGACGTCACCGGCATCCGCATCGTCATCGTCATCGTCACTGATGACGTCACCGGCATCCACATCGTCATCGTCATCATCACTGATGACGTCACCGGCATCCACATCGTCATCGTCATCATCACTGACGACGTCACCGACATCCGCATTGTCATCGTCATCATCACTGATGACGTCATCAGCGACGTCACTGATGACGTCACCGACATTCGCATCGTCATCGTCATCATCACTGGTGAAGTCATCAGTGACGTCACTAATGACGTCATCGGTACCCGCATCGTCATCGTCACTGATGACGTCATCAGTGACGTCAGTGATGACATCATCGGCATTGGGGGTCACGTGACCCCCCCCTGGTTAGTTTAACCCCCCCCCCAGTGCCCTTCCCTCCTCCTCCTCAAGAGCTGCGCTCTAATTCGGCGTTACAGGGAGTTGTAAGCGGCTTTCATTTTTTCCCAACCACACTCAACAGATAAACTCCTTTGTTGCAGACATTTCAAACCAAATAGTGTCGCGAAGTGTCGCTCGCGCGAGTATTTAGTCTGGCTTCACTTTATGTTTTTGCCTTCTCCGAGAGTTCTTTCCGTCTCCACGGTACGGCTGTTGGATTCCACCGGAGTCGGAGGGCCCCAAATGGGGGAGAACGTGAACGCTGTAACGCTACACATAGTTTACAGAACCCCGCGTTGGAAATGTTTTGTCTTGTGTATGTCTGCTTTGGGATCTCTACTTCGGAGGTGGTTTTGCGCGGTGTATGTGTAACTTCTCTGTCTACGTATACGTATGTGCTTTCTGTTGTTTATGGCTGCTCTTGTGAGCTTCGTTTGGAATGTGTTCTGTCTAGTATATACGCGTGTTTTTGGAATGTTCGTATTTGCCTTGGGCTCCGAGCCTTTTGATTGGTGCTCAGAAAACCACTCTTGATTGGTCCTTCCAAACCTCTCTGATTGGTGAACTGGAGGACCCCAGAATGCTGCTGAACTCAATATAAGCGGCCACCGAAGGGCCGTAAGGAACTTGGCTCCCGGATACCAAGTCTTGGACATCTCCCTGCCTCTGGAGGCCGACCTGTACGTCCGACCCCCTTCGGCTGTGGAGTCTTCCGCCCGCTAACTCGCAAACTTGGGACCCCTTACGGCTGTGGAGGAGGTCGGCTCGCCCGCCTTTGTGTGGATCCTTGTTTGTCGAGTTCGGCTGTGGTCGGGGCACCCGCTGAAAGTGCGGTCTAGGAGGACGGCAGGGGAAGCCGCCAGAGGTTAGGATTATTCCCCCCAGCATTTATTGACGAATTGGCCATATCTGTTGTAAAGATTTTATATCCTATCTCTTAAATAAACAGTTGTGTTTGTTAACATCAGTAATCGTTTCATCAACGAAGAAGAGAAGTCCTTAATTTCTTCGCGACAATAGTTTAGGAAAGACGTTTCACAATATATAGGATGACGACACCGCAACCACACATGTACAGAACGCGTTACAAGTAAAGTATTACTTGTAATCGATTACATTTTACTGTAATTTGGTAACCCTTCAATTACTTGCTGTACTGAGTAACGATCCTCGTAATTTATGTACTTTCTTGCCCTGTAATCGATTGCAAAATTACCTATTGCAATTTTTCCCCTTTTTTTTTTTGCGAGAGAGTTTAGAAGTGCTGGAGTCACTCAGTACTGGGCAAAAACTGGTCGACAGGTTAAGAAATATCTGCCAGCTGGAGAGGAGGAAGCAGACGAAAACTCGGGAGATGGAGCAGATGGAGTCGCCGACGCTCGCGAGCTCCAAAGTCCCTGAGAGCGAACGAGAACACCCGTTCACGCGGAGCCGTTCCCCGCTTCGCGCGTAATCTGAGCGCCTCGTCAGCCCAGGCGTCTTTTTTTTTATTTGGTTTTATCTTTAATAACCGCGAGCACAGTCTTCAGCCTGAGTCCGGCACGCCCGGCACGAAAGGTTGTTTGTGTGTTCTGTTCGCCAAAATTACCTAAAACGACACAGAGATGAGATACCTCTTCTTCAGTCCAATCTTGCGTTTACTTTCTCCTCTCTTCCTCGTAAGCTGTCATTAAATTTTTAATTTTTTTTTTATAGAAGATTAGCCACCTAGAAGATTTCTATACTCCCCTTCACCTTACCTCCGGACGCGGCGGACGCCTTCAAGGTATCCTAGCCAATCCCGCTCTGTGGAGGTAGTTTGTGATACGCTTTCTGCGCGTCACTGCGCCCCCTACCCAAGGTCACGTGACACCCACACGGCCTTGGATTGGCTCTGAGTGCTCATAGCAACCGCTGTTTGCCCGCTGTCTTCTTTTTTGTTGTCTCTTTTTGTTTCTTTTTCTCTCTGGTATTTTGTTGGTTTCAACTTCTCTTCGGAGGAAATTGGTGTATCCAATTAACAGTACATTTTTTTTTTGCACACGGCGGAAATGACGTGCTTTTCTCGTTGTTATAAGAATCAAAGATAAAATCAAGGTGTCGTTCGAGTGTTTGTTTGCCTTGTCGGCCACTACTCAAGATTCTTTCATGTTCAAGGGCGACCAACTCCAACTTGCGTACGTACGTAAAGGTAACGTGCTTTTCTTGTTATGTTCATCATTTTGCTGCGCAATTTTAAGATATTTAATTATAACACCGTTAAGTTCTGGGATACTTAGCAAGTTTCGCTCGGCAGCTTTAGGTGACAAGCTCTAGTTTTCTACTGGACACTCTATTTTCCAGGCATACTTCCGGCAGCGCTGTTGTTCGTCTACCTACTCGTTCTTGTCCGTGTCTTTGGACTGTTTTTGGCTTTTAACCAGGAAACAGTTCGTCTTCAAATTCATGAGCATGCTCCTACGAGTTTTTGACTGGTTTAGGGAGTATCACTTTTGAACATTTATGTTCTTAATTTTTGTTTAGTAGATTTCATTGGGTTTGTCAAAATTATTTCTTCGTCCCTAATATTAGTTCCCGAATAATATCCCGCCCTCAACTGTGTCAATTGAAACTAGGCGCTCTGTTCATGACACCATGATTCGTTGGCGGACGACCGACGCGAACTTCGAGATAAAACTGCGGCTGAAACTGAACAAGGTGTAAAGGACAAAAAAAAAAAAAAAGAAGAAATGTATAAATGCGGAACACCTATCTAAGTGTGTATATGTGCTACCGTAATAAAAAAAAAAAGTTGTATGAAAAGTAACGTGTGAAGTAATCGATCACTTTAGAGTGATTTTTCGATTACGTTTTTGAGCCTGTAATTGTAATTGTAATCGGTTACATTTTTCAGTAACGTGTACAAGTCTGACCGCAACTGAGCTAAAAACAATAATATGATGAAAATGTCACGAAGGTTTTAGGACAAGCCTTTCAGCCTACCTTTTATACTTTTTTATTCTTGAGGGACTCCTTCCTCCGTCTGGAGGTGTTAATTCGACAATTATATTCGTGCAGCTTTTTAGAAGTGATCCTTCATTTCTTTTATTTTGCACCGAAAAACGGCGAAGATAAACAAAAGGGAGAGGTGTTCGAAGCTTTGGGAATAACTTGAGAACGATTCTCCTGTGAGATTTAGAGCGGCTGCCAACATTTGACTACCCCCTTTTTAGAGCGCAGCTCTTAGGGGCCCGTTCCCGGCTTGAGCGGCGTCGCCGTCGGCGTCGGCGTCGCCGTCGCCGTCGCCGTCGCCGTCGGCGTAACCAAGGTCATCCCAAGGTCACGTGACCCCCAAGGTCACGTGACCCCTCCCAAGGTCATCTCAAGGTCACGTGACCCCACGTGACCCCCTGAAGGTCACGTGACCCCTCGAGGTCACGTGACCTCTTCCAAGGTCATCTCAAGGTCACGTGACCCCAAGATGTCCCCACGTGACCCTTTGAAGGTCACGTGACCCCCAAGTCACGTGACCCCTGAGGTCACGTGACCCCCGAGGTCACGTGGTCGCCTCCCCAAGGTCACGTGACCCCCGAGGTCACGTGACCCCCAAGGTCACGTGACCCCTTCCAAGGTCATCTCAAGGTCACGTGACCCCACGTGACCCCCAGGTCACGTGACCCCTCTGAGGTCACGTGACCCCTCTGAGGTCACGTGACCCCTCCAGGTCACGTGACCCCAAGGTCACGTGGGGGTCACCTTTGGGGTCACGTGGCCTTGAGGTCACCCCCAGGTCACGCCTCCCCGAGGTCACGTGACCCCCTCCCCGAAGTCACGTGACACCCCCCCCCCCCGGAGCATATTAAAGAATGAGGGGAGGAGGAGGAGAAGGGGGAGGGGTCTACCCTCCCCTCAGTACCCTTCACTCCTCCTCCTCAAGAGCTGCGCTCCAATTCGGCGTTACAGGGATTTGTAAACGGCTTTCACTTTTTTTTTCATTCTGTTCAGGTAACCCTGCCGTGCACACTTTTAGTTATGTGACGTCGGAATAATAGGTCAAGTTATTTCTTTCGATGCTTCTATTCTCGGGGACAAGTTTCTGAGTCAGTTAAGCAACAACGAAGATATGTTTCGGTGCCTCAACGTAAAATGGGTCGTGCAACAATTTTGATACTTTCAGCAAATATCGCTGAGAACTAAACTCTGACGTTGCTAACTTGCTAAAAATATCTATTAGTAAATACCTAGTAAAAACGAGTAGCTGTAAGAAAAAAACTTAGTAACTGCTGCACTAACTAATATTTTTCTCACTATCGCGCGTTTCGAGTTAGTAGATAGTTAGTAAAAAGTAGTAACGGTTAAAAAACGATAGTAACTGCTACAGTTATTAGCTTTTTACTAACATTCCTCTAAAGGCCGGTTCTCACATGCAGCGAAGCGCTGATGTAGCGCTCCTCACGTGTCGTCAGCTAATTATCGTCTGCCATGAGCAACAGTTTTGACGGTGCGATACAAAGCTGGTGAACGCTGCCGTCGACACGCGCTTAGCTCGAGGGTAGCGCTACGCTTGTAGCTCTCCGCTACATGTGTGAACAGGCCTCAAGAGTGAAAGCGTAGAGGGTATGTTGTACCACTGTGCAGAGCGGTTCATACTGAGAGAGTTTGGGCAGTGGTTGGAGCTTGTGACCTTTAGCAGGTCCGGATTAAGATACGGGCTCAGGGAGCTGCAACACCGTGCTCGCCCCTGGGAATGAAAAAAAAAAAAGAAAGAAAGACATATTAATAGGTTTCCGTATAAAAGAGCTCAGAACAAGGGGATGTAGACAAACATTCAGAGTAGCCTCTGGCTTCCTGGCGTCGTTCCCTTTATTAAATTTAATTAACTGTTGGGCTAGTTAGGTAAACATCTCAAGGCCCGTTCACACAGTTGTGTTCGGAGCGACCACTATGCATACGCACGGATGCAAGCGGTCGGAACAACAAGTTACCATACAGTCTAAAAAGCCTGTGTATCCGCTTTCCCGCACAACACACGGAGAGCCAATCACGGCAATTGACGAAGGCAGCTCGGCGAATGACGATGGCAAAACATATCTTTAGGCCAAAAAACGCAGTCTGAGTTGTGACATTAAGCAATGCAAGCGTGACGTTTTGCATTGCTTAATGTCACAACTCAGATTGCGTTTTTTGGTCTAAAAATACATTTCGGCATCGTCATTCGCCGAGCTGCCATCGTAAGTTGCCGTGATTGGCTCTCCAAGTGTTGTGCGGGAAAGCGGACGCACGGGCATTTTTTAGAGTGAGAAGCGAAGCGTCAAATGGTCGTTTCGTTCGTGTTCGTTCGCAACGCAATGAGTTGAGCCGGGCTGAACTTTTTTGTTACCCTAGGGAACGACGGGAGCGACAGACCAATCACAGGTCGAGGAGAGCTCGGTCCCGCGCGTTGCATGCCGGTCGTGCTGGGCTCCTTCTATCTGGTAACATGGCGTCGGTGGTGATTGTTGTGTTGGGTGTTTAGGGATACGGCGAGCGACGAGGAAACAGGACCAGCCAGGTTGAGGACAAGAGCCAGTCTCCTCCTTTATTCCTCGTCTTCTACTTCTATAGCTGCAGCCCGTGCGTCTCTCTAAGAGCTACTAGAACATCTTCCCCTTTTAATATCTAGGAACCTAGCCGGTCGACAGGTTTCACATTACGCCCACTCCGCGTGGTTGGAAGGCCTGTAGATGTTGTAGGCAAGGAAGCCATGTTATTGGTAGCGAGGGATGATCCTTCACGTGCGGATTGTGCATGTGTCGTGGGAATGGGAATTGGAATCAAGTGTCCTCGATTTCTCCTCACAACTCCCCGGTCAGTCTCAGCCATGTATGAACGGGGCGCTTCCGAAGGCGACGTGACGTGACCAGTTTGTCTTTGGTCTGAGACCCACACGCGTTGTCCAATATGCAGTGGCTTAAGTGGGTGTACTCCATGCCTTCTGTCGAAGTTCATTTTTTCTTTGTCCCTGCTTTGTTGCTCCCAATTCTTGAGGAGATCGGGATCCGGAGTCTTTGGATTTAGGCGAGATCCGACTGTAGGGATTGAGGTCCTTATGCGCCTTCCCATCAGGAGCTCTGCGGGGCTGTAGCCGTTTTCGAGAGGTGTGGCTCGGTACGACTGAAGTGCGCGATAGGCGTCATCGGTCTTCTTCATACTGCGCTTGATTATTTTGACAGCAGACTCTACAAAGCCGTTACTTTTGCGGAAACTTCGGGCTGGAAGTTTTATGGTGGAAGCCCCAGTCTTATGAAAACTGAAAAAATTCTGACGAGTCGATCTTTTGAAACTGTGGGCCATTGTCACTGAACACAGTTTCTGGTGTGCCATGCCTGGCGAAGATAGATTTGAGGTGGTCGACTACGGATGTTGTTGACAGACTCGTGAGCGGCGCAACTTCTGGGAATCTAGAATAATAATCGGTGACAAGCAAATACCATTTTCCTGCGAGGTAAAACCGGTCCATGCCTACTTGTTGCCACGGTCTTTCAGGGAAAGGCGTTGGCATCAACGGCTCTCGTCTGTTGCCCGTTTCTTGGATGCACTGGTGACACCCTCGGACAAAGTTTTCTATTTGAGTCGATATGCCAGGCCACCAGACAGACTCGCCTGCGCGTGCCCGGCATTTAGTGATGCCTTGATGTCCTTGGTGTATTTTACTCAAGATGTCTGCTCTCATGGATTGGGGCACAAGAATCCTTGAGCCTTTCATTAGAAGCCCCTCATTCATAGAAATATCGCGGTTTCGGTATTGCCAAAAGTCCTTACACGTCTGATCTGCATTGTTCTTGGTAGGCCACCCCTCAGCACAGTATCTGGTCAAGAGCTGACAGGTGACATCTTTTTCTTGTTCCTCCTGGATTTGCTGAAGTCGTTTATCAGTAGCGGGGAGACTGGATTTGATGCCGTGAACGTAAGCGTCGATCTGTTCTTCCAATTCACGGCTTGGGACTTCAGCCAGAGGATGTCTGGACAAGACGTCAGCGGCGATGAGGTCTTTACCTGGAACATGTCTGCTGTCATATGAGTACCTCATCATGCGTAGCTTCATGCGTTGTAGTCTCAGCGGGATGTCGTCTAAACGTTTTGTGGAAAAAATTGGGACCAGAGGCTTGTGGTCAGTTTCGATGATGACTTCCAATCCTGTGATGAGATCACGAAACTTTTCACAGCTCCAGACCACGGCCAACCCTTCCTTTTCAATTTGAGCATAGCGCCTCTCTGTGTCGCTGAGTGTTCTTGACGCATGCGCGACTGGACGATACCTGTCGTCACTATGTTTTTGTCGCAGAACTGCGCCAATGCCATATGATGAGGCGTCTGCCGAGATCACTGTTATTTTCTTGGGATCAAACAAAGCGAGTATTGGGGTTAAAGTGAGTGTTACTTTCAAGGCGTCAAAAGCCATCTGTTGCTCACAATCCTAGACCCAAGCGTTCTTCGAACTCAAAAGCGCCGTCAGAGGATGTGCTTTTTGGGCTAAATGCGGAATGAATTTTCCGAGATAGTTTATCATTCCTAGAAAACTCTTCAGCTCACTTACATTGGCTGGTGTTTTCATTGCCCTGATTGCCGCGAGCTTGTCGTCATCAGGGTGGACCCCAGTTTGGTCTATGATGTGGCCTAGGAACTTTACTCGGGTTGCCCCAAAAACGCACTTAGAGTCGTTCAGCTTGATTCCTGCTTGTTGCAGCCTTGCAAGGACTTCTCTCAGTCTTTTGTTGTGTTCTTGTTTAGAAGAGCCGTAGACGAGGATGTCGTCCATGTTGCATACGTGGCCCTCAATGTCGCTCAATAGCTGACTCATCTTCTTATGATAAAACTCTGGTGCGGACGTGCTACCAAATGGAAGCCTTTTGAACTTGTACCTCCCGAAAGGAGTGATGAAAGTTGTCAGAATCTGCGGCTCTGGTGCTAGTTGAAACTGCCAGAAGCCGGAATTGGCGTCGAGCTTGGAGAAGAATCTTGCAATCCCCAGCTGTGCGAGAACGTGATCCGTGGTAGGGAGAGGATGAAGTTCTCTCTCAACGTACTAGTTCAATGATGTGAAATCCACGCACATTCGATAGCTTCCATTTAGTTTCGGCACCACCACCATAGCAGAACACCAGTCGGTACGTTCGTCCACCGGTTCTATAACGTCAAGCAGAACCATGTTTCCTAGCTCTCTCTTTACCTCTTGCATGAGAGGTACTGGGATCCTCCTCGGGGAGGCTAAAGAAGAGGGGACAGCCTCTTGGTTCAATCTTATGGTGTATGGCATGTTCACGTAACCAAGACCTGTAAAGAGCGAAGGGAACTCAGCTTTAGCGTTCACTCTATCAGAGTTTGAAGTAGACACTTCATTAAGTCTCTTGACGACACCTAACTTCTCGCTGTCTCGTCTTGACAGGAGCGGAGATTCAAGGTTCTTCAGCACATAGACATCTGTCACAACTTTGTTGGTCTTGTGCGTAATATCGCCGCGTAGAACTCCGACGACGCGTAATCTGTCTTGACCAGGTCCCCTTAGAGGTTTTGACGGTTCTGTCAAAGACACTTGTTCAAAGTGTTGTAGGTACACGGTTTCAGGGATCACCGTGACGTCGGCTCCTGTGTCGACCTTAAAGGACAAAGGGACTCGTTTGAGCTCCATGGTAACAGTCCAGGGGTCAGTGTCTTTGGCATCTACAGTGCCTAAAAAAGAGTTGTGTTCCTCTTCGGCGATTAGCTCTTGGACAGCTTTAGCGCCCAAACACACTTTGGCGAAGTGTCCTCTTTTTCCACATCTGTGGCATATCGCAGCCTTGGCAGGACATTCACTGCGCGCGTGTCGATTATACCCCCATCCAAGGCAGTGGAGCCTGTCGTCGACACTTTTGGTGGTCTGAGTAGGTAGCCTCCTTTGCGAAGGACGGGCTTCTGATGAATACGATGCCTTGACTCGACTAACACTGTCGGATTCCGGTTGAAGGTCAGTTTGTTGTCTTTTGACAGTTTCTGACTGGCGAGCCATAGTGGTCACTGTTTCCAGGGTTAAGTTAGCGTCTAACTGCATTTTTTCAGACAGTTTGCGGTCTCTGACACCCACAACAATTCGGTCTCTGATCATCTCGTCGTGGAGAGTCCCAAACTTGCAGTACTGAGCCAAAGCATGAAGGTCGGTCACGAAGTGTTCAACGGGCTCCCCGTCTTCCTGAATCCTTGTGTGAAATTTTGATCTGACATAGATCAAGTTTCTTCGACCAATGAAGTGATCGTCGAACGCCTTGTGTACTACTTCGTAGTGAGTCATTTGGTCGGCGGTTAAGCTGAACGAAAGCAGGGTATCTTCAGCTTTGTCTCCCATACAACAAATGAGAGCGTTCACCTGTTCGACGCTGGTTTTTCTTTCGAGTCCGCTAACCATCAGAAATCTCTCGAACCACCGGATCCACCGGGGCCAGTCTTCTGACTTTGAGAAGTCAAATTCTTCCGGTGGCTGGCAAGTGAGCAATGGGGTCGCCATCTTGTTTCGAATAAGCGGGATGTTCCGATGGCTCAGCGTGTAGAAATCGTCGGTGGTCCCTGGCTCTACTGCTTCGTCAACTTTTAGGAAGCTTGAAAGACTTGTGGTGGGGTGGGAAAGATCCAGTTAGGCTGCCACCATGTTGTGTTGGGTGTTTAGGGATACGGCGAGCGACGAGGAAACAGGACCAGCCAGGTTGAGGACACGAGCCAGTCTCCTCCTTTATTCCTCGTCTTCTACTTCTATAGTTGCAGCCCGTGCGTCTCTCTAAGAGCTACTAGAACAGTGATCGTCGGCGTGGACGGCGTGGTAGAAGCTCATTGTTCCCGTAAAAGCGCTATCTTTGACTGTGAATTTTCATCGTGTGTCGTTGTGATAACCCAGCACGTACGAGACGGGAAGATCCACCTACTCGTGCGGCCATCTCGTGGCGGCGCTCTCAAGACAGCAAAAACGCCCGTGCCGTATAATGTTTGTTTACATCGACTACAGTGGTGCTTTCTTAGCATTTGTGCCCTCGAACATCGCACGGATTTCTTTTTTGGCGCATTCCATTTGTGTGCTCAAGTTTAATGTATTACTGGTGCGTACCGTATAAAGGATGCGAATTTTCACGCTTTTTCATCCCCGAGAAAAGTTATTAGTGTTAGCAATCCCGAGCAGTCGCAACGTCTATCTGGTCACAAAATTATATTTCTACGTTGCTATATCGCTGCTAAGATTACATCGTCGTTTATAATCGTAGAAAATGCGTGTCGCGAGATTTGTACTGTTGGCAAAGTCGTGTATTAAAGTCGTGATCATGGAAGACGGCGTACTGCATCTTTTTCTTTTTTTTAATGCACTACCCGGCAAGCGTATCCTGAAAAGAATAAATAAAGCTTGAGGTCATAGAAGACGGTCTGTCTATTTTCTGTTACGCAATTGAGTGGCAGCGCGTCACCTTCTTTTTGGAGGCACCGCTGAAACAGCTGACGGCGGCAGAGAGGCGGTCGCCGTGCTGCCGACCCACTGCGCTTGTTGCAGTGTTTGCAGGAGTGTACGCGCGGCGCAGAGCGGTCGTTCCGGTCGCTCCGGTCACAACGGACGCAGTCGTGGATAACGGGTTCGTTTCAGATGTCTGAACCAGCCTTTACATAGCTATTATAGGCGCACAGCAGATCTTCATGACTATACGCCGTAGCCAAAACCTTCCGCTGCTCCGGTGAGGTCCTCGCCATAACCTCGCGTCGGGCACGAAATTGTTCGCCATGTTTGTAAGTGTAGCTAGGTTGCTTACTATTGGCTAAGAGCAAGAGCTGAAGCTCCTTTCTCATTGGTTGTTGATTCGTGTGGTTGCATGCGGTTACAGGTTTGTGTACAAGTCGCGCATATGTTGTCGTTGAAGTCGCAGCGGTCGCATTCGTTCGTAAGCATAGTGGTCGCTCCGAACGCCGGTGTGTGAACGGGCCTTCAATTTCAAAAGCGCAAAGGACAAGGACAGAACAAATATATGAACAGGACAAGCGTTTACTCTCAACTGATTGTTTATTGCATGATAAAAGAAAGACGGAAATGAGATGACATATTTATGTGCGTGCTGGACTGAACATTTTGTTTGTCGTTCGTTCTGGGAGTTGATTTTCGGAGACAGTTTTTTGTAAGTTTATCAGGAGGTGACATTACATTCTGCATGTCATACTTGGACGCTATTCGTTTCAAATTGTGTGAGACTTTGTGTTGGTATTCTATCACTGCCGGCCGGTCGGCCGTGTCTTATCTCTTCTTCTTCTTTCATTATGAGTGGTCAGGCTCTCATCGAACATTAAGGAAGTGGTATATCCAGATTCATGTCGTTTGTGATAGTGTGCTCCAAAACTCTGCTTGGCTGTGTGCTCGCATGATATTTGCAAGGCTGCTATGAAGCAGCTTGTTGCAATTCCTCTCTTGATTATTTTAGAATGCGCCGAATCAAATGGAAGAAGTGGTTTATTGGACCGGGATTGGTCGGTCCAACATGTATGGTTGTCTTCAAAGGACAGCTGAAGATTTAGGCATTGAAGCTTGATGTCATTTGGTAGCTCGTGGGTAAACTTTACTCTCTGAGATTGAGTTAGGAACGTGGTGCAAATTTTTGTTAATGGTTGAGTCGTTTTGTTCAGGTCGCTCATGCAGCAGGACAAAATGGTCATCAACATATCTGAACACACGTGATACCAGGTTTGCTGGAAGCTTCTGAGCTATGCTTTGGTCATATTGGGCTAAGAATATGTTACACAGACCTGGTGCTACGGATGAGCCTATATGCATATTCCTTTCTTCTGGGTAAATGCGTTGTTTTTGAACGTTACTACAGTGGAGGTAATGTAGAACTTCAAAAGCTCCAAAAATGACTCCACGGAAATACCACACTGGTTTTGAAAGGACACAGTTCCATGATTTTTGAAGCATGCCCTGGCGGCCGCAAACATTTCTTTGTGTGGGACTGAATAAAACAAGTCTTCCACGTCAAGCGAAAACCCAAACACTGTCGTGCCATTTTGCTTAAGGTGATCTATCAATGTCTGTGAGTTTGAAATAAAAAAAGGACTGTTCAATTCGAGGGTTTTGAGGTGGAGTAGAAGGAATATAGCTTCCTGCAAAGGTCCTTTTTCTGTTACAATACTCGAAATGAGGCAACTTTCCTTATAAGTTTTCGTCGTAAAAGCACAATTCAAATCGGACACCTTTTGCTGCAGTAATCTGTTTTGTGAGTTGAGTCAAGTCCAATCTATTGCAAAGTTGGAGAGCCTTTGCTGCTATCACTTTGGGTTTAAACCCATCCAAGCAGTTAAAATTCTCGTCAATGACCAACCAAGCTATCTTAAGATAGACTTTTCTAGATGCCTCGACAAAACCTCCTTCCTTGTCTGAGATCAGCAGGTTTAAATTGTTTTCTCGGAAATGATCAACAATACGAGATATGTTCAATTTCCTTTCGCATGGAGGGCCTGCTCTCAACAATACGTCCACGCAGTCTGCTACGCAACTCCATCTATCATTTTCTTAGGATTTTAAAGCGATGTTGTGGATGTTAGACAACATAAAAAGTTAAAAACTCCTTGCTGTTTTGGTTCTGAGCAAAATTCTGGGCATTTTCATGCACCTTGCGTATATCTTCTGGGAGAAGTTCTCCACCCACCAGTGTGACAGACTCACCCTTCCGCTGTGTCTTAGGTGAGCGTACGCTTTTCAGATGAGGGACGTAAGATCCTCACAGGAATTCAGTGATCTGTCCGGTCGTATTCAAGAAGGTCCGGTATCTGGATCCGACATCTTTGTCGTTAGAGTTTCCACACCCGGCAAAAACGCTGCAAAAACGCTGCAAAAACCGCACTTGTCGTCACATTTCAGATCTTATAGGATCTTGCATATCCTCTTGTTATGTTGCACTGATGGTCTTGCATATCCGAAAAGGGCATTTATTTGTTGTGGCGACACATTATGTCTGATCGCGAAACAATAGAACCCTCTTTGCATGTAGAGATGGTGATGAAATTTACATAAAAAGAAACAGTCTACTGATGAAACATACGGAAAAACGGCCCATTGTAGCAGAAAGATACTGACTTAAATTTATTGTTGGGCAAGTTGGGTAAACATCTTAATTACAAAAGCGCAAACGACGTGGACAGCACAAAGATGTGAACAGGACAAGCGGCTACTATCAACTGATTGTTTGATGTATGATAAGAGACACACGAAAATGAGAAGATAAATACTGAATTAAAATTTTTATTGCATTCGCACGAAAAAATGTCTAAAATTATTTCATAAAAAATTAACAAAATTTAATTGAAAAATGAGACCCAAAGAAAAATAAAAGCCGCCAGATTGAGAAAAAAACAAAAAAAAAAAAAAAAAAAAAAACGATGAGGTGCTCTATCTCTTTCCCGGACAGTGAAATTGATGGAGTGCTAATGCACGTGCCTCCTTTTTCTATTCTAGTTTTTGCATCAAAAATTTCTCTGGCTCCCTTGCTCCAACAGCGATTGAGGAATTTTTCTTTGATTACATAGAGGAGTGCATTTACTGTCTCTGACATGTATGGCCAGGTGTCCTGAAGGTGACGAATGTAGGAAAAGATCATGCTGTCGTAGTCGTACCTTTACGCAGCGCCCAGAATGACCGATGTACACTCTCCCACATGTGCACGGAATTTCGCATACGATGCTGACGTTGCAGTTGACTTATCTATGTGCGTGCTGGACTGAGCATTTTTCTTGGCGTTCGTTCTGGGAGTTGATTTTCGGACGCAGTTCTTTTTTTACTTAATCAGGAGCTGATGCTACAACCTGTATGTGATATTTAGACGCTATTTGTTTCAAGTTGTGTGAGACTTTATGTTGGTAACGTATCACTGGCGGTCGGCGTGTCTTATCTCTTCTTCTTTCCTTATGAGTGGTCAGACTGTCTGCTACGTCGAAACTGATAATTGGACACCCATAAAACTTTAAAAAGAAAAATTAATTTGTCGACTGAGTGGGGACGTTTATCCATATCAAAGAACTGTTAGGTCGATCTATTTTTGTCCTAAAACCTTGCATTTATCATGCCACTTCAGCACACTCACTCGACATTTTGCAAGCGCACACACAACACGAACAAAGGGGAAAGTCACACTCTTAACTTCTTGACAATCCACGGTCCACCACTCGTCAAACGCTGGTAACAGCGACCTCTGAGAGATGGCAGCACGTTCCCCTGCGTCCTTCGGAATCCTTTTGATATTTGTTGTAGCAGGTTTCTCTCGTTCTCTCTTGTGGCCCCTGCGCAAATTGCGGTTGAAACAGGGCGTCCCTATTACGGTAGCTGCTCTGTATATTTTTGCTTTTAGCCCTCATTTTCTTTTCTCTTTTTGTGTGCGGCAATTGCATTTCCTCCTTTCCCACCGGCGGCGGTTCTGTATATCTCCGGTTTCTACGTGACCTGAACAAATATAGATCGACGCACAGAGCTCAGTACAGTGGCGGCACCCTGCGGCGGGTGTTGAAACAACTTTCAGGAGGACGGAGTAGCCGACAAGGAAGTGCTGTTCTGTTTGTAGCTAATGGATACAAATATCGTTTTTCGTTTCCGGCGATTTCGTTCCCAGCCGCACACATACGCCGGGCGCTGAATTGCGTATAAAGGTTTTTTTAATCGCGTTATCCCGCGTAGGTCCTGCTCCCCGAAAGCGGGCACCCGAGTCATCGGTTGCTGCTTCACTACTCTTTTCGCTCGGAAGACGTGATTCAGGCATTGCGGAAATCGGCTTGCTGCCTACAGGACAGACTTGTGAAGTAAACCGTTACAAGTGACAGATTACTTACAATCCGCTATTTCTCCAAGTGGTTCTTTCATTGAGACATTACTGTTTTGCGGCAGTAATCTGTAATGTAATTTTATTACAAACACTGGTAATGGGTTACTTTAATCACTCGTTACTTTTTAAAAAAAATGTAATCACAATAGAGAGACTGGAGCGATACGGGCAGGCACTCCTGGAGCGCAAGGATAGCACGTCCAACAAGATAGAAAAGCGTTGTGAAGAGGAGAATACCGGGAAAGGGAAACATAATTTTTGGTTTGACTAGTTACTAGAACCATTGGAAAAAAACGTGCAAGGCATGAACAAATATGCGAGAGAAAAAAATATCAAGAATACTACGCCGAATAGGCGTTGTCCTCTTGATCTCCTATCGGAGCTAGACGCTGCTTCTGAGCATGGGCACCGCTAGCTTTGTCTGCACAATTCCAGGGATCTTTTCTGGCCGCCGAAAGCTAGCAGGATGGCGGATGTGGTTGCGGCAAGGTGAACGGCGAGCACCTGCATTATTTCTCTTAAATGGCTGGGCGTCGGTGAAAAGTTTTAACCCAATTAATCGCCATCATTTAATCGATAAATTCATCAATTGGTTTCTTTCCTTCCCATCAAAACAGTTTAAAAAATCGAAATTACAATACTTTTTTTTTGTGCTGAATTTGTGATAAACGGCGCCATTTATGTACAATTTAGGATTTGAAATCAACCTTGAAGTGTGGTTAAGAACAGTCGAACAACACCCACATTCGTAAAATTTTTCCTTCAGCCACAGAAGCAAATGGCTCGATAATATCCGGCAATAGCGAATTCCCTTAAAATACCGGAGCGGCCAGGTAAGGTCTTTTTCTTTTTTTGTCTTATATATGTTCTCGGGTGTCGGTGAGAACTTGTAGCACCAAGCATGGCCGGATTAAGGAATTTGGGGGCCCTGGGCTAAGGCTGTTCATAAGGCCCTTAATGATGTTGATAATACTGATTATGATGACGATGGTGGTGGGGGTAAAGACAATGACCGCGCTTTATGAAATACAAATATCGTTCCTTTTGGGAGTTTTCTGTTTCGGCAGATTCGATGACTAGGAAATTAAGGTTTCACTGAGTGGAAAAGAAGCAAATGCGATTCTAGATTAGACACTGTTTCGTAAATAGCAAATCGCTCACCAAAAGGTGCGAAACGCAAAGAAATGAACGATTAGAGAAGACGTTAAGAAGTGTCGCTCACATTGAGCAGCTCCATAGGGCCTCGCAAGCTTCCATTGAAAAGTTGAAAATGATGACTCCGCGTTCCTATGAGCTTGTTTGACCAATGTATATATATATATATATATATATATATATATATATATATATATATATATATATTGGTATACCCCATATATATATATATATATATATATTGGTATACCCAATATATATATATATATATTTATATATATATATTGCTTATTGTGGATTTGCCGCCTTTTTGGAAGAAACTTTCATATGGAAGCGGTGCTAAAAATGTAAAAAAAAAGAACAAAAATAGTGTGCAGCATGTATGGTGCTCGTGTAGCCTTCGGCAACTATTGCTCAACTTCCAACCCACCATTCTCCGTAAAACGCGTCGATGGGGCCCCAGTACTATAGAGAACTCCAAGGCCGTCCTTGCGTCCGATTTCAGTTAGAAGAGACTTCAACGGGACAAGAAAGCTGGGATGCAACACTTACATTTTGTTGCTCTAGCACTGCCTTTTGCAACGAGCTCACAAGCAACTGCTCGTCTCAAGAAGGGAACTTCATGGCATCCCTGCTTCCCTGTTAAAAAAAAAAAAAAAGAAAAAAAGGCGGGGGGCACAACGCCAGAAAGCCAGGGCCCTGAGGTTCCTCTGACTAATGCTCAACCTTTAGGTCTGAGCCGTTTTAAACTAAATTTGCCTAGCATTTCTTTTTTCTTCAAATTTTCTGACGCCAGAACGGCGCCCCGTGGCAGCCTGGGGCCCTGAACTGCAGACCCCTTACACTCTAAAAAAAGCCCGTGGGTTCACTTTCCCGCAAAACACTCCGAGAGCCAATCACCGCAACTTACGGAGGCAGCTCAGAGAATGACGATGCTGAAACATATGTTTAGACCAAAAAACGCAGTCTGAGTTGTGACATTAAGCAATGCAAAACGTCACGCTTGCAATGCTTAATGTCACAACTCAGACTGTGTTTTTTGGTCTAAACATATGTTTCAGCATCGTCATTCGCTGAGCTGCCTCCGTAAGTTGCGGTGATTGGATCTCCGAGTGTTGTGCGGGAAAGTAGTCTCACGGACTTTTTTTTAGAGTTTACCCCGTATATTAAAGGGGCCCTCCGGAGCGTTCTGCGATGGTCTATTTATGGCGGTAACTCAGTCTACAGGCCCTAAGGATCCTAAAAATCATAAAATTACCGTCATGCGCGGCGGATTTCCCAATCAAAATTGCTATCAAAGTTCCCGGCACGCCCCCCTTTCTGAGATGACCCCGGAAAACGGGAGGGGCATCTCTTTACGCGTCAGCCAATAGCAAGCGAAGGATTCCGGCGTCACTGTGCGTCACCAACGCGGCCGATTGCCGACGCGCGAGGGAATCTCTCAAACACGCGCGGACCGTCGTCAAGGGGCCCGGACTTCGTGCTCGGCAGTCGTCGTTCATCGCACCGCACCGTCGCGCTGCTACTGCAATACGCATTCGCATTCCACAGATGACGAAAAAAAGTTTGACTCGTTGACGTGGAAGGATCGCAAAGCTGGCTTCGGAGTCGGGATCCACGGGAAGAAGGAACACGTGTCCCGCAAACGCACACCTGCAGACGCCCCGGGAAGCAGACGAGCCGACGCGCCGACGCGTCACCCCCTAGCAACAAGCTTGCGGGGAGAAAACATAGTTCGCTGGTTTTGGAGCGATAATTGCGGACTATGTTTCCCGCACCACACTCCCAGTTCACGTTTTTCTTAAACTCTAATTTACAGCAAGCTTAAAAAGTGTTGGAATAATAACGTTCGCATTCACCGCGAGATGCAGCAATTCCATTGGTCAAGTTTTAGCGATGGGCAGGGAATGGGGGATTGTCTTCCAAGAGAAAATAGTCCCGATATATTTCTACTGGCATCTGCTTAATAAACGGTTTTGTAATCTAAAACTTCGTATACATATTAACATGCATCTACAACGCAAGATAACAACATAAACAGACGATCGCAGAAAGCTCCGGAGGGCCCCTTTAATCCGTCCCTGGCACCAAGTGTGGTCACGAGCCGCAGCGGTCAACCAGCCGCGGCGGCTTGTCACCGCACCGTGACGCGCATAGAAGGTGGGTTAGGAAATGTCTTAAAGCTTACCGGGAGCGTATAGGAAAGGAAAAAGGTTGAGGACGATGAATACTGACTAGTGACAAGATCAAGTGGACGACAAAGAGCAGTAACAGAACAGCACCATGTGGACGGACGCAGAACGCCTCGTGTGTTTACGTTTTATTAGGGAGTTTTCGTTAACCATTTCCCCGCCTCCGCATGCTCTCCGGAACGGAGACATTGGGGAATTGTAGTAGACCGTTTCCGCAGTCCGCTAAGCACCCGGATAGCGCTCCGTAATCCGCCACAAGATCTTGAACTACGTAGACAGGGCTGGCGGCGCGCATGCGTAGCTGCGGCGTTTTTTTTGGGGATACCGTAGACGAGGAAAAAACGGTCTAATACAATCCCCTACTATTAGGGAGTTATAAGGGAATTGTAGTAGACCGTTTTTCTCCTCCGCTACGGTATCCCTGAAGAAAACGACGCAGCTGCGCAGGCGCGCCGCCAGCCTTCTCTGCATAGTTCAAGGTCTTGTGGCGGATTACGGAGCACTATCCGGGTGCTTAGCGGGCTGCGGAAACGGTCTACTACAATTCCCCATAATAGACCGTGTTTCTCCCTCCGCTATGCCCTCTGCAACGAAGAAACCGCCACTGCGCCTGCGTGCCGGTGGCGTTGGCTGTAGAGTTCCGGGTAGCTGAGGGGCTTAGCAGTGGGGGACACACGCTCTACTAAAACTTCCTAGTATGCATGCGCGGCACTAGCGTTGCCTGCAGAGTCCTGGATCTCGTAGCGAGTAGCAGAGGACGTTGCGGGACAGCGGAAACAACCCACAAAAACTCCCAATTCCTTAACAGATTACCCAAAACCTTAACGGGCAACACAGACGCAACAGATCCAGACGTATCGAAGCAGGTTGACACAAACACACGACGCATATTGTGCCTCAGTCGGCTTTATGAAAATTATCGAGGCAAGTTACACTTTTGCTTGTTTTTTTTTTTTATTTTCGTACGAGCGGCTGATTTTACCTTTAATAAATATGAATGTAGATTTTTTTCCTTTTATCAGTGGGACTTGTCGGCTCCGCCTATTTATGCACCTGGCCGGACCCTATTGCCGGACCACAATACAGTGCTGGTTTTTTCTTATCTTTTTATTTCCCCTTTGTTTTATCACAGTACTCTGATATATTTCTTTTATTTTGCCTAATTGCGGCCGACCTGGAAGGCCTAATGTTCTATAGAAAACACAATCGTTAAAAACAGGAGACAACTTGATCGGTAACATTTTCCCCGTGAAACTTGTCATATGTTGTTTAAAGCATACCAAGCTTTATTGTTGCGTCATATGGCTCCGCATGAAGGTCACTGTGTGTCAACTAAACGCGAGCGAAGTTCATCCATTTAGATCTAGAAATGTTCTACAAACGTTTTAAACAGAGGGCAAAGAACACTATGAATTAACGTTACTCACTTTTCTTGAACAAGTTGGCTCAACCGTGAATAAGGACATCTGCAGTTTCTTTTTACGAACCGTGAAGGGAAATGAGTGGACAAGGTCACCGCTGCTGCAGTGGTGTCCTTGTCTACTGCTTTACTTTTTTGTACTTGAAATTCAGGTGTCCACATTCACTATAAATTAACCCTGTAAACGTTTGAGTATAAGAGTTCTTCAGTTCTTATAAGTGTGTATCACTGTGAAATTCGAAGCAACTAAACTAACGCGAAAGTAACGTCCTTTAGTTTCAGAAAGTAAGAGTAACGGTATTTCGTGACATTTGGAGGACGGTCAGTAATATTTAGTAACGCATTTGTAGCTCTTGCCGATCTAACGAATAACGCTATTTTGTTACTTACTTTAGGTGTCTCATACAACAATGGATGGAACCGAGCAACCAGGTTCGGCTAGACCGAAATGGAGTCTTATTTGGGAGGTTACTGAAAACGCCGACATTGATACTTTTTTGTTATTCTCCCGAACAGCTTAGCATTTGCACCGCAAAAAAAAAAAAAAAAATTGAAGGGCGCGATTACATCCGCAGGTCTTCTTCCCCCCAGCTGGGTTCATTCTCGCTTTGTTTTTTGCGATGTCGTCGATTGCGAAAATATGTTTTAGGAAGTTTTAGGTTTCGCAAGTTTCTTGTTTTTAAGTGGAATTAGTGGCATTCATTAAACATATTTTTGCGACAATTTCAGAGGGACTACGCCGGTGACTTGGAAATAAAAGGAAAATCAGAGCCCGGAAGGGGTAGAGCGAGCCAGGGATGGGCAAAATGCGAAAATCTCTTAAAATATAATTCAAAAATAATTCTTCAAAATGGATTGAAATGATTATTCAATTACACTTTTGAGAATGGTGTTTAAATACTCGATACAAATAAAACAAAGGGTATTTGATCATCTTCCTATAAATTTTACACATACTTTTTATTCCCATAGTTAGATATCTTAGACGTATTTAACTTTTAAGCAAAAATGTTCAAAAAGCCGGGACTCCTAATGATAAAGCAAACTACATCGACTTGACAAAAAAGTACTAAGATTTAATGGGACGTTTCCTCTCTCAGCAGGGGACATCACCATTGAGTGTTCAGGGACACGCACTGATGATGTCTCCCGCATGATAGACGAAACGTCCGACTAAACGGATAATATTTGCATGTCAAGTCGATGTAGTTTGCTTTATCATAAAACTTTTAATTCCGGGTAAGAAAAACCCGGCCTATCAAGCTCCTAAAAAAGAAAAAGGTTTCAGCTTTAGTATTAAAAGTTTTTTGGAGAACGGTACAACACCAGGAAGAGCAATCTGCTCTGTGCGAGTTTAATTTCCCTGGATTAATTGAAGCAACAATCAAAAAGTCCATATTTCTATCCACCCTTGTTCTTCTCTTCCTTATTTTTTCGGTATTTATTGGCACAACAAAGAGAGCCAGAACCGTATTTGATTGCGAAGAAGAGTGGTCAGAATTCTATTTGGGCAATATTTTAAATACTATTTTTTATATTTAAATAAAATCGAGAAATGTATTTTCTAACGTGTAATTAAATATGAAATACAAATAGGTCAAAGTAGTTTAAATACGTATTTGAAGTACTTGTATTTGAAATACTGCCCATCCCTGGGGACGATCAAACATAAAAGTAACGCGTTACAAGTAATGAAATTACTCTTAATCCGTAACTTTTTTATGATTTTGGAAGTAATACACAAGTTCAAAATAGAATTGTGGCGTAATTTTATTTCTTTTAGTTACTATTAAGCTCCAGGTTATTCATTATTTGTACCACCTCAGGAAGGGAAAAGATAGAGTGGGAGACGATGCAACCCGTGCTTCTATAGCGGAGTGATGCAAGACGCGGGTCCGCTATGGTGTTTGAAATCCGTCTCCGACTGGTGTGTTCACCGCGTCCGAAAATGTGGTCCTTCAATTACATCTGTTACAAAAGTACCACCGCAAGCATCAGAAATATATTTTGAGAGATAGAAAAAAAAATTGAAATACAAACAGAGGAATAGATTTTACCAGTGCAGAAATACTTTTTAAAGCCATATTAGATGTCAACTCTCGTATTGTCACTAGGAAGGTACAAATTACAAAACAGAGATAAAGTGTTATTCCGCTACATATTTTTCCTTTTTTACGGGCGCGATAAAAATAAATAAGTAAACATACGACTGTATTGTTACGATCAAATATATTTGAGGAGTGGTAGCTTTCAAACAGACATGTACAAACTACTCAAAAAAGGTAGTTAAGTTAAGTTACTGAGTATCGACGCCAAAAGTAATTGGAGTAGAGTAGAAATTACGCATTTGTAATAGTAATTGAGTAAACTACTAACTACTCTAAAAAGTAGCGAGTTACTTTGAAGTTACTTTCGAAGTTACTTTTTTATATTTTTGTGGTAGCAAAATGAACAGCAGTTTTGATCAATGAAAAACCCTGCGAGCCTAAAATAAATACAGTCTATTTTTAGCTTGCGTTTTCGCCAAAATAGTTTATTCGCTCCCAGAAGCAATTGACTTTCAAAGTTCTTGATAGGAGAGTTTTCCCCTTTTCCTTTTAAAGACGTCCCCAGCCGAGGTAAAAAGACGTTCCACCGTGGCACTGAATAGAACGGCAGCGTTGTATTCGAGAAACAGGCTGTGCAGGGTCGGGTAAGCGAGTGTCGGAATCTTAGGTGTCCATGACGAAATATGTGAGGTTTGAGTCGGGTAGAGGGTCTTTTATAACAAACTTTCCTCCTTTTTCCTTTTTTCTTCGTCAAGTTAAGATTGTTGTGACTGGCCCCTCTTTATTCCGACGTCGTTCTGAGAGTACGCTGAGCGAGTGCACCAGACCGTCAAGGGTTCAAGTCTCGAGCCACGATGATGAGATCATCCGGACGACTGCGCGTCCAGTTGTAGTGCTAGTGCTACGCTACTGAAAAAAGAAATGTTTTGGTTTAACAGAAGATGAACCGAAGTATACTTCGCCGCTGACGCCGAGTCCAACAAAAGGATCTCCCAAGGGTAACTCGCAACCCTCGCCGGCGACTACAATATTCTGACGCTCCTGACACGCCTGAGAAGTAAATCGTTTTTAAGAAAGAGGAGGTCTCCCAGGCATGGATGGTCGGAAGGACACGAAGGATTACGTGAACAAGCATCGTCGCTCGTATACAGTTACAGCTGGAAGCGGGAACGTGCTCCCATGAACGGATTATCCGTGCCAGGGTTTGTGAGTCCGGCTTTGCAAAGGCGTATGCGCTGACGACAAGGCGACCATGGGAACACGCGCCCAGCTGCGAGGTCATTCCAGTGGCGCCTCCCGTGGAACCTACCGCTTGAGTCAGAACTCTCTAAAGACAGACTACAACTTTCGGAGTGTCCCCGTCTTTCACGGTTGCAGCTGGAAACGCGGTGCCTGCGATCATTACCGGATTAGGTCAATACCCGACCAAGGCTTGTTAAGCATCTCTTCCTGCGTTCTTGCGTGCCGGTGTTATGTTTTGGCTGCTCGTCGCCACCTTGACCCAAGGACGCCTTCCCGAACAAGGGGGCCCCTTGTTAGGGAATGCCACTTCATCTGCCGGCGTCTTATTCATGTCTGCGCTCAAACTTTCGTGATGGGCAAAATTAGCACTATATAATTTCGAAAGTAGTTAGTAATTTGAGTAGAAGTTACCTGAAAAAAGTAGTTAAATTAAACTACTAATTACCCAAATCAAGTTGTAATTGAAAGTTACCAAGTTACTCGAAAAACTAGTTAAACTACAGTAGTTTGAGTAGAGTAGTTGAACTACGTCCAAGTCTGCTTTCAAATAGCTTGTCGGCCAACAGTTGCCCATTTGGGCAAAGCTTCATATCAGCGAAAGACAGTATGCTTCAACGTGTGCCAACGAGCCCAGGTTCGTACTAAAATAAACGTAGGCCTCCTTCGCGCTGGGAAAGTTTTATTGGAGCGTGGAAATATAATTTCTTTAGTCTTCTAGGTAGATTAACGCCTCGACTTGGAGGTGGTGATTGGTAGGCGTCGTTCACGGGGTTGGCACTTCTAATGAAAAAAAACAAGTCCACAAGTGCATAATGATTAGACAAACAAATTCACTAATAACGACGTGAAGCTTGCAATAAAAAATGGGCTCTCTCGAAGCCGAAATATTTCTGGGTTACGATTGGATTTTTTTCTTGTAACATCGAGCTGCGGGAAGAAAGCGGGCCTTCACTAGGTTGGAATTATCGTTCAGAATGTAGCGCAGTTCATTTTTAGACATCTTGCACACATTTGAAGAAAAGTCACATAAGCCTCTAATACATTTTATGATCATCCAAATCACTTCAACAGGTCAGCATCTTCCAGCCGAATCCCGGCGCCTTTTCAGTAGTCATTTCAAGACATCGCCTTGGAATGAACTAGTGTTAATTTATTTGCTAATATTAGGGTATAATTTTCATCCTCATCCAGTAATTGGAACACGGAATGCAACGTAGTCTTGCGAAGCTCGTGCCCAACAATGACTTTAACGTTTTTTTTTTTAGTCTACGGAGACTTGCCAACCAACTGATACATACTGAAATACATATCTGCTATCTTTGCAAAATAGGGAGGGGGGTCACCAATCTCAGGGACATGATGATCGAAACAAATCATGGTCAATACTGCAGATTGGGCGAGTTGGTAAGGCATAATTACGAACCAGCGCACAGGTAGACAGTTACTCAAAATCCAAACACACACCAAAAATACAACAAAGCATCAAGATCAAGTTCACCATACCCTACACCTCCCTAAAGCACAAAAGAAAAAAACAAAAAGAAGAAAACAATCGCTTGAGCCTTTGCTTGATGTTATATTTATTCCCAGAAATTTGGAACGAGAATATTAGATTGTGGATTGTATCGCGCCATACCAGTAACACACAAAAGATATTTATTCCGATGCTGAAATACAGAGACTCATTAAAAATTGTATCGCGACACGATTATGTAAATGGAAAAGAGTATTTGTAGAATACTATCGCGATGCAATTGTATCACGATACTGTTCAAGCCCGCCTCGCGACCACCTTTGATGCATGGGCGGGATAGGACGCTAAACAGGCTAGTCGGGGACGGGTTCCAGGCAGCATAGATCCTCTAGCGAACTGAGTGCTCGAAAAGCAAAGGAATACGCGGGAAACACTGAGGAATCCACGCCTCACGGGCTTCTTGAACGATCACTGAGAGTGGGAGGATTCGACTTTGTGTGCACCCATGAATTTTTTTAGACAGGATTCTTATGCTCTCTGTATGATGACCATTTTGCTCTTTTTAGCTTTCCTTTCCATATGCGACTACTTTGGACTCACGCCTGATGTTATATAAAAAATGTAAAACACCACCATACCACAGTACTGGCATTTTTCGAAAAAACGAGAGCAAGCGCATCATTCTTACCTTGTCGCACAATTCATTAGGCTAAACAGGCATAAACAATGTCGTATTTTCGCCCACAATGTGCGAAGAAACGAAAGCTATAGGTGTGGCACGGTCGCGCAATGCGGGTGGAATTGTGCCGTCACGTACCTGAGAACGGAGGTGCGACGAGGGTAATTCTCAAAACTGTCACTGCTGCGTTGTGGGTGCCACTGACGACCGTCACCAGTGCTCCGTGAAGCAAGTGGGTAAGAGCGGTGGACGTTTCGAAAACCATCCAGCACTACGCTTGATACTGCCAAAGTGGGATTTCGCATAACGCGAGTAATGTTGGAAAACAAGTATTTCAAGCAGACACCACGATGAATCTCCCTTCATTGCGCAATTCTTGACGGGACGCTAGGGCTGCCCTTGTCGCTCTCCGCGCGCTGCACGACGTACGGGAAGTCGTGACTTTTCTCGCGGCAAGAGAGGAGAACATTTTTTTTTCTTTTTTCATTTTTTACGCGCACGCCGCGACGACAAGGGACGAGGATCAAATCTCTACGAAGTGTCGTCCACAAAACTATCACTTTAAAAAATATCTCTTCATGAGGCAGTTCTGGCTTTTCTGACAATTTTTATAGCAGCATTATACGAATACTTTCGTTTTAAAGGTATTGTCCGACAGGTAGAAGGTATTGTCCGACAGCTTCATCTTCAGCCGTTGCTCCTGCTGTGTAAGAGTTCACGCACCCGAGATGCCTTTTTGATTAAAGATCTCGCACTTGTATACCCAGTAGTGGTATTTGCATTCGCGAAGAGAGGCGAAAAGCGAATTTTAGAAGAAAGAAATATGCTAGGTAATAAGAAAGAAAAAAGAAAGAATAGTACAAAATGCATGAATAGAGCAGAGCTCTTTTTCGAACGGAAATGACTCGGATATACAACTGTTATTTATGGCGCATGCGGCGCTCGAGGTCAAACTTTCTGTATTATGTTCCTATTTTTAAAAAGTAAGGTGTAATTAAAGTAATCCGTCACCATATTTTGCAATGAAATTACATTACAAACTACTGTCGCAAAAAAAAAAAAAAGAAACGTGGCAATTGCAAAATTACTTGAAAAAGTAACGAATTAACGGATTACTTGTAATACGTTACTTTTTCAAGTAATTTTGAAATTACCACGTTACTGTTTTGCGGCAGTAATTTGTAATGTAATTTTGTTACAAAATATGGCAACGGATTACTTCAAATACTTGTTTTTTTTTTTAATATGAACATAATACAGAAACTGGAGCAATATGAGCACACAATTCAGCAGCACAAAGATAGTAAATTTAACAAAATAACAAACATCGTAAACTGGAAAATAACCGAAAAATAAAACACGATTTTCTGTATGACAGGTCACGAACCGCTAGAAAGATGCACAAGGTATGTACAAATATGCGAAAACGACGATCAAGAAGACAACGCTGAGCAAACTCTGTCTCTTTCCATCGCCTCCCTGGTGCTTTCTTCTTCTGGGCAGGAGAAAGCTATTCGTGTTTATTTGACTTTTAGCTTTTACACCGTTTCGCCCTTTCCAACTTCCTCAACGTCTCCCGCCACCTGTACAGATATCAAACGCGGGTCCGTTCATGCATAACTGACAGCGCGTCAAAGCTACAGGCCCGAGACAGCAGCTTTGAGACGTTGCGTTCACGCTAGAAAGGCCATTTTTAAAAGGGAGCTTTCGTAGATCAGTTCCTTACCTCCGAATCTCCTAGTGAAGATAGGCGCTGCTACTGAGCCAGATGCCTTAGAGCACGCGGGGGATACGATGGGGTTTGTTTCTTGACTGCAACAATAAAGATTTTGTGTTGATTTCTAAAGTGATCGAAGTCAGGACTTATTTTCACTCTCAGAAGCACAGGATCATTGAGCATGCACTTTTCACATTGGGCCTATTTCTCAGGTTTTCAAGAACGTACTAGATGAATGGTTTTGATTTCGTAGAGCTGCTTTCTTATCATTTTGAATTTGGGTTGTTTTGTTATTTTATTATCTGTAACAATATGCGACCAGCGCTTAGTCGTACATTCAGAAACGGAGTTTCTAAATCTGCTAGAACGCCGTAAGCACATGAAAAGAAGATATCGCTTTCCAAATCGTCTGCTTCCCACAACAAAGTACCCCCAAAAAATCGCCAGGGGACCCCAACAAATTTTTCGAAGGCACTCCCCCCAGCTTGCTCCTCACCTTTCCTCCTCTCTCTCTAATCCTCCTCCCCTTCCTTCTGTCCTCTCCAATCCTGCTCTCCCTCTTTCTTTCCTCCTCATCCTCGAGCGTAGTGCGCCGCCAGTTGAATCTGTACCACCATAAAAGAATAATTTATATGTACTCGGTGCCGTTTTTTTAAAAATAAGAATTAATATGAATCGAACGTGAAACAACCCCGGCCATAACCGACTTTCAGTTTATGTTCTTCCCTTCGCTTCACTTCATCATTGCTGCAGCAGGAAAGGTTATTGCCATTTTGGGTGCTACTATGTCCTTGTTTCCAGCATAAGTCTGTGGAGGCTCTTCAACGCCCGCTCCAGTGGCTTGACATCTCGGTAAGATAGGAGAAGGTCGGCAATGTCGGCTCTAATCTGGCGCGTGTTTAAACCGCCTGTAGGATTTTTTTTGTGTGTGTTTTTTCGTCATCGCTGTGTAACAGCCAAGGGACTGAGGACGTCGAGGTTTTCGGGCAGCTCTTCTTTTTTAGCTTCCACCATACTTGGCTGGAAGATAAATCTACTATTTTTACACCAAGAACGTTGCACTTGAGACTGAACTGATTGGTAGATAACGTAGATGTTGTGAGGGACCGTGCGACGTCCCTTTTTACGGCATTCGCAAAAATAATTTTCAAGCGTCGTTATCAGGAAGGCCGTATTTCGTTGAGCAGTCAGTCTGCTTGGACGCTGTCGTAATTAGCTAATTACCTACCTTGAATTTGTCAGAACCCATTGTCGAGTAATCATCGTGCTCGGCAGTAATTACGAAGACAATACGAAGGCAGTAATTACGAAGAAAAAAAGCTAGTCAATCTTTTAACTCCAGGTGTCTTCTGAATCTTTATCACCACTGTCTCCTGTAACCAAGAAAGGTCTTACTCTTTAAGTAGAGTATTTATCCACTGTTTTATTTATTCATTTTCGCTCCCCAATTCCGTCGCAGCCCATGTCGCCACTCGGCATGCCCAGCGCGAGAAAGGCAGAACGTTAAAACATGAGGACGACAGCGGACATCCCTTTTCGTGTTTTGCTTTCCTCCCACGGGAAGACCGTCGGCTTCACCAGAACTTTCAAAAGGTCCATCTGTCCTTTCGGAATATAGTCTCGCAGTAGGAGACGCCATAACCGCTGGACCGGGACTGCCGGGGTCTTTAACGTGCATCCCTAAGTAGCGATGACGCAACAGCTCGTCACCCTGCGGGATATCAGACTAGTGAGGCGTAATATCTATGGGATCCACGCTGCGGTTCATACACTGAAGAAGACGACTATTTTATCGTGTATAAAACTATCAATGTCGACAAAGAGACCCCGGGTGACGCACAGAAGCTTTCCTTCCGTTAGAGTGATTCATTATATTGTTTTGTTTTTTCCGACCACGAAAAGATGCCTTTTTTTTTTGCTTCGTTACCTTAGACACTTGTCTTTCAATGTCTCGTTTATTGCGTTGAATGCGAACATAATAGCTTTCATGAATTTCTGGGTAATAATAGCGTCAAATCAGTTAATTGTGCTGCAGCACTTAACAAAGACTTTAGGCCAGTTCAGTCACTTGCGTTTGAGTGCGTTTGACTGCGTTGCGTCGCGAACCGAAGGCGAGTCACCGGCGTTCCTGTGCTTCGTATGAAGCGTGGAGTACAATTCAAGGAATCATCTTGGCACGCGATATGCGCAGCAGGAATGACCTGGTTTTTCCCAACCGCAACGCAATCAAACGCAGACAAACGCAACTGCCCGAACCAGATAAGGCATGCAGTTTCGAACATACTCAACAATGAGGGCATTCGTTTGTCGTCTTTCTTTATCTTTCTCTCTGGGCTCCACATACGAAGTACAGCAAAGGACATTACACCATTGCACAGAGAAAGGTTCATATTCCAGCGCGTCTTCGCTCGTTCCGGAAGAACTTCGGGAGAGAATCGACAAGAACGCGCGAGCCACTACTTGAGCCAACACGATCCTCGTGTTGGAGGCCGGATCTGTACTGTTTACATTGTAGGTCAGTTTCAAAGCAAAAAGTGACGCAATTCTGCATATTGGCATGCACATCGATGCCAACATCGTTAATGCAAAAGTTTTGGAGAAACGCGCAAGTTCCCAATACTTTCGTTTTCTAGCTAATCTAATATTAATATTTTCAGAACGTCGGTTTCCGAATAATCGTCGGTGTTGCAACTGTCTCGTCAACGATATCACCCGCCGCGATCGGGGAGAGTTGTTTTTGACACCTGATGCGTGTCTCCACCCCTACAAAAGGCGCGTTCTTTGGTGCCAAATAGCTAGTAAAATTTACAACTTTATTTCAATGCTCACATGTGTTTCAGTTAAAGCATGAGGCACCAAATTACGCGTCAACACAGTAATTCCTCCTATTTCAATTAAAAAGTATTCATTCAAGAATCGGTCAACGCCGCTCACAAACCTCCAAATCACCCTCCGTTGAAACAGATCACCGTACCCGTCACGTCGTTTTCCTGTGACGGTGACGCGACGAGTGAGACAGCAAACGCAGCTTTCCCGGAACTCGGAAGTCAGCATAGAGCGTCGCAATGGCGCCCACAACGCCTGGCGCGGCTCCTCTGCGTCTACTGCGCCCGGAATCGATCGTCATCTCGGGTTCACCCGTGGTTCGCTGCGCTGCGACGCGAGACCCCAGCCGGTGGTCCTGCGGCTTTCTGGCGCCGGCCATCCTCGCGTGAATATCGTCGATTTCCGTGTTGCATTTTCTATCCTGGTTGGAAGTATCCCATTGCCTTTATATATATATATATATATTTAAAGCGCATGTTTTGTAACAAATGAGGAGTCGTGAAATAGCAAGCTCAAATCCGCGTGAGCGACCGCAAAAGACGCAAACTTTGCGTTCCGCTGCACCAGGAGGGATATATCTTTGGCAGGACTTTATTTCAAGGGCGCTACGCAGAATTCGATATTACGGTTGGTCCCTGAAATTAGGGCTAGGTAAATTGGACGTCTTTCTTTATATCCGGTACATTATTTGCTACCATTTTATTTTGTAATGCTCAGCGTCCGTGGTGCCAGTGTTTGCAACGCCACACTGTCATAGCCGCAGGTCCCAATATTTTTTTCGTAGTTACGTAATTGTATAACCGCAAAATAAACATCGCCAAGGAAAAGGATGGAGAAGAGAACGAAATACACACACGGACGGAGACCGCTCGTGTGCAGCGCTTCGTATGTGCACTTCGCCCTCTACTCCTTCGTTTTCTTCTTTTCTTTTTTTCTTTGGGCGCTGTATATTCTACCGTTAACATGTCCCACATACTCGCCCAACTTTCCGCCGTATTACGGAAACTTACTTAACCACCGCCCCCCTCCCCCCCCCCCCCCCCCCAACCCCTCCCTGACCCCACAAGCCACCCCCGTCGCCTCCTCATTTCACAAACACTTCCGATATCACTACTCGCACAGCCTACGGTGCCGCCCTGCAGGGTTCTTGACGCCAGCGGGAGACGGGGTCGGAAGCCACGTCGAGAAATGTATGCTTCGCCTTGGGTCGGAAGCGACTTTTTCGGACTCAAAATACGCCTCCCGCAAAGTTGTGAAAGGACCTTTTGTCGTGCCCGATAACTCCCACGAGTGACAGGTGCGGCGACGGGAAAGCCCGGAGCATTGACATCTCGCCTAGGGACAATCCAGACTGCATCGACGACAAAGAGGCGCAAGATGTAGGGACAAGCGGTCGCAGCAACGCCGACGCAGACGTTCGATCGGAGAGGCGCGCGGTGTTTGTTGTTTGCGCGTACTTCCATGAATATCGCTACGAATTCGCGTCGCAGAAATCTCATGAAATTCGGGTTTTGAAGGCTGGAACACGTATACGCGATAAAACAGGCAAAACTGACACGAAACTCGGAGCTTTAAAAAATGTTCCATATCATCTTCTAAAGACAATAACAATTAACGGGCGGGCTATAAATTTACAGCAAAATATATGCCTGTAACAAAACAGACAATAAGTTTTTTTTATATCTAAAAGTGTTTTATAGTTTTCTTCTTTTGAAACCAAAACGAGGACCAACTGCGAGCACATCTCGCATTTGTTATAGGCATTCCTTATTTCATTTCCCACAATCGCCCGCTGTACTTTTGTATTTTTTATTGCCTGTCCTTAAAGTCCCAAATACCTCTTTTATAAAGGGACCGACTTGACCCCATCATTCCAAGCGGCCGCTAAGCTGTAAAAAGCCAATTGCGTATTTGTTCGCAGTGGAAAAGAGACGTAAGCGACGAACAACTCACGCGTCCAGTTCCTTTCAGAGAAGAGCTCAGTCGTTGGATTGCATTGGATTCTTGTCTGCTTACCCTGGTCTCCTAAACCTTCAGGAATCGGACAGACTGAAGGGAGACATCCCATTTTATAATCGGTCGTCCCCCAATCCGAAAGGACCCCCCCCCCCCCCCCCCCCCCCAATCCCCGTCGCCAACGGAGAAAACACCCGTCCATCGTCTCCGGCGTCAGTCGCAAATTCCTCTTCATTGCGGAAAAGTCGGCCGGTCCGAGGGGGGGGGGGGGGGGGGGGGGGGCAGAGACGGTGTATGCTTTAAAGCATGCTTTTAAACGCGCACCCTGCGGTCATGCTATCATCCGAACGCACGCTTAAAAGCTCGCTTCAAAGGCTCCGGTAGTGCGATGCGCGGAAGTTCCTAATATTTATTACGTGGCTAAATATTCCGCGTCCGGCAAGGTTTAGCGTGCGACTGGGATCCGATTCGTTTGTTTGCAGAGCTTCGTGAAAATGCTGTACCGGTGGCGCTCTGACTTGTTCAAGTTCTATTTTGCGCCCGTTACGTGGCCTGCATCCGGTCGTTCTTTTCAGAGCGGTTTCTGCTTCCCAAGCAGGTGCCATGGACAATGTTGAATTCTCCGAATCGCGCTCGCGAATAGACACGTGTATTTTTAACACGCGAGGTCTCGTGTGACATGAGCGCCTTAGTAGGCCTACTTCATTATGCGATCACATTTTCTACATGATATTTTTTTCTTTTTTCGTTTTTGCGATGGTCTCATTAAATAAAATGGCGGCCGCTTGACGTGGGCCGAACGCCGCCTTCCAAGCTTCTCGAGCGAATCAGATATACGCAGTATTTTGCGGTCTAAAAACACAGCCGTGAATGTGGGTTAAAAAAAAAAAAACAAAAAAAACAAACACGCGATCTAAATAGCTAGTACTCAGTTAAGCACTAAGCTGACAGTGCAGTGGAAGCTATGTATTTGTTGGATCAGTCAAACGTCTCCTTTTCATCATGTGAACGTGCTCCCTGCGTGGATGTATGATCTTCGGAAGCGCGATTAAGTGGTGCAAGAGGGACGTACCACCGATCCAAGGAGTGTGTGGCCTCCACCAGAATGCCGGCTTAGAGATAAACAGAGTATATAGGCATGCTTTGGCAAGTCATAAAAGGTAATCCCACGTGACGAGGTGAGCTGGGACGCCTAGGAGATATGCGGATGTGACCCCGATGCCTCGTCTACGAGCAGCGGCCATACAGCAGTCACTCTAACAACAAAAACCCCTGGCCGAACATTAAAGCAAACGGCACCTAGCAGGGACCAACTCGAAAGTATCGGGCAAAGATCGGCACCTTGGCTGGACGTCTAATAAGGACCTTATGTTGCTCACGTTGCGATGAATCTGCTTCAGACTCGCTGTGTTTAAAAAATCTCGCCGCAGTTTTGAGCTTCCGGACCAGTGGAAGTTCAGCAGGACTACAGCCCATCACCTAATGTGACACTGTTTTGTATCACAGTAGCAGTCTGGCTATCCATGAATGAAAGTCACCCAATGCAGCCATCTTCAACTTTTGTTGTGTCATCTGTTCCGCATGTTCGGCTGCCCTATTGAAAGTTTGGTGGTATGGGAGGTATAAGGCGTCCGCTGGATGCATTTCTTCCGCAAGGATGTTTTGAATTCCTCACCCACAAGAGTTGGACCGTTCTGTCACAACAATGTCAACGGTAACGGACGCTGAAGGAGTGGTCACTGGAAATACCTCGGTCCTCTATGAGGCTGGGCACTTTATTGTTTGTCTTGTCTGTCGAAACACCGAAGCAGTAAGAAATTTAAGTCGTTTGGTCATGAGCTATTAGGAAAATTTAGAATATCTTAGGAATTCACGTACCCTGTGAAACCGTACATGGCGTTTAAGTTGCGTTGTGGAAGCGACCAAAGTTCCCACTGCTGTGCCATATGTTTTATTATTTTAAAGGGCAACTCCGGTCCATACTTTCGATTTTGGGATTATGGCTGTTTTTAGTGCAGGCAGCGCCCCTGAATTGCAAGGTGTATTTTTTCTCTCGTTATTGTTCGTAGTTTTAAAGATATCGACGTCTCAAAGTTTTGTTTGGGGCGCGGCCGACAAAACCAAAACTAGCCGCTTGAGGTTCCGGCAACACTGGAAGTCAGCCGCTATGTGGACGTGACGTCAAGATCGTTCTCGTTCACCTACCTCTGTTGCGCTAGCCGTCTAAAGATAGGAGGTAAGCTGATTTTGTTTTAATTCTGTATACGTGGTAGTGATCCAGCATATGTAGCAAGAGTTAGTGCGTATACCCAAAAGCTAGCGACTGGAAAACCCGTCAACTCGTTCCGTGCCGTACACGGCGGACGCCGCCGCGCGTGCGCTATGCCGTGCCGTATTCGTTGCTTCTATACCCAAAAGCTAGCGACTGGAAAACGAGTGAACTCGTTCGGTACCGTACTCGGCAGCTGTCGGCGTGCGTGCGGTCTCCCGCACTCGTCGCTAGGCTTAAATTGTCATCGCGGCTCCGTGGATGGAGCGGCGTTGCTTTACGCCGCGCTGCCAGTGACGTACAGTACTGGGGGCCCTCTCGCTTTCGCGCTGCGGGTCAGTCCCAGCCTCAGGCACGAAGCTTTGAGGCTCTCCGGCGCGGGCCGCGACGCCCGAACAGACGTGTGTTAAAGGGATACTGAACCGAAAATTCGAGTTTACAAAACAAGGCCGGGCGGATAGGCGGGAAGCTGCAAAACCAAGAAATATAATTCATACGGCGATATATCTGACGGATCGCCGTATTTTTTGGAAAAGAAGTGCGGCGATTGAACCCGGCCGACGAGGCCGACGCGACAAGGCACGTCACGATTCCCATACTCTCTCCTCCTTGCTTCATCCCGTCAAGCTGGAGAACCGAAGCGAGGAGGAGAGAAGCGAGGCCGCTTCTCCTCATTCTCACATTCTCCCGGAGGACAGTTACGTCAAAGAACTCGCTTGATCGCGCCCTTCTTTTCGAAAAGTACGGCCATCCGTTTGAGATATCGATGTACGAGTGATGTTTTGGAGTTCATAGCGTCCCGTTCAACACTTCTGCAGCCTTACTTTGCGAAATCCAAATTTCGGTTCAGTATCCCTTTAAGCTGTAGAAGTCTGTTTTTTCGTTCTCTTCTCCTCAGGCGCGTAAAAGCCAAATTTGTAAGCTACGACACTAATTCACCCATAAGTTCGTCCAGGTAGTAAATCTTTGTAAACAAAAAACAAAAAAAAACTTGCCGCACTGAAAAAAAAAAAAAAAAAAGAAAGTTCTTTGGGCAGTTATTTTTTTCTCAAAGCTAGCAAAAGTTTTTGTGGGTGATAAAGGAATACAGAGGAAGTTAGCAATGTGAGAACACTTTCTTTCCCTTCCGCATTCCCACCCCCACCCACAACATTTTTTTTATTCTTTTATTCATTTATTCATATACCCTTAAAGGCCCTCGTGAGAGCATTACATTATTGGAATACATAGGATTTTAAGTTTTCCTTCGTAACTTTGACTAAAACAAGTTTTTTTTTTTTTTTTTTGCATTTTTAAATATTATATTTACCTCCAGCCGAACTCGAGTACATTAGAGAGATGTAACTTACAAATCCGAACTTTCGCGATTTCTCTAAAGTCCCTTGTGGAATTCACAAGCGCAATGTTAATTAATACTGTTCGAACAATTGGGATGCGAATGTTTATATCGCATGAGCTTCACGCGCCGGCTGTTCGCTAGTAGTCGTTACGAACCTGAATACTACGCACGAGATTGCGTAGTAAACAAGCAGTCACGCAAAGCAGAACATTGTTTTCCTTTTCATTATAAACTTCAGTTACTGGAGCTAGTTAGTGGTTGTACTCTACATGCCCACCATTTCCCATTCAACAGACATTCAATGGAGCGTGAATGCTCAATCTTCAACACTGCACTTGACAATGACTGTTTTATTTATTCATCTGGATACTTTTATCATGTTTATCTTTCCTGCACATGTACGATGGGCAAAGAGCGACGGCACGGCATCCTTTTTAAGCCTCGCGACCCCTTCGCTGACAAGCCACAAGCAACCAACACCTGTGGGTTTCGTTCGTAACTCTCCGGCGAACAATGATCGGAGCAGAGCTTCGATCTGGGGGTCGACGTCCAAGGCTTTTCAAAGTCCACTCGTCGAACAGCGTTCACCCACACCTTCTCCAATTTTCGATCCGTTGGAAACTTGTGAAAAAGCACCTCCGGGTTGCGCAGCGGGTTGTTTGAGCAGCCCACAGCGCTACAAGTTGTACACGGCATCTTTCGAGGAACAGCTGGGCAGTCTTGGGCGCACCGAGTTGCTCGCTAAAACGAGTCTTGGAGTCCTCCCAAGCAAATAAACAAAAGGCTATGCCGAAGCTACACGGGCTAAAGGTAAAAGCAACGGCTAAACACGCAATCACAAGCCGAAGTAGCGCTGGTAGCGGCACAAAGAAGCGCGCGCGACGGCTGCGCCGTGCGCTCGTTCGGAACGGAGGAAAAAAAGAGAACGATGTTGACATCACGGCCCAATGTTGCTTTAGCGATCGGTAACCCGCTGGCCGCCCACTAAGGAGCAGCGGCTCGCGGCGGGTCGCATTTTTATTATCGGCATTAGTTGAGAATGCGGCGTCCCACGGACGTGAAATTTTGGCTGGGGTCGTATTTTGTGTCACTGAAGCGATACCAGTAATTTAATTCATTTTGAGTTTTGGCCGGAGTTGCCCTTTAAGGTTTACGATATGAAGGGTTCGGGCACCGAGTTGAATTGAGCCGATGACTCAGTTCCGTAGCGAATAGTAAGAGTGAGGAAGAACCACGGTGCTCAAGGACAGAGGTATTGACTTGCCTTTGAGCGCGGTGCAGCGCGCCCGACGGCGCCCCGGGAGACGCCCCGCAAAAGGCTGCATATATATATGTAACAAGAGCCCGCGACGCTGACGTAATAGTACGCTGTCGCAGACTTGTACGTAACGCGTTACAAGTAATGGGTAATTTATATTTCATTCATCCCCAAAACAACAATCACGTGGAACTACCTTCGATCGTCAGTTGTGTCTGTAACAGATGTCATTATGTTTAAGCGTTGTTTAACCAATTTTCTAAGATAAAATTTCTTATGTTCGTGTTTCTATTCTTAGGTTGTCATTTAGTTTTTTAGTGATTTTCCTTTTGTAACCCACTCCCCTATGTAATGCCCTCGGGCCCTGAGGGTACAATAAATAAATAAATGGATTACTTGTAATCCATTACATTTTACTGTAATATTGTAACGGCTAAATTACTTTCGTTAAGGAGTAACGGTCTTTGTAATTGAATTGCTGTAATCGATTACAAAATTACCCGTTCTAATCTTCCTGAATTTCTTTGTTTCTTTTTTTTTTTTGGGGGGGGGGGGGGGGAGGGGGGGGGTGCTGGAATCATTTAACTCTAAGAAACAGTCTTTTTTTTTTTTCGAAACCACTAACCACGAGACCTCCAGGATTGGTAAGCCAGTTCACTGTGCTTCCTTTTCCTGAGTACTTTTTTTTTTTTTGTACACCAGAGATTACTTTCGGGTATGGAAAATGACCTTATCCAGCCTCTTGTGAATAATGTATTTAAACAGCGCTCTTTTTTATATCTTTATTTTTATTTATTTTTTTCACAACAGGGATTGGGTGTGTGACGTTACTCACTCAGTTTTAAGCAAAAACGGTAAAGGTTTTCTTCTTTTTTTTTTGAAGAACTGAGCGCGAGATTCCAAGGATTATGCTACCGTAATAAAAAAAAAGTTGAATGGAATGTAACGTGGGAAGTAATCGATTACTTTAGAGTAATTTTTCGATTACTTTTTTGAGGCTGTAATTGTAATTGCAGTCGGTTACTTATTACAGCGAAGTAATTGTAATCGGTTACTCTTTTTTAGTAACGTGTACAAGTCTGACGTTGCTGCGTGGCCGTCAGAGGGCGCCACAAAATAAGCCGTCGCCGCTATCTTCTCGATTAGCCGTTTTCCACCGTTTCAATCTAAAACCCGAAAAAGAAAGAAATTTATGTATTTCAGATACTATTAGTCCTGTGTTAAGGACTCTTATAGGAGTGGAAAAAAATACTGCATCAAAAATAGGCAGCGGTAAAACAACAAAGTCACTTGCATTTCGTACATACAGATCTAAATTTCAGGAAGCGCGCTCAATATAGAAAAAAAATTCTTCAGGTCGGCTGCAAGACACAACACTTCCGGGCAGTGCATTCCACTCGCGTGTGGTGCGAGAGAAAAAACAAATTTTAAAACACTCGGTATTGTATCTGTATTCTTGTAAATGCCGACTGTGTTTATTTCTTGAAATTCTGGACTGGTGAGTGTATCGGGGCTTATCATGTACAACGCCTCGCATGACAAAGCACTAGTCATGTGCAGTGCGCTCGGTGCTATCTGATAAATACTGCCGACGTCCATTAAACTATGTTCTTATTGCTCTGCACACGATACTGTCGACTGACTCTTTATCGTCAATGATACATGGTGTCAGAAGTGGCAGGTGCGGGCCCAAGCGTAGTTGGACGACGCAGTGACGACGATGGATCTGCTCAAAGCGCCGGAGCCCTTACAAATGTCGGCAACCTCTTCGAAAACTGGAAGCGCTTCAAGCAGAAGGTCGAGCTGTTCCTGAAGGCTACGGCATCGGAAGAACGTCCAAGAAGTGAGGCTGCAAAAGCTGCAGTCCTGCTGAGCGTTGCCGGCGACGAAGCACACGACGTCTTCAACAACTTCAAGTTTGAGGACGGGGAAGACCAGGACGACTACGCAACCCTCATCAGAGAGTTTGAAGCATACTTCGCCGAGGTGAGCAATGAAGTGCATAAACGCTACGTATTTCGCTCAACAGCGCCAGACGAGGGAGAACCCGTCGAAAAGTTTATTTGAGACTTGAAAAAGCTAGCCGCCCAGTGCAATTTCGGAGAACTGCATGACTCAATGATCAGAGACCAGATCGTGTTCGGCGCGAATGATTCGAAGCTTCGCGAGAAGGGTCTAACGTTGCTAAAGGCAGAAGAAATGTGCAAAGTAGCGGAAACTCTGGCGAAACGAAACCAATTCTGGAACAAAACGGCCAACCGTATTGATGCTATATCACAATTGTGGCACTCAGCTCCATGTTCGCAAGGTACGGCATCTCGCTCGAAGTCTGCACTGACAATGGACCGCAGTTTTCCAGCCACGAGTTCTCCGTCTTCTCGAAGAGGTATGACTTCAAACACGTCACGTCCAGCACCCACTACCCTCAGTTTAAGTCTAACGGACTCAGTCTAACGGACTCGCAGAAAAAGGTGTGCAGATTGTCAAGCGGATCCTGAGAAACCTGAAGAATCCAGGGGCGACTTCTGGTTAGGCCTGCTGGCCTACCGCTCCTCGCGCTAGAAGATGGCCGATCTCCGGGGGAACTTCAAGGCAGGCATCTTCGGACTAACATTCCGGATTTTGGCGAAGTAACAGGCACTACAGTAAAGAAACACGTTCAAATTCGAAAAGGGCAACCACTGCCACCGTTAGCTCAAGGGAACGTCGTGAGGATTAGAGACACTGCATGGTCGCGGAAAACCAAGGTGGTTGACACGGCCGCTCCCAGGTCTTACCGTGGCGTGTGTTGACAGAAGATCACCGAATGCTGAGACGTAACCGGCAGCACCTGCTATATACCAGAGAGCGCTATGCGGAAGCGAGTGACGACGACGCCGACTGGAGTACGCCCGGTCCAGACGAGAATGGCACTGAGCTTCCAGTCCAGACAGAGTCGAGCCCGAGCAACGAGGCGACGTCGCAGATCGAGGAAACTCCAAACGGCGGTGCAGCACCTACGGCCAACAGAAACCTGGCCACTGCAACAACGACGCAGCCCTTAGCACCGTCACGCCAACAGCAACCTACAGGCGATGGCGGGTCAGGGTCACAAGGCAAAAAGTCGACTCGCACGGTGAAGCCTCCATGAGCGTCTCCATTATGACTCTGACTTCAATCAAGTGGCATGAACTTGTACTTTGTCTTTTGTTACGCGTGAAGAGATGTATCGGGGCTTATCATGTACAACGCCTTGCATGACAAGGCACTAGTCATGCGCAGTGCGCCCGGCGCTATCTGATAAATACTGCCGACGTCCATTAAACTATGTTCTTGTTGCTCCGCACACGATCCTGTCGACTGCCTCTTTATCGTCAATGATACAGTGAGGTGTAACCGTGTAACATATGATGCTATGTCGATATGAATATAAAGAAGTTTTAGGCGCTTAGTTTTTCTCCTGTTGGTAAGCAACGGTAGACCGGCTTGGGAACAAAGCTGTGTGGGGGACTGAAGTCGATGGTATCTAGAAGATATAAAACGCACAGCAAGACGTTGAACACTTTCCAATTCCTGTTCAAGATAGATTACGTAAAGGTCCCATACCTCTGAAGCATATTCAAGTAAGGGTCTCACCAACGTTTTATACGCTAAAAGCCTCGTTTCAACGGACGCATGTCTAAGGGATCTGCGGAGAAAACCCAACCTACACACTCAGACAAAAGGGTGTATTATTACACCCTTTATCCCATATAATACACCCCAAAACTTCAATTCGACGTACAGCGCCCCATAATCGAACAAACGGCCCCAAATTTTACGAGGGGTGTGATAGCCGTGTAATACAACTTATTAAGATAGCTAATGTACGTTTTATTGACTACAAAAAAGATTATCGGAGTTTTCTTGTCCCTACTGCAGAAACTCTGTTTTCTTTCTTTGGTCTTTGATACGTACTTTAGCAATCTAATAAGTTATATCGCACGGTTATCAAGCCCCTCGTAAAATTTGGGCCCGTCTGTCTGTTCGACTATGTGCGCTGTACGTCGAAATGAAGTTTTCGGGTATATTATATGGGACAAACGGGTGTAAGGTGATACCCTTTTTCTGTAGAGTGTACTATTAGCATTTTTAACTATATTAAGGACGTGCGTGCTCCATCTAAGATCGTTGGCTTTAGTGACGCCTAGGTATTTATATCCTTCCACGCGGGTTAACAATGTACCATTAAAATTGCAGGGAAACACCAGCGGTTGACGTTTGTGAGTAATGGTCACGCACACTGTATTTTTAAGGTTCAAAGACATTTGCCATGTGGCACACCATTCACTTAGTTTGGCCAAAAAACAATTTAGTTTTTCTTGATCGGAGACTGTCTGGATTTCAGTAAATACTACACAATCGTTTGCAAACAATTTAGCGTGCACGTCTTCATCACATATTAAGTCGTTTATAATAGTAAAAACAGTAATGGCCCCAACACGGACCATTGGGGAACCCCTAATGTCACGTCACACACGTCAGAGTGGGCGTTCTGAATACTAACCAACTGTCTACGTTTCTTTAAAAAGGAATCAATCCACCCAGTGAAATAACGGACAGAGCGACACGAAATCTTAATTAAGTTTGCGATGCCTTGACTGTTCTTTTACTTCTTCGTATCTTACGGTTTACGTCAAGGGTTTTCAAACATTTTGGTTGAAGGGCCGGATTAGCAGACTGCCACAATCTCGGGAGCAGAAAAAAAAGGCCTTAGGAGTGAAATTTATGTTTGTAAGCATTACAAAAAAAAAGTAACGAAATACGTTATTTTGTTACTTGCAAATAGATGGAACATATAGTTACCGTCCTACGTTACCTCAAAATAAATGGAACGCGTTGAGGAAACACGCTCAGGCAACAGCCGTTTATGCCTCTTGACATCGCTCGAGAGACATCAAAAAGCTTCTCGTCACAGCCAAAAGAGACCAAAGAAGCCGTTGTATAAAACAAACGAAAGCACCGACGAACACGCACATGTACATAAATGGCTGAAACAAGGCACGATACGCTGCATAACGGAAGACTTTCGGAGGCAGTCTGCGTTGCATAACCGTCGTCGTGCTTGGGTTCGACGGTGGGTTTTATGCAGTGTTGTAGGCGTTACCGAAAAAAGTAACAAAATACGTTACTCGTCACTCGCAAAAAAAAGTAACGCGTTACCGACCTACGTTACCTCAACAAAAAAGGAACGCGTTATCGTAGCCGTTACCGACAAAAAGTAACGCACGTTTGTTTTGCGTTACTTTTTTAATTATGAATTAACACGTTTTACTGTTTTGGCAGTACAAGTAGGTACGTATAAGCGCCATATTTCAAGAAACGTCATGTTTATGCAGAAACTGAACATAATTGCTTTATCGTTCTTAGTTCCACCTAAATACTCGCAGCTAAAAACGCCAATAAAAAAAAACACATGAACTAAAAAAAATTACCTCACATAGACTTGTTTGTATGCCTGGTGTCAAGCAATGGCCGCCGGGGTGCCATCGTCAGGCTCCCGATGAGCGATCCAGTCTACTACAATCGAGATCAGCGGTCTAAGCACATGCTATTTCACCTTCACAGGCAATGGCGGCGATGTGACGACAGTCGGCCTCTGCTCAATAGGTGGTAGTGGCGTATCTTTCGGTGCAGTAATAATATTTGCAAACATACAACTAGATGATTTCACGTCTGTTCATGCAGTAATGGTTTCGATCATATTCTTTTATATTTCTACAAAACGTGTAAAAAAAGTCAAATTTGGGGGTTTTACGTGCCAAACCTACGACGGGCATCTGGCACGCCCCAGCGGAGGACTGAGGATTAATTTCGACCACCTGGGGATCTTTTGACGTGCAACCGAAAGCTCGGTTACACGGCGCCTTCTCCGCAATAAGCCTCCGTCATATTGCGGGCACCTCGGTCGGGATTTGAACCCGCCACCTGGGGATCCGTAGGCCGGCACTCTCGCCTCGGAGCCACCGAGGCGGCTTTACAAAACGTGTATATGTAAGCCATATCCTAGAAGGAATATTGCGCTATAGACCTTTTCTGTGTGCTCCCGTCCCCAGCCACCTAATAGGCGTATCCGGTATGGGCGACGAAAATATAAATCAACGCTTCAACCTGCAAATAGTAAAAAAATAAAAAAATAAATAAATAAAAAAAATAAAGGGGAGGCAAAACGAGAAAGTGTGACGGTTACGCTTATATCCTAAATGTGTTTTATTGGCGTGGCAAAGGCAAAACAATGTTTTCGCCCATACTGGAAGTGACGTCAATTCAAGATGGCGGCGCACTTGCAGAAAAGGTCTATAGGGTCCTTGCACATACGTCACACGTGTGACGTCAGAGCCCGGCTGTGAGTGGCGGCTGACATCTTGGTGGGGCAGGTCGAGGCGCCGTTGCACGCATCGTACCGGTAGGCCATGGTGAACTGCGCAGCATTTCGCTGCAATAATGAATCCCGGAAGAAAAATAATCGTGAAAACACACCACCGGTGGGATTTTTTCGATTCCCGGCTCTCAGACTGTCCGAGTGTTCGAAGACCACAAAACTATCGGCGGCGAGACGACGGGAGTGGCTCACAAGGATCAACAGATCCGACATTAGAGACGCGGCCTCACACCACCGCGTTTGCGGAGCTCAATTTGTGACTGGTAAGTGTTTTGATTCACTTCAAAAGCATAGCAGTAGAGTTTCCCCGTACTCAGGTCTGTGCGCGAACGCCGGTCTCCGCGTGTAATTGTACATATCGCGAACACGACATCGGCGCTTTTTCGCGTTTTGCTGAGACATGATTTAGACCAACACAGGTGTTGCTGCCCAAGTTAAAGACCCAAATGAGCACTTTCTATTGCTCCTGCCGTTTTTATTGAATACTTCGGAAAAATGAGGCAAAACCGACGGCGGCTTGTTCGCGCTATGATACTAGACGTGCGATAATGTTTGGATGAAGGAAATCCGAGTGAGCGCCGAGCACCGGTGCCAGCTCTTCCGCGTTATTTGTAGTCCGTGCCAAATACAATCGATATCTTGCTGTCTCTCATGCCTTCCTGCTTATTGTTTCCTGATTTGGTGAAATGCACCATTAAAATCCTTAGGCAAACCATCCGACCTTTTCGACGTTGACCATCCGGACTGGGCTCCCAGCTTGTCTCTTGGCCACAAGAAGAAGTATTCTAATAAAATGCACAGGTAAACAGACCTCTCCATCATTAGTTGTGAGAATATTTAGCAGAGCTTAGTGAATTATTGGTCTTGAGTGTAAAGTGCTCATCCCAAGTGCATGTTTGACGCAGGTACAATCGGCGTAAAGCCAGGCAGCAAAAAGCACGGTTTGGAAAGACACGAGACCAAAATGGTATGTGTCCTCTTTGAATAACTCTGCTCCTTCGCGCTAGAATATAGAATTCGAATTGTCGTCAGTTGCCTGCCGTCCTTCCATGCAACTCTGTCGAGTGATGTTACAACCAAATTCTTTCTTGTGTTGTCGCCAGATCTGCACGAAATGTCACAGCATTCTTGTTGTATTGTTGCTTTTAACCAAGGGCATCTGCCCAAACTGTTGCATCACTCTTGTCGCGTTGTGGTGATGTGATGTGAGATTGTCCGAGATGTCGGCCTACATGTTTTGGTCAACCTGTCCGTCGAATGAACCTCTACGCCTCCTTGACCGCACCCCTGAATAAGAAAGACAAGTTGAATCTTTCACCGTTAGCACGATTGACACTAGTGCTTCTGCACCATTACCCATCCTGAGAATGAGATTGATTTCTTGACCTCATAACTGACATAGCTGCGTGGTTACTCTTCACATTCCAGCTGTTAATGTAGTCTTCCCCGTCGAATCATTCAATCTTTTGAATCATCATTGGATTTACTTCTGGAGCCGTGATCACACGTGACCGGCTATCATTCCAGCCTAAGGAAAGAATGAACCAGGCATAGTTTCTACCAAAGTAAATCTAAAAACAGAGTTGCAGTGTTTAGGAGACGACTCGTTGATGCACTAACCTTGCATTCAATTGCATTATAATAACAAATTAATGTTTTATGCAGGCGTGCCAGTCCTCGAACCTGACTCGTGCAGCCAACCAGGAACGAGTTCTGTGGACACAGCCAGCTGCAGTGCAGGTAAATTGATTTTAGCGATCCGCAAAAATTAAAAAAGGGTCTGGCTCGTTACACAGGCCAGAAAGCTGTGGTGATCTCAGCATGGAACTCTTTCTCGAGTGGTGTTACGACCAAATTTTCGTTGTTTTGTCGCCAGATCTGCACGAAATGTCACAGCATTCTTGTCGTATTGTTGCTTTTAACCAAGGGCATCTGCCCAAACTGTTGCATCACTCGTGTCGTGTTGTTGTGATGTGATGTGAGATTGTCCGAGATGTCGGCCTACATGTTTTGGTCAACCTGTCCGTCGAATGAACCTCTACGCCTCCTTGACCGCACCCCTGAATAAGAAAGACAAGTTGAATCTTTCACCGTGAACACGACTGACACTAGTGTTTCTGCACCATTACCCATCCTAAGAATGAGATTGATTTCTTGACCTCATAACTGACATAGCTGCGTGGTTACTCTTCACATTCCAGCTGTTAATGTAGTCTTCCCCGTCGAATCATTCAATCTTTTGAATCATCATTGGATTTACTTCTGGAGCCGTGATCACACGTGACCGGCTATCATTCCAGCCTAAGGAAAGAATGAACCAGGCATAGTTTCTACCAAAGTAAATCTAAAAACAGAGTTGCAGTGTTTAGGAGACGACTCGTTGATGGCATGAATACATGTACTAACCTTGCATTCAATTGCATTATGATAACAAATTAATCTTTTATGCAGGCGTGCCAGTCCTCGAACCTGACTCGTGCAGCCAACCAGGATCGAGTTCTGTCGACACAGCCAGCTGCAGTGCAGGTAAATTGATTTTAGCGATCCGCAAAATTTAAAAAAGGGTCTGGCTCGTAACACAGGCCAGAAAGCTGTGGTGATCTCAGCATGGAACTCTCTCTCGAGTGGTGTTACGACCCAATTCTCATTGTGTTGTCGCCAGATCTGCACGAAATGTCACAGCATTCTTGTCGTATTGTTGCTTTTGACCAAGCGCATCTGCCCAAACTGTTGCATCACTCTTGTCGTGTTGTTGTGATGTGATGTGAGATTGTCCGAGATGTCGGCCTACATGTTTTGGTCAACCTGTCCGTCGAATGAACCTCTACGCCTCCTTGACCGCACCCCTGAATAAGAAAGACAAGTTGAATCTTTCACCGTGAACACGATTGACACTAGTGTTTCTGCACCATTACCCGTCCTAAGAACGAGATTGATTTCTTGACCTCATAACTGACATAGCTGCGTGGTTACTCTTCACATTCCAGCTGTTAATGTAGTCTTCCCCGTCGAATCATTCAATCTTTTGAATCATCATTGAATTTAGTTCTGGAGCCGTGATCACACATGACCGGCTCTCATTCCAGCCTAAGGAAAGAATGAACCAGGCATAGTTTCTGCCAAAGTAAATCTAAAAACAGAGTTGCAGTGTTTGGGAGACAACTCGTTGATGGCATGAATACATGTACTAACCTCAAATTGAAGGGCTAACAAATTAATGTTTTATGCAGGTGTGGCAGTCCTCGAAACTCACTCATACAGCCAACCAGGAACGAGTTCTGTCGACACAGCCAGCTGCAGTGCAGGTAAATTGATTTTAGCGATCCGCAAAATTTAAAAAAGGGTCTGGCTCGTTACGCTGGCCGGGAAGCTGTAGTGATCTCACCATGCGGCTCTTTGTCGAGTGATGTCACGAGCAAATTCTTGTTGTGTTGTCACCTGATCTGCCCGAAATATCGCAGCATTCTTGTCATAATATTGCTTTTAAGTGGTGATGGTACAAACTTTTCTTTGAGCCGAGATTCGGAAAGGTTATGATAAGTGACCGAATCTTGCATTTCGTGTCAACCTCTGGAGTAAATCTAGTCATAGAATAATCCTGGTCAGCACTTCTAGTATAGAGAGAGGGACATTTTTGTCTTAGAATTCTTCACCTTGGAATGTTTGTGTCTACATGCCACAGCCAGCAAACTGTCAAGCTTTTCCCATCGTTTCTATCGCTAATTAAGCTAAAATCACGTAATCAAGCTTGTTACGTAAAATTTGTATTTTTCAAACTAAGAACTAATAAGATAAAGATAGTTTAGAGGGGTACGGAAACGAAATTCCAACTCTCATTTTCTAGCTTAAATATGTTGCATGTTGCACCATAACCTCAAAAACAGCAGTCTTTCGTTGGAAGGCGTGAGAAAACTTAATTTAAAGCTAAGCCACCTTTCAATGTGCACCATGTGGATGCTTGTGAAGCTTAGTTGGGAGGTCATCTAGCAACGTTGGGAATATTGCTATGTAGTCAAGATGTAGGAGGAACCGTTACATAGCCGCACTAAACATTGAAGCAGCGCCACTCTTTGGAAGTATGTTCAACTGTTGCAAGTTACCTCTGCCTGCACACGATTGCGAAGTCCCTGCCCATGCTCTTTGCCCTTTTGCGAAGGAAGCCAACAAGTTGCCATGATGGACTTGTTGAGATGTCGCCGCGCTTCTGCATGGCTGAGAACTGTGGTAACGACTGCTCAACAGCATTATGCCGATGAACAAGTTTCCGAACAACGAGAAACTTCGTGCCCTGTGGATCTGGCTCGCACGTTTGTCATTTCCGACAAGGGTTCAGACGCCTGCTGCTCGCTTTCTTAAATGGATGCAGGGAGGACGGAGTCGGTGCCCTCGTCCTCACTCGTGTTGTTCAAGTTTATGTTCCCAAGGAAATCCTCCTGAAGCACCATTGGAGTGGGCCACACAAACACGACGCGCACGACTGGTCTCGCACGTGAAACGCTTGTCACCCCACGGGTACTTTGAACGGCTCGGTTGCAATGCGTTGACACTGTTGACGCCACCACAACGCTAACTACGTCAAAGCTCATAACCCCGCCAGCCTTGCTAATCAAAAATGCGGAAAATCTTTTTTTTTTTTTGTGCGTGTGCTTTTGTTTGCGGCGAATATCCCATGACGCATCACACTCTCCGTTCGCTTCTTTGAGTGCTTGCTCGAGTGCACCGTTTGGAACGAAAAATATAGCCAGTCATTCAAAATACAAACAAGCAATTATCATTTACTGTTATTATCCATCATGCTCAACTCATTGTTGAACGAGATTTGTATATTTTAGTTTGTGTGCACTTTTAAATATGTATTGCCTGGCTCGAATTCTTTCTTTGTATATTTTTTTTTTTCAGGAGTGCAGACCGATCTCACTTTTGGGCAAATTGAAGCAATCGAATCTACTAGCCTTGTGCAGACGGCCGAGATCCACACGCTAATGGTCAACCTTTCCGCACATAAGCTGGATGAGGAGGCATTAAAACAAAACCAGGGGCTGGTTCAGTTTTACACAGGCCTCCCCAACATCGAAGTGCTCCAGGCGGTGTTTGATCTGGCGAAGGGCTCCGTGTCACACACACCCCTCAATTGCCTGAGCCAGTTTGAAGAAATGATGGTGCTGTTCTTACGTCTCCGTCTCAACGCACAAATGCTGGACCTTGCTTACCGGTAAGGAAAGATTTGTCACCTTATACACATGGGGATTTGGATAGTTTTTTGCATAGTGGGACCTACAGAGGAGGCAGGAAAAGGCGCTGCATAATTTAAACGACTACTGCATGTCATATAACTTAATTACGTAACTCTGCCGAGAGCTGCCTCTTGATGGTTGTTTCTTTGGATGTAGGCAAAAATGTCTGGTTTCGAAAGTGAATTCAGTATTTCAACTGGGCGTCCACATTTTTTGCAATACCATTGACTAAGTGAGTTGCAAAGCCAAAATGTGCAGCAGTCAGAATAAACCAGAATGGGATCTCTCAATTCCTCATGTTCCAAGATCATGCCTCAATTAATTTGGTGTTGCCGGTTGAATGTTCTTAGTCATCAAACATAAAATAAATACTAATAAAGCATGAAACAAACGACGGGGACGGGAAAAACAGAACTACTTACATTTAGGTTTACAAACATTTTTTTGCTTTCCTTCAAGGTTTCATGTCTCGGAATCTACTATCTCGAGAATTGTTCACCGTTGGCTGGACGCTCTGTACCAGTGTCTCCAGCCCTTCATCTCCTGGCCCTCGAAGAAAGAACTTCAGGAAACAATGCCTATGGGGTTCCGAATGTCGTTTGGCGTGGATGTCGTCGTTGTAATGGATTGTTTTGAACTATTCATAGACAGAGCCACGTCAATGAATCCACGCTCATTGACGTGGTCTCAGTACAAGCACCACAACACCGTTAAATATCTGATAGGCATCGCACCCCAAGGTGTAGTGACCTTTGTTTCACGTGGTTGGTGCGGGAGAACAAGTGACAAGGCTGTAATTGAGTCATGCGGCATACTAGACAACCTTGTTCCAGGCGACTCAGTGTTGGCAGACAGGGGGTTTACGACCGCGGAGTCTGTTGGCCTGCGTGGTGCCCGCCTCCACCTCCCTGCCTTTACCAGGGGGCAGGCACAACTGGCCCCCTGGGAGGTGGAGCGGACGAGAAAAATTGCAAATGCCCGCATACATGTGGAAAGGGTGATTGGACTTGTGAGAAACAAGTACCCAATCCTGAAGGCAACCCAATCCTTCGACATGCTGCTGCTGCGAGACGAAGACTTGACTGTGCTGGACCAAACGGTCTTTCTCTGTGCGGCACTGACTAATCTGTGCGACTCTGTTGTTCCCTCAGACTAGTGCAGCATTGGGACCAGGTTTGGTAATCATGATAAACTTATTGCTCCAACTCCACATGACAAGATTAACATTTTGCAATTTCACCAAACCATTTTTTTTGTAGGGATGTAAGAATATTCAGTTTTCAAGTAATGAATTGAACATATTTCACCATGCGATTTGTTATCAGTCTAGTCCAGTAGTCGTTTCTCAAAGTTTTGAATATTTTTCACATAATTTCTGACAAGTCTGCGGTTTAGTGCCATGAACGTTTTCTACAAAAGCACCTATCATGGGCCTCCCATATGCACCGTAAAATATAACCGAGCTCTTTTGTTGTTTTATGCATCCACTATCTCTGTGTGAAGTACAGGAACAGATGCAACTAAAAGTAGCATTATTTTTTGTGTTGCAAAGCACTGGGCAAACTGTGATAACATGTTATCTCATTTTTTGTTCGACATTCATTTTCCCCGTTTCACTTACACACTTTGTAATCGGACTCTAGTAGTCTACCCGAGCGGTTTTCTGTGATTGCAATGCTTCAGCAGTTTGTGTTCTGCTAAAATCCAGCTGTAGTCGACAAACTTGCACATTCTCCTAGTTTATGTCTATTTAGTTTCATCTCCAATGTGTCAGTTTCACCTAGCCTTGCATTCTTACAAAGGTTTCCAGGAAACCATGAGCTGTACTTTTGTAGACTGTGTAGCCCTTTATAAAATGCATGAACCATTCAATTCGAAAGATCTCTCTTTACACGCCTGTCATTTTTTTGTGTTGTGTGAAGTCTGAGTAATAATCACTGAAATTCGAGTAGGGCTGGTTTTTCTTTTTTTAGTGTTCACATTTTTTCTTTGATTCTCTTCCACTCAGTTGAACATGTGCTGGAAGGTAGTCAATTTTTAGTTTCCAGACGCGATTTCTGCCTGCGACCAGAACATGTACAGCAGCTCCGGCAGTACCACCTTTACAAAAAAAGTCTTGCACTTATTCACAACCTCGTCATGAAGGGCAGCGTCGGCATACACCCTCTCAATAAACATTGCCTCGATGGTCCAGAGGGCAAAGTCACAGTGGTTCTTCTTTGCAACAAGCATCTGGGTTTGTACCTGGTAGTAGTATGTGTGGGTGGTCTTCAGTGACACCACACCAGTGCTCTCTTCCCGCTCCAAGCACTCTGGGAGAGATAGTAGCAGCTCGTCTAGTGTGCAGTGCCTTTGGAGGTAGGGGCACTTCACCTCCACGAGCCCTAGGCCACAGCAGCTGCACTCTGTTGCCCCATCTGGAGTGGCTGCGATAAAAGGCAAGTCTGGGCAGATTAACAGTCCACTGTTCACACAGGTGAAGCTTGGATGCGACAGTCCCATCACTTCGGTGTATAGCTGTGGAGCTTCATCCTCGTGTTCGATTCCCCAGGTTGTCGCAGGACTCCGAAATACACACTTCTCCGGGTGGCATATTTTCTTTAGGAGGCTCAGTGTTGGCGCATCCATTGACGTGTGGCACACAGCTCTCGCGGTGCACGCCGTCGTTCTACCCGATCTGAAGGCGAACCACTTGGCTGATCGGTGCTGTGTCCGTGTGGTTTCCTCAATCTTGTCTGCAACCTGCAAGAAAAATTGGGGAACATTGAAGGAGAGTTATATCAGAACATAAATCGGGGTAAGATGCAGATTTTGTGCACAAAAATTAACATAGAGTGTAAAGGGCACCCATGTTATACAATGACAGTAAGTGCACTTTGTCTACACCAGAGTACCCGCACTTCGTCTTAACCAAATGAAGCCAGCAACCGAGTAATGACTACAAGTCTGGCAGCGACATGCGTGTAATTTTTCCCAAGGTAGCATAAATTCACTGATCAAAACTTTGTTCTATTGTTCAGAGCTAAAGACCGTGGCCACTTTGGTCTCAATTCAGCTGAAGCTTGGTGTAGTAATGGCTACATATGCTGCAGACAGGAAAAGGGGGGGGGGGAGGGGGGGGGAGAGACTCTTTATTACAAAGTGTTGTAGATGGGGAGTGGGGAGAGCAGGTTCCAGCAAAACAGAGCTTGGGGAGGGCACCGGACCAACCCTCTGACTACGTCCCTGGCTGTGGAGTTGTGTAATGACGAGGTTTTTATGCAAAAAAGTTTATGCAATTTAGAAACTAGGCCAGTTGCGAACAGGGTGATTAATGAATGCTGTTGGAATAGCAAAGTAATAAATGACCTGCCTACCTCTTGGTCAACCTTCAAAGAGCTTGCGAATGCCTCGCAGTCGTCCTCAATGTCCTCCCATGGAGGTAGAGGACCTCCCTTGAAGAGGTTGCAAAGGAGTACCTCCTTGTATCTCCCTTCTGCTGGGACGTATGGAGCAGAATACCCTGGTACCAGTGCTAACAGCGCTGGCTTGAAAGGAGCTTCCTTCAGCTTGTCGTAGAAGGCACTTATCATGGCCTGACTGGGCCTGGGCACATGCTTCCTGAGCTTTTGTGGTGGTCTGGCAGCTTGCTCGTCCAGCTGCCTCTTCTTCATGGATGCCGAACCAAAGTCTATCTCGGCTACAGTCTTGCAGACCAGCTTGTTGACTGTTGGTGGCAGCCACGCATTTTCCCCATCTGTGCAGGCCTGACTATCCATGCGCCTCACCACCACCTCCATGTAGAAAAGGATAGCCGCAACATGGGAACAGGCTTCAGCCAAGCCGGCCATGCAGGTGCAGTGTGCGGTGAGGACCTCGCCGTCTGGTCGTAGGAGGACCCATGGGAGCAGGGGCTTTGTGCTGAATGTCTGGGAGTGCTTTACCTGAAATATATAAGGGTACATCATTTCTGTGCACGCAATACATCGAACACAAAATGGCCAATGGTATAACTGGCCGAAAACGGTTTGGGTTGGGCAAAAATTTACAGAACTAAGTATAAGCTCGGTAACTTTTCCCCCACATCAGGGGACAACGTAGACGCGTGGCCACGTGGCTGAGTAGGATCATTTTGTTGTTAACTCGAGCAAACTCTCGAGGGGTTAAGGCGACTTTCGGGGTTAGATGCTTGTGCTCGCACACTCATGAACACGACTGGGTGGAATGCGGTGGGCGATTTCCGCTCGCGGTGAGGCCACTTAAAAGCAAAAGCTGGTCAAGCAACTTGACGCTGACATTTAAACGCACCAATAATTTTTATTCAAAACCCGCGTCCCGCTCAAGCGAAATGTTGGAGGCGCAGACCGACAACTCCCGAGTAAAGCTGCTCCGCGGTAAACCACGTCCCACGATGTAACGCAGCGCTTTTACGCTAATTACGCGAGTCTAAATCGTGCTACACAAGTTCAGAATACTACTATTTTTATGAATACCGGACCCATGCCACACAAACCCAAAAATGCATTGCGGTTACTGATTCACTTACCTTCGCGACACAGACGACATTCTTGTCCGGCAGGACTTCAAGCCTGGGTTGGCTCACCCATCCGCTTGTTAAGTAATTATGCGCTTCCAGGGACTTGGAAGCTTTGAACTGTTCTCTAGAGTAGAAACTTGTTCCCTTCACGAGATAGTCCTTGATGTCCGTCGTTTCCACTCGTGGACACAAGTTGACATCCACGAGAGTGTCCCCATCGTCGAGTAGAAGCGGATCGACGGATCCACACATCGCCACTTTCTGCTCGTACCGCGCCCGAACTCGTCCGGTGAGACTCGCGGCATATGCGCCTAAGATTAACATTGCTAGGCAGCACAGAACAAGACACTCCGAAATGCGGAGATGGCGGCGCTGCTACAGCGAACTGACGCCGAAGACCCGCCAATATGGCGTACTGGGCGAAATCAGCCGGAAGTGACGTCTTATGCAAGAAGCGTATAGACCCTTTTCGTTCGCTCTCATCGCTAGCCACCTGGCAAGCATATCCGGTATGGGCGACGAAAAAAAATAAATAAAAATAAAACATTTCAACCGGCAAATGGTAAAAAATGGAGGTGAGGCAAAACGAGAACGGGTGACGGTTACGCTGTCATCCTGAATGCCTTCTCTCGGCGTAGCAACGGCCAGACAATGTTTTCGCGCATACTGGAAATCACAACATTCAAGATGGCGGCCCTCTTGTGCAAAAGGTGTATACAGAAAGGCCGTGGCTAATTTTTTCGCAGAGATACAAAATTGAGATGCCCGAGGCGTGGAAAATGACGAGATATAATTGCTCCACCGTTAATTTTTTTTAGTTACTTACGGTGTTATAAATTGTCATGTCTATATACAGACGTTTCACAACACGTGCCGAAAAGATAAATTAAATTCTATATTTTTATGAACAGTAAATTAGGCAAAACGGCAGTAAAATCCAAGTGACACAAACACGCAAAAATTATTTTAGATCTAAGGACTTTTGCAAATACTTAGTACACTATACCAAAATCTGCATAGTTATATGGAGCTTAGAACCGTATAAAAAGTAGTTTTATACCATTTGTTGTAGTTTTTGTGTCAATTAGAACTGATTTCACACACTGCGTCATAATGGCGCGTAAATATTAAAAACCCTATTGCTTCTTTTTCTTAAAAAAATCCTAACCTGTTCTCAATAAGGTCTATTAAGTTGTGACGCCAACATATCGAACCACATTTGTAGGTGCTCCGCCGCGTAGCACCAAGCGTTCTGGGTGCTATTCGGTGTGGTCATACTAGATATGAAAAGCGTTTTATTCAAACCTGGCTGTCTGCAGCTCTATCAAAAAATAACCTGCGGCGCAATATCATTATTTAGTTCACAAATCACAGCGAAATGATGAACACATTGTTCTTGCGCCTTAGCTACGTCTACAAAATCTTGAAGTTTTGAGTCCCACAACTGGCCATGTAAGTACACTTTCTGTTTTTTGGCATGTGAGGTCTTCCAGAGACGAAAAGTCTGGATGCCTTTGATACGTTTCACCGTAGCCCATTCTGCTTGTTTCACCGCACGTAAATCTCCAACCCGCTTCACGGACAGGTGCGTATATACATTTGGCACTTTTCCCGTAGCAGCTCCACTAAGTCTTTAGCGGTGACAACCGCTGAATCAGTCTAGAATCCTAAGTTTGTGAGCGTCCCGTGGTGTTTAAGAGCGCCACCTGTACCCCGTCACAGGTACTTTTCCCGTGTCCAGCCATGCAGTGGCTGTAACGATCGTCCTTGCCGAAATGTAAGGTTTCTTACTCATTTCGTGTAATTGGAAGCGGTTCTAGAAATGTGTCACCGGTCCGCTTGGGATAAAAATCACTAAGCGTAAATAGGGTAAATGTTCGTCAATGCACTCGCTATTGTCTCTGTGGTTACAAAATCGTGAGCCGTTTCGTGTATCATGTCATCGCTTAAAAGGGTAAAACTTTGCGTGCCTTATGTACACGCAATCGCACATGTGCAAAGATACGCTTTATTTAATAATGTTTTTATGCAAACTACGAAGTGCTTTAGGGTAGATAATCAAATAAAAAATAGCTGTCTTTGGTACTAAAGCTTTTCTTATGCCACGTATGAGACTTCATTGAACATAGCAGATATAAAAATGTTTCACACAGTTCTCGTTCCATGGTTTCAAGCCCTGCAGGATGTCCGAAGTGTTCATGACCTTTTTTGACGAGTTCGCCTGCGTCCCAATAATGCGAAACAGATCTCCTCATCATCATCAAGAAGCGGCTCCAACGAGATGTTCAGGCACTTTTGGCACTGGCGTAATATATATACCGGGTGTTTTTCTTAAGCTTAACAGATTAGTTTCAAAGAAGCCGTAAACGTTACACTTATGCCGCTTGTGGAGGTGAGTTATACAGCCAGGGGGACATATTATAGGGGTCCAATCGTAACGATCAGTCAGCTAATTAATTAAAATTCGTTAATTAACTTTTTGATGAATGAAAATAGACATATGGTTCCAATTAGAAACTTGCTCAGCGTCATTGAAAACCACTAAATCAGTCATTTCCAGAATGACTTTCGGCGCGTGAGAAGCGTAGTATTGTACTAAAGTTGCTACTCGTGGAGCAGGTACAAGGCTGGGGCTAGATAAGAGACGGAAAAATCGCGCGGGCGCCTTACCGCAACCGCTAGTTTTGTCCCTGCTCCACGAGTGGTAACTTTAGTGCACCACTACGCTTCCCACGCGCTCAAAGTCTCTCTGAAAATTACTGGTTTAGTGGTTTTCGATGATGCTGAGCAAGTTCCTAATTTGAACCATATGTATACTTTCATTAATTAAAAAGTTAATTCACAAATTTTATTTAATTACCCGACTGATCGTTGCGATTAGCCCCCTATCATAAGTCCCCCTGGCCGTTTAACTCACCTCCACAAGCGGCGTAAGTGTAACTTTCAAGGCTTTTTTTAAACAAATCTGTTAAGCTTAAAAAAAAAACACCCTCTATATATATACAGGTATATCGTGTTGCCGAGTGCTGTAGGGGTAAAGGCGCTTGACGCCCTTTTCAGTAAATACATTCCTAGGCGTATTTCATACGGCTGTGAGCAGCAATCGTAAATTTACTCGATAAATGCATACACACACCCCATGCTCGGGACTTTTTTTTTAAACCAGGTTTTGGTCGTCCAGACTTCAGTGACGTCCGCAACGTTCCCATGCATGTGGGCGGTACAGAGGCACGCACTCTCAAGAAAAAAGTAAGGAAAAGGACGTGTATTGTTACACCGTTTGTCGCATATAATGTACCCCAAAACTTCATTTCTACGTACAGCGCCCTATAGTCGAACAGACGGCCCCGAATTTTACGAGGGGCTTGATAACGGTGCGATATAACTTTTTTAAATAGCTAAAGTACGTATCAAAGACCACATAAAAGAAACACCGAGTTTTTACAGCAGGACCAAGAAAACCCCGATCATTATTTTTTTTTATTCACTAAAACGTACATGAGCTACTTTAACAAGTTGTGCCACACGACTATCAAGCCGCTCTCAAATTTTGAGGCCGTCTTTTCGACTGTAGGGCGCTGTACGTCGAATTGAAATAATGGGGTGTATTATACTGGACAAAGGGGACAAAGGTCCATTTTACACCCTTTTTTCTCGAGAGTGCGGCGTCTGGTAACGAGGATTGAAGAGGACGAAACACCGCGAGCACGATTGTGAAAGTAAAGAAGAAAAAAAGGCGGGGGGGGGGGGGGGGGGGGGGATAAACACAAAGCTAAAATTAGGCTACGGAAGAGCAATGAGCATCGTCTTCAACTGCCATATATGGTAGAAATGGGCTTTGTAGCCTCTGTCGACTCCAAGAGCCTCATCCTTGAAGGCGACGTTCGGCGGCTTAGGCAAAGATGATTTTATTTTTTTTAAGGTCAAATGTGATTTATTATTTTGAAGTCACAACTTAGTCGACGTTACTGAGAATAGGTTATAATTTCGTAAAGATGGTAAACGATGGCGTTTTGAAAATGTCTACACGCAGTTATGACATATTTTAGAAAACCAGCTGGAGTATCTAATTTAAAAAAATGGTATAAAAAGAAACTTTTATGTCATTGTAAGCTAAATGTAAATACACATATTTTGGTATATTTTACTAAGTATTTACAAAAATCCTTCTATATAAAATAAATTCTGAAAATGCCTAAATTGAACATTCCAGGCCTTTTTTTTCATAGCTTATAGCAATTTTAAATATAATTTTTTAATCTTTTCTACGCGCCTTTTGAAACGTTTGCGTAATGAACAGAATATAAGGCCGTGTTTGTTGAAGAAATTAGCGGTGGTGCGAACATGTCAAATATTCTAATTTTCCAGGCCTCGAGCTTGTCAATTTTGTATCTGCAAAAGAATCAGCTACGCCGTTGCGGAATATTCTTAACAAGGACATAGCTTACATTTTTTTATATATATATGAAAAATATTATCCAAGCCATCGTTCCATGAACGGACGTGAAATTATGAAAGACGGAAACGTTCACAAACCATAATCAATTGCATTTTCATTATTCCAAAGGCAGGACATAATTAGTGGTAATGCTGAGCGCGCCTGATGGTTTGCCTGTTTTCTGGTGCGCCTGATGCTGATCTTCTATTCGTGTGGCACGAGAACACGCTGCTCTCGGTGGCTTATGGTATGCTATAGTATGCTAGTCGTGACGCCGAAACTCACCCCTCTCAACCTCAGAAATGCATTACAGATATATTGTTTTAACTGCAAAAAAAGCGAAAAAAAAAAACGCCCCACACCGAATTATACATACGGGTGGCAAAGAAAAGACATACTCGAGAGCTGCGATGAATCCCCACACCGACTGAAGGCGCGTTACTTACTTATTTTAGGTTTCTGAAATAAGGAGTGCAGGACGCACGGGAAAAATGTGACGGTTTCAGTACGTAGGAGTGATTTGCATGCTCACAAAACGTTCACCATCCTCAAAAAGCCAGGGCCTGTTATCGGGCCCTTGTTTGCGTGCAGCACGTACAAATTATTGTGTGCCTAACTCGCAGGAAATATTGGCCAACGAAATGTGGATTAAATTTATGTTTAGACATTCCAACAACCACCTAAGGTAAAAGGGCAGCAAGGGTGAGTGTCGGTATTAGAACGTATTAGTGGATCGCTTTTAGCTCTCCGGTAACCGTTCCCCGGATGATATATAACCTATACTTGCTGCGAGCATTCTTTATAGAGTAAGGCTATCGGAGCGGAAAACACAATATTCATACCCTATTGGGGGGTTCAGCGTGTCGTATTACTCTTCAACGCTACTTGTATCGATACAACAGCACGGGTTGCCACTTCGAAGTATTATTTGGAGTCTTCAAAAGCAGCCCATTTTTGTTTACATGACAAAGGACTGTAACTTGATATTTTAAAACCAAGTACACTGCGCCACGAAGTTAGCACGAACAATCGCCGATTTTTTCCATTTTTGTTTTCTTAGAATTTAAAGATGTTTAGAAAACTGTTCATCCGAGTATCCAACCTAAGCGGTAGATCTCAGTGCTAGACAATGCCATATTGATGGGGGAAAAATAGCAAAATGCGACGATGTCGTGTTCTCCCTAACATTTATTGTCACGTAGTGCACGCATCTCGCTACACGACCATTGCAATCAGGGTGTGTCAATAAGTTAATTGGACAAAAATATAATTAAAAGTTTTTGTCATTTCCTTTTTTTTTTTGTAGCTTCATCCTTATACAACCGATTCGGCAAAGAGTGCTTCTATTGTGCATCAACTAACGTGGCATTAGTTTTTTCTTGGTACAATAAAATCTGCATGGAACTGGCGTAAAAACATGTCAATTTTCTCTTCGTGCTCGCTGTGTTACGTATAGAGTAAGAAGACTCGTTCATTTCTCGAACATTTTAACGAAACCTCTGTTACTCCAGACACACATTTCGCAAGTACGCTCTATTCATTGTGGCTTAAAGTATTATCAATGTCAAGCCATTCGTCACTCTCTGCCGAATCGCTTGTATAGAAATAGCAACGTTCGAGCTTTAAACACACACAGACACACACAAACACGCGCGCGCGCGCACGCAGGCACGCACGCACACACACACACACACACACACCAAAAAAAATTTTTTTAATAAACCAATTGATTTAATTCTGATCGTGTTTACGGTATGCGCACATTGCGCGGACACAACATGGGCGCTTTTTCTATTTTTCTACAGCAAAGTATTGTCCAGCACTAAGATCTATCGCTTAGGTTGGAAACTCGCAATAACACTTTTCTAAACTAAATTCACTTCTAAGAAAACAAAAATGGGAAAATGTCGGCGATAGTTGGTTCATGCTAACTTCATGGTGCAGTGTTCCTACAATGTTTTTAACTAGTCAAATTACAACCCTGTGTCATGCTAACAATGTGCTGCTTTTGCTTTAGGTTTTTGAAGTGTCCAAAGAATATTACATTGAAGTGGCGGCCCGTGCTAATGTACGGATAAAAGCAACGTTGAACTATAAAAGGACACGCTGAACACTCGAGGCTTTAATATTGTGTTTTCCGCACTAACAGCCGTACTCGATTAAGAGTGCTTGCAGCAAGGCTAGCTAAATATATCATCTATCAACACTCCCCTTGGCTGCCCTTTCACATCATGTGGTTGCTTGGATCTGTGAAAATTTAGTCAATTTCATTGGCCATCATATCGTGCGAGTTAGGCACACAATATATTTGAGCGCGCTGTGCGAAAACAGAGACCCGCTAAGATGCCCGCGCCTGGAACATATATCTTTTTTTCCATCGTTCCCCATTTGAGCCAGGTTCCAGCGTTGCAGGCTGGCTTTTTGAAGATGTCGAATGTTTTGCGAACATGTAAGTCGTACTCACATATTGAAACCACCACATCTCGCGCATGCGTTCCGCACTCCTTATTTCAGAAACCGAGAATAAGTATGAAACGTACCTTCAATGATTGTGAGGATGCATCGCAGCTCTCCAGTAAGCGTTTACTTTTGTCTCAGGCAACAGCCGAAAAACTTTGGACACCTCAAATGGGTGACTGGGAGGGCGCAGCCTTGCAATTCCGTAAAGCTTCCTCTTGGAGGGCTAGGCGTGGCGAGGGGCAAAAAACCCCGAAGGGCTAGGCTTTTCTAGGCTTATCTTCACAGAAACCGCTACAAAAAAGGAGCCCCCCCCCCCCCCCCTCCTCGCAACTAGACAAAAGGGAAAGGGCAAAGATAGGGCGAGGAGGACTTTCTGCCAGGCGGAGGAATATTTCTCCAGGTCAGGCTTTAAAGGGACAATGAAGGCAATTTCGGAGATCTTTTTCGCGATTGAACTGGGTTCCAGGCACGTCTCAGGCCACGTTGCCCGAATTTCAGCCCAAAACACGCGCTTGTGGGCCGCGCAAATCAATTAAACAGTTGCGGTAATAATCGTACCGGAAACGACTGGGGCGACGCCCCGAGAGCTGCGGGAGAAGCCAGGAGAAGCGGAGCTCACGTGACCGATGCGGGGCCAAGGAGCGCGACGTCACAAGAGACGCGTCAGCGATTGGTCGAAACGAGAAACGTGCCCTCGGTCACGTTTTAGTTCGCAATTTTTAGAAATACTGTTCTAATTTCCGCTTGAATAACCATCAAAAGTATAAATCGGATCGGAAATGATTACTAAACCATAAATAAAGCAGCATCATTGTTTTTTTTTTCTTTGCTACGCTGGACGCGAAGCCGGCAACGAACAACTATGGGCCAACAAAATAAAATTAAAAAAGAACACGGTACTCGAACGATTTTGCAATGGTAGCTGTAGATGGCTGTTCTATCGGTCGACTGAAGACCAGTATTCGTTCGGGCGACGCTAGTTTTCACGTGTGGGTAGCTGTTCGTGTTCTTCGACGACAAAAAGAGGACGTCCGCGGAGGAACCGGATTCCAGAACGGCGGGATCGCTGCCGCTTTCCCTTCGGCATCTCCCCCGCGTCCGCCCTTCGGCATGCGGGCCGCTCGTTGCCGGCTGGGCGGTCTCCGTCGGGTGATGGCAGTGGCCGCCACACACGTACTCCCGTTCCGTTGGTGTTCGGTCACTGAACGTAAGCTCGAACTCGCTCGCGAGAGCGGCATTCGTCCATGTTGACAGAGTCGGCGCAACGCCCGCGCCACCGCGCTGCTATAACCCACCGCGGTAACCAGTCTCGATCTCCGAAATACTACCGATACCGACTATTCACACTTAACGTCACTGCCTATGTCACCTCCGTTGTCGGAGGCCCAGAAACGAGACTGGAGATGGTTCAGTTTCGGTTTCTTTACTTCTTTCGTCGGCACATAAATACGCGTCATAAATGTCTACAAAAAATTGAACGGCATGCTATGTTCCCAAGAAGCATTCAAACCCCATTAAAAAAAAATTAAATAAAATCGTCTTCATTGTCCCTTTAACGAGCGCCGCAGTAATACACCCGTCGTCCCAAACTGCGCGCCACCGAAATTGGCGAAGAGGTACGTCACCGGCGATCTTCGGTTGCTAGGTGTTACGTCACGGCGTCGCTCCCTACTACCAGCCAATCCAGTGCGGCCTCTGTTGCTACGCGTCCTATCGCCGAGCCTCTCGTAATAGGGACTCCGCCGGCATCTGTCGGCGCTTGCATGTGTTTCCAAGCCAGTTTCCACGGCCAGTGGGGCTGTGGCGCCATTCAGTGGCAACATTGCAAACTTTAGATAGGTGTGCCCCAAATCAGTCCAAGGTCAGCATATGTACCAAGGCACTAACGCGAACGCATAAAAAAAGAACGTAATAAAATAACTTATGTAAGGTAGATGTTGTTTGACTTGATCGCTTCTATGCACAGAATGATGTCCATTGTATGATCTTACTCTTGCAAGGTCTGTCTCCATACCTGCCAACGTACACCTCCATCGTTCCAACCTTTAGTGCAATATTTGGTGGCAGTTCAAAGCTTCTGCATGCGAACAAATTCACATGCTTCAAGAAAGTTATATTTTTAATAGAGGTAACTGACTCTTCCGACATCGCTTGGAACTTCCAGTAACATCGGCGTATACCAACCGGGGGAGGGGGGGGGGGGGCAACGGGGGCGCTTGCCCACGCCAGTTTTCAGAGTGAGGGGGCAAGGCATGTGTTCCCCCCCCCCCCCCCCCCCCCCGCTTAAACAACCGCCACTGGGCAGGGAAAAGAGTGGCCGGCGGCGCCCAAGAAATACCAAGGGCACTGCACCCCGGCCCAGAAAGGGGGGAGGGGGGGGAGGTCTGGTTTGCCCCCCTCCTTTCAAAATTTTACTATCAGTGCTGAATCATGTTCTATATGTCCCTGCATAAGTGTATTTTGCTGCTATAGTTATTCTTTTTTTTTATTTATCTCGAATTGTTAGAGTTGAATTTGCGCCGTGCTACAATGTCATGTTTTGAATTGCTGGCCCGATTCATTTTGTTCTTTGTGTTTTGACCAAAATGAACGCATCTCCACGTGGTGAATGATGTTGATTGGGGCGAAGCTGTGGTGGTGCTTTTCTGCGTAGACGCTGAGCCGCAGCATGCCGAGCGTTTCGTTCGTTTTCATCCATGTCAGAAAGAGAATGGGTAGTATGGAACGTGGTTATATACGCATTTGACCGCAGCGCCCTCTCGTCTATAAGCGTTGAGCCAATGCATGCAAAGTTTAACGCGATTATATACGCATTTGACCGCAGCGCCCTCTCCTGTATAGACGTTGAGTGGCTACATGCAACGTTTCATCCATGACATCCCCAGCTCTTGAGTTACTACCACATCTCAGAACCCCCTACTTGTCCCGCACTCGTGGCCGAGTGGTTAAGGTGATGGACTAGAAATCCATTGGGGTCTCCCCGCACAGGTTCGAATCCTCTCCACTGCGCAAACATTTTCTTTTCTTGCTTTACACGAGCACGTGAGCTCACGAGCACAAGCACCAGCAAGATCGGTGTGAGCACGGACGCCGGACGGACGAGGCTAGACCCTAAGGAGCTTCGCCCCTAAAACAAGTTGGTACACCCCTGTCCAGTAACCAGTCTCGAAGTTTAGAATCCTATAGACCCTATGTTTTCTTTATTATGGTGCATATAGTTCACTGGGTTAAGTTCACCCGGATGGCTTTGAAAACAATTTCTAAGATTCACTCCCAAATAACGTGAAGGCGCGTTACAAGGCTTGCCACATCGATATATCAATGGCGTAGAAAGCGTTACTCTCACTGACGACAATTTTGGTGGGAATAAGCAAAGAGGATAACCCTGTGACTTTAATTTGTCACAAACATTAAGACCGTCAGAAAAACAAAAAACACCGCTAACATGATTTGAAAACGTCTAGAAATCCCGCCACCCGCAAAACGGCAATTTCCTTCAGACAGCTCAGAAAACCGCCGAATCTTGCGGGAAAACGGACGAATTGGCAACACTGCCCCCAGACGCTCCGCTCCCAGCCAGACCCAGAAAGCACATGACTGTGTTGTGCGTGCAACGCATCAGAAAGGGATGTATCTCGAAACGTGCCATTCGCATTTCGACCCATTCTTGTTCGAACCTTTTCAAAACATACATACCGTTGCATGTTTGTTTTTCGCACTGGGTCCCGTTCGCAGTACGACCGAATGGCACGTGGTACGTTCTCGGCCCCAGCTTGGCACCGGCAGCTGGTAACGCTCGGACGGCTCGTAGCGAGGAGGACGTACGAAGCCGCGCTTCAATACAAAGGAGCAGCTCGGCGTTTTATGGCCCAGCGCCTACGGCCACTTCCGGTCATCCCAACGATCGGTATTTGAAACTTCCCAAAGCCACAACCAAGCACAGCAAATCATCACGCACAAATAATGTGCACGAGGCACCATTCTGTACTCTCTCAATTTATCAGACCGATCGAGTCTATCCTCTTATCAGGAAAGGTGAAGACATGCGTGAGCACGCCTTCCATGTCTTGATGACAAAGAATTGTTTTTCTAGATGGTTGTATATAATTTCGTTGTCGCGCGGCTTATTTTTACCGTATTTTATCTTGCTTCAATATACCGTATTTTCCGGCGTATAGCTTGCAAGAACGAAGTCGGGGTCAAAAATGAGTTTTTGCTTACATAGTCCGCACCCGGTGCGTAGTCCGCAAGCGGCGCACAGTCCGCACGTAGTTCCCCTAATCCGAACGTAAACATTATCATACATAGCACACTCTGACAGATGCCTGCTGTACCTGACAACGCTTGTATCATATATGAATTGCAAATAATATACTCTGTAACTCATAAAAGTTTTTGCGTCTCCTTAGTCTTCGCTATGTTGAAGTGCTGCCTGGATGGGGACAACCTTTGGTTTTCGATTATACCCTAGAGGGGGCTGGAGTTATTATGTTGTTGGTTTCTTGGTCTCGCTTATCGACGCTAGCGAGGGCGTCGCCCTCAACCTGCTGCGTCAGCGGCGCGTATTGCCATTTTTGAACCGATAAAAGCGGCTGCGCCTAGCAGCTCGAGGTTCTTCGTTCTACGACCTAAATGCAATAAACGCAGCCAGACCCACTATAGCCTCCGTCTCGGTGGGCTGTCCGGAAACGTAACAGCTCTAGAACGAGCTAGAAAAATACAAAACATTGTATTGTCCGCACTTGTAGATAGTCCGCACCGGGTAAAATTTCAACTTTTAAACATGTATAATCCGCGGACTTTAGTCCGGAAAATACGATACGTGTTGGTTTGTAATATCACGTGCTTGAATAGGCCACTTTCAAAAATGCCTCCATGCAACGCTTCGCGCGTTGCAAGAGGAGAACCAGTTAACCACGGAACGGCGGGGCATGGTCTCGGTTTCGATCACAGCCACCGTCTGTACACCTGCGACCAAGCACGTGAACCACCAAGCCTGCATAACTCCACGCGCATGCGAACGAGCTTGCACGACAGGGGGACCAGCAGGGATGTTGCAATTCATCGTTCTACATTTGCTTACCTTTGCCCGAAATCCGGCCCCATTGGGAACCACAAAAACAAAGTTTTTTTTTTTGTTTGGTATCTTTCGGCTACGCCTACAGTATTGTACACTTGTAGGAAGCCGCAGCAATGGAAACGCAAGCAGCGTGTTCCGTCACGACACGATCGGGGGAATCGGTGGCCGAGTGGTCTAGCGCACACCAGCTCGGAGCACTTGGAGCGAAAGCTCGCGCTGCAGAACCCAGGGATCTTGGGTTCGAGCCCCACCCCTGCCCGTTTCGATCTGGATGAGCATCGTACCGGCGTGCGGTCGTGTATCACTACTGCGTGGTGCACGTTAAAGACCCCAGGCTAGCGGCTGTACTGCACTGGCTAAATTGCTCATCTACAGCTGGGAGGCTCGTCGCCCCTGTGAGGCAGACCAAGTTCTAGGCTGTATAAACACAACACAATTTTTTTTTTTTCACGACACGATCAGACAAAGTTTGAAACTGAAACCAAAACTGAGTGGCCACCTACTACCCAGAATTCATTTCGTGCCACCGTGCCACCAGGGACACTTCGATTCGGGAAAAGGTATATTGGTATAGCAATAAAACCAGTTAGAAGTTTGCGCCACTCCTTGTCATTTGTGCGCCTTATTTTTACGCCGTTGCCTCATTTGCGCTACTTTAATGTGCACTTTGTTTTTCTAAGATCACCAAGCTTTCCTCCCGATACAATGTCATAGCAAGACACGCGCTTCGTGTTCTCACACCTACATAATTGGGCAGGTTTGTTTGATATCTCCTGCCCCACAACGACGCCATTTCGCAGCCGAGCGTATACCAGGAAGTCAGGTTCAACACAAAAGGTAAACTTCCGTTCGGTTTTTGTTCGCTGTTGAAAGCAATTAATTGCATTTGCAGAAATGAACGGCTAACCTTCAGGACCCGTTCTTGCTAGTGTCTTGCGCGAAATCTAAGTGAAATACTTGTACTTGCATACGTTCCTCTGTATAATTTGTTCCATAGTGCTATAGTTCTCGCTGGACATATTATGGTGTTACGTGAAAATGTTAGTTTCGAATACCACTTACCTTTGTCTAACGTATGCTTTGTTTGGTGCAACTTTTCAGGCAACACATCTAGTTAATATATGCCTATTTTTGGGGGAATCATTATAGATACCAAAAAGGAAAAAGAGCAACTGTTCGGCCAAAAACGCGGAAGTTCATATAATAATATAAAATGCGTGCTCATCTATTATTTATCTGTGTATTATCTAAGAGAAAGTGCTCTACATTGAATTCCACCTGCACTGAACTCTCACACAAACCGCTTATGTGAAAGTTGAATGCAGGTGGAATCCAACGCAGAGCACTTTCTCCGGGTATCACCTTTTCAGATTTCGCTCTTTGGTGTACATTAAGCAAGACGTCACAAAGCGTTGGATGTTTGTGTAATGTTAAACTGCAAACAAAATGTTCGGTTAGCATTAGTTCCTCGGAGACAGATTCTGCTATTTATGAGGCCTGAGCTATGCCAATGCTCTGTCTCATCACCGCAAACGGTCGGTACATTTTCTCAGAAACAATTGCAATCAGTTGCCAGTTTCAAACATAAGGGGGCCCCCATCTTTCTAGAAACGCGCTGCGCTTACTGTCGCTTGTCCTTACCTTCTCCTGCGTTGTGGGGGAGAGCGGCGAGTATTGCCGAGCGCGGAACAACGCCGATGGCTGGACAGGGACGCATCCCCGACCCTGATCTATCATTCCTATATATCTTTCGAGTTCACAGCGTGAATTCGTGCATGTGATCACGTTATTTCAGAGGCCTTTTATTGTTCAGGCAAATAACAACACCATTAAAAATCCGACCAGACTACGCGCAGCTAATGACGTCGTGGATTCATTAACTTTCAACATTTCCTCGACGCAACTTTAGTAAAATGAGCTATATACGCAGTGCGGTCTACGTAAGCAATGTACAACGTACGCGTGGTGTCTCCTTTCGGAAACTGTTCGGTCTACAGGATTAATGCGTATCGGCAATATTGCACAATCTTGCCTCATCGCGGCTACTACACGTATAGGGGCGTTAGTGCGCCGTTCGGCGTGAAGGTTCCGTTCCCAGCCCGTCTCACGCTTAGAGTGCAACTGCTCTTCGACAAAGAGCACTTCGAAAGAACCAGGGAAAGAAGCCTTCCCAAGAGCACAGTCGAGCTTCACCAGGACCGCACGCCGTAATCCGAGGTAATGTGGCGTAATCCAGGTGTGCAGATATTCCTCGTGTGGAAGACACTCGCGCAACAGGTCGCACATTCGCACGCACTGAGATTCTCGGCGCCACACGGGAGGTCGCACACGAAGCATTCCTCGGAGACTGGCTTCGTATTGCGGGGCAAGAGAGGGTCTCGGCGGGTCACGATGAGAGAGAGGGAGAGCACAATGCACACAACGGCCGGCGAACACGGAGCACGCACTGCCGACGCACCTGGATGTATCCGACCGGCAGGGAGTGTGTTTATCCAGTTGTCTTCCAGCTGACGCCACGACGGCTTCCATCCACTCACATATTCCACTCGCACGCACAAACAAACGGCGCCGTCTCGCGCGACAGCTGCGCGTACGGGCCCAGTAGGAGAGACGCCCGGCAGGAGACTAGAAACGAGGCGCCCGCTATTATATAAAGGGCCATACGCGCATTCGCGTTTGAGCGCGTTCGAGTGTGCAATGGCGTCGTCCTTGTTGGCGAAAGCGGCTATTAACGGTGCGAAGCGCGTGAACCGTCCATCAGCGCGACGCATAGGAGCAAGACCGGTGCTAAACTTTGCATAGCGTTGCGTCGCGGTTGACCGTTCGGAAACCGAGAAACGAAGGGGGTGATCACGTGCTCGCTGGCACCCGTCGGCGAGGCGTATCCAGTTCTCAGCTCGGATCAGTTCGGATGCGGGACCTTGCCCTTTCGATTTGGGGAGCGGTGGGGGATTACGGGGGCACGTTTTTTTCTGAGGCTGCCATGGTTCGGGTTGAATAGAAATAGCGACAAAACAGCGGGATCCTCTCGAGATCGGCTGCTTCGACGCTGTCGCCGGCCGCCGCCATGTTGCCGTGGCCTTCGTGTACTACTGGTGAGCAGCTAGCGGAAATAGCGCGTTCTTATTGGCTATTGGGGAATTGTAGTAGACCGTTTCCGCAGCCCGCTAAGCACCCGGATAACGCTCCGTAATCCGCCACAAGACCTCGAACTGTGCAGACAAGGTTGGCGGCGCGCATGCGCAGCTGAGGCGTTTTCTTCAGGGATACCGTAGCGCAGGAGAAAAACGGTCTACTACAATTCCCTATTGACTGCAGTCGATTGCGCGTCAAGGGATATGTGCGTACAAGCTTGGCGCAACGCTCTTCGAGACGTTACGCGTCCGCCTTACGCTACTGAAACCTTCACGTTCGAACGCTAATGTACATGCCACGCCGTCCCCCTCGAGGGAAAGGGCGGCTCGGCGAAGCGGCCTCACATCTTGTTGAAGCGTACGCCGGAAGCGCGCGTTTGTAGGTTCTTGATGACGATGCGCGGGTGAAAGGCGTCCGGGTCCGGGTTGATGCACGTCAGGTTGGCGCCCTTGAGGAAGCCCCTGCTGCCGCTCCGGTGGTGGTTGTGGTGGTGGTGGTGCTGCTGCGACAGGGGCGAGGACGTGGCGGCTTGGCTGACCGCCACGGCCGGCTTCTGGTACAGCGACACCGCGGGGGACGACGCCGCCGCCCTGCGGTACGGGGAGGGCAAGGAGGTCCCCTTGGCGGTCCCCGATGGGCACGCCGTGGGCAGCACGAGGGGAGGCCTCCCAACAGGCCTGCGTACGGGCGCCGGTGCCGGCAGGCCCCGGTGGGACACCGAGAGGTCGAGGGGCCGCGTGTCTTCCTCGCCTTTCGAGGCGCTCGAGGCGAGCGGGGCGGCGGGAGGGGTCCTTGGGGTTTGAGGGTGGGCCTGGGGTGGAGGAGCGGGCAGCCCGGGGTTGCCGGCCTCCGAGCCGTTCCCGGTGGAACTCTGGCTCTTTTTGGCCGGCTCCGGGAGCGACGCGCACTCGGGAGGCAGTTTGCCGGGCGAAGCAGGGCGGGTCTCGCCGCGGCCTCGTGCGACGTCGACCTCGGCGAAATCGGCGCCGTCCAGCTTCCGGTTCTTGGCCGTCGTCGCTCCGTCCGGTCGCTCCGGAGAGCGGCTCCAGGGGCGCCCCTGACTGTCTGGAGGCCGTCCCTGGAGTCTGGCATGCTGCAGCGTCCGCTCGGCGTCCCGTTGCTCCTTGCGCCTGGACTTCCTGGACTGCGGGGAGCGGGGCGGGGACATGGCCTGCGCCACTGCCGGGGGCACCTCCTTCGTCTGGATGGTGATCTTGTTGCTGCTCCTGTCCAGGGTGCTGATGGTAATCTTGGACAGGGCGGGAGGACTTTCGGCGTGAGGCTCAGACGCCTTCTGCCGCTGTTCCTGCTGCGGGGAGGAGGACAGGACCGTTTCCGCGGCCTGGGCACTCCCGAAGCCAGCAGGCGTCTCTGCCGCCATCGACCTGCGAGGAGCATGCAGAATGACAGGCGCGAAATCTTTCGCATGCGCACTCAGAATGACCAGGGGGTCCCCGAGAAAAGAGAACTTTGTTTTTCGAGCCGGGTAAAGAAATTATGAATCACAGAAAGTTTAAAGTCCGTGATAATGTGACGCTAGCAGTTTGGAATAGAACGCAGAAGTTTGAGAACATGACGCGATCTGGATCGAAAGAAAATTAAGAAAAACAAAATTGCACTGTGAACCACGCGCCCACGTAAGCCTAATGTTGTCAAAACGAGAGATGACATTCTGGGTGCCTATAGCATCTATTTAAGTTAGAAGCACTCCTCAGCAAAAACGAAAACAATATCCTCTTTCTGGCTGACAAATGTTTTCCAGTGAAATATATTTCACAAGCGTCCGCAATGTCGAGTTCTGTTTTCACGATCTATACCAACCGCTAGCGTCACGTTTTCGCGGAGTTTCAGCTTTCTGCGATGCATAGTTGATTTACCCGGACCGAAAGACACGGTTTTCGTTTCTCGGGAACACCTTGTACATCCCTGCCTCCCTTTGCGCGAATATGCCCGGTAAGTACATTCTAAATCTATGCCACAGCATCATTTTTCGGGACTAAGGCCACACGCATAAACTCGCAATGCGCAAACACAAGTCTTAGCAAGAACAGGAATATAAAGGAGGAAATAGTCGTTCGGGAGAGTCACGTCTTCTTCATACAACGCAGACGATGCCATTTATACCGCTATGCCACCGGTTCCTCGATGAAACAATCATGCTTTTTGCGCGGCTAATCCGACTCAACTCTCCGAGCAGTCATGATACTTTCCCGATGGTTTCAGTCGATATTTATTTTAATAAACGTGCAAAGACCGCCAGTGTCGACCAACCCTGATCAAACCCGAGAAGTTTCCTAGAGCCGGATGACATGACCACCCTTCAGTCTTAGATTGAGTGCGCGCTGTATACGTGCCAGCTGGACTAACCACCGTCCACACGTCGCGTCGTGACCGCGTTCTTCGCGTGCCAATATTCGGAACGTGGTCAGTGGCCTCAACCAACGGTCAATTGCTTCATCCGGTACAGGGCACGGAGTCCGCCTATTGGACAACGGGATGTTTCGGTGCCGCCGTCCTACGGTTCATATCCCCGACGTCACAACCAAAGCTATTAAAAAAAAGAAAAAGCGGTGGAAGTTTAGTTATCACGTTCCGTCAGAGATGAGAAACTGACTTTGCACTTCTGTCCGTCGATGAGGGCAGAAATATCCCTACTCAAGACGTTAAAAATGAGCGCTTGGCCAATCGTGGAGGGCCGATCACAGCGCCGATCACAGCGCCGATCATAGCGCCGATCCCCTCTCGGAATTCGGGCACTCACGCGTCCCGTGTCTCCGGTAGGCGCGTCTCCGCAGCGGGAACGACGGGCAGGGTGTCAGCGCCCGCAGCCCCATTTGGCGGCTGCGTGTCCCTCGGCACCAGCGTCGCGGGAGGTCCTGCAGCGTCCGATTCCGGACTCGCGACGCTCTGGGCGACGCCTTCCTCCACTCCCGCTGAAGACTCCTCCGGCACCGGTGGACCGGGTGCCGTCGTCTCTTCCCGGGGACACTGCGGTTGTTGTCCGGCCGGGTTCCCGTCGCAGTGCCTCTCGTCGACGACCGCCTGGCCCCCAGCCGTGTCCGTCGAGGCAGGTCGATTTGCAGGTTGGGAGTACACCCGGAAAGCGAGGCGTAGGGGAGAATCCTGCGAACCCCGGATCACGTCCTCCGTCAGGGACTCCATCGTGGTCGTGTTTCCCGGCGTCTAAAAGCCTGTCAACCGAACTAACAATGAGAGCCTTCTCCGGGTTCAACGGGATGAACACCAGTAGATCGAATCGTTCTGGTAAGTAAGGAAGATGAGTCATGTCATATCATCACCCTACACGCCGTTCACGATCTTTTAGAACTGTAACGCCGTCGACTGGGCATCGGAAAGAACGCGCATCACTGCGTTACGCTCCACACCCTCATCGCATGCAGAAGCTGCGTTAATGGATAATGGAAGCATGTTGAGGACACCGCAAAATGAGGAAAAGCTGTCCTCAAAAACTTCAATTCGCTTACACTCGGCAGGAGTGCGTTCGTCGTTATGCTGAAGGCTCACCCTCTTCCAGGCGTAGATGTAGGCCACGTCCATGAGCGAGTAACCTTCGCAGAGAACGTCGTCCATGTGCAGGATGTCGATCTGCGGAGGAAAAACACTGATAAGTCTTGAAATGATCCCAGGCTTTGCGGTCTAACACTTTATTGTTTGCACATTTGTCAATCACTCGCTTGCATTACTTGTGTTAAACAATTATAATTTAACTCCGACGTGAGATGGGATGCGACTCGCACCCTTTAGGTGACTGGTGTGCAATCCGCCTGCTCCTGGTATTGATTCCAGCATCTCCTCAAGACTCGCAACTCACGCGTCGAAAACAGAAAAAAAGCAAAACAACGCTTATTTTTGAATGATAACGCAATTAATGCAAAGGTCCAAGCGAGCTGGACCAGTATGACAATAATTATCCCTGAAGAACGGGAACAAATAGGTACAAACGACAAACCCAAATCTCCAAACACAGCTAGGTAACTGGGGCGCAACCGAAAAAATTTGCCTGGTCCTGGTATCAAACCAGGGACCTCTCCATTTCCAGTAGAGCGCTCAACCAACTGAACTAACCAGGAGTTAGACGTTAAGAACAAACGGGTTTTACCTGCAGCTCCTACTAGTCTAACAGCAACGTGTGTGAACGGCCTGCATTTTAAGGTTATGACGATAATGCAAAGGTGCAATCGAACTGGACAAGTATGGCGATGTATATCCTTGGAGAAGGGGGACAAAGGACACACAAAAATTTCCAAACACAGCTAAGTGACTGCTGCGTGACCGAAAAGAAAATCCGCCTGGTCCTGGTATCGAACCAGGGACCCCTCCATTTCCAGTGGAGCACTTTACCAACTGTGCTAACCACGAGTTAGACGTCAGTAGAGAAAACGGGCTTTACCAGCTGCCACCATGAGAGGTCCCGATTATTTTGCAATAACCGTCGAAAAGTCAGCGTTAGCACCACGAAACCTAACCCGCAAAATTGATCTCAGCAGCGACACGCTTCGCAGGCCGGCTTATCGCACCTCCCCTTTGTGTTTCAGATGGACTCGAGCATCCATGCAAAGTTGGCGTCTTAAAAATATCCCCCGTCACATGACGACAAGAGAAAGACGCACGTGTTTCCCCTTGAAGGCCGACGTACCCTTCGCGCTTTCCACTTTTGTCCGCCTCCTCCTTTCCTTTATCCTCTCCACTTTTTACCTTGCCCCAGCTTGGCCAACACCTCCCAGAAAGAAGGCGGTAGCGCTCCATGTGGTTACGTCACAATGTCGGAGGAGGAAGGCCATGGTGCAATTACGTGATAAAATATCTGGTATCGACGTGAAAGAAAATGTTTCTTTTCAAGCGGTGTGGTGGTGTTCGCGAGCTTTTATCCGACGTTAATATACGTTTTAAAATTGCCAGTCTTGTACTATTTATTCTACATATAATATAAACGTAATATACAACGCGTTACCAAGGTTGAAAGTACCGAATTTCTATTTAGGAACATCCCCGTAACCGCGGGAGTATACATGCATTGCCGCAGCTCCCCACACCTTTCGAACAAACCGGCTCTCGTGTGACATTTTCTTCCCTCAAGCGGGCTCCGATTCTGGTAAATTTACGTTGTGTGTGAGCTGCTGACTGTCGGAAAAGGAACGCTGAGACATTTCAGAAGGGAAGGGAACGGAAAAAGTCTAGTCATCGCCGTAGGGAGCGCACACGAGAGAGAGATAAGTCGACAACGCTGAGCTTCTGTCTCTGTCTGACAAACTTTATTAAAGGTTCGTCCCACAATGCTGCCGCTGCAGTCGTGTGCGGTTCTTATGAGATTTCTTTCCTTCTTCCCCTCGTTTTTCTGTCGTCACCGCAGTCTCGAACAGTTTTATTTATTTATTTTTTTTTTTCGCTTGATATTGCGACATTTACGTGGATTCGAGGAACAAGTCCTGTTACGGTTTGAGTGATATGTGTGGCAACTAGTCAACTATGACACTGGTCGATTATCGATAGACCCCTTTCTCTCGACAGAGAGAGACTATTTGGAGTTCGTGTTCAAATGTTTTCGTGGCGGATAATGCGGGACGTATGAATACGATCGACAGGTGAGAAACAACTTATTTACAGGCTTTCTTGGTCATGTAGGACGCAAAGTGCTGCAGTCAGTCTTTTTTTTTTTTTTTAATTTCGTGATAGAGTGGAATTCTGCTCTTCGTTGTTATCCGTGTGCTGTTGTGTCGGCATGTCTAAATATGCGTGGCAATATTCTAGTTATTACTGTAAGGTGAATAACAAGTTTGTGTAATTACTGAAAGTGCGTTGTTCCTGCTGATATGTTTATGTGGACTAATGCTCCTTTCTTGCCTTCACCGCGTTTATACTAGAATCTTAACTCTATTAAGGTAATAGTATTATTTTATACAAAATAAGTTATATTTTGTTCTAAGGCAGCTGGGGCCGATAGGGAGAAACAAATTAGTTGACTGTAAATAGTAAGTTTAGTACCTCTGCCACACGAAAAAGTTTATATATTTTTGTGAAATGATATGGGATCTAATCAGCTCGCGGTCTTGAATGATTATACGAGCGTCGCAAGCTGATTTGTGGACCCCATAATGTCATTCGATCGAAATTACACTAATTTTGCCATGGGGCCTGGGTATGATGCAAGAATTCAGTGACTGCACGCGATAACATCGCTTACATGATCGTAAGTGAAACATGTCTAGCCGTGTCCGCGTCGACTACGTCTACCTGATTTTTAACTGTGATCTGTTTTGCTGTGTGCAATCACCGCGTGTCTCGCCATTTTGTCGAAGTATATCTGTATAAAATATGCATTCCTACAGCAATAATCGCATGACCTAATGTTTTCCATTTAAAACAATCACAGTTTTCTATAGACGTCTTATACGTATTCTCGTGACACTTCGTACCGATTATTTCGCGGTGTAATGTTTTTCCCGTGTAATAAAATGTTTTCTAGACCCGTTGGAATCTGCAGCTTTCATTTTAGCTAATAAGACACGCGTATGTGACTAAAAGCCCGTTACGACGATCGATCCACGGGCGTTGCCTTCGCTTCGATGCGTGCCCCTGAAGGCCTTCCTTTGCGACGTCACGAGAAGAGCGCTACGGCCTTAGTTTCTAGGAGGTGTTGGCTTGGTTCCCCTCGCAGCTTAGGAGAGGGGAGCCTTTTAGGGTTGTCTTCCCTAAAGGAGGCTGTACATCGGCCTTTAGTACTCCCGACTAAAAACTAAAAAAAGATATCCCAAAATGCAGTGCCAGTGCTGGCGATCTGTTTATAATGGTGCTAAATACCCCGAGACTGGAGCAAGAAAAACCGCCTTCTCAGTTTACGCCGGGATGTTCACGGCGGCCGCCGTAGCTTCCCCGATGAGTATAGATGAGTGAATTCGTCCTTGCCCTCCTTGCCCCTCCAGTTTACCGCAAACGCCTCCAAAAGCAGCTCCACACGCTAATGCGAGAGGAGGTTTCCTGACTTCCTGCTCCATACTTCTGGACCCATCGACCTGGCGTCATGAGCCCTCCCCTGCAAGGCACCGACCTCTCGCGTTTCACTTCGGTTCCGCTCCCAGACACGCATTCCTATAATGCAGGTTTGAGAGCCGACCTGTTTGTGATAGCACGAATGGCTCGTTAAAATGTTCACATGACAAGAAGCCCGTGCGTGAGGGGAGTCATACGTTCATGTCTCAGTCGGCAACGGCAAGCGGCCCGTGCACCTGGGGCGCGGTAGCAGGAGTTTTGTCGCGTTCCGACCTCCGTCTCCCTCATTCAATGAAGTGGGCCATATAGTTTGCCAAGATATCTCCAAGCGGAGCCTAAATCGCGTTTACATCGACGCGACTTCAGCACATCGACTCCAATCGTCCTTCAAATGAAAGCCGACAAGGCAATGTTTACACCAGAGATGGGAAGTAATCCGTTACAAGTAATGGAGTAGTTCTAATTCGTTACGCAGGTTAGCTAAATTCCACTCGCTTATGATGGCAATGAAAGCCTACCTTTCTACTCTGAAGAAAACTGCTTGCGACCACACGGGACCGCTCCCTGCCGCCGCCGACGAGGACAACCGCCGCCATGTTCTTTCAGCTATTCACTCGCTCCCGCAGCCAGCGCCTTCTCATAATCCTCCCCGTTCCAAAATGCGATGCGACCTCCGTTTACATGGGCCGACTGAATGCGCATTCGCCGTCTCGACCCACCTTCGTCTAGCGACTTGAATGCGATGCGCTTCCCTAGCGCAATATGCCGTATGCATGACCGCATTGAATCCGACAGCTGGATTCGATACGACTAAGTCGCATTCATGTAAACGCGCTACGTTTACATGGATGCGTCCGTAGCGAATCGAATCGAGATTTGCCGCCCATGATTGGGTAGAACGGCAAGGGAAAGGAGGATCGGGGGCGCGTGACTGCTCACAGCTCGATTCGATGCGCCACGGTCGCATCCATGTAAACGTCAGCGTCGCGTAGTGCGGCCGACTCGACCTTTTGCCTCCACAGCACGTCTCGCGCCGGTTCCCTTCGGGTGGCGAGGTGACGTCCGGACTCCATCGCTCATTGATTCACGGGGAGGGGAAGGAGGACAGGCTTCCGCCGGGGAACACCGCGGAGCTTTTCGCTCTCGACCCACGGCGAACCGACGCACCCCGACCGTGTGCGTGGACTGGCCCGCTGCTGGAAGGTCAGCGGGCGAGCGCATCGGCGGCCACGGGAAAGGGGGGGAATGCTGCTCCGCGTGTAGTTACGTCCGCGCGAAAACCCTCTCCTCTTCCGTTCGACAAAAACCCGTCGCGCGGTTAAAACGAAGTAGGACAGACTTGTACATACCTAACGCGTTACATGCACCTACTTGCTTTTGAAGTCACTTTCGCTTTTGTATAAGTGTGAAAAAAGTCTTCTACCACGCTTCCAATGGGGGCGTTCTGTAGCAGCTCCCTCAGTTCCGAACAGGAAGTAACTCGAGTCGGGAGTACCCAAAACGCCTAGTAAACGGGGAAAAAAAAACTCGTGTTTTTAAGTTGTTTTTTGGCAGTTTCCACTTCCTCCCCTGTCGCAGACTGTCTCCGAATAAAGCGGAAGCTGACGACGCCAAGCACGATCGTTTCTTTTTGTTTGACGTTGCCGGTATTGAAGAAGTATCGACAAGGTTGTTAGAGAAAAAACGAGGGAGTGTACACATCAGCGCCGCTCTTCGAAGCGATCCAAAGTGATCGAGCCCTTCGCAGGGCGGTGCAAAGGCTGCTATTGTTATACAAACTGACAAAAACGTCAACACACGCAAAACATGGAGCTTAGTGAATCTACGCCGCCGGCTTAAGTACTTTTATACGGCCATACGTTTGTTCTGCACTTGTTTACGTACTTCCTATAGAATGTATTCGTATACGAATGGGAAGCCGGCCGCGCTAGGCGATCAAGGTTTAGTCTGCGGAAGCGAGCGACAGCAAATGCGATATACACCACGATGTAGCTACGCAAATAAATCATTAATCGGGATCATGTTCCGCGCAAGTGTCCAACCGCGCACCTAAGTCACGTTCATATATACTGCCTTGCTCTGTTCAGCACGGACTGGATTCTCGTCGAAAATCTCCGAGTTTCCGTGAAACGGCGATCCAAACACGGCGTCAAAGGAACGCTTACGCGGTTTATTCAGACATGGGAAGTAATCCATTACAAGTAACGGAGTACTTGTTATTCCTTACTTTTTCAAGTAATGTTGCAATTGTCATGTTACTTTTTTGCGGCACTAATTCGGTATGTAATTTCCTTACAAATATTCGTATTAATTACTTAATTTTTAAAAATATGAAGTGAATACAAAAATTGGAGCAATATGAGCAGGCGATTCTGCAGCATAAGGATACCAATTGTACAAGAAAATGAAGAACATGGTTGGGGAGGAGATTAACCGAACATAAATAAACCATCAGAAAAACATAAGAGACAAATATGAAGACGAAAAATTGAAATTTATACAAATTTATTTCATATTCAGAAATACGAATTCAAATTACAAGAAAAAATTAGAAATACAAATTAATTTCATATTCAAGGTGAAAATACAAAATCGTATTTAAGTGCAGATATGAAGAAAAAAAAAATCAAGACAACGGATGCAGCCTATGCATTGTTTAGCCCACGCATTTTTCAGTACTGCACACAAAAATGCTCCGTTCATGTGTAAGCTCGTGATGCGTCAAAGGTGCAGGAACGAGACCGCAGTTTTGAGACGTTACGCTCACTACTGTAAGGTCCGTTTCGAAAGCGAGCTTTCGTACATCGGTTCCTACTCCGAATCTCGTAGTTAAGGTAGACGCTGCTGCTGAGCATGCGCACCCCTGGCTTTCTCTGCGGAATTTTAGAAATCATTTCCAGTCGCCGTAAGCTAGCGGGATGGCGGGTCTGGTTGCAGCTTTCGGTGTCTTGTCAGCGTACAGGTGAAGGGAGTGCACCTAAACCCCTTCTCTTAAATAAAATATTTTATTTTTACAAGGACTGCCATAATACGGGGGGTATAATAAATGATAAGTACTGTTCCGGAACATTTTTGAAAAATATCAAAATTGTTTCTATTGTTTTCTGAATAAGTGTACGGATAAAAGCTAACGTGAACGTAATTTGTAACGTAACGAGTAAAGTAATCCGTTACTTTTCAGCGAAAGTAAATGCAACAGTAATGCGTTACGTTTGATGACCGATAATTTGTAGCTGTAATGAATTTCATTTTTCGAGTAACGGGCACAACCCTGGTGTTTATTAGCGTGTCCAAAACATACGAAATACGCTCCAAGGCATTTTCGGATAAGAGCCCAAGCTGGAACCGAAATTCGAAGGCGTTATTCGCCTCACCTTGAGCACTTTTCATTAACAAAAGCGAGCAAAGAGCAGACCCACGCTGCAGCCGACGCAGTTTCTCCCGCTCCCCTCCCCCCCCCCCCTCCCCAGCCCTTTTTTCCTTTGTTTCGATTTTATCACCGGAACTTCGTCAGCGATACGGAAATCCGTCATACCGCGTTCTTTTCACTCCTCGCGCACCGTCGCTGGTCTCGGTGCACAAAAGAGCGACTCCTTTCCTTGCACCGCGGAAGCCGCGCAAGACCGAATGGACTTTTGAAGCCGCTACTGAACGCGCCCAATGACGCGCCGCTATTCACGCGCACTCCCATAAAAGCTGTGGTGGCTCGACCCACTCCACTACTATCCCTATCCCCACACACCCCCCCACGTTTCTCCCCTCTCCCTAACCCCCCCCCCCCCCCCCCCCGAGAGTCGGGGACATAAGCGCCTCGTGCCCATACAGAATTGACTCCCCCCCCCCCCCCCCCTCTCCTTTTTTTTAAAAACTTTAACGCATATTATTACTGCGGGGGCTCCTCCACCCGAAAGCACCGACGCCCGGGGACCGAATTAACAGACTGGCTCCCCGAAGAGAACAAACTCCTTACACGTCGCGACAGCGGCGATTTCGGCATCATTTTGTTCTTATTGCTCAAGAGGACAAACCAGGAAAGCATTTCGTTATTTCCTGATAGACGAACGAGTAACGGTATTGGTTACTTTTTTTTAGTAAGGTGCGCTCTCAGACGCACCGGCGCGCTCACATACTCAAACTCACAAGCATGAACACGCACGCACACACACGCACGCCCCCACGGGCTAACGCGCACCCACACACTTAAGGCCCGTTCACACTCTTGAGACCGGGTGAGACCGAGAGAGACCAGACCGGTTTTTAAGCCTCTTGCGATCTCTTAGGACCGGATACGCTGCAGCAGAGCTGGTCCTAAGACACCGCAAGAGGCTTCAAAATCGGTCCGGTCTCTCTCGGTCTTAAGCGCGATCCAAACCAACGCTTCTTTTCGCGCCTGTAGGTCGTGCGGCTGCGCATGTGACGCATTTCGTGAAATTTTTGCTGTTTCCGGGCGCGCTTTCTGAGTCAGAACCGTGCGCTTCGGTTTGGACGGGCCAGCTTCGGACGAGCGCGCACGCGCGCAACAGACTGGCCGGACAGGCCAGTCTGTCGCACCCAGAAGGTGGCGAGAGAGAGGGAGAGATCGCTTCGTTATGTTGGAAGGGAATAAAAGTGGGGGAGGAGAGGGCCAATTGTGGATGCGCACCGGGCGCTTTTGTCACTTTGTTCTGAGAAGGCGGCGAAGAAACGCGGAGCCGGAACTAGCTTGCCCTCCACCAATTGGCCGGGACACAGGAGCGCCCTACTACGTCACTGCGCGATTTTGTGCGCGTTGAGAAAGAAGTTGAAATTATCCAACTTTTTTAGGCGCGCCCGGAAGGAGCGAAGAACCGGCGTGACGTCACGAAATACGTCACATCCGGGGCGCGCACGACCTACAGCCGCAAAAAGAAGCCTTGGTTTGGATCGCGCTTTACTCGGTCGCAAGAGTGTGAACGGACCTTAACGCACACGCCCACGCGCACACATGCACGAAAACGCGTACACACGCGCGCACGTACGCATTTTGCGGGAAAGGACTGCTAACAGCTATCACTGTAGAACAGCAGGATCAGAGCGAACGCGAACAAATCACGTATACACTGAAGCCCGCTCTTCCGCGCACACCCCCCCCCCCCTCAACCCCCCTCCCCCCCACACACACACACACAAAACAAAAAAAAATGAATTTTTCACCGTTCACTTTCGCGCAAGCAAAGGCCGCGCGGGTGCATTGTCCTCCGAAGCCGCGAGAGCCGCTGAGGGCATTTAAAGCGCGCGGCGTCTCTACCGCCGAGCCCACCGCACGAGGCGAGCGCAGACAGCCAACAGGCGACCGAGCGGTACGGCCGTACGGGCAGGAAAATCATTGGTAGCAACTTTTATTTTCCAGGTTCTATTACAAGGAACTGGTGCCCTCAGAAAAAAGGGAGCATTCTTACACCCTTTGTCCCATATAAGACACCTTAAAACTTCGGTTCGACGGACAGCACACTCACGTCGAACAGACGGTACCAACTTTCACGAGGGACTTTATAGCCGTGCGGTACAACATTTTAAAACAGGTAGTGCACGCGTTACTGACTAAAAAAACAACAACAAAGATTTGGAATTTTCTTGGCCCTAGTGCGAAACTTCAGTGTTTTCTTTCTGTGGTCTTTGATACGTAGTTTAGCTGTTTAACAAGTTATACAGGACCGCTATCAGGCCCGTCGTAAGATTTGGGGCCGTGTGGTCGACTATGTGCGCTGTCCGTCGAACTCAAGTTTTGGGGTGCATTATATAAAATAAAAATAAAAAAAATGTAAGACGATATCCTTTTCTTTGTTTTTTAGTGTGTGTTTGAATCGGTGTTTTACGTAACGTATATCTTCACGCTAAATTTAGCAGGGAAAAAGAATGGTTGTATAGGTCACGTGGCGTCGATTTCCCCCCTTCATTTAGTGGGGAAACTAGATCAGTGTCGTCGCCACAAGACGTGAATTTTCCCGCTAAATTTAGCGGGTAACTGAATTGGTGTAAGGTCACGTGACGTCAATTTTCCGCTGCATTTAGCGGGGAAACTAGATTGATGTTTGGGACACTGTCGGGCCGAACTTTCCCGCTAAATGTAGCGGCGGAATTGAGTTGGCGTATCCCGTATGGAAATCTTATATCTGGGCCATATCAAACATTATATGATTATATACGGCCTATATACAGACTTATCTGAAGTATATACAGACTTATCTGGCTTATATACAGCCTGATATGGCATATATACAGACTTATCTGGTGTATATACAGACTTATCTGGCATATATACACCCTGATATGGCGTATATACAGACCTATCTGGCGTATATACAGACTTATCTGGCGGTCGGTTTTCAATATATTAAAAAGATGAAAAAGTAATAAAAAATTCTTTGTTATCAAATTCTGAATGACTCATTATTCACGAGCTAAATATTAGCATTAATAATCCCAAACTTCAGCTTTGACTAGCTTAAGTTTGAGATTATTTGCGTTAGTTTTCACGAGGATTTCAATGTAGCTTAATTATTTCAAAATATTAACATTACGCCCGCATAGACAATTTGCTAAATCCCCCAAATACCTCGACCCGTACTCGAGGAATCATGGGGACGGTGTTTCTTCAGGCCTAGTGATCGAAAATTTCGAGCAATTCTATGGTTACACAGATTTGAATGTAATTCGGAGTCACCTTGAACACGTGCCTTACAGAACCCAAATACCTGCCACACCGCTTTTAAAATGTCCCGCATATGTCAGTACTGCGCATTCCGTCCAACCTTCAACCTGGATGAGCTGCAGACATATCTCTTACATTATTATCCTTCTCGTACAGCTTCAAAAACGGTGATATTAAGTTAGAACCGCTAAAAATGTCTTAAACAGCTTCGCTGAATGGCTGAATCCGAGCTAAATCCCGGTTTTGGTTGTGTGATTTCTCGACGTTTAAGTAATTCCTGCTAAAACAACAATCACGAGAATTATTATATGGTAAGAGATCTCGGCTGCTCAGCTTGGCTGAAGGTTGGACAGAATGCACAGTATCATAAACGCAGCAATTGACGAGAAAATTTAAAAGTGATATGACAGGTACTTGAGCCCTGTGGGACGCTTGTTCAGGATGACTCCGAATTACACTCGAAACTGTGTAAACATGGAATCGGTCAAAACTAGCGATCATTAATCACCGTTTCCATAACTCCTCGAGTGCGGGCCGGGCAGTTGGTGGAATTGTAGACAATAAAAATATATTAAGTGCCGATTTCAGGCTTGTGTCCTTTTGAAATGCCTGGCCAGATCTGGAATTTCCTTATTTAGCCAGATCTGAGATTTCCATATATCAGGCTATATCTGGAATTATGAGGCTATATCTGGCAGATATATCATATCAGGTTATATGTGGCCAATTTTTGATATGGCCATATCTGATATCTTCGGATCTGGCCAGATATAAATTTTTTATAAGGGATGGGTCACGTGCCGTCAATTTTCCCAACGTACATGGGTCACGTTACGCCTCTTTCCCCAGTAAATTTAGCGCAAAATGCACGGAGGGACAGAATTTTGGGATTGTGCGGCAGCACGAAAAAACATTTCGGGCTTTAAACCAAACCAAACAAGCGAACGTCGAGCGTAGTCCTCCTCCTCACCCGAAAACCCTAGACACCTCCATACCCTCGTCTCACGGCAGTGACGGCACACAACCCGTGGACGGGGTTCCTAATTTTCATGCAAAGCATGTTTTTAACCAATCAACCAAGCTGCGCAAAAAGCAAACTTGCAGCAGCCTGCCATGCGGTGGCCATCATCGCGGTCCCTGCAAAGCCTCCGACATGACGCCCTTGGGAAGGAAAATGCCGCCCTCTAAAAGCCGACGTACAACCTCGATTTTCTGCAGGGAAGATAACCCTGTTAGCGCTCCTCTCCTAAGCTGCGAGGGGACCCAAGCTGGGGCAAGGTAAAACGTGCACAGGATATAGGAAAGGAGGTGGCGGGCAAGAGTGGAAAGCGCGAACTGTACATCGTCCTTCAAGCTAAAACGAAAAAGAAAGTAAAGAAGCAAAACAAACGGCATCCGCGTCGCTACGGAGCCTTGGCGGGCCACTCCACTGAGTCTGTCTGCCATTGCTTCATTTCGGCTTTGAACACCACCGAAACCAACTCTGAACGACGGTGAGCAGCACAGTGAGGGGAACCATGCCTCATAGTTGTGAGTATGTGATATTTGTGAGTTCGTGACATTTCGTGATATCTTGTGAGTCGGTGATATTTCGTGATGTTCGTGGGCCGGTGATATTTCTTCATATTTGTGAGTCGATGACATTTCGTGATATTTTGTCAGTCGGTGATATTTCGTTATATGTAAGGTCGGTGATATTTTGTGATATTTTTGAGTCGCGTTATTTCATGATATTTGTGAGTCAATGATATTTCGTGATAATTCTGAGTTTGTGATATTTTGTGGAATATCTGCGTTTAACTTCGGTGATATCAATGGGATTGTTCAAGATGAAAGTCGTCGGTAACATGAGCGGTTGTTAATTATTTTTTTTTTTAAATCTTGATTAGTTTTTTGATTTGAGTGGCGGTGACTTTTGAATGATGGACTTTGTGATATGACTCGAGGTTACTTTTTGATCTTGAAAAAATTCGTGATATGAGTGTGAATGAATTCTGAGAAGAACTTATTGAAAGTGATGTGATATTGAATACTCGGATCCAAAATGCCGACCTACGTACCCTTGTTGTCAGTGAAAATGGCTACAGCTGGACGTACCTTAAGGGTGGGCCCCAAGGCGTACTTTGTGCGGAGGAACTTCTGCAGGTGGTTGACGGTGAAGGCTGCGGGACAGTTCAGGAACCGAAGCGGCCCCCGCCGGTCATCTTTGGCCTGGTGGAAAGATGCGCGGTCAGCAACAACTCACAAATAGCAAAGCCACAGCGCTAAACTAAGGGCGTGGGGCACAGATTTACCTCTCTCACATTAAGACGAAACGAAGTGGCGAAGGCTCGAACCAGGGTTGGTGTCCCGACTGGGATTGAAGCTACCTCTTCTGTTTCCTCCGCGACTCATCTGAGTCTAGGAAGAACCAAAAGATGTTGCGAAACTCCCTTTCAAGACGCCCACATTGTTCGATTCGAGCTTTCGTTGTTGTGTGAGAAGCGGCTGCAGAGAAGACTTCTCAAAACACGTAAGCAAGCTTTTCTCGAATATTCTGACAAACCCAGGACGCACATAATGTGTCGTGCGAGCATTATGCGTGTGTTATGATTAGTTATGCTAGATTACGGGGAGATCTGGGTTGTTTCGGATGCTTTGCACGCGCAACAATTATGTGTTCCCCGAGCTCAAAAAATAATAAACAAGTTTGTTGGTTTTCATTTTTTTTTTTCAGGTGCAAATTTAAGTTTTTGCGAGGGGAGGAGGTTTACTGCACCCGCTAAGCAATGTATGGGATGCTGTGCAAAGCGCGAAATAGTACGTCCACTTTGGCCGGCGTGTATAACGCTTTTCGCTCTTAAGTACACGGTGTACTTATAAGCGCTCGTTTACAGTCTGTACACCGCGCTTGGCCGCTGGTGGATGACGTCAAAACGCCGACACTTCGACCTCTCGTAAAGGCGCATTCACGCCGGCGATGCAAGCAGTCGCGCGATGCGACTAGATTGCATAGCAAAAAAAATTAGATGGTCACACTGGCGTGCGCGATGAGCGAGTCCAACGCCTTCGTTGGCGAGTCGCTTCTCAAAAACTCTCGCACGGAACGCCGTTGATTGGCTCGGCCGCTTCGCAACTAGATCGCATCGCAAAAAGTCGGGTCAACAAGCGACTGCTCAAATCGCGTCGCTTTTTGCCCGCGATGGTCGCTTTTGCATAGAGTAATATAGTAAACGTAAAGAGAGGACACAGGAGCCGATTCGAGGCCCAGATAGTGCGTTTAATACCCTCCGCTACGTGGCGCTTTTCTGCAATTTGGTTAAAATTAATTAAAACTCTTTCTGTGAAAAGTATTAATTTTTTTTTTTAAATGGCAATGCTTGAAAATTGTTTAAAGTACTTAAATCGACTAAATAGTTTAAATCAAATACGTCACAAAAACCACGTGATGAATGGCGCCTGCCACGGCCTGCCTGCCTGCACGCCGTCGCCTCTACATCATTCTGCAATGCCTCTGCTCGTCCCTGCGTCGTTCGTCTGTGCCGTGCGTGCCGTCCATCTGTGCTTTCTGCTGCATCATGTTCGGTCGACTTTGCATCAATCAAGGTGACGCATGACCGCCCGCGTGCTCGCATGCTCGGCGGGAATTCGTGGAGCCGATCGGTTCGAGCTTCTCGCGCTGTTGTTTCTGCCGGGCTGTCTGGCTGCACTTGAACGTGTGTGCATGTTCAGTTTCGATGAGATTGTTTTAAAAAAAGAATTTAACTTACGACCCTGCACAAGACATTGTCCATGGGTTTACATATGACGGTCTTGAACGAACCTCTAACATTGCTGATAGAGCCTTGGTTGTTACGCTGTCTGAAATTTCCAGGAGGTGCGTTTAGCCCCTTGCATACGCTGTTGTGCACACTCCAGCAACGTCTTCTGTTTACCGCAGTCTCCTCAATTCTCTCATTCGGGAGCTTAAAGGGGCGGTGCAACGATATTCAATTGGAATGTTTTTCACTTTACACGAGCTTACTGGCTTTAGTGGGACTCAGTGATACTTGCACGCAACGCCACTGACCAAGAAACTCCTTTGTTGCGCTGTAATTTCGAGGACAAAAACGAGTGTTTTCATTCGATCTCTCCTTCAAAAAACCTGATGACGTAGCTCGGCGGTAGCAGTACCGCCCAGTGACGATATTTGAATACGGCTTATAGATTGGACCCGAGCATGGCGTGGACACTCGATTTGGGCTCGTGATAATCGATAGCTCGAGAAACATTCGGGTAGTGTCCCTGTGTCCAATCGCTGCAATGACGACAACAGCCGAACCATAACAATCTCTGGAACTCAGCGCGTGTCCTGTGCCTTGCCAACCCCAGCGCATATATGATCAACATTGGCGGCATATAATCGGCTCTAGATCATGGGGCCGCTTGTTCTGGCTGAGAGTTGAGGGGTGAACTCTGCTCGTTTTTCTTTATTTTCTTCTGCGACTTCGATTGCGTGTGGTGAAAACGAACGGGTATTTCACAGATCATTAACGTCAGGGATTCGTTCTAAGCGGTATTTGCGCAAAATACAAATATCAGTGCATCGCCCCTTTAAGACTGTTGGCTTCACAGTAAGGGCTGTGGTCTGTGGTTAGGGGGCTTCAAACGTAAGGTTGGTGTGTGTGGTGATAAGCCATTTGTTGAAGTTGACAACGAACTCGTTTACTTTGTCTTTGATGTTCCGCACCTTCCCAAAACAACCAAGAGCAATCTCCAAGCCCACAAACTTTGCATTGGAAATGAGGTCATTGAGTGGTCTTTTATTGTTGAACTTTATTGTTCTATCCATGAGATGAGCTTGCAATTGGCTCCGAAGCTTACTGAGAGACACATTTTTTCAAGAACTTTCTGTAACATGGAAGAAAATTGTGCCCCACAGGTACTGAGTGCCTCACTCTTTCTTGCAATCATCCCTTGTTTATGCCAAGGAACTTCCTGAGGCAGCCATGGCTACAGCCTATTTCTGTGATAGGATGTGCATACTTTTTGACTGTCTAAATAGCTAAAAAATTCAAGAAGATAGGGCAGAAGTTGCGTCATGCCATTCTGAAGGGGGAGTCTGAAATACTTGATTTTCTTCACCAGTAACTCGGATGGATTTCAGCATGGCAGTTCCAAAGTAGGAGGCAGCCATAAGCCATCATTGGGTGGCAAGTTACTATAAAAAGTGTCATGCTCTGGGATGAGCTTTCAAGCAGCCATGACTTTAAGTTCTTACTTACACGACGCCTGCAGCAAGACACACTTGAGAACGTTTTTGGAGCTATATACGACACATGTTGGGCTGCAACACAAACCCAAATGTGCATCAGTTCGCCTCAGGACTAAAACACCTCTGGATAAAGAAACTGTTCAAACTGTCGGACAATGAAAACGTATAGGATGACAAGGCTGACCTCCTAAAAGAGTTGCAAATATCGTCGCACCATGAAAGTTTAATTTCAGACATTGTGGAATGTCTTCCAATTGATAACTTCCCGCCACTAGAGGATATTTCTGAGCTGGCATCAGACATCAGGTCTAACATAATTGATGACTCGTCCGCTTTTTTATTACGTTTGGGGCTATTTGATCAAGCTTTTGCTTGAACAGACAACTTACAGCTGTGGCTGTTCTCAGCTGCTATCGGATGAGTGTAATAACTTGACCAGGCCTCACCAGTACTGTCTTGTTCCTAAAGCATACCACGTGCCTGGAAAATTCTTCGGGAACTTAGTAGTACCATCACAGGCTGCCTTTCATTTTACTCAGCAACTAGAAAATCACTTTCTTCCCATAATAGAGAATGTGACACACGTTCGAGGAGTGTGTGCCGCCTTGTATAGCACACTTTGAGGTCTGGGTGGTTTTAGCTTTTGCCCAGAGGAGTATCACAAAGGGTTTTTAAAATTGTTTTGCAGAATACGCTTGTGTTGACATGTTTGAATTCTTAACCGGAATTTGGACAAAGTTCGGTTGCACTCTTCAGTGGCTAGTAAGAACGAGACAGGTTTAACTGTTAATAGTGTATTAACAGAGGCGGTTGACAAACCAAAAACAAAAAGTGCTTATTAAGTGGGCGGTGCAGCTTGCTCTCCGAATATTTGTTTCCCCTTTTTCCAGCGAATGTGTATCACGGCTCCCTAAGAAAAATATTTGTCAACCTTCTACAAAATTTCGATAGAAAATCGTGTATAGAGGCTAAAAATATTTGAAGGATAATGTATCCACTTTTGTATCCACTGTCCATAGTTTTTTAGCCGCTTTTTTCTGAAGCCATATTTCTTTTCTGAACGATTTCGGGGAATGTTTAGGGACGTTGAATCTTGTCAGATTTCGAATAAAGTTCTCATTGTTTGGTAATGGCTCGCCCGCAGTGAGTTTGAGGCTATGCAAATTGGTGTTTTTTTATATTTGCAGGAAATCGGGAATTTGTATCCGGCGTGTGCTTCGCACTGTTATTATACTCTTATGACTGGTAATGATAGCGATGTCTGATTTATTTTTGCACTTACTTCCCGTACCCGAGTCGGCGCGAAAGTGAATGTATCATACAGCATGTTCTCTGTGGAAAGGTTTTGTTAACTTGGTTCCGCTAAGAATCTATTACGAAGCGTACGATATGCCGAAGTCCTTCATATTCATTTATTTTTGTGAGTATCGACCTCTTTCGTATAAAACATACAGAGCTTCTGAAGTAAATCCTGTATACATGAATGTGATCCAATAAAATGTGTTCGAACCACTTACTGTTGTTGACCCCAAAACAGCCAGGAGTCAATTCGGTGATTGTGTAACTTCAATGCTTTACATTAGAAAAAGAACAAGAAATATATATACTTATGCTTTGCGAAGTAAGTTGAAATATTTTTTCACACATTTTGCACGGACTCTATCGTAAAAAATAAAGCAAAAGTGCGTCAGTATTTAAAAAAAACAAAAAAAAACAGCGGCTTTGGGAGTCAAGGAGCTCCCGAGAGCCGAGCGAGGCGGGAGGAAAGAGAGAGAGAGAAGGGTACCGGAGAACCGGAGCAGAAACGCCCAAACCGAAACCGAAACTAACTTGACCAGAAACGGAATTAGATTATACTTAATACCACCCACTAGGAGCGCTACCTGTCACTGGTCTATCTAGGCCGCTGGGGCCTATGGTAGTGTCCGCTCTTTACCTTGTGTATATTACTCTATGGCTTTTGCAATGAAAGTCACCGCGCGATTAGATCGCATCGCCAGTGGGAACGCGTTAAGTGTGGGTCCGGCGACAACAGAGGCGGCGAAGCGGGACATCGCCGCGGTCCGGCGGCGACCACCGGCGCTCGCGCGAATTCAACAACAATCGGCGACGAGGCGAGTAGGAACAGGGGCGAAGATTTGTACCGCACCGCGCCACCGCACCGCCAAGCTCGTTTTCCCCTCGGCCTTTTCTCGTCGGTCGGGTCGACCACGTGACAAAGCAATCACGTCTGCCCGTGCTATCGTCGCCTCCCCAGGCTGTCCTCTTTATCGTGCCGGGAACGCCACAGGTCTCCCGGGTTGTGTACTTTTCTTTCATTCTTTTTTTTACCGCCCTCAGAATGGAGCGTCAAGCTGGTGTGAAGCGTCTTTGTGGACAAGCGGGAGTAGAGGGGCATTTGCGGAGAGTGCGCTTAATCAAAAGTGTTTTCCCCACTTAACGTGTCTCTAAGCGGTTTATTAGAGTTGGTCGTGGTTTTTGCGGTGCGTGGCTTTAGTGCATTGTCTCCTTTTCTCTCGGATAGAATTGGGTCTTTTTAGTCGCTGCCGTCCGCTTTGGAACACTTTCACGAGGACAGCGAGAGCGTGCGTCCTGGAAATGGGTTCACGGCGCAGCGCGGACAAGACGAAGCGATAGGTTCCCATTGGCCGGCAGCGAGTGGCGCGAGTTCCGACGAGTGACACGCAGCTGGATTACAATTGGTCGACTGAATCGCTATCACGATGACGTTACTCGCTTTAAGTGCCCGGCCGGCCGGCCGATACCACCTGGAATAATGAACGCCCGTGAACAGCCTCATCTGGCTTCGCGTAACCCGCAAACTCAAGGACATATGGTCTGGAGCCCGACGTCTAGCAGGACGCGGACGAAGCAGCACTCGTACCCAATCACTGTCTCCACACGATTTCTCTGTGATGGCGTCAGATATGTAGTGCTCGGGCTTTGATCATTCAATACCCTTACAAAAAAATGAACTGACTTTCAATTGAAAGTGTAAAAAACTCACTCAATAGACCTCATTCAGTCTCAATTGAAACTTAATTGACTTTTTCTATTGAGTCGCTATTGATCCGTCCCAGACTATTGGCCACTGAGTCTTAATTGAATTTTTAGCAATTGCATTTCAATTGAACTTTGGCAATAGTGTTTCAATAGAACTTTTGCTATTGAGTTTTAATAAAAATATTGCAATTGACTTTCAATTGAATTATTGCAACGTGCTTCAATAGAATTTATTGCAACTGCATTTAAACAAAAATTGCTCTGGTTGAGAATTTTTTTTTTCACAATTCTTTAAAGCATGCAACATGAAGGAAACAAAGCACACAGAGGAAACGAACACAAACATCGTAACTAAGCACTCACAACCCACTAATCGTACTCCCTTGACTACCCCACCGCCTTATATACCCTACATAAGAAAGGTATTCATTTGGCCGGTGACCACCTCAGCATCTACTAAGGTTCCCAGTTTCCTATTTCCTCCTTGAAAGTCTCATAGATGATAAAAAGTGTTTCGATGTCATTGGACTCTATCCCTTAATAGAAAAACATTGGTACAAGCAATAATCGTTCGGTGCACACGGGTGCAGTAATCCACAAACGACCAAACTCAATTGCATTCCTAATGAGTAAATTCAATAGAATCGATATTGACTTTCTTGTGACCAAACTCAATTGCATTGCTAATGAGTAAATTCAATAGAATTTATATGGAGTTTCTAATGATCAAACTCAATTGGATCCCTAGTGAGTAAAGTCAATAGAATCGATATTGAGTTTTTTATGAGCAGTCTCAATTGCATTCCTAATGAGTAAATTCAATAGAATCTAAATTGAGTTTCTTATGACCAAACTCAATCGCATTCCTATTGAGTAAATTCAATGGAATTGATATTGAGTTTCTAATGATCAAACTCAATTGCATTCCTAGTGAGTAAAGTCAATAGAATCGATAGTGAGTTTCTTATGATCAGTCTCAATTGCATTCCTATTGAGTTAATTCAATAGAATCGAAATTGAGTTTCTTATGACCAAACTCAATCGCATTCCTATTAAGTAAATTCAATAGAATTGATATTGAGTTTCTAATGATCGAACTCAATTGCATCCCTGGTGAGTAAATTCAATAGAATCGATATTGAGTTTCTTATGATCAGTCTCAATTGCATTCCTAATGAGTAAATTCAATAGAATCAAAATTGAGTTTCTAATGGTCAAACTCATTAGACATTGAGTTTATATCGAGTTTCAATTGACTCTATAGGAACACAATAGAAAGTCAATTGAAACTCATTGGTCATTTTTGTAAGGGTATTAAAAATAGCCCCCCAAAAAAGTATGAAAAAAAAGAGGTTTATATTAAGCGACAAACGCAGTAAAAAGGACGCGTGACAGTTCTATTTTTATTACTTTTTTATGTCACTCAGCAACCAGAGTGAATTCTGCTCGTAAAGCAATTTCTAATTGTTTCTTTATTGTGCGTCCCCCTTCCTGAGAAAACCTCCTCGAAGCCTCCTCGAAGATCGACTCGAATGGTGTCGTTGCAGTCTTAAGCAGCTCAGATAGCTGTTTGTTCGTCAGGGTTACGGTTGACATTATTGAGGACAGTACCTCACAATAGCACCTCGATCCAATTATCATCGGAAGTTTGTGGCCATCAAGGTATACGGTGCCACCAGGCTGCCAAAGATCGAGCTGTCTTTAATTCTTCATCCCTTCCCTTCGGAAATTGCGGGAAGGGGCTTCTGGGTATTACTATTAACATCGCGCGAAACGAATCGCAAGGTCGAGAAATCAGCTTTTTGTTTTTCTCCTTCTTTCATTTTTAGGCGTTAGTAGTCCTATAGACCGTTCCATTAGGGACATAGCAGAGAGGGTAAAAAGAGAAAAAAATGCCCTCCCCGGTCCTCTCGCCCGGATGTCGTCTGCTCCGCCGAGTGGGCAGTATCTAGCATCCGGCTGGCGTACAAACTCTGTTTAAAATCGCGTCATTTTGGGAATTTCAAGCGCAGGTGCGCAGATGTTTGTATGCCAGTTGTCGTGTATTACTATGCTAGATTAAAAAAGACTAACAGAGCCCAATTGCGCTGTTATCTGAGTGCAAATAAAAGAAATATAGGGAAAACTGTGTCACACTGGCCAGTCTCTCCGGCGAAAAGTGAATCCGGTGGCTGTACCTTTTTTACTATACAGAGCTCGTACTGGTGTAGGCCCTTAGCGACCATGAGTGGATGTCTGAAATAATAAATAAAAACGTGCTCTCCTGCCGGAATACACGCAGTAGTTGAGGGCAGTACTGCCGGCTGACTCAACTGCTGTTTAAGTAACGGAAAAAAGATATATGTCAATTGATCATTTACCGAAGTAGCCCAACAGAGACCTCGGCTGATTTTGGAGTAGCCATAACTATTCTAAGAACGCGAACCACTTCACAACGGCAGCCACGAGCGAGAGTTCGATGTTCCGTACAGCCCGCCGATACAGCCCAAAGATGGAGAATGGCAACCTCCCGTTTTGTCGTCTGCTAGCGGAGTCGGGCGCGAGCCCTCTCTCTCGTTTTACCCCGTCGAGTCTGCTGAACTTCCCGGATGCGCGGAAAGGGCGCTGCTGTCGAACAAAATGGTGCCGCCCAGAGAGCGCTAAATGGAATTGTCTATAACCGGTGACTGGTTAACAGTAAAGAGGAGTCCGGACCTTGTCTTCGGCGTTCGCTCTGCTAAAGTCGAAACAGGTGGGAGGAGCTTCCACTTTATTCTTCACCTGTCACCGACTATAGTCTAATGGAACCTTTACTCACCTACTCCGTTTCACGATAACTTGGCGAACTGTGGAGGCTGCAGCCCCCGCGACCCAGTAAGGGCGTCAGAGCACGCCACGTGACAACACTTTAAAGGGCAACTCCACTCAAAAAGTCGTCTCTATAAAAATGGCTGATATCGCTTTAGGGGGTCAAAATGCGGTCATACCCAAAATATCACGTCAAACCGACGCCTCATTGCCGATTAAAACGAATATGAAAAATGTTTTACCGGCTCGGAGCGGCCTGACAGCGGCACAGGGTGAGCTAGTGAAGCAACACTGGGCAACGACGTAGGTTTCGTCCGATGCTCTCGTACGGACGCCGCGGAAGCTTCGTTTCCCGTACCGTTCTGCGATTCTGCTGACGGCAAGAGGTGCTTACCGCCTTATCCTGTGTTCTCCTGTTTTTATTTGCGTCCTGACAGTTCATTTAACTCTAGAATAGATTCCGCGACCTTCCGGAAGAGGGCGAAGCGGTGCTGTTCGCTCACGCGCGTGTTGTGGAGCTGGAAAGACTCGCCGGACTCGCGTTGGGCGATGTCGAGCACGGCTCGTAGTGCTGTGCATTGCACTAACAATCGGGTGCGCAACCCACAGCTGCGGTTCCACCAGTTGCCAAGAGACCGGAAGAGGCACAAGGTGTGGGTCGGTGCCGTTCGCCGGATAGACTTCGGAAGACAGTGGACTCTGACCTCCAACGCGAAGCTCTGCTCCCAGCACTTTACGCCAGACACATACACACGGGATCTGCGGCCGCTGACTGCTGCGGGATTCTCCACGAAAAACGCGTCTTTGAATAACGATGCGGTGCCATCACTGTTTGCGTACCGTCCGCCGGCTACTCCAGCACGAGCGCCCGGTCGCAGCAGGTCGCAGCTGATTTAATTAGCGTGCACATAAAGAAACCTTAACTTTAGCAACTTACACCGCTTGTGGATACCATCTGCCCATCTATTTCCCATTATTAACTTTTCTCTCGGTCCCCGAGCAAGAAAATACAGTCACGCTGCGCCGGCACTGACCGCGTCATATTTACAGCGGTCGGATTCGCTTTTCGGACGGAAATTTATATATACACTCTAAAACTTATTACATTTGGTGCATATTAAAGCGCAACTTTACTGCATTTTTCCAATTTTTGGGTTATGATCTATTTAGTCGAAGTCGGCGACCCTGAATCACGAGATATGATTTGTTTTTCGGTAGTGTGTATAGTTTTGTAGATATCGCGAATCCAAGTATCGTTACGGCGGCACGGCGAAACCGAAACTACCGGCTGAAGCAGCCTGGCAACAATGATACTAGTGGCGCGTCGTCGGCATGACCTAGTCATGGTCGCGCGCTCCCGAGCCGACGCACCGACAATGTCCGCTCAGCCGCACGTGCGGTTTCAAAACAGAAGTTAAGCTGCACATATTATTTTTTACCGCTTCACTTTGTTAATATGCACCAAATGTAGTAAGTTTTAGTGTACATTTATAAATTGGCCAGCCAAAAAGCGAATCCGACTGCTATAAATATGACGCGGTCAGTGCCGGCGCAGCGTGACTGTATTTGTTTCTTGCTCGCGGACCGAGAGAAAAAGGAATAATGGGAGATATAGGGACATATGTATCCACAAGCGGTCTAAGTTGTTAAAGCTAAGGTGCCTTTTATGCGCACGCTAGTTAGATCAGCCGCGACCTGCTGCGTCCGGCCGATCGTGCTGGAGCAGCCGGCGGACGGTACGCGAACAGCGACGGCACCGCATCGTTCTTCAAAGACGCATCTTTCGTGGAGAAACACGCAACGGTCAGCAGCCGCAGATACCCTGTGTAGGTGTCTGACGTAAAGTGCTGGGAGCATAGCTTCGCGTTGGAGCTCGGAGTCGACGGTCTTCGGAAGTCTATCCGGCGAACGGCACCGACCCATACCTTGTGCCTCTTCCGGTCTCTTGGGAACTTGTGGAACCGCAGCTCCGGGTTGTGCACCGGATTGTTGGTGCAACCCACAGCACTACAAGTCGTGCTCGACATTGCCCAACGCGAGTCCGGCGAGTCTCTCCGGCTCCACGACACGCGCGTGAGCGAGCAGCACCACATCGCTCTCTTCCGCGCTGTCGCGGAAGCAATGCTGGAATTAAATGAACTGCCTGGATGCTAATAAAAATAGGAGAACGCAGGATAATGTGGTAGACACCTCTTGCCGTCAGGAGAATCGCAGAATGCCACGGGAAACGAAGCGTCCGCGGCGTCCGTACGAGAGTGTAGGACTAGACCTACGTCATTGCCCAGTGCTGCTTCAATAGCTCACCCGGTGCCAGCGTTGCTCACCCGCTTTCGGGCCGCTAACCGAGCCGGGAGAACATTCCTAATATTGGTATTAATCGGTATTGCGGCGTCGGTTTGACGTGATATTTTGGGCATGGCCGTATCTTGCCCCCCTAAAGCGATATCAGTCATTTCGATAAGGCCGACTTTTTGAGTGGAGTTGCCCTTGAACAAAGTGCAGCAGTAAAAAAGAAACTTTATTTTTATTTATTTATTTTTAATAAATAATAGGAAAATATAGCCAGGTATGGTACAAATAAAAACAACACACAAAATTTTTGAAGCACGCGAAAAGCAGGAATTTTTAGAAATCGTCACTTTCTTTCATATTGAAAGAACAAAACAAAACATAAAAGAAAGAACTAACCGATGAATTTTCTAAGAAGGTGTTCAAGAGCTTGAATGAACGCATCCAGATTTGTGTAGTTAAAAAATAGCGGATCCAAGGCTGTTCCAATCTCTTACAGCTGAAGGAAAGAAAGAGTACCTAAAATTATTACTATCGAAAAAGTATTCGGTTAATGTATTGCAGTGTTTATGTCTGGTTTTTCTTGCCTGGGAAATATTCACGTACTTGTTCTTGTCTACCTTAAAGGCGTCGTTTAAAAGGAGATACAAAAATTTGAGTCTTCCTAATTTTGAGCGACCAGCAATGGTCAGTAGGCTGGATCTTTTCAGCGATTCCATAGGGAAATCAAAGCGACCATACCTGTGGCCTCTGAACACTTTCGAGGATCTTGACATTGGTTTGTGTATGAGACAACCAGGCAATGAGTGCATATTCTGATACCGGAAGAACGAGTGTGGCGCATGCGAACAACTTGGTTTCACGACTGGAGTGTCTTAACGTTCTTTCTAGAAAAAAAAATAATTTGACGAGCGCTTTACTAGATACGTATCTGACATGCGCATTCCAGTTTAAATTAGACGTTAACACGACACCTAGGTGTTTGTATTCAGTGACTCTGCGGAAAGGTTTACCGTCTAAGCTGTAAGGGAATTCAAGAACATTTCTTTTTTTCCTTATTGGACAAGCACATACAAACCGTATTTTCAGTGTTTAAAACCATCTGTCATTCACTGCACCAGCCTGCTAACTTCTTTAGAGATCTGTTTAATATTGCTTGGTCATATTGGCATGAGATATCGCGATAAATAATGCAGTCATCTGCAGATAACCTTATCATTGCGTCAGTGCCATCAACCATGTCATTTATGAACAGGAGAAATAAGAGTGGGGCTAGGACAGAGCCCTGTGGAACTCCCAAATCCACTGCAACTAGTTTTGAAACCTGTCCTTCGTAATAAACAAACTGAAAACGACTTCTTAAATACTCCTCTATCAATTTTATTATCGGTCCCTCCCCTATAATATGTTGGAGTATGTTCACAAGTTTGACGCACGAAACACGGTGGAAAACCTTTGATAAGTCAAAGTAAATTACGTGAATTTGTCTTCTATTGTTTATATCCATCAAAAAGTCATGGAGTGTCTCGATTAGCTGTGAAGTCGTTGACAAACCTCTCCTAAAGCCTTGCTGGTGCGCATTTAGTATATTATATTTCTCAATGAATTCTGTCAAATCTCAAAATTATGTGTTCCATTGTCTTGCAGCAAGTACACGATAGGGATATAGATCTATAGTTCAGGCCCGTAGCCCATGACAAAATGTTGTATGAGGGGGAAGGGGGAGAGGGCCCCGTGGGCCACCCCCCTGGCTACGTGCCTCCTATAGTTTGAAGTAAGGAGCCATCACCAGACGTTTGAATACGAATAACGTTTGCGATTTTCCACTCTGCGGGAACCAAAGGAAGACTCAAAGACTTGTTAAAAATGAGCACTAAATACTTGTTCATCCATTCAGCATATCTTTTAAAAAAACATGCTAGGAGTTTTGTCAGGACCCGTAGTACCCTTTTTTGTGTCTAAGTCGAGTAAAATTTTTAAAACGCCTGCTTTTGTGATATGTAAGCCACCAAGGTCTTTATCTGCGCAGGTTTTAGAAGGTAGAATTAAGTTTTCTTTGCCATTGTCATGTGGAACTCACGTGGAAATCAAGTTTGCTTTGCCATGTGGAACTTATCTGTTTTCAAACTCTACGTACGACTGATCTGGCGCTGTCGGTGCCTCTAGCCTAGAGTTCCTGTATAGCTACCTACGGTAGCAGAGTTGCGCATTCAGCCTCGGCGCGTGGCCGTAGCGTCTGCTTTCCCGCACGAGCTGGATGCTTTGCTCCTCACGTGACTAAATTTGGCGAATAGCGGCGCCGCGCGCGCCGCCGCGCATGGAAAACAGGAGAGGAGGAAAAGGAGGCGGAAAGCAGGGAAACATACGCCGGGGCAAGAGAAACGTCGGCGGAGCGACCGTAAAGGTGGCTTTCTTGCACGCCACCGGTTGCTTTGCTCCTCACGTGATGGATCTCGGCGAATAGCGGCGTGGCGGCGCGGGGAAAACAAATGCGCAACTCTGGCTCCCGTAGGGAGCCTATACAGGAACTCTACTCTAGCCAGGAGCGCGGAACGAGATTTACGTCATGCCGTCGACGGGTGGATGGACGGATGGTAATGGCTATACCATTTGTAACGGGCGGCAGCTTGCGCCACCTAGCGCAAGCTGCCACCCGTTACGACGCGCCGCTGATTATCAGCGTTGCCAAGCTGCTTGAGCAGGTAGTGAACAAAATGTAAGGGCGCAAACGAGCTGGTGTACATTGCACATGGTTGACAAAAACCCGAGACTGCGGGTAAACGACACAACACTAAAAAGTCTCTAACGTTCTTTTTAGAAAAAATAATTTGACGAGCACTTTACTAGATACGTATGTGACATGCGCATTCCAGTTTAAATTAGACGTTAACATGACACCTAGGTATTTGTATTCAGTGACTCTGCGCAAAGGTTTACTGTCTAAGCTGTAAGGGATATCAAGAACATTTTTTTTTTCTTATTGGTCAAGCACATACGAACCGTATTTTCGGTGTTTAAAACCATCTGCCATTCACTGCACCAGTCTGCTAACCTCTTTAGAGATCTGTTTAAAGATCTGTCTGAACTTTTTAGTGTTGCGTCGTTTACCCGCTGTCTCGGGGTTTTTTCAACCATGAGCCGGTAGTTTCAGTTTCGCCGTGCCGCCGGAACGAAACTTGGATACGTGATATCTGCAAAACTATACAAATTACCGAAAAACAAATTATATCTCGTGATTCAGGGTCCCCAACTTCGACTAAACTTATGATAACCTCAATATCGTAAAAATGAAGTGGAGTTGCCCTTTAAGGTCGAAGGCTACGGAGGCCTCGTTACCGACACAGTAACAGCGCCGCCCGCGAAGAGAAGTAGTTCTAGCTTCTTTTTCGAATAACGACATTTGGACTCGGGAGATTCCATCTCTATCGAGAATATATAAAAAAATAAAGAATATATATTAAAGAATTTATAAGTAAGTTTCAATTGTCTTTAGTTCAGAAAATCTACGCCACGTCCGTATCGGATCTTATGGATTTTGTTTCTTCTTGTAGCGCCGTGGCCGTTGGCGCCGTTCTTTCTTCGTTTCGTTCAACCTGTTCACACGTTTAGTACATACTTTTCTGACCGCAGACTACACGACGCGGAAGAAAGACGAACATATATGTTACGTTTCGACAATACTTAATTCAGATGAACCCTTTTCCGAGAACAACGTGACTTTTGAACGATGTTTGAACGATCGCAGCCGTGCAACCGACCGCTTCCGCTGAAGACATCGTCCTGTTATTAAGACCTGCCACAAATTCGAGGCTCGATTGAGCGTACGGTTGTCTCCCAAAGTGTTTGCGAAGAGCTCGCTACTCTAGCGGACGGCAAAATGTTGCAGCGGTGGATGTCCCTCCGATGTTGGCTGATTTCGTAGCAGACGTCTCTTGTGTGTGTGTAGGCGTTGTAACTGGGGATTGGGGGGAAAGAGAGGGGCCCAACAAAGACAGCCAGTTCCTCCTGGCCTCGCATTCGGCGCTGTCGGGCTCAACTGCGCGTGTACGGAGCTCCTGACCCGGATGGCCCATACAAAAATGGTCTATGGACGTCTATGGAAAATCCTATGGTGAGCTATCACCTTCTATGGCCCTCTATGGTCAGCCATAAGAAACCATAAAACACGGTACAGCCACCTATAGAAAAATGTATGACTTCAAAGCTTTAGAATCTCGACCATTCCGACTTCTATAACTGGCTATAGAATAATTTATGACTACGCAGCTATAGACTCGCGACTATTCAATATTCTTTAGCAAGCGATAGACATATGTATGTCCTTGATGCTATAGATTCGCGACTATTGAATGTGCTTTAGCCGGCTATAGAGTGGTGTATGTCCCTAAATCTATAGAATCGCGACCATTGAATTTTCTTTAGCCGACTCTATAGCATTTTATGTCACCGAAGCTATAGGCCTCTGACCTTTCAATGTTCTTTAGCCGGCTATAGAGTGGTATATGTCCCTAAACCTATAGACTCGCGACCATCGAACTTTCTTTAGCCGTCTCTATAGTGTTTTATGTCACCTAAGCTATAGGCCTCCGACCATTCAACGTGCTTTAGCCGACTATAGAGATGTGTATGTCTCTAAATCTATAGAATCGCGACCATTGAATTTTCTTTAGCCGTCTCAGTAGTGTTCTATGTCACCAAAGCTATAGCCTCCGACCTTACAATGTGCTTTAGCCGGCTATAGAGGGATGTATGTTTCCCGAGCTATAGACTCGCGACCATCCAATTTTTTTAGTCGGCTCAATGGTTTGCTTAGGCTATAGTTCCGCAACCCTTTCTTTTTTTTTTTTTTCCTTTTTTTTTCTTTTTTTACTGCAGATGTACGAAAGTGGAAGAGAGTCATTCATGCGCTCGATCGGGGCGAGAATTTTCTTCGGCCAAATTAACGGGGCGTACTTCGCCGCGGCTATACGCCCGCAATCACAAAAGCTTCCTTAGCTGCCTATAGGACTATTGCAGTTTTGCCGGCTGCTCTCCCTGCGCATTGCCTTATTTCGGCGTTGACGTCATCTCAATCTTCCGTTCTTTAGCTCTAATTATATGTCGTTTCCAGTGTATTTTGTAAGTATATGTATTTCATAGCGCGCCTTCTACTTTGTCCATGTCCCTGCCATGTTTTTATTTCTTTCGGCCTGCTGTGTTAATTATATTTAATGTTTTTGTGCATATTTCGTCGTTCTCGACGCGGCGTCAAGAACGCTGCTTACGCCACTACAGAGGTGAGCTTTACTCTTGTCACGACGGTTTGTCGCGCTATAAAGCCGTCTACTGGACTCGTATAAAGTCTCGAGAGGGCGGTTTCGAATGCCGGTGCACATGTCATCGGTGTAGGTAGAGCAACGACGTAGCAATCGCGACGCGAGTGCTGACTGCGCCTCGATCTGGCCGCCCGCGCTCGCTCTGTGGAAATGAAAGCTTGGGACTCTCGAGCCCTGTTAGCTTACTGAAGATGCAAGACACTACTTGGCCGTCGCGAATCCTTTGCCCATCGAATGGTGTCACGGTCCGGTGCGGAGCGAGAGGGGAAGCGCACTCGCCGCAGACCGCAACGGGGGTTCGGACGCCCGCTATCCCACAGTACGTGGGCTCCAGGGACGGGGGGACAAAGACAAGGCACGTGACGAACAGAGCAGTAGAAACATTTAATAATGGCTATAGTAAGATGGTGACAAAATTAAAAGGGTAATACAGACAGTCTCAATCGGGCGGAAGAATACAAAAGAAACTTAATAGCTATGGGCAAGACAGAGAGTACACAACAAGAGGAATGGGAACGATACCGCACTTTGGCGCAGTCCGGCACGACGAGGCTCGCAGAGGCGTGGACGCACCTGAGGTCGGTCGCTTGCGACGGGCTCTGTCTGGACGTGGCCGCGGTGCGCCAGAGGCGGGGGTTGTTGGCTTTAGACGCTGTCGCGCCACGGACGGTCGACGCACTGGAGCAGTCCGGCAGAGGAAGACCGCACAGGGTTGGAGCACAGAAGTAGCTGACGTTCGGTGTCCAGACGGGTCTTCCCCTTTACCGCGGTGCCCGAGGCTACGCCCGGAGCCGACAGGGAAAGCGGGTTGCGCTCTCGAAACTCCCGAGTCGACTGCCGCGCCGTTTCCCAGTTTCAACCGAACGGCGCTCTTTCTTAATAAAGTAAACAAAACACACCCGCTCCCCTACAATCGCAATGCACTCACACACAAAAAAAAGAATGACCGTCACAGCGGCGATGACATTCGTTGCCCCAAGCTCCAAAGTCAACACCAAAAACGCTCAACTGGGGCATCTGGCAAACTCATTACCGAATTCCACGAAGTGGTACCGCGCCCAAGCATCGGGCAAAAGCGTCCCCCGAACGGGAGTCGAAGAGGCCATAAACAAGTCAAGTAAGGGTCCCAGTCGGGACCGGCGAGGTGCTAACTAGCGCCAACCAGGGAGTGTCACACCACCCGCGGCGACCACATGGCCCCGCAGGCAGCCGACGAGGCGCACTTTACAATACGCGTGGCCCGGCAGGACCAGGCCGGTTTTTGTGACACTACCCCCTTCTTAAGAATATTAACGCGTTAATATTTTCCACGTCACAAAAACAAGAATTACCACTGGCATATATCTCAATGTACTCTGGACCGTAGCAGAAGAGGTCAACTCAAACTCTCTGACATAGACACAGCTGGCACTGACACATGAAGGAGCATATTAGCAAAACATTCAAAAGAAGATAAAAATAGGATCGGAAGGCTCTTTACTCCTTGTAGGTAACAGAGTTACCAACAGTACAATCACAAAAAAAAACACGACACTGGAGCAATTAAGTTCACGGAAAAACTGACGCTCTCCTGGCGCAGTCGCAGATACGTATACTTCCACTAAATATACTAACCTAGCCGCGCACCTTGTTACGCCTTACAGCAGACGTACAAAAAACCTACACACAAAAAAAAATACAATTCAGGAGCTTCTAATTTACATTACGAGACAAAGCGTCACATGACAGTAGCGCCGGCGCCGCGATCAGCGGTTACTCAGCGCGACTCAGATAGTCGGCGTCGACGTTTTCTCCCCCCTTTCTGTATTCCACGCGGAACTGGTACTCCCGAAGCTGGAGGCTCCCTCGCAGCACCCCGCCGTTCAGGTGCTTTCCCCTGTTGATATAGTGAAGCGGCTGGTGATCTGAACTCTGGAGTGTTAAGAGGTACTCTCTCCATTGGGGGAGTTTTCAGACCCTGGTGTTTGGGCTTCTTCCTTTTCTTCCTATTCCGCGTCTCGACCGTCCCCGCTGAATCATGATCCTTTTTAGGTTTAGTGTTCTTCGCTTGAGTCTTTTTACTCGTACGCCTTGGAACCTCGTCTGGGGTCAGGACCCTTTCACCCTGCGCGCTCGGCTTTACTCCACTGGCCCCGACGTCGGAGTCGGGTGGGTCGTCCTCCTTCTCGGAGTCCACCCCGGCGTTGTCGGTGTCTCTCACTCCGGTGACGTTCCCGAGAATCAGATCGTACAATGGATCTTCCATGCAGAGGGCCGTCACCACACCCCGAAAGTAGGGGGTCGATACCCGAACTCTCGCCTCGGGGAGCATCTTCGCGGTCCCATCCACCAGGTATACAGGCCTCCTGATTCCGGTCATCTGGTCGTCGTCAACGAGGTTTTTCTTGATGACTACCGTATTGCTGCCCGTGTCGCGCAAGACGGATACCTTCTTCGCCCCTACGTTGCCCTCTACGACGGGCATTCCCTCAACAGGGAATTTCGGCCGCGAGGTCACAACGGCATTCACGACAAGAATCTTCTCCCTATTCTTCAGCTCTACGAAACGGTTCTCCTCTGCTGCATACATCGGCCCCTCTTTCGGAGCACACACGCACGAAGCCTGAGGCCTCCCTCCGTCGGAGCCTTTGCACAGCTCGGTTCTATGCCCCTTGCGGCCACACTTCCGACACGTCGGCACGTTCCCAGCGTTGATACCGCTACGGCACTGGGCCGCCAGATGGCCGATTTTGTTGCAAAGGTAGCACCTCACCTCCGGCCTCGGCACCTGTTTCACCACGTTCTCTCGCACGTTAGGCTCTACGGCCTCTGCATCGCTTCTTCGGGCCTTCCCCAAGTTCCCATGAGACTGCGCCTCCAAATACTGGTCAGCCAGCTCCAGCAACCCTTCGAGACTCGGAACCTTCCTCTCCCTCAGATACAGGGCCAGACTTGGGTGGCATCCCCTCAGAAACTGGTCCTGTAGGACCAACTCACGGAGGCTTTCGAAATCTCTCGCGGTGCTCGACAGTTCAACCCAGCGGTCAAAGTAGTGTCCGAGCCGGGCGGCATACTGAGTAGCGGTTTCACCGTCGAGCGGTTTCCCCTCTCGGAACTTTTCCCGAAATCCGTCGACCGTGAACCGAAACCTCTTCAGCAAAGACGCCTTCACCTTTCCGTAATTCGCGGCATCCTCCGGCGTTAGGCGTCCATACACGCTGAGGGCCTCTCCGGTCCGGCAGGTACTGAGTGCGGTAGCCCATTGGCCCTCGGGCCATTTCTGACTAAGTGCTATACCCTCGAACCTACGGATGTACGCGTCCAAGTCATCTTTCTTTTCATCGAAGGCGACCAGGAGTTTACTGGGACTCAATTTCAGGGCGCTCTGCCCTTCTCGTTCGCGCCTTTCTTCGGACACGTTACTGGCCGCGCTGACTCTTCCTTCCTTTTCTAACTGAATCTTAAGCTTTAAGATTTCCATCTCTCTCTCTGCGGCTTCTTTAGCAAAAATTCGTTCTCTCTCTGCTGCATCCAGCGCGGCATCCCTATCGGCAGCTTCTTTCGCAGCTCCCCTCTGGGCGGCCTCATCCATCCACATTTTTAAGTCGGCCCCAGCCAACCCCAGCTGAGTCCCCACTGACAACAACCTTTCCCATTCCATCTTTGCGCAACAAGCAGTGCCGGAACTATTACGCGAACCGCGTTACATCAACCGTCACTCCGGCAACAATGCGTGCACGACTTGAAAGAGTAAAAGCTTTTCGTAAGACCCGTCTCTGTCCCGCGGTCCCCCGAAAAACGGGCGTCCTGTCGCGGACGCCAGAAAATGTCACGGTCCGGTGCGGAGCGAGAGGGGAAGCGCACTCGCCGCAGACCGCAACGGGGGTTCGGACGCCCGCTATCCCACAGTACGTGGGCTCCAGGGACGGGGGGACAAAGACAAGGCACGTGACGAACAGAGCAGTAGAAACATTTAATAATGGCTATAGTAAGATGGTGACAAAATTAAAAGGGTAATACAGACAGTCTCAATCGGGCGGAAGAATACAAAAGAAACTTAATAGCTATGGGCAAGACAGAGAGTACACAACAAGAGGAATGGGAACGATACCGCACTTTGGCGCAGTCCGGCACGACGAGGCTCGCAGAGGCGTGGACGCACCTGAGGTCGGTCGCTTGCGACGGGCTCTGTCTGGACGTGGCCGCGGTGCGCCAGAGGCGGGGGTTGTTGGCTTTAGACGCTGTCGCGCCACGGACGGTCGACGCACTGGAGCAGTCCGGCAGAGGAAGACCGCACAGGGTTGGAGCACAGAAGTAGCTGACGTTCGGTGTCCAGACGGGTCTTCCCCTTTACCGCGGTGCCCGAGGCTACGCCCGGAGCCGACAGGGAAAGCGGGTTGCGCTCTCGAAACTCCCGAGTCGACTGCCGCGCCGTTTCCCAGTTTCAACCGAACGGCGCTCTTTCTTAATAAAGTAAACAAAACACACCCGCTCCCCTACAATCGCAATGCACTCACACACAAAAAAAAAAATGACCGTCACAGCGGCGATGACATTCGTTGCCCCAAGCTCCAAAGTCAACACCAAAAACGCTCAACTGGGGCATCTGGCAAACTCATTACCGAATTCCACGAAGTGGTACCGCGCCCAAGCATCGGGCAAAAGCGTCCCCCGAACGGGAGTCGAAGAGGCCATAAACAAGTCAAGTAAGGGTCCCAGTCGGGACCGGCGAGGTGCTAACTAGCGCCAACCAGGGAGTGTCACACCACCCGCGGCGACCACATGGCCCCGCAGGCAGCCGACGAGGCGCACTTTACAATACGCGTGGCCCGGCAGGACCAGGCCGGTTTTTGTGACAAATGGCTTCGAAGCCGTTCCAGCGCCCGGCGTATACCCTACGCAGTGTCCTCCAACAACCGTTCGCACAGCATCGGAACCCTCCGTCTGCGAGCCCCGGCGGTTCGCCGTCGCGGGGATTATGTTCGCGGAAGTTCATGTTCGCGGTGTTTCATGTTCGCCGCAGGAGTTCATAAAATGCTCCCATTGAAGTCGCGACGATAAATCGTCGGCGCTCGCAGACTGCCAGTAGGCTCCGGGCGGTCGCTGACAGGCGCTGCTGCCTAGGGTACGCCGAGCACTGGAACGTTTTCGCCGGCGTTCGCAGGACAAAGATTCTCAACGACAAAGCAGCGCCCTGCATCATCAGCAAGTTAACGCTGCTCGAGAGTCCCACGCTCACATTTTATCAGAGTGAGGCGCAGTCGTCTCTCACTTCGCGATTGCTGCGTCGTTGCTCTGACTAAACAATTGACAGTTCTCTCGAGACTTCATGAGCGTTAAATCGACGCGTCTATAGCGCGATAGAGTGTCGTGACAACAAAAAAGCTTACCCCGGCAGGGGCGTGAGTAGCGGTGCAATCTCCGTCAACGCCCATGTCGAGAACGGCGAAATATACACAAATAACAGCCGAAAAAAATTAATATCATTAGGCACGCGCTACCCTAGGTGCGTCCTATTATCTCTCTGTTCTGCGAATTCAACAAATCAGCAAGCGCTGTGGCTAATTTCTCTTCTTTTTCTTTAAATTATGAGACATTAAAGTCATTAGAGCTTCTTGGAGCACACATCCCCACCATGTGTCATCATGGTGCTCAGAGATTGTAATTGATGGCAGTGATATAGACTGAACTCACGGATGAAAAACGTATTACGGCACAAATTTCTTAAACCACGCAATCATAGATGCCACAACGATGCAAAGATTCCCAAAATTTAAGTTTAAAATGCGAACCTAACAGTGTACACATAATTCAAAAGTGCTTGGTAAAAAAAAAAAATATATATATATATATATATATATATATATATATATATTTATTTATTTATTTATTTATTTATTTGTTTGTTTGTGGACATCCTGCGCACAGAAAAAGTATCCGCCATTAATTATTCATTTTAAATTACAATGTGGGCTACAAGGCGTAAAATATGATATCTTCAAACCTCCCTCGTTTTGGGTCACTTCTGGGAAGTGCAGCTTTAGAAAAAAGTCCAAAAGCTGGGGGGCCTTCATGGAGCTGTCCTGTTCACTCGGTAGTGACAGCAGAGTAGGCGCTATGCGTGTTTGAGGCCAATCACGTCTCCGGTTAGGGTCCCGTGACAACTGTCTCGAAGCTGGTGATAACGCTGGACACGGCACCTGCCTTAAGCCCAAGGCCACACATAGCATCCACTGCACTATCAACCTTGGCTCGAACTGTCAACAGGATATAAGTGACACATTCTCTCGCTGTGTTCATTGTTGGTATGCCTCTGAAGATTAGTCTTTGTGATCGCACCCCCGTTCTGGCCTTGAAGAAGCTCTGCTTTTCAATTTTTCTGTTTTCTCTTTTTCCCTAAGCTAAAAGCATTGTAGAAGGTGCGGACTCGGCGGACCAATCAACCGTAGACTTTTTATCGCTTCACTCCGCTCTCTGTGCGCATGTAACGGAAGGAGCGTGATCACGTGGTTTGACGGATGACGCATTAGCCACTGCCAATCCCGGAATGAGGCTGCTTGCGGACCTAGTTTCGCGTGTCGTGCGGCCCGCGGGGCTGCTGTGGATTTCGCTTCTATGGTAAAAGGTATCCCGATCGAAAAGTCCTACCCGTATGTCGGCAACAAGCGATTTCTTCAAAGAAGCCCAAGACATTCTTGTGATGCTTTTAGTGTTCGGTTCGGCAAATGACAGCTTGTGCTACATCGTGGTGAATCTTCACGGATCCCTTCCTTCTCGGTTTTGTGTTTGAGTGGTTGGTCTGCAGTGCCCGTGTCGACGTATATTTCGTATTACATCTTTCAAGTCCGGTATTTTGAACGTAAGTGCGCTGCAACCTACTCGGCGACAATTGACCGTTCTGTAGTGTCTATCTCCTGGCAGTGCCTATCTTCTGACAGCTGGGAGAATAATTTCCCCGTAATTCTAACGCAGTCGCCTGCCATTAGCTCTCTGAAATCATGTGAAAATTGTAGTTAGAATACTGACATTCTTATTCTCCCAGCGTTTTGTGAAAAGACGTTTCATGGACACCTTTACGTGGAAAGACGTTTCATGGACACACGTTTAGTCGGCACTCGTTACGCGAATTGCACGCTGCAGGGACATTTCGTCGCGCCTGTATTCCTGAAGCGCGTGCTCACCGACTCAGCCCACCCGTTCACGCCACTTCTTGGCAAATTATTACAAAAAAAAAACAACATATTTTGAGTTGTTTATGAACGTCACGTGTTGATGAAACGATCTCGATGAAACGTCTTTTGATAAACTGATTGCAGCGCCAATGAGTGGCGACTGGCATTAGAATTTCAGGGGGAAGGGGGGGGGGGGGGGGGGGAGAATTCGGTCGGCTGCCGGGGGACTATACACTACCCAGGAATTGCCTTTGGTTCTTGTTTGCTTTGCAATATTCTCAGTTGTATAACAGCTCAGTAGTACCTCTTCACATAGTAGAGATTGCTTAATGTGTGCTTGTCTACAGAATGGGCTGTGTGTAATAAACTTCTAGGAGATTTGAAAACAATACCTTGTGTCTGTTTACCTGTGCTTTTGCAAACACCTTAGTGAGTGCATTTGTTTGTTGTTGTTGTTTTGTTGAAATGTTAGCTATTTGTTTTAAATGGGGCTATGAAGTTCGGCACGTCTCACAAGGTTTTTTTTTAAAGATGTCCAGTGACAACAAATGATTTGTTTCACATTTCATACGATTGCGGTAAAAAGAAAAACTACAGGCAGCTTTGGCACGATGGCAAAGAGACTCATAAGACGAGCTATAGAATGAGCTATAGCGGACCATGCAAAGAACCATAGGCGGCTAAAAAAACTTTAGGAAAAGCCATAAGCAGCTATAGCACGGTGTCTAAAAAGATCCATAAGGTAAGCCATAGAGATCTCTATAGCAGACCATACAAGAAGCTATAGGCGGCCGTAGCACGATGGGTACAAAGGACCATAGGACGAACTATAGAATGAGCTATAGCGAACCATACAAAGAGCAATAGGCGGCTAAAGAAACCACAGGAAAAGCCATAGGCAGCTATAGCACGGCGTCTAAAGCGAACCATAAAGTAAGCCATAGAGATCTCTATAGAAGACCTTACAAGAAGCTATAGACGGCCAAAGGAGCCAAAAGAAAAGCCATAGGCAGCTATAGCACGGTGTCTAAAGCGAACCATAAAGTAAGCCATAGAGATCTCTATAGAAGACCTTACAAGAAGCTAGAGAAGGCCAAAGGAACCAAAAGAAAAGCCATAGGCAGCTATAGCACGGTGTCTAAAGCGAACCATAAAGTAAGCCATAGAGATCTCTATAGAAGACCTTACAAGAAGCTATAGACGGCCAAAGGAACCAAAAGAAAAGCCATAGGCAGCTATAGCACGGTGTCTAAAGCGAACCATAAAGTAAGCCATAGAGATCTCTGTAGAAGACCTTACAGGAAGCTATAGACGGCCAAAGGAACCAAAAGAAAAGCCATAGGCAGCTATAGCACGGTGTCTAAAGCGAACCATAAAGTAAGCCATAGAGATCTCTATAGAAGACCTTACAAGAAGCTATAGACGGCGAAAGGAACCAAAAGAAAAGCCATAGGCGGCTATAGCATCTTTTTTAAAGAGACCCATAGATTAAACCATACAAAATTCGATAGCCAAATTTCTATTGAAAAAGCTATAGACAACCATAGGGTAGACCATAGGAAAAGCTATAGACAGCCATAGAAGCGGCTATAGCTAATTGGGCCAATTTTCTATAGCCGGCCATACAAAGGATTTTCTATAGCCGACCATAGACCATTTTTGTATGGGGGAGCGCGTGGTTGGAGGCGGCAAGGCCATGCTCAAGCCACTTGCTCAAGACGCAGCATCCGGCGGCGGAACACCACGATCGACACAGCACCGAGCAACGGCGCAAACCTCAAGGAGTGACTGCGATGACCTCAACTACACACACGCCGGGGAACGCTGGTGTAGTTTTCGGAGGTGTTACTTGCGCGGAATCACGTTCCGGCCTTGGCTCACCGTAGGATGCAGTCGACAACAGACCCCGTCGCTTTCTCGGCCTTGGGCTACGGTCGGGATGCCCCAAGTTCTGGCCCGCGAGCGCTTCATTCGAACGGCGGTGTGGCACGTTCCGGCGACACATGATACTGCTCGCTGCATGCGGGCCACGCGGCCTACGTGACGGACGTCTCGTACTCGCCCTTGGGTGAATGTTATAAAAGCAGGGGATTCTTTTGTTATACCGGAGACTTCGAATGGGACTCGACATCAGATTGGAACCGCAGCCCGTCGAGGGCCAACTAACCCGATCGACGAACGTGGTTCGCCTTCACGGACAAAGGTGAAGGAAGCGGTTGCAGAAGTGGCGCAGTAACAAGAACGTTTCCCGCGGCGTGGTGTGTCACGTGCCTCGCAACGAAGCCTTCATGGGCCGCGGAGGCCTTCGACTGCAGAGTTGGCCAAGTTGTCATGAATGTATACCAATAAGGTCGCAACCGTCCGAAGAAACAAGAGAAGGATGGGTGACAACTGTCAAGTGAGCAAACACCAAGCAAAATCGCGCACATTTTTATATATATATTTTTTTTTATCCGTGCCGAAGAATTTTTTAGGAGCCCCAAGCGGCGAAGGCCAGGGGGTGCAAAGATAGAGGGAGCGATAGCCTGTTGTCATGAATTATGTAGTTGTAAGAAGGGCGATGGCGATAGGAAAAGAGCGATGGCGTGGCGGCGCCCTCACTCTCTTCCCCCGATCAAGGGAGTTTTCGCCACAAGAATTTACCGGAAAGGGTGCTGACGCTGTAAAAATAATCACCCAGCTCGCTTCTACCTACAAAGTCCGAACAATGCAAAATGCGTGAACTCGAGGGGCTCGTTTAGGGCAACGCACGATATCGTCCCGCTAGGCTTAGTAGACGGCGGTCACGTGACGTCCCTTTTGTTGTATCGACACCCGACACGCCGGTGTCGTGTCACCCAGTAACGTAACACCGTACGTAGAGTAATACGGAGGTTTAGGGAACCGTTTTCGCACTTCCGGTACGATACGATGGACTCTCCGGTACGAAGTGCGCATATGGCGTATTCTGCCGTAGCCCATGCGCCTGTCGCGAAGTGTTGCTCGCGCGAGTATTTAGTCCAACTTCACTTTATGCTTTTGCCTTCTCCGAGAGTTCTTTCCGTCCCACGGGAGGGCTCATGGACTCCACCGGAGTCGGGGGGCCCCAAATGGGGGCGAACGTGAACGCTGTAACGCTACACTTAGTTTACAGAATCCCGCGTTGGAAACGTTTTGTCTTGTGTATGTCTGCTTTTGGGATCTCTACTCGGAGGTGGTTTTGCCTTGTGTATGAATAACTTCCCTGTCTACGTACGTATGTGCTTTCTATTGTTTATGACTGCTCTTGTGAGCTTCGTTTGGAATGTGTTCTGTCTCGTGTATGCGCATGTTTTTGGAATGTTCGTATTTGCTTTGGGCTCCGAGCCTTTTGATTGGTGCTAAGAAAACCCCTCTTGATTGGTCCTTCCAAACCTTTCTGATTGGTGAACTGGAGGACCCCAGAATGCTGCTGAACTCAATATAAGCGGCCACCGAAGGGCCGTAAGGCACTTGGCTCCTGGATACCAAGCCTTGGACATCTCCCTGCCTCTGGAAAACCAACCTGCACGTCCGACCCCCCTTCGGCTGTGGAGCCGTCCGCCCGCTAGCTCGCAAACTTGGGACCCCTTACGGCTGTGGAGGAGTTCGGCTCGCCCGCCTTTGTGTGGAACCTTCTTTGTCGGGTTTGGCCGTGGTCGGGGCCCCCGCTGAGGGTGTGTGTGGTCGAGGAGGACGACCGGGAAAGTTTTTTTAGGTTAGGATTATTCCCCCCAACATTTACTGACGAATTGATCGTATCGGTCGTAAAGATTTTATATCCTATCTCTTAAATAAACAGTTCAATTTGTTAACATCGGGATCGTTCAACGACAGAGAAAAGAGAAGACTCTTAATTTCTTCGTTACACGCCGTTTGTACCGGAGAACCCATCGGATGTTCAAAAACGGTTCCCTAAAACTCTGCTATGGTCAGATGACACGGTGACGCCGTGTCACCACGAGGGAACCCACTGTGGCGCCGATCCGTTTACTTTATATGCATATCGTCGCATGCCCGCGTTGTATCGAGCCTCCGTTACAACTCTTCGTAACGATCTGGATGCTGAAAATAGCCCACGAAAACATTCTGCATTAAAGAAAAAAAAACAAAAAAAACGAGGCACGTGAGTTTGGTCGAACGCGGTGTCGCATTCTGTACCGCCGCGCTCGTCAGCAGTGCAGAAGTGAGTTGCTGACACTGTCGGGTCAGGTGGAGTGAAGCGACCAAGCGAAGGGACAAGGCGTACGTCTTAGTTTTCCTGGCTGCTTCGGGCGCCCATAGAGTATCTGTTCTGCGCTCACGCGGAAAAGACGCCGCTAAGCGTGCGCTGTCGCTCCCCGCGCAGAGAGAAGTGCGCGCGGATTTCTGGCGCTGCCAAGAACCCGAAAGCAAATAAGCCAAGAATAGAGCGCCTCGGGAGAGCCACCGACTGGCGCGTCGTCTTCTTGGCTCCTCCGGGAACCCGCCGGTCGCCGGCTGTATACGTTTAGTGCGTCGAGTTTTTACAGCCGTATCTCTTCTCTCAATTACTCAAAAAAGCCGGCTTCGTCTGATTTTTTCTTTCTTTTTTCTTTCATTCGACAGTGCCTGAGATTTCAGCCATTCGTATAGAGTGTGTTAGATCTCAAAGCATGTTGTGGATTTCTGAACGGCAGGAACTCTTAACTGTCTCACTTTCAGTTTCCTCGGATTATCCTTTCACGCGCATTTTTCGCTTACTTTTATTTTTTACACTTATCTAAACGCGTCGCTTCAAAGCAAAAAAAAAAAAAAAAGTTCTTATTTGCTGGTGTACTCTGATCAGGAACATTCGACGTTGTTTTGGCGCACACCCCTGCACACAGCCTCTCCTTTGAAGAAGATCCCCAGTTGTGAGCGCATCATCGCGTACAAATATGCGGGAAAAATTGACTCAAATTATAGCTCGTGTGCGGAGCGCACGATTTTTTTTTTTAAACCTAAATACCCACTTGCCTCGCTTATCTTGGCAGATCATTGTTTTTGACGATAATATGCCAGCTGAAGCCGAACTCTAAAGAGCTAAGTACAGTCGCATCTCGTTAATTCAAACTTGTGGATAATTCATACTAACATGCAGGTCCCATCCTATGCGTCTCTATGGGAGGAAACTTCAGGTAATTCAAACTTTGCTTTATTCAAACAAATGTTTTGGTCCCCCTCGAGTTTGAAGCAAGGAGATTCGACTGTAGTAAATGTTAGGTAAGGATTTCAATAATTCTCATCACGCCACACTCGCGCCCTGACATCAGCCGCACTCGAGAACGTGATGCGTAGTTCGTTCTTCACTCCGAGTGTCCTCGCTTAACAATTTTCAACCTTTAAAAAAAAAAAAAAAAAAGGCGGTTGCTAGGGCATTTTTGGAAACTCGCGCAGGGGCGACGTCTGGCACCATCCTTCGCCACGACATGCGCCACTCGCTGTTCCCGGAGCTAGCCTCATAATTTACCCGTCTTTGCTTCTCGAGAGGGCCCTGACGGGAAGAAAAACGCTAAAAGCGTATTTCGCACTTATAACACCAACATGTATTGTCGAAATATTTGTATCACAGTATCATACCGGAATATACTTTCAGTAAATCTTATAAAGTACATGTTTAATGTAATATAAGGTAGATTAAAGGGAACCCATAACAATGGAGCATGAAGAATAGCTGATTCCACAATACCTCTAACGTCCATAGAAACCTTGAGACGTAAAAAAAAACACAGAAGAAAATGTTTTTTGTGTTGTTTTACGTCTTAGGGTTAGTGTGGATGTCATTCACCAGCTCGCCGTGCGTCTTTTACCTTTCTTCACCTCTAGCGTGCTTCGTGACCTGATGTGCGCGTGAAACCAATCAAGCAAGGTGTACACAATCAACGTTTCTATATGCGTCAACTAGAAAGATATATATTTAAAGTTGTTCATTGGTTTACGAAAGTACGAAAATTGCTTTTTGTCGAGGGTATTGGCACGAATATTTCCTACCGTGGGTATGTGTACGACCTGCGTGCATTCTTTATCTCAAGGTACGAATTGCGAAGCCGGCACGTTCGAATTTCTCGAGGCGAGAGCAGCCCGGCAGAGGCCTGACCGGCCTTCAAAATCCATTTCGGAAATTTCACTATGGCATTCGAACACAAGCTCGTCCTTGAGAGGGAGAGGCAAGACCCGCAAGGCTTAACTTACCCCGTCACCGTCAGCGTTGGCAGCGCCCTCTTTGCCCTCGTCTTCAGACTCGTGAGCCGCCAGCGACGTGCTGCACAGGCGGGAGAGGTCACGTGATGACCGGGACGCAGGGGATCAGCACCCCAGAGACCACACTCAATAAACAGGTATACTGTCTCGAGACCGGTTATAACGAAGTCGGTTATAAAGAAATAGCGGCTACAGCGAGGCGATCACGATTTCCCATTTCCCTTTGCACTTCGTTATAACCTCACTTGGTAATAACGAAATAGCGGATATACCGAAGTGATTTCCGACTGCCGTTGACTTTATTATAGCCGGTCTCGACAGTCATAGCTTCTGGGATCGACACTGCAGTCTTTGTCGAGCGCAATCTCAGGAAAACACAGACGGGGCGATAGCTCACCAACCTATCTGCCGATGACCGAAACGAACCTCTAAACATTAGCTCCCAATATAGAGCACTAGTTGACATAACTCTCGAAGTAATGAAGGCGCAATGGTCAGTCATGGAATAGAACTGAGCGGGAAGTGGTGGAAGTTTACCAGGACGCGAAACTACCCTGAGATACGGTTAGAGTACAAAAAAACATCCGAGCGTCAGAACGAAGGCGAAACGGGGATGGACAACGCGTGTCAAACGTTGTTGCCTTTTTTTTTTTTTTTCTCGTTCCTCCTAACTTTTTTAATAGGAATTTTCCTTCTTACAGTATACTAATATGCGGCCAATTCCTCATACGCCGAGTCGTGGTACCCAGAGTTCGATGTCAAATTATCCAGGCTGGAAATCGCAGAAATCTTTCGAAATAGCGTCTATACAATAACTTATTTGCTGAGTGTTTACTTGACATTTAACTAATGGCGAATTCCACTGTGCGTTTTGGAGCGCGCCGGGATCAGTTGACCAGATCCGGACTGGAGCACACGATCCGAAGGGGGTCGCGCCGCCTACGGATCCCCAGTGGTGGACAATGACCACTGCTCCGGGATCGGCGGATACCTTCCCGTCATTCAACTGCCCGGGAATCCCCTCTCCGCGGCCGCCGCGGTCGTTTCGAAGACGTTTTCGCAATCCCGGCGCTAACACGTTTTCGACGCACGAGCGGCAGGAGTGGCTCAGGCGCTTCTAGCAAAGATTGCCGGAATGCCCGTAGAGAGGCAAATACCTTCTCTTTTTCTTCCTGAAAAACGAACCGGCTGTCGAGCCAAGGGGTAACCAAGCGACCATTACCAATTCTTCTGATGTCTAGACAATCTAGGAGCCCTGCCTGCGACGTGCTTCTTCTTCTTCTGAGGCGAGATGGGCGAGATCAGGCGAGATGCCCCACGAGAAAGGAAGTCACGTGTGTGAGCCGAGGGCTGGCCCGGCTGGCGTCCGGCTGAATCCGCCGAAATCGTGGGAGCGACTTTTCTCGGATCCAGATCGAGATCTGGAGTAGGAGCTAATCCAAAACGACCAAGTGAAACACGTCGGTCTCGATCCCGATCGCTTAGTGAAATAGGCTCGTTCCAGAAAAGTCGATCCCGGCGCGCTCCAAAACGACCCGTGGAATTCGCCATAAGCCGTTCAGTTTTGCCTCCACGATAGTATTTTAAGATAAGCTCGCAACTAACCTCCCCCCCCCCCCCCCAAAAAAAAAAAAGGAAAAAAGACGTATTTTTTTTAAGTACTTGTTATTTTTTGTTTTCTTTTCTTTCTTTTCTTTTTTTTAAGTATTGCAATCGATCGACGAAACAGACTTCGTCCACAGCTGCGCAGAAGGTGGTGCCATATTTCCACGTTCAGTTTAGTTTTATATTTACAACGACTATGCTTCTCTCTCTCCACGAAGAAAACCTTTCGCACTGTATATCCACGAGTCACAAATGCAGGAACTCTCGCGTTTCGAGGCCCATCCTCACATTTACGTTAGAGTACGGAGCAGCCTCTTGGCGGCAGCGAGTGTTTGCTTGCGATAGGAAGACCGCCATCGCTCAGTGCGACGCACGTATGTATAGAGCCGGGCTCAAATTTCTATCGCGGTGTGTTGCGGAACACCGATCAGGAGCCAAGAAAAAGGAGCCTTGTGCTTCCCCGCGCTCGTCAGCGACGCGCATCCAGTTCACCGTTGAACGGCGGGTTCTTGATTTCGTCTTTTGAGGAGCTATGGGAACCATGCAGAGTCACGCGATCCTTCTGGTTGGTTCTAAAAATGTGCCGAAATTTCACTTAAAATTTTTTTCCCTAAAATGCGTTGGTATAGTGGAATATGCAGCTTCATTTGAAACTGGACGCTCTGCACCTTCCAAACCCCTCTCCAGAAAATTAAATTATCGAAATACTTTGATCTTATAATGACTCTGGATGAGTCGTAGAGAATGCCAAAAATCTATAGCGCGAAAGCCAGAATAATGCTGCCTCCCAAAATTAAAATATCCAACTAATAAAGCAGGTATTCTACAGGGTGTCACAAAAGAAAATTTACACGTTTTCTTTTACCGCAAAAATAAACTAGGCATCGCCGAACGCTCATTCTCCGCCCAAAGGTAGAGCTAGAGGTCACAACCAGATGCCAAAGTTTCAGCCCGATCCGACAACTTAATCAAAAGTTATAAGTGGTTTTCTGAAAATTTCAATGGGAAAATGGCGGCCGACAGAGTTTTCAGACACATGGGGCTCTATGGCGCCAGAAACCGAAAACAGGCAAAAATGGGCTCCATTTTTCCATTGAACTTTTCAGAAAATAACTTATAACTTTTGATTAAGTTATCAGATCGGGCTGAAACTTTGGCATCTGGTTGTGACCTCTAGCTCTACCTTTGGGCGGAGAATGAGCGTTCGGCGATGCCTAGTTTATTTTTGCGGTAAAAAAGACCGTGTAAATTTTCCTTTGTGACACCCTGTACTTTGCTCGGGAATTTGTCACATTACGAACCCAACCGATGAACATGCAGTTATATTAAATTGTTTGCGATTCCAGCGTCCATCTGAAGTTAATTGATCAACTGCCCAGCCCTAATGGAGACGCGGCGGGTTTTTAAATGGTACACGCTGGACAGAAGTCGCGGAAGCCTGCGGGGTCGTCCCAAGATCGGCCACCTCCTCGACCAACCTTGACGCCGCCGCCGGGTGCCGCCATGTTGTCGTGGATTTCGCTCACTGCTGGAGAACCCGAAGCGACGACGGCACTTGCTTATTGGCACCTCGACTTCAGTCGACTGGGTTTCAACGCAACTGTGCGCCCAAGCTTTCTGCGAACATTCTCCGCAACGTTATGCGGTCGCTTGTCACAACTGAACGCATCGTGCTCAAACGAAAATCTGTTTATGGGCCTTCAAGAACTCCCTGCAAACAAACAGCCGGTGGTGCTCGAAGCGTCACTTCCGGAGAAGCGTCGGACAAGCAAACGGATGATCGGAGGGTCATCTCGTGAAGAGGGTTTGAGATAAGTCGTGTCGTGCCCATCCTGTACTCACCCGGTGAAGTACTCGAGGGACACGCTAACGGTGTCCTGGGGGCTGAAGATGAGCCTGCTAGAGGCCTCCACCACGCCGCGGTCCTCGAGGCACGGCACCTTGGAGGCTGCAGTGCACGAGCCGAAAGAGAGAAGGGCGGCGTCAGGTCCATTCACGCGGTGGCTGAGACGCCCACAGAGGGCCAACCAAAGGGCCGGAACACGTCCGTCTTCCCCCTTGAAGTTAAGGAATGGTACTATACAGTTGATAACAATCACGACTACTTGGTTCGCAGGATAAGTGCGGTGGAAGGGAACCAGCTTGCCTGCTCCTCGCCCTCGGAACAACCCACCAAACGTTAACAACGACAGAACACAGGCCAAAACGAGGTAAGAACGTATACAGTCAAGGGCATTTCTTTAAGAATAAAACCGCCAATCATATAATAACACAAAAAAAAAACAGCGGCAACAGTATATTTCAGCAAAAGCTGTTAAATGCCAAAGACTTTGGACGGCCCGGCGAGTCACTTAGATCGCCGAAGGGGAGCACGTGACAAGGTACCGTCAGGGTGGACTCCCCTGTAGAGAAGTCACGTCTTCCGCTTCTTCACTCTAATTGACTTCTGCGGGCCGCAACTTTGGCCATTCGTTAAGCCTTACTGAAATGGAGTATAGCAAATACTGTTTGATGGCCCATCCGCGGAATTTCAGCTCATCTCCCTGCTGACACGTGGAAGGCTGCTGCGAGCAACTCGAAGGCCCATCAATCCCACAGCAGCGAGGGTTCTGCGTTGATTCATTTGGCGACAGCATGCATGACTCCGACCATCCATATGCTACGGCGGTGCTTACCTGCGTCGGGGTGCTGGTCATAGAACTCCCGGCGCTGCTTCATCTCCCCTGGGGAAAAAGAGGACAACGAATGCTCATGCCGACCCTAGCAGTCCCACCGAGGAACAAAACACTACACTAGGAATGGAGCAGCCAGGAGGACGTGGGCTGTCAGGGGGCGGGGAACTCTTGCGACAAGGCCAAGAAGACCCGTTTCGATCCAGCCATTCCCGTCGTGAAGCGTTTTGCCTTTCAGTCCCGACACCATAGAACTCGAAACACTTGACAGCATCGCTTACTTTGGTAGAGTCCCGGAACCACCTTGTAGACGATGTCCTGCAGAGTCTTGTCCACCCTGAGAGAAGGAGTCGGGGGGGGGGGGGGGGGTAGAAACACGGGCAGAAAACGAAGGCACGCAGACCTGTGCGACCGGCCCTTCCAGCAAGGATGCGGAGCGATCGCGCTTTTACCGCCACTCAGTGTGACCCGATATGGTATATGCGCCTACCTGAGGCAGCTGAGCGGCCTGGACTTGTGGACGGGCACGTCGCAGATGGGGCACAGCTTGCTGGTGTCCAAGTAGCGCACGATGCACACCTTGCAGACTGCAAGGAAGGAGAGATGACACGTCCCCATCGATGTCTTCCAAAGGGAGAGAGGATAGAGACACTCACAGGAGTGGAGGCAATCGACCAGCGTGGCGGCGTTCACCAGGTAGCCCCCGCACAGCATGCAAGACAGAGCGGCGTTCAGGTCGCGCAGCAGGGCGCGGGGCATCCTCCCGGAACGCTGCCCTCCTCCTCCTCGGCCGTCACGCTGCCCATGTGGACAGGAGATTGAAACGAAATTTACAAAGAGGTTGAACACATCGCCAATCGACCTTTTGGAGGCGAAACTAAGGGACACCTGGTTTTTGACAGGGGGGGGGGGGGGGGTGGGGGGGGGGTGGCGAGGAAGTTTAGCATACGCGCTTCGGCGGATAACCTCACCTCATGAGCGCGAGCAGTGTAAAGCATCTAGACCCCGTTTTCAGATATCGCGGGTCGGATTACCTTAACTACGGACATCTAAAAAAATAACTTTCTTTTTATTTGGGCGTCACGTGCCTGGGCCCGTTTTTTGTTGAACAATTTTTTTCCGGATAATTTTCCTGGGGATTTTGTCCGGAACCACTTAGCCAGGGACCAATTTCTCCGGAATCAGATTGCCGGGTGCCATTTTCTCTTGGACTTTTTTGTTTGGGCTCACCGTTATAGCGACCACTTTGTCCGGGACCATTTTCCCTGCGACCATTTAGTCCGAAATAATGTTTCTGGGGCCGACTTTCTCAGGTACTGAGTCGTTCTGGATAATTGTGTTGGGGATCACTTTGTCCGGGACCATTTAGCCCGGTGCGATTTTGTCCCGGATGACGTGTTTCTGAGGCCAAACGTTTCTCGGACTTTGTTCGGGATCATATTTTTGGAAACCATTCTGTTCGGCATCATTTTCTGGGGGGAACATTATGTCTGGGTTCCGTGGGATAATGTTACCAAAAACTATTTTCTCTGTGACTTTTTTTTTTTCTTCGGGATAATCTTTTTTTGATATCTTTTGTACAGGACCATTTCCCGGAAATTCTTCGCCCGGAAAAACGTTTCCGGGGCCCATTTTTTTCTGTGGCTATTTTGTTTGGGATAATCTTTTTGTAACGTTTTGTCCGGGACAATTAGCCTCGGACTATTTTGGCCGGGATTAATTTTTCAGGGCCCATTTTCGCCGGGACTACTTTTGTTCGGGATCATCTTTTTTGGAACCATTTTGTCCGGGACCATTTTACCTGGTATCACCTGGTGTCTGGTGTCTGGAATCCTGGTGTCTGGAATCACGTTTCCAGAGCCGATTTTCTCTGGGGCTGTTTTGTTCGGGATCATCTTGTCCGGGACCATTTTCCCTAAAAGCATGTCGATCGCGTTTCCGGGGCCCATTTTTTCTTGAACAATTTTTTTTATCCTTTTCTTGGGGGATTACTTTGTCGGGGATCATGATTTCGGGGCCCATCTTCTCTGGGACTTTTTTTGTTCGGAATCATCTTTTTAGAAGACCGTCTATTTTGTTCGGGATAATATTTTAGGGGATCTTTTTTGCGCAATCACCTTACCGGGCGTCATTTTCTCTGAGACTATTTTGCCGGGAATCGTCTCGTTGCAATATATTTTAGTTGAGATCATTTAGCGCGGAAACGTTCTGTCCGGGACAAATCAGTAAGCTATAATTTTGTCTATGACCCTTTTATCTTATATCCGAAACAACAGGAAGAAAACGGTGCGGTGACACTGCGATGCGCAACCGTGCGCGCTCTGCCACTACCACCTAGAAGACAAGGCCTGCGCATGACGTCATCGTTAGTAGATCCCCTTTCCGCCCCAAGCGGCAAACAGGCTGAAGCTCGACGAGATAAGGGGCCACGCCACAACTACACCGCATTCACTAAAGGCCATAGCTGCGTGCGCGAGTGCTGAGGGCGAGCTGATAGAGAGCTTCCACAGTTCACTTGCAGCGTGCGTGCGACAACATAAAGATTTACGATCTTAGCAGCCTATTCATGTGAGCTCGTTCTGAGCATGACCACTGAAGCAGGCGATGGAGCAGACGATGTCGCAGATGATCTAGCAGACGAAGGTGCTTATCCGGGCTACCTAGGGGGCGTTGAGGGGATCTCCTAGTGATGACGTTCAGATGAGGAAACGCGCAGGCATTGTCCTCCCTAGTGAAAAATCCATTTGTATGAGAAATTTCTCGTGTCCAATAAACATATATGAATCATACAAGATATATAACATATAAGAACCATACAAGAACTATATAGGAAGAGTACAAGAACTATACAAGAACCATTTAAGAACTATATAAGATATATAAGAACCATATAAGCAAATTATAAGAAACTTCTCACTGGTTTCTTATATGGTTCTTATATGTTCTTATGCATCCTATATAGTTCTTATATGGTTCTTATGTGATTCTTATACGTTCTTATGTCTTATATGATTCATATGTGTTTATTGGACGCGAGAAATTTCTTATAGACCTTTTCCGTGTACTGTCGTCCCCATGCCACCTAATAGGCATATCCGGTATGGGCGACGAAAAATTATTAAAACGTTTTAACTTGTAAATAGTAAAAAAAAATAGAAGAGAGGAAAAATGAGAATGTGTGACGGTTATGCTTTTATCCTAAATGTCTGCTATTGGCGTGGTGTCGGCCAAACAATGTTTTCGCCCATACTGGAAGTGACGAAAATTCAAGATGGCGGCGCCCTTGCGAAAAAAAGTCTATACAAATGAGATTTTTTAGCAGGGCTCAGGTGGTATTGGTTCTGCCCGGGCGCTTGCTTCCATTCACGCGAGAACATGCACCACGGTCAGCGGTGAATGGGGAACACAGAAATGCCGCCAGCCAAGGTGGCGCACGACAGCTGCCAATCGACCGACTGCACGCGAGCACTGCCGTTCGTAGATAGGGAAGGAAGCCGCCGAGAGGGAAACAACAGAAACACACACGCACAACCCCGTCATTGTGTAACCAGGAAGCAGAAAGCCAGGAGCAAGGAGAAAGAGAGCCGGAGAAGGGGGAAGGGTAAACCGTGCAGATCGTTCGAGCACCGGCTCGCGCTGCTGCTCGCTACGCACTTGTTTCCCTCCCCCCAACTTCCTCCTCCATGCCGGCGTGCCTCCGTTTCACAAGGAGGAAAAATATATATGAATGAAGGACAAAATGGAACAAAGCCAGAAAAGAGAGTTCCCCCTCCGACGGAGCCACTGAGAGAAAAAGAGAGAGGCCAAATCGGGAGATTCCCGCCGACCGCGATGTGGCGTTAGAGGGCGCCCCAGGAGCTAAGAGGTTAGAGTAACTGTATAGGCTCTGCTTGCAGAGCCAGAGTAGCGCGTTCCTTTTCCTTTCGCCGCCATTTCCGTATTGGCGGAGGAGTGGTCACGTGCGCAGAGCTGGAGCCGACTTCTTGCGGGAAAGCGGCTTTCCAGAGCGCCAAGTTTCGGTGGAAACATATATTCCCCTTGGCGTTCGCAAAATATAGATCCTAGACCAAAATCGAACGAAGCGAAAGCTTCCTAAGTCATTGAACATTATGTGTATGAACTGGCTACAGTACAATCCCGTTTTTTTATAACGCGAGCGATGTTCTGGGACATTTGCTTTCAGGGTATGTGAAGCAGACGACACGGACGGCGATCGCGTTCCCCGCGTCTGCGGCTCTCGCGGAGTGATACGCGATACCGGTACGCGACCGGCACATCCGGCCATCGTGGCGAGTCGCCGAGCTCTCGTTTGAAAGCGTGGGGATCGCGTTTTCGTCAGCTGCTACGTCGTTTGCCGCATTAAATTTTGCATGCGCGTAGAAAGAGCCCCGTGAAAATGACAGGCTGTAGTGTTACCAAGTGCACAATACGCGCAGACAGTGGCAAAAGCTTGTACCGGATTCCGACGACGAGACACAATGTGAGACGCCACCTCGTCTGGCTTTCTCGTATGGGAAGGAGATCATTTTTAATTATTGTCTGCCCTTTTACAATACCCCAAAAGATTTCTGCAGGCAGTTGTGCGGATAAACTTGTTTTAGAGACTGTTAGTGCTGTGCCTGTTCGCAATTTCTTCAAGGGACCATGTCAGTGGTAGTAAAACAGTTTAATAGGTTCAGCAAAATGTTCAAAATAGAAGAGAAAGCGAGATGTAGGTTGGTGTCACACACTGAAAGTAGACAGAGCTCTATCGCCCTATTCTCGGGGCAGAATAAACTGGTCAATAGGAAAACAGTCAATCTCGGCATCATTCTGGTCCCTGCAACGAATTGGACTGCGTTTTCAAAGCCTTATCCGCAATTACAGTAGAACGTCGGTGGACTTTTTTTATATTAGGCAGTTTGCACCTTGCGGCATCTGCCATAGTTCGGAGCACCATCTAACATTTATTGTTCGCGAGCCCCTAATGTTTGCGATTCAAGCAAATTCAAAATTTAGCCCAACTTGGAAGCATGCTAAATTTCCAGTCTCCAAGAGCTCTCAATTCGGGCGTCTCGAATTCGTGAAATGGGAAAAACTTCAGATAAAAAAGAAAAAAAAAAAAACAGTTGTTTATTATTTTAGCATAAAAGTGGGGGTGCTCGACATTCCTCAGATTCGCATATAATTGGAACGCACGAAGGTAAAGCACCTTTCCGTTTACATAATACCTAGTAAACTGTCTGCTGAAAAAAAAAAAAAAAGTCAGGCTGAGCAGCGGCACTTGCTTTTCGATTAAACACAAGAGGAAAATAAGCAGGCCTGCGTTCTTTTGCTTCTTGCGATCGCTCGAGGGGAAAGGTCCTCAAAAAGTTGGGCACACAGCGGGCTCACGACGCTATCTGCGTCCCAGCAACAGCGACTTGACGACTTCATTTCACACGCGACCCGTGGGACCCGCGGGTGCGTACGCGGTTGCGCTTTTTGCGGGAAGGAGACAGGAAACGACGTGACAACGATCACGGTGTATGCGCGGCTCGTCGCCGCACGCCGCACTATTTTCCTTCCGCAGCGCGCCGCAGCACGCCTCAGCACGCCGCCTCCTCGCGTCCGCGCCTTCGTGCCCCTGCAAAAACCGACCGTGTCTTCCCGCAGTGCTTGGCTCCAGAATGGCACCATTGCGGTACTCTGCTCCGCAAGCGGAGCATATACAGTTACTCTATAAGAGGTGGGCGAACTAATAACATGGGAGAGAAAGAATAAACCCAATAGAAATAGAACGTAGTCTTAGACAGGGATGCCCTTTGTCGGCAGGGTTGTTTATGCTGTATCTACAAGGATTAGATGTTAAGTTAGGAAAAAAAAATCTTGGGTTTGATATTTCATACGACAAGCAAGATCGAAAGATCAAACAGTAATTGCCAGGTCGGATGTACGCTGATGATATAGTGCATAGCCTGCTAACGGCCGATAACAACATAGAGCTTCAGTCCCTAATGAATATACGTGGCGCAGAGGGCCACAGGTTAGGCTTAGAATTCAGTAGTGACAAATCGGCGGTCACCTTGTTCAATGATGAAGGACTTGCTGCAGAGACAAGGATGAAAGGTTGAGCGAGCCGATAAATACCCGTACCTAGGAGTACGGATTAACCAGGGTAGAGAATACCTCAGTGAACATGCAAAATGTGTAAGGCGTAAGGGCAACAGAAATGCAGCTTTAATGAAAAATAGAGCACTGTGGAACTATCAGAGGCATGAGATGGAGAGGGAGATCTCGAAAGAGTCATGGTCCCTAACCTGACTTTCGTAAATGCAGTTTTGCACATAAAACTGGGCGTCCAGACAAGGCTAGATATAAAGCAACGTGGAGTAGATAAACTGGCTCTGGGAACACATGGTAAAACAACGAGCCAAGGTGTACAGAGCGATATTGTCACGAGTGGTGACCAAAAGAAAACAGGAAATAAACAAGAAGAAATAAACGTTTAATGTGGCGAACTTGTGCCAAAAATAAAAGAGTACAAAAGATAATAATAGAGCGTCGCGGGCGTCGAAGTCGGTGTGGCAGCAGAGTCGAACGCTGGGGCGAGACTGACTCGACAAGGTCGCGGGCGGCCTCTTGTCTAGAGTGCGCCGCTATCTCGAAGATTCGGCGAAAGCGGTTCGAGCGTCGCGTGATCGGGGCGAGAATGAACACGCACTTTCTAGAAAACAAAAGCAGGGATAAATGATAGAAGTTACGTGCGGTACATGAATAAACGGGAACTTTCTGGAGGACCGTGACCGAGCGTTGCTTTCTCAGCCTTGCGCGCGGCATTACTCCCCCCTTTAAAAAGGCATCGTCTCGATGCCACGTAAAAGGCAACAAAACAGAGCGAAACAAACAAAAAAATGGGAACATACGGAGGCTCGCAAAACACAATCCTATCAAGCGGTGCACAAGATCACAGTTCGCAGTCTTATCGCGCGTAGTACGGCTTGAGGCGCACGACGTGGACGACTTCCGGTCGTGGAGCGCGGCGTGATGAAGTCCGTGTTCCGTCGGGCATCACCTCGTAGTTCAGATCCCCGAGTCGACGAAGTACTTTGTAGGGTCCGAAGTAGCGCTTTAGGAGTTTCTCACTGAGACCACGGCGGCGGATCGGTGTCCACACCCACACCCTGTCTCCGGGCTGGAAGTGGGCGTCCCGACGACGAAGGTTGTAGCGGCCAGTGTCGACACGTTGTTGGGCTTGAATACGGTGTCTGGCGAGCTGGCGGACTTCTTCTGCCCGTTGGGCAACCACCTGGGCGTCGTCGCTTCCGTCGAGAGCCGGTTCGTGGGGTAACATCGCGTCCAGCATTGTCGTTACTTTACGACCATGAACCAGTTGGAAGGGTGTCACCCCGGTGGTCTCTTGCACGGCCGTGTTGTAGGCAAATGTGATGTACGGCAACACCTCGTCCCATGTCTTGTGCTCCACGTCGACGTACATGGAGATCATGTCGGCGATGGTCTTGTTGAGTCTCTCCGTCAGCCCGTTGGTCTGCGGGTGGTACGCCGTTGTGCGCCGATGGCTGGTGTGGCTGAGACGAAGGATTTCTTGCGTCAGCTGGGCCATGAACGACGATCCACGGTCAGAGATCAAAACTTCGGGAGCGCCGTGCCGGAGAACGATGGATTCGATAAAGAACTTGGCGACTTCCACAGCAGTCCCTACAGGAAGGGCTTTCGTTTCGGCATACCGTGTGAGATAATCTGTGGCGACAATAATCCACCTGTTTCCTTGCGTCGATGATGGAAAAGGACCAAGCAGATCTATTCCGATCTGCTGGAACGGTACGGTCGGGGGAGCGATCGGATGCAGGAGACCTGCCGACTTCGTCGGCGGTTTCTTGCGTCGCTGGCACTCGTGGCAGGACCGTGTGTAGAAGTGAACGGTCTTCGGCAGCTTGGGCCAGTAATACCTTTCACGAATTCGGGCCAGCGTACGGCTGTAACCAAGGTGTCCGGACGTCGGGTCGTCGTGACAGGCTTGGAAGATCTCCGCTCTAAGGTCGGTGGGGATTACCAGCAGCCATGGTGTGCTGTTGTCTCCGAAGTTCTCCTTGTAAAGTACACCTTGTCGGAGGAGGAAAGTCGGCAGGGCTCTCGAGAAGACACGGGGGACAGTACCCCCTCGTCCTTCGAGGTGCTCGATTAGCGCGCGCAACTCAGGATCGTCTCTTTGACGTCGTGACATGTCGTCGGTGTTCACTGCACCTAGGAAGCACTCGTCGTCTTCGTCGTTGCTGCTGCCGGAAGGTGTTTCGATGGGGGCTCTGGACAGGCAGTCGGCGTCGCTGTGCTTGCGGCCTGACTTGTAGACCACAGTCATGTTGAACTCTTGTAGTCGTAGACTCCATCGAGCGAGGCGTCCTGACGGGTCCTTGAGGTTCGCAAGCCAGCAGAGTGAGTGGTGGTCCGTGACTACACGGAACGGGCTCCCGTACAAATACGGACGAAACTTCGTGATTGCCCAGACGACAGCAAGGCATTCTTTCTCAGTCGTGGAGTAATTTTTCTCCGCCTTGGACAGTGTCCGACTTGCGTAGGCGATAACTCGCTCGGTGCCGTCTTGCACTTGAACCAGTACCGCACCAAGTCCAGCGTTACTTGCGTCCGTGTGAATTTCGGTGTCCGCATCTTGATCGAAATGTCCTAGAACAGGAGGAGTCTGCAGTCGTCGCTTCAGCTCGTCGAATGCCTGCTGCTGCTTCTCGGTCCATTCGAACTTCTCGGCGTCCTTTGTGAGGTTTGTGAGTGGTGCGGAAATCCTTGCAAACTCCCGGATGAAGCGCCGATAGTAGGCACATAGTCCAAGAAACCTTCGCACGGCCTTCTTGTCTGTCGGTACTGGAAATGCTGCGACGGCGCGAGTCTTCTCTGGGTCGGGGCGAACGCCTTCGTTACTAACCACGTGACCTAGAAACTTCAGTTCGTCATAAGCAAACCGACACTTTGACGGCTTCAGGGTGAGTCCGGCGGTCCGTATGGCTTGGAGAACTGCTCGGAGTCGTCGCAAGTGCTCGTCGAAGTCGCTGGAAAACACTACGACGTCATCGAGGTAGACGAGACAGCTCTGCCACTTCAGTCCTGCCAGTACGGTGTCCATGACACGCTGGAAAGTTGCTGGAGCCGTGCACAGTCCGAAGGGCATCACCTTGAACTCGTACAGCCCATCTGGCGTGACGAAAGCTGTTTTCTCTCGGTCCCGTTCGTCGACTTCGATCTGCCAGTAGCCGCTCTTCAGGTCCATGGATGAAAAGTATCGGGAGTGGCGCAGCCGGTCTAACGTGTCGTCGATGCGGGGGAGTGGATAGACGTCTTTCTTCGTCACTGCGTTCAGCTGCCGGTAGTCCACGCAGAACCTAAGCGTTCCGTCCTTCTTCTTAACCAGTACAACTGGAGAGGCCCACGGACTGCTTGAAGGTTGGATAATGTCGTCGTTCAGCATCTCTTGAACTTGCTCCTGGATCACCTCCCTTTCTTTAACGGAGACTCTGTACGGCGATCGATGCACAGGGCGCGCGTCGTCCTTGGTAACGATGCGGTGTTTCGCGATGGCGGTTTGGCGCACCTTCGACGACGTCGCAAAGCAGTCACGGTATTCGGCGAGGAGGTTGAGCAGCAGACGTCGTTTAGGGTCCGGAAGCTTAAGGTCAATGTCGAGCTGTGCTGGCGACGTACTGTTTTGCAGGGGCGGCGAGGATTCGTCAGTAATCGCGGTGATTTCGGCGGGGTTTCGGAGTTCCTCGACGTGGCCCACGGCTGCACCTTTCGTGAGGTGTTGCGTTTCGTTTCGGAAGTTCGTCACGAGGGCTACAGTCCGCCCATCCTGAAGTTCAGCTACCCCCCTTGCGACGCCTATTCCTCTTCCCAGGAGCAATTGGAGGCTTCCCTCGAGAAGAACTTCGCCACAGGAAGCTTCATCGATCCCGACAAGTACGAAAACGCTCGACCGCGGTTGTAGGTTTACGTGGTTTGCGAGGACTCGGAGCGTGGGTGACGACGCTTGGGGCTCCTCCGCTGGTGGAGCAGGTTTTCGTAGCGTCAGCCGGTTTGCTCCGAGGTCGATGACGGCGCCATACTCGCAGAGAAAGTCCATTCCCAGGATAACGTCCCTCGAACAGTCTTGCAGAACGACGAACTTGACGGGGCACGTTTCACCGTGGATCTCGACGCGAGCAGTGCATTTCCCGACTGGCGTGATGAGATGTCCTCCGGCGGTTCGTATTTGGGGTCCGTCCCACGGCGTCATGACTTTTCGAAGGCGGCGGGAGAGCCTCCCACTCAAGACTGAGTAGTCTGCTCCGGTGTCCACGAGTGCAGATGCGTCGTGGCCGTCGATGACGACGTTTAGGTTATTGGACACCACTGCAGCGGCGGCGTTTTGGTCTCTGGTGGCGTTCGAGTGGGGGCCCCCCGACGTTCGTGGAGGATCTTGGCGTCGGTCGTCTTCGGCAACTCCACCTCCAGGGGTTGCCGCGCCTAGTTTCCCCGGCGAGGAGCGAGGGGTGACAGGCTTTCACGTCGTGGTCGGTGCATCGGCGAAACTGGACGTCGCGGTGACGGCGACCGGAACTCTCGGCGTGACGCAGGCTCGGGGGACTGGGGTCGTCGCAGGTACTCGTCGATCTCCCGAGGGCGTTCACCATACCGGGGGCGCGGGTCGCTTGGGTGGAATCCGCGCAGCCCGAGTCGTCGGTATGGGCATCGGCGGTACACATGGTCAGCTTCCCCGCAGTGGTAACACAGCGGGCGTCGGTCGGCCGTCCTCCAGACGTCTGTCTTCCTCGGCGCAGGTCGCTCTGGGGGAACGTGCGCCTGATCTTCCTGCCGTCGGGGGTACTGCGGCGTTGGGGCGTCTCTTCGGGGTGGCGCCGTGGCTTGGCGGGAAGCTTGCGGCGGTCGTCGGGCCATGGCGGCGTAGCTCAACGTCGGTTCCTCCGGTGCCACCCTGGTGACGGGAACCTCTGGTTGGAGCGCGCGATGCACTTCTTCTCGGACAGCCTCGGCGATGGAAATGGTTGGCGGACGGCTGGTGGTTGGCAGCAACCTTCGCAGTTCCTCCCGGACAACCTCCCGGATAATTTCGCGGATGTCCGTACCAGGCACGTTTTCACCGCTAAGCAGCGCGGTTGCAGTGACGCTTGGCTGCCGCTGGTAGTGGGAAGCGCGCGCTTGGAGGGCGCGCTCGATGTTTGTCGCCTCGCTGACGAAGGCGTCGACGGTTGCCAGCGGGTTGCGGACGAGGCCTCCGAAGATGTCGTCCTTCACGCCCCGCATCAAAATGCGCAGCTTCTTTCCCTCGGTGGCCTGAGGATCGGCGCGGGAGCTCAGGCGGAGCACGTCTTCCACAAAGCTCGTGACGCTTTCATTGGGGCCCTGGGTCCTGGTTCGCAGTAGGTCCTCGGCTCTCTCTCGGCGGTGGTGGTTGACGAACGTAGCCTTCAGGTCGGTCTTGAAGATGTCCCACGACGTCAAAGAGGACTCATGGTTCTCGTACCAGTGCTTGGCGGTTTCCTCAAGCGAGAAGTAAACGTTGTGCAGGCGTTGCTCGTCGGTCCAGCCATTGTGGCGGGCAACGCGTTCATACTGGTCAATCCAGTCTTCGACGTCTTCGTAGAGTTCACCGTGGAAGGGGGCAGCCGTCCGCGGTGCGACGGGCATGTAGACGACGGGAGAAGCGGCGGGGGCTTGCGACTGGTTGGCCATCGTCGTCTTCTGCGGCTTGGGCTTGTCCAAGAGCAAACCGTACTCAGGATCCTCTCCCTTGGTGCGGCGGCTGGTCCGAATTTCAGGTTCTGCGGTGAGTGGTCTTCTCACCGAGCCGGGAATCGGACTTGCACTGCGGTCCCTTGGAGGAGAACGCTGCACGGGCATGCGGTACCCCGCACCTCCACCAAAATGTCACGAGTGGTGACCAAAAGAAAACAGGAAATAAACAAGAAGAAATAAACGTTTAATGTGGCGAACTTGTGCCAAAAATAAAAGAGTACAAAAGATAATAATAGAGCGTCGCGGGCGTCGAAGTCGGTGTGGCAGCAGAGTCGAACGCTGGGGCGAGACTGACTCGACAAGGTCGCGGGCGGCCTCTTGTCTAGAGTGCGCCGCTATCTCGAAGATTCGGCGAAAGCGGTTCGAGCGTCGCGTGATCGGGGCGAGAATGAACACGCACTTTCTAGAAAACAAAAGCAGGGATAAATGATAGAAGTTACGTGCGGTACATGAATAAACGGGAACTTTCTGGAGGACCGTGACCGAGCGTTGCTTTCTCAGCCTTGCGCGCGGCAATATGGGATGGTCTTGATTCGTGGGCAGTGAAGCTAGCAGTAAGATACAATTTGAGCATAGGCTGAGAGAAATAGATGCGGGAAGGTGGGCCCGAAGGGTTTTAGCGATTTACACATGAGAAGCGTCGATACAAAATGGAGAAAGCGGACCACAAAACGACGGAACGGGCGACATGTTTGCAGTACGGCTCACTGTTTTCCTACTGTTCCCGCAGATTGACTCAGTTTCATCGGAGCCGCGCGACTGGTGCTATCTGGAAGAGGATTCTGCTTTATGCCACGTCATCAGCGACGGCGATTATCAGCTGTGTTTTGCTGCCAAGTGCGGCGTATTCATCGATGGAATCAACGAACCATGGGCCATGAATCAAGCAACGTTGGAACAAGAACGCCTACAAAAGCTGGCGAGCGGCACTTACTTCGGGGCGTGGAACCGGCGAAATGTTGGCAGTACGGCTTACCGTTTTCCTAATGTTCACGCAGGTTGGTGACACACCCTGTCAACCTCATTTTGGTGTCTCTTTATTGCCGGTTCCACCCCGAAAATTGTACAACGCGATACAAGTGTGTTCTGAAAATCATGTACGCGTGAGGCGAAGGTTTATGTTGATGCGCCAGGTAGCCTTTTATTTACTGCTCTAGCTGCTATGTGGCGATGTCGAATTGAATCCTCGTCCTCTCACGGAGAAACAAGTCAACGAAACTCTAAAAGGCCAGAAGAGCTTGATGGATAAGCTTGTCTCAATTGAAGAGAGCCAAAAGTCTTCCGATGCCTCTCTTCGCGACCTGTGCACACGAGTAGATTCAATTGAGACTAATTTTAGAAGGCTGGAGCAGACATGCGCAGTTTTAAACGACTTGAAAAACAAATGTCAAGAACAGCAGAATTACCTAGACGTTCTATCTGCAAGCTTGATGACTTAGGGCCGGTTGCACCAACACCGCTTAGCGCAAAGCGGAGCTTAGCGGGGAACCTAAGCTAAGTTTCGGTTTCGTTCGGTTGCACTAAAATCGCTTATCGCTAAACCTAGCACTAAACTACGCTTAACTTGAGCGCTCAAGATTGGGCACTTTGCTTTTGGTTGTTTCTTAATCCTGGATTTAAAACATGGCGGCTGGTTTGTCGCGGTCGACGCGGTGGACGAAATTGGTTGTGCAAAGTGTTTTAGGCTACATCAGCTTGAAAGTTACGACAGAATGACCTTCGATTGTGACAAGGATGCAAAATATTGTCGCGTGAAGTGTTTATCGGCCCGGCGAGGCCGACATGCGGCGGACGCCTTCGAAACAAAAACACTTACCGGCCCCGAAAGCAACAAACCCCCGCAGGGGGAACAACCTACTGTTTCCCAAGACGCTAACACGGGTGGGCCTGCGACGCTAACCAAAACCCCGCAAACAAAATGGTTTGAGGGCAAAGAAAGACCCCGATGCCCTCCCCCGGTGGCCACGGCGGCGGCGTGACCGCAAGCACCTGCCTGCCAAGGAAAAAAGGGGCCGCCACAGCTTCCTTACGAGTAGTTACCTTTTACTTTTTATAGTTTTGTGTAATCCCAATTTTTGATTTTTTGAGTCTTTCGTATTTGGTGTAATGCAATGTGTTCGCACTTTTTTTCTCCGCCTCATGTAATGCCCTCGGACGATTTGATGTAATTAAATGAAATGAACTGAAAGCGGAGATAGGCGACCACCCCAATTCACCAAACGACACATAAGACGCATACCAGGCAGTAGATACGGTATGTGGAGCTTGTGGAGAGGAGGAGGAGATAGCAGAGTGAGCACTTGATACTTTACTCTGAGTGGGCTTCCCCCTGCAGTAGCTGAAGAGGCAACTAATTTAGCAAACACACTGCGATTTAGGGAGAGTGAGGGGGAAATAGACTTGGGGAAGGTGGAGAAAGCCAAGAAGAGATTATCTTGCACCAGCATCTTGTCAATTTCTTTATGATTCGGCGTTCGCTAATAGATAAATAGTATGGACGATGATGTAGAGGAGGGGACGTGGGTACCTGTATCAAGATCTGTACTTGTCGTGGTTTGTCCAAGAGGGCGCGACTGCTGAGGTCAAATATATCATGGAACTAAGACAGAATGTCCTCAAGTTGAACATGATTGTAAACCTGAGACTGGGGCAGAAAAGAGAACACAACAGAAGGTAGAAAAAGAGGAGGCAACCTCTCAAACTCAGGTGGAAAGTTTATTTCGTACACGCCTTTTTTCCGTTTAGTGTCTAATGTGGGGTGTATCATACTTTTGATTTCAGTGACATGGGAGCTCACCAGTGTGCTCGTAAGAGGGGGTGGTGTATCTATGGCCACAGAAAATATAGTTTCCGCTAAAACCTATGATGCCTCGGTGAGGGAAGTCTCACTTCGAAGAACTTGAGAGAATTGGCTGAAATAATCGCACAGACGTAGGTCGTGCCAGTCGAAATAGATACAACAAAATGAGGGATGGTCAGTTCCTTAGTGCATGAGCAATACGTCGACACTAGGGGACGTAATATAATCGCCGTCCGGTGTGAAACAATTTGGCGCAACCTTAACGAGGACGGCAGCAAGTGGTGGGATTTGGTGGTTGTCGACAGAACACAGTTTGGACATCGGTGGTTGTGGTGGGTCTGTAGGAGCAGCATGCGTCAAGTTCGATTTCTCCCTTCGCACAGTCTATTGCGGCAGAATGAACAGAAAGAAAATCCCAGCCAAGGTTCAAAGAATATCGAAAGCTGGAGATGACCGTAAAAAGAAGTCGTCTTATGGCCAAGCGTGATACGCGCGTCACAAATGCCAAGGGAAGGTACAGCGCGGCCGTCTGCGCTGATCAAAAGTTTTGAGTTGGGCGAGGTCAAAGGCTTCCGCAATTGGCACCTCAAATCTTCCCTCATAATAAAAATAGCGGCTCCAGAGTACACGGGGGCCTATACAAGGACACCATCAACCATCACTTCTAATAGGCAGCTGGTTATGTGCGGTGGCAGATAGGGCATTCGTTCAGTGACGGTGACGCAGACTCACCTCTCGAAACTGCATAACTTAGTTTTCCGAGTAGCGGCGGTCAGGAACCGGCGACAACAGGTGCCGATGGGCAGGTGACATTGAATGGCAGTGACCGGGTGAAGAGAGAGGGGGGGGGGGGGGGGAGGGGGGTTGAGCGGTAGTCGTGTGACAAGGCGGAAAATCCGTCGTTCGGAAGAGGACCATGTTGGGGTTGGCGGAGCGAATCAATCATCGAAGAAGCGACGCAAGCTCATACAGGAAAACGTGCGCGGTCGATTATCCCGTCGATTGCTGCAGCAACGGGCAATGTTACCAGCAGCGCTACAGTGGAAGCAGGTTGGACGGTTGTCTGGTATCCTCCATGCCGCTGGGTCTCGTGGCGGAGATTGAGCTTCACGAGCTCTCGGATTATAACTTAAGCGATTGTGCAGAAACCAGGTTCGATGTGATGGTCCTCGAATTTGAAGTCGGCCCATTCCTTGCCGAACCACAGCTTCGACCGGTGATGTATGGTAAGGGGCTAAGTGTGTCTTCGGTTGAGCGAAAAAGCGTGGTGCGTGGGAGGATGGCTTCTAGCTCACGGCGGACTCTCGTTGCTATCTGTTAGGTTGGAGTTCCGTCACATGTGGAACTGGCTGTGGTGCTAGGGAGTCGGATAAAGTTGGATGTGATCCGACGCTTTTTGATCTCTTCAAATCGCCTATATTCTTTTACGAGTCCCTCGATGGCCGTACAGTCCTTAAAAACAAGGAGCTGAAAACGTCGTCGGCCAATGCCCTTGCCTTCAGAACGGGCGAAATTCGCTCGGAGTCGGGCATGGAGCAGCTTTGTGGCATGACGACAAGATGTCTTGTACGTATGCCATGTTTATGGCTCGGTCGAGGTCTTGACGCGCGAAGCTATAAAGTTAGCGTTTTGCCGATAACTTGCGGCGTGTGGGATCGCCGAGGAGGTGCCGTAGTTGGTCTTTGCACGTGCCCCACGATGCGGTCGTCTTGTTTCTTTCTTGTGTCACACAGGTCCCTGCTGTATCTCTAAGGTAAAAGATTATGTTGGCGAGCATCATATGTGGGGTCCCGACCCATCTGCTGAGGATGCTGATGCGCTGGTACAAAAGTATTAATTCCTCTACGACGTCCTGATCCCTTGCGCCAGTGAAATTACCAGTGCCTCGCAGGTGGGAGATGATCGTTGGCGGTGGGGTTGGCGGTGGAGCGTCTTCAGGCATTCCAACTGCTGGAGGAAGGCGGTGGTTGCAAAGTTCCAGTTCTCGTTGTGCAGAGGTACGGGAGAAGTATACACACCTCCACCAAACGATACGCCGATTATAAAGAGATTTACACTGAAGAGAGCGAGATTAAAATTGGCGGTTTTATCGAGGATACCCGAGAAGCTCTCTGCTGCTTCTTCATCGCATTGAACCAGTTCAGTTCAGTTCAGAAAGCGTTAACTGGCCTTAGGGAAGGAAGGAAAGGGACCGGACCGGAGCCTAACGAGCTCGGATCAGGCCGAAAAAGGGAATTTTGGGGACTTGTACATAGATAGGCGGTCACCCCCGCCTTGTGGATAATATCCAAAAGAGAGGCCAAGACAGCTTGACGTTTGTCGGGAGGGGTCTCAGGATGGGTCCATTCCTCTAGGTTGGTTACGACTTACATCTGGTGGTACGTGCTTCCGTCTGATCTCTTCCAACTCTGAGCAAGCTCAAAGGAGGTGGTACTGGTCGACAGGAATGACGGGGCCGTTACACAAATTGCAGTGGGACGCAGTAAGTCGCGTGGACCAACGTGCCATGCGCGCCGGTGTGCATGTGGTGTTTGTGATGATCCTCCAGAGCAGCACCGTGTTTCCCCTGCCCATTCCGCTCGGAAGTGGATATACACAGTGAGCCAAGGCCGCCCTCAGGGCCTGTCTCGAGGTTTGTTTGGCTAGTTGCTTCGCCTCCTCGGGACCGTAGTCTGATTCATCGTCATCTTCACCGAGCTCCGGCGCGAGCGAGTACCAGTGATCTTGTAAGTAACTGCACATTCTTCAGCTCGCGGGGGACATCCAGCTGCGCGAGCCTTAGAGTGAGCTTGTTCGCTGCCCTGAATGTCCGCGTGGGCGGGTATGCAGGAAACCTTGATGGTTATTCCGTCAACAGGTAGCTCAGAGGCCATCCGCTGGATCGCCTTAACCCTCTCGTTCGGGGGTTGACGGTTGCGGCATTCCGGGAGGGCTGCCGCAGAGTCTGTAAAAATTTGGAGGTGCTTCAGTCGGACCCCTCCTCTATGATGACGCGTAGCGCCAGTTGGATGGCTCCAAGGTCTCCACCCTTAACCAATGTGCCACCCAACGAGCTTGAGTCTTACCTTAGAGCGGTAAACCGGAATCCACTGCCTGCAGCGGAAATGGCACCCCCCCCCCCCCCCGGTTGCCGCCATCTTGCCTGTTTGCCACATTAGTGATCACGTGACGTTAAGATGGCTGCGCCCAACAGTGGGGCAGATCGGGCAGATCAGATTGGCCAGATCGCGGTCAGCATATGGGCAATCTGGGGCTGCGTTCGAATCTTACTCGAATGGCGCCGAGTTATTCCGGCGGATCAAGTCACGTGACAAGACAGATGCAGCAACGCTGGACGCCGGTAGGTTTTCGAACGCAACGGGTGCGAGAACCTTACCCAGGAGTGAGATAGAAGTTGCGTTCGATTTACTTGCAGCTCCTGCACCGGTGCAGAAAAGTGTGGGGCGGTGTACTTCCGGTCTTATATCAATACATATACCGGAAGTAGACTGCCCTATACTTTTCTGCACCGGCGCAGGAGGTGCAAGTAAATCGAACGCAGCTTTTATCTCACTCTTGGGTGAAGTTCTTGTACCCGTTGCGTTCGAAAACCTACCCGCGTCCAGCGTTGCTGCATCTGTCTCGTCACGTGACTTGATCGCCGGAATAGCTCGGCGCCATTCGAGTAAGATTCGAACGCAGCCCCAGAGTGCCCATCTGCTGATCGCGATCTGGCCAATCTGATCTGCCCCACCTTTGGGCGCAGCCATCTTAACGTCACGTGATCACTAATGTGGCAAACAGGCAAGATGGCGGCAACCGGGGGGGGGGGGGGGTGCCATTTTTGACCGCTGGTTTACCGCTCTAAGTTTACTCAAGCTCGTTGGTGCCACCGGGCAATGTCTCCGCCTTAGGAAGCCTTAGGCGGGGAATTACGACCGCGGTGGAGCAAGCGGGCGTGGGGGAGGAGACGACCTTGATAAAGTCCTGCTTCTTACCTCGTTCTTTTCTTTCTTCTTTGTACCAATATAATTAGTATGACAGGGGTGAGACAGGTGAAACAGGTTTTGGAGCAATTTTCGGTGCAGAAAAATCTGGATTTTGGAGCAGCTTAGGGGCACAAGATTCTTGTTTTGGAGCAGCAGTTTGCGCACCTTGGAGAAACTTCGGAGCAGAAAAGTCCACAGTTTGGAGCAGATTAGGAGCAGAAAATTTTAGAGCAGCCTTATCCAGCAACTGAAGTCATAAAAAAAAATCTAATTTAAATCACATAAATGATAAATTTGATTTTTCTTACTTAATCGTTTTTTTTTTTTCGCCCTGGTTAGGCCGATCTCACCAAGCATTCGACGCATGCGCGAGGCAGCCATAACTTTAGTTCACAGGGGGCAATCGGCAGTGCACGAGACTGTTCGTGCCCTGCACGCGCAGAGCTCCAGCCAGTTTGTCGCACGCGCAGAAAGACTAAAGTTCCCTCGATGCATTGCGGTAGCGGTAGCATAGTCAAACTGGCTAGTGAGATCGGTCTATAAGTCAGCAGCGCCGATACGCACCGAGATAAAGTATCAAAGAAAAAAGACGAAAAAGGCAAACGCGAGCTTCATGCGCATAGGTGAGGACAAAAAACACAGGCTTGCTGCAAAGTTAGGTGGGCACCAGGTACCTCAAGCTTATACAACCTGGTGCCAAAGCGGAATTGTAGCGCAAAACTTTTTTGAAAGCGGTGATTTGAGAGCATGAACAAGGAAGCACGGTTTACTTCAACCAGACATCGATCGGACGCCAGTAGAAAGCACGTACAGATAAAACAAAAAAAAGAAAAAAACTCCCCACCAAAGTGAGTCACAAGGTAAATATCAAATTGGTAGGAAAACTATCAGCACGTGCACATGCACGCTAAATACGAGTGTGTGACCGATTCACTAGATTGCTCACGCACTGAAAGTACGTGTCTGATAACCGAAAGTATCGCACGGCGCCGTCCATTTTGAGAAGATTACGGACACGAATGAACAATTACACAATGGAGGCGCTCAATAGCACTTTTAAGAAAAGGTTTACTCTCAAAGCGAAAGAAATACTTAGGTTTGCTTATCTTGATAGCCTGTGCGTCATGCATACCATGACCAGACAGCGAGACAGCGTGACAGCGCACCGTTAGCATGCAGTCAGAATTGACAGCGGAAAGTAGTAGGAAAATCGTAAAAAGACCACGTATCGCGGGTATATAAGGGTACTACAGCTGAAATCATTGAATTCGGCGGTTGCTTGCGCCACCCTGTACCCGTGCCTTGCACTTTAATACGACGAGATTGAATGTTGCCAACCAAGCTTTCGTTTTCCGCTAAATCCGGCGTCGTCGCCAACCTTTTTTTTTTTTTTTTAGTTTTTGAGTTACCTTGGCGCAGTGTGGCACAATTTCGACCGATTTCGCGTTTTTGGCGCAACTAGGCGCAGAAAACTGGATTTGTATAAAAATGGCCCAATCGGCGCAGATGTCACTCCCCTGTAATGAGCGTATTAGTCGACTCAAAGCTGTTTACATGGTTATGATGGACAATGGCCCGAGCCAAGGAGGTTATAACGGGCACGAGGTGGCGTCCGCATTTGCCATACATGGCGCTGAGCGTAATGAAAGTTGAAACCAGGCGTGGCCACGAAATGCGCCGTCAATTTTTGACCCATCAGAAAACTAGATTGGTGTGTGTATGTTTTTACAGTCTGAGCTTAGTCTGCCTCAACGAGCGACTTGTCTCCCAGCTGCAGATCAGCAATTTAGCTCGTGCGCGTGCGGCACAACCGCTACCCCGGGGTCTTTAAAGGGGCCATGAAACGAATTTTGGGCTGGGATAAATGATTTTGAATTGGGACTTTGCTAATCGCATATCGTTTAGTTGGCCAAAAGAAAGAGGCTAGGAAGTCAACAGCCAGCTTTTCGGAACGAACATTTGAAAATATAGCGGACTATTTTGTACCTTCTTTCCTTCGAAAGCTCTCCGCTTTTCACTATGATACATCAGCGTTTCGCAAAGCGCGTCAGCGATGCTAACCTGACGTCAGCCGAGCACAGCTCACGCATTGGACACGAGAACTGCGTCACTCGGACGTATGCGCTCGTCAACAATAAATCCGTCGACGAATATTCGGATTCGCGTTCGTGGCCAATGAGTGCCCTGACGGGACTTATCGTCACTGGGGAATGACAAGTTCCATGGTGAGCATGAAAAGCACGGTGGAGGCTAGGAGTCACCGCACCGGTGCCGATGAATGTGACTACGACGTGATTTCACAATTCGCATTTGAGTTGAGGATTAAAGCTAAGGAGGAAGAAGTAGAAAAATCGTTTCACGACCCCTTTAAGGTGCACCACGCAGTATAGTGATACACGAACGCACGCCGGTACGATGCTCTTTCAGATCGAAAGGGGCGGCCGGGTGCGGATTGAGCCCAGGATCCCTGGGTTCTTCAGCGCGTGCTTTCGCTCCACGTATTCCGAGCTGGTGAGCGCTGGCCCACTCGGCCACCGATCCCCCCATCCGAGGACTCCAACGTTACTAAAACCCTCAGTTGGGAAACTCACCCTTGCAACCTGGGCCGCTGGCGTCCACCGAGACCGAGCTAAATACGATAACCACGCAACCCTGTAGTGACGAGTTGAAATATGAAAGTTGCTTTACATAGCTACTGCGAGATGACCCTGCGAGATGGCGCCACCGGCCCTTGACCGACTCGACGTGCAGCCGTGCAGTTCCCGGAGTGGACGCTGCGTGAGAAATGGCAGCGTTGCGATCGCCATTAGCTCGGTTCTCGATACGGATCGGAGCCACTTCTTTAAAGCAGGCTCTAGGGCAGTTTCCTTACTGAGTGGTTCTAGTAACGTTGGAGGACCCGTTCAATGTACGCCGCATAAATTTGGAGCAAACAACCGTTTTGCTACGGCAATGCCACAGCAACGCGGTTGTCTGCCCCAAGATTTATGGCAGCATCCACGGACGAACGGTAGCTTCAGACTCGGCTTTGGCGTGTGTGTTCATTCAGCAGACAACTTCGTAGCCCTGTTGACGTTCACCATAGCAGAACGACTTTGTTGGGCGAAAAAAGACGGCGGTGAGATGAGATCAGGTGTGCGATGGAGTTCTATAGCCGCGCTTTTTAATGGGCGGAACCTGAAGGAAAGGTTCGAAATAGGGACCTAACACAGATGACAAACTTTGTTCAACGCCTGATATTTTGACAAGCCTTACACGAGAAGTGGGTGGCCGGTATATTTTTTTTCCTGCAACATAGGTTAAGGTATCCAAGTGATATAGTTTCTGCCAAAATTAGCCTATTCTGACGGTGTTTCAAACACGGGAACAAAGGTTGTCCGTGACTTCAAAACAGACTGAATTGAAACGTTAAAGGCCACTGGCTATAACAAGAGGGTTTCAACAGTGTCATCGTAAACGGTAAGTTCACCAGCTCTAGGACTAGCGGGCGAAAAAAAACACTAATTCTCTCAAACGATGACTGAGGAACGAAGTACAGAGTCAATCGATCAATCCTAAGGTTAACGGGAGAGCATATTTATGAATGTGTCAGCTCTTCAGGTAGCAAGGATGCGTCAGGCGGAGAAAACACAGCAGATATTCAAGCACCAGTGGATGGATCGATACATGGGGCTGGACCACTGAAATCGGGCGGTGGTACGCACCAGCTAGGGAGTGTTTTTAATACCGACACTTTACCTCTGCCTAATAAACGGAGAGCTAAGTCTTAATAGTACTGTTGCTGTTAACAAAACACGAGCGCCTCGTCGCAACGGGATTTGCGGTAACGTTCCGTCCAACGAGTCGACAGGAAAAAATAAAATATTTACTCTCGATTTAAGCCGCCTGTCAGATAACCTCTGCCCGTTTACTCCACCTTCGTAACGTGTCGTGATGCTTCTAAGCCAGTCTCTCCTCGAGCAGCTACAGAGTGAAGCCCCTTCAAAAGGGCGCGCTCTGCTCACGCGACGTGGGTGCAGCGTAAAGCGCGTCGGATCAACACCTCCTAGACTATTTCAAGGCCCCCGCAACGTTCCCTTTCCACAACACGACGTCATCACTGTGAGATCGGTCCAAATCCGAGAACAACGGGCTTGGCTTGGAACGACTTACGGCTTTTGTATAATGTGTGGCCCGGCGCAAATAGTTAGAAAACGTTTCAAAAAGCTATTCTTATAAAACGTGAATAATTGAACTAGTAACAACAAAAAATTCTTTTCGACGCTTTTAAGTACGAAATATTTTACATGCCTACATTTTTGCTACGTAAGAAACTTAATTCCGTTGACGTGTGGAGCGCAGTATCGTGGAAGGCACGAATTTTGGTGGCGCGTACTGCCACATCTGGCAACCATAAACAGTAGTAACGGCGCATTTGTTTCTGGCCGCTGGCGTTGATGTGCTGCTTTCTGTTTTGTTCTTGTTTGTTCTCGGGTTACGCGACATGCCTGGCTGCTGTTGTGCGCCGAACTGTAACTCAAACTATGTGAGTGGGCCGAAAGTGCGGGTTTACCGCTTTCCTTCTGATGCGGAACGAAGAACGGCTTGGACAAAAGCAATACCTCGCGAAGACTTCGCGCCAACGAAGTACAGCGTGGTGAGTAATTCCTCTTCCGCTGTTTAATTTTCGTGGTTGTTGCGTGTTCCCTTGCTGTTCGGGGTATTGCAATGATTCTTGACCTTACCAGCTAGGATGTCTTCGTTTTCTTCCTTGACGCGGGGAATAGTTTTCAAGCTCTCGCGTATAGTTCCGAACGGATTACGAGGACTTACAGAAAGTAGTTTTGTGTCTATACAAGTGCGCATTAGAATTATTGCGACGTGTAACTTACCGCTTCCCATTTTATTGTCTTGGTATTGTGCGCGAATCGCCTGTCCTATATTGAGATTTTTGCACTTCCTACAGGTCTGTGAAAAGCACTTTTCTCCGGGTGACTTCGCCACTACTACAACGTACACGGACGAAAAAACTGGACGAGTGCTTGAAGTTCCTCTTCAATTACGGCGGCTGAAGCCCTGCGCTACTCCTAGCATCTTCCCCAACTGCCCTGCATACCTGTCCCGCAACACACCTGCTGCCCGCGAAGGTCCTGAAGAAAAGCGCGCTCGGCTTGAAGCGGAGGCCCTGCAGCAAGCACTGGCGCGCTCCACCGAAGCTTATGAAGACGAACAGAGAAATAATTCCGTTAGCAGCTTTGACGAACTCGTGGCTGCTCTCAAGGAATTCCAGGTGGCCGATTTCTGGACAAAGCTGGTCACTGACAAGCAAGTGCTTTTTTTGAACTTTGCTCCTCGAGATGCACCAGTTGTGCGCTATTCAGTGACGGTCTCTGCAGATCTTTCATTGAAAGCGTTTTTTGGGGACCTGCAGCTCGACAAGGTTGGTCTTCTCATTTTTCCAATGTGTGTGTCCGACATTAGGGAGCTAGAGAAAGCTTTAGAGGTTGTGCATGGTTTTGCCAAGAACTCCTCTAACGATCAGCAGCGACTAGAAATTGTCTTAAAGAAGACAGTGGCAATCCTAGAGGAGCTGTCATCAGAAAATTTCCCTCATGAGTGGCAAATGGAAATTGTGAACTTCTTAATGCAGCAGGTACACATGCTTCTAAGCAAGTCTCCGAATTACCCTGCAGACCTGCTTGTGTTTTCAAGCCTCGTGTTTACAATATCCCCACACGCTTATAGGTTCATCCGGAGCACGTCAAAGCTCAAACTGCCCCATCCTGACACTATTAGGCGTGTTTGTGCGTCTTACGTTGTCAACCCTTGTACAGAGCAACAAAGTACCTTATTTCTCTCATATGCAAAAAGACTTGTAGCTGCAATGAACGAGCATGAGAAGACTGTAACGCTCGTCATGGACGAGATTCACCTTCAGCCATACCTCGACTATAAGGGTGGAACCGTAGTGGGAATGGCCGCAAACAGTACAATTGCTGCAAAGACAGCATATGTGTTCATGATCCAAAGCCTTTTGTCAGCGAGCAAAGATGTTGTGCATATTCTGCCAGTAGCACAGATAGATGCAAAACAGTTGCATGAATTTCTTCGTCAGCTGATAAATGAGCTCGAGAAAACTGGACTTCGAATTATTGCAGTAGTTTCAGACAATAACTCCATCAATGGCAAAGCTATGTCATTTTTTTCCCAACCTCCGAAGGTTAACACTGTGTACCAACATCCTTCGGACCAATCAAGGTCCCTGTTTTTTATTTTGGATACTGTTCACGTGCTCAAGTGTGTACGGAATAACTGGCTCAACCAGCGAAACAGCAGCAAGTGCATGTTTTTTCCCGATATTAATGCTGCTGGTGATCAACCACATGTGCTGACAGCTTCGTTTAATGCCTTGGTAGAGCTTCATGAGAGAGAGAGAAATGAGCTAGTGCGACTTGCGCCAACTTTATGCTTGAAAGCACTCAAACCTTCGAGTTTGGAGCGACAGAATGTCAAGCTTGTCCTGAAGATCTTTAACATTCTTACTGTTGCAGCACTTAGAAGCACCAAGGCTGCAACACTGCAGCATGCCAAAGGCACAGCTGAATTTATTAACATTATCGTTATGTGGTGGTGCATAGTAAATGTGAAAACGCCAAACAAGGGTCGGCGTCTTCGGGACAAGCTTCAGGAACCCATAACGGTAATGTCTTGCCCCCAAATTGATTTCCTGAACAAAGTAGTCAAGTGGCTAGACTACTGGAAAAGCCTGAAGCATGATGCAGGCCACCTCACGAATGAGACACACAATGCACTTCGTCACACATCGCTTGCTTTAGTTCAGGTGTCGCGTTACTGCATTGAAGAACTCGGCTTCAAGTATGTCCTTCTTGGTAAATTTCAGTCTGACTGCCTTGAAGATAGGTTTGGACGGTACCGACAATTGAGCGGCGCACAGTACCACATCTCGATCCGCCAGATATACGAGTCGGAACACAAACTCAGATTGCAGAAGGTTCTTGAGCTTCCCGAGTTCGACGACATCTCGCTATGTGCCCGCACTGATGCGGTGAATGCTGCCGTGAACCAGTTTGATGTTGAAGTGACAGCAGTTGACGTAGAAAAAAAAGAACACATGCTCCCAGCTATTACATACGTGGCTGGGTACTGTGCGCATGCTGCGCTGAAAAAGCTGATGTGCCCATTCTGTAAAGAGAACCTTGTGGTTGACAACCGCTCTCTTGAAATTGAGGCAGAAGAGCTCATTGCTGGTGTAACAAGAGGTGAACTAAAGTTCCCGCAGGCCGTGGTGGTAAATGCCGTGCTGGCAATGAATATTGTGCTGGAAAAACTGAGCAGCGAAAGGTACGCGTTAAAATTTTATTCTTGTGAAAAGCAAAAAGATTTGCTTGTGTCCCTGACAACACCCCTTGTTGAGTATAACGAAGATCTGGACGTCTGTGAAAACGGCCATTTACCTCACGTGGTGATGGGTTATGTACTAAGTGCGGCTGCCAACACTTTGTTGAATAACTTGTGCAAACGAGAAAACAACATGCTTGCTGAAGCCAAAGCTGCAAAACGGAAACTGAAGACGCTTCAGGCATAAGCGCATAACGTCTGCTATCATTTCGACTGCTGCCTGGAAATTATTGTCACATAAGTGTTTTTTTCGTGTGTGTGTGCTCCGACTTATTTCTGTTTCTTGTTCTTCAATTTGTGCAAACAATGTTTTTGGGGACATTGCTGTATGTTGTTTAGAACTTCGAGGATTTCCTTATTGCTTTGTTCTGTTGGAAATGTTGATGTAATAATATTTTTGTTTGAAACTTCGGTTATGAATGTGCTATCAGTTCATTTGTGGAAGCTATTCCCGAGAAATTGTATTTTTTCCACAAACCCAAGTTCTTCCTGCTTATTCCTGCAAAATAAAGAGTGAAATTCTGTACCCCCGAAAAACAGTTGTGATGTTTTAATAATGGCTGTGAAAATCGGGGCGCCAGGACTCTTGCTTTTAATTGTGTTATTTAATATGTTCGCAAATCGTGCGCGAGTCCTGGACTCCTTAAATGTTCGTAGATATAGGCGACATGGAAGTGAGAATTCGAAGAATAAATACAAAACACGACTTGAAACGTCCATCGAGCGCCACTCTGTTTCGTGTGCGTTTCTTCTACGTCCTTGTTTTGCGCTTTTAACCTTTTAAATAATCATGAACCAACTAGCTCGAACCAAAGTATTAATTCCTACGAGCTTTTCTGAAGTAAAACGTATTGTCAGTGTTCCATTCTCGAAAATTCAGCGCCGAGAACGAAGAGACTCGCATTACGAAGCCCGACCGAGTGGGTGAAGCCAGCTTCCAGGCCGATCTCACTTCGATGACGTCACGGGAGCCTGCGGAGGCCTTGAAATAGTCTAGGAGGTGTTGGTCGGATACGATGCCAAGCCGGCCCGCCTTGCGCTGTCTGCCTGCCATACAGTCGTACCGACGCGACTCCGGAAGATGCCGACAGTTGCTCCGGAGGGAGCCGCCCGGAAAACAGGCAGCTTCACACATTCACACACAGGCGCGTCAAAGCCAGTTTTCGGAAGCGTGCCCCAGCGCACACCGCGGAAGAGCGAAGCAGGCAGGCCGAGCGCCAGCAGAGCAAAGCCGTCTCTTGCACGCGGCGGACGCCCTCGGAAATCGATAGTCAGGAAAGGAGGAAGAGAAAGGAGGGCAGGCGGTCGTTGCAGAGGGCGCCGGGGAAGCCCTCGGCCAGGCTGACGCAACGCGCGCACCGCCGGCGGACGCCGAGGCAAGCAGACGTCGATTAGCACGGGGGCGCTAGAGCAGGCGCCGTGTTCCCTTCTCCTCGTTGCTTGCTCCGGCGGACGAGAGAGCGGCGCCCCGACGCCCGATAACGGAGTCGCTGAATAGTCGACGCCAGCCAGCAACGCGGAGTAGCACAGATTGGACGCCCCAACTTCTGCGTCAGCTTTCCGTCGGTGTTCCCTCGCAGACGTCAGCATTCAGCGCATCTCCGCTGAAAAGCTGCCGCAGCACTCGTGCCCTCCCAATCTGTCTCCGCATCGACCTTCTTTCGCTGACCCAACCCGAACGCGCCAGTCCCATAGGGTTTTACCCTTTCTCCTTTCGCCCATTCTCCTTTGGATCTTCTCCTTTGAACATTGTCAAAGCCTCCAATCCGGTTGTGACGATTCGTCGTAGTCGTCGAAAGAGAAATGGGCTCCGAGCTCAGGGGGGCTATGTTGCGCTTTTTGCACTCCCAGGAGACTAGGGAGAAGGAAGTGACGTCAACAACGCAGCAAATGCAGATTGGATGCTGATTTTGTTTTCTTCTGTCAACATCCAATCTGCGTTTGCTCTAGAAGTTGACGTCACTTCCTTCTTCCAAGTCTCCTGGGAGTGCAAAAAGCGCAACATAGCATCCCAGGAAAGACACGTCAACCTCCGAGATTCCATGAAGAACTTCTCTTTTTCTTTTTTTTTTTTTTCCCCTTTTCCTCGCAATCGCACGCGCGGCACCGGAGCTCGCACGAGCCGCACGAGTCGTCTTTCGCGGCTCGTCACATGCCGGGGTTTTACAAACTGTCGACCCGACGACCCGACAGCGCACTTTCATGAGACAAAAAAAAAAAAAAAAAAAACATTAAACAAATATCGCGCTCTGAGATATGCACGCGAGTGAATAAATATGTACATACAAAATGGTAAATGAAAATGCACACTATAAACGAGTGCGCGCACTATAAATTCCAAAAGTTCATTCATAAGGTAGAGGTGCTTCAATTCGCGGAAAGGGGTAGACAGTGTCATCCGTGACCGCGTTGATCTTTCTGTAGTGGACGCACATTCGTGTCGACCCGTCCTTTTTCGTGACTAAGACCAAGGGGGATGCCCACGGACTGCGCGATGGTTGCACAAACTTGGCATCGATGAGATCCTTGATCATCGCCTTGACCACATCACGCTGCGCCAGCGGCAGTCGACGTGGTCTGTGGGAGATAGGTCTCGCATTACCTGTCGGAATGGAGAGCTGCTCGAGCCGACAGTTTCCAAGGTCAGTGCTGGTTCGCACGAAGCAAGCCATGTTTTTCGCAAGAAGCTCTCGAACTTTTCGAAGCTTTTCAAGTGCCAGCGTTGAACCAGTGTTGAACGTGACACCCTCAACCGATAGCGGTTGATGTTGAGGGCTGACGATTTCCAAAGCATTCGCACGATGCAGGTCCTCCGGCGAAGGCAGGCTTGAGCGACTTAAGATGGACGCAGTTTCGTCGTCGCTAAGCTCCATGTCTTCGACACTTGTGACCCCCCTAGCGACTCCGACGGTAGCATCAAAGGGTAGAGCCACTGGTCGAAATGACGGGTTGGCCTGGAGTACGTAGAATGTGCTCTCGGTCTTATCCATAACCATGGGTTCAACTAGAAGGCAGTGGCGGTCGTAGAGTAATTTCGTGCCGCTCACCTCTATCTTCGTTGATTGTCTTCGGACAGGATCTCTTCAGGCGGGCTTGAACAAGCTTTCGTGGCCGCGGAGGTATCAGCTGCTCCGTAACCAAGATGACCTTATGACATGTCGTAGGCGGAGGAATCGAGAAGCTATTTCCACCCCAACCGATCGTGGCCTTGCACGCTGTCAGGGAATCGCCACCAAGGAGCAACTTTTCTTCCTCCAGATGTGGGACCACGATGAACGTCTGGCTCAGCGTCTGTCCGTCAACTAGAAGGCTGTGGCAGTCGCTTCGCCGAGGTTCGTGAGGGAGTGACCACTTGCACCATGGAGACGGATGGAAGAAGGTTGAATCAGAACGTGCAACTGGTCGGCGATGGAAACGTTGATGAGACTTCTCGTTGCCCCCGTATCCAAGAAATCTATTGGAGGCTGTCCGTTCATTTAAACCTGAATTGTTTTGGTGCCCACTGCTGCGCCACGTGGTATGCGCCGAACTACTGATGACCTCTTGCAGGCGTCAGAGGCATCAACTTGTCGTTTCCCTGCGTCGGTGCTGCAGTGGACTCAAAGCGCTGTTGCCACTCCAAAAATTCTGGTGTGACTTCCTGCCGACACCGGGTGACCAAAGTGGCCGCTCTTCCTACAACTGAGGCACAGCGGACGAACTTCCGGGTATCCAAACGAAGAACGCCGAAAATCCTGCGAAGGTTTTGATGTGCGTTTAGGCGAAAGGTGCTGCTTCTTTTGCTTCCCGCGTGGAGAAACAGGCTGCTGACAATGGCCGTCGTCCGCGTTCTGATGAGGCGGCGACCGGTCATGCTTCAAGAGCGGGAACACTCTAAGAAAAAAGGGAGTAGTATTTCCTCCCTTAAAGGAGGAACTCGCGTGTATCATATATTGCTCTACAAAGGGAGGAAATGTCCTCCTACAAAACGGGAGGAAATTTCCTCCCCTAGGAAGGGAGGAAAGTTGCCACCTATTTTTGCTCGTGGACAAAACGTTCCTCCCCTAAGAAGGAAGGAAAATCGCCACCTTTTTTCGCCCAATGGAGGAAACTTTCTCCCCTCGAGTAATTCATATAGCTTCCACCAGATGGCGCTCAAAACAGAAAAAAATGTTGGTGAAGTGGCAATTTGTTTTCCATGTGAATCCCACACCCTCGACCGCTGCATGGTATATACACATACAACACAGAATACACGAAACACAAGCAGAACACCCCACAACAACAACAACGCAACGACACCGAACACCCACCCTGCACCACGTACGCTATGTTTGCACTCTCTCTATATATGGCAGTCTTATTTTTGAATTCGATTTGGCCGGTGACTGCCATCATTTGTCGCATGAACACGGAGAGACAGAGCAAATATTACTCGTTCTTCATACATTATTTCAGTTGTCTCTTGGAATAGTTCCCATCTCTTAATTCAACACCCTGATCAAAGCAAATGTAGATCATTAGGCTAATTAACTAAAATTTAATGATTATTTTTTTAATAAGTTCGAAGGATCATGTTGGCAATGCAGTGTTGAAATGCAGTACACTGGTGCTGAAACTTGCCACCGAGCTATTGCTTGATTGGAGTGTTCAGTGCCAGTGTAATCTATTTTAAGTTTTGACGGGGGAATAAATATTTTTAATTTTTGCACAAGAATTTCAATGAATTTTTAAAACAAAACATATTACTGGCTTTAACGAGACTCGTTGCAAGAGCAGACGACATATCTTGGGTCATGCTCTGTCACCCATATTAGAGAAATTTAATATTGTTTTAATTCTCTAACCTGCAGCGTTTTTATCATAAAAAGTAAGTGGTGGGAGCGATAAGGACCCACGAACCATGACTTTGGTATCGCAACCGCTTAAAAACATCACGTTGTCCAAGTCCGTCAGGAAGTTAAAAAGCCCGTATTGAGATTTTTTTATCGTTCAGTCACTTCCGCAATTCTATAAGCAACCCGTTATGGGTATGGCCTCTGCTATGGATACCGTGGCGGAGCCGTGCTTTCATGTTTTAAAGAACGTTTGCAACCTGTTGCAGAATATAGCGTTACGAGAGCTAACGCAGTGCAACTATTTCCGACACTAAAGCTAAAATAAAAGGTTGTACAGCAATTGTTAGTAATACTCTATTCATGTCGCTATCTAAATAGAACGTTAATTTATTATCGAGTAAGCTTATGTTCATCCTTGCTTCTTTTAAAAGTACGTCCAGTACATTTGCGACGAGTAGTTTTGAGATCCACGTTGTTGACGCCGGGTCGGCTTGGTCGTGTACTACAGCCAGCCAGCGCTTGTTTCGCGACACGAGAGAAACCGCGCCATGAGGGACTAAGTCGGCCGCATAAAAGAAAACAAAAGTGCGGCGGAATTATTTGTTCACTTTACTTTTTTTTTTTTTGTTGCGAGTGCGTTATTTGATATGCATCACACAGTACCAGGAGATGCCGCACAAACTAACAAAGCGGCGGTGAACCGTCGGCTGTGGTGGATCATCCGTTCCTTCAAGACCGCAGATCCGGCCTCCCTCCCCCCCCCCCCCCCCCCCTCGCCGCGCAACGAGAATGGAATGTCTGTACTACCCTTTCTTCCAAGTGGACTCTTCCCGAATGAACGGTTGACCTTGTTTCCCGGATCGGCTGCTTCCTTCCTTCGCCGAATCGTCATTTCAGTGTCATTTCTTGTGCGGAGCTCAGGTTTTTGAAAACAAAAAGAATTCGCCTTTTTCCGCAAGCCGGTCGTGATCCCGATGTTGACGGACTACAGCGTGTGTCGGACGAAGTCGCTCGCCACAACGCAGTGCTCGTTCCTATCGACTGGATATGCTGTTCTGTTTTACACAGAACTGAAATAAACGCCGCACGGATTACCTTTCGCTGTATGGTACGTACGCTTTATTTCAAGAGTATATGTTTCTCGCGGAGGTGACGGGGCTAGGAACGTATAGACGTGTCGACTCGAATAGAGCAGTGATCTTAGCAACTACGGGATTCAGCAAAAAAAAAAAAAAAAAATCAACGCTTATGCCGATTATTTTTTGTGCGCCCTACTTGTTACTAAAGTCGAAGCAAATAGGCAGGCGAGCCTGTTAAGGCTCGCCTGCCTATTTGCTTGTGTCTGTCCGTCCTTTTTTTGTTCCCTCACTCCGGGGTCACTATGTCTACTTGTCATGTAGCAATTAACGCGACGAAAGCGGTCGTACTTGCCATGCCAGTGATAAGTCGCCACCTGTACTTATCGCAGCTGCAAGGTTTCATCCACAATGAATAAGCGCCATCTCGAAGCGGGCACATACGGCGTGATTCTTGCGAGACGCACGCCGTTGTTTTTTTTTTTTGTTAAATTAGTGTACCTCCGCTAGCCCCCACAGCTCCATTTTTTCCCTCCTAGCACCGCGCATGGGCAGTAGTGGGATTGCTCTAGGTGACGGTAAACAGTCCCTCAAGTTGCCGTCAGTGCCCGTCACCGCCATTGAACATGTTCGCGGCGGTAGCGGCGGTTCGACCGCCGCTGCCGCCGGGAGCATGGGGGAGGAATTTTCGTCCCTTTTTCAAACGCCACCAGGTTGCGCTGCATCTAAATCGGTGAAATGGAGGAACGGGTGCGATTTCCTCCCTTCCGTAGGTGACAGGGAGGAACAGCGCTTTTTCCTCCATTTCTCCTCCCTTTTTTTTTAGAGTGAAGGAGGGCGCTTTCTTGGTCACCTGCGCAGCTTGAACTGGCTCTGCAGCTACAGTCAATGTTGGTGTCTTTGGTTGGCTGAAGATTACCTGGTCGAAGCCCAGAAATGAGTCCAGCAACTCATCCAACGAAGCAAAGAGTCTACCGAAGTAGTGCTTTCGTGGTTTGTGAGAGAGTGTTGCCAAGATAACCCTGCATTTCTCCGCCTCTGTCTCCGGGTAGTTGCACTCGTCGATGAGCTCAAGTTTGCAGAGCTGTCAATAAACTGAGAAAACAAAAATCAGCTAGCTTGCCGTTCACGCTTTCTTTCATTTCAAGACAGCTCCCAAAACACTTTTTGCCAAAATTGAAAAAAAAAAAAAAGACTCCAGTAACCGTTCTGGAATTAAAATGAAAAGGGCCACATATGTTCCTACGTCGCAATTTGGACCAAATATTTTGCTCTGCAAGACAAAATAAAACTACCATTGTGCCAAAAAAATTATCTGAATTATTATGAACTAATACCCGCACTAATTGGGCAAAGTCTACGAAACGTTGCACCGTCTCCCCAGCCCATTTCCCCGTAAAATAAGGGGATATCCACGGTTGACTGGTTCAGCGAGCACGTGGCATTCCTTCAACTATCGGCTTTGAGCGCGAGCTTATTGTTGCGTTGCCTGCCCTTCCCAGTTTCTTTCGTGATGCACCCCGCCATTCTGACTGACCAGGTTCGAACGAGGTTCGCGGAAAGGGTGAGGGCGTAATCCGGAAAGGAAGAAGGGATTCGAGGTTTTCAGCCCGTTTTGGAACATGACAAAAAACGTTCGTCGATGTGAACGGGTAGCAAGGAAGAACCGCACCTGTTGCGTATTACTGTCACAAAAAAAGGAAAAAAAATTAACTCCATCTAAAGAACAATAAATTACATAAAAAGAAAAGAAACGCTAGATTCAAACCAGTGACATAGCGATAGGTTCACGCCCGGTGTGAAGATGAACAAAAACAAGAGGATGACACACAGGGGTAAAAACAAAAAGAAAACAGGAATTTAATTAGAGCGGCAAACAGCCGCGTGCGGGGACATACACTCTAAGAAAAAAGGGTGTATACGGGTACTCCCCTCAGGGGAGTTAGACCGTGTCCCATATGTGGCTCCCCTGGGGTGTTTCTGGTATCCTCTCAACTTGGGGAATTCAAGTACTCCCCAGATATACGGGATCACTTAGCACCCCCCTCAAAGTCCACGGGCCTCAACCGACACCCCTTACTTCGGGTGCTGTTTGGCGCCCTCTGTTACATTCGGGTACTTATATTACACTGCTAATTAGAGGAATTATAGGAAACCATTTTCAACTCTCAGGGAGTCAACGAATACCTTCTAAATAGGGTGCTTTTTGGCGCCTTTTGTGACACCCAGGTACTCATGTGACACCCGTAAATCCGAGCATTATTTAGTACCGCTTACAACTCTCAGGGAATCACTTGATCGCCCCTAAATTGGGTGCTTTGTGGTGCCCGTTTTTATACCTAGAGACTCGCGTGATCCCCCTAATTGCGAGTGTTATCAGACACTATACACAACCTTCGAGGTTTTCCGCGACTCCCCACTTTTGGGGTCGCTTTTGTACATCATGGGTCTCGCGGAGCTCCAAATAGTGAAGGCACTTTTTCAGACCCCCGAGACTCAGCTAACTGGCTTGTTCAGGTGTGCTGGAGGGGCGATGATTCCTAAGGCCAGCTGTCATACGAGAGAGTTCTGAATTCTTTGCGTGTCAAGTTCCTTAAGGAGGCACTTCGAGGAGGTTTCAGGGATAAGAGAATAATACCCACGGGCAACGTGCCGGCATCAAAATTTAACTGAAAACTTCTAGAAACACACAATCCAGACATTTGAAAAAAAGTCCTGCCAGTCATGTCAGCCAACAATATTGTCAAACACGTTTTTATTGTAAAATCAAAAACTTGATACAGGTCAAAAGCTTAAAAATTAATTAGTAAAAGCTTGTAGCCTGCCAAGAAGCTTCAGGGCAACCTTTTCCAGTGGTGTTTCTTTCAGCTCGATCGTACGTTCAAAGAGAGCCAAGGCGGACTTGATCCCCGTTGCATATTGAATATCCAAAGTTCAATAGATTATGAGGCTGAAGCCATGGATGACGTCGCCAACATCCACCGACAGGTCCTCCACCTGGACTTGGACAGCTGCAGAATAGAAGGCGTCCTCTGTAGAGAATAGGACCGTCAGATGAGTTTATCTTTCTCCTGGAACCTGCAATATAATAAAGTGCATACTTGCATACTAAAAAAAAAGTATGCAAACATGGGTCATATGATTATACGTTCTATTATTTTTCATATTTAGATATAATAATCAGAGATTGCCTGCTTCCGTATGCTGTGTGAGTGCATAACCTTTCTTTTAATGTCACGTAATGATTTCAATGTTCGCAGCCATTAACTTTGCATAGACTGTTGAGGCCTTTCACCAAATGCTCACATATCACAAGATGAAGTGAACAGGTAGTGTTTAAATTATTTTAACATAAATATGACCTTCATGTGCCTAGTACAAAGCGGGCACATGTTTAGGGGATGCATATAATTCGAATATGAATTTAGCTCAATTTGGACCCAATTAGTGCAACGCCGATTCTCGAAACGTCGCACACGATTTGGTCATGTACTAAGCTAGAAAACGTTTAACTTCGTAATTTGTCAGGACTCGTAAGGAACCCCGCCAGGCACGCACAGAAAAAGGAAAATATTGTCCTGCGCAGATCGCGTTTTCGATTTAAACAGTGTTATGAGCAGCGTCATTCACTTGAAGAGCTCTGTAGATCAAAGTGATTAACCCACCGCGTATTCTGTGAGGACATCGACACAAGTTTCGCTGCATTTTTGTGATGGGTAGGTTTTCTTGATCGGTTGCTTTAGCTATGCTCTGCTCCAGCTGCGGATGTTTGAGTAATAGCGAGGCGTCCTTCGTGAGCCCACCTTCTCCATGTCAGTTCAAGGATATGCTAGGACTTTGGCTCGAAAAATACAGTGAGTCTTTCATAAGGCATCTTATCACTGCGCTGCTCAAATTTGTTGAGAATCTGTGGAAACAAAAATGATTGTCTGAAATTAATATTGTTTTTAGAAATAATTAGTAAAAATCTGAAGAAGCGTAAAAGGTTCAATATAGTAGATGTTAAGCATAGATAAAACAAGGACCCTACTACCTAGTGAATAAAACAACAATCTCTTCGCATTCCCTCAAAGTCCTGAACAGATCACCAACGATAAACACGTCTTCGCCGTAATGCAAGTGGAAGGTATACGTGTCCCAGTAACGTTCAACGCCTGGCGAGAGTCCGTTTAGCGCATAATCAAAGCAGTTCGCTATTGTCGGAGAATATGAAGGAACCTCTTTGCCTCCGCGGCTGGAGTAATGAATTGGGAGTGTGAATGCCTTTTGGCTGATTTCAACTGCACATCAAGGTTGATTTAAAGTCCTGAATTGTATATTGCGCCGTTTATAACAATATTCAGCGAAAGCAAAATATCCCATTTTGACTTTTTTAGTCTATTATTCATGGTAATAAACGAAACCGATTAATCAATTAGTTAATTGAATAAGAGAAAATATTTAATCGTGCTAACATGTTTTTTACCGACGTTTAGCCCCACTAGTAACCAAGCGATGTAGATGCTTTGAAAGTTTAATACATGAATGGTTTGCTGAATTTCCCCTGAAAGCTCTTTCATATTGTAGTCTTTTTATTTAGGCAAGAATTTTCTAGACAAGCCAATATCTATGTCAATATTTCGGTATTTAACATTTTGGAACTTAAATAAATATTCCGAGAATATTCCTGCTTACAACATGAGCTCGCCAATTTCGGCAAGCCATTGACTATGCGACTTTTGTTTTCTAGCACGAATTATTCGACTATAACACCAGTCGACAGCAGACTATTTCGATGGCCTTAAATATAATTTGACGGAACCAGCGCGCTCTAAGCAATTTGCACTAAGAGAAATATGAAGCGCCACATCTTACCTGAATCATCAGTCTCGTTGACGAACACCTTGAGGGCCGATTCTAAAAACGCTTGGCGCACTCCTTTCTCTGTTCGACTGCCACCAACAACGATAATTTTTGTAGATGTCTTGTAGGTCACGAACAAGTGACACTGGCGCACGCCGTTGAAGGTAGGACGGGAGGAGGAAGCAGACGGATTGCTGGAGCGGACAGGAAGGAACATCCCTTTTCTGCACCATTCCGCCTGCTTCCCCCTCCCCAGCGTACTTTTCCCTCGCCCTGAACCTCTAGTTGTTGCTTTATTTTTATTTTTTTACCTTTTTTTATTTTTTACAACACCCGTAGCCGTACCACGTCGCCAGTGACGCCATAAGGGTACGGGATGACACGGCTGTGAACCGGACTTTAGAGGAAAGTCAATCACCATCCAAGGGCAGAAGGGAACAACAAACCTGTCGAGTCTGTCCTTCCCCTAGCTTCGCGAAATCGGGTTGGAGGACGTAAGGGATTATAGAGGAGCGGCCGGGTGCTGGCGCACCTGCCTATTGTCAGCGTACGCTGGGAAACCTTGAGCGAAAACATTTTAGAGCCCCGGGAGAAATCACCTTGACGTTAGTTTTCAAAATTACTTCGTCTTCTTTAGGCCGCGCTCTGTATTCTCCATCGTGATTTTATGGGAGAGCAGGACAATTAATAAAACAGTGCCCAGACTTGTTCTGACGTCCTGTATCCACGTCTTGTGTATAAAAAAAACACAAAAAAACAACAACTGCCGTTTCGAGAAACGAATATTTATGGAAGTTTTTAAAATTATTTTTAGCTTCTCCCTTTAAGTCGTAATATTTCTTATATAATGGGAAAAGAGGTTGTGAATTTTTGTAGAATTACTGATTTAGATCCCGGCCACTGCCCCATTGGATTCGGATTATCATCGTACAGGAGTGCGATAAAGGGACAATAAAACTGTTCTCCACTATCGTCAGATACCTCCAGTTTATAACCTATTAAACACTTATTAGCACTTCTGGCCGCGCACGAGTAGTCGCAGAAAATGTTTAATAAAAACAACTTGCTCTTGCACTTGGAACAGAAAAAGCGGCCACAAGTTTGAAGCAATGAGCTGTGTTGTCTATTTTTTTTTTTTTTTCAATTCTCTCCGTCCCAGGGTTTACAAATACAGCCTGTTCCTTTCCAACCAGCTCGCCTGCCCTATGTATTTCTTGCAGATGATGCGCCGCGAATGATCATTACAGCAATGCGCAGCGGTTGTCAATGAACGGTGCACGCGCCGCACTCCGCACTCCGTACGCACTCCCCACTTCGTACATTTGGCTGTTCCGGCGGTCACTGCAGTGATTGAGCTCGAGCCAAAATTTGAATGTCCCGCAAGGCATCAATTGCGGCTAAGCCTAAGTGCAGTGCCAAGGCAGTGCTCGAGTACAACACATGAACCCCATTCAAATATCAGTCACGACAGTTCAGAAGGTATACCCGTGGTATATCAACGTCGTGGTTTCCCGAAACTGCGTCAGCAAGCTTTGCGTAGGAGCGACTGCAAGAGGAGTTCGCTTGTGCTTTTAAAACTATACAAAAAACAAAAAAAAAAAAAACCGCACAGTTCAGAGGCATTGCATGAGAACATGAAGTTCACATACTTCTGTCAGCATTCTTTTTTGAAGTACTTAATCTTTAAATTCAGTATCGTTTCATGATGAACGTTAAGATCCCACGTTAACTTCCGCACTGCGGTGGCAAAACTATCCGTCTACAGTAGGAACAGTTTCAATCCAGAACAACTTTTGATTGCCTAGACCTCCTCACAGAAAATATGTACATACCTTTGAGTTTGTGACATGTCAAATAGGGTGCATTGCAGCGAACACCCGAAAACATAAACTGAATTTGTTAAACTTAATCACGGTGCTGTTTTTGTTTTGTTTTTGGAGCATGTGTTTCGAACTTTCGATGAATGCGTGGGATTCCTAGATTGCTGTAAAACAAGCATCTGAATAGCCGGTCATCGCACTAAAGCGAAATGTGGAAGGGCGTTCTGTTAACGCTATAATATTGATCGGGACGCAGAAAAGACGATGGGCGGACATGAACGCCAGAGAAGAGGGGAAAAGTGAACTTGCGGGGCTCGGGAGCTTTGTTTCTCTTGGGGAATGTCCGCCTGCAGGCCACCTTCTATCGTTGAGGAGCGCCCTCCCTATGCTGCCCATGCCGCGCCCCTTCCCGATAACTTGCGTCATGAAACCCTAAAGCTAGTACAACACGTTGTAAGCCAATTTTTTAACCGTGACACATCGAAAACATAGAGAGACAATCCCTAACAGACCCCGGAATCGTGAAGCAAAATATAAAAACACAACCCTGCAAAAAAAAGAAAAAAAAAAGGTCATGTTTTGCATTTTGTACATTTTATTCCCTAAAAAGGGCCCCAACCACAACTTCAGAGTTGCTCACGAACACGTTTAGCTATTTCAGAGGTCGTTGTATTGGTCTTGGCATTCCTTTTATGCTCATTTAATCTGTCGTTAATGCGTCCTTATGTTTGACCTACATGCGTAGACCCGCAAGCTAGAGATATTTCATACACGACACTGTTCCAACAAACTGATTTTTCAAGATGACCCTTTTGCACTCATTCGTACCCGCGTGGAATGGCGCCATCCTGTTGGACTTGAAAGCGGAAATAGACACACCTATCTACACCAAAGTCATTCGCATAAAAGCAGGAGCACAGGTTTAACCTGTGTGTCTGGGTTCTGTAAATAGTCTTTTTAAGGTCGAGCCCCCTTTCATCGTCTCTTTTGTGTCTGAACGTGTGTGTGTTCGCATTCTTTCACCACAGCATCATATATAGAATGGTTTTGTGCGCCTCATGCAGATGGCGTCGCGAAAACTCACCCAGATGTACCCAAATATCCGTCACTCCAGCCGCCGCGCGTGGTTTAAAGACCCAAGATATTACCGTTTTTTGCTTTGCATTTTACGAAACGGAATCGCGATATTTATTAAAAAAAATAGACGTGATTTATATCTTTTTTTTTTAAGATAGACGATACAAAAATTACAAGCTGCGAATTCCTTCAGCATTAAAACCATTCCATCGCCCCTTCAAATATTCTTGTTTTCGATCCACCGCCCAGCCAGTCTCACGTTGTAATGTTACCTCTATTCGGTCGGAACCCTCGTATAACAGGGACATAATAAACGAAAACGACCTAAAATCCGGTCGCAGTTTACGCCAGGGCCGTAAGCTTGTCGAAACTGGAACACACAAAATGTAATTTACGGAATGGCGTCTCGGCCCACCAGGCAGTGCGCCAGCGCCGTACATGAAGCAGTCAAGAAACTTCTCAAACTGACAAAATAAAAAAAAGGATGGCTCCCAGAAGTTTTTACCCTAAAATATCCTAACGCGAACAGGGACGGTCATCATAGCAAGTGAAAAATTCCGACGATGTCCTGACTCCTCAGCACTAATAACTTCGGTTGGGCGAGGTAGGGCGCTGTGTAACAAAAACTTTGTGAAAAGTTGTGCCCTGAATGAGTGTGGTCGCGGGCTTTTTATTTCACAATTTATTTGTACGATATATAAAACGCGCCATAAATTAATATCGGGTAAGCTTCGAGAGCTCGCAAAAACGTCGTGCCCGCGGAACTTCAAATCTAGAATAAATGCTGTCTTCACGCTTTCTCCACGATTTTATCTTTTTGCTATATATTTCCTAAGTTAAAAGTTTTTCGGTCGCCAGCGCGAGCAGCTGACTAAATTGGTTGTCACCGGAATGCACCTTTCAGTGTCTCCCACCGCTAAACAAATTAATGGCGAGATATTTTTATTATTGTTTTAGCTACCCAGATTGTCTCACATTGGTTTGTGTCCTCTATCTTACCGGATCAGACCAGCGACAAAGACATTTGTATCAGAAGCGTAAACAAGACCAATCTAAACCTCCTTTGAAGGTTACATGCTCAACCGTAAGCTTGTAAAAACTCGATCTCGCAAAATGTAAGCCACGGCATGGTGTGTCGGTCTGTCGATCTAGAGTTCCTGTATAGGCTCCCTACAGGAGCCAGAGTTGCGCGTTTGATTCCACGTGCCGCATGCCGCCCTCGCCGCTATTCGCCGAGATCCAATCACGTGAGGAGCCGTATCAAGTGTCGTGAAGCAAAGTAGACGTTGCACGCGCCCCGGCGTACGTTCCCTGGCTTTTGAGCGCGCCTCGAACGCGCGGCGCTGCTATTCGCCGAATTCAGTCACGTGAGGAGCTGTATCCACATGCCATGCATGAACGCGCAACTCTGGCTCCCGTAGGGAGCCTATTGGCCTCGAGATCGACCTAGAGGTGGCGCTACGGTCGCGCTATCATCATCATCAAAGCGGGGATAGGAGAACGGCCGCCCCATAGGCTCTGCACGGTCGCGCGCGAGACGGCATAGATTCTTGCGTTTATTTTGTCGCATACTATCGGTCGGAAAACAATTCTAGCGGAAAAGGATGCAGTACTGTTCGGTGCTTCAATGAAGATCGAATCGTGTTGCCAGCGTGCGGCCCAAATTTATATAATCGCTTCTGTGGGTGCGTCGTCTGCTGGAAAGCATGGATCACCACAGCTGATTCCTGTCTCCGGCTGAACTGAAATATTTATGTTAAATATTTGTTTCTTTTAAAATTAACGTATCGGTTCATCAACGTGGGAATTAAAAATAATGATAAATTCCAACCCAAATAACATAATACTGTTACTGTGGGCTGTGAAATCGCAGCTTCTATGCTTTTTTTTAACGTCTAGCTTTTGCAGTAATATAAATATTTAGAATGAAGATAAGTTAGCGCTGTATTGGAAATTACCATGCTATTGAGTTCCTCTGCCGTTTTACTGTGCCATAGTGTGGGTAAGTTTTTTGGAGTCTGAACAAATCTACTGCGTTGCGATGAGGAGAGAGTGACTCTTCTAGTTAAAATCTGCAAACTGCACGGTTGGCAGGACAACTGAAACAAGTGAAACAAACTGTTCTAATATATCTGCCGTGACTGTAATAAACGAGTGTAACCGAGCAACGCAACAATGTTCCTATTATTAAATGTTTTTCTCGGTAGTGTGGGTTCACCCGCTTCAAATTTCTTGGTGAGGGCCGCGGATGTCAAGAGGGTAATACTATAAATTTCTGGTTAAATAATCTTGTATTCAAACACGGTAGACTTTGCAACCCCAACGAACGACGCGCACCACGAAACAGACAGCATCGTCCGCAGTGATACTCTTTTACTGATGAGGGCTACCGACCTTTACGAGACTTTCCGATCACCCTCCGCCCTCACCTAACGTAGGACTGGGCAGCTCATCGATTAACTTTCAGATTATTCAAGTAATGCTTTAATTGCAATTTTTTTTTTGCCGGTTAATTGGAGTCTTGTGCTGGAGAAAGTCAACGAGGAGTCAAATATGCCTGCTTTAATATTTTGAAAGTCTTTACTTCTTTTGTGACACAGGCTTGCACGGTAAACCACTTCAGCGTGCTCGTCATTCCGCCGAGGGTGATTATACCGTTTAAATAATAACTTTAAAAAATACTTCATTTTAAAAGCCTTCCTGTGTTCATATTTATTTAGGACTCACAGCGTGAAGTTTAGAATGGGAATGCAATATGCCATTTGTGACATAGTAAAACCAGTAAAAAAATATGTAGTTTTAACGTCTTTCACGCAATATGACCGGGGAAAAATCAACATACGGATTTATTGATTGATTAGTCTATTGAAGGATAGCGATCAGTCGGGTTAATTTTCTAATCAAACCACAGACCCACTCAACATTCAATGCTTTATGAAAGCCACGGTTTATTGCGAGATAACAAAAATACCTGGCACCAGCGATTCTATAGAAAACAACATAAAAGCTTCCGACTTAATATTAATCGCTTTGCTGAATTTCTACGCATGGCAAACGATACAATACAACCTTTAGTAAGAAGAAACAGCAACAAAAACATAAAACATTTAATAAGGAATGTCAAGCTCAGCCTGAAACGGCCTTGCGTCGTCGAGATCCATGCTTCTGAGCGTGCGCCCGTAGCAGACGACGCACGGCGGTATCCCCGCTTTCGCACGTTTCCAATTTCGGCCGCACGGTGGCGGCACGGTTCGATCTCGAGGCGAATACAGGAACTCTACGTCGACCTGCCCGCCAGCGCCCTTTATGAAACAGTCAGGTAACTTTTTGAACTTGGAAGTAAATAGGAAAACGTAAAAAAGAAAAACGAAGAAAAAGGGAACGTCAGCAATTTCAAAGAATCTGTGAAGCAAAAAAGAAAAAAAGAAGTAGAGTAAAAGCATAAACTCCAGGATCGGATTTAACTTTCTCAAGGCTAGTCATCCACGTTCCCCCTTCGCAAAGGAAGCCTGGCCCGAAGGCATGCTTCCCTTCCCATAATCCTTTCGAATCCCCAGGGGACTCTTGTAGCACCCCATTCTCTTTCCCCTTGCTCGCTCCTTCTATTTGAGAGAGGATATTCCTTCCGAAGGGGTGCTAGCGCACGCTGTGGGTGTTGTCACGCCGTCTAACTCCCTCGAACTCCCCTCCTTTCTTAGAGTGTACACTCCTGTAGCACCCCATTCTCTTTCCCCTTGCTCGCTCCTTCTATTTGAGAGAGGATAATCCTTCCGAAGGGGTGCTAGCGCACGCTGTGGGTGTTGTCACGCCGTCTAACTCCCTCGAACTCCCCTCCTTTCTTAGAGTGTACACTCCTGTAGCACCCCATTCTCTTTTTCCTTGCTCGCTCCTTCTATTTGAGAGAGGATATTCCTTCCGAAGGGGTGCTAGCGCACGCTGTGGGTGTTGTCACGCCGTCTAACTCCCTCGAACTCCCCTCCTTTCTTAGAGTGTACACTCCTGTAGCACCCCATTCTCTTTCCCCTTGCTCGCTCCTTCTATTTGAGAGAGGATATTCCTTCCGAAGGGGTGCTAGCGCACGCTGTGGGTGTTGTCACGCCGTCTAACTCCCTCGAACTCCCCTCCTTTCTTAGAGTGTACACTCCTGTAGCACCCCATTCTCTTTCCCCTTGCTCGCTCCTTCTATTTGAGAGAGGATATTCCTTCCGAAGGGGTGCTAGCGCACGCTGTGGGTGTTGTCATGCCGTCTAACTCCCTCGAACTCCCCTCCTTTCTTAGAGTGTACACTCCTGTAGCACCCCATTCTCTTTCCCCTTGCTCGCTCCTTCTATTTGAGAGAGGATATTCCTTCCGAAGGGGTGCTAGCGCACGCTGTGGGTGTTGTCACGCCGTCTAACTCCCTCGAACTCCCCTCCTTTCTTAGAGTGTACACTCCTGTAGCACCCCATTCTCTTTCCCCTTGCTCGCTCCTTCTATTTGAGAGAGGATATTCCTTACGAAGGGGTGCTAGCGCACGCTGTGGGTGTTGTCACGCCGTCTAACTCCCTCGAACTCCCCTCCTTTCTTAGAGTGTACACTCCTGTAGCACCCCATTCTCTTTTTCCTTGCTCGCTCCTTCTATTTGAGAGAGGATATTCCTTCCGAAGGGGTGCTAGCGCACGCTGTGGGTGTTGTCACGCCGTCTAACTCCCTCGAACTCCCCTCCTTTCTTAGAGTGTACACTCCTGTAGCACCCCATTCTCTTTCCCCTTGCTCGCTCCTTCTATTTGAGAGAGGATATTCCTTCCGAAGGGGTGCTAGCGCACGCTGTGGGTGTTGTCACGCCGTCTAACTCCCTCGAACTCCCCTCCTTTCTTAGAGTGTACACTCCTGTAGCACCCCATTCTCTTTTTCCTTGCTCGCTCCTTCTATTTGAGAGAGGATATTCCTTCCGAAGGGGTGCTAGCGCACGCTGTGGGTGTTGTCACGCCGTCTAACTCCCTCGAACTCCCCTCCTTTCTTAGAGTGTACACTCCTGTAGCACCCCATTCTCTTTCCCCTTGCTCGCTCCTTCTATTTGAGAGAGGATATTCCTTCCGAAGGGGTGCTAGCGCACGCTGTGGGTGTTGTCACGCCGTCTAACTCCCTCGAACTCCCCTCCTTTCTTAGAGTGTACACTCCTGTAGCACCCCATTCTCTTTTTCCTTGCTCGCTCCTTCTATTTGAGAGAGGATATTCCTTCCGAAGGGGTGCTAGCGCACGCTGTGGGTGTTGTCACGCCGTCTAACTCCCTCGAACTCCCCTCCTTTCTTAGAGTGTACACTCCTGTAGCACCCCATTCTCTTTCCCCTTGCTCGCTCCTTCTATTTGAGAGAGGATATTCCTTCCGAAGGGGTGCTAGCGCACGCTGTGGGTGTTGTCACGCCGTCTAACTCCCTCGAACTCCCCTCCTTTCTTAGAGTGTACACTCCTGTAGCACCCCATTCTCTTTCCCCTTGCTCGCTCCTTCTATTTGAGAGAGGATATTCCTTCCGAAGGGGTGCTAGCGCACGCTGTGGGTGTTGTCACGCCGTCTAACTCCCTCGAACTCCCCTCCTTTCTTAGAGTGTACACTCCTGTAGCACCCCATTCTCTTTCCCCTTGCTCGCTCCTTCTATTTGAGAGAGGATATTCCTTCCGAAGGGGTGCTAGCGCACGCTGTGGGTGTTGTCACGCCATCTAACTCCCTCGAACTCCCCTCCTTTCTTAGAGTGTACACTCCTGTAGCACCCCATTCTCTTTCCCCTTGCTCGCTCCTTCTATTTGAGAGAGGATATTCCTTCCGAAGGGGTGCTAGCGCACGCTGTGGGTGTTGTCACGCCGTCTAACTCCCTCGAACTCCCCTCCTTTCTTAGAGTGTACACTCCTGTAGCACCCCATTCTCTTTTTCCTTGCTCGCTCCTTCTATTTGAGAGAGGATATTCCTTCCGAAGGGGTGCTAGCGCACGCTGTGGGTGTTGTCACGCCGTCTAACTCCCTCGAACTCCCCTCCTTTCTTAGAGTGTACACTCCTGTAGCACCCCATTCTCTTTCCCCTTGCTCGCTCCTTCTATTTGAGAGAGGATATTCCTTCCGAAGGGGTGCTAGCGCACGCTGTGGGTGTTGTCACGCCGTCTAACTCCCTCGAACTCCCCTCCTTTCTTAGAGTGTACACTCCTGTAGCACCCCATTCTCTTTTTCCTTGCTCGCTCCTTCTATTTGAGAGAGGATATTCCTTCCGAAGGGGTGCTAGCGCACGCTGTGGGTGTTGTCACGCCGTCTAACTCCCTCGAACTCCCCTCCTTTCTTAGAGTGTACACTCCTGTAGCACCCCATTCTCTTTCCCCTTGCTCGCTCCTTCTATTTGAGAGAGGATATTCCTTCCGAAGGGGTGCTAGCGCACGCTGTGGGTGTTGTCACGCCGTCTAACTCCCTCGAACTCCCCTCCTTTCTTAGAGTGTACACTCCTGTAGCACCCCATTCTCTTTCCCCTTGCTCGCTCCTTCTATTTGAGAGAGGATATTCCTTCCGAAGGGGTGCTAGCGCACGCTGTGGGTGTTGTCACGCCGTCTAACTCCCTCGAACTCCCCTCCTTTCTTAGAGTGTACACTCCTGTAGCACCCCATTCTCTTCCCCCCTGCTCGCTCCTTCTATTTGAGAGAGGATATTCCTTCCGAAGGGGTGCTAGCGCACGCTGTGGGTGTTGTCACGCCGTCTAACTCCCTCGAACTCCCCTCCTTTCTTAGAGTGTACACTCCTGTAGCACCCCATTCTCTTTTTCCTTGCTCGCTCCTTCTATTTGAGAGAGGATATTCCTTCCGAAGGGGTGCTAGCGCACGCTGTGGGTGTTGTCACGCCGTCTAACTCCCTCGAACTCCCCTCCTTTCTTAGAGTGTACACTCCTGTAGCACCCCATTCTCTTTCCCCTTGCTCGCTCCTTCTATTTGAGAGAGGATATTCCTTCCGAAGGGGTGCTAGCGCACGCTGTGGGTGTTGTCACGCCGTCTAACTCCCTCGAACTCCCCTCCTTTCTTAGAGTGTACACTCCTGTAGCACCCCATTCTCTTTTTCCTTGCTCGCTCCTTCTATTTGAGAGAGGATATTCCTTCCGAAGGGGTGCTAGCGCACGCTGTGGGTGTTGTCACGCCGTCTAACTCCCTCGAACTCCCCTCCTTTCTTAGAGTGTACACTCCTGTAGCACCCCATTCTCTTTCCCCTTGCTCGCTCCTTCTATTTGAGAGAGGATATTCCTTCCGAAGGGGTGCTAGCGCACGCTGTGGGTGTTGTCACGCCGTCTAACTCCCTCGAACTCCCCTCCTTTCTTAGAGTGTACACTCCTGTAGCACCCCATTCTCTTTCCCCTTGCTCGCTCCTTCTATTTGAGAGAGGATATTCCTTCCGAAGGGGTGCTAGCGCACGCTGTGGGTGTTGTCACGCCGTCTAACTCCCTCGAACTCCCCTCCTTTCTTAGAGTGTACACTCCTGTAGCACCCCATTCTCTTTCCCCTTGCTCGCTCCTTCTATTTGAGAGAGGATATTCCTTCCGAAGGGGTGCTAGCGCACGCTGTGGGTGTTGTCACGCCGTCTAACTCCCTCGAACTCCCCTCCTTTCTTAGAGTGTACACTCCTGTAGCACCCCATTCTCTTTCCCCTTGCTCGCTCCTTCTATTTGAGAGAGGATATTCCTTCCGAAGGGGTGCTAGCGCACGCTGTGGGTGTTGTCACGCCGTCTAACTCCCTCGAACTCCCCTCCTTTCTTAGAGTGTACACTCCTGTAGCACCCCATTCTCTTTTTCCTTGCTCGCTCCTTCTATTTGAGAGAGGATATTCCTTCCGAAGGGGTGCTAGCGCACGCTGTGGGTGTTGTCACGCCGTCTAACTCCCTCGAACTCCCCTCCTTTCTTAGAGTGTACACTCCTGTAGCACCCCATTCTCTTTCCCCTTGCTCGCTCCTTCTATTTGAGAGAGGATATTCCTTCCGAAGGGGTGCTAGCGCACGCTGTGGGTGTTGTCACGCCGTCTAACTCCCTCGAACTCCCCTCCTTTCTTAGAGTGTACACTCCTGTAGCACCCCATTCTCTTTCCCCTTGCTCGCTCCTTCTATTTGAGAGAGGATATTCCTTCCGAAGGGGTGCTAGCGCACGCTGTGGGTGTTGTCACGCCGTCTAACTCCCTCGAACTCCCCTCCTTTCTTAGAGTGTACACTCCTGTAGCACCCCATTCTCTTTCCCCTTGCTCGCTCCTTCTATTTGAGAGAGGATATTCCTTCCGAAGGGGTGCTAGCGCACGCTGTGGGTGTTGTCACGCCGTCTAACTCCCTCGAACTCCCCTCCTTTCTTAGAGTGTACACTCCTGTAGCACCCCATTCTCTTTCCCCTTGCTCGCTCCTTCTATTTGAGAGAGGATATTCCTTCCGAAGGGGTGCTAGCGCACGCTGTGGGTGTTGTCACGCCGTCTAACTCCCTCGAACTCCCCTCCTTTCTTAGAGTGTACACTCCTGTAGCACCCCATTCTCTTTCCCCTTGCTCGCTCCTTCTATTTGAGAGAGGATATTCCTTCCGAAGGGGTGCTAGCGCACGCTGTGGGTGTTGTCACGCCGTCTAACTCCCTCGAACTCCCCTCCTTTCTTAGAGTGTACACTCCTGTAGCACCCCATTCTCTTTCCCCTTGCTCGCTCCTTCTATTTGAGAGAGGATATTCCTTCCGAAGGGGTGCTAGCGCACGCTGTGGGTGTTGTCACGCCGTCTAACTCCCTCGAACTCCCCTCCTTTCTTAGAGTGTACACTCCTGTAGCACCCCATTCTCTTTCCCCTTGCTCGCTCCTTCTATTTGAGAGAGGATATTCCTTCCGAAGGGGTGCTAGCGCACGCTGTGGGTGTTGTCACGCCGTCTAACTCCCTCGAACTCCCCTCCTTTCTTAGAGTGTACACTCCTGTAGCACCCCATTCTCTTTTTCCTTGCTCGCTCCTTCTATTTGAGAGAGGATATTCCTTCCGAAGGGGTGCTAGCGCACGCTGTGGGTGTTGTCACGCCGTCTAACTCCCTCGAACTCCCCTTCTTTCTTAGAGTGTAAACAAATTCGACAAAGTGAATGCGTACATGCGTTTTGAGCTCGAAATCAGGCTCAACGAATCTTCGGGCACCGCGGCTACGAAGAAGTGAAGACAAAAAAGCAAGCAGTCCAAAATCAGAACACAGCGAAAAAATACGCCGCTTGCGGCACAAATGCAGCCGGGAACCAGGGATCATCGGCTCAAACAAACTGAACCTTAGTCCAGTAGAACTTTCGCAGGCTCACTGATGACGTGTCCGGAAGGTCGTCGTCGTCGCCTCGTTGCTCGGCGGGCCGACGCTACACCGCATTCCCGAAACGGGAAAAACACACAGCCCGCAGGCAAAAACACGCCCGAAGGCCACAGCACACCCGAAGGCAACCGCACACCCGAAGGCAAAGCGCGCCCGAAGGCAAAGCGCGCCCGAAGGCAAAGCGCGCCCGAAGGTAAAGCGCGCCCGAAGGCAAACACACTGACACATCCGAGGGCAAAGGACGCCAGACAAACACACGCCACTAAGGGCGAATTGATGCCGAGAAGGCAAGAACTGGAGTCTCCCACCTGGCGAGGGTGGTTTCGCCCGTCCGATCGGTCCAGAGTGCGTCGGGGCCTGTACCCAGACTTGTACGTAATCCGTTACAAGTAACGAAATTACTTGTAATCCCTTACATTTATCAGTAATTTTGTAACGGAATAATTATATATTTTCTAGAGTAATTTTAAAGTAATTCCCTTACATTGTTGACGTAACGGATTCCTTGTAATCCGTTACACTTTTTTGTCAGAACCCCCCCCCCCCCCCCCGGCCTGCAATCTAAATAAAGTTTTTTTTTTATTTCTTTTTTTTATTTTTGTTAAGTCGAGCGCAGTGACACTGTCACGCGAATCGACCAGCGAAAAGGGAGGCTTGTCACTCTTCAGTTCCGCAAAGCCTTTATTTTGCTACACCAAGCCCCTGAATCTATCATTTTTTTAAACCCTAACATCAATGTCAAAAAAATCCAAATGAACAATTCACGAAAAAAAAAGGGGGGGGGGAGGGGCAAATTATTTCCGCTTTTTTTTGTCCCTTTTTTTTTTGTGTGATCGAAGGCGGGGAGTGGAAAACACCAAGTCATTGTGCGCCTCTTCGAGAAGCGCGAGGCGGTAAGTGCACTGAAAAGAATTAACAATGTCCTTCTCGGATATAGTGACTGCGACCATTTTCATAATTTCATAACAGGAGACAGCGCTCCGTCTACCCTACCCTTTTTGTGAGTCAGCTTTTTGCGAGCATTTCAAAAACGGTAACAGTCTTCCTTTCTTCTTCCTGTTTTGCTCCAGCAGGATGCATCTTATCTCAAGCAAATATTTTGACAAATAAAACATAATGGTGGCTGACGTAGACTTGATATTCTGGGCTTGAGGAGAGAGTGAAATTCGTGAGTGGGGCCACAGCACGGCTACACTACAGTCTACAGTCTACACTTTGCTGCCCGTGGCATCAGTGGACGTCTGTTTGGTGAACACCGGAGTGAACTGCAGTCGGTTCGTGCTCCGTGAGTTTTTTAACGGCACCAAGAAAGGTACACACGGCGAACGTGCGTTTACATTTCCCTGTTTTAACCGGCGTTATAATTGTTGTTATGAGCATCCGTTTTCTTTTATTTCTTGTATTTATATACTGGATTTTTTTTTATTCACCAACGTGAGGCCAGCCTCACTTGAGACCAACGTCTCAAGTGAGGCTAGAACTGTTCAGAACCAATGGAAGAAGAATATCGAGCCAAACCTTATTTATTATTTAATTATCACCTTACTGTTACAACTGTTTTGCTATTGATGACTTCTACAGCTTCGCGATTTAGAGATTGGAATATTTTATTAGATCGGTCCGATGACTTCTATAACGATATTCGATACTTTGCCACCGTCTTTGCCTATGCATCATAACGTTATCGGCTACCGTTATCGCGGGTATCGGAGGTATCGGAAGGATCTACTAAATCTCTCGAATAGCAGGCAACGGCTGCAACGACGAAGCTTTGGTCTACATTCGAGGTAAATAGTACTTCCCTTGCTTCGCTGAAAAAGCTCAATGCAGAGCATGAAGCATTCGTGAGGAACAATATGGCACTCCCATCCAGTGCCTCAGCTCAAATGGTGTTCAGCGTAGCAGTCGACATATTGAGTAAGAAATAACGCTAAATGTATGACGAGTATGTGGAGAGCCAGCTGTTGCTCAAAATACTGAAGGTCATTAAATGGAACAGGTGGCAAGAATGAGAACTTGAATAACCCTCTTCCCTTTGTTTCTTACTTGAGGACAATAATGTTAAAAGTAACGCCACGAAAGTAACGGATTACTTTTTGAAGTAACGGTCACTTACTTTCACGGGAAGGTAATTGTAATTGTAATAAGTTACAATTTAGCCTCGAGTAATTGTGAATGTAATTCCTTACTATTTTTCAGTAACGTGTACAAGTCTGCCTGTACCCGATGGGATTCGAAGTAGACCCTGATCGGATGGGACAGGTTTGGGCGCACTGTCATAACCCCCGACCGGACGGAAAATTGCCGACTTTGAACGGGTCCGAGGGGCCAAGTAGTTCTCTCCCGACGTTCGCAGCGTTACTTCTGTCGTACGAGATAGTGCCCGCTCCGAGGCTTAGCCGCCGTCCTTCCCGTGCGCGGGAGAACACTTGACGCCGAGGGGTCCGTCTTTGCAACTGCTTAACTACGTGAGCCGTGCGTGACGGTTTATTGCAGGGTGCAATCATTTCCTCTTGCGCAACTATTTTTTCTCTTTAGAGCGCAGCTCTTAGGCGCCCGTTTCCGACTTGAGCAGCGTCGCCGTCGGTGTTGTCGCGCGTTGTATCATGAGACGTTTCCCCATAATGACGTCACACGTGGCGTCACGCCGGTCACAAGTGACGTTACTCGTACCGTCACCGCGCGTTGTGTTGTGGGTAAATTTCCCCGCTAAATTTAGCAGAAACATTTCCCCACTGAATTTAGCGGGAAAATTTCCCCACTAAATTTAGCGAAAAAAATTCCTAGCTAAATTTAGCAGAAATTTATCATTTGTATTTATTACAACTCTGTGTCGACGTCTATTGACTCTCCGCCGTCGGCCACGACAAAAAGAAGCAAGAAGTCTCCTTTAACTCCAGCCAGCATCCGGAACCATCTTCCACGACCAACCCCCGGTCCCCGACGGTAGATACCAAAGACGACATAGCTTTGCCAATACTCCAAACTTCTCCGAAAACCTATGGGAGCGGCGGCGAACGCGACAGTGGCGCCTCTAGCGGACTCGGAGTCTACGGAAGCAGACGACGCAATAGAAAAGTATAGGCTCTGCGATGTCGTCGAGCTTTGAGTGCCCCGTTTCGTCACCACAACAGCACAAACCAATTTATTATGGTCAGTGCGCTTGCAAAGCGGAATCCACTGATCGCAACTGCTACGACAGTCAAATAGCAAAGCCCAAAGAAACAAAGATAGAGTTATTTAGAGGTCTTAAACGCCACTCACGGGGATCCCACGCGTATGAAGCGCATCTGGGAAGCGGAAAAAAGGCGTTCAGCTACTCGAACTACGTCGTTAGAAACTGCGTCGTCACAATTTCTTACCTGAATAGGTGATTATTAAAACGTGCGCGAACAACATGTTAAAATTCCCAGAGCAAGTGCACCAGCCTCTGCAGCATTACGGAAATAAAAAGTAACGAGAAAAATGACCGTGCAAACACTTTCCGAACTTTGCAGGAAAGATGGAATCCCCATCCCAGCCGAAAATAAAAAGAAATGGGGAACAGTCGCGAACAACGGCGAATGAAACAAAGGATTAAGTACAAAACGAGCGTGTTGGTAACGGTAATTAGACATGAGGAATCTTGCTCATGTCTAGAAACAAAGAAGTTAGCAGACGCACAGCCGGACTGGAAGCGCGCGCTCTCTTCCTCTTCTTACGGCCTTTGCAATTGGGGCAATCCCCACCTCCCGCCGCAATTCGCGGGGGGCGCTGTCACCTCACCCCTGGGCTACCCTTTGCCGTTCGCACAAAGCGCGTCTGACGGTGTATCTCAACGCTGTCGCAACTTGCGGCCGAGATTTTTAGAGCCTTTGACACCTGATCTTTACGTTTAGACCCTCAGTCACTATCTAATGCGCTTCTGATGATCCCAAAACGGTGAATATTTGACGCACATCGCCAAGATATTAAGGAGCAAAACGTAGTAAATAGAGACAGTCAGTCAGTCAGAGTCTTGAGAGCAAGGAAATCAAAAGACGTGTTGCCGAGCCGGAAGCTCAATATGTCACCTTTGTAATAGAGACAGCGAATGCAATTGCGAAAAACTATACTCGTCTTTAACTCCAGGACTTCTGTTGCAACTCAAGAACAGGAGGAGACGGACCTTTTCTACGTGGATGAACTTTAAATGATGAATAATGCGTACACTCTCGTGAAATGTAAGCAGGCCTAATCTATCTATCGCCGTGGTCTGTATCAGCATTTCATAGACCGCACATGAAGTCGGTCAGTTGCTCTAGACGAGGGTGTAGTAGTCTGTACAATTTTCGCACAGTGCATATTGCCGCGCGCAAGGCTGAGAAAGCAACGCTCGGTCACGGTCCTCCAGAAAGTTCCCGTTTATTCATGTACCGCACGTAACTTCTATCATTTATCCCTGCTTTTGTTTTCTAGAAAGTGCGTGTTCATTCTCGCCCCGATCACGCGACGCTCGAACCGCTTTCGCCGAATCTTCGAGATAGCGGCGCACTCTAGATAAGAGGCCGCCCGCGACCTTGTCGAGTCAGTCTCGCCCTAGCGCTCGATTCTGCTGACAGGCCGACTTCGACGCCCGCGACGCTCTGCTTTCTTCTGTCTCCTTCTTTATTTTTGGCACAAGTTCGCCACATTAAACGTTTATTTATTCCTGTTTATTTCTTGTTTATTAGTCACCACCCGTGACATTTTGGTGGAGGTGCTGGGTACCCGCATGCCCGTGCAGCGCTCCCCTCCGAGTTCCCGCAGTGCAAGTCCGGACCCAGCCTCCCGAGGACCGAGCGAAGACCAGATCGAGACCCGATCCAGTCGCCGCACCCAAGGTCTACCCCCGGAACACGGACTTCTACCACCCAGGACCAGGCAGCCGACGATGGCCAACCAGTCGCAGACTCCCGCCGCTCCTGCCGTCGTCTATCTACCCGTCGCCCCTCGAACACCGGCTCCATTTCACGGCGAACAGTACGAAGACGTCGAAGACTGGATTGACCAGTATGAACGCGTTGCCCGCCACAATGGCTGGACCGACGAGCAGCACCTGCACAACGTCTACTTCTCGCTTGAGGGGACCGCCAAACACTGGTACGAGAACCATGAGTCCTCTTTGACGTCGTGGGACATTTTCAAGACCAATCTGAAGGCTACGTTCGTCAACCACCACCGCCGAGAGAGAGCCGAGGACCTACTGCGAACCAGGACCCAGGGTCCCAATGAAAGCGTCACGAGCTTTGTGGAAGACGTGCTCCGCCTGAGCTCCCGCGCCGACCCTCAGGCCACCGAGGGAAAGAAACTGCGCATTTTGATGCGGGGCGTGAAGGACGACATCTTCGGAGGCCTCGTCCGCAACCCGCCGGCAACCGTCGACGCCTTCGTCAGCGAGGCGACAAACATCGAGCGCGCCCTCCAAGCGCGCGCTTCCCACTACCAGCGGCAGCCAAGCGTCACTGCAACCGCTCTGCTTAGCGGCGAAAACGCTCCTGGTACGGACATCCGCGAAATCATCCGGGAGGTCGTCCGGGAGGAAATCCGCCGGATGCTGCCAGCTGCAAACCGACCAGCGACGCTCTCCATCGCCGAGGTTGTGCGGGAAGAAGTTCAGAGAGCCATCCAACCAGAGGCTCCCGTCGCCGTGGCAGCCACCGAGGAGCCCACGTTGACTTACGCCGCAGTGGCCCGACGGCCACCGCCTCCTCCTCGAGCCTATGTTGCGCCGCCCCGACGTCACTCTCCTGCGCCGCAGCACGACCGACGCCGCGACGACCAGCTCCAGTACGCCAATCAGGAGCCCCGTGCACCCCGGAAGACCGATGTCTGGCGAACGCCGGACCGACGCCCTCTGTGCTTCCATTGCGGGGAAGCAGACCACACCTACCGCCGATGCCCATACCGTCGACTCGGGCTGCGCGGGTTCCACCCGAACGACCCGCGACCCCGTCATGGTGAACGCCCTCGGGAGATCGACGAGTACCTGCGACGACCTCAGTCCCCCGAGCCTACGTCCCGCCGAGAGTTCCGGTCGCCGTCGCCACGACGTCCAGCTTCGCCGATGCACCGACCCCGACGTGAAAGCCTGTCGCCTTTCGCTCCTCGCCGGGGAAATTAGGCGCGGCAACCCCTGGAGGTGGAGTTGCCGAAGACAACCGACGTAAAGAGCCTCCAAGAACGACGGAGCGCTCCCACTCTCCCGACCCCACGCATCACAACGACGCTCCTGCATCGGTGTCCAACAACCTGAACGTTGTGATCGACGGCCTCGACGCATCGGCACTCGTTGACACCGGGGCAGACTACTCAGTATTAAGTGGGAGGCTCTCTCGCCACCTTCGAAAAGTCACGACGCCGTGGGATGGACCGCAGATACGAACCGCCGGAGGACACCTCATCACGCCTGTCGGAAGGTGCACCGCTCGCGTCGAAATTCACGGCGAGACGTGTCCTGTGAAATTCGTCATTCTACAAGACTGTTCCAGAGACGTCATTCTCGGCATGGATTTTTGTGTGAATACGGCGCCGTCATCGACCTTGGAGAAAACAGATTGACGCTGCGGACACCTGTTCCGCCTTCAGAGAAACTCCAAACTGCGACAGCCGCCGTCCGAGTCGTTGCCGACCACGTCAATCTGCCGCCGCGATCAAGTGTTGTCGTACCTGTCGTGACCGATGCAGCTACCCGTAGCGAAGTTCTTCTGGAAGGTAACCTCCAGTTGCTCCTGGGAAGAGGAATAGGCGTCGCACGAGGAGTAGCTGAACTTCAGGATGGCCGCACTGTGGTCCTCGTGACGAACTTCCGGAATGAAACGCAACACCTCACAAAAGGTGCAGCCGTTGGCCACGTCGAGGATCTCCGAAACTCCGCCGAAATCGCCGCCATTACTGATGAATCCTCGCCACCTCAGCAAGACGGTACGTCGCCAGCGCAACTCGACATCGACCCTAAGCTTCCGGACCCGAAACGACGGCAGCTGATTAACCTCCTCGCCGAATACCGTGACTGCTTTGCGACGTCGTCGAAGGTACGCCAAACAGCCGTTGCGAAGCACCGCATCATTACCGAGGACGACGCGCGCCCTGTGCATCGATCACCGTACAGAGTCTCCGTTAAAGAAAGGAGGTGATCCAGGAGCAAGTTCAAGAGATGCTGAACGACGACATAATCCAACCATCAAGCAGTCCGTGGGCCTCTCCAGTCGTACTGGTTAAGAAGAAGGACGGAACGCTTCGGTTCTGCGTGGACTACCGGCAGCTGAACGCGGTGACGAAGAAAGACGTCTACCCACTCCCCCGAATCGACGACACGTTAGACCGGCTGCGCCACTCTCGATACTTCTCATCGATGGACCTGAAGAGCGGCTACTGGCAGATCGAAGTCGACGAATGGGACCGAGAGAAGACAGCTTTCGTCACGCCGGATGGGCTGTACGAGTTCAAGGTAATGCCCTTCGGACTATGTACGGCGCCAGCAACTTTCCAGCGTGTTATGGACACCGTACTGGCAGGACTGAAGTGGCAGAGCTGTCTGGTCTACCTCGATGACGTCGTGGTGTTTTCCAGCGACTTCGACGAGCACTTGCGACGACTCCGAGCTGTTCTTCAAGCCATACGGACCGCCGGACTCACCCTGAAGCCGTCAAAGTGTCGGTTTGCTTATGACGAACTGAAGTTCCTCGGCCACGTGGTTAGTAACGAAGGTGTCCGCCCAGACCCCGAGAAGACTCGTGCCGTCGCAGCATTTCCAGCGCCAAGAGACAAGAAGGCCGTCCGAAGGTTCCTTGGGCTATGTGCCTACTATCGGCGCTTCGTTCGAGATTTCGCAAGAATTTCCGCACCGCTCACACACCTCACGAAGGACGCCGAGAAGTTCGAATGGGCCGATGAACACCAGCAGGCATTTGACGAGCTGAAGCGACGACTGCAGACTCCCCCTGTTCTTGGACATTTCGACCAGGATGCGGAAACCGAGATTCACACGGACGCAAGAAACGCAGGGCTTGGCGCGGTTTTGGTTCAAGTACAAGAAGGCACCGAGCGAGTCATCGCCTACGCAAGTCGGGCATTGACCAAGGCGGAGAGAAATTACTCCACGACTGAGAAAGAATGCCTTGCGGTCGTCTGGGCAATCACGAAGTTTCGTCCGTACTTATACGGGAGCCCTTTCCGGGTAGTCACAGACCACCACTCGCTCTGCTGGCTTGCGAACCTCAAGGACCCGTCAGGACGCCTCGCGCGGTGGAGCCTCCGGCTACAAGAGTTCAACATGACTGTGGTTTACAAGTCAGGACACAAGCACAGCGACGCTGACTGCCTGTCCAGGGCCCCTGTCGAAACACCTTCCGGCAGCAGCGACGACGATGATGACGAGTGCTTTCTAGGGGCAGTGAACACCGATGACATGGCCCGGCGTCAACGAGACGATCCTGAGCTGCGCGCACTAATAGAGCACCTGGAAGGGCGCGGGAGTGCCATGCCACGTGTTTTTTCACGAGCGCTGCCGACCTTCGCCATTAGACAAGGTGTACTCTACAAAGAGAACTTCGGGAACAACAACTCGCCATGGCTGCTGGTAATCCCGACCGACCTTCGGGAGGAGATCTGTCAAGCCTGCCACGACGACCCGACGTCCGGACACCTTGGTTACAGCCGGACCCTGGCCCGTATTCGTGAAAAGTATTACTGGCCCAAGCTCCCCAAAACCGTCCACCTGTACACACGATCATGTCATGAATGCCAGCGACGAAAAAAACCTCCGACGAGGCCGGCCGGACTCTTGCAGTCAATTCCTCCGCCAACTGCACCCTTCCAGCAGATCGGAATGGATCTACTTGGTCCTTTTCCGCCTTCGACGTCGGGGAACCGCTGGATCATCGTCGCCACAGATTATCTCACGCGGTACGCCGAAACGAAAGCTCTTCCTTCGGGGACTGCTGTGGAAGTTGCCAAGTTTTTCATTGAGTCCATCGTTCTCCGGCACGGCGCTCCAGAAGTTCTGATTACAGATCGCGGATCATCGTTCATGGCACAACTGACCCAAGAAATCTTCCGACTCAGTCACACCAGCCATCGTCGTACAACTGCGTACCACCCGCAGACCAACGGGCTGACGGAGCGACTCAACAAGACAATCGCCGATATGATCTCTATGTACGTCGACGTAGAGCACAAGACGTGGGACGAGGTGCTGCCCTACGTCACGTTCGCCTACAATACGGCGTTTCAAGAGAGCACTGGATTCACCCCTTTCCAGCTGGTACATGGTCGGAAGGTAACGACCATGCTGGACGCCATGCTGCCCCATGAGCCATCTGACAACGAGAGCGACGACGCCCAGGCGGTTGCTCAACGCGCCGAAGAAGTTCGCCAGCTCGCCCGACTCCTGATTCAAGACCAGCAACGCGTCGACGCCGGCCGCTACAACCTTCGTCGCAGGGACGTCCACTTCCAGCCCGGAGATAGGGTGTGGGTATGGACGCCCATCCGTCGCCGCGGCCTCAGTGAGAAACTGCTAAAACGGTACTTTGGACCATACAAGGTACTTCGTCGCCTCGGCGAGCTGAACTACGAGGTGATGCCCGACGGAACACGAACATCGTCACGCCGCCCACCACGACCTGAGGTCGTCCACGTCGTGCGCCTGAAGCCGTACTACGCTCGATAGGACTGTGGACCTTTTGTGCTCCAAAAGACTCTTCAGTTTATCGTTTTTTTTTATTTTGATTTGTTTTACACTGCATCGGGGCGATGCACTTTTAAAGGGGGGAGTAATGCCGCGCGCAAGGCTGAGAAAGCAACGCTCGGTCACGGTCCTCCAGAAAGTTCCCGTTTATTCATGTACCGCACGTAACTTCTATCATTTATCCCTGCTTTTGTTTTCTAGAAAGTGCGTGTTCATTCTCGCCCCGATCACGCGACGCTCGAACCGCTTTCGCCGAATCTTCGAGATAGCGGCGCACTCTAGATAAGAGGCCGCCCGCGACCTTGACGAGTCAGTCTCGCCCTACACACTAAACTTTGTAACACCCATAATCGTGTAAAAAGGGTGTAAGAAGGGTGCACGTTAGGAAAAACACCCTTTTTACACGCTTTTCACACGATTTTTGAATATCGGTGGGTGTAAAAAGGGTGTGCTGACGTTTTACACCCTTTACACGCCCTCTTTACGCCCCACTTGCAGCGACAGTGTCTGAAATCGTGTAAAAAGGGTGTATGGGCGCATTTTACGCCCTTCATCCACACGGTGTGAAAGGGGCGTAATGGTGATCCAGTCGAATACAGCCATGATTTCATAGCCGTTCATTATTATTGCTTTTGTGAAACTGTTGTTGATGTACGGCGGTACAAACATCGAGTGTAATTAATCGCCACACGGAGTCGCATATGATTAAGAAGCGCTAGAGAATAGTTTTTGCAACTCCTATTGAACTCTTCGTCCGACACGAGCCTAAAATTTCGTTTCGCGCGTGCATCAGTTTTATCGGTTCAACCTTGATTTTAAAAAAAATCATCTCCGCTCGCAAAAAAAAAATGAACGAAGACGTGTAAATATACAACCTAGGCAGCACACAGTATTGCGCTGTTATGGAATTAAATCGGAAAGATTGTGCCGATATTATTTTGGTCCAGCCAATATCTGTGAAAAATGGGATGGGTTGCTTCGACGATATATCCTGATATACCGTACGTGGCGCCGTTTTTGGTTGACTGTCAAGAGTGTCCTGCGTGAATCGGCTATGCCGGCGAGGTATTTCTATTCCTTGACTGCCTAAAATCGGACGTTACAAAACAAAACAAAGCAACATTAAGCGAAATCGAATCCGCGTACTTTTCACCTGAGAAAGGTCTTTTAAACTGAAGACTTGAACAAACTGCGGCGCCCTCATTTCGGATATTACAAACTCACCTGACTGGGTTTCGCACTACTTATAGCACCTTCACTGAGACTTTATTTTGGAGTGTAGCTCTGAAAAAACCATGCCGCAAAACAATTGAAAGTGCCGGATTAATGACACCCCCAGGGACGCGATTCTTATCTCTGCGTAATGACACCAAAATATCTAGCTTCCCGGCGCTTTTTTTTTTCCGGTTTTTCTTTGGTACACGTGAAACCGCGTCTTCGACAACGTTCAAAATTGTTTTTCGTATTTATTTTGTTATCTCGCGGTCCGCACCAGAGCACGCGAGTCTACATGAGTGGCAGTTTGAGACGCTCAAGGTTGTACTACGCAAAGCAAGTCCTGACGAGTCCGATTTCGCGACCTTCCCTGGGCAGGGCCGGTGGCAATACAAAGCAGCAGAGGGAGATTAGCGGCTTTGTCCAACTCCCTTTGACCTCGTCTTCTGATAAGCCTCGAAACCTTCTTTTGTGTCTTCGTGTTGCTGTGAGCGAGTGCGAAGGCCGCTTCTAGCAAATCAGAGGGGTGGCGCGAAACACGTGATCGCTCTCCGTAGGACAAGGACGTTTGGACGAAAATTTGTCATGTGACTCGCTCTGACGCGCTGATGGGCTACTGGGGCCGTAGTCTTTGCCGTATGCCAAGTTATGGTGAGTTGTAGGGGCCACGTAGGTCCGATTTACAAAAAGGGGGGCGCCCGCGCCCGTCAGTGTATTCCTGTTTTTCGTGCGTGCCAGTCGCGACCGTGATTTTTCGTCGTGAACGGCCGGAATACATCCATGCCAACTTTTCAGAAATGGTCGTTTATTTCGTCGGAGTCCATGGAATTATTGCGGTGTATTTGTTGGGCGCGTTTCGACAAAGAGCAGCTCATCGGCGGCCGCGAGACTTCCGTTGAATGTGATCGACCGCCTTCAACCTCGGCATTGTGTTTGCGTTGTTTGTTCTGCCCGAATCGGATTACGCATCTATCACGACAGAGAGGTGCTCATCGGCGACCGCGAAATTTCCGCTGACTGTGAGCGACCGCCTTCATCCTCGACATTGTGCTTGTGGATAGTTCTGTGCTGCCCGGATCGGATTATGCATCTATCACGGATTACATGAGATCGCTGTTTTATTTGTAAGTACTCTGCAATCATGCTTTAATAGTAGTCCAAGGGGCTATGTTCGACAAATGTTTCGTTTCTCCTACAAAGAAACGGAAGTGACGGAAGCGACGATATCGCGTTTGATTGGTTAGAAGGTCAAATGGCGAAAATAGTTAGCTTTCGTCATTTGAACCTCTAACCAATCAAACGCAATATCGTCACTTCCGTCACTTCCGTTTATTTTTAGGAGTGACGAAACATTTGTCGAACATAGCCTCCCTGCTTTTCTTTCAATAGACCATTTTACGGTTTACAAACATGAACTGCCGCTTACGTCCCAAGCAACTCCCGGTCGTACCGTCTTTGCAAGCCTGCCAGTTTTGCCCACGTCACCAGTGCAAGAAGGCATAAACGTCACAAGAAAAGTATAGTTGGAGATTCAAATAGGGCCTTCGGTTGTACAATTTGAAGGGGTTATGAAGCAATATCCGGTTGAAATATTCATGACCTTACACGCACGGACCGCCACTGGTTTAGAAGCGTCTTGGTCGTGGTAGAATTGCGAGGATAAAAGAGAACTATTTCTTTAAATCTTGCCTTCGCCAAGTTTGATGACGTGCACGTGAACGAAGCTTTGCCCTTTGGCACGCTTGTAATTGCACGCACTTGCCCGCATAAGCAAGACATGACTGCGGCCGGATGACCTGCTCGCAATCGTCTATAGAGAATTTCGTAGAACCTGTTAGAACCTTGATTAAAAAATAAAAAAGTGAACCAGGCATTTGCAGTCATTTTTTGTGCACTCTTTTGGGTTTTTACGCCTACTTTATCGGTGTTGGTAATCACGCCTTTTTTTATTTCCCTTTCTGGCGGTGACACACACAATTTAGAGGACGTACTGCGCAGACATAACGCCCTAATAAAAACGTGTACAGTGGAATCACACCCTAATTGAAAGGTGTTCGGAATAACGCCGTCCTTTAAGGGTGTTAGGGAAACACACCCTATTTTAGGGGCGTTAGGAATAACGCCCTTTGTTTAGGGCGTTTTGCTACACCCAAATGGGTGTTAGTTATAGGACAAGCCATTTACACCCACAAGGGTGTTACGATGTTTAGTGTGTAGCGCTCGATTCTGCTGACACGCCGACTTCGACGCCCGCGACGCTCTGCTTTCTTCTGTCTCCTTCTTTATTTTTGGCACAAGTTCGCCACATTAAACGTTTATTTATTCCTGTTTATTTCTTGCTTATTAGCCACCACCCGTGACATATCACAGCCTAAAGTGCTTCCTCGAGGGCTTGTGCACATATTCAGCTGATTTTTCGTTCCTGTCCGTGAACGTCTTTACATGGTTCGTCAGAAGTATTCCAAAGAACCGTTGCCAAAACAACAACCAGCGAAGCTCGAACACCAGCGCAAAGCAGCTCGAAGGGACTCTCCGAGTGGGGTGAAGTGGGGTGAGGTGGTTGCGCCCCTGGCGGCAAGCAAGTGAACCACATACGGAGAAAAAAATGCCATTGACTCCCGGGCGATTGCAAAGGCCGTAAGAAGAGGAAGAGAGCTCGCGCTTCCAGTCCGGCCGTAGCAGACGATACAATTAGATACAAGGATACATATCACCCAACAAAGAACTCCTTTAACCACGACGATCGCACGGGGCGTCGGTAGAAGCATTGAAAATTAGCAGGTGGTGCTCGCCGTTGGTGTTGAGTCCGAAACAAACAAAGCAAAAGCAACAGGACTGAACCTTGAACAGCGTTCAAACCAGGTTGTGAAAAACAGGATGAAACTTTTATTTCTGATCCTGAAGGGATGTTATAGATGGACATTTCTCACTATACAACAAAACCCAAGCCTATGTTGCAAAGAACAAAACATAATCGCTATATCGAACCGTATCGGTGCTCGACAGATCGTTTTATGTACTCATTTTTCGTTCGATGTATTGATTAATGGAACAAGGTACCGTCCTGTGTTGTTAATTCGAAAGATGTCGTGACGTTCACCAAAGAACTCGATATTTTCTAGGCCTGAAATTAATACCCTCGTTGCGTTTTGTATTCAATTGTGTACCACTCCTGCCACGGCCTAACGGCTGGCACGGACAATAAATAAAAAATAAAATAAAATATACAGCGTTGACTCTCAACGGAATTTTTAGTCGTCGCGACCCCACTATAAATACTTGTTAGGTCAATACCATAAAAAAGATAAAACACGAGCGACGAGTAAGACAACCTCAGCCGTATTCACCAGTCATGACTAACTAGCGCTGTTTTAAAGTTAGTATCGTGACTAAGTAGTCGCGAACTAAGAGAAAAAATCAGCGACTAAGGATCGACTAGTTCTGCAGTATTCACGAGCGCGAAGCGAGCGGGTGACTAGAACTAAGCATCGAAAGTGACAGAAATATGTCACGCGCACGCACACTTAAACGCCGCTGCGTAAACGGGTATTTTTCGTTAAAAACGAATATTTAAACGTTTATCAGGAAGAAAAAAGTTACAATGAGAGACTAATTGCCCGAGACAGGGGTTTAGAAAGAAAAATTAAAAGAAACTCAAGGAAGAAATACGAAAGCCGCATTGCCAGCGACACAAACAAATATAGAAACGCCCGGAAATGCGTTTTTTTTTTTTTTTTTCTCACCGTCCAGCGCCCTTCTGAGGTCGCTTTAGCGGTATCTCTGGCCGTTGAACATGGCTATTTACAGAATATTTGCCCCTCCAATTCTTTCTACATGTGTTCCCCAGCGTTCCGAGACAGTTAGTGCTTCGTTAGCGCTGGCGGTCAGCGGTGTTACGAGTCGGTCATGGCACTGAGCCGTTAGTCACCCGCTAAGCACCGGCTAAACTAGCCCTACCCCATGACTAAGATTTGTTAGTCGACTTCTTAGTCGCGCGGGGCGACTAGGCCCTAAACACGACCGGTGAATACGAAGCGCTCACTTAGCGGTGACTATTACTGGCCATGTGATCTTTTTAGTCGACGACGTCGCTAGTCGGTGGTTAAACAAGCGCTACTCGCACCTGGTGAATACGGGTGTCTATTTCTCTGTTAGATAGGGCAATAGACAAGCCGCTGACACACTCGGCGCCTAATCTATGTATCTCCAGAGCCTCGATTTTTCCACGGGTTGGCTGGTCGTAATGGCGTTTGAGGATTTTACATCGCTGGAAATCTGGATGAGAGCCACAATCGCGGCAATGAATGCCCAGACGGCCAGATACCGCAGAGGTCTCATTACAGGCGTGTTCCCTTAAACTTTCATTGAGGCAGCGGACAGCCTGGCCTACATAACACCGCCCACAGGACAAAGGGGATAGAATGCACAGCCCCTACGGCGCAAGTAACAAAACAATTTCGATGCTTAGTCACGCAGCGCTTGGCCTCCCTGTTTTAACCTTTTTTTTAAAAATGTCACACCAACTAGCTCAACCTTCACCCTTAGCTAACTAATTAAAATAAAAAAAAAATCATATTGTGTTCGCTTCCGAAACCGAAACTTCGTTCTCCCTAGTTTTTCCCCAGTTTTCCCCGCCATCCAAACGTGACGCCTCCAGCGGGACGCAAGGTGCGCGGCAGGCAATCAGACAGAGGTGGCAGTAATGAAATTATTGTAACTGAACTAGAGTGATTGCACTACTTTTTATAGTAATTTGTAATGTATCTTATTACTTTTTGATGGAGGTAAATTTAATAATGTAATGCAGTGGTTCTCAACCGACGATGTTTCGCAGACCCCTTGTGGATCGGCGGAGATGATGGAGGACCCCGTTCGTGGTGAGGAAAGGTATAGATTAAATATAATATTGATTTAATAAATTCATATAACTAAGGGCTAGTGTGAACAAGTACAAGTAGGCCTCTCTTATTGACATACACACGAGAAAACTCGCCCGAAAACTGAAACATCTCTTCTTAACTTGAAAAAATACAACTTTTATTGGCGGGCTAGACTGATGAGGCAGGACTTGGCGGGCCCCTAGAATGCCTCCGCGGACCCCCATTTGAGAACTACTGACGTAATGAATTACCCCACCGGCGGTAATTGTAATGATAATCGTTATTGCTTTTTCGATATTTCACGCATGTCTTTCTTTTTTTATTCGCCCGGAAATGAACAAAAAAAGAAAGCAGTTGTTGCATTTGCAAAAAAAATAAAAATAAAGCTTCTTCAAGAAATAACGAAACAGAAACGACAAATGCGGTTTTCGTTTGTGGCCGCTGGCTCGTGCAACGGTCGGACTGGGTGCCTTTATGTGCGCGTTACTTGAAGGCACTCTAGGTCGAACTAGAGGGTCGTGCCACCTAAGTCCTGATAGGTTTGTGTTGCTTCACCAAACGTAGCTTTTGTCCCCCCTCGAAGATTATCTTGCCACGAATTTCACAAAGAAAACGCAGCCCATATAAATAATGAATTGCAAAGCAATCCGAACCTAGACGCATCCGGAGATCGACAGCATGCGCTGTAGGTATTTGGGAAAAACGTGAACCCACAACACAGACAGACCCAACTTCGAAGGCCAGTCGGTTCGGTTTGCGAGGACATGTTGTTCCGCCTTATCTCTCTTTGGTTTTGCCCACTGGCTTGGTGTGGGGTTGACGGTTGTTACTTTGCGAATGCAGAGCAGAGTGCTTTCTTCCTTTCCGTTTTTAGCTCCTGCTTTAAAACGTACGAAACAGAAATTTTAAAGTAATTTCATTACTTTTATACGGAAGTTTGTAATTGTAATGCATTACTTTCGTGACGTGGTAATTTAAAATGTAATTTAATTACATTTCAGTCGTTTTTAGAAAAGTAATGAGTAATGTAATTTAATTACAATAAATTAGTAATTTGGCCACCTCCCCATTCAGTTATACGCTCGCCTTGCTCGCGTTTACCTGCGAGCAAACAGAGGCGTTCCTGCTATCTGAAGCTGATTACAAGCTCGATTCGCACATAGTATAACCTGGGCTGTACTGAACTATTAAAAAAAAAAAAAAAACAATAGTCATTTCCAGAAAACCGTTTTCGCAATGGTTTTCTCGAAATCTCGGCTAGCTTGTTCCGTAAAATCTCTGGCGTAAATCCGTTCTTCTTTTATCTCGAGCATGCAATTGCGCTGGCAAAAAAGAAAACGTCAAAGAATCACGCAATATATATATATATATTTTTTTTTAGATATTATTTTGGCGCTACGGGGAACGCTCGGAATGTGGGTACAGACAGGTGTACCGCGTGCGGCACCCGTATGCACATTCCAAGCCACATTCGAGCACAAAAGAAGTTGCCATTTGCTTTACATTTTCTTTAGAAAAGTTCTTGACGCCGACGTACGTGTAACTAATCTAGTGCCATGCATGAGCTTTTTGGTCCTTGGATAATTTAGCAAAACGTCTATAAACCACTCGAGAGAAGCGCGCTATGTCACGTTTCTTTTTTTTTCTGCAATAGAATAAAGTTAGGACGTTTTAACTACAGTTCTGCGAGAGAAAAGTGCAGGCACACAATTTGGCGAATATAAGGCAAAGGCTCTATCGTATATTATTGGATCTCAACACCCGCTCCATGAGACTCTGTAATACCTGCAGACACGGATAGCGGTGTGTCGAGACTCACGTGTAAACTCAAACTTGGAACTTCGTTTAGACGATTCACTTCTTGCTTTCAACCGATCGGCCGCGTGATTGGGAGAACCCCGAGAGTAGCCCGAGCTTTTTTAATGAGACAACTTCCTCTGTCCGAAGATGATTATATCACCCTACGTTTGCATGCAAAAAAAAAAAAAAAAAATGAACGGATGCAATTGTTATAACAACAAACGCGACTGCACGAAATGTCGACTATATATATAGTGCCTAAAAGCGCCCAATTATTTTCGATTTAATTAGCGCTCCTCTTTGGACGAAGGTCACAGTGGTACGGTCGCTCGATTAACGCTTTGCTAAGTAGCGAAAGCGACTGATGTGCCGACGCGCTCCTTCATTGCCTCGCGCTCGCGTTCCGTTTCCGGGTTTTGAAAGGACATAGGGCGGGTTTGGCTTGACCTCACCCTCGAGAAACGGTTTCGTATCGTGGTGTTCTAAAAGCTACCCGCGTCCAGCGTTGTTCTATCTGGATTGTCACGTGACACGACCCGCCGGAGTGACTAGGAAGATTTCCAACACAGCCATGGTGGGCGAGTTGGGAAGAACATGGCGGACAGCGCTAGCAGACGACAGGAGCGAGGGGAGCAGGAGTTGTCGCTACACACTAAACATCGTAACACCCTTGTGGGTGTAAATGGCTTGTCCTATAACTAACACCCATTTGGGTGCAGCAAAACGCCCTAAAGAAAGGGCGTTATTCGTAACGCCCCTAAAATAGGGTGTTTTTCGTTAACACCCTTAAAGGACGGCGTTACTCCGAACACCTTTGAATTAGGGTGTGATTCCACTGTACGCCTTTTTATTAGGGCGTTATGTCTGCGCAGTACGCCCTCTAAATTGTGTGTATCACCGCCAGAAAGGGAAATAAAAAAAGGCGCGATTACCAACACCCATAAAGTTGCGCGTAATAACCCAAAAGAGTGCACGAGAAAATGACTGCAAATGTCTGGTTCACTTTTTATTTTTTAATCAAGGTTCTAACAGGTTCTACGAAATTCTCTTTAGACGATTGCAAGCAGGTCATCTGGCCGCAGCCATGTCTCAGCTTATGCGGGCAAGTGCGTGCAATTACAAGCGTGCCAAAGGGCAAAGCTACGTTCACGCGCACGTCATCAAACTTGGCGAAGGCAAGACTGAAAGAAATAGTTCTCTTTTATTCTCGCAATTCCACCACGACCGACTCGCTTCTAAACCAGTGGCGGTCCGTGCGTGTAAGGTCATAAATATATCAACCGAATATTGTTTCATAACCCCTTCAAATTGTACAACCGAAGGCCCTAATTGAATCCCCAACTGTACTTGTAACGTTTATGCTTTCTTGCACTGGTGACGTGGACAAAACTGACAGGCTTGCAAAGACGGTACGACCGGGAGTTGCTATAGACGTAAGCGGCAGTTCATGTTTGTAAACCGTAAAATGGTCTATTGAAACGGAAGCAGGGAGCCTATGTTCGACATACGTCTCGTTACTCCTAAAAATAAACGGAAGTGGCGGAAGTGACGATATCGCGTTTGATTGGTTAGAGGTTCAAATGACGAAAGTTACCTATTTTTGCCATTTGACCTTCCAACCAATCAAACGCGATATCGTCGCTTCCGTCACTTCCGTTTCTTTTTAAGGGCACAGGGTAAGGTAAAATTTAAAAAAAATTTGATTTTAGTTTTTTTCGCAATTTGAAAAGTTTAGTTCTTTCTGCACATTTTCCATTGTCCAAGTGTTTTTAGAAAGCTATATTTAGGGCTGAAAATCACTTCTTCCGAAAGCAAGTAGCAGGTGACCACGCCTCCTTTTGGGATACACTCCCTGCTAAACGATGAATTCTCTAACAAAACAAAATCAACACAAGACCTAAAAGCTTGTCCAATAACAGATAACCTCAAAAAATGATTTTGCAACTATTGCATAGCTTTATTTCATCCAAGACAATCACGAGAAGCTGTGCACGTTTTTCCCAGGTGTGTACCGTGTGTACATTAAAGCGTTTGTGTTTTTGTAACCACAATATGGCGCCATCGAATGCTGTTCCTTTATTCAATGGTGGCAGCATTGCACAAGCCAATGTTTTGAAGTTTTGTGGATGGAACCCTCTTTGGAAAGCCATCAAGTGGCTGAGGGAAGTTGACGTCACTCTAATATACTTTACGGACCAAGCGACATGGCAGGTCACGAAAGAGGCCCGGCAAGCAAGGCGATAAGCCTAAAGGCGACGACATGACTTTAGCAATGCCTTTCAAGCTGGCGGCTATTGAAAAAATGACTCTGAGGCTGTTGGTGCCAATAGAAATTCGTAACTCATGAGTTTTTTTACTTTAAACTCAATTATCTCAAAACAGTGTTTTTTAGTACATAGGTACCATTTTTTCCTTAACCTGACATTATAGAGGGTTGATTTTTTATTCCTACCACATACATGGGTGTTGAAAAATACTGAACTAAAATTAAAAATGTGCATCTAGCAGTTTTTGAGTTATAAAGTTTTTAATAGATAAAAACAACTAAAATTTCAGTACTAGAATAAAAAAATATATAAAAAAACTTATTTTAGATTGGTTAAAATAATTCTAGTTCAGTGGATAAAACACAATATTTCGAACAAAATGATATTTACATGACAGGAATACTCCTAATAGTCACCGAGAAAAATGTTCCTCAACATAGCCTCAAATGCATGGGGAGTATAGGACTTACCCTGTGCCCTTAAGAGAAATGAAATATTTGTCGAACATAGCTCCCTTGGACTACTATCAGAAGCATGCTTGCAGAGTACTTACAAATAAAACAGCGATCTCATGTAATCCGTGATAGATGCATAATCCGATTTGGGCAGCACAGAACTATCCACAAGCACAATGTCGAGGATGAAGGCAGTCGCTCTCAGTCAGCGAAAATTCCGCGGTCGACGATGAGCACACCTCTGTCGTGATAGACGCGTAATCCGATTCGGGCAGCACAAAACAACGCAAACACAATGCCGAGGTTGAAGGCGGTCGATCACATTCAACGGAAGTCTCGCGGCCGCCGATGAGCAGCTCTTTGTCGAAACGCGTCCAACAAATACAGCACAATAATTCCATGGACTCCGACGAAATAAACGACCATTTCCGAAAAGTTGGCATGGATGTATTCCGGCCGTTCACGACGGCAAATCACGGCCGCGACTCAAACGCACGAAAAACAGGAATACACTGACGGGCGCCCCCCTTTTGTAAACCGGACCTACGTGGCCCCAACAACTCGACATAACTTGGCATACTGCAAAGACTACGGCCCCAGTAGCCCATCACGTGACAAATTTTCGTCCAAGCGTCCTTGTCCTACGGAGAGCGGTCACGTGTTTTGCGTCACCCCTCTGATTTGCTAGAAGCGGCCTTCGCACTCGCTCACAGCAACACGAAGACACAAAAGAAGGTTTCGAGGCTTATCAGAAGACGAGGTCAAAGGGGGTTGGACAAAGCCGCTAATCTCCCTCTGCTGCTTTGTATTGCCACCGGCCCTGCCCAGGGAAGGTCGCGAAATCGGACTCGTCAGGGCTTGCTTTGCGTAGTACAACCTTGAGCGTCTCAAACTGCCACTCCTGTAGACGCGCATGATCTGGTGCGGACCGCGAGATCACAAGATAAATACAAAAAACCATTTTGAACGCCGCCGACGACGCGGTTTCACGTGTACCAAAGAAAAACCGGAAAAAAAAGCGTCGGAAAGCTAGATATTTTGGTGTCATTACGCAGAGATAAGAGTCGCGTCCCTGGGGATGTAATTAATCCGGCACTTTCGATTGTCTTGCGACATTATTTCTTCTGAGCTACCCTCCAAAATAAAGTATCAGTGAAGGTGCTATAAGTAGTGCGAAACCCAGTCAGGTGAGTTTGTAATATCCGAAATGAGGGCGCCACAGTTTGTTCAAGTCTTCAGCTTAAAAGGTCTTTCTCAGGTTAAAAGTAAGCAGATTCTATTTCGGTTAATCTTGCTTTGTATTGTTTTTTTTTTAACGTCCGATTTTAGGCAGTCAAGAAATAGAAATACCTCGCCGGCATAGCCGATTCACGCAGGACACTCTTGACAGTCAACCAAAAACGGCGCCAAGTACGGTATGTCAGGACAGCGTCGGCGCGACCCATCCCATTTTTCAGATATTGGTTAGACCAAAATAATATCGACACAATCTTTCCGATTAAATACCATAACAGCGCAATAATGTGTGCTGCCTAGATTGTATATTTACACGTCTTCTTTTTTTTTTTTTTGCGAGCGGAGATGATTTTTTTTTTTATAATCAAGGTTGAACCGATAAAACTGATGCACGCGCAAAACGTAATTTTAGGCTCGTGTCGAACGAAGAGTTCAATAGAGGTTGCAAAAACTATTCTCTAGCACTTCCTAATCATACGCGACTCCGTGTGGTGATTAATTATACTCGATGTTTGTACGTTTGTACCGCCGTACGTCAACGACAGTTTCACCAAAGCAATAAATATTGCTTTGTATTGTAATAAAGCAATAAATATTGCTTGCATTGTAAACGGGCGATAGGACCACGTCAGGCAGAGATAATCTGCCTTTTGTCCTGTTACCCTTGACCTAGTGTGTAAATAAAAACCAATTCAATTCAATTCAATATGAACGGCTGTGAAATCATGGGTGCATTTAACAGCATCACCATTACGCCCCTTTCACACCGTGTGGATGAAGGGCGTATAATTCGCCCATACACCCTTTTTACACGATTTCAGACACCATCGCTGTGAGTGGGGCGTAAAGAGGGCGTGTAAAGGGCGTAAAACGTCAGCACACCCCTTTTAACACCCACCGATATTCAGAAATCGTGTAAAAAGCTTGTAAAAAGGGTGTTTTTCCTAACCTACACCCTTCTTACACTCTTTTTACACGATTATGGGTGTTACAATGTTTAGTGTGTACCTCCCGTTATCATAGGGACGTTAGTGGTACAGAGGCAGAGATGGCTGGACTCCGCAATTGTCACTCAACGTGTCCCAAGTGCAGAACGATGCTCAACTCTCAGAACGCGGCTTGAATGTATTCCGAGCACATGCGAGAAGGTTTCATGTGACACTAGTTGTCTCGACGCACTCCTTGCGCAAAAGCACCTTGAAGTGGCGCGCCGCCATTGCTGCCAAACAAAAAACTTTCTTTTTATTATTTTTTTTTAACGGAAAAAGGGTAAAAAAAATAAAAAAACTATTTTCCGACAGTGTTCGTGCTGGAGTGTGATCTGCTTAGAAGTTCTGATGTTTTTCCTCTGATCGCAGCATCGGCGCGAAATGGTAAGGGAGAATTATATATAAAGTTATCAGTATATTGCAACCGACAGGCACTCATTATCTCGTCATTTTTAATCTTTAAAGTTAATAAGGATTTTTTTTTTTTCACTCGACACATTTCCTGCCTTGGCGGGAATCTGCACGCGGTATGAAAGTCAAAGGCGGATACGCCACGTGGGGCCAGATAAGAACTAGAAGCGCTTGTCACAAATTTCTGGCCATGTTCAACCCATTCTCATTTTGATCGTTTGAACCACCACAAAATAACCACGCCGTATTCTTTTTGCGTTTTTGTTATTACTATTTCGGTTTATTTGTAGCTGGTTCCGTTCGCCCTGTCCGAATGACCCGAGGTACATTTTCATCCATGGGCTAAGGTTCGTTCGGGGTCGTAGTGTGGCATACGCAATGGACTGCAGCATGCAGTTCATTTGGAGGAAACCAGACTATAGAGTGGAGTCGAGGGAAAATTACCACCCCGAGTGCATGCTGCGTACCGGGTCCCGGAAAGAGGGCGATATGTATACAGAAGCCGCGTTTTGACGCAAGGGAGCGCAGTTGACTCTTTCATCACCCGGCGCCCGCGCGACCGCTTCCTGACAACTCAACGAGCGCGTATCCTGAACTTCGCTGCATGCTTCGGAGCATGAAGCGTACGAATTCCAGGAACCAAACCCGGGGACAACGTTACTAAGACACTCAGTTGGGAAACTCGCCGTCGAAACCTGGGCCGTCCACCGAGACCGAGCTAAATGGGACAACAGCGCCACTCTTTTTCGTTTGTCTGTACTGTGGTCACCTTGAGCTTTTTGAAAGCCTGTTTTTGCGTAAAAACAAACGGAAAAGACTCTTTTTGTATGAAATTTATTGGAGTTTAGTACCAAATGATGGGCGCGTGATGTTTTTATTATCTTTAGTTTGCAAGGTTTTGCGGAACAATTAATATTGTTTTTATAAAACCATACCTCAGCAGGCCTTTCAGGTAGCGCGTCCCGACCTAGGTGCATTTTAACTTCGGTAGTTCGACGCGGCGCGTCTGCCGGGGGTTCACCCCTGTCAAAGCCAAAAATATAAGTCACGTGCAGTTCCTCGAGCGGCCGCTGCGGGAGAAATGGTGGCGTTGTGTTCGTCATTAGCTCGGTGCTCGGAGACAGATTGGGGCCAAATTTTTAGGGCTGTCTCCATGGGAGTTTCCCAACTGAGTGTTTTAGTAACGTTGCCCGGGGACCTAAGCACGTGTGTATGATACAGCGCGCGCGACCCACGGAGAACAAAACTTACTTTTAAGAAGTACTTAAATTACATTAGTAATTACATTTTCGGAAAACTTCAAAATATAATTAAATAACATAACAAATTTCCCCGGACTAAAAGTAAAAACACTACAATTACTTTTTTTCAAAAGTAAAGCAATTACTTTGATATTACTTTTCAATAACCTTCGGGCAATGATTCGTGCTCATTTTAGTTACAGTGTGTGTACCGAGACTCGTATCTTCCTGTTGGCACCGCAGAAGCCCCGTGTGTGTTCCAAAGTGAACCATACCGAACAACGGTTTTGCTCGCGCACACGACAGAAGTGTTAAAGAGACGCCGAACCGAAATTTGGATTTCGCAAAATAAGGCCGCAGAAGCGTTGAACGGGAGGGACGCTACGAACTCCAAAACATCTCTCGTACATCGATATCTCAAACAAATGGCCGTACTTGTTTTTTTAAGATTTTTTTTTAAAGGAGGCCGGGATGAAGGGAGGAGTCTTATACGTCACGATTTTCTTCAAACAGTTGAGAATGAGGGGACGCGGCCTCGCTTCTCTCCTCCTCGCTTCGGTTCACCTGCTTCAGGGGACAAAGGGAAGGAGATAGGGAATGAGAATCGCGACGTCACATATGTCTCGTGGGCCTCGTCGGCCGGCGTTTATTCACGGCACTTCGTTTTCCCAAAAAATACGGGCCTCCGTTAGAGATCTGGCTGTATGAGCGGTGCTTTAGGGTTTTGCAGCGGCTAGCTCCAGCCTTGTTTTGGGAGCTCCAAATTTCGGTTCAGCATCCCTTCAAAACGTGACAACCTAGCTTCTTTAGAGGATACTCAAAATTCACCGCGGTTCCGCTGTTCATTAAATAGCGAAGGTCCTTAGTTAAAGGGCGATGCGTTTCCGTCTTCCTCATTTCGAAGTAATGTTCCGCGTCTGTAAGTTAAGTTCCCCTTGTGGCACAAGGAATCTCTCCCAAGGGTCGACGCATTCCCGGTTATTCTCCAAACGTTCAACGAGATGCTCATTCGCTCTTTCCACCTCAACATGAAGGCGAAGCCGCCCCACCTCTCCTCCACGCGCCCGAAATGCCGAGAGAGAAAACAAGTGGAAAGGAGGTGACTGCCGACTAAATCGTGTCTCGCGCGGTCTATATTGCTTTTTTTTTTTTTTTTTTTTTTTGCGTAAACATAATTTTTTGACAGGCGTGTCCCTACAACGCTTTCTAAAAAAATATTTTTTTTCTGTCCAGGGGTTCTTCAAAAAAGGGGGGGAAGGGGGGGTTCAACGATTTTATGATTAAAAGAATTTCAATCTCGTCATTTTTACGTTGTTTACCGTGTCCCGGAGGATAGAGAAATCACCTCCTTCATTAAAAATGTCGCGATTCCGCTGCATAATCGCAAAGCCAAAGTCCAGCTTTTTCCCCCATCTGCAGCCGCAAGTGGCAGCCGAGGAACTACGGCGAGAAGCTTGCCCGACCTCGGTCGGCTCTAAGCTGCAGCCTAACGCCCCCTAATGTCAGCACAGAAACAGAAAGGAAGCGTCCTCCGAGAGAGCACACAGGAAGCTACACGGCACCCCAAATTACGTCACTAGGAGGGGAACCGGGTGTGGCCCAGAAGACTGGGAGTGAGTTGAGCGGTGCCAGAAATGACAATATTTATCCTTTTTTCTTTTTACACAACAAATAGGACACGCAGGCGAAAGCGGTTTCAGAGGGCAACTTCCACAAATGTTTGACCGAAGTCCGAAAATCCTTGCACGCCCCCCGCCCCGCCCCGCCCCGCCCCGCCCCGCCCCCCCCCCCCCCCCCCCCCCCCCCCTCCCCTTTAAGAAGGCCAGATTACGCGCGAAACATTCCGGGGCCTTGAAGGGGCATTTGAGATTAAGTATTCATTCCTGTCGTTTTATTGTTCAGAATGATCGATGCTCACGTTTTGTACTCGCTTGACGAAAGAAGGCTGGGGACATGACTGAACTTTGTGCCGTCATCTGGGGTTTTAAAATGTGTTGACCTCACTGGTGATGTGCCCTTTGCCTTGTAGCCTAGAAGCCGTTCATTCCGACGCTGACAGAGAGGTAGAAGCTACACTGTTAGCAAGTCCCGTGTACTGGGTGAATATTTGAGGTGAAAAACACGCTATTTACACAAATTACCATAAATTTACAAGTTGAGTAACGGATAATTCGTTCGAAAATCATGCGAGGTTGTAAAAAAACTTGTTTTCGTTCGGCCATACAATCATAACCGTGTAGCCGACCTCGAAAACACGGACCACCGCCGGCGACGACCGCAGCATTGCCGGCTATCGAAGCACCGGAATGCTTGGGGACACACCTAGAAAGGACCGTGGAGACAAATTCCGCGGAAAGGAACATGTCCCTGACACAGATATGTACCAAGAGCGATTACGCCATGTCGCGAGACGGGGCGAACCCCGCGCTTACCGTGCATGCTGCCATTGTTTGTGGTCGACGATGGCAATGCGGCTTCCCTTATGTCGCCCTTCTTTGTATTTATATTAGGGGTCTTGATAATTGTTTCTTACACACCACAAATAAAGTTAGGGGTCTAACTACTCGTTCTAAACAGTTACAATGGATATAAAGAGCGTGCCCTCGACCTGAACACGTGACACTGCAATTGCAAGCGAAGGTGCCGCCGCTTCCCATGCGTCCTCCTCAGAATTTACGGCACTCCGTGGTGGCCAGTGGTGCTGCATCTGTAGGTCATCTTTAAGTTAGCGCTGACAGAGAAAATTTGGCCACGGCGTAACGCCGATGTAAGCTGGAAGCTAGAACCGGTTTGCTTTCGTTGTTTTTCTTTGGTCGGAGAAAATCTGGCAACAACGCCAACAACGCACGTTTAACTTGCCGCCGGTATTCTTTAGGATGGACAAGAAGGGTGGAAGCTGCTCGGTTTGCGAGCACATGTAGCGAAGACGTGACCGGAAACGTGCCCCCGTGATGTACCCGGATGACGGAAAGCATCATTCGTAATCGTCGTGTGTGCTTTGAAAGCGAAGGGAGTTACAGGGTCCACGAGTGCGCAACCACAAGCCAAGGTTCACGACAGCGCTGCGTTGACTTCGGCGATCTCGTTCTGTTTGGTGCAACGCCGCGATGCGACAAAGAGCTGAAGTATTCGTGGTGTGTGGTGCGGTGCTTGGAGGTAGAAAGCCACACTAACACGGAGCGCAAATTGGTTGTTGTGGAGTTGAGGGACTGAACCCGCATACGGGTTCAGTCCCGTCGTCATCAGCTGATCCGGTCCAGCTGGTCCGGGAGGACGCAGCGAGCGTTTTTAAAAGTATATCTTCCTTCGTTCCGTTTCAAAATGTGGAAGTATCCCGACACATACCGTGAGTAAAAAGCTGCGGGCGTTTTCAACAAAATTACGTCGTTTAAATTGAACACTTGACTCCAGAATGCTGTCCTAGATCTGCCGTTTTTATGGTTCGTGTTGGACTACGTTTGCACAGCGACGCACACAGCTCGAGTAGATGATTCGGTCCTTCAAACGACCGGTTAACAGAATTTTAGGGAAACTTAAGTCACCACTGATATTTTCCTTTAAATCTCGTGTGATTGTCTGGCGCTCATCATGCGGTGTGAATAAATTGGGGGCAAGATTTCCTACCTGCCCACAGATGCATGAACTAAGACCATTTTTTACGTGGTTAGCATAGTGCTTTTTCTTTACTTTGGAAAAAGGCGTTGGTGCATTTATTATGGTACAATCACTTGAGAGTTGAGAAATTGGAGAGAGCGAGCAATCTTTCCCAACTTTGTCTGTTTTCTCTGGCACAGCCCTGTTTCAGTTTCAGTAGGCATATCTACAAGCAGGTACAAACTCCTCTAAAGCAGCTAAAAAAACAGGGGAAGCTTAGGACGGTGCGGACTCCGTGTTTCGCGCTTTTCGTAAGGTGACGGGGTAAATGCTTTTGCGAGGTACGCGAAATATGCAAGCGATTTTGTTATGCCCGTCGTTTGCGTCTCTATAGCAAAACGAATAAGATTACTACAAAGGCGCAATCACAAGCCAAGATTTACGATAGCAGTGCGTTTGCTTCTTTGGTCCGTGTAGTTGTATACTTTACCCTGCTATCTGCAACACCGTGTCATGACGAAGAGCTCGAACGGTCACGATTTGTGCTGGCCTCCCGGTTGACAGAAACCCGCATCGCCCGCGTCGCGGCACGAGTGCGGTTGGGCTGTTGATGCTCACAAGACACGGATGCTTTAATCCGTGGCTTGTTGCCAGCTGATCCTGCTGCTCAACGGTGAGGAAGCGGCGAGAGTGACCTCTGAAGTGAATGTAGATCCTCGTTCATTCAGTTATCCGGTGTCAAAGTGTGGGAGATGTCCAACGTGTACTGAGGGCGGGAACTACGAGCGTTTTGCTTTGCTTTTGTAACCGAAACCAGACCAACGAGATAACTGCTTTGCGTACTCTAAAATGACGGAAGCAAAGAGTTTCAACAGGTCGAGTACGTCACCGGGGATGTAGGCGAGACGGTGCACACTGTTTAAACGCTTGCAGTATCCACGAGTGGTACCTGGAAAGCGACATCAACAGAGAAGGAACTCGCGATTCAGCATAATGCAGAGCTACGGGCCCGTGTATCTTCAAAGTTTGGGGTGGTGGCAGTATGAAAAAGAGACGCAATAGCGCCCCACGCCAGTCATCACGAATAACACCGGCCACGAACTCCCGAGCCCCACCGCTCCAATCAACACCGACAAGACAGACGACAACAAACTGCATCAACACGACCCAAAAGTGAAGTCTGCTCCCGTACTGAAACTAGCGGAAGTGAAGTGTTGAGCACATGTCCTTCACAAGAATATATACAAAATGGTTTGCGCAAGGATCATTTCCATTTATTATTAATTATATAATGATAAAATAGCAATAATTTTTTAAAAATATGATGCAAGCTAGTCGGACTGCTCATAACACTGGTCTAGCTTGCAAAGCCGAGGACACTCTCAGGGCTGACGCCGTCGGACGTGCCTCCTAACAAATCTCTCGACATTAGCAGCAGGATCGCCTGGGGTAGGTCAGATTTTAACGCCGGGTAGTCCTCTCGCTTCGACACGTATACCCACACACGCCGCACGGCTGGAGAGACGGACTGGTACAATTTGCGAGGGGGTCCTCCGCCTCCTGCGTAAAGACCGCCCGACAGCAGGCGCGGCCCCGCCCCGACAGCTCCCGGATGACTTGACGACGGGGTTCACGCGTGGAAGAAACACCGAAGTCAACCACCCTGGCTCCAGCCGGTGGCCCAAGCAGGAAAGCGGGAACAGCAGTTAGGCCTAGCGCGCCCGCTTCCCGCGCCACGCGTCAAGCACGTGCCGGGGACGGAGGCGTTCGAGTTCCCCGCTGTAGTTTAGGTCGGCTCAAACCGCGCCGTTGTCTCAAGGCCTTCATGGGACAGTTGTCTACTCGCCGATCTGCCCTTAGCGGCAACCGCAGGCCGCAGCCGTCGTCCAACCAAGGTGTTTTCGATGCGAGCTGTGGCGCCTGCCTCGATGGAGTAACGTTTAGCCGGGAGTTCTCCCGCAAGACGGGCAGCAAATTGCCTCATCCGAAGGAACACCGGCCAACCTCGCGACGCGCCGACGTTGACGCACATCCTGAGCGCCGAACCCGAGGTGCGGCATCGCCGTCGACTCCCCGAACACGGGTCCAGAGCACCGAACGCGGCGACGACCGTCCAAAAGAGGCGCGCCACGCACGATCAATGGCCGCCGCTCGCGAACGGTCCTCCGCGGACCCGGTCTTCCCGGCCCTCCAAGAGCCGGGACCACCTCGTAGATGTCTCCGTACGTGCCGCGCGACCCCGACTCGACCTCAGGCACCGCCGTCCGAGCGACCGCCGAGCGCCGAAGCGAGCCATCGCGAAAAAGGAGCAGCCGCCGCCGACGCGAGCGAGTAAGCGCCGCGCCGTCCCCGCCGCCATTTTGGAACGACGCGCCGCCGCCACAAACAAGCTCGCCGACTGGACCTCCAGAAATCGCTCGTAACTCCGCGCCGTCGCGTCGCAGCGACGTGCCGTTTGTGGCAGCATCCGCGCCACGAGTCCGGGCACCTGCACTCACCGTTGGAAGAGGCGACGGAGCTCCGGAAGCGGTTCAAAACGGTGGTCATATGTGAAGCCAGATGACGGCGAGTCGCTCCACGCGGCGCCTTCGCGGTGCGGGAGCCGAGCTGTCGGGGAGGAAGCCGCCGCACTGCCGCCGTCTGCTCTGGGTAGCAGCAGGGAGCAGCAGGGAGAGCCTCCGGAGCGGGCGGCGGAGGGGGGCACAGTGCGTCTCTCTGATTGGTTGGGAAAGGTCACGTGCCACCTGCCCAGATTGCGTTTGTTGCGCCCTTTAGCCAATGGGAGCGCGGCAGGCCTGGCTGTCCTCGCTGAGCGGATGCTAATGGCGACGCCGCGCTGCTCCGCTAGAGAGAGATCGAGGTCGCCTGCGGGAGACCTCGCTTAGTTATTTATTTATATATTCGCGACCGGAACGAGGACGCGGCTGAGCTAATTAGCTCCGCGCCGCCGCCGCCGAACGCGCAATTACGCCGTCTCCGGTCGGAGGGGTGCGCGTGAGCGCGACGCCGCATTGTCGGGCGGCCGGCGACCCAGTCGCCGGTGGCAGATTGAGCGGGCCTTTTGTTCCTTCGCTCTTTGGTAGCGCTCACGAGCGATGGCCCTCGAAGCCTTTTTAACCTACCGTTCCTAGCTTGGCTAGAGAATGTCATACCCTATCTACGAGGGCACCCTATTTACAATGGCGCGGCAGGTAATTCTGACTGAGATCAGAATTAACTGTGGCTAGGCTGCCTGACGGGCATCCTAAACATCAATTACGCTAAAGGGTATGGTTAGCAGTTGCTGCCAACTGTAGCTTCTGCAGGAAACCCTGGATCGTACTTACGTCTGATCTTAGTCACACTCAAGTGCGAATAACGGTCACCAGTGTATTGGTGTACAAGAGAAACCCCAGCCACGGTGCCCAGACCGAGTCGAACTCGAATTGGTGTCTTTAGCCTCCTATGTTTCTAAACGTCAAAAGCGTTCTTGAACTGGAAACAAATGGCGTATTTGTACATGGTGGTCGACACGCGGCATGGGAACGCCGCTCACTAGACGTGATTAAAATAGCGCAAATTTGACAAGGACCAAAAGAAGGCACACGTAGAACAGGACTGGCGCTCACGCCGGATCGACAAAAAGGACAACGCCCTGTGGTAAGGCAATAGCAACGCGCGGTTCCTGCTGCAGTCGTTGCGCGTGTTTTACTGGGCGCGTTCTAACCTACTCCCCCCCCCCCCCCCCTTTCTTTCACGCGGCTTCGCATATATGCTTCGCGTGTATCACTGACGCGCGTTCTAACATACCGTCATTCACGCGGCTTCGCGGATATGCTTCGCGTGTATCACTGAGGCGCGTTCTAAAATACCGTCATTCACGCGGCTTCGTGGCTATGTTTCGCATGTATCACTGAGGCGCGTTCTAACATACCATCATTCAGGCGGCTTCGTGGCTATGTTTCGCGTGTATCACTGGGGCGCGTTCTAACATACCATCATTCAGGCGGCTTCGTGGCTATGTTTCGCATGTATCACTGAGGCGCGTTCTAACATACCATCATTCAGGCGGCTTCGTGGCTATGTTTCGCATGTATCACTGAGGCGCGTTCTAACATACCATCATTCAGGCGGCTTCGTGGCTATGTTTCGCGTGTATCACTGGGGCGCATTTCAACCGACTCCCTATTCACGCGGCTTCGCGGCTATGCTGCGCGTGTATTACTGGGGCCGGTTTTAACCAACCCCCCTTTATCACGCGGCTTCGCTGCTATGTTGCGCGTGTATCACTGGGGCGCATTTTAACCTATACACTCTAAGAAAAAAGATGGTCTCAAAGGACTAACGGCAGCATTTGGTCCGCTGAACTCCCATCTGCTCCCCGAAGAGAATATCTGGTTCGAGCTAGGTACCGTGCGCAAATGCTGGGGACTATCTGTACTCGACCAGGACTAACCGAAAGGCGCGCGGGTACAAAAGCAGCCCCGGGTGCAAAAGCGCAGGAGCAAAAGCAGCGAAAGGCGCGGGGGAGCAAGAGCGCGGGAGCAAAAGACGCGCGGACAAGATGGCGGCGTCTGCTTCCTCGCCGATGGCCTGCGTTAGCGACGCACTTACTGTTTCGGAACGCGGGAGGAGGTATCCACAGACAACCGTAGCATCAAAAATTGCAAGAGGGGGCATGTTTAATGGCGAATTCGGGTGGTCAGTTGCCGGCGAGAACGAGCCGGCGGAACCGGCAACCAGAAACGCGCCGCCGGCACACCACGTGACCCTCACCACCCGAACACGAAACGCCAGACGGTGGCAGTTTACTTCGCCTCTTGCCCGCGCGACGCCGCTAGCGAGAGCCTGTCGCCGCCGTCACTCATGTCCCAAGGACTTGGATTGACTTTCGTAGCGGCTGCTAAAGTTACTTCAGATCAGTTTCGTTCTTTCGTTCATTTTTTTTTCTCACTGACCTTCTCTCTCATTTCGGAAGTGACGACACCGGATACAGTCTGACGCCCACTCGCCCGGCCGTTCGGAGCTCGGGCGGAAAAAGCGCCGGAAAGTTGCCGGTGCATGCCGGAGAACCACCACCCGAACGGTGCGCGCCGGCCGGAAACTGACCACGCGAACACTATGGCCGGTTTCCCGGCAAAATAAGTTGCCGACGATTGACCACGCGAATTCGCCATAAGGGTTGAAGCTGACTTTATGACGATCGCAGCCTCCAGCACGTCGTGGAAGCCGCCGGTGACTCAAGTGCAGCCATTGTTGATGCACTGGCCACGCGGCTTTTGAGCATTGTCCTGGCGTCCTTCCCTTCTGCATACTTTTGAACGTGCTTTGAATGCGTTTATATTTTCTTTTTGGTTTAACTGGAACGTAGAAAAATGTTTTTATCACTTAGCCCGTGGTAAAAACGTTTCCAAAGACAAAAGAGATAAATTCTGGTTTCTTTTCATTTTGTATTCTTTACCATCTTTTTTTTTTTCGCAATAGACGATGGGGTTGCCACAGAGACGCGCATGCGCACAGTGTGGAAGCTATGCGGGGAAGCGAGAACATGGCTCCTGGGAGCCTATAGGGACGCTGTTTTATAGACTGTCACAAATAATTACTGTGTGTGCCGTTACTTCTTAGTAAGAGATTCACTCCTTGGAAAGTTTAGCAACAATATTGGAGAACAATATTGGCGCGGAAGCAGCACCATATTTCTAACGTCGTTCACGGTTGAGATGGTCACTGACAAAACGACTCCTCTAATATGATCAGCATAAAAGGCGCATGGGTAGGCTTTGGGGCGACGATTAAAATAGCGTGTCGTCGCGTGTGTGTTGTGCGTGTGTTGTATGCGTAATCTGTGTTCTAATTACGTGTCTATGTTAAAATGTGTATAACGTGTGCAAATGTGAAATAAGCGTTGTTCGTATGTGAATGTAATGAGCGCGGAAAAGATCTACCCCAGCGATACTGTATTTTTTTTTCCAACTTTGAATTTGAAGTTGACTAGCGCCACCTGGGTGTGTAAGCGCGCAATTTGGTAATAAATAATGTAAGGGCGTAACATTTAGTCTTAGGGGCCTAAATGCAAGGGTGCCAAAGTTACTCCTGGGGGTTCAACCTTGAGGGACTAACGGTAGGGGAGCAAAGGTTGCTCCCGTCACCGTTGCTCCCCTAGGGGACCAATGGTTGTGTCAGAGCATTTGCTCCCTTGGGGGAGCAAGTCACGCTCCCTTTTTTCTTAGAGTGATACCCCCTACTCACGCGGCTTCGCGGCTATGTTGCGCGTACGTCACTGGGGCGCATTTTAACCTACCCCCACGCGCAATGTTGCGCGTGTATCACTGGGGCGCATTTTAACCTACCCTCTATTCACGCAGCTTCGCGGCTATGTTGCGCGTGTATCACTGGGGCGCGTTTTAACCTACCCCCCTTTATCACGCGGCTTCGCGGCTATGTTTCGCGTGTATCACTGGGGCGCATTTCAACCGACTCCCTATTCACGCGGCTTTGCGGCTATGTTGCGCGTGTATCACTGGGGCGCATTTCAACCGACTCCCTATTCACGCGGCTTTGCGGATATGTTGCGCGTGTATCACTGGGGCAGAAGTCTATCTTCTGTTACGCAAGTGAGTGGCAGAGCGTCCCCTTCTTTTTAGAGGCACCGCTGAAACAGCTGACGGCGGCGGAGAGGCGGTCGCCGTGCTGCCGACCCGCTGCGCCTGTGGCAGTGGTTGGAGGAGTGTACGCGCGGCGCAGAGCGGTCGTTCCGGTCGCTCTGGTCACAACGGACGCAGTCGTGGATAACGGGTTCGTTGCACATGTCAGAACGAGCCTTTACACAGCTATTGTAGGCGCACAGCACATCTCCGTGACTGCTCGCCTTTTCCGAAACCTCCGGCTGCTCCGGTGAGGAGTCTGAGGACCTCGCGGCGGGCAGGAAACCATCCGCCATGTTTGAAAGCGTAGCTGGGTTGCTTACTATTGGCTAGGAACAAGAGCTGAAGCTCGTTTCTCATTGGCTGTTGCTTCGTATGGCTGCATGCGGTTGCATGTGTGTGTACACGTCGTGCACACTTGTCGTTGAAGTCGCAGCGGTTGCATTCGTTCGTAAGCATACTGGTCGCTCCGAACGCAAGTGTGTGAATGGGCCTTCACGCGGCAATGTTGCGCGTGTATCACTGGGGCGCTTTTAACCTACCCCCCTTTATCACACGGCTTCGCGGCTATGTCTCAGGTGTATCACTGGTGCGCATTTCAACCGACTCCCTATTCATGCGGCTTCGCGGCTATGTTGCGCGTATATCACTGGGCGCATTTTAACCTACCGTCATTCACGCGGCTTCGCGGCTATGTTGCACGCGTATCTCTGGGGAGCATTTTAACCTACCCCCTATTCACGCGGCTTAGCGGCTATGTTGCCCGTATATCACAGGGGCGCATTTTAACCTAACCCCCTTCCTTCACGCGGCAATGTTGCGCGTGTATCACTGGGGCGAATTTTAACCTACCGTCATTCACGCGGCTTCGCGGCTATGTTGCGCATGTATCACCGGGGCGCATTTTAACCTACCCCCTATTCACGCGGCTTCGCGGCTATGTTGCGCGTATATCACTGGGACGCATTTTAACCTATCCCCCTTCCTTCAAGCGGCAATGTTGCGCGTGTATCACTGGGCGCATTTTAACCGACCCTGTATTCACGCAGCTTCGCGGCTATGCTGTGCGCGTATCACTGGAGAACGTTTTAACCTACCCCCCTTAATCACGCGGCTTCGCGACTATGTTGCGCTTGTATCACTGGGGCGCATTTTAACCTACCGTCATTCCCGAGGCTTCGCGGCTGTGTTGCGCGTGTATCACTGGTGTGCATTTTAACCTACCCCTTATTCACGCGGCTTCGCGGCTATGTTGCACGTATATCACTGGGGCGCATTTGAACCTACCACCTTCCCTCACGCGGCAATGTTGCGCGTGTATCACTGGGGCGCATTTTAACCTACCCTTTATTCACCCAGCTTCGCGGCTATGCTGCGCATGTATCACTGGGACGCGTTTTAACCTTCCCCCTTTATCACGCGGCTTCGCGGCTATGTTTCGCGTGTATCACTGGGGCGCATCTCAACCGGCTCCCTATTCACAGCCCTTCGCGGCTATGTTGCGCGTGTATTACCTGGGCGCATTTTAACGTACCGTCATACACGCGGCTTCGCGGCTATGTTTCGCGTGTATCACTGGGGCGCATTTCAACCGACTCCCTATTCACGCGGCTTCGCGGCTATGTTGCGCATGTATCACTGGGGCGCATTTTAATCTATCGTTATTCACGCGGCTTCGCGGTTATGTTGCGCGTGTATCACTGGGGCGCATTTCAACCGACTCCCTATTCACGCGGCTTCGCGGCTATGTTGCGCATGTATCACTGGGGCGCATTTTAATCTATCGTTATTCACGCGGCTTCGCGGTTATGTTGCGCGTGTATCACTGGGGCGCATTTCAACCGACTCCCTATTCACGCGGCTTCGCGGCTATGTCGCGCATGTATCACTGGGGTGCATTTTAATCTATCGTCATTCACGCGGCTTCCCGGTTATGTTGCGCGTGTATCACTGGGGCGCATTTCAACCGACTCCCTATTCACGCAGCTTCGCGGCTATGTTGCGCGTGTATCACTGGTGCGCATTTTAACCTACCCCCTATTCATGCGGCTTCGCGGCTATGTCGCGCGTATATCCCTGGTGCGCATTTTAACCTACCCCCTATTCATGCGGCTTCGCGGCTATGTTGCGCGTGTATCACTGGTGCGCATTTTAACCTACCCCCTATTCATGCGGCTTCGCGGCTATGTTGCGCGTGTATCACTTGTGCGCATTTTAACGTATACCCTCTATTCACGCGGCTTCGCGGCTATGTTGCGCGTATATCACTGGGCGCATTATTTGTTTTGTAGTGGGAATAATTGCTTCTTTGAATTCAGAAATATGGGTCCATCTTAACAAAACCCAACACTTTTATTTTAAACTACGCACACTCGTTCCGAACGGACGAGCCACTTTCTCGTACTCCGCTCGATTGCACTCCAGCTTTCGTTCTGGTAGAGTCTCGACGTTCCCAGCTGTTGATCTCTTCTCTTCTCTCTCCACAGCTGCATCCGGCCGCTATGGGTACGAAGTCCAGCCCGCCTCTCGCGCTCACCATTTCCGCAGAAGAAATCTGATGCCGTCGTCAAAAGTTTTAACACACTCACCACCGAATGGGCGCGTGCGCATTCTGGAGTTCCGTCATTTCTGGGGGGTTGATAAGTTGCACTGGCCTTCGCAATACTGTACCCCGATATACGGGAATCTCGCATAAACGAAGCCTCGCATCACATGCATAAAAAACCCTCTCAACCTTTCCAAGCTTCCAAAGCAGTCGTGAAGGGGTTCTTTCAAAAGGACCAACTGGCCCACTCGGGGCAAAGGGGACTGCTTTTGCTGACTAGCCTAAGCATATACCTCAGTTCCCGGAGGTATTCCGCTCCCCACGTCCCCCAAAATAAATTCAGGAGCCGTTTTCACTTTCGCCACAGACCGCGAAGTGTCTCCGGTGTCGAATCAAGCGGCTCTTCCCCGGCCGCCGGCAGCGCCGTCAGCCGTATACCGAATAGAATGCTCGCTGGCGTGAGAGGGTCGCCCTCTCCGACCTCGTTGTATACAAATCTTAGTGGCCTCGAATTCCCCACCGCTTCGATTTCGGCGAGAACCGTGTCCAATTCATCCGCGCCCAGGCATTTCTTTCCGATTGCCTTCCTCAATGGCACCTTTACCGAGCGCACGAGCCTCTCATGAAAACCTCCCCACCGTGGCGCTCGTTCGGCAGTAAACTGCCACACTATGCTAGAACTGGAGAAGTGCTGGATCACCACAGGGTGTCGCAGTGTCTTCCACTGCTCACTTAGCTCCTTGGAGGCCCGCTTAAATGTCAAAGCGTTATCCGAATAAATGACGCGGCATAGCGCTCATCCCAGCGCGCCACTTGGAGTCTCTCCAGGAGCCGTAGTATATATTTAAATAAAATAAAAGATAGCCTTTTTTTTCGGTTTTGCCTACCATCCGCCCATAATACTAAAATTCCAAACTGTAAATGCGTACTTCCCGTCATATTCCCATACTGTTCACTCCTTTCCCCAGAGCGCAATCGGTCTCGGGGAGGATTGAGACGACAGGACATCGCAAGGGCAATGGCATTGGCTAGTGTAAGATAGGGGGTATACGCAGACATGTACGTAACGCGTTACAAGTAACGAGTTCCTTCTACCTAGTTACTATTTTCGCTAAGGAGTAGCCCATTTAGTTACTTTTTATAAAAGGAAGGAGTAACGTATTTAGTTACTTTCAGGCCAAGTAACGAGTAACGGTATCTCGTTACTTTTGAGGAGTAACATAAGCCACACCGTTTAAACGGCCTAGTTTTTATTCTAACCTGAGTATGCTTCTATTGCGAGAACGCTAGGTGGGCAACCCGAAAACCAACTAAACAGTGTGACAGTGCAGCACAATATAACGCTGAACAAGTCAGTCGAAAATATCGCTGAACACGTCAGTCGAAAAGTTCGATTGACGTGTCCAGCGATAAACGTCGATGGTCCGAACTCTACAGCTGGGAATGTCCTTCACCCAGAGAACACAGTAAGGTTCGTTGGTTCAACCTTCTCTACGGGGTACGGACAGAATATAAACCCGGAGGTTGAATATAAACCCGGAGAATATAACCCATTCTCAACTTCGCACTTTAGAAGTAGAGGGAACACAAGAAAGAGGGGAATCCCAGATCCACTAGTTTTTTCTGAAGCACAATACTGCCTTTCCTTCAAGCACATCGGTAGAACGACTCTCCAACGTCGCCGGAGATGTACTCTCAAGCAAGCGGGGAAACATAACTGATGAAAACTTGGAGAGGGCAGCTACTGCTTAAGTGCAACGACTACTAAAAAGAAAACAAAAAACCATGAAAAAAAAAACGATTGTGTATTTCGTCGACAAAGTAACGTGAAAAATAACTCGTAACTTTTGAGGTAACTCACGCGTTCCTTTTGAGAATCGGTAACGAGTAAAGTACTTAGTTACTTTTTGGGCGAGTAACCAGTAACGGTATTGAGTTACTTTTTGGGGGTTATGTGTACATGTCTGGGGCTATGATTCAGACCACCGTTCCAACATGACTATTCGTACGTCGGTCGATGGCACCGTAATTGCTCAAGCGTTCTTAAACTCTTTAATGTAAAGCAGAACGTCAACCTGCGACACCCCGCACCCTGCACGGGTCGAGAAATACATCAATTCCCGACAGTTTCCGTCATCTCATCTTGTTACACCATTGCAACGCGAACACACGGTCACATCGGTGATAATTCCAGTCTTCCGTTCACAACGAACAACACTGCCATCGCGATATTGCTGCAATGTTGGTGACACGCAGAAGTATAGAACCACGTTGATTGTTGGTTGGCCCTCGGCGTCGGAGAACAGAACTAAACTCAGAACAGAAGGCACCCAGGCACCCGGCAGCAAAACCTGCCTGTCTTGTGCGCATGCAGTTTCCGCGGTCTCCATAACGTCATCAACGTCGAAACGTCGTGCCGCAATCCGGAGCCGGCCGTCTTAGCACAGCGTATACGTAGCGCTGCTGGCTCTGCTTCAGAACTTCGCTGTTTCTAACGGCTTCGTTTACTCCCAAAACTTGAACTTCTGAAATTCAACGGTCAAGGGAAGAAATGGCAGCCGTTTTGGGGACAGTTCGAGACCGCCATCCACCTGAACTCGGATCTATCGACGGCGGAAAGGTTCAACTACCTGCGATCAGCGCTGAGCGGCGATGGAGCAGGTGACGCGTTGCTGGCTTAACTGCCCACCACACAGTGGTACTCCGACGCCGTAAACCTCCTGCGGAAGACGTTCGGAAGCCAGGAAACACTCATCCAAGACCACATGGAGGGCCGAATGGATATTCCTCATGTGTCGTCGTCACGGAACACTAAAGTCCTCAGACGCTTGTACGACAACCTACACGCTCGCGAGGACTTCAGGCGCTGGGGGTGAGCGAGGACTTCTTCTGTGCAATGCTCTGCCCGGTCCGACGTCGTGCTCTCCCAGACGACATGCTTCTGGAGTACCGCCTAAAGATGGCTGCGGTGGACACGGAGGACGACATCAGCCGGGGCCGGCCGCTTTGGATACAAACTATATAGGATTAGATGTCTGAAATTTCCAGAATAAAAGTCTACAGGAGTTCTAGCAAACCTTTTCTATTCACAATGTATCCACCTTTTTATCGCGTTTCTTGAGCTAATTGGCCGACCACTCGGAATCGAAAAGCTGTAGACAGAAGTGTCTGAACTTTGAATAGAAGATCTACAGACATTCTAACAGTATTTGCTATTCACAATGTATCTCCAATTTTAACGACTTTCTTCATTTGATTGGCACGTCAATTTGGAAAGAAGAGGTCTACACTAAATTGTCTTAACATTGAATAGAAAGTCTACAGGCATTCCATCGGAATTTTAGATACTTTAGTCTACAGCTTTTCGAAACCCAGTGGTCGGCCAATTACACTCTTATCTACGTCCTGGATAATGGCCTGGGTACAAGCGGTACTCCTCAATGTCCCGCCTAAGACACGGGATATAAGCAGCCCTGTGAAGAAAACTATCCGTGACGCCTCTGGATGCTGCCCAAAAAGATCGAAGTACCACCTGTAAACGGCCCTAACCCGCCCGAACGTCTTTATGCGGATCACTTGACAGAAGCCGAAGGGCACCGTCCCGCTTAAAGAAAAGAAAGCGCGAATGAAGCACAAAACCCCGTAAAAGCCGCGTGCCTCCGCGTCTCCCCCTCACCGCTGTCGGCGGCGGGGCGCACGGCGCACACTTGAGAAAGAGAATTGGTTCGAGCCCCATTCCCTCTCTCAAGTCCCTTTCTCTCTCTCTCTCTGAAAAGTTGAGAACAAAAACAAGAATTTTTTTGCGAGTCCTACCGCGCATGCTCAGCCCGCGCAAAAGGCGTGGCTTGGCCGGTAGTCGCGCGAAATTGCATTGTCGTCGTCGCGTTCTCTTTTTCACGCAAGCCACACCGTTCAAAAAGGAAAGTTGGTTTGAAATCTACGGCGGTGATGTATTTATCGCAAGACATCAAAGGTGTGTTGCGAGGTCAATGCCACGCAAGCAACTGCGAGTGCGATGGCTACAGCAGGGCCCTCGACAACTGCAGCCAACCTGCGGCTCCTCACCAAGCGACGTGGTGCGTTTACTGCGGCCACAGCCCTGTACAGCACGCACGGATTAGTAAGTGCCGCTTTTATTTCATGTTTTCGTGCGTGTGTGTGTGTGTGTCTGTGTGTGTCAGTCGAGGGGCACGCGTGTTCGAAACACCGTTGAGTACCCGACCGCTTCGGTATGCACTTGTCCGCGGTAATAACGTTGCGTTTTTCCGTGTGACGCTACCGAGACGTATGCCGTTATTGCACTTGAGTTTTAGTTTCACGTAGCGGGAGGCACTCACTTGATCGAATGACGTTTTAGCGAACAGTCGGACGCCACGAAGCGGCGTTTTCGGGTGGGCCAACTGGGTTCACATTTTTGTAATGAGCCGCCGCAGACTGTCGCCTCGAAGCGGCGTAAACCGCAGCGCGGCGGATGGGTTAACGGGCGCCCCCGTTATTCGCTAAAACGTCGATCGCTAAAACGTCGATAACGGGTGCCTGGTACAGCAACATAGGGGGGGAGAGGTGAGGGGGGGGGGGGGGTTGGGGTTGGGGATGGTGATGGCGGTGGCGGCGGCGGCTCAAAGGATTGCTACCCGTTTTTTACGCGTATTTTTATGTTTGACTGTCTTGTTCACCCATCATTGCCTGTTATCGTCTTTTTTTTCTTCGTTTTTTCCCCCATTTGGCGGCGGGCTAACAGGCGCACCTGCGTACAGGTCTCAACCTTTCTGTCTAGCCTTGCACGCTGCCGAGTGAGTAACCCAACTGTGCAAATAAAAATTATTATTAATATTATAACCTCTGTGAGTTCGTGCTGTCGGCATCGAGTACTGCATAAAATGGCATTACAACAAAAAAACATAGCCACCCAGCACACACAGGTACTATGTGCTTGTTGCACCCCCCCCCCCCCCCCCCCCCCAAAAAAAAAAAAAAAAAAAAGTTATTTAGAAGTTTACACGTCTTGTTTTTCTGTTTCTGGGTTGCATAATTTTTTTTTTTTCTGAGGGGGCGGTATTGTGATGATTTTACACACGGCCGTCAATGTCAAGCTTGTTGCACAGCTTTTTAAACTAAAAGTGGAGAAAACATTCCACAAGTGACTTTGTATAACCCCAGACAATTTACAGCCATGTTTATTTCTGCAGCTCTTTCTGCTTAAGGGAAACAAAGATGGTGCTAGAGCACCCATTTATTTGTGCCTTTTAGAGAATACTGTGCGCTTGGAAATTTAAACAAATGTTTAATGCCAGCTGCTGACCAGGAAGCTAATACTGCCAGTAAAAATATTTGATGTTCTCGTGTGATGCCAGATTCATACCAGTTCCATAAAATGAAGTAATGAAAGTGTCATTTTTGCTGCCATATAGATAAAAAGACCACGTGAGGACAGCATAATTGTAGACATTGACAGTATTTATGACTATACGACATCAACAATGACATTTCTGACTTCATGCAGCTTGATTATTCGCTCTGTTTGCAGGTATATTTGAAGGCGAGTCATGCGATTTTTCTGACAACATGCAAGGGTCTACTTCGCAAGGTGACAGCATCGGTACCTCTGGGGTCATGAACAACAGCACCTGCACTGCTGCTGAAATTTTGCTTGGTGAGTACCAACATGCATATGTTGTGGTTAAAACGGTTGTTTTGCAATAATTGAATCAACTTCCTGTTCACGTGGTTAAAAAGTCATTAAGGCAACAACTGTCGTTTTGATGACACGGGCAGGATTCCCTTGATAGTACTGTTAACTTCAGCTGTTGAACAACGAAATTATATATGTACATAAATTCATAAACAGCATTGGCACAGTGGACACATTAGTTAAGCATAAAAAATGATTAACACTGCTAGGGATAGCAATTGGAACCTTGGTAAGCTGGTTGGTGAGCGAGATATTTGTACAAACAAATCAAGACATTTGTTGTCATTGGCTATTATTTATGTAGTTTAAAAGGTTCCACTTGATTTGTATAAAGCAGCTGTGAATTTTTTCTGCAAATTCCTTGGTTTTTGGATGCTTTCACCATCTTAGCACTGGGAACTAGCTAGACAGGCCAAGGGCACAGACAGCTTAAGTTAATTTTTTTAGAACTGCACTACAATACCATTCTACAGGCGTACCAGTGAAACCTAAATAGGTGTCCGGGGAAAGTGTTGCACACTGTTATATATGTATAGTGTGTAGCGTATTTTCTGAAAAAGGAAACACCTTTTCAGAGCGACGTCTCCGCTGAGGACACAGCATCTCCTGGCCCAAGGATCTTCTGGGGCATATCGACAAAAATCGTCTCTTGTGGAGGGCCTGGCGAAATTATCAAGCTAAATGACGCTACTTTGGAGAAGGCTCTACTCCTTTGCCTAACGGTGTATTATGTCAAGGACGTAACATACCCCTCGGCATTTGTGCAAACGTTGGGGCTCGTGCAAAGTGCGATAAGCAATGGTGAAAAATTTCCCCGCTGCTGGGCTAACAGCAAGCTTGTAAGGATTCTCGAGAGATGAAGGTTACGTAAATGTACATATGTTTACTGCGGCAAAGTCACTGCAGGTGTTATTTCACAGAGGAAGAATATCCCTGGCTTTAACGTAAGAAAGTACTCGTTCATCTTACAACGCAAGTGCATAAAAAAGAGTAGTTCTTTTGCAAATGCACGATTAATGTACCAGCCTGATGACGTACAAATCAAAGTATGCTTGTGCCATTCTTTGCGGATCCCAGTGGTATATGATAACATGTTGCAATGTTGGTATTTATTATACAGTAATGGGCACAAGTAGATGTGTTCGGATTGCTGAACGTTAGCGCAAGACGCAGATAGTGATGCTGTGATATTTTCCAGTAAGAAACTGAATACAGCAGCTCCTGATCTCTTTTTTTTTTTTAGTTAATACTGTAATACAGTTTGTGTGACTTGCATAACTTACCTACACTCGGTCACATTTATTGCAGTAAAAAGAGTAATAAGTACTTTGTTTAATAGTAATAAATATTCTTAGGAATGCAGAATCTTGATCTCGCTGTATTCTTTGTTGAAAAGTGCTTGGGTACAGCCATTCCATGCTTCGTACAACGAAAAAGGGCTAACTGTGATAGTAGTGTGAGTTCTTAATGTGTTCGTTCGTTTGAATTTCAATAAATGGATTATACACCCTTCAACAGACTGTGTGGGCTGTGCTAACAATTACTTAACTTAATACTTTATTGCTCTAAGCAACATAAAAGCAAAAAAAAAAAATGACGAAGAAGAGACATACACCACGAACTGGTGCTAACTTTCAACGGATTTAATGAAGCCTGTCAAACCCAGCGCCATAGTCTATTGTGTATGGGAGGCTTTTATCACGAAAGGTTGGCGTGATAGACAAGACTTCACAGATGCGCGCTGGGTTTGACTGACTTTATTAAATCAGTTGAAAGTTAGTGCCAGTCCGTGTTGTGCGTGTCTCGTCCTTACCTTTTTTTTTTTTTTCTTGCCCTTCTTAATTTTTTTTAGATCTTAATGAACCAATTAGCCCAAACCAAAGCTTCAATTCAGCAAATACTTTATTGCGCTTGAAAGCAAAATTGAATATGATGGGCGTGCCGCTTAGAGGAAAACAATTTTGTCTTGAAATCAGCTGTTCTTTTCTTTTTGTGTAATAAAAGCTAATACACTCTAAAAAAAGTTTGTGCGTCTACTTTCACGCACAACGCCTCGGAGAGCCAATCACCACAACTTACGGAGGCTGCTCAGCGAGTGACAATGCCAAAACATATGTTTAGACCAAAAAAACGCAGTCTGAGTTGTGACATTAAGCAATGCAAAACGTCACGCTTGCATTGCTTAATGTCACAACTCGAACTGCCTTCTTTGGTGTAAACATATGTTTCGGCCTTATCATTCGCTGAGCTGCCTCCGTAAGTTGATTGGCTCTCCCAGTGTTGTGCGGGAAAGTAGAGGCACGGGCTTTTTTTAGAGTTTAATGCATAATTCCTGACACTTTTTAGTGAAACTCAATGACGCTGTTAGCAGAAATTGAAAAATCACGTTCCCGATAATCCTGCATGTGCCTAACGCTAAAGGCGTTAGACATCGCATACTTAAGGGCGCTAGTTATTTGGCTCTATAGCATGTTACACTCGGGTATTTAATAAGCTCACATTTTGAAGGCTGGGAATATACCATATACGTTTCTGGAGCAGCAACAAAGGTATACGACGAAAACGTCCTTGTGTCGCTCGCCAAGAGAAGGGCGCCTGTGCACAATTAATTATATATCTACAGTTATCCGAATAGCCCCCAGAAGAAGGTGGTTTGTGCGTTGGGTTACGTTCCGATTCCGCGGTTGTTTCTTCTAGCGTGCCAGAAAACGGTTTATATTTTGCAACACTATGCTTTTGTCACTCTTTCAATGTCTGGTTACTCTTATAATTCTTTTTCACAACACCACTCGTGCAAGATTTCTCCCATTGATAGGCACTTATCAAACCAATGTATACAATTCCCCCATCGGTCGACGAGTTTAGCAAGCAATCCTTGTGTATATAAGCATACGACAACGCGAGCATTGTATGTGTGCGGTTGTGGCATAGTGGCTATGGTGTCTGATTTTCACTTCGCGGGCGCGGGTTCGATTCCCCTCATGGGACGTATGTTGTGTTGCTGAAACTTGTGTTCCTGATCCAGAAACAACTAGTCGGAGTATCATGCCGGCTGTCTATGACCCCAAGTATGCGGAAAATGGCGCAAAAATGGCGTTGTAGCGTAATTTTGCCGCAGTTTAAATTTTAGGCCGCATAATCGTAGGCCGCTTATAGCCAGGAAAATTTTGATCTCAAATACCGCATGAAATTGTCACGCATGTCAAAGAGCCTGGTAAATTCAGGCCGCATACCTGATCCGCGTGAGAACGGGCCGCTTGAATCTGGGCCTGATAACAACAGGCCGCATAAGTTGAGACACCTAAACCAACTGCTTGTAAGCGGCGAAATTTTAACCCGCTTTCCTGCCTATATGCGTGCATTTTAGCCAGGATCTAACTAAGAGTGTAGCTCAAGAAACGCGATAAAAAGTTGGATACACGTTCAATAATAAGTAATCTATTCACTGAATCCACAATTTTGTATACAAATTGGATACTGCCTCGCTCAATTTTTTTGTAATCGTAAGCAACTGTGTAGTGACCTCTCGGTACAATTTAGAAACTCAGAATTAGAAAGAGTGTCCTCCCTAAAATTGTTGGGTGTCTGGTTCGAAGAAACCTTAAGCTGGACAGGCCACATCAATCATATTCGCTCTAGCATATCCAGATCTATTGGAATCTTGTATAAACTTAAACATCCCCTTCCCTGTTGGCTTAAGTGCCAACTCTACTACAGTCTTGTGCAATCTCATTTACATTATTGCTTACTAGTTTGGGGAACTACAACAAAAAACAAATCTAGACAGACTATTCGGCCTACAAAAAAAGCTGTTCGTTGCATCGAAAACCTCCACTATACCGATCATTCAGCCCCATATTTTGTCAAATATCGAATTTTAAATATCCATCAGCTCTTTCTTTTAAAACTAGCGATGATAATATACCGCGAGTACAGCAGTGACCAAAATGAATTTTGTGGCATCTACCACCCTAAAATAACACAATATAATTTAAGAAATGAAATATTCGCAAAGCCCAAAATACGGACGAATTATGGTTCCCAAGCTCTATGGTATAAAATACCACAGCTTTTGAACGATCATCCAAGTGTTTTTGAATTAATAAGGAATGCTACTTCCCTTATTGCCTTCAAAGGTAACATGAAATGTTATATCTGTTTACAATAGGAAATTGCGTTTTGGTTATGGATTGGGTTGAATAGCGTATAATCAGCTCTGATCACCGTTATTTGTGTTAATTCGCTTGAAAGCACATTGCTCCCCCCTGCCAGTTTGTACTTTAATAATTCATTACTCTGTAGAAGAATTGTTTCGTTTTCCGTTTCGCACAGTGACACATTTTTTTATAAGATTTATTGTCGTTCTTACTTGTGTTCATTTCTAGTCTGTTTTGATTCTCTGCTGAGCAATGTACAGGGTGGTGGGGCCTCGTCAGGTAAATCTGTTTACCTTTGCCCCTCCACCTGAGACTCAAGGAGTCCAAATAAAGATTATTATTATTATTATTATTATTATTATCGCGTATTTGAGCTAATTGGCCGACCACTGGGTTTCGAGAAGCTGTAGACTAAAATGTCTAAAATTCAGATGGAATGCCTGTAGACTTTCTGTCCAAAGCTAAAACGTTTTAATGTATACCATTGTGACGTGCCAATGTTGTGAAGAATGATTTTAAAAATGGAGATATATTCTGGACAGGAAATACTGCTAGAATGCCTGTCGATTTTGTATTCAAAGTTCATACACTTCAGTCTACAGCTTTTCAATCCGAGTGGTCGGTCAATTAGCTCAAGAAACGCGATAAAAAGGGGGATACCTAGTGGATAGGAAAGGTTGGCTAGGACTTCGGTAGACTTTTTATTTAGAGTATTCAGACCCTTATGTCCTTCATTCCTATATAGTTTGTATCCAAAGTGACCGGCCAATTATCTGAAAAACTTGTTAAAGGCTAGATACATTTTGCACGGGAAGGGTGGTAGAATGCCTGTAGACTTTCTATTCAGGCACTTCAGTCTATATATTTTGTATCCAAAGTGAGCGGCTAATTATTTGAAGGCGCTCGCTAAAATGCAGAAACATTGTGGGTAGGAAATGTGTCTAGAAGGTAAACAGACTTTCTATTTACATTTAATACTCTCAATGTATCTACTTTTTACCGATTTGTTTTAGATCCAAGGCTACCCCATTTTAATAAAAGTGGCATAGACTAAAATGTATAGACAATATTCTATCATATGTGCATAAGACTGATAGTTCAAATATTTGTAAACTCTGTTTACGGTCTGCAGGAATTAAAACACGATTTTTATCAACTAATGACAGAAATAAAATTGACGGTGGGTATCCTGAATACACAGTTCCATTTGACTACTTCCGAATACAATATTTTGCTCGTTCAGTTACTTCTCCCTGCCGAGCATCGTAGAAAGGCTGTGTTTGATCTTGCTGGCATCAGTCACAGGAAACACAGTGGCGGTGTAGCCTGAAAAACAATTTGAATGGAGGTTTATCAAAACATTGATTTTTGACGTCAAGCCAAGCATATTATGATACCGTTTTACATGTGTGAAATATTATTGCACAGTCCAAGTGAATCTTATCTGTTTGGTGAAAAATATTTAAAGCAATAACGATATCTTGAAACGGTGGTGGAAAGTACAGCAACAACAAAAAATGTCAGTATATCCTTGCGCAGTCCAAGTGAATCATATTTGTTTAGGCTAGGAATATGTAAAGCAATAACAATAGTTAGGAACTGTGGTGGAAAGTACAGCAATAACAAAAGTGTGTAGGTTAAACATTGAAGTAATATGCTACTATATGTGTTAGAAGGGACAGAATTAAATCTCAAAACGTTTACAAAAAATCTATAATTGTGAAAACAATAGAATTATTGCACATTAATAACGGCGTCCACCCTGGCCTTGTCCAAAGCAGGTTTTGCGTCCACATCTTTGTGGGCGTTGCTCTTTACGCCGTACAGTGAGCAGCCACGCAGTTCTTCAGTGCTGAACACAGTGCGGAGCAGTGCTCTGGCATATGGGCATATGGAGCTGGGCTGACAAGGACAGCTCGCAGTCGTGCGAGTGTAATTGCGGCAACATTTACATCAGGACCGATGCACACCTGAAAAATATGAGCAGTAATCTACATTTTAACATTTGCGCTTTCTAGTCCCACTTTCTTGCATCAAGAAATTTCGATTTAAATGAACTATCTGATGCTAGATGGGGCAGTCAAATATGAATTACAGTTGAACATAGATAGACCGTATACCGCTTATGTCAAAATATGCTAAGAAACAAGGATGTCTCGTAAAAAATATAAATAATTCCAGCATTCACACAAAATGCAGCAAAGGAATCGCCTTTGCTTCTAAACGCATCCTGGCTAGACACGGATAAATTCAGTCGGACCTTCTATCAAAGCTACCTGCAAATAATTATAGTTGTACAGCTGCGGTTCACGTCAGGCTGAAACTTACCATGTTACATAGATTGTCCTTTGCAGGAGAGTCAAGCACATTTTGCTAATGGTACTTCCGTAAGTTGAGTAATGCAGGCCGCTGGTTAGGTTGATGCAACATATGTTTATTGATTGTGTGCCAGCTCCTTACATCGAAACGTTTCTAAAGTTGTTTTCTAAACATTGAACAGAAACGAAATGCATTATTGCAATGCCGCGCCAGGCGATCCTTTCTGGTTGGCTTTCCAGTCGGCGTGCAAAAAATAAATTGTGTAGAGGGATAGTTCTTATGAGCGGCCCTTTCCTCAAAGGTACATCAGAATTGTATCGCCATTTAAGATGAGTAAAAAGAATACTCAAACTGCTAACATTCATCAAATTCTTCTTGAAATATATGAAGAACGTATTAGAAACCAAGAAAATTTGCGGAAGCGTTTGGGTAACATGTTTTAGTAAAAACACAAATCTGTGAGTTACTAGCTGTTTTAGGTGGTAAAGAAAATTGATTTAAGACAATCAACGAACACCTTAAAAACGCTGAAAAAACTGCTAATTGATGCAGATCGCCGGAGCCGCATTTTGTACATCGCTGATGTCTAGTTGTTAAGCATTGTCACAGATTTTCGCAATCATCCAACCGGATGATTGGAAAAAAAGGAAAGGTGGTTCCACTTCATACGACAGGTAACAAACATAATCCTCTTAATTACAGACCCATTTCGTTAACCAGCACCCCCTGCAAACTTTTAGAGCACATTATTTATTCTCACTTAGTTAATTTCTTAGATTCAAATTCTTTCTTTTCACCTTCACAACATGGCTTTCGCAAATCTCTTTCTTGTGAGACTCAGCTTCTGTCCTTCACTAGTGACCTACTTTCCATTCTTGACCGTGGGTCCCAGGTTGACTGTGTGTTTCTTGATTTCGCCAAAGCTTTTGATAAAGTTTCTCAAACTATTACTTTTTAAACTTAGCAAACTTAACATTGATCCTAATGTTTTGTCGTGGATTACATGTTTCCTAACTAATCGATCTCAATATGTTTGTGCGAATGAAACTAATTCTTCCCTTAGTCGTGTTACCTCTGGTGTCCCACAAGGTACCGTTTTAGGACCTATTTTGTTCCTTATTTATATAAATGACTTACCACTGTGTGCATCATCCTCAATAAGTTTATTTGCCGACGACTGTGTAATTTATCGTGAAATAACTAACGATTCTGACGCAACACTACTTCAATGTGACCTGTGTGCTGTATCCGAATGGTGTAACTTATGGAAAATGACTCTTAACACTAACAAATGCAAATTCATGAGGGTTTCCCGTCGGAACACCTCCCCATCACCATACTCAATTTCTAACAACCTACTGGAATCTGTGACGTCTTACAAATATCTTGGTGTTCCCATTACTTCTAACGTTTCATGGAAATTAAATACTGATCATATTATCGCTAACGTTAACTCTATGCTTGGATATCTGAAAAGAAACTTCTCTTTAGCCCCAATATTCTTAAAATTGCTTCTGTACAGAACGCTAGTTCGTTTAAAATTAGAGTACGCCTCACCAATCTGGGACCGCGGTCACTCAACGCTTGTGACTAACGTTGAAGCTGTTCAAAATCGTGGAGTACGTTTTATCTATTCTATCATCGCACCGCTAGTGTATCATCCATGAAAACCTCATTGTCCCTGCCTCTTCTTTCCTTACGGCGAAAAATATCTCGTCTATGCTTTTTCGACAAAATTTATAATTTCAACGCTTCACTAAAGGATAAGTTATTCTTTAACCCCGCATATATCTCTTCACGCATTGATCATCGTTTCAAAGTCGGCGTTCCTCACTGGGAGGCATCAGCATACAACGACTCCTTCATACCAAGAACGTCTTCTGAGTGGAACCACGTTCAAGCATCCTTAGCAGCTATCCCATCGCTTGATTTATTTAAAGAAGCGCTTACTAATCACTTTTGTTAATATTTTGTCGAATTGATTGTGTTTTAATCACTGCCTTTTACGTTTGTATTTTCTTTTGAGTGAATTCTTATATGCCCCACCCCCTCTGTAATGCCCTATGGGCCCTGAGGGTATTGAAATAAATAAATAAATAAATAAACCGTCTTCGTAAATTAACACGCAAAGTTTTCCAACCTTCTCCGGGCTTATGCTTGTTGAAGGGTATCCTGTACTCAGAATTTTCGCAAGCAATACTGGTTATCCCTCGATATCTCTACGCCACGCACGGATTTGTGCTTTTATTAAAACACGTTGACCAAATGCTTGCTGAAAGCGTTTCCAGGTTTCTGACCTCTCGTCAGAGGATACGAACTTGACCCACTTGGGGTTTTGTGCTGAGCTGGGCAGGGTGCATGCTGCATTGTTCATGCTGGCCGGAGTGGTAACAAAGGAGCCCCTCCTCCCCTCACCGGAGAGCACGAACTCCAGCCAAACGCTGACGCCGCGTTCGGTTAAGTCAGCCGAGCGCTGAGCAATTGTATTAGTTGTCCCCATCCATCTAGTTCTAAAGTTAACCGCTTGGGGTGCCACGGTCTGATCTCCTCCCCAATAGCTAAAGTGACCTCTTTTTTGTTGTCCCAGAGACGTTTTGTAAAATCTATCAGTGATATTGCCACGTGCGTTGCCCAGCGTGGCCGAATGGTTACCGCGCTTGGCTCTCGCGTGGAGGCTCCTGGTTCGATACCAGAAAGCGGACTTCTCTTTTATCTATTCCTTCAACTTGACATTCCGGTAAGTTCGAAAATTTTGTGGTCTGATTGAGTTACGAATGTTCTACGCGCCGAACGTTCTACGCCGAATGTTCCAGAAACCCACGCGGGTACAAAAGGTGCTCCGAGTGGCGGTCCGGAGTCAGTCTCGCCCCAGCGGTCGATCCATGCTGTTTCGCCGACATCGACGGCTGCGACGCTAGCCTTTCTCTCTTTTACGTTGGGAACAAGTTTGCCCCATTAACGTTTAGTTTCTTGAGTTATTCGCCGCCTCATCATTTATCATTCGGGACAATATTTTGCTTTTTATAGTCGGACTGCATAAAATAGACGATACTTTTTTTTCCGTTTTGTGTTGTTGCGTGCTCAGGCACGTAGCCAGAGGGGGGGTCCATGGGGCCCGGGCCCCCCCGAAAATCTTCCATTTTGCTGGGGCCTCCTCTCCCCCCTCTCCCTCATACAGCATTTTGTCATGCGCGGGCCCCCACCGAAACAAAATCCTGGCTACGTGCCATGTGCGTGCTAATAAACCATTCTGCTAACTCCGATTTGCGTAGCTGCATAATTGTCGTTGTCACTGACGTCGATACAAATTAAGCAATGCGGAAGTATCTTCAAAAGCAACTGAAATACATTTCTATGTATTTGTACTCTCTCAAGATACTTTACAGTGAAAGTAACTTGAGTAGTATTTTAAATACTTTATGACGCAGGTATTTCGTTCCAAGAATCAAAATTCCGAACAACCCTTTACGTCCGTGGTTTTCTAAAAATCTTAAGTCTCTTTTGAACAAAAAGAAACGCTTGTACAACAGCTCTGGAAAGGAACACTAATTTGTCTTGGGACTTGTATAATTCCCATTCATCTATATGTGCTTTCGACATTAAAAAAGCTAAAACAACATTCTACAGAGATGACCTAGCTAAATGGCCTTCTGAAGTCAAATCCAAAAGAATTCAGGAGTTGCATAAATCCACCGAAAACAAGTTGTGATCTTAACTTTACGGATGCGGAGGGAAATAGATGCACTGACCTTGAAACTGCCAACAATTTTAATGAACGTTTTAGTGAAGTTTTTACCAACGAATCGTTTCCGTTACCTCCTTGTGAATTGACCTATGACCACGCTTTCTTGGAAAAGATCACTGTTTGTTCACGTGGTGTAAGTAAACTCATCGAAGACCTTCCTTATCGTTCCTCGCCAGGCATAGATGGCATTAACACTAAACTATTGAAACTTACGCAGCCGTTCTCTAGCGACATACTAGCTTTATTGTACCAGCAATCCCTCGAAGATGGGCATTTGCCGAGTGATTGGAAGCATGCAAAAATAATTCCGGTTCACAAGTCTGGTGACACGTCATGCTTAAATAACTACAGGCCTATATCGTTAACGAGCATCTCTTGTAAAATATTAGAGCATATCATATATAGTCATATTATTAATTTTGTCTTGGAGAACAACATTCTTTTTGAGGGACAACACGGCTTCAGAAAAGGCAAATCGTGTGAGACTCAACTTTTCGAGCTTGTAACCGATCTTTATGATAACGTTCATTCGCTCCAACCGACCGACTTGACATTTCTAGACTTTTCCCGGGCTTTTGATTGTGTACCGCATCAGCGGTTATTACAAAAAACTTGAAACGTTGAATATAGACCCCTCACTGATATTTTGGATTAGAAAATTCCTTACGAACAGAACTCAATCCGTTGTAATTTCTGATCAGTTGTCATCGTCCACTGATGTTAAGTCTGGCGTGCCCCAGGGCTCTGTTCTGGGACCCCTTCTCTTCCTTATATATATAAACGATCTCCCTGTTAGCATTTTTTCATCGATTCGACTCTTCGCAGACGATTTTGTATTGTATAAAAAGATAGTACATATAGACGACACTTCAAACCGATCTGAGCTCTATTGCTTCGTGGTGCGACAAGTAGCAAATGCGAATTAACATAGATAAAACCAAATATATGACCGTGACAACAAAGAAAACATCAATTAATTGCAGCTACTCTGTCAACGGTGTCCCTCTGGAAAAGGTAAATAAATATAAGTATCTGGGTGTTTTTATTTCCGATAGCCTTAATTGGCATTACCATATTAACTACGTAGTTGGGAAAGCAAATCGTTCTTTAGGATTCATCAGGCGGAAGTTGTTTTTAGCTCCTCCCGAAACTCGTTTGCTAGCTTTTAAGTCCTTTGTCAGATCGCAGCTCCAATACGCCAGCATCATATGGTCTCCCCACCAGGACTACTTGATTGACCAAATTGAAAGAATTCAAAACAAAGCCGCGCGCTTCATATTTTGTGACTATTCACCTTACACGAGCGTTTCGGCACTGAAACAAAAAACTAATTTACCTTTATTAAAAGTCAGGCGCAAAGTCTCCCGTCTTACCTTCATTCACAATATTTATTACTCTAATGTTAGCCTTAAGGAACTCTTATTACGTCCCCCTCATTGCATCTTTCCCAGACATGATCACCCTCACAAAATTCGTTTATCAAATTGTCGCACTAACCAGTTTCGCAACTCGCCATTACAGCTTGCCATTGCAGAATGGAACTCTTTGCCCCACCACGTTGTAGATATCATAGATAAAAATGAATTCAAATCATCATGTGAACGTTTGTTTCACTTTTCCATTAAATGAATCGCGGGATGGTGTCTTTCTTGTTTTTCCTGTGCAAAGATGGTCTTTTCTCTCTCTTTTTGTAGCCTGGTTGGCACGTTGTTTCCTGTTTGTGTAACAGTGTATTCCTTTCGAGTGGGTGTATTGCATTGTTTCTTGTTTATTAAAGGGCAACTCCACTCAAAAAGTCGACCCTATCGAAATGACTGATATCGCTTTAGGAGGTCAAAATACGGTCATACCCAAAATATCACGTCAAACCGACGCCGCGTTACCGATTAATACCAATATTAGAAATGTTCTCCCGGCTCGGTTAGCGGCCCGAAAGCGGGTGAGCAACGCTGGCACCGGGTGAGCTAGTGAAGCAACACTGGGCAATGACGTAGGTCTAGTCCTACGCTCTCGTACGGACGCCGCGAACGCTTCGTTTCCCGTGGCATTCTGCGATTCTGCTGACGGCACGAGGTGTTTACCACATTATCCTGTCTTCTCCTATTTTTATTAGCGTCCAGGCAGTTGCTTTAATTCCAGCATTGCTTCCGCGACAGCGCGGAAGAGAGCGAAGCGGTGCTGCTCGCTCACGCGCGCGTCGTGGAGCCAGAGAGATTCGCCGGTCTCGCGTTGGGCAATGTCGAGCAGGATTTGTAGTGCTGTGGGTTGCACCAACAACCGGGTGCGCAACCTGGAGCTGCGGTTCCACCAGTTCCCAAGAGACCGGAAGAGGCACAAGGTGTGGGTCGGTGCCGTTCGCCGGATAGACTTCGGAAGACCGTTGACTCCGAGCTCCAACGCGAAGCTCTGCTCCCAGCACTTTACGTCAGACACCTACACACGGGATCTGCGGCTGCTGACTGTTGCGGGTTTCACCACGAGACAGGCGTCTTTGAAGAACGATGCGGTGCCGTCGCTGTTCGCGTACCGTCCGCCGGCTGCTCCAGCACGATCGGCCGGACGCAGCAGGTCGCGGCTGATCTAACTAGCGTGCACATAAAGGCACCTTGACTTTAACAACTTAGACCACTTGTGGATAGATCTGTCCATCTATCTCCCATTATTTCGTTTTCTCGGTCCGCGCTCAAGAAACAAATACAGTCACGCTGCGTCGGCATCGACCGCGTCATATTTATAGCAGTCGGATTCGCTTTTCGGCCGGCAATTTTATAAATACACACTAAAACTTACTACATTTGATGCATATCAACAAAGTGAAGCGGTAAAAAAAAAAGAAAATGTGCATCTATTCTAACCTTCTGTTTTGAAACTCCACGTGCAACTGAGCCGACCTTGTCGGCGCGTCGGCTCAGAAGCGCGGGACTAGAACTAGGTCATGCCGACGACGCGCCACTAGTATCAGTGTTGCCAAGCTGCTTCAACCGGTAGTTTCGGTTTCGCCGTGCCACCGGACCGATTCTTGCATTCGCGATACCTACAAAACTATACACACTACCGAAAAACAAATTATATCTCGTGATTCAGGGTCGCCGGCTTCGACTAAACAGATCATAACCCAAAAATTGTAAAAATGGAGCGGAGTTGCCCTTTAAGCAAATATGTACGATATGTATCGTTTCAATATTTTAGTCGAAAACCTTGTACTCCCCCCTCATACAATGCCCAAAAGGGCGCTTTGAGGTAAATTAAATAAATAAAAAAAAAAAAAAAAAATTAGTAACTTAACTTAAAAAACTTTTATCGAGTATTTTGTCCAACACTGATATATATATATATATAATGGGAATGAGTGAAGATTAATAAGTGCAGCCATAGTAATATTGTGAACGAAAAGGGGCAAAGGTGATTATTGAATGTATTACATTAAAGCTAGGGAAAGGGAAAGAGAGCTGGCGGAAAATTAGGCCAGGAGCGGGGATTGAATCCGCAACCTTTAACTGTCCGGGGCGACGCCTTAACGAATCAGATTATCCCGGCTTTTTCTGAAGAAACCACAAAAGAGCATAACAGAGTGTGCAGAGTGCAAAGAAACAGAAAGTGACAGAACAGTTCACGTGTCTAATCCACAGTTCAAAGGACGCTAATGCAGAGGCAGTATTGACCCTAGAGACCGCCGCAAGGCAAATGGCGTGCCTCACTTGGTGACGGCAGGGAACCCGCGCACTCCGAGCCGAGCCTTCAGTGTTTCCCAACATTCAAGTCCCTCCTGCTCTAGTCGCTATCAGCGAGCTTGCATATACACAAAACCATCCAAAATATGCCTCCACGCCGGTTTCCCTCCTTCGACAACATGAAGATGATCCGTTCTTGACCTCCACAACGCGTGCAAACCAAGGATGGTCAGAACCTCAAAGGCTTGACTATCTCTTCCTGTCCCACAATCAAGAAACATTGCACTTCGCCACGACACATACAGATCAACTTCTAGCGCCGCCCGCAGCTGTGCCCAAGGATTAGACCATCCCGGCCACTGGTTTCGGCGGACTCAATTCTTGACCATGCTCTCTGTGTACTGTTTAGTTTCGAATTCGCTTAACTGGGTAGACGACAGCCGTTGCTGATTTAAGGCCCGCGCTAGTTCCGAATTGCGGCAGCGACGTGGCACGTCATCTCAGCTGGCAAATGTCGGATAGGGCCCGCCTTCCATGATATGTACAGGGAACCACTCCCGCCCATAGGGACAGGGTGCACCGTGTATATAATGGGAATGAGTGAAGATTAACAATTGTAGCCGTAGTAATATTGTGAACGAAGAGGGAAGAAGGTGATTATTGAATTTATTGCATTAAAGCTAGGGAAAGGGAAAGAGAGCTGGCGAAAAATTGGGCCAGGAGCGGGGATTGAACCAGCAACCTTCGCCTATATACATAGATGTCTGTGTGTGCGTGTTTTTTTTTTTTTTCTTTTTTCACAGTCATTCTACACCTTAGATAGGCATGGAAAGCTAGCGTTGACGGAAGAGGAACACACCCAGGAACCATTCGGGAAGGCCGACGCTGAAATGGTTCGCGCAGCACGAAAAAGAGGAAGTGAAAGGAGAGTGGGAGAAATGACGGAAATATATATGGCCCAGTTTTAGTGCGAACATTGAAGGAAACAGGAAGGATGCAATAGGAAAGCTTTCGAGCGCTTTTGCTGTAACTGTTCTAGCACAGACGCTGCGCTAATTGCGCTCTTCGTTAGTCAAACTCTGTCCCTAATTTCACGGGAATGAATGCGTTTGATTGCACTTCTATTGGTTAAACTTTCTGCGTCAAAATATTTTTTCTCGGTGTTCATCAGTTTCCTTCAGAGCCCATGTTCCCAAGCTTACGAAGTATATTGGCAGTGTATACATTCCTGCGCTCGAAAGGTCATTCCCTGCGAGGTTGGTTCTCAGAACCAGACTTGGGAAGTAATCTGAAAATGTTTCCATTTTACAAGCGGAATCAAGGTTTCATTGATTGATAAATTCAAGTTTTAAAATCTCAGCTTTTATTCGTAATCAAGTTTGTGGTGGGCGATTGAGATGAGCCAAATGTACTGTTACCCACATTGCACGAGCGTTTTACAACACCCTCGTACGTTTCAATCTATACAAAGCCCCTTGTTCGAACCTAACAAGAGTTGCTTCTCGATATTTCTGTCCGCAAGACGAGCAACTGAAGGGGAGGGTAGGACTCTTGGAAGGTCATTCTTGGAAACTGCAAGTCCTTCTTCGTGAAGGTTGGATTCGTTGTTCAGTTTGAAGGTGGGGTACAAGGGGAGAAGGACTAAAGGTTAATTATTGTGTATCATCTAAGTGACCATTGTTCGGGATACAGGGGCGCGTTCGATGCCTGGTAACCTGGTCTTTTGCTGTAAATTTTAGTAATGGCTGTAGTCGGCCTTCGATTTCTGGGTGTATGAGGTTCGTGGAAGCAAAGAAAGTAGCTGAGTTTGAAACGTTTCTCTTTCTGTGTCGTTTCCTTTGACTTAAAGTTTTGCTTTTTGTACCGCAGTCTCGGGAACTCAAAAAACAATCAATGCCCGCTAGCTCTCCTGCATCCGACTGTTACCAAGCGAGGACCACAGAAAATAAACCCTAAGATAAGTAACCAAAAAGTTAACAAAATCCTGCTCTTCGTAAAGTTATTGTTTTTATACTTTTAGAATTTCCCTTCTAGGAATAAAATAAAAATTACTCCACTGGACGAAAAAAACGAACGCAGTTACTTCTTTCTGTTCCAGTAAAAATGTAACGATTTTCCTTTCCAGCTCCACCGATGCCAAATAGAATTGTGGCGTGCCTCATTTCCCCCGAAAGGAACGCGTTCCAGGAACGCCGTTCCGTACAGCAGTGTCCCCAAGAAAGAGTGACAGAACGGACAGAGGCGCCCACTGTACCAGATGTCTAGCGCCGAGACAGCGACAAGAACGAAGGCAGCGCTTTCGAGCGCACCTCGCGGCGGTAGGCGATAAGTGGCGACGCGTAGCGTCGGTCAAACGCGGCACGCGGAGCGGGGATCGTTTTCAGCGAAGTCGCCGTTCTGCTCTGGCGGCCCGTCGGTCGATGCTTCGACGCATACATCAATCTAGTCTTCTCTTTCTACTTTTCGCGCGCCCTCCTATTTTTGTCGTGAGCGGTATGCAGTGTGCCTTTAGAGCCAGGGGAGTGCTCCCCCTGGTTATAATTTCAGGAGCGGGCCGCCCTCTCGACCTCCAGGCCTCCAGGCCTCCCCTCCCTCCTGGGTGGGGGAGCAAGCTCTCTTTATCGACCGCCCCTCCCCACCCCGTGTCTTGCCCGCTCGGACTCCTGCGCTCTTTTCGGAGAGAAAGCGAGCCCACAATAGATCTGAAGGGAGCAGTGGGGCACTGGGCCAAGCTGTTGGGTCGCACCACACCCTCACCCGCCTGTCGGTGCCTACGAGGAGAAAGGACCTTGGCCTTTGCCTTGGCGCCACTCATCTTTCAGGCAGATCGGAGCGTGCGAGGCTCATGACTCACGAGGTAGACGCTTCGCGCACAGTGGAACGCCTGTCAGCTTCAAATGGTTTTCCTCAATCCCTGCCCGGCTAGAGCCAGGGGGGGGGAGGGCGCGCTGTCCCTACTCTTGTTCGGATGTGTCTCAGCGTTACTTGCGGCCTAATTGGGTGCAGACTTTCGCTGCGGTCTCTTGTGCTCGTTCCAGTGTGCAGGAGGCAGGGCTCTGGAAAGAGTATAAGCCGATAATGAGCCGCTGTCTTCCCCTGGCTCTTCCCCGCTCAGAGCGATCCGAGGCACGCCGTCTCTTGCCCTCGAAGGTGCCTAAATTTTTTTTTTTTTTTTTGGTAACGCAGTGCCGGATTAAGGCATTTAGGGGCCCTGGGCTGAGGCTGTTATGACGCCTCTACCTATGATAATGGTGGTGGTAATGATGGTGGTGGTGGTGGAGGTAACGATGACTACGGGAATATGTATATTTTTGAACTTGTTAAATCTAGATATGTTTCATCGTATGATTATTGTCAAGCCTTATTTAGATCCGTAGATTCAATGGACTTCATGTTTTCCTTGCTGGCATTGAGGCGGATGCGATTGTTTAGAAGCTACTTCGGAACTAATCAACCGCTCTAGCAATTTACAATATTGTAATTTTGAGGTACAAAAATCAAATCAAATAAACATTGCGGAAAATATTAGGATTTGCCGTTCACATCCAGCAACTTAACCATAAAAAAAAAGAAAAAAAAACTAAATTGCTTTCGTTTAAAATGTTGACTCCGTTCATGAATTTGTTTGACTAGAATTACAGCTAGATTCATAGGTTAAATGCCCGGGCCAGTTTATAAAACTTGGTCACGATGTCAACTTGTAGCACAGGTGACCCTGTTTCTAACATGCCGAGTGACATCATTAATCACACATGAAATGAGTTATGCAGCAACCGAAAAGGTACCTGCAAAATTCCCATTCTAATTTCGCTTCCCCTAAATGGCATACCTCGCAAATCGACAACTGCCACGAAAATCTAGAGCCTTTATTCTTGTAATAGTTCCAAATTATTGGAAGTGTTTTAAGTTCTAACTAGCCCTCTGTTAATTAATTAGTGGTGTGAACAGTGAAGGAAGTGACATAGGCTAGAAAAAAATTTCGTTGGTTGAAGCACTCTTTATCGGGATCACACTATTTCTTACACGCTCCTCTAATAACTGAACCCTCGTTTCGCGAACTAACACAGACTTCCACATTTAAGGCATAGGAGAAACTGCGTGCCACTCTAAGACATCGACCACTGTCGTTCGGGCATATTTGCATTTAAAGAATTTATCCTGAGAATCGAGATGTTTTTGTTTTGTATCTACACGCTGTCTTTTTTAATGGGGAAAATGTTTCGCATCAGATTTAGTACTAATCTTGTTCTTTTTAAATGCAGTAAATTAGACCTTGGTGGCCATTTTGGTCTGTGACTCAACGTTAAAAAATAAAAGGTTGGTGAAACCATTGCAGTATTCGTATCAGTCGCTGGAAGGAAGAGTGTTCAGTTGCACTGGCAGACCAGATATCGACTCTAGAGCAGTCAGTGCAGTGAAACCATTGGAGTCAGTACCCATCGAAAACTGTTGAGGGGCGTCTCGAGAACCGGCTCCTTGAGACGCCTCTTTGTTGGTGGCTATAGAGACGGTGTCCGGAAGATTTACGGGCACCTTTTCGCTTTGTTCCAAACTTATCGTTCTGGGATAAACTCCATATGGAATTTCGCGAAAAAGTTTAAAACAACATGTGTGAACCATCTGCGTTGCTTGCTTAGCGCTTGCTGAACCTCCGGCCCACAATTGTCCGTAAAACATGCTAAGGGGGCCCCAGTACAAAAGAAAGCTCCATAACCGTCCTTCCATCAAGCTCCAATAAAAAAAAAAATCTAACAAGGGGCATGGGAGGCCGTGTTAAATTTTGTTGTTCTGGCACACACCTGTGCAACGAGCTCACAAACGCCAGCCGATCTAGAGACGGGAACTTTATGGCATCCTTGTTTCCTTGTTGAGGAGAAGAGAACGAGAAGGCCATTGCGCCAGAGGCCCTTCGGAGCGTTTTTTCTGCTTTCTGCTTAAACTTTCTTAAATAAATAAATAAAAAAAGACTAACATTTTTAAATTTTCAGGGGCCAGCATGGGGCCCCCTGACAGCCTAGGGTCCAGGGCTGTAGCCCCCTTAGCCCGTACCTTAATCCGGCCCTGGAGTAACGCCAAGGTCGGGCAAGGTGGGAAGAGAAACGCGGACAGAAAACTACGTAATTTGCGAATGTCCATTGTAGTTCGTTTATTGATATGTTGCTTTTTTAGACTCAAGTAACCGGTCCGTTACTTTCCCGGTACGTATTTTGTGATCTAATCTCGGTACTTCTGAGTCACAAATTGTTCAAATCCCTGAGTATATTTGTGGCACCCCACTCCCACCAGAAGACCCAGAGACAATAACAAAGTTACAAATTCAGGCCGAGCGCCTACAAGCGTTGTGCGCCGGCCTTGAGTCACCAGGCTGTCGAGAAGATGACTCTGCTCTGTGACATCGACAGCATGCGGGAACGAAGGGAGGCAAGCTCGCCACTGGTAGATCGGGACGGCGTCTTGGCGTAGCAGCAAAGGGAACGGCGTGAAATCAGCAGAGGTTGGGAGGCTCGCCCGTAAAATGTATTTTAAATTCGGTACTCCAAAATTTAATCTCCAAAACCGTTAAAAGACAAAGGTGGGGGGGGGGGGGGGGGGGGGAGGGGCGAGATCGCTGCTGCAGTTACGCTGAATCTCGAAGAAATGCGTTAGCATTTCGCGGCGCGGTTATATATAACAAAGCATGGAGAATACAGCCTCTCAGCACTTTCCCGCGGAGTGAACATTCCCGAAACCCTTCTCCCCCCTGGTGCAAGCAGATAAGGTTATACTTAGCGCATGAATAAAGGACTGCGCGTCGAGAACGGTGGAGTAGGCCGAAGAACGGAACCGCAGTCCGTGTGCGTTTGCAGGTGTCCAGACTGCAAAGCCGGTGGCAGAAGCTTCCGAGGGTGTCGAAGGCGCACACCGGCACGCCGGCCGCGTGACGCAACACCTAGCAACCGAGGTGCAGAGGAGGACAGCGGGGCTAGGGCGCACTTGGGCACTTGGGCCACCTGTGGAGAGCCGCGAGGCATGCGTGCCAATGGCCCAAGGTGGGTTAATATTGTCGCGTAGAAAATAAGTTCTTTCTCTGTTTATGACGTATCTAATATTAGAAAACAACTCTTTATTTAAGGGGTATGCGATAAACTATTTTGCAACATATATGGACAATTCGTCAATAAATGTTGGGGGTACTACTCTTAACTTCTGGTGACTTCCCCTGCCGTCCTCCTCAACCAAACATTCAGCGTATGCCCCGACCATACAGCCAAACTGGACAAACAAGAATTCACACAAAGGCGTTCGGAAGTTTGCGAGTTAGCGGGCGGAAGACTCCACAGCCGAAGGAGATCAGGCGTGCCGGTTGACCTTCAGGGGCAGGGCTTCAAGGCTTGGTATCCAGGAGCCAAGTTCTCTGCGGGCCTTTCGCGGCAGCTTATATTGGGTTCAGCAGCATTCTGGAGCCGTCCAGGCAACCAATCAAAGAGGGTTTTCTTAGCACCAATCAAAACGCTCGGAAACAGAGCAAACATCAGCATGACAAAAACAAGGCATACACAAGACAAAACGCATTTAGAACGAAGTTAACAAGATCAGTTAAAACAAAACAAAGCTTGTACGAATGCATGATCACAAGTGCGGGTGCGTATACGAAACGCCGGTAACCAAAAGGAAGTACTCAGGTGCCAGACAAATCTATATGGCGCCAAAAATAAACCCCCTCAACACGAGGAAACCATTCGAAAATTCCCTGAATTTGGCTATTTTCGGCTAACCGCTGCCGACGACCAGAGCTTCAAAAAGAACGATCCGTGGACCATGGGGCCGTGAACATGTCAAAGAAAGACACGGACCGTGACAGTTGACACTCGGAGCGGGAATCTTCGTAAACCACCTCGAGGGAAAGCCTCGCGGCGGCGACCAGCTGTCGACTACACTGGGGGATCTGCAGGGCCCCAAAGGAAAGAAAAATCCTAAACAGAAAAGCAGCGAAGGCATAACTCCGCGGCAATATTTTGTAATGAGCCCTTTGCAGACTGTCGCCGCGATGCGGCATGAACAGGAGGCTCAGGGTCGTCGTATCCGGTGCCCAGGGACGTCACGACAGTGTGATTTTTTTTTATATCACTTTTAAGTTGAGGAGGACAAAGTTGAAAAACAATTTCATGGCTCCTTTAAGGGGAAACGGAGCATGCACCGATGGTAAGGTCATAACCTACCATTGACCGTGTTGGCCCAAGGTCCAAGAAGAGGTAATAAGAGACCACAACATACGAGCTGGTCTCATTGGCGTACAATGGAAGGGGTTGCGACCGGATGTTCCCTGGCCGCACAAAAAGACAGAGAGCAACGAAAAGGCAGAATTGTTTGAAGAATATGCTAGCTCATACTTCAATTTTGGATACGCTACGTACCTAATTTCTAGTTTTATTTTTATTTATTTATTTAAAGAATACTGCGGCTCACATCTGTGAGCCATAGCAGGGGTGGTTACATAATGGCATGATGTGATGTACTTATGAGCACTTTCACGTGGCGGAAGCGATTGCTTCAACAAAAATATCAAGTGATGGGAGGGTGACTATTTCATTCGTCAAAGAATTCCATTCACTGATTGCCCCAGGAAAAAAATAATATTTGCAGACATCGTGCTTAAGAGGATATTGTTTAATGGCCCTAGTATGGTTCAGTCTAGCTGATCCGCTTGATGAAAATTGAATGTATATCACTACTGACATTAAAGATTCCATTAATAAAAGAATATAAATTTCGCAGTCTGTCTATTTTAGCTCTAACCTCCAATGGCGGGATGTTAGCTTGCTCTAGTAAGCTCGAGGCAGACACACTATATCTGAACTTATTAAATATAAACCTTCCAGCCAGTCTTTGAACGCTTTCAAGTTTACTAATTCCTTCTGCCGTGTGCGGATACCATACTGTGTGCGCGTACACTAGAATAGGTCGTACAATTGATTGGTAAGCAGTCTTCTTTGTTTCGTTATCCGCAAATTTTAAGGTGCGTCTTAGTGTGTATAATTTTGCCCTGGCCTTATTCGTTATGTCATCGATATGCCGGTTCCAAAGAAGTTTACTGGTTATTGTCACTCCAAGATACTTATAGTGGTCAACAAATTTAATGGGAATCGCATCTATTGAATAGCAATATTTCAAGGGATTCTTTTTCCAAGTAATTGTCATTGCAACGGTTTTATCGTTGTTTATTTTCATTTGCCATTTGTCTGACCATTCCTTAATTTTTAATAAAGCCTCATTAAGTGCTACCTGATCTTGGGGTGATTTTATTTCAGAGTAAATGACACAATCATCCGCGAATAATTTAACCGGAACTTGAACATCCTTAACGATGTCATTGATATAAATTAAAAATAAAAGTGGCCCCAGCACGGAACCCTGTGGTACCCCTGATGTTACTGGCAGAAGTGAAGAAGTCCCATCCTCAAGACATACATTTTGCGATCTATTGGAGAGATAAGACGTCATCCACGTAATTAACTGATCGTTTTTAAAAATAGCCGATAGCTTCAGAAGAAGTTTGGGATGCGATACGCGATCGAGCGCCTTTGAGAGGTCAAGAAAAATTAAGTTAGTCTGCCCCCTGTCATTTATTCTATTTGCAAGTTCATGAACTAGCTCAATTAGCTGTGTACTCGTAGTCGTCGATAATGATTTCCTAAAACCATGTTGGAACGCGGTAAGAATATTGTGATTATCAAGATATTGAATCATATGTGAAAACATTATATGTTCTAGAAGTTTACTACACGTACTAGTTAAAGATACCGGTCTATAGTTTGATGGATTGTTTCTGTCTCCAGATTTGTGAATTGGAATAATTTTCCCAACTTTCCATTGCATTGGTAGTACACCGTAACGCAGTGACACCTTAAAGATTATGAATAGATACTTCGAAATCCACTCCGCGTAACGTCTCAAAAACTCATTATGAATGGCATCAGCACCAGGACATTTCTTTGGGTCAACGTTATTTAATAAATGAAAAATTCCCTCCTCGGTGACTACTACGTCGATAATGCCTGGAGACGTGTCGGGGGCTATTTCAGGGAGATGTCCGTCATCCACAGTATATATCAATTCGAAAAGTGTGTTGAATTCATTTGAACTTACTGTTGTTATCACTGTATCCCTCTTTGAAATCGAGACATATCTTCAAAAGTTTTGCGGGGCATTTGAAAGAAATGATCTCAGCGGTACGTTATAAAAATATTGTTTTGACTCAGCTATCATTTTTTTAGTTTGGCACTTAAGGTGGAAATTGCTTCATTAGGAGCATGCACAGCACTATGTGGCTTATTTTTTTTTTACTCGGGCAATCTGACGCTTCAGGTGAAGAATATCTCTACTAATCCATGGATTTTTCACATTTGTTTTCTTATTTCTGAAAGGCACGTATCGCTTGATACGGGTGTTAACAATGCTCACAAAGTACAACCATATTTGATCTACATCCGCGCCACAAGTATCCACATAATTAGTAAACCTTTCAAGTGACAATTCCAAATGGTCCAGTATGGAAACATCATCAGCTTTTTGGTAATCCGGTACTCTAACAAATTTGGTATTGCGATTATTCATAATTTTCACCGGTATAATCACTTCAATTATTTTGTGATCTGAAGTACCCTCATGTATTTTACACGTATAATAAAGATCGCTCAACTTATCATTTAAAAACACAAGGTCAAGGATTGAATGGGAGCAACCCTGGCTTCGAGTGTACTCATGAACAACTTGTGTTAAGTTGTGAGAAAAGGCAACCTCCAAAAGAGCATCTCCATGTAAACGGTCAACAGTTCCAACCGTCATCTCGGACCAGTCTATGTTGGGTAGGTTGAAGTCCCCTGCTAGAATAAAATTTCCCCTGAAGTTTGTATAATTATCTAGCTTATCACTAAGAAGTGGAATGAGGTTTAATGGGGAATTTGGTGGCCTGTAGAATGCGCAAATTACATATGATACACCGTGTACAACGACTTTACACAACAAAGATTCCAAGTCAGACATGTCACACAGTTGTTTACAAGATATCTCCTGTCGGAAATATATTTGCCACTCCACCTCCTCTTGAGGACCTGTCCTTTCTCAACACGTTGTAATCAGGGGGGCATATTTCCGAATTTAATATATTAGCATTTAACCATGTTTCAGTGACTATCATTACATCAGGAGAATGCACCAGTAGTATCTGCTCTATATCCTCGACTTTGTTAGCTACACTCCTAGCATTTAAATTAATAAATTTGAACTCACGACATTTCTTTCTCTGACGTCAATTTCTGTCATCCCCCGGTGTCCCTGAAATCTTCACCCTGCGCATCTGATCCATATCCCAAATATATATTTTGTTATTAATGACCAGCTTATCGTACCGTAAGGACACCTTGTCCTCAGGTCTCCTCGAATCTTTCACCGTCATCCACAGCTGCTTTCTGATCATTTGTACCCTTCTGGAAAAATCATCTGATATAGAAATTGAAGTTCCCTTTAGCTTCCGCGCGTTTTTCAGAATATCAAGCTTCTGATTGAAATCATACAGCCTTAGGATGACAGGGGGGGATTTGTTAGGTGCTTTCCTACCAAGTCTGTGAATCCGTTCCACACTGGTCGCTGAAACTCCCAGCTTATCTTCAAATATTTCCTTTAATACAGATTCTTTAAGTGATACCTCAGTTTCACCCTCTCGCTCATGTACACCGTAGACGATTATATTGTTTCTCCTGCTGCGGTTTTCCAAATCGTCAACCTTATCTGTCAGTTTTCCTATTTGCTGTTTCAACTCCTTAACTTCAGTGGTACATTTTTCAATTTTTTCTGCACTTTTCGAAAATGCCTTCATTTTTCCTTCAATTGCAACCAACCGTTTACCAGTATCAGATATGTGCCTACCTAGAGCTTCTTTGATCGATGCGAGATCACGTGTGGATTGTTCTTGATTAGCTAGGATTTCTCTCAGCTGTTCCGAAACCGTTGGTCCCGGATTCGACTCTACATCCCCACTCAGCAACAACACCATGAGGCAAAAAGAATCAAAACACTCTGCGACCGAATGACACAACACCTGTGGGCAAGGCAGCACCACCAAAAACACACAATCGCTCTTAAATGATGATACATTTCTACGTACCTGCACGATAAAAACGAAGAGCTTCCTTCGTGGCTGCATCGCTCGGTTCTGCCGTGCCCACTGAAGCGCATATCGAGGGGGGCGTTGTTCCAGAATCTCGCTGATACCGATGACCATTCGTCGTATGTCGGTGACATAGGGTTTAGTTAAAAAAAACACAGTGTTGTTCCCGTTGGTGGTTTCCGCGTCGCCTGATACGCCGTTGCTGTAGTGACCGCGACGAGTCATCTCTGCATCCAAGCAGGAGTCCATTACGGGCCATTCGATGGTCCCTCTTCCATCGCGGTGGATGGTGCTGGCGTGAAAAGCAAGAGCCTGCACGATAAAAACGAAGAGGTTCATTCGTGGCTGCATCGCTCGGGTGCTGCCGTGCCCACTGAAGCGCATATCGAGGGGGGCGTTGTTTCAGAATCTCGCTGATACCCTGAATTGAACTGACCTACCATAGGGTGTTAGTTACAGGAATATATACATCTTTGTTTCATAAACGGAACGAGTAATTTTAAAGTAATTAATTACAATGATTTTGTAATTATATTACATTACCAATTTTTGCCTTTAAAGTGTAATGTAGCAATTAGGAAATTACTTGAAAAGGTAACGGATTGTAAATAATCCATTTCTTGTAGCGGATTGCTTCCCAAGTCTTATTCCACTTTATCGGAAAGAATGTTGGAAAAAATGAAAGCCGCTTACAACTCCCTGTAACGCCGAATTGGAGCGCAGCTCTTGAGGAGGAGGAGGGAAGGGCACTGGGGGGGGGGGGGTTAAACTAACCAGGGGGGGGGGTCACGTGACCTTGGGGGTCACGTGACCCCCAATGCCGATGATGTCATCACTGACGTCACTGATGACGTCATCAGTGACGATGACGATGCGGGTACCGATGACGTCATTAGTGACGTCACTGATGACTTCACCAGTGATGATGACGATGACGATGCGATTGTCGGTGACGTCATCAGTGACATCGCTGATGACGTCATCAGTGATGATGACGATGATGATGTGGATGCCGGTGACGACATCAGTGACGTCACTGATGACGTCATCAGTGATGATGACGATGACGATGCGGATGTCGGTAACGTCATCAGTGATGATGACGATGACGATGCGGATGCCGGTGACGTCATCAGTGATGATGACGATGACGATGTGGATGCCGGTGACATCAGTGATGATGACGATGACGATGTGGATGCCGGTGACGTCATCAGTGATGATGACGATGACGATGTGGATGCCGGTGACGTCATCAGTGATGATGACGATGACGATGTGGATGCCGGTGACGTCATCAGTGATGATGACGATGACGATGTGGATGCCGGTGACGTCATCAGTGATGATGACGATGACAATATGGATGCCGGTGACGTCATCAGTGATGATGACGATGATGATGTGGATGCCGGTGACGTCATCAGTGATGAGGACGATGACGATGTGGATGCCGGTGACGTCATCAGTGATGATGCCGGTGGATGCCGGTGACGTCATCAGTGATGATGACGATGACGATGCGGATGCCGGTGACGTCATCAGTGATGATGACGATGACGATGTGGATGCCGGTGACGTCATCAGTGATGACGATGACGATGTGGATGCCGATGACGTCATCAGTGATGATGACGATGACGATGTGGATGCCGGTGACGTCATCAGTGACGATGACGTCATCGGGGGTCACGCGACATCGGCGGGGGTCACGTGACCTCGGGGGGTCACGTGACCTCGAGGAGGGGGTCACGTGACCTCAGGGGAGTCACGTGACTTCGGGGGGTCACGTGACCCCCCACGAGGTCACGTTACCCCGGTGGGGGCTCGCGCGGTGCATTATGGGACATTTCCCATGATGCACCGCGCGGTTACGCCGACGGCGACGCCGACGGCGACGGCGACGGCGACGGCGACGGCGACGGCGACGGCGACGGCGACGGCGACGGCGACGCCGCTCAAGCCGGAAACGGGCCCCTAAGAGCTGCGCTCTAAAAGGCGAGTGGGTAGGAGAAAGCCACAAATCATGGGCAGCAGGCAACTTGTGGGAGGGCTTTACTGCCCCTTAGGTTGCAATAGGTTCTCGGGCTCCATTGCCCAGTCTGTCCATCCTGGGTGACTCAAAAGCACTTAAAACAACAGTCTGAGGCGCACTCTCAAGCCGAATCAGGGTTAATATCGGGCAGACGCCTTTCGTCAAGTGTAGCAAGCAGTCGTTGAACTCCCGTACCTGGGTGGTTCACCGCGGGCAATAATGTGTTAGCGCAGTGGTTTTCAAAGAGGGGTCCGCGGACCCTTTGGGGTCTGCGAAGGCATTTTAGGGGTCCGCGAAGCCCTGCCTCATCAGTCAAGCGCGGGAATAAAAGCTGTCTGTTGTCAGGTCGAGAAGAAATGTTTCAGTTTTCGGGCGAGTTTTCTCGTGTGTATGTAAATATCAGAGGTCTGCTGCACAATTAGTTATATTCCTTTTTTAAATAATTATTATGTTTAACCTTACCACTCCCCTCCCCTCACCGCGAACGGGGTCTTCCTTCATCTCCGCCGATTCACAAGGGGTTGGCGAAACATCTATGGTTAAGAACCACTGTGTTGGCAGAATTCAGGATGATAGCTGCAAAGAAATGCAGAGTTCGAGGTAAGGGTAGTTGCATAAGCTGACACACATGAATACAAGCACAACCAATTGCGTTCACCACGAGCGGCGCCCACCGCGCATACCACCGTTCTGGAAAGAAAAGTACATAAATATTGCTGTATGTATTTCTATGTAAACATTCGATGAAAAAAAAACCGAGACTGGGAAGCGAATGGACGGTCAAACACAAGGTCGCAGTTGAGACCTTGTGTTTCTCCGTCCATTCTCTTTCCAGTCTCGGGTTTTTCTAGTCAAATGCTTAACCACCACCAGCTTCTTTGCGCCCTAACCTTTTGTTCACTCTCTGTAAATGTATTACGGGATACTTGTTTTCCACTTTTTTTTTCTAAAGTAACTGGGGGATATCCTGTAACCAAAAAGCGAATATATCTCTGCACCTATATTTTGACCTTAAAATACATGTATATCAGTATTTGTCAGTATTGGCCTATTGGGTAAGTCACTTTTAAAAAGTAATTGGTTACAGTCACAGTTACTTTCAGAAAAAGTATCGAAATTACTGTTACAGTTACCGGAACAAAAGAGTAACTCGTTACAGTTACTTTTAAAAAGTAACGACGTTACTTTTCAGTTACTTTTCTATAACACAAAAAAATTAGGAAAAACTAAAAAACGCCCCTCACCAAGTTTCTTTCCATAAAATTAAAAGTGCGCTTTTTACTTCATATTGTGACTTAGTAGCAGTTGCGTCTCGAAATTGGTGTGTGAAAGCTTCCCTCGTTTAATGGCGAACACTTGTCTGCCCTTGCTGAACAGGCGCGCACCTGGGGCCCTGGAAGGAATTGCATGGAGGCAAACGCGGCCCTATCCTTGGTAGCACTAGCACACAGGGGCGGATCCAAAGGAGGGGGGGGGGGCGACGGGGGCGCCCCCCCCCCCCCCAAATAAAGTCAACCCTCCCCCGCTTCTCCCCCCTTCTCGGAGGGCAATTTGACATGGATGGACCACCCGGTGCACACGAAAGATTGAGTGAATATTATTTTTATAAATCCCCCCCCCCCCCAAAAAAAAAACGAACAAACAAAAAAAAAACGGCGTTCTGGATCCACCTTTGCTAGCACATTGCTGGCTCGTTGACGGTTGCGCTGGGTTCATAGAGTCCCTGAACATATTTCAGTTCGTACCCGGCAAGCCATAAGCAAACCCCGCGCAAACAGCAGTAAATTTTGCCTCAACTGTTGACACCACGCCGGTGTAGTGGCGTAAAATCAAAATACGAAACATGCACATTGCGGAGTAGGGGGGCTAATCAAAATACCAAATATGCGTAGTGCCCTCCGCGTGTATAGTTGATTCACGGTTGATTCACCCGATTAAAAAGCGTTTGTGCAAGAAAAAGAACGCCGCAACATAGATAGTTCTTCAGATACTAAGATGTAAGTGTTCAGTCACAAAGTACAAGCGCGGGCGTAAAGATAACTACATTTTTGTTCATGAAATCTACACTTGGCTATATTCAGGACGTGACTCGCGATAAAGTACCAGTATTCACAAGTTTCTGCAAGGCCAACTTGACACTCGAAATATCGGAACAGACAATTTGGAAAGTGCAAGGAAGAGCTAGATTGCACTCATTCAATTATATATTATTCATAAAAAAACTGGAAAGTAACGAGAAAAGTAACGTCGTTACTTTCATCGTTACCTTAGAAAAAAGTAATAGAACTACAGTTACAAGTTACATTTTTAAAAAGTAACTCGTTACAGTTACAAGTTACCAAAAAAGTAACGAAACTAGAGTAACGATTTACTAGTAACGCGTTACTACCCAAGACTGGTATTTGTACTCGGAATACTTTCGGAGTTTCTCTGGTCAGGCCTGGGGAAAAGTCACTGTTACCGCTTCTTGGAAATCAAACGCCACAACGAACGCTGGTAACAGCGACACCCGAAAGATGGCGCCACGTTTTTCTGTGATCTTTGGAACTATTTCCTTGATGTGGTGAAGCCAGCTTTCTCTCTTTCTCTCTTACTGCCGCTGCGAGAGTTGTGGTTCAAGCTGGGCGCCGAGGAGCCGCGTGTTATCGCTCTCTCTACTTATTTTGTCTTGTTAACTCCTGACTCTCCTTTTTGTGTCTGTGTGTGTTTTTTTTATAGTGGAACTTGCGAGCTTTCCTCTCCCCTCTCCCTTCGACGGTGGTCTCCGCGCTCTCTGTGTAAGCCTGAGTCGGACAAATATAGATCGACGGACTCGGCGCTGATGCGGTGGCGGCACCCTGCGGCGGGCGTAGAAACAGCTTTCAGGCGGTGGTGTACGGAATGCGTTCCTGGAACGGCGGTCCTTTTAGAAGTAACGCCGCCGTTTCATCTTGCATCAGTGGAACTGGAATGGGAACGAGTTACATTTATTACTGGAACAGAAAAAGGAAAGGCGTTCCTTTTTTTCGTTCAGTGCGGTAATTTTTATTTGACTTCTAAGAGGGAAATTCTAAAACTTTAAAAACAATATCTTTACGAAGAGTAGGACCTCGTTAACTTTTTTTACTTATCTAAGGGTTTATTTTGTGTGGTCCTCGCTTGGTAAAAGTCGGGTGCAGTAGAGATAGTGGACATCGATTCTTTTTTTCAGTGCCCGAGTACATAAAAAGGAAAACTTTTAGTTGAAGGAAAAGACGCAGAAAGAGGCACGTTTCAAACTCAGCTACTTTCTTTGCTTCCACGAATCGTCATACACCAAGAGATCTAAGGCCGACTACAGCCATCACTGAGCTTCCAGAAAGAGCTCTACAGTTACAACAAAAGAGCAGGTTACCAGACATCGAAAACACCTTTGTATTCCGTTTCTTCACTTGCTCGACTGCGGACAGCAACATCGAGAAGCAACTGTTGTTAAGTTTCAACAAGAGACTTTGTTAGATTGAAACGCGTGAGGTTGTTGTAAAACCCTCGTGCAATGTAGGGTAACAGTACATTCGGCTCGTCTGAAGCGCCCACCATAAACATGAAAATGGTTAAAAGCTGATATTTTTAAAGGTCAACATAACAACAAATGAAACCCTGCTTCCGCTTGTTTTTTTCTCCTAGAGCCCTTCCGTCACGCGTTCAAATTCGTATATTCCCATTAGATGGGATCGATAAAAAAAAAGAAGGAAACTTTCCTCAATCTAATATAACTAAATATGGTAATCAGCCAAACACAAATGTCACGTACGTGCAACGATACGTTCCATTTTTTTTAACTGTAACGTGAACGAGTTCCTTTTTCATGTATGGAACTTATAACGGAAGCGCGTTCCAGAAAGAAAGAGGAATGATCTTTCGTTCTTTTTTTGAGGAACGTGTTTACAACACTGCTTTCAGGAGACCGAAGTGGCCGACGAGGAACTAGTTTTCGCTTGGCAGCAAACATATATTTTGTTCTGTTTTCTAGCATTCCGTTTGCAGCTGCACATATTCGCGCGGCGTTGCGTTGTCTATAATTCTTTGTTTTTTTTTCTGAATTGTGTTTCTTTGTTTGGTTCCCGTTCCCGGAAGGCGGTCACAGGTGTCATAGTCTGGCCGCAAAGGTCGGTCGGCCGCCTCGCTGCTCTATCCGCTCGAAGTGGGAAGGCAGGATATACAAAAGTTGGCTTGCTGCACGCTTTGTGCTCGGATAACCTCGTTTGTCGAAGATGTGCTTCGAAACCTTGAGTAATCTCCAGCCGCTGCCTTCAACTTTTTGAGAAAAACCCAGCGAAAGAGAGACATCGCAGAAGTGCATCAAAGATCGCTCGAAACCACACGCTGTGAGATCAACAACCCTATTCGACGTTTTGTCAGGTGATTGTGATGTGTTCTGGTGGTCTCGACCCCTTGCATAATGATGAGAAAGGACCCTGTTGTTGCAGTCTTGGAAGTAACGCGCTAGAAGGAATGGCGGATTCGCCTAATGCATACATTGCATTTTATTGAAGCCCCTAAAGCTAGAAATTTTTTTTGCTGCCAGTATGTCCCTAGCCTTTTACAACAATTATCAAAGTTTCAATCGAGTTTCTGGTTTATTCTTATAGGGTCAATTGAAACTCAATTTAAATTTAACGCCTAATGACTTTTTAGCATGAGAAACTCAGTACCTATATTGTTTGGAAATTTATAACTCAATATCTATTATTTATCATTTACTCATTTGGAATGCAATTTTGTTTGGTCATTAAGAACTCAATATCCATTCTATTGAATTTACTCATTAGGAATGCAATTGAGTTCGGTCAGTACGAACAAAGTATCTATTCTTTTGAATTTACACATCAGGAATGATATGGAATTTGGTCATTAAGAACTCAAAATGTATTCCTTTGAATTTACTCATTAGGACCACAATGACAAAGTCAGACTAAATTAAAACAAGGTGGTTTGGAAATGAACGGCTCTGATTGTCACTCTTCTACTGGTATGACTCACAACATCCGACAACCGTGTCGGTTTACAAAGCGCCGATCTCACTACACTACTAAATCTACTACTGCATGGTTCCCGCATACGCCATAAACTAGGATCTTGTTTCGGGGGAAGGGGGGGGGGGGGGGGGGGTCCGCCCATGACAAAATGCTGCATGAGGGGGAGGGGGGAGAGGAGGTCCCAGCAAAATGGAAGATTTCGGCGGTGGGGCCGGGCCCCATGCCCCCAGCACCCCTTGACTACGTGCCTGCCATAAACACTATTGCAGTGGTCTTAGCGTGCTCCGCGAGCACTATACCATTTTTGTGCCGTCTCTCAAATTGGCTACCTTCACCCCAAATCTGCTTTCCATTGCCCAAGCCTGCTTAGGTTGTACTTTCACGTGAACGGCGTTGACACAAGTTGAGGTGTGTGATGCTATTTCCCTGACAAAACAAAACATAACATCAACCTAGAGGCATTATATCAGTGTTTATGATTGACGCCGAAGTTTGCGCTAGAATTGGTTAAAGACAAAACAAAAACAGCGCAAGACAAGGCAGCGCCACTAAAGTATGTTTTGCTTAGGCTGTATGCAGCGGGCGGCCAGAGCGCCTCTCCTTGCATTTTGTGCGCAATTAGACACTAATTCGGCATGACACCTCATTGGCCACAAACGACAGCAACACGGGGTAAAGATCAGTTCAGAATGGGAGCCACTCCGCGCTGCCATACCGCGAAACGGCCAAACCGCAGGACAAAGCTTCTCGCCGAAGGCCTTCGGATCGTTCGGAGCCGGTCGGATCCTCCTGGCCATACGACCGCAGCGCCGCCGCGTACATCCGGGACCTTTCCGTGTCGGCGCTTGATCCCACTATTCTTTTCTAGTATGCACCGCCTTTTCCACCACTTGGTGGCGGGTATGTCGACGCGTCTTTTCTTGTCTCCGTACTTTATAAACTGCATTCGTTTCTTTTCTGATCTAAAATACTGAACAAAAACTACTTTTATACAGAATAGACTACTTCCATAAAGCCCTGCATGCAACACGGCGCGCGTTGCACTCTGGGAACTAGTTGGCCAGGGAGGAGGGAGGCATGGTTTCGGTTTCGATCGACACGTCGACAAGTGATCGTTTTCTGGTCCCGAGAGCGTCATTTGTGGTCTCTAAACTAACCTAAATTGCCAGACCTCGAAGCTTTAGCACAAGCCTGAGACGTATAGCTTGTCTTAACACATGCTTGTAGTATTTTTGTACTTCAGCCCTCCTCTTAGCGTTCCAATCGAGGTATGTGGACGAGCCAGTGCTGGGAATCTCGACGCTGCGAAGCTCGGGGATCTTGCTTGTGTACGAATCAACAAGCTATAGCAACCAATTAGTACGCATACATGGAGCTCGCGCCTTTACATTAGTGTTGTTGGTCAGGAAGTTTGTTTGTTTTGCGCATCCATAGACGAAATATATTACTTTTTGCAATTACTGTTTTTCTTAATATGCCTGAGTATGCGAGGTAAACCTCGGAGGCGTTATTGAAAAGCTCAATTTTAACACACTTCTTATCTCTTATCTGTACTGACCCGCAGCACTGCACGAAGTGAAGTCCCCACCCGCTTGCTTTCCACTAATATTCAACATCGCGTATGCGCATAGAGTTATCCTGCAATCATATAGGCAAATTCGCGCATACAGACCGTTTTAAGAAAGCAAAAGTCGAGCACTTGTGTGAAGAATGCCGCACCGTTCGCCGGAAGTGCGCCGGACGGGCATGAACCCGTATTCGCACCGCACAGGGGTTCACGCCCGTCCGGCGAACGGTGCGACATTCTTCACACAAGTGCTCGAACGAATACAAAGAGTGTTTGACGGTTGCTAATGGCTATAATATTTGTTATGTGTTTGTTTTCTTTCTGCCTCAGTATGCCGAGATAATTTCAGACACACCGTTCAGTCACAGATCTTGAGCGTCAGTAAAAACTCGTGCAAAAAGGCTTAGCGAGGAGTAGGGGATGCTTTTTAGGGCCTCCGTCGTAGCTAGCCGATCTCAGCGTTTGCAAAAAGTTAATCTTCTATCAGCATAAAATTTTAGTGGGAGATATATGATGACACGAGGAAGACATCATAGTAATTTTGTGCAGTAGTGAGGTCGAATTTATTGCGTTTCTTTAAAAAGTTATGCGTAAACGCTGGGCTCAACTTTGATACCCTGTGAGGATGCGGCTTGCTTTTCGCCCAATGAAGTAACAAGAAACGGACGTTTGGCAAAAAAAAAAAAATACGTGTAAGGCTCCATATGAACAAATTTCAGTTCTAGTTCACTGGTACTAGACGGGGTTATTGAAATTGAGCTCAAACATGCACTCGTGGGGTGAGGTGACTAAGCCACGACTTACTACGTTCGCATACGCACGCAAAATATCCGGTGTTTCGGGAACCAAGGAAAGTGCCCCGGTCTTCGTTTTGTATCGCTCGAGAATGAGTGTATTATACGTTGGTGAAAAGTCAGATAACCGAAAACGCAAGCAGCGCGTTCGGTCGCGGCGTGATAGCATGAGATGAGGCTGCTCAGTCGAAACCGAAACTGAGTGGCCAACTAGTTCCCAGAGTGCATTGCGCGGTATTTCGCCGTGGTGGGGCGCGTCGGTTTTGGAAGTAGTCCATTGAAACGGTTCGCGTCACTTATATTTTATATTTCTACTAAAAAGAAGCTTTTAGCGGCTCTGACCAGTAGTAAGCCCAGGACCAAAAACGTCACATTTTGCGCGCTTTTGGTACCGCGGGTCGCCCCCGTAGCTGGGGAAGGTTTCCGCGTCGTCCGGTTACAATATGACGCACTGATATTTAGTTACTCTCTCCGTGCCCGCTGGATCGCCCGAACCGCAAGAGACGTGTATACAGCAAAAAAAGCAGGCGCTTAAATATGATTGCAGGGCCTCTGTAAGTACGGTCTCGGCCACAGCAGTTTGTAGGTACGACGGATATAGCCCGCCGCCCGGAGTCTAGATGCTTGCTTATTAAAACTAATGTTAACCTTGTGCGAGCATGACTGGCCCAGGGCATTCTGAAGACAGAGATAAACTATCCCTCTTTTTATCAATTTAAAGTGCGCCGAAGAAAACAGCAACGAATAGTTGTTGCTTCTTTGTTCGTATAACCAGCACACATGACCATGATGACAGTGAAGACTGAGATCTAAAAACCTAATGGAAGATTCTACAGGCAGCTGGTAGATCGAAATGAGCGGTTCAAAAAGGCACTCAAAGTAATCAAAACAGACAAAACTTCGGCACTGAAAGCTTCCTTACTATAGACCATTCCATTTAGCGCTCTCTGGGCGGCACCATTTTGTTCGACCGCAGCGCCCTCACCACACATCCGGGAAGTTCAGCGGGTTCGGCAGAGTAAAACGAGAGAGAGGGCACGCGCCCGACTCCGCTAGCAGACGACAAACCGGGAGGTTGCCGTTCTCCATCTTTGGGCTGTACCGGCGGGCTGTGCGGAACATCGAACTCTCGCTCGTGGCTGCCGTTGTGAAGTGGTTCGCGTTCTTAAAATAGTTGTGGCTACTCCAAAATCAGCCTATAGCTCTCTGTTGTTCTAATTTGCTAAATGATAAACTAGCATATCTTTTTTTCCGTTACTTAAATAGCAGTTGAGTCAGCCGGCAGTACTACCCTCAACTACTGCTTGTATTGCGGCAGGAGAGCACGTTTTATTTATTATTTCAGACTTCCACTCATGGTCGCTAAGGGTCTACACCAGTACGAACTTTTGTATAGTAAAAAAGGTACAGCAACCGGATTTACTTTTCGCCAAAGAGACCGGCCAATCTGACACAGTTTTCCCTATTTTTTCTTTTATTTGCACGCAGGTAACAGCGCAATTGGACCCTGTGAGTCTTTTTATCTAGCATAATATTACACGGCAACTGGCATACCAAAATCTGCGCATCTGCGCTTGAAAGTTCCAAAATGACGCGATTTTAAACAGAGTTTGCACGCCAGCCGGACGCTAGCTACAGCCCACACGGCGGAGCGGACGAAATACGGGGTGAGAGGCGGAGTGCATGTTTTTCTCTTTTACCCTTCCTGCTATGACCTTAATGGAACGGTCTATATACAGTGAAAGAGAACTAGGTAATCATCAACAAACCTGAACATTCTTGCCACCTTGGAATCTATTAGTATTTTTCAACAAGACCTATATGTTGCAGACTTGATGCGTCACGAGTAATAGATTGCTTGTAATCGATTACATCTTACTGTAATTTTTTAACGCTTCAATTATTTCCTTCAAGGAGTAACGATCCTTGTAATGAACTACTTTTTTGCTCTAATTGATTACAAAATTAAATTGCCCATTACCGCTTTCTTCGACATTTTTTTTTTTGAGAGGGGGGGGGGGGGGAGGGAGGCGTTAGATGTGCTGGCTGCTGGATGCACTCAGCTCTGGGCAACGGTCAATTTCTTTCTTTTTTTTTTCCAAAATTACTAAGCACGGGACCTCGAGGATTTGTAGGCCACTTCACTATGCTTCGTTTCGTGGGTACTTTATTTTTTTTTTTGTTTGGTACACCGGAGTCTACGTCCGGGGATGGAAAATGCCCTTATCCAGCCTCTTGTGCGCAATATATTTAAACAGCGCCCTTTTTATTTATTTATTTTTTCACGAGAGGGATTGGGTGGGTCGGCGTCACTCACTTAGCTCTAAAAAAAAAAAAAACAGTCAATGCTCTTTTTTTGAACAACTGAGCGCGAGACCCCATGGATTATGTTACCGTAATAAAAAACTTGAAAGAAAGGTAACGCGGGAAGTAATCGATTACTTTACAGTAATTTTTTATTAATTTTTTCAGGCTGTAATTGTAATTGGTTACCTTTTACAGTGAAGTAATTATAATTGTAATCGGTTACTTTATTTAAGTAACGTGTACAAGTCTGCCTATATCATAGAACGCAAGATAGATGTCAATCGGAAAAGGGGCTATAAGAGACCCTACGCATTCGATATTCTTCTGAATATAAACGTCTTTTTATTCCAGGTTGCAAACGTCGAATTTATATAACAAGATAACAGCCCAAAACATTTTCTCACGCGCCCAGCTTCAGTTCGAAACGCCACAGAACCATGACTGTCAATGCAGTCTTCAACACTTGCCATCAGCTTGTTATGTACGCGAATAATACAAATATTTTATATGGGTTAAGCAAGCCGATTATCTGTTCCGAGTTCTTCAATGGGAAAGGGTAATCAATCACACGCACATTCAATTCCGTTCGCTAAAGGTTGTTACAGATTGTACCATGCACCATTTTCCGAAACTTAAAGGGCAACTCCGCTCGATTTCGGAAATTTTGAGATAGTGGATGATATAAACGTGAAAAGTACTTCAAAACAACCCTAGACCGTTTGTCTCATTAAAAGCAAAATATTTTTCGTGCGATCTTGTTATTTATCATAATCACAAACCGAAACTGAAACTTCGGCACAGCCGGGCAACATCGTACCCTCAACGTCAGTTGCATACGCACCCACGTGGAATACAAGGGGTCACGTGATCTACCAGCGGTAACCCAAGAAAGACGCGGATGCGAAGGAAAGGGCGAGGAGGGAGGAGGGAGGGCGGGCCTAGCTGCGGCGGCGACCAGGCAACGCAAGCAGCAACGAAGCAGGCTATGTAGGCGGCAACCCAGGCGGCTAGTCGGTTGGCATCGGTTGGCAGGTGTGTCAGCGAAACTCATCCCGTCATCTCGTACACTCTCTCTCCCTCTTTTTGTTTCTCTTGTTCTCATTCTTCCTTCTTTTTTTTTTTTTTTTTGTCTGTCTCGTTCACTGATCTCTATTGTAGTAGGCTCGCCTCTTTGCTTGCTCAAACGTTGGGTGCGTCCGTAGCGCCGCCCGGTAAGCTCTCCCTGGAAAAGAAAATACTAAGAAAAAATTTGCGTATGCAACAGACGTCAGCCACAACGGAAATACAACGTTGACTGCGCCGCACGTCGCCCGCTAAATTAGCGGATTTTGGTGACTTCGCGCGTCTCAGTTTTTGTCGGCCGGTTTAGTGATCTTTTAGGCGGTATTACGTTATAATATTTGATATTCGGTCTCTCTAGATGATACTAAAGAGAGTCGCAGTGCTTGGTAACAACCGAGAATGAAGCGGAGTTTCCCTTTAAAGGGGAGCTGAAACAGTTCTTTAAAAAAATTAGAGGTTGATTATAGCGTAGTTTTATCTCTTGAATCTGAATATCACGTTCATTTTCCCCGAAGATGTAACTAAACGGGAGAAAACACACGAAAAAACTCCGACCAGTCGTGACGTAACGAGAATATATTTCGGCCACCAAGCGCGTGTCTTTCGAGGGCCGCGCTTGCAATTGCAAGCTCGCCAGGTATATTCTCCCGCACTGGCACCAGTCGTGGCGTCCTTTGCTAACATTTTTAAAAGTAGCTAGACTGCGCGTGGATAGCATTGATAGGCGCTGAAGATGAGTGAAAACGGAGATTCCAAAAACTCCTTTTGTGACGTCACGCTCTGTGTACTTTGAAAATAATTTTCTGCAGCCTCCATACACCAAACTAAAAAAGAAAAAAAGAAGTATAATTTTTATATTTAAGATTCTGGAGGTCAAATGAAAGTACAAAACCGCTGCAGCGTCCCTTTAAGACGGATTTTACCTATGTGTTTTAGCATTAAACAGAAAATTTTTTAAGGCTTAAGCTTTCGTCATTTTCAACAGCCTGGGCAAGTTTATTTGCACAAATCCTCATGAGCATCTGGCTTAACTTTTCAAAGTGCCATATTATCCCGGTTCAAGAACCTGGCCCGGATATATCATCTGATGCCCTCGCCATGTGCATGCCTTTCGGTACGACAACAAAAGCCTTATCAGCTGGGAATAACGACATAAATTTTCCCTTAAAAAGAAGACAGAACTTCACAGATGAACCTTATACCTTGAACCTTGAACAAACACGTCACTGTTTTACCGTACCTTCACGGAAGTTCGCGTAACCATTAGAAAGTGGACGTCGAGCTGGCGTTGAGTGTATTTATTGCTGAATTACAAGCCTTCAGCGTATAAAGTTCACCTGAAAGGTACTAGTCTCCTTTGAATAATTCTCTGCCGTTACTACAATGACGCGCAAATGTTTATGATTGCGTACAAGGTTCGAGGCAGGCACGTAGCCAGGATTTTGATTCGGGGGAAGGGGGGGGGGGGGGGGCGCCCATGACAAAACGCTGTATGAGGGGGAGGGGGAAGAGGAGGCCCCAGCGAAATTGAAAATTTAGGGGGAGGGGGGGGAGGGGGGAGGGGGAGGGCCCCATGGGCCTCCACCCTTGGCTACGTGCCTGGCTCGGGGGCTTATTTACGAGTCATTAGATATCGTTGCTTTCAGAACTTTGCATTTCAACTCCTCGTCGTTACCCGACGCAACAGAGTTAACAAAGTCACCACCACAAATGGGGAGAAGAAATTTCGACCCCCGACTGCTCTAGCCATCCATACAGAGGGCGGGCTATTGGTGCTTATTCCATAACAAAATTAGTCATTATACTTCAATATCTTGCAATAAAATAAGTCAGCTGTACACCATATATGACAGGAACGTAGTTCCTTCGATTCCGGCCAAGGGCATTACACTCAAGGACGAAGCAACGTCATTCTTGTCCAGCTCGATTGCACCTTTGCTTTTAATTGCATTCTAATCATAGCCGTTAAGATACCTGGAAATCGCGCCGTTGCCGCCCTTGCCACCCGTGTGAACACACCACCGTCTCCGCCATGTCTTTTCCCAGTAATGGGGGTGTGGCTAAGGTCCAAACTGAACTCAGCTGTCCCGTAACTGGCGTAAGACCCGCGAGGGTCGCATAATAGCCGATTCACACGACGGACCGAATCGCGATTTTCGTACGCGGACCGCGTACCACGTGACCGGCACGTCACCGATTCCTGGGATCCGCGCCTCGTCCGCGGACGTCGGACTGATAAAGTCGAGCACTTTTTTCATTCGCTGATTTTTGGCGGGAGATTGACTCGAAAAGCGTTTAGTCTGGCAATGGTACCCTGTTTTCTTGTTTTTTTTTTTGTTTTTTTTTTTCTTGCCGGTTAAAACAAAAATGACGCATCGTTGTGCTTTCTGCGTTCGTTGGTTCATTTTGTCGCGTAATTCTTTGTTCCATGCGGGAAAGAAACTGCAGAAACATTGACCGGCTGACGCGTCGCAGGTTTCGGTACTCCTCAGGGTCCGTGTCAAAAAGCTCCCGTCAAAACTCGTCTAGCACGCCGCGATTATTTTTGCATGTCCAAACAGGATTTCACCGAGCAAGACCTCTATTGTGGCTGTGGTGTACTTGAATGTTGTGCACGAGCGCGGAGTGCGTGAAGGCATCTCCAAATACCCCTCCGCGAGCCCAGAACTTCGTCGCTGCCACGCCGACACCTTCTCATGCAGGACCACGCCTGTGTCACTGCCATGCTTTCCGTTAGTAAAGTTAGCGGCTCTTCGCGCGAAGCTTATCCCGGTTATAATTATAATGCAATTAAATGCAAAGGTGCAAGCGAGCTGGACAAGAATGACGAAGCTGTGTTTGGAGATTTATGTTTGTCCTTTGTCCCTCTTGTTCCCCTTCTCCAGGGATTACTTTCGCCTATCCCGGTGTTTTGTCTCGATCTGTACGTAACAGCGGCGTACGATTCTTTGTCGCGTAGCAGACGTCGATTTCTCGCTTGGACAAAGGTGCAACGGTGCGATGTTGGAGTTTGGCGGCACTCTGGGGTGGCGAACATGTTCGGTCCGTCCTCGCTGGCGTCTGCTCGTCGTCTCCCTCGTATGGATGCGCTTGGGAGACGGACGAACCGCGGACATGTCGTCACGTGATCAATCCATCCGCGAATCAGTGCGTCAGTCCCTAAGAAGCGGCAATGGTGCCCGCAACGCCCGACGCGGCTCTTCGGCGACTCCGGAGCGCAAAATCGATCGTCCTCTCGGGTTCCCGACCCGCGGCTCGCTCTCCTGAGATGGAAGACCGGGGCCGGCGGCTCGCCGTCTTTTTCCAGCGCCAGCCACCTGCACGTGATCATCGTCCATTCGTACTCTCTGCACAGTGCCATTCTTTTGAACCCAGTCCAACGTCGAGTTCGGCGTCTTGTTCAGGATTCTGGGAGGGAAGCTCACCGGAGTAAATCTAACTGAAGAAAAGCTCACAGATGAAAAGGTGACCGGAAAAAACTTCACTGAAGAAATCTTCACTAGAGAGGAGCTTAATAAAGATATGCTTACTGGAGGAAAGCATATCAGAGAAAACCATACTAGAGAAATGCTCAACACAGAAAATCTGAGTGGAGAAATGTTTACTAGAGAAAAACTCCCTGAAGAAAAGATCACCACTTTTCACCAGAGAAAAGCTGATTGGAGCAATGCTCACCGAAGAAAAGCTTACCAGAAAAGGCTCCCGGGAGAAATGCCTACCTGAAAGAAGCTCGCCGAAGAAAGCTCACTAGAGAAAAGCCCAATGAAGGAATGCTCACGGCCAAAAAATTTGGACAGCGTATTGTTCGTCAGTCAACCAGAGGATCAATATGTCCTTCTGCAGCATATTGCCAATATAGCCGGTGCAGCATGACTGCTAACTTGCACCACGTTGTACAGAGAAGCAGCATCGGCGTGCGTCCGTCTAATCACTACTGCGTGGTACATATAAAGGCTCCAGGCTATACTCCGTTTCAACTGAGGATGGACCATAGCCGATTCTAGAAGCCATTCCTCCAGAGCGTCATGAGACATCTCGCTTCACGCGTCGCCACGCCGAACCGGAAGATCACGTGACACTCTGTTGGCGCAGGATTGGTTGTGCTGGATCGTAGCGTCCGCTACTGTCAACCTCAAGTTGAAACAAAGTACTGCAGTCGTACGGCCTCGGCTAAATTTCTCATTGGCTCTTTAGAGAAATGCCGCCCCTTGGATGGCTGACAAGCATCGCGCTGTCTCAATATCCACAAAACACCAGTCAGATTTGTGTTGACGGCCTACGGTTTATAATTTTCATTTTCTCTGTCTGATCACTCTTGGATAATGAAACAATTCGAAGTGGGGGATCTGAACATGACATAAACTCCAAGACTGCAGGTAAAAACGACGCAAGCGCTAAAATGTCTCGTAGTTGGTTAAATAACGAACGTGTCTGTCAAATGCATTGTGTTCGCGGAAATATATAGATTAGGACCTCCAAAAACCTATTGAGCGTCATTGTTTTGCGGTGCTCATTGAGCTAGCTTTTCGCCCAAGAGAAACGTGTTTCTCTTAAGGTGTAGATCACCGACAAGGTGATCTCTAGCATATATATTTAGCGAGTGTCAACGAGACACAATCGCGTTTCAAAAACGTGCGAAGGGCGTCCTCTTTCATGGCCGTGGTGGGGGATTTTCCTGTAAAGAATGGACAAATCGATCAAACGATTGTTCGTTGCAAAATGTACACACACACTCTGTCGATCTTCTTGTACGAACCAGTTTTCAAACAAAAATCTACCTTATCATAAGCTGTACTTTGACATGCACGGTAAGAAGCTAGTCAGCAAGTTCTTTGAGCTTGCGTTTTAAAACGCAGCTCTTAGGCGCCCGCTTCCGCGTATAGCGGCGTCGGCGTCGGCGTCGCCGTCGGCGTAACCGCTCGCGTTGCATTATGGGACTTCATAGACCTATACACCAATTCAATTCCCCGCAAAATTTAGCGAAGAAACTGGATTGGTGTGTAGGTTTGTGATGTCCAATAACGCAACACTGCGCATTCAGTTTCCCCGCTAAATTTAGGGGCGAAATTGACGTCACATGACCTCAACACCAATTCAGTCTTTTAAACTCCCCCTTTCGAAACATATGGCTTTAGCCGAACACACGTTTGACGAACTGGACGTTACAATTTTACAATTTAATTTCAAAAGCAGCCGTGTTCGCGAGCCGAGAAAATCGTATCTTATTTACAAATGTAGTTCAATCCGGGCCGGCATTCATGAAGGTCCCAGTATAATGCCATCTATGCATGCAATCTGCCTCGCGATCGCCCTTTAATGGAGTGACCGCAACTAATTCAATCCTATTAGTACAACCCTCGCATTTTGCCGTGTGCATTTCTGTATTACCTGTTCATGAGTCAACTATGCATGAACTTCGACAGGCACTTTCCACATGGAGCTTATTTTTGAATGTTCTGGGACTGTCGTTTAGACTGCTGAGTGTGCGCATTTTTTTTTTCATGGGGATTGTTTAAGCGCGTTGGCCGAGCATTTGCATGATTTACTGCTTGCGCTTTTTTCCTTCCTTTTTTTTTCTTGTCGACTGTACGCTGTTTCGCCTTACATCATTCCGTGGCGTGCGTTGCTCCCCATCGGAGCCGATTCAAATCTGTGAACGAGTACGTGACTGTGTCTTAATTCCGCACGTGACGGCACTCCGGTCCTGCGGTCACGGGAACTGGCCCGGCCTTTGGTGGGCTCCGATGGCTGGTGCCCTTACAAAACTATTGAGCGCGAGTTTATCCAACTTGTACACCAAATTTTGGATGCAGTGAATAGATTACCTATTGAGATCGTATCCACCTTTTATCGTGTTTCTTGAGATAATTGGCCGACCACTCGAGATCGAACGGTTACAGACCAAAGTGTCTGATATTTATATAGAATGTATGTCGACTTCCTGTACAATGTTAAAACATTTTAGTGTATACCTTTTTTATCCAAATTGACGTGCCAATTATCTGAAGAAAGTCGTTAAAAATGCGGATATATTAGGGAGTTTTAGCAGGTCGTTTCCACACGAACGGTTCGCCCTCGAACGCATCCGCGACGCCACTGCGCATGCGCGCGCGAGTCGTTCGGGGAGTCGGGAGGCTCTGCTCGTTCGTTTCTCCCATTCCGGCCGCTGGAGTCGTCACCGCAACGCAGCCAGCACCGTTCACGACTCGGGTAAAAAAAGATGGCGGTCGGTTCGGCGACCGCCTTCGCCGACCCAGCCGAGCGTTCACTCTAAGAAAAAACGGGTGTAGTCGGGTGTATCAGCAGCACATGCACCCCCTTCCTGAAAGATGCACCTTCAGTTGCCCAGCCAGTGTATTTGTGCACCGACAATGAGCATCCTCCTCTCCCTTAAAAACCTCTAGGTGTATCAGTGCACCGCCACGCCAGCCACGCGCCCCGACCAGCGTGTGCTTGGATGCCCTCTTGGAGGTCACTTTTGGGTTGGTCAGTTTCTTAGGAAGTATGGAACTGTTTTGTTCACTCGGTATTGACTGTAGAGTAGACCCTATGCTTGTTTTAGGCCAATCGGGTCTCCGGGTAGGATCACGTGACTACAGTCTCCAAGCTAGAGATAAGGCAGAGCACGGCACCTGCCTCAAGGCCAAGGCCACGGGTAGCATCCATTGCACTATTAACTTTGGGTCGAACTTTCAAAAGGATATAGGGGACAAATCCTCTAGCTGCGTTCATTGTTGGGATAACCCTGAAGATAAGCCTTCGCGAGGGCGACCAATTTTGTCCTTGAAGGAGCTGCTATTTTCGTATACTCCTCTCTTTTCTTTCTCTCCCTAAGCTGAAAGCGTGGAAGAGGCTACGCAGTCGTCGGACCGATGAACCGGAGGCTTTTTTTATGCCTTGAGTCCGCTGTCTGGGCGCGGGTAATGGCAAGAGCGTGATCATGTGGCAAAGGTTTCACGAGTGACGTAGTAGCTCCTTCCGATCCGGAAATGTCTGATTCCCGGCCTAGTTTCTTGTGTGCTGTGCTGCGACCAGCGGGGCTGCCAGAGATTTCGTCCGTGACAACCTATTCGAGTGTACCAAGGCTTCCAGTGTTTAAAAAGTCCAACGTACATCGGCAACAAGCAATTTCTTCAAAAAATCTCAAGGAATTCATGTGATGCGTTTAGTGTTCGGTTTGGCAAATTACTTCTTCTGCCACATCGTGTTGAATCTTCACAGACCCCTTTCTTTCCGTGTTTGTGTTTGTGTGGTTCTGCAGTGCCCGTGCCAACATCTATCTCGGATTACATCTTTCAAGTCCGATATTTTCATCGTAAGTGCGCTGCAACCTACTCCCTTGCAGCAATTGACAGTTCCGTTCCTGATTACGTCTAAAATTAGGCAGTGTCTATTTCCTAGCAGCCGGGAGAATAATTTCCGCGAAATTCTATCGGCAGTCGCCTGACATTAGCTGTCTACAATCATGTGATAGCTGCCGGTGACTTTCTTATTCTCTCAGCGTTTTGTGAACACGCGTTTCATGGACACTTTTTCATTGATACACGTTTTCTAGACACGTTTCGTCGACACTAACGTTTCACCGTTACTCGTTACGCGAAATACACGCTGTAGGGACATTTCGTCGTGCGTGTGTCTCTGAGGCGCGTGCTCACCGACCCAGCCCATCCGTTCACGTCGCTTCGTGGCAAGAGTATGTGGCGGCTCATTAAAAAAAAATGTTCACCTTACCTGTGATACCCGTATATATCACCTCGCGCACATAGCCTGGGGCGGCTCATTACAAAAAAAAATGAGAAAAGAAGATTTTTATAGAGGAAAGCTAACCTGAGCTGTCGATGACACGTCGTTCGATGAAGTGATTATATCGCCAATGAGTGACGACTGCCGGCACGATTTCGGGTAAATAATTCTGCCGGCTGCTGAGAGAATAGACACTACCTAAGAATCACCCCGGTTCTTGTTCGCTCAGTAATCTCCTCAGTTGTGTAACAGCTTCGTTGTACATCTTCACATATCACAGATCGCTTGCACGTTTGTACTTGTTTACGGAATAGGCTGTCTAATAAACTTATAGGAGATTTGAAAACAATCCGTTGTGTCTGTTTACCTGCCTTTTTGCAACCACCTGGGCGCGTACGTTTTTTACAGGTTTCCTTGAGGTGGGTACACAAAGAGGTGTAATGGTACATCATTGAATGAGGTGTATATATGTTCCATATGAGCGGGGTGGGTGTAAAAAACGGTGTAATAGTAAACCCTGTTGGCGGGTGTATCTCCGTTCCCTATGAGCGGGGTGGGTGTAAACAACGGTGTAATAGCAAACCCGGTCGGTGGTGTAGAGAAGGGAATACTTATACACCTTAAATTGGGGTGTACCTGCACACCGAAACGGCAGTAAGGGTGTAAGAAAGGAGTAGTGACACACCCCAGTATGGGGTGTATCTGTGCACCCCCGAATGCTGAAGGTGTATAAAAGGGTGCACATATGCACCCCTAGAGAGGGTGTATATATGCACCTCGTTTTGAGGTGTACTTGTACACCTTTATGGGTGTAGTATATGTGGCAGCACTTACACCCCCTGTGGGTGTACCCACTACACCCTTTTTTTTTAGAGTGTTAGGCTTAGGATAGCGGGAGGCGATTTGCCGTCCTGTCAGTCTGCTTCATCTGAGAGGTTAAACCAAATCATTTCGAGGACTGCTCTCCGTGGTAAGGGATCGTGAATGCTGTAAACTGCGCATGCTAGTAAATTTTTGCGATCTGCGGGCAGACTAGCTGCCGTGGCGATCGCGAGGAGACGAAATGATTTGGTTCCACGGCACACAACGTGAACGATTGTTCAACTTCAAGATGACAGAGACACACCACATAGCTTTACGGTCGTTCAGATACTTTTTACTCTATCTAGCTTCGCAGTTCTTGAAATTCCGACCGGCAAATGTTACATCGGCCGTCTTGTTTACATCAGTCGTACGCCGTAAAGAGCTGCCACCACGGTGTCCGCCGCCGTCGCCACGGATTTACACGTTGCAGAATGTTTCACATGCTTACTAGAAGATGGCGCCACCGTTAAGCCCTATCATCATCATCGTCTACACGGTCGCGCCACTTCCACGATTCGCTAAAGTATGTCAAATTTGGCGTACGGTTTCACGGAACGGACCAGCTGTACCGTTCGTGATTTCGGAACCGTGAGCTTGAAAAACGACTCGCTAAAACTCCCTATTGTGGATAGGAAATAGTGCTAGAATGCCTGTAGGTCTTCTATTCAATGTTCAGACACTCAGTCTACAGCTTTTCGATTCCGAGTGGTCGGCCAATAAGCTCAAGTATGAGGGGGAGGGGGGGGGGGGCGGGGGGGAGGTGGGCCGGCCGCCTTATGAGCCCCCCGCCCCCTGGTTACGTGCCTGTTCCCAACCCAACACTCATCGGGCAAAAACTCACCGGACAAAAGCTCGCCAGGTACATTCTTTCCGGACATAACCTCACCGATTTTTTCACAGACCACCGATAAAAGTTACTTTTTAACAAGCCGGAAGAGAAGCTCCCTGAGCGCAAATTTATTTGTTTCTTCTCACAGATGGCGACTCTGATTGCCCTCGGCCCAAAAGTTTCGTTGAGTGGAGGCGATCAGGGGGCGAGATGCAGCACAGGAGGATTGTGCTGGACTCTTTGCTAGAGTTCATTCGAGAAGACGGTATCCCGCACTATTTTTAAACATTTCGTCCTCGGCTCCGCCTCTATAGAGGCGGAGCAAATATGACTCGTACTTCACGCATTATTTGAATTGTCTCTTGGAATAGCCCCCATCTCTTAATTCAACACCCTGGTCAAAGCAAATGTAGATCATTACGCTAATTACTCAAATTTAATACTTATCTTTTTTAATAAGTTTGACGAATCATGTTGACAATGCAGTGTTGAAACGCAGTCCACTGGCGCTGAACATTGCAATCAAGCTATTGCTTGATTGCAGCGTTCAGTGCCAGTGTAATCTATTTTCAGTTTTAGTGGCGTAATGAATCATTTTAATTGTTTCACAAGGATTCTAATGGATTAAAAAAAAACAATATTACTGGTTTTAACAAGACTCGTTGCAACAGCGGAGAACATATCTTGGGTGATGCTTTGTCACCGGTATTACAGAAATTTAGTATTATATTAATCGCCTAACCTGGAGCGTTTTTTCTATAAAAAATAAGCGCCGGAGCGATAAGGACCCACGAACCATGACCTTGGTATCGCAGCAGACGACGAAAATAAGACTGTCTTCGTGAATAAAATGCAACCACTTGAAAACATCAAGTGGCCCCTATCAGAAAGTTAAAAAGCCCGCGCTGGGAGTTTTAGGCTTTTAGTAGATCATTTAGTCCCTCCCGCAACTCCATACGCAATCCGTTATGGGCCTCCGCTATATATTCCGTAGCGGAGCCGCGTTTTCATGTTTTAGTTGAACGTTTGCTACCCGGTGCAGCATATAGCGTTGCGAGAGCTAACGCAACTCTTTCGGACACTAAAGCTAAAATTAAAGGTTTGTACAGCAATTGTTTGTAATCTTTAATTCATGCGGCTATCTAAATAGAATTTTAATTTATTAGCGAGTGCTTATGCTGGTCCTTGCTTCTTTGCGAGTACGTTTGCGACGAGTAGATTTGAGATTCACGTTGTTGACGCCGGGTTGGCTTGGTCGTGTACTACAGCCGCGTTCGTTTCGCGACACGAGAGGAACCCCGCGATATTGGATTAAGTTGGCCGCATAAAAAAAAAAAAGAAACGCGCGCAAGAGTTCAACTGTGTTCCCTTTGTGTGTGTGTGTGCGCGCGCTATTTGATATTGTACAACCCCTCATTTTCGCGGCCCCTATTTTTCGCGAATAGCTCACACAGGACATAATTGCGGCCACTAAATCTCGCGAATTCCAGACGCCTGCGTTGAAACTCTTAAGGATTGAAATTTTCGCGTGCCCTTAATTTCGCGAATTTTTCAATTCGCGAAATTCGCGAACGTTAAGGGCTCGCGAACATTAAGGGTCTTACAGCATGTAGAAGGAAGTTGAAGCTCGGCGCAAACTAAAAAAGCAGTGGTGAACCGTCGGCTGTGATGAATTATCCGTTCGTTCAAGCCCGCGGATCCGCCCTCCCTCCCCCACTTCGCCCCACAACCGGAATGGAATGTGAACCCTTTCTTCCGAGTGGACTCTTCCCGAATTAATATCTGATCATGTTTTCCGGATTCATTGCTTCTTTCCTTCGCCGAGTCGTCATTTCAGTGTCATTTAATGAGCATGGTTTTTGAAAAACGCGTGTTCCCGCAAGCCGGTCGTGGTCTCGGTGTTGACGGACTACAACGTGTGTCGCACGCATTCGCTCGCCGCAACGCAGTGCTCGAGGAACGTAGAGACGGGTCGACTCCAATAGAGCAGCGATCATAACAACTATACCTGATCCCGCAAAAGAAAAAAAAAATGCAGGTTTACGATGATTTATTTTCCGTCCGCCTTACTTGTCATTAAAGTTAAAACAAGTAGGCAGACGAGCTGGTTTAGGGACATATAGTTTCGTGCCTGTCGGTCCTTTTTTTGTTCCTTCTCTCAAGGGTTACTATGTCTACTAGTTATGTATATGATGTCCTCGAGTATTCGCGAAACAAGGAACAAAGAGCGGGAGATGAAAATACAAGAATCAAAGAAAGAATAGAAATAGTAAACACTTAAGGTCCTGTCACACTGAGGCAACACGATGGCACAACACGTTGTCCTACAGTCGGACAACTTGCTGCTCGCTCCCCGTGTTGTCCGACAAACCTGTCACATTGCGTCAACAGCAGCGCAACATGGACGACCACGAAAATGTTGCCTCGGTATGAGAGCTTTCGGCAACAAAAATAGCAGCAACTTGTATTGGACAACGTGTGTTGCCCGGGTCGCTGGCGGAGCGAATTTCGGGCCGGCAACACGACAACACACATAGCTTTGATGGCAGAACTAGTTCCCTATCAATAACGTCTTACTCAAATAAAGGCTTGGAAAACGTTATTTAAAAATAATTAAGGCTGGCGTGCAGCTAAACTAATTGTATGAATGTTTTTACTGCGTAATTGCGGAAAGCGACTCTCGAAATGGTCACGGTACTATCGTGAACGTAAAGACTGGTGATGAAATTAGAACTGCGAACAGACTAGCTCACATTACTGCTAGTGAAATCAAAAGGCATGACTACTCAACCGCTGATGAAGTATAATAAAAATAAACCAGAAAAGCCGAGATTAAAAAAAAATAAGCATTAAAACGACCCCTCTTATCATTATTGCTGATGCTTGGAACTTGGAAACAGCCGCTACCAGACAATTGATTTGTTTCAAAAATACCCATTACGCTTTGGGGAATGAAGCGATCATATAGCAGGCGGTAGGCAAATGGACAGCGTTGAAAACTATTTGTTCCACCGACTGTTACGAACGCCGATCGTGTCGGTGTCGCAGTTTTTAAGCACTGTCAGTTTAGCTCAACTCCACGCTACAAAAGACGCTTTGGGGTACTGCCGGTGCTAACTCAATTTCACGGTAGAAAAAGGAATTGCATGAAAGGGAACACGGTTGTGTTCCCTTTCCGAAGTGACACCTTAGCGGCCCCGACGACACACCTCAGCGACGGCTGAGGTGTAGCGTCGGGGCCGCTAAGGTGTCACTTCGGAGCAGATGGACTGAATGAACGGTAAACGTGCGACCGCGCAGCACTTATGTACGCCTAAACGTTTTGTATTAAACCGAGTAGCACACCGGACGAAAATTCCGTAGCATTTTGGAACCAATAAGTGTGTATTAAGTAGAGAGCATTTCACCAGTCTGCGTAAGAGGGGAGCGTGCTTTCGTACATCACTTCGGTAGAAATCATCACACGTGCCAAACGAAAAGCGCTGAATAAACAGGTAGAAGGAAGCAGACAAAACAAAGTGCAGTCTCAAATGAAGGTTTATTGAAACGAACAGACTCTTAATACCATCGTTCTGGCTAATCGTTTAGAAAATAAAACTCAATCTGTCAGGTGCCTGGACGGGGCAACAACGCACTTGCTTTCTGATACAGAATGCGTCGTCAACTTCTAAGGCAGCTTTATCCGCGTATCTCAAGAAAATTGTTGTTTGTGCTAATTCTGAGTCGCATGGGCACTTAGCCCAGTGCGCTGCCAGATTTCCCGGCGGGGACTGTTTTACTGGCCATGCATGTTATCTTGCTACCATGCATGATCATGCATCTTATCTTGCTCGCTCATTATCTCGTTATCAGCGGCCCGTGGAATATTTTTGGCGGAGCGCCGGAAGTGACCCGCGTCAATATGGAGCGCGGTCGACGGCGTGAAACCGCGAAGTGTCGAACTAACCGCTATCGCTGTAAAACACTTGGGGACAAGCACAGGCAGCAGTTCCTTCAACAATTGTTTCAACAAGACTTTTGTTTGGGCTAGCTGGTTCGTATTAGGCATGATTAAAATGGCGCGAACTTGATCAAGGACAAAAAGGCACACGTACACAGGACTGGCGCTATTTTAATTATGTCTAATACGAACCAACTCGCCCAATCAAAAGTCGTGTTACAACATATTTCTTTCACTCTAGCGCCTTTCGTTTTCACCGATCCAAGCAAGAACCTACCATCACCTGTATCAACCTTATTGCCATTTCTATCTGCCAATATCGGGTCCTGGCGCACTGCGTAAAAAGAAAATGCATTCCTTTTGAGGTTCAAGCTCTGTTCAGGGTACTGGAACCTTCTTGAGGTCATGCAAAGAGAATCTGCAAGATCTTGAAATCTGAATACTGGAGACATGTGCTCGCCTGCTTCAAGACTGGCTGAGGATCATCGCTCAATTGGGGAAGACGGATCTCACAATCAAGACCGTCGGTATGCCGAGTCGGGAAGTTGGCGAAACAGACCACATAATTTATATAGCAGAGAATACGATTAAGCCTACCTTCATCAAGGAAGAACCACGCAAGAGAAAGCGCCAGTGCTGTTGTACGTATGCCTTTTTTTGTCTTTGTCAAGTTCGCGATATTTCAATCATGTCTAATATCTTTTCAACTTTGAACTTCAACTTTCGACAGCTGCCTAAGCCAGAAATGAATTTGTTGTCTTTCCTTTTACTTTTCTCTCTTTTCTTTCCTCACTCCTTTACTTCGGCTTTGCTTGTTTTTCCAGGTGTTTTCTATGTATCATCTTAAGTTTAAGAATATGGGAGGGAGAACCCATGCATTGAAAAAGAATTCACTAAATGTTCGTGTCTAGTTGAAAGGACTGCGTTGTCTCTCCTTGTCGCTATAAGGTGTTTTCATTATTTCTTTTGATTCCAGTATTCGCGACTTCAGCGACCTATAGGGGTCGCACATCTCAACACAAATATCGGCCAAAAACAGTTTCTGGCGTGTCATGTGGTTGCTCAACGCAAGACCTTCTGGTTTGAGTAGGCAAGTTGCTTCAAAATGGTTTGCCGCGGTTTTTATCCCCTACATTCATAACCTGCGGTGACGCGTTGGGGCAAGCGAGATTCCAGAGGCCTTCTTCGGGGGAGCGATGGAAGGTTTGAAGTTTGAATACAGCCTTTCTTTGAGCTAATGAACGTTTATAAACGCACAATGTCTGATTCAAGCTGTTTCGTAGACTACGTTCACAGCGCCCTTGGCAACAGGCTGAGACGACGTAGCGACAGAGTCACGGGGTCAAAACTATTCATCCCGCACAACATGAAACACAATGCAAAGCGCACCATATGGTACGCGTGTTCCCCACGGCCCTGCCGCCGCTGTTGCCGTTTGCGTTGCTGTGAGTCTAAACAACGGAAATTCCGTTCCTTAACTTCTGTGGCCATCGCGCCCCAGCCGCCGAAACATGCAGTCACAAAAGCCACGGAAGACGAGCAGAAAAAAAAAACGAAAAAAAAAAAAAAAACACGGAAAGACGTGTTCCGCCCAGCCCAGTGTTTTCCCGCTAAGTGCCGTCTGTTTTGCACGAGTCGCGAAGTAGTCTCGATGTAGTCTCCATGATGATTGTAGTCGGGCCGGCCCATCTGCCCGGTCGGTCCACGCAAGCCATCAGATACGACGGTAATGCGCGATAAGAACGATAAACACTGCGTCGCAAGATTCGGGAATTATTGTAAATAAGGACAAAACAATTGCCAATGGAAATGCGTTGACGCATGGAAAGTTCCAAACCACGGAACGCTGATCACAGCCTTCCGTCTCGGCGAGCTGCAGGAAGAATGAAAGCGAGCTACAGAAAAAAAAAAAAAGGAGAAGAAAAAGAAAAAAAAAAAAAAAAAAACAGGAGAGGAGTCTAGGCGCAGATGTGTGCCGCCCAAAAAAAAAAAAAAGAAAAAAGACCGGTTGTTCTTGTTTTTTCGCCAACCTGATGCAGAATGGCGGATCACGTGGGAAAGGAGAAAATCCGAGGGGGTGGGAGAGGGGGCCCATTCTCCTTCCTTTTAATATTCACTCGATGGTTGTTTTCCTTTCACTTTCGCTCCCTGCCGACAGCGACCCCGCGTTCGTGCGGCTAAAAAGAAAAAAAAAGCGCGACGGGGATTGCAAGCAGATGAGGTTGGGGTGCGACCGTGCGCGTCGTCGTCGTCGTTCTTCGTACGGGCGTTGTAGAGAAGGTGTCGTGGAAAGAGGGGCGGCCGCGCTGCGAGGGGTTTTTTGAGTAGACGTCAAGTGGTGGTGCGGCATTGAGTCCCCTGGGGGAGCGCGCCCCGCCGCCTCCCGGAGTGGTTTTTTTGAAGCGTTTTTGCAACGAAGAACTGTTGGAAATGAAAATGTTAAAAGAAGTGTCATTTCTTCTCGTAGTTAGTTGGCAGCAGCGAGAGGGAGGGCGAGCCGCTTCACAAAGTGGTAAAAAAAGCGCTAAGAAGGAGCAGGCCGAGTCAGACAGAAGGGGCTAGCGTACTTTTGCCGCCGCATGCTGTCTCTCGTTGCTAGTTCTATTTCCCGCGTTGACGCTGCGTTTAATCAACCGTTCAATCATAGCTCGGTCCTATCAGCTTACTTTGCCCCCGACTGTGCCTCCAAAAAACCTGTCTAATGTGTTTCGACGACACACAGCCGGGGGGAGTAATCTCGTCCACAGGTGACTGTCTAGTAAGCAAGGCCGCAGTCAAAAGCATAACCGAAGAGGTTAACTAAAATATCTGGCAACACTGTGATTTCAGTATCAACGAACTTCATGGTGCGCCGAGGATGATTGGCAAGCGCCCAATTTTCGGTTATGACCAAATATTTCAAGAAAAGGAACACTAATGGATACCTCTGTCCTGGAACCAAAGCAAACCTTCTAGTGATTTCAATAAGGAGCACAGAAGCCCCCTCAACTTTATAGGAGTGACAGCAGTCGTTCCTTCACTCAAGTGTGGGAACACTCCAGCTTTGCATGATTCATTTGCCCTAGTAAGTCTCACTGGCTGTGGTGAGATGGTTCTGGAAAATACTGATATATTACTGGCGCCTGTAGCGGTGGCCCGAATCAAATTTAATGTTATTAAAATAAATATTTGGATATCGTCCTCAGAGATGTATAATGGACTCCGTCCTTGATTTTGTTCCGACTCTCACAAACGAGCCCAAATCTAGGAACTTAAATGGCCTCTCCAGCCACAAATGGTGGTCGTTAGTTTGATATAAAGCATTGTGGCAGTTACGAACACCTCCTCGTGGAAGTGTCCATAAAGTTTCGACTCGCGATTTGAAGAATAAAGCGTACAAAATGTATCTGGAAATTCACGTGTTGCAACTCACTCGATAAGCAAGCCGTGACGTAAGAGGATCAGGGTGCCGTCTCCTAAGGGCGCTACTTGCTCCGACCTCATCGCCACCTATGCACCTTTTCTACAAGGGTGCAGGCATCATGAATGTTGTCACATCTGGTACGCGGTAAAACATCGTTTTGATCTCTCCACGCTGTTGGAAGGTGTTTACGAAAAACGCGCGTTTGTCACACATTCTTGTTTTGCCTCACCTACATTTTCTCACATATTCCAGGTTCGAATGTATTATTATTTTTTTCGTCCCGCATACCAGATACGGAACCCGCGGGACTGAGAACGACAGGAAACAGAAAACGTCTATGCATTTCTTCCTCTCGCGCCTTCTCACCTATTGTCAACGCATTGGTCGCGTCGCGTCGCTCAACACATCTCGGGTTCTTATTAGCTAAAGTCACTGAATCCTGGGAAAGTAGCGCCATTGCCTTCTTTACCTGCCAGCCGGACACAAACCCATACTAACATATAGACCGACACACTGTTTACAAACAAGCCCGCCTTTGCCCACACCCGGTGTGGGCACTGCGCGAGCGCAGAAATCAGATTCGCGTGAGGTGGAGCTTCTGCGCATGCGCCGTAGCGACAACAGCGCCACCGCAGAAGCGTGACGTCACAGCCGCGTGTTGATCTATATTCGACCAAAACCTCGCGAGGCGATTGGCTAATCTGTCCACAGCTGCCATGGAAATCTCCATTTCGGTCCCTTCAAATCTTCGAAGGTTCCAGAGGGTCGTTCTAAACCAGTCGCGCCAAGGTCACCATGGATCATCAACGTACTGGAAGCGTTCCTCGCCAATATAAGAGTGTTTGGCACTGTGTATGCGACCAACTTATGAATCATGCCCATCTTCACGGATTTCGTATACACTTATATTGTTCTTCTCGCGTATTTCGAAACAGTAAACTTATTTTTCAGTGCCTCCAAGCACCGACACAGCATGTGGTCGTGGTGTGAAGGTGTACGCTTGTTTCGCCGGTATGTGGATAGAAAAACCCGTCACCAGCGAATTTAGGTCGGCTCACCGAAAACGGAGGGGTCAAGGAGAAATCGCTCATTTCAGGGACGAAAATGGCGACCATACAAGGAACTTGGCGCCTTTTGCAGGATCCAGTGACCATAATATTAGCAGCAACAGCGCGTAACCAACAAGGAAAAAAAAGGAGATAACATATAGAATGACGACCACAGCGCTGACTTAAAATCAGTTTTCTTCTACTTCTTCGTAAAAAAAAAAAAAAAACATAATACAAAAAACAATTTTTAGTTTTTTCACTTTGGCGAAGAAGGAAGACCAGCGAAGCTGTACTATGGTGGGAATGAAGTAATGGCCGGCCGCAAGTTTTCGAGGCAGAATGGAAAGGCTCGAAAGGTTGCCACCATCGATGACCGACGGCGGCAACCAGACATCCGACAAGCCGGTGTTCTGGTTGCCGCCGTTGCACAAAGATGTCGGTAGCTGTCCAGATTTCTGTGTCATCAGGTCATTTGAGGACGAACACGATCCACGGGAAACTAACCCTTAACAGCTCCGCTGTAAAAACACTATTGAAGGAGTCGCTCATTACACTGACTACTTCGCCAAGTATAATATAATACCCCTGACAGACGGGCACCTAAAAGGACCTTTACGCCTAAGGACCTTTAGTGTAAACGTTATTTAAGCAGTGCCACACGACAACTCATACGGCATTTAGCGTAAAGGTCCTTTTCGTGAATTAACCTGAGTTCCCGCAACTCCTGTACGGTTACTAAAGGCGTACTCTCGTCAGCAGCGGTCTACACTAGAGAAGCGAATTGAAATAAAAGATCGCACTGATATCTAAGATCAATGTTTTTGGTATTTTTAATATTGAAAAAGAGCGTGTTTCACGTATATTCTGTACAGACCTCGCGCCACTAATAGTTTTCTGTACTCACGGCCCCAGCTATCCGCCGTCCGGCTGCTCGCCTGCTCGCGTCGTCCGCTTCGGCGCTTCGGTTTTCCTCCTCTTGATTTTCCTTGCAGCCATAGTTATCTAGCTTTTACTTCTGTACTTTATATTTTATGCTGCTTTAATACTGTATTGATAACTGTTTTTTGTACATATATGTTTCTTTATCTCACTCTCGCGTCGTGCGATATGTCGAACGACGGAGGAGCGTCCACGACTATAGGAAGGGGTCGTCGCGCTTCCTTCGGAGCGTTGAGGCGACCTGGGCGCTGATACAACTTCGGGAGAATCGGCTGGAGGACCTCGGACGCTTGCGATGAAACTCAAGCGCGAGCCCGACGCCGAACTGAACAGGGAAAAAGCGTAGCAGAAGCACGGAAAGGACCGGGAGTACTGAGCAACGTTAGGACTGAGCGAGCGGGAGCCGTTCAAGGTTGCCGCCAATTGCCAAAAAAACAAAAACAAAAAAAAACACTTGCTTGAGTTTAAAATGGACTTTGTTGCAATCATTTGGCTGAACTCGTCATTTTGTCTTTTTTTTATATTTGCTTAGATTTGTTTGTTTTATTTATATTTGTATTTGTTTAGATTTGCTTAATCTAAAAAAAAAACCTAAACAAATATTTATATCTCTAAAATATAATTTTTTCCGGCGTGGACGTGATTTATGCGTTTGAACGAGTTAACGAGACTTCAGTCGCTGCAAACATAGTCTAAATGACATTTACCTGCGCTTTCTCGCGCGGAAGAACGCAAAGGTCATTTAGAAATCCTAAAGGCCTTTGGCTTAAAGGCCCTTTTAGGTGCCCGTCTGACGGAGGTAGTATTCTTTGGCGAATCAAGAAACGGAAGGGGCGCTGATATACTTGTCCTGGAGTCTCGCGATGTTCTCTGCCTCAATAAGTTCTCTAATTACAGAGTGGCCACTCTGCGCCATTACAGCGCATTTTGTGAACTGAGGATCACAACCCCGGTATCGGCAGTGAATTCCTAGAGGGCCAGGACAGTCTTGTGCGGGTTGTTATGATGCTCTCGCAGTCGATCGTTGAGACCGTCTGCCACATTGTGCAACATATACAAGGTGTTTCACGAAAGGTTAACAAATTCGATATTGCGAAAACTAGGCATCGCACCAAAAAAAGTCTTGTGTCGTTTTCGTCCTATGCCAGGAGCCTACTCAGAAAAATGATTAAAGTTCGGGATAATTAAGTGGGTAATTATTTTCACGTAATGAATATATTAAATATTAAGTGTAAGGTTCCAATTAGAATCTTGCTGAGCCTCATCGAAAAACCGTAAATCAATAAAATTGAGAACAATAGAAGGCACGCGCGGTATTTTACGGCTTTCTGAAAAACCGCAAAATTTCGATAGGTTTTTAAGTTTCGGTTTGCAATCGGACCCTTAGCGAAAAACCGGGGCTCTTAAAGCATACCTTATTTGCACTTCCAAAAGTATGCTTGATGCTCTAAATTGGCCGGTTTTTAGTATACTCTTGACGCACTTTACAAGTAACATTTCGCCATCCTTTTAGGATACTTCTAAGCGTAACCGTAAGAGGCGTTTTAGAATACTTCTTACACACTTCGAAAGTAACATTTTGCCATACTTTTAGGATACTTCTTCTAGTACACTTCTGAGCAGAATTTTAGTATGCTTTTATGCAGGCCTTTATTACTATAAATTGTACCTTGAATTAAACTGGGAAGCAGGCTTCCAAATATAATCACGGGTACACTCAGTAGAATTTTTAAAGCATTTCACCAATTTATTCCTGACCAATTCCAGATAGGATATGTAGAAAATTATGTTGATCTAGCAATTGCAGTGGTTTGCACTTATCGAAACTGAAATGCATTATGTTACAGGCTTTAATGTAGACGAGTTCAAAGTGAAGACAAATTAAAGTAAGAACTTTTTATTAAACATTTTTAAATAGAACAAACACATGTTGCCTACAACAAACACACTTACGATGGAGCAAAAAAAGACATATAATACTTTCACTGGCTTACAAATATCACAGATACACTTAAAGCTTTAAACATGCTCTTATTAGACGAAGAAAATAATTACAAACTATCATGCTGAAGAAAAACGAGTAAAAAGTATTACAGCTGTTAAAATAAAACCTACAATATATTATATTTATAATCTACCATGACTGAAGTAACATCACCTACATGACTGAACTAAAATGAATGAAAAAAAGTTAAAGCAATTGTTAAATAAAATCTAAAATATTAATCGCTAATCAGATTGAAGAGAGAAAATAGAAGCTAATGCACAAAATGAATGAAAATGAAAGCTAATCTTTTCTTTCATTCTGCAGTTTTCTTCTGTGTGTTGGAGGCTTTCTTGTGAGTGTAGGAAGTATTGCTGCCCTTCCTTCGCAGGTATCCCTTCACAGACTTCCGAGTTTCCCCAGGGAATTTGCCAATAACAAAAGCTGAAAAGAGAAGACAATAGACAACTAAGAAACTTGCCTTGAAGCTTCATATTTAGTTAATACAACTTAATTATAGTTCATGTCCACAGCACAACCCACGAACTTAAGCACAACCCACGAGCTTAAGCGCAACCCACGAGCTTCAAGTAACTGAGTAATTTAAGGACAGCCAATGACGCTTGACTGGATTTCAATGGGAACCATATATACCTCCGCGTAAAAAGTATATATTAGAAATATTGTGATGCTTGTATGTTGACAGCCTTGATGCTAGCACGACTCAACGAGTGACTCGTCTCCTAGCTGTAGATGAGAAATTCAACCGGTGCAGTACAATTCCGCTGACCTGGGGTCTCTAACGTGTACCACACTGTAGTAAAGTTTTGTAAGGGCGACATTATTTTTGTAGGGGTAATTTTGTAAGGGTAGACGAACGCCTGCCGGTACGAAACTCGCCCAGTTCTGCAGCGCAAAGCTTTCGCTCCACGCTCCGAGCTCTGGTTCGCTCGGCCAGCGATCCCAGTGTAAAAATTAGGTTGTCATTTTGCTAATTATATGCCAGTCTTCACAATGTTTCAAAAAAGGGAGGCGCGGATTGAAGGTAGCTGAACAGAAGGAGCTCGCGACGTGCCCAGTGTGTCCATTTTTATTGAATGAAACGTGCGGATATTTTCTTGTAAGTTAGCCGCCGTAGATGTTCGTTGCAAATTAATCCTTCGTATATAGAGCCCTCATAAAAGAGAAGCAATGCTATCACATTTCGACGTAGACTGCGACAAAGCACCGCAGAAACACCGGCCCCCCCCCCCTCTTTTGTTACTCGGAGCACGATAATTGCCAACGTCTGTTCGACGGGAACTTACGAATGCGGGCAGCATCTCTCTCCCTGGGTTTGGGAGAGGTGTCGGGTGTGAAAACGTCCTTTCCCCGACCACGGCCGGTGAATACGACGACGAAGCAGCGGAGAGACGACGCGTTCAAAATGCAAAACTTATTTGCCTTCACCTATAGACCTTTCCAGCGGCAGTCTCGAACGAGGCGATTTACAGCGCGCGTCCCTGATTTTGAGAGTGTACGTCAGTGTTGCCCGACTCCGCTGAGCTGTGGAGTTTCTCGTCAGTGGGCTGTGGCAGCCTGCGTTGGCGCAATTCCGGACGCTGGTAGCGGCTGAATTGCCGCGTTTTCTTTTTTATTTTGTGTTCTGTGGCGAACATATTCATAGATGTATTTAAGAAATCAGTGCTCTATTTTTGGGAACAAAAACAAAGAAATTAAAGCTGTTTCGGTGAGTCCGTGCGCGACAGAACAAATGCAACTGGAATGTTTGTTTCATTTTATGTTCATCGTTTTACGGCACGGTAGACTCAGCCGTGTCAATCTTATAGGTCAAAATATTTGACCACACAGGATATCCGAACTGCATGGATATTCCCCTCCCAAAACATGAAATTCAATGAGTCTCATCTATCGAACAACATATATTGTACGTACCCCACGGTGCCGCGTTATCCGAACAGGATTTGAGAAAGGTCTCAAGTAACACAGCATATCCAGAATATTGTGTCGACGATAGCCGCTTCACGACGATCGGACGGAATCCGGCGTGTTTTGGGAAACATGTAGAAGAGAGCAGCTTTTTTGCACAGCTTCAAAGCAAATGAATGAACCCTCGGACCCGACCCTATCGGCTATTTTTCGCGAAAACCCGGAACACAGCCGGGAAGGCTTTTTGGAGATTATTCTCAACGGAAATAATCCTCCAAGAACGTCAAACTGCCTGCGTCGCGGGCTGCTTGACGTTCGCTCTCTTCTTTCGTTTTCTGCGAGGGCCGAGCAGGCTACGAGCCCTGGTATTCTCTGGTTCTCACAGTGGAAGATAACGCACAAAGGGTAAGCACCCTAAACAGGCGAATGAAGTAAAAACTTCCAAGAAAAGCCGGCGAACTCCGAGTGTAAAATGCAGGTGGGGAGTCACGCTGACCGGGTTTCCACAGCTCAGGCGGGTGCCAGAAATTTCTGGCTGATAGGGGTCGCTCGATTCGAAAAATGGCGCCGGCCAGAGCGCTCTTTTTGCAAAGGTCTATACATGCGCGCAGGTCTGAGCCCCTCGTGTCCCCCGACCGACACTCGACTACCGAGACACTTCATCTTTCACCCCATTCTTGTCCCCCTCCCCTCGCCCACCCGCTCCACGTGGGTTCCGTTCCGTTCTGAAAGGGGACACATTCCTCAGGTTTCCCACCGGCGACTAACCCCCCCCCCCCCCCCCCCCCCCTTCCCCAACCTCCCCTGCGGGGTGAAGGCCCCATAGTAACTCTGGAGGGCAGCTAAGCGTAGACATCTACCAAGAAAAACAACCCTACGATTCTAACATTTCCCCTATTAAAATATTTGAAGTGTGTAGTAAACGAATATTGCTACGTATAAAAATACCAGAGGGATGTGGATCTAAAAATAAATGAGAATAAATGAGGCGATTTTGTATCTACAATGTCAAGCAGAAAGGAGCCGTGCGTCGTGGTGCAAGGGGTACACCGAAAGATCGACTGCCGCAAGTTTGCCAGACTCTGCTTCTTTATACAGACTACGTAATCTACATCTTCCTGAACTGGACCAAGGAGGGATACGTCACAAGGCGCTACAAGAACGTTCCAGAAGAGCCGCGAAAAATACAATGAACTAGGCAGGCGGGGTTCGAACCCCGAGCCTTAGCGTGCGACGTACGCTTTTTTTCTTCTTCTTGTTTATTGTGCCTGCGACGTAGGCGCAAAACCAATTTGGCAATAATATGAGGGTCGTTCGAGGCTGACCGAGACTTCTATTCCTACGAAGGAATTAGAACTTTCGACCAGCAGGCAACTACTGGATACGACTTAATTTTCGCGAGGACCTAATTTTCGCGAATTTCGTGAATCGCCTATAATTCGCAAAAAAAAAAAAAAAAAAAAAAAAAAATTGGTCCCGCGAACGATTCTAGTAAAATGTGAACACACCGGAATCTATATTGAGATCTCACCCCGTTGCGAAAATTAAGCCCCGGGATTTATTCCAAAATCCCGATTTAGGGTTTGACCTAAATCGGGAAATGTTCATCCCGCAAAAAAATACGTCGCTTACAGTATTTCAGCTGTTGAACGTATTCCCCGAGGTATAGCCAAGGCACCGTGCTCTGCTACAGATTTGAAAGCTCCCAGATTCTTTGGGAAAAGAAAGAACTGGATGCTGTGACTCCCGTCAAATGAACGTGTCCGTGTGTTTAGTTTGTCACTTGCTCTCGTTCCTCCCTAAACTGTTGATACCATTCGTACAGTCTTGTCCGCAACACCATTTGTTCCTCATGCTCCGCTTGCAATCTTCTCAAAATTTCAGCCGATTTCGCGCTCTCCCTCACTAGCACTTTTATTTTTCACCACCGTTCTACAGCTACAGACACTCTGCTCGCCGCCATGATAGCTGCAACTATTACGCAGGGGTCATATACACCGTTTCGGGAGCTAAAAAATCGAGAGGGATTACGTTAACGTTCACCGCAGGTTTCATTATGCTACACATGTTTAGCAATTTTCTTTTATGGACAAAGGTCCCGATCAATCTTAAACAACCGTTGCATATTTTTTTTTTTTAAAGGTATTTTAATCTTAGTGATAAGCTTAAAGGGGCACTGAATTCAGTTTTGAAAAAGATGGTATTTGATCTTATATTGTTTAAAATGTGTTAGTTCCCACATACACCAAGTCCTAGGCTATATTACAAAACCGCCTATTCATCTCAGGGCAACGAAAAAACATATGGATTGTTTTTACTCCCGGACTACATTGGTGTGGACCAATGAAAGCCCTACAATACGCGCAGATTCTGAATGATTTTGTCGCAACTTCTTTCGAAGAGAGTCTGATCGGTACACATTTGGATAAGACTCCTCGTTTTTCTCGCGGGAGAAGCCATCGCTTGCCACTCACCGACAGGCGCCCTTCGTCGACCAGTTCACTCGGAAGTAAATTCTTCGCAAAAAGGGCGTGTCGAGATCTTAGACCACGCTTTTAACGAGGAACTAAGCTACGCACGATTGTGATTTCAGGTTGGTTGGGACGCCTAGAGCGTCTAGATTGAGTTATCACCAACAAATGACGATCTAAGAATCAACTTCGGTGCCCCTGTAAGAGGCAACGAATGTGTAGCTTGTTCTGAGCTGTCTTGGGTGATTACTTATAGGATCATTATTCAGCTCGAAAGACACGCTTCGCATAATGTGTGATCCTACCTAATGCGCGGGACTAAGACACCCATCACTGCCACATCAAGGCACTGAGCGGAAACTCAGCCGAATCTGAAAGCAACCAGCATCTCTTATTTCGGCAGTAGGCACCCACTCGGCGACGCCGTTTCCGTCGCTTCTCCTTACCTTTGACTCGGACTGAAGGAAGACAACGCCGATGGCCGGCAGGGGGCAGCCTTGAAGGCCTGGGTGTATTTGCTATATCGAAGATGTTCTCGACTAGAATAAGCGTGTTCTTGACTAGAATAAGAAAATATTCCTCTTTTGTTACCGTGTTCTAATATATAGGTGTCTTCGGAGGCTCTCTAGGCAGAAGGAAGTCTCCACCAACACTGGCATGGTCCTTCATTTTTCTGTGCAAGACATACCCCATTCTAATGTCTGCCTCCCTCCAAGGCTATCGAGCTTAAATTCTTACGTCCCGACTATACGCGTAGCCACGAATATAACAAAACGCGAAGCATTTACCTCTTTTATTCACGCAACAAGGTCATTAATAACCGCCCGAAAGTGGGCGGCACATCCGGCCATTTTGAAATAAACGTGCGGACGTCCTTCTATGGCTACGAGTATACAACGTCTATGTGTATGATGTCATGGCCTTCTCAGTTCAGTAATCTTAGCGCCAAGAAAACCATCCAAATGAAGCCCCTGCGAGACTGCACGCAGCAACTGTAACCATGTTCATAAACTTCTCTGTGTCCATGACTCAACATTACACGTGACCATTACGTGCCAAGCGGTCTACGTAAACCCCGTACAATACTTCCAGTGCCTCCTTTTAAAATGGCCCAGTTTAAGAATGGCGCGTATTCGAAATATTGCACAATCATAATGGGGTGCAGCCATTACACGTGTATTCGCGTTACTATGCCATTCGGCGTGCAGCCCGTACTTACGTATAAAGACATTTCTCCAACTGCTCTTCATCAAAGAGTTTGTTGAAAAAATCAGGGAAAATTTTTTTCCACGAGCACACCTGAGGTTCACAGAGAATCGGATAAGATGATGATAGGTAATCCGGCTTAATCCAGCGTAATCCAGGGGGGCACATATTCCTCGTGTCGAACACACTCACGCAGGACGGGAATCCGCGCACATTCTTGCCACCCACAAGCGTCGTAGCGCGCAAACGAAGCAGTCTTGACGGACGTCAGGACTGCTCCCCTTGCTGGCGGGTCATGAAGAGAGAGCAGGGTGCACGCGGCCGTCCGCGAACACACAACACATATGCCGGATGCACCTCGACGAATCCGTTCTGAACGGCAGGGAGTGTGTATCCAGATGTCTTCCGGCTGACCCCACAAAGACTCCCATCCATTCACACGCACAAACAAACGGCGCCGTCTCGCGCAAACCACGACAGCTCCGCGTACGCGCTCGCAAGAAGCAGACACACACCAGGCGAGAGACTAGAAAGTAGACGCAGGACAAAGCGAGCCGCTCCGTCTATCCGAGGGAGAGGGCAGGCACAGCAACGCGGCCTCACATCCTGTGGAAGCTGGCGCCGGAAGCGCGCGTTTGCAGGTTCTTGATGACGATGCGCGGGTGAAAGGCGTCCGGGTCCGGGTTGATGCACGTCAGGTTGGCGCCCTTGAGGAAGCCCCTGCTGCTGCTCCGGTGGTGGTTGTGGTGGTGGTGGTGCTGCTGCGACAGGGGCGGAGACGTGGCGGCCTCGTTGACCGCCACGGCCGGCTTCTGGTACAGCGACACCGCGGGGGACGACACCGCCGCCCTGCGGTGCGAGGAGGGCGAGGCGGTCCCCTTGGCGGTCCCCGGTGGGCCCGCCGGAGGGAGTGCGAGGGGCGGCCGCCCAACAGGCCTACGCACGGGCGCCGGCGCCGGCAGGCCGCGGTGGGACACCGTGAGGTCCAGAGGTCGCGTGTCCTCTTCGCCCTTCCTGGCGCTCGGGGCCAGCGGGGTGGCGGGAGAGGTCCTCGGGGTCTGCGGGTGCGCCTGAGGCGGAGACGCGGGCAGACCGCGGATGCCGGGCCCAGAGCCCTTGCCGGCGAGGCTCTGGCTCTGCTGGGTTGTTTCCAGGAGCGATGTGGTCTCGGGAAGCAGCCTGTCGGGCGAAGCAGAGCGGCACACGAGGCGGCCGTCCGCGGCGTCGTCGGCGCCGTCCAGCCTCGGGTTCTTCGCCGGCGTCCCCCCGTCTGGTCGCTCCGGGGAGCGGCTGCGGGGGCGCCGGGGCCTGTGGGCGTCCTGGCTGTCCGGGGGCCGTCCCTGGTGCCTGGCGTGCTGCAGTGGCCGCTCGGCGTCCCGCTGCTCCTTGCGCCTGTACTTCCTGGACTGCGGGGAGCGGGGCGGTGACATGGCCAGCGCCATCGCCGGGGCTACCTCCTTCGTCTGGATGGTGATTTTGTTGCTACTCCTGTCCAGGCTGCTGCTGAGGATCATCTTAGACAGGGCGGGGGCACTTTCGGTGACAGGCTCCTCCGCTTTCTGCCGCTGTTCCTGCTGCGGGGAGGACGACCAGATGGGAGCCGCGGCTTGGGCACTCCCAGGGGCAGCCGATTTCTCGGTCGCCGTCGTCCTGCGAAGAGTCCACGGACAGGCGCTAAATCATTAACGGGCGCGCCCGGGACTGATGGAGTACTGCGCCATGGCCTTCAATTTGTTACGTCTAGTTAAGCTAAAGAAATACGTCTGACATACACCTCGGAGCACTTCACGTTCCGACTACGGTCACAACTTAGACAATGATTACACCAGCAATATGGAAACGTCTAGAATTGCTCGGATTCAAATTGGCCTGGGACACCACCCTCAACGCTCTCCTACAGTTCAACGCGACTGTCCAGCGACCTTGTTGTCCTCCATAAAGTTTATGCAGGGACTGCTCTGATGAGAGAACGTATTAAGGGGTGCCTGCCACGGAGTGATGACAAGGTAAAACGGAATGGTTCGGGAAGTGAGAACGTGAACACCTAAAAGGCATTCGCTTGAGTGGATCGCCACATCCGGGCTACACCAATCAACCATCTACGGACTGCACGCTGGTTTCCGCGACCACGTTCTCCTTCTGTCAATGCACGAAGCCTGGTCAGGAGCCCATGGCGCAACGGTCCAATAGCCTACCCGGCGCGTAAACCTTGGCCCGGATTGTCAGCCTACGGGGTAAACGAGTCTGCGAGGTCCAAGGCTTCGGGTTCGGGCACTTACACATCCGGCGTCTCCGGTCGGCGCGTTTCCGGAGCGGGAACGACGGACAGAACGGCAGCGTCCGCAACCTCCTCCGCCGGCAAGACGTGCCTTGGCACCAGCGCAGGAGGTTCCGCTTCCGTCTCCGGACTCGCGGCGATCTGGGCGACGTCTCCCTCCACGCTGGCCGCCGTCGAAGACTCCGGCGCCGGTCGACAGGGAGCCGTCGAATGTTCCTGGAGGCACTGCTGCTGCCCGGCCGGGTCCACGCTGCAGTTCCTCCCGTCGACGTCTACCGGACCGTCCGCCGGCGCCGGCCGCTTTGCAGGATGGGAGTAAACCCGGAATGCGAGGCGTAGGGGAGACTCCTGCAAACCCCCGGATCAAGTCCCCCGTCAGGGACGCCATCGCGGCCGTGTGCCGCGGAGGGTAAAAGTTTGCCGACCGAGCGCAGTCCGCCGCCACGGAGTTAAGTGCGAACATTTGCAGAGTTCACAGCGAGAAGTTGAGTCTATCGATTCTTGCCGGGAAGCAAGGAAGCAGATTCCTATCATATCTGAAAACTAGACGCCGCTCGCCATCGATTAGAACTCTTACGCAACGCCTGGCAGTCGGCTTGGCATAAAAAAACAAGTCTAGCGCTTTCCAGCGCTGCACTGGCCACTCTCATCCGAACCATGCGCCTATAGTAATGGGTACTGGAAGTATTGCGAAGTGTAGCGACGTCACAAAATCTGCGAAAAGTGTGGGGTGATCCCAGAGAAGTTGCAAACGGGCATTCTTTTACACTCAGCAGTCACGCTTCCCTGCCGACACTGAAGGCTCACCCTCTTCCAGGCGTAGATGTAGGCCACGTCCATGAGTGAGTAACTGTCGCAGAGAACGTCGTCCATGTGCAGGATGTCAATCTGCGGGGGAGAAACGCAGTCCTGAGATGATTCTCGGTACGCTGAATCACTCGCTCGCATCGCTCGAGTTACACTAAAACGATTCGACTCCCCCCTGAGAAGGGGCGCAACTCGCACCCTCTACAGGCGACTGGTGCGCCAGTGAAAAAATCCGACTGCTCCGGGTATCGATCCCAGTACCTCCTCGTGGATCGTGGAGCATCAAGATAGCCCGAGACCTCAGGTGGAAATAAATTTATTCTAGCGTATACGTTCTCCACCTTAGGGAGTTTCCCGAAGATAATTAAAATCGCTTCAGTCCGCGCATGGTCGCAGTCGAAGAAAGGAGACAAAGGACAGAGGAGCGGCGCTTACCGTCTTCTTTTTCTTATGTCTTATGTCTCCGGTGTAACTTACACGGGAGTGAAACGTGGGTGTATTTTTATAACACCCGGCATTCCCGCGCCTCGCATTTGGATGTGCGCCAACTCAATTTTCTGACGTCACAATATTGCGGTGGTGCTGCTATTTTTCACTGCGCCGCAGGTGCAGAAGTTTTACCTCACGGGAGTCAGGTTTCTGCGCCCGAGCACTGCCCGGACAGAAAAAAAAAAAAAGGAAAACAATTAAATTTTTTAATTCTACGTACAAAGTCAAAATTACGCAGAATTAGTATTTGCTTTGTCGGTACATACGTGCGTAAACTTGAGTATTTCTTAAATAACATAATCGCGTTGTGTGTTTGTTTAGACAGCCGGAAGTTATAGGCAGCGTCGATAGACGTCTGGTGTCTCAGCTATAGATGCGAAATCTAGACAGTGCGGTACGACCGCTAGCCCGATGTGTACAATGAGCATCACGCAGCAATGATACTCGACCGCATGCCGGTACGATGCTCATCCACATTGAAAACGGGCAGGGGCAGTTAGAGGAACGATTGAACCCAGGGTCCCTGGGTTCTGTATGCGAGCTTTCGCTCTGCGTACTTCGAGCTGCTACGATTGAAGTTGACACAATCGGCCACCAATCCGCATGAAGCTTCTTGGTGTTTTTTTATCCAACTAATCGTAAATACAAAAACAGAAAAAAAAAAACAGACTGAGCATTCTATAAGATCTTCGCGCTTAATATTGCAAATTATTCGTATCATAGTTTTTTTTTTTTTTTTTGTCAGTAACGTAGTGCATAGAAAATTTAAAACCAGACATTGAGCACTTTTTGAGTTAAGACAGCTAGAATAAATAGATGAAAAATAGTCATGTATGACGGAAGTTTCAGTGGTGCCACAAATTAAAAGTATAGATGGCGCCACGCAAAGAACTCGGAGCAAAGAGCAGAAAAGAGAACGGTCCCCCCTAACGCTACATAAATCTCCCCCGTGTAAGTGAGAGTTAATTTGCACGTCAACAGATCCCGAGGTAGCCTTAATGAATTCCCAGTTATAATCATTGGGCTTGCAGGATTGCCTTCGTAAACTTGGCACGCAAATCCCTAATGGTGAGGGCCGCTCGCAGATTTGGAGTGCTCCAAAAGCGCCCCTTTTTTGGTGCGCGCATATTCCAGTCGCAGATCTGGCTCGAGTCGGTCACCTTCCGCTCGCAGATTTGTTGCCTCACAAGCTCCGTGGAGCGCTTCCGACCTCGCCACAACCGCTCCTCCATTAACTTCCAGGGAAATCTCCCCTGAAGTTGACAACAGCCTATTACTGCGCATGCGCGTCGCGGGCAGCAAGTCCGGTCTGGTACGGTCGGTCGGTTGTTTACGCGGGTGGTGACGGGCAGTGCATCCGGTGTGTGCAGTCCGTCTCGCCGCTACCTCGCATGGTTCAGGGGATGCATCGTCGGGACTGGAGCGTGGTGGATCATAAACGCTGACATACGCAATCCCGAGAGGAAGAACGACGTAAAAAGCACGACAGAAAATCCGCAGAAGAAAGCAGACGCAAGTTTAGGCGTGTTCGTTTTGCCGCGACTGAGAGTTTACCTTTGTACACTGCATGAACGCCGGGGACTTCTTGCGCAATAAAGCGAGAACAGACTAGGCAACGACCGTGCGAGGTTTGCTACCTCCGTGTGCGTGTTTTTTTTTTTAATGTCTTGCCAGCGACCTGATTTCCGCTACTGGCAATCAGTGCGTGCTCCGCCGTTCCGGGGAGGCAAAAACGCGGACCTCTTCCTCTCGTGTTTGCGACATTAACCCCGCGGTTCGGTGCTTGACCCGTGTCGCGTATTCCTTCTGCTGGTGGGCAGCAGCAAAACTGATTGGTAGTCGGAGATGCTATCCAGCTCGTAAAGTTCGAGCTCCGGCATGTTCCAGTAGCGGTCATTTGGAACCACAGATCGTCTCCGGCGGGTCGCTCTAAGAATGCGACTCCATCTTCAGCTCGTCGATTTGGAGCGGGTGGCGCGGAGCGGTTTTTGTCCTTCCTCGCAGATTCTGGGAAACGATCCCGATCTACCGGTGGAATTCACCATAAAATTTACGGTCTAAATTTGCGTGTTCGTCATGTTTCTGGATCGCTGAACGGCTTGTAAGAACCAGGGAACCAGTACTACGATACAAATGAGCCGCGATAGTATCTGGGAGATATTCTGCATACCTTCTATCGAGATACATTTGAAAAGTGTATTTGCATCTCAGTAGTAAAATACTTTTACGATGTATCGAGTGTCTGGCAATATTTGCCATGCTTCGGTATATCGATACATCCGTTTTCAAAAAAATTGACTGGTACGGGGGGTTGCAGAATTTATAATATAAAAGCAACATATAACATCCTCTAGCAGGGGAGGGGAGTGGGACTAGGGGGGGAAGGGTTATTTTGCATATTGTACAAAGAAGGCACCAAAATTGAAAACACAAATATGGTTCCAAGAGTGCCGAACTGACTCAATCGTTGTTCTCTGGTCTCATTTTCTGCAGATTCCGTGGGTCCGGTTTCCTCGTGCAACCTCTCCGGTCGGAGAGACTGGACTATGAAGCCGGACTCACGGGCCGTAGCGTACACAATTTGCCAAGAAACCGCAAAGCGGTTCCTAGACAGAGAGCGTCGCGTCGTGCGGGGGACCGCTCGGCCTCTATAGACGCTTTCAGCGAGTCAGTTACTCGAGCTGCCACCAGTCGGCGCGCCCTTCGTGCGCTTTCCGGGCCGCCATAGCCGAAACTTCAGTTCCTCGCCGTTGCTCCGCGTTGTGTGCTGCACAGGCCACTACCGGAGCTTCGTTTTCGTGTTCATTTACGTTCCGCGTTGAAATCTTGCACTTTCTTTGGGTCTTTTCGATATTTAGAACTTTCATTTGATATTTATATTTCGACATAGCTCTTGTAAATCTTATTTATGGAATGGAATCGGACAGCAAATGGGTCGACGATACAAGATTATGAGGCTTCAGTGACCATGTAAGTTCATCCCATTCTTACGTTTTTGTTGCTAATAAAGGGCAGTCAACACTATTGAGACATATGTAAATTGCAACTGACGCAGTAAGGCTATCGCAGTCGTGCTTCTCGCTGCATGTGCGCGCTCGTTTCCGTAAAGCCGACCCGCATGTCAGCGACTTAGCGTGCGACGAGACGAGCGACGGAGATTTTTTTTTTCTTTTTTTTTTTATTTACAAATACTGTCGCCTGTTGCATCGCTCGTTTTTTTTAGTTTTTAGAAAACGTCGCTCACCGTCTTGGTCGCTTGCTCCGTCACTTCCATGCGGTTTGCCTCGTCGCGCGACCGACTGAGCGACAGCGAAGCGGGTCGCCGTCGCTTATCTGGTCGCTCGCCAAATCGCTTACATGCGGTTTATACTCAATTAATTTCCATGCACACAGCAATGAACCATTGGCGCCTCGATATTAAGTATAAACCGCGTGCAAGCGATTCGGCGAGCAACGGGACAAGCGACGGTGACCCCCTTTGCTGTCGCTCGGGCAGTCGCGCGACGAGGCAAACCGCATGGAAGCGACGGGAGCAAGCGACCAAGACGGTGAGCGACGTTTTCTAAAAACCCAAGAAACCGAGCGATGCAACAGGCGACAGTGAGAAATCTTCGTCGCTGACTCTGGTCGTTGTCGCCGTCGCTCGTCTCGTCGCACGCTAAATCGCTTACATGCGGGTCGGCTTTACGGAAACAAGCGCGCACATGCAGTGAGAAGCACGACTGGATAGCCTTACTGCGTCAGTTGAAATTTGCATATGTCGCAATGGTGTTGACTGCCTTTATTAGCGAGAAAAACGTTAGAATGGGATGAACTTACATGGTCTCTGAAGCCATAATCGTGTATCGTCGATCCGTTCGCTGTCCGATTCCATTTCATAAATACGAAAATACAAGAGCTGTGTTGAAATATAGATATGAAATGATTAAATGAAAGCCCGAAATATCGAAAAGACCTAAAGAAAACACACGATTTCAACGCGGAACGTAAAAGAACGCGAAAACAAAGCTCCGGTAGGGGCCGGTGCAGCACACAACGCGGAGGAAAGGCGAGAAACTGAAGGGCGGCTATGGCGGCAGGGTCACGTGACGCCAAGATGGCGGCGCCCATGAAATGTTGCCTGAAAGGGTCTATTCCATCGCATGTCTCGACTTCGAGCCGGTTCCCTTCTAGCGGCAGGGTGTCCCCCTCCACCGCTCATTGATCCGATGTACGGGGAGAGGAGAGGCCGGCGGGGAGCTCCCCGACGGGCTCGGCGGGCCGACACTCCCCCGAGAGTCTGGGTGGACTCGTCTGCAGCTGGGAAGGCAGCGGGCGAGTTTAACGGTGGCCACGGGGACAAGGGGGAGTGGGGTAAATAATGCTGGCGCGCCGCTATGCACGCGCGAAAAAGACGTCCGCCCGCTCGACAGCAGCCCTAGCGCAGTCAAAAAGAGAAAGACTCGTACGACGCGCTACAGGCCACGCAATACTTGTGTCTAGTTACTTTTTTCGGTAACCAAGTAACGACCCGATTACTTTTAAAGGGGGCGATCTTATTAAAAAAGAATGTGCTTATGGGCTCGACGTCAAGCGAAAAGTGACGCGATCGAGTGTGACGAACAATTGCTACACACAGGTCATGGCGACATAAAGCATACAGGGTCCATGGCATTTTTAGCTATAATTACTCTAGGCACTCATATGTGAGCCTTATTAATCGCAACTATAATTCACCAAGCAGCTCAGTGGAAATCGAAGCCCATACCATGAGGTCCGCAGCCCTTTGCTCGGCACCACGAGAAGGAGCGAAAAACAGCGCAAACGGCAGTACAAAGTGTGAGCCACGGGAGCCTGCGTGAATAGGCGACCGTTGGCGCGCGCAGCCCGCTCCCAGACGACGAACCCTAAAGCTCCCTACGTGACCCCACGTCACGGGGCACATCATAACGTACAGACGGCTTGCGGAGCGGGCTTATGTCGCCGGGACTTAGCGCAGCCACCAGATAGATCGGTAGGGCACCTCGTAATCCACCACTCCAGTTACCGCTACGGACTCAAGGCACTACACACGCTGTCGGAAGAAGCAGAAGCGAGATACCTTACTAAGAGAATGCATCCTCTGCTCACTTGCATCAGACAGCGGGCCTTCAAAGTCAAATCCATCCCGAACGGTCTGAAATCTTTCCCGTCCCAGAAAATGTAATGGCATCGCACTGTCGACGCTGTCGCGCTGCATCGGCTAAGAGGGCTGCCGCCGATGTACGGAGACACCGAATTGGCGCAGACAGCGGAGACTGCTGTATCCGTCGTCTTGACAGGTTTACACGACGATAAATGGCTGCAGCTCGCAATTCAAAGGGGAAAACCCCGCCGAGGCCATGCGCGTCCCGCCGTTCCAGCATCGCAAAAGCTGTCGGCGCCAAGGGCAGTGGGTAATCCGTGGAGTAAGATGTATTCCCTAGTAAACTATTTGCATAACCCAATTTCTCATTTTGAAGCATACTCCTCGTGTATTCCACTCCTGAATAAATTTCAGGAGTGGAATACTTTTACAGCGGAGCTGTTAAAGGCTAGGTTCCCCAGGACCGTGTTCGTGTATGTCGACACAAACCTACCTGGACAGCTACCGCCATCTATAAGCGACGGCGGCAAGCACACAACCAGTATGGTTTCCGCCGTCGCTCGTAGATGGCGCCAACCTTTCCAGCTATAATAGAAAAATGGACAGCTTGCGCGTTGCTAGGAATTCATCGTAGGAAACCGCGCGGAAAACAGACGACGACGAAGAAGAAGCACACAGTGTTTCGAGCACAGCTCCGGTGGTCTTCCTTCTTCACGAGAGTGGAAAAGCTAAACGATTTTTTGATGGAGCAACGAGTAAAGGCTTTTTTTTTTTACCAGTAACGTGCACATGTCTAGAAAAATGTATCCTACAAAGACCGTCCGTTAAGGGCAATCTGTGTTGAACACAACAGCACCAAACAATACCACCGGACAAAACGAGAGTAGGTAAAAGAATATATTTACATCGAAGAACCCTCTACAGTCACAAGATATATGAAAGCAGTGTTGTAGGCATTACAGAAAAAAAAAAATTACGTCACTCGTTACTTGCAAAAAGAAGGAACGCGTTACCGACTTACGTTACCTCAAAATAGGGAGTTTTCGTAGATCGCTTTCGCCGTCCCGCAACGCTCTCCGCAACCCGCTACGATACCCGGAACTCTAGAGTCAAGGCCATTGGCGCGTAAACGCAGTAGCGGCTTCTTCGTTGCACAGGGTTTGGTAGAGCTTGAAACGCGGTCTACGAGAACTCCCCAATGAAAGAAACGCGTTAAAGTGGCGTTACCGATAAAGTGTAACGCACTTTACTTTTCATTTATAAATTAACAGTAACAGTGTTCTTGTTTTTTTTGTTTTCGACAGCGTTTTTGGAAAGTAGGACGAAGGGCGTGTAGGTGCGTTGAGGTTTTTCGGAAATGGGACTTTTTGCGTGGGGAAAAGACAGGCAAAATTTTGGAAGTATAGGGAATGAGTGCCCTAGTTAATGACCTGGCACCTAAGCTTAAGTACGGACGGAGCCGACGCTACGAGCTAATGGGCCAAGCAAGCAGAGTTACTACGTTATCCAAAAAAGTAACGCGTCAGCGGTAATTCCGTTACTTGGGACGCGTTACCGCAAACGCTGTAATGGGAGGGAATTTCTGGTAGAAACAAGGGCCAGAACCTATCCTTCGGTGCGAGTTTCTTAGCTGTGATAAATCTTGAGATCACGATGATTGGGAAGACCGTAGTCATGGCAAAAGGACTGATGGAGTGTTGTCGCCCATATGGTTCACTGTACATTACATTCTCAAAAGAAATCGTGAAGACCGGAGGTAAGGCCGGTTGAGTTCTAGATTTGTTTGACTTCATGCGCGAACGATGCAGAAAGCACACGAATAGGTTGCCCCGAATGATGTTTACGTAGCACAGGCGAGAGTGGACTGCAGGAACGCTGATATAACTTCGATAAATACACCTCGACAAGTCTAACTTCCATAACTACATACTCGATAAGTCTGAGAGCTGTGCTGATTGGTAGTTGTTAAACATGTGAATATCGGTAAAAATACATAGTTGGGAGTCAGCGCTCTGTCCTGTCCGGTTTGTCACTTTTGCACCTTTTCGCGCTGTTTTATTTTATCGTATAAACTCGATACTTCGTTCGCGCCTTCGCGCACGCGTCGCTTCATTAGCAGGGCCTAACATCTGCGTACTAAACTTCTTAATAGGAATTTCGCCCGTTTTCGCGTAGGCCTTCACATTCGCACCTTTCGAGAATGATCGTTTTCGAAAAGCCCTCCTCATCGACACCACACATTTGGACCATTCGCGTTTTCTCCTTCGCATTCCAACCCCTTGCCCCCCTCCCCTCGTTCCCCACATTTACGTACGCTCTCATCTCACATAAACACGAATGTTCCTTCAGTTGTTCCCAGCTCAAATCAAAAGCGGTTCGTTGGGTTAACTGAGATGCCGCGCTAGTGTTCTATTGTGTGAGAAATAAAAACCACCAGGTTGCCTTGCAATAAACCAAAACATCTACCTAAAGTATGTATATATATATATAGAGAGAATTAAGATGAAATGCAGGTGTGTTATAAGGGCCGGAGTAAGGTACAGGCTAAAGTGCTGTAGCTCATGGCCCCGCGCTGTCAGAGGGCACCAAGCTGGCACCTGAAAATGTGAAAAAATGCTAGTCTGTTTCCGTTCAAAACAGGTCATACCATGCAAATGAACGAAAAAAAAACCAACAGAGAAGCTTTTAACTTTTTGATGTCGTTCCTTTTTTTTTTTTTTTTTTTTTTTGAACGTGGAAACAGGGATGTAATAAATTTCCCTTCTTTAGAGGAGCTGGTGTTTGTTAGCACGTTCTACAAAACTACTCGCGCAACATAATGTAAGCGATGTCTCCCACCGTTCTTGTCGGAGGGAGCAAAGCTGTCGACACTGGTGGTCCTGTTGATGTCTCTTTGAAACCGTGCGGAAGGACGGCCACGTCTTTCGTACCAGGGACCCCTCGACGGCGTTGTACGAACGATGGGGAGTAGGAAGGCAAGCAAGAGTTGCTGAAGGCTACACATGCAACATACATGCTACACATGATTTTGTTTTAGTTCTTTTAGCGAGGTTTGTCGAGGAAAGTTTCCCCCAAAACAAGTTTAAAACGAGCAAAAAGGAAGACAGATGAAGCTCCTGAAAGTGTCGAACTTCCATCGAGTGATATGAGCGTCGCAAGCGGCAGCGACGTTCTAAATTACCTCGATTTGAAAAACAACAAGACCACCTCAGTTAAGTTGTTGTGCGTCCTCCCGGTGGTGTGGGAGGCAGGTTCCGCTCCGACGGTCTGGAGCGTTGTGGCACGAACGTCGCTGAGTCACGGGTCGACTTACTGCTTATAGAGCTATGTTCATTTACTTACACTCTAGTTACAAGTCCCAACTTGGGAGACCTCCTGCCTCGTCTAAAGTCGAGACCCGTGTCCCCAATTTCCCTCAATCAAATCCAAAGTCCGAATCTCCCAAAATCCGAGACCCGTGTCCCCAACTCGGTCTTGCGTGTTATATGAAAAGAATGCCTATTCCGTCGAGCGCCACGAGAGCGCACGACACGAGACCGCCCGACACGAGAGCGCACGACGGGAGAGCGCCGCGACACCAGAGCGGGTGCCATTAGAGCGCGCGTCACGAGAGCGCACTTTGGGAATGATCGATGTTTGAGTCTTCAAATACATGTTCTCTGAGAGCGCAGTTTTTTGCATGTAAGTTGGTTGCCCAATATATTGATAAATTTTATGCAACATACATGGCGTTTTTTTTTTGTTTTTTTTTTCTTTTTTTTATTAAAACGATATTTGTTTAAAGTAGGGCTTCGTGCTTTCTGGATGTTCTCTTCGATATGTGCTGTTCAACGTTGGGGGACATTGGAGCGGCCGATATACGGTAAAATATGTTGGGCAATCAACTAAAAGTGTCTTATTAGCACTTTAATTCAGTACTGTATGGTTCATGTTGTAATTGCAAGCATCGGCGTCTAATAGCGTGGTTGGTAGGGGGTTCCGGAAGAAACGTCTTCGGAAAAAAGTTCCCTAGGTGTAAAATAGGAACAAATGTCACCAAAGGGTTTTCTATCGCTGGGGTTCCGTGATTTTCATGGCCTTCGGGAGGTCCGGTTGTCCGGTCCAAGTGACTTGACCCACCTGGAGCATCGGAAGGAGCCGCTCGCGTAGTCCAGCACTTTTCCCGCTTGACTTCTGGAGCTGCTACGAACGGATATCCGAAGGGCTCCCGAGGACCACCAATCAAGTCAGTTCTGGCACAATGCATTCCAGAAGTCCCTGGGGCTGTATCTTTGGACACGTAAAAGCCAGTGGCCGCATTTCAAAGAGAGCAGAGCTTGACACAGCAGAAGCTGGCGGATGTACTTCGTGGAGAGCCTCAAAGAAGCAGCGAAGCCATCTACGTTCGCGTAGCAAAGAATCTGAGCAAGCTAGCTTGGAGAGGACGACCTAAGTGCATACTAGACTACCTCCGCGGCGTCGCAGAATGCTTCCGTCTTCAATTCTTTTTTTTTTTTTTGGAATCGCAGTCGATAAACATTTATATTTCTGAAACTCTGTGTCTTGTTTCATCATTTCGAGTTCGTAAAAATTGTATTTCTTATACTTCCCACAGGTCTGCGTACTTAACCAATAAAACGACGTAAAGCGTTCGATCCGAGAAAACATCTGTTTCAAGAGTCAAACATTCATCATCCCCAAGGCGCGCACATGAGCTCTCGTGACGCACGCTCTAATGGCACGCGCTCTCGTGTCGCGCGCTCTCCCGTCAGCGCTCTCGTGTCGTGCGCTCTTGTGTCGTACAGCCCCCCTGGACAATAAAAAAAATCTATATTTACATCCAGTGCAGAGCGATACAGGGAATAGCGGGGCCCGGCCACAGGAGGAAGGACACACTGAAATCTTGACAAAGCCCACTGCAGAGCCTCCACCGCCGACTTCTCTTGTCTAGGAAATGGGGCAGAAGCGTCTTTCACCCTCGGCCCACCGGCGAAAGTCCCGAAACGTGGAGCTCAGACGCGATCGATGGCAAGAACGCCGGAAGCGCCGAGCGCAACCCCCGAGGTCGACTATGTGGAAGCGGACACGTGCGTGCCACCCCCCAGCCCTATAGCTCTACGCTCCGATTTGAGGAGGTGGTGTCTCAGACACAGCACTCGAGACCGTTAAAGGAAAACATAAAGGTCCAACGGTTCACGGGTGCTGAAGGGATGGAATCAAACAAGACAGGTGTCCTTTCAAAGGTCCATCCCTTCTTCAATTTTCTTTCTTGCGAAGTCACCGGGAATGCAAACTCGGGCAAGGGAGCGTCGGGTGGGGTGACTCGTAACGGTTCCGTCCCAAATCGGCTCAGGCCTCAATTCGTCTAGAAGTTTCGATTTGGCTGGACGCCTCAGTTCGGCTACATCCTCACATTGGCTAGAAGTTTCGATTCGGCTGCATGCTTCAGTTTGACTAAAGCCTCGTTTCAATGCGGCTGGACGTACCAAGTTGATCAAGTTGGACATCCAAGCATAAGGTGCCCCGAATTTTGTAGGTATACGTTAATTATTTCCGCATCTCGCCTTAACATTGCAGCCTGCGAGTTTAAATCAATAAGCAAAACGTTGTAGGTGGACGTACCTTGAGGCTGGGCGCCAGGGCGTACTTGGTGCGGAGGAACTTTCGCAGGTGGTTCACGGTGAAGGCGGCGGGACAATTGAGAAACCTACGCTGCCTCCGGTCCTCCTTGCCCTAGTGGAAAAGTGTGGCAGTCAGCAACACCTCCCAGACGACGAGGCCGTAGTGCTGAATTTTTAGTCGTACTCTAAAGAAGACCCAAGCGGGGCACAGATGCCATGCGGCGAAAGCTGAGGTGCGTCGTTCGTCCAGAAGGGGACGCGCGCTCCCTTGCCCCCTCTGGCACCCAGATTTGTTGCACAGGGACTAGCGGAACTCTCAGTTCCCTGTAGTTTGAGCCACGGTCGCTCAATCGAGAAGCCGTGTTCGAGCGATCACCGCTGCGCGAATTAGGGCCAGGGCCTGCGCGGAAGTCATTGCGTAAAAGGTCAAAAGGCTGGCACTAGTGTTAAATTAGCGACAGTACAAATCCCAGCCGAGCGGTGGCGCAGCTACCCGATATGCTCGAGGAAACAAGGACGAGAAGAGACGTAAACACTGGCGCACTCGGAACTAACGCTTATTAAAAAAAAACAACAAAAAAACGAATCCTTCTATATAGCCTCGAAAAAACCCTTCTTCACGACTGGCACGGTGTAGATTCGTTTCTAGAAAATCAAATTCTTTTGTAGATAAGGTTATTGACGCGTCACTTGTGCACATCTTGCCCTTTGCTTTGATTTCAAAAGCCTCGTGGACTCCCTGGATATCTTATCTGGGTATCTGGCCAGAAATGTTGTGTCTTTAAATGACGGGGAACAATGGCAGCGGTTGCAGTGTGCTGCCAGATGTCCAGATGGGGTTGCTCGTGTGGCCGCGTCTTGCTCACGTGCGCAATCGTTGAAGCATCGGCCAGTCTGACCGATGTATACTGACCCGCATGACGTTGGAATTTGGTAAACAACTCCCGTTGTGCATTTAGTGTATTTCTTGCCGTGTTTAGTTTTGCATTTGTCTGCAGCATCAGCGGAAAAATTTATTTTGCGGCACATTCTTGACAGCTTATTAGGTGCCGAGAAAATTACTCGTACGTGGTACCGGTCAACTACCTTTTCAAGGTTGTGGGCAATGGAGTGCATGTAAGGAATTATTAGTGGTCTAACTGTACTTTTTTCCCCGAGGTAGCCTTTGTATGCCTTTCATCTTCTTGATTAGGTTTTCGGCCACCTGTACCAGAACACTTGGAGGGAAACCAGCCCTCTGCAGGCGCTCTGCCTGTTTCTTGAAGCTTTCTTGCGCAGTGTGCTCAGATGATTTTTTGATGGACGCCTCAATACACATTGAAGCAATCCCACGTTTCCCTCCAAGTGTTCTGGTAGAGTTAGCGGAAAGCCTAGTCAAGACGATAAAAGGCATACAAAGGCAACCTCGGGAAAAAAGCACAGTTAGATTCCGTACATGCACTCCATTGCCCACAACCTTAAAAAAGTAGCTGACCGGTACGCCGTACCAGTAGTTTTCTTGGCACCTAAGAAGCTGTCAGGACTTTGCCGCAAAATAAATTTTTTCGCTGATGCTGCAGACCAATGCAAAACTAAACACGGCAAGAAATACACAGAGTGCAAAACGGGAGTTGTTTACGAAACTCGAATGTCATGCGGGTCAGTATACATCGGCCAGACAGGCCGATGCTTCAACGATCGCGCACGTGAACATGACGCGGCCACACGAGCAACCCCATCTGGACATCTGGCAACACACTGCAACCGCCGCCATTGCTCCATGTCATTTAAAGACATCATTTCTGGCCAGATACTCACATAAGACATGTAGGGAGCTCCTCGAGGCTTTTGAAATCAAAGCACAGGGCAAGATGTCCACAAGTGACACGTCAATAACCTAATCGACAAAAGAATTTGATTTTCTAGAAACGGGTCTACACCGTGCCTAGTCGTGTCGAAGGGTTTTTTCAAGGCTATATAAGGGATTCGTTTGTTCAATAAATGTGAGTTGCGAGCGTGCCAGTGTTTACGTCTCTTCTCGTCCATGTTTTCTCGGCGCCCTTCTTTTTTTGGCGCCCAAATGGCCGAAATTGCCATCTTAATACCCAATATGCACCCGCGCTGCTGGACCCCTGCAGGTAACGTATCAAACCCGGCGCTCCGGCCTTGCTATTTCGGAGGGCTTGCGTCCGGCAGCGACCGCCGACTCTCCCGTGACTTTAAAAACCACCGCCGAAGATTTGTTCCGCAGCGCACCGCCACCGCACAAGCTCGCTTTCCGCTGGGCGCTTTCCCTTTCCTCGCGTCTATCGGGTCGACCATGCGACGAGGCAATCACGCCGGCCTCGGCTCTTTCTGCCTTCCCGAGTTGTGCTCTTTATCGTGCCTTGCACGCCGGAGAGCGGCTGTCTCGCGGTCGTTTTTCTTTGTTTCCTTCTTTATTTTTTCTTCTTTCTTTCGTAACTCTTAAAATAGTGCGCGAAGCTGCGGAGGAGCGGCATTGAGGAGGGGAAGAACGGGGAGCAGGTGCGAGGGCATTTATGGAAAACGCCTAATTAACGGGGCTGTCCTCACAAAACGAGCCTCCGTCCTCCCTTCGACGCGCGGCTTTCTCGTCATTATTATTGTTAATTTTCTTTTTTTTTTTTTCTTTTTTGAAGACGTATTTCCGTTTGTTTAGACACTTGCGTACAGATTGGAACGCTGTTGCGCGGACGAGTGTGTGCTTTCGTGAAATGGGCTCGCAGCGATCGGCGACCGCGGACGAGAGGATGAGGAGACACACTCTCATTAGGAGGCTGTGGGTCGCGTGACTTGTGACCACTGACGCTCGGCTACAGTACTATTGGCCGTCTGGATTGCTATCATGACGTCGCTCGCGCGAACTGCCGGGCCGGCTCGGCAGCCCCATTGATGCTCTCGTTGAAAACGCACGCGCAAACGGCAAAAAAGCACGACGTGTTTTGTTTAGTCTTTTCTCTGTTTATTAGAAAACATTGATGGTGACTTTTCTAGTTACTTGTATGAACACCGCGCGACGCCAAAAGCGTGGACGAGATATACGGGCGCTTATTTGCCCCTTTCTATCCCTAGGCATTACTAGCCCCCCAGCTCCAACCGCGCGAGAAAAAAAGATAGTAATCACCTTCATCCTGCGCATAGAGTCCCAGACGTACACAATGCGGACTTGTTATAGCGCGGCATTATTTCCCGACGAATTTAGTGGATGGCAGTCACGTGACGTGACACCAATCTCGTGACTACGTCTGGCGACATCACTTCCGTTGTGGTATCACGTGATATTGTGACGTCACATTACGTCAAACAGAACGGTGTCCCATAAACCGATGTCACGCGAGATTGACATCACGTGGTCATGTGACACTGTAGCGTCAAGTTACGTGGTCACGTCTCACCATGACATGCAACGCGTAGTAACATCGACCACGTGATTTTCATTAACCCGTGTTACCAAGTTTTCGTTGCAACTCTTCGTGACGCCCAAGGCTCAACGCAGTAGAGCATTAAACTTTAATTTAGAAATGCAGTTGTATTCCAATTAATGTATTAAACCATTACATGCAGAATTGCGTCTTCTGAGGAACGCAGGGGACGCTAACTCCTGCCTTTTATGCACGCGACGCCGTGTCTAGCGTTGTCACGTTTTCGTTTTGTTCCGTTTATTTTATTTTAGTTTTTGTTGTTGTTCTTGTGTTCGTAGTTTATCGGAGCTGGCGAAGTCTTCTCGACGCGTTTCGGAGTCCTCTCGGTTTTATTCTTCTCTCTTCGTCCTTTTATTCTTTTTTTCTCCCACAGTTACGTACTTCTATAGCATTGTCAGGCCGACAAAGCTCATACTCCTGGACAACGTTCTGTTGCATTTCAAAAGAAGTGAAGGGTGTCAGCGCACAGATTTAACTGAGGATCGGCGCTCAAGGTGCTCAAGTACCCGTGCTCCCATAGCTTGGAGTGCATCCACATAATGTCGTCTGCGAGCATAGTGCGGGTGTTTGGCAGCCGGCCAACCAGTCCAACTCTCTTCGACGTTGTTGACACGCTTCATTAGTACCCTCTCGAGGCTAAGCCGGAGTTAGCTTCTGCAACAACGCAACTGTACGTTTAAAACAACAACAACACAAAAAAAAAAAGGCGCGTGAGTGCATGGACGAACGCAAGTGCCTCGATACTTTGCCGCATTTGACACCAGTAACGGTTGTGTGTGTGTGTGTTTTCTTTGAGACTATGGGGGTCAGAAAGAGTGAATCCAAGAAACCACGGTGAAGCCACGTCGTACTTTCCCTGGCCGGTGTGTAGCATTGTCCGCACATACGCGCAGCACTCACGCAGAGGAGACGCCGTAAGCGAGTGTTTCGCCGCATAGAAAGATGTGCGCGGATTTCTGACGCTGCATCCTTCTCTGCGTACCGATGCCAAGAATCCGAAAGCCAAAGGACCCAAGAATAGATCGTCCCTCGAGTGTCACAGTCCGTTGCGCACTCTTGGCTCAGCGCTTTACGTCCTCAGAACTGGCAGGCGGTACGTGTCGTGCGTTTATAGACCCGTGGCTCGCCTTCTCTAAATTACATGGAAGGGCCTGCGTTGTTTGAAGTATTATTTCCCCGGACAATGCCACGTGTACCCTATTATTTTAGCCGCTCGTTTAAAACACCAGTTGCATCGCGGAGCATTTCGTGGATTTCCGCTTGGCAGGCACTCCGCGCTGTTTCACTTTCAGCTCCCCTGGTTTATTAGTCCTGGCACGTTTCTCGCTTACTTTATTCATTTCATGTCTACAGATGGGTCGCCTCTCGAGAGAAACAAAACAAGCAACTCCGCTCCGCGTGAAGAATTTCGTTCGGGGGTATGCGCGCATCGATGTTCACTTTTCACAATTTCGTTACTCAGTATCAAGACCTGTGACCTGAAGCATTTTGCATAAAATCAGTAATTGTCAGTGCACGGCACGATCTCCTAAAAATACAAGGGAGGGGGGGGGGGGGGGGAGCGAGAAAGAAAATTCAGCTATTGGAGCCCTTTCCGCGGAGAACACGTTTCTCAGTTTAAAACCTCAAACTTCATCTCGGCCATTATTGGCACCCTTTATATAGTCTCTGGTCACATTATCTCGCCCATTATTGGCACCTTCTATAGTCTCTCGTCACATTATACCAGCTGGAAAAATAATATATACTATATATAAAAAGTTACTATAATTGAGATCTGTATTCATTCATTTCTGTGACGCCGAACTCGGGCCCTGGCATTTTCCGCGGAGGAAAACGTCATCCACAATTCGTTCTTTGTCCCAAATGTCCTCACTTCAATTACTTTCCGAATAAACAAGGACACCCTATACCAGGCTGATATGAACAAAATGCCTCACTTGCAAAGTTCGCCATAAAAACCTTGTTTTTGTTTTATTATATAAAAAGAGTGAACACTTTTTTGTTGTTGCAGAAGTTTGTAAACCTGGATTGAAAATCAAGCGATATCGGTGTTGTCACAACACGCACGATGGCCGATACTACGCACGCGTTGTACAGAGGCTTGCAACCGCGATGATTCAGCGCAGTTGTCTTCCACCCGCGCTGCTTGCTTCGGACAGGGTTTTGTTCCCACGAAACTTTCCCTTGGTCAAGTACAGGGTGTCACAAAACAAAATCTACAGGGTCTTTTTCACCGCAAAAATAAACTAGGTCACCGAACGCTCATTCTCCGCTGAAAGTTAGCGCTAGAGGTCATAACCAGATGCCAAAGTTTCAGCCCGATCCGATAACTTAATCAAAAGTTATAAGTGATTTTCTAAAAATTTCAATGGGAAACTGGAGCCCATTTTCGCCCGTTTTCGGTTTCTGCTGTCATAGAGCCCCATGTCTTCGAAAACCCCGTCAGCTGCCATTTTCCCATTGAAATTTTCAGAAAATCACTTATAACTTTTGATTAAGTTATCGGAACGGACTGAAACTTTGGCATCTGGTTGTGACCTCTAGCGCTACCTTTGGGCGGAGAATGAGCGTTCGGCAATGCCTAGTTTATTTTTGAGGTAAAAAAGACCGTGTAAATTTTCCTTTGTGACACCTTGTACTTACACTGCCAACTGCAGCTGAACGAGCCAATATTAGAATACCACCGTTGTCCGGAGGCTCTTCGTGATAGGGCTGCGTTCTGTGCTGGTGCGAGACAAATATCCAGGAAGGATACTTCTTTGAAAGGAAAGCGCAAGAAATGGAGCTCGTCAGAAATAGGTCGATGTACGGGTTTCTTTCTAAAGATTACGAGCAAGATTATAAGGACGGAGAGCCAAGTGAGTATCACGAAACGTTATGAACTGGCGTTTCAATATCCTGCTACACAGACGGAGATGTGCTAGCGCCACACAAGCAAACGATGACCTGGGCAGATGTTCAGCAAATCTCCACGTGAAATGAAGCATAAATGGTCTCATCTACTGCGAAAACAGCAGCACTATTACCACTGCCGTCTAGCTGCAGACTCGCCGATCACTATACTCCGCCAGCTGCATAATACAGGGTGATTCAAGGAGACGCCAGGCTCTTTAAATCGACCGCAAAATTCGGTTTCTTAACCTGTCGCCCTACGACTTTGTGCAGCGTTGCCCACAGACGATGCATTTTTTTTTGTAAAATTTGCAAAGAGTGAACTTACCTGAGGAAAAAGTAAAGAAAGAAAAAAGCTTAGCTCCTATGGAAAAGCAGCGAAGCCACCGGTCTTCAAACAACACGGTGCCGTTTCGCACGGGAGACAAGAGATGGCGCAAGGGGCCGCGACGCCAACTGCCGTCAACGAACGAGCATACGACGCCGAGAGCCGGCGTCTTTAGCAGACAAGGAACTGCAGTTCCTTGTTTTTACCGCGCCTGTTTTTGTTTCTGCGACTGTAGCCGCCTGCGGAACGCGCGCCACTTTTGAGTCGAAAAGATCGTCTGCTACAGACGGCGGCTCTCGGCGCCGTATGCTCGTTCGTTGCGCCATCTCTTGTCTCCCGTGCGAAACGGCGCCGTGTTGTTTGAAGACCGGTGGTGTCGCTGCGTCTCCATAGGAGCTAAGCCTTTTTATTTCTTTACTTTTTCCTCAAGTAAATTCGCTCTTTGCAAATTTTACAAAAAAAAAAAAAAAAATTGCACCATCTAGTGGGCAACGCTGCACAAAGTCGTAGCGCTATAAGTTAAGAAACCGAATTTCGCGGTCGATTTAAAGAGCCTGGCCTCTCCTTGAATCACCGAGTAGAACGAACCACTGATCAACAGAGCTTAGAACCAGAACTAGAGTCAGAGAGGTGATAGAGTGGTGAGCGTCAACTCACCGCGCCATCAGCAGAGTCGGCAACGCCCTCTTTGCCGTCGTCTTTCGGCTCAAGGGTCTCCGTCGGGCTGCACAAGCGGGACGGGTCACGTGACGACCTGGACGCAGAGAACCGGCCCCCGAGAGAACACACTCAATGAGGATATAGCTTATGGGATGGGCATGACCGTCTAAATCGGACATTGCATGCCTCCCAGAAGAACGCAACCCGGGATAAACGTCCCTCTTAAGGGGCCTTAAGGAGGTTTCTGAGATTGCCTAACCATGGCGATAACTCACTGTGCGGTCTCTGAGCATCCTAGAACTTCCTAAATCACGAACATGTGCGGCCGATTTCTCTATTAACAAAAGCAATCAAAGATCGCAACACCCAGAGGTCATCTCAGACGATGGAAGGAGCATGTTCTAGAAGCCAGGATGACATGTCGCCAATGAAAACGCCACATTTCGGGGGGCTCGCAAACGTCGTTATTACCAAATATGTACTCTTTTGTGGATAATAAGAGCAAATGAGAGTGGGAGACAAATGTTAATTTATCGCGGTGAGCGAACGTAATACTGCGATAATCGTTCCAACAACAACGCACTATGTTTTTTGTTTTGTTTCTTTTTCGTTTTGCTTCCGCCGGAGTGATGTGTTCGGTCGTCTGCTGTTTTGTTCGCGAGCGCGCAAAAATCGTCGTCGTCAGGTTAGCGAGAACCATGGCGCAATAAAACGTGACAGCGATGGTACACGATTGACTTTGTCTGCTACGACAGTTCGACCGACTAAATAAACAAACTGGCCGCAGTCCGGGAGACTAACGTCCCTAGATGAACGCTGCAAGGTAACGACAATTTCTCCTCCCCCGACCCGATTCGTCCACTAGAGCCACTAAATGAGCTAAGTTTAGAGTACCGGCACTCTCTTCCCCGATACTTTTGAGGGCGCCGCCATTTTAGTGCTTGCACAGAGCAGACGTAGCTGCCGACCGACATCATTCAGAAGTCCGACTTTTTCAGCATTGGATTCGGTGTTGGGAAGCTCACGTAATATTCCTTTTCACTGTCGCGAAGTGTTCAAACATTTGCGGAGGACGGAAAAGCGTTTCCTGTGATTTCAGATAAAGCTTCAGATAACTGGCAACCACGATATTAAGCCACAAGATGGGTAGGTGTCGCTACTTAGAAGCGTATAGCTCATTTAGTGGCACTGTCGCCCGCCATGGCTGTGTTGAAAATCTTCCGAGTCACTCCGGCGGGTCATATCACGTGACAATCCAGACAGAACAACGCTGGCCGCGGGTAGGTTTTCGAACGCTAAAGAACCAAACCGTTACTCGAGAGGAAGGAGGAGCCGAATCCACCATATTCTTCCTAACCGCAAAACAGAACGCGTGCACGGGCCGGAAGCACTTCGCAAAGCGTTAATTGAAAAACCTGACGGGCGAGGAGTCGCGTCCATTCGAGACATCACTCGTCGGGTTCACCGGTCGGAGGCGGGAGGATCCTTCGCTAGGTTTCGGAACATGCTCCTCCCCTCCCCTGAGATCAGCTCGGTGTGTTGCGACCTTAGATTGCTGTTTTAATAGATAAATCGGACGCGTATCGTCATGATTGGGAGATTTGCAGGACGCTTAGAGCCAACAGAATGAGTTATCGCCATATTTAGGCGATCTGAGAAACCTGCTCAGGGCCCCTTTAACAATATGCTGATGATATTCAAGGCCGACGACCAGACAGAAGCTTTTGCAAGGCAAAAGATCCTCCTCACAATGGGGGAATAAGAAACAAGCAACGGTGGACAGGGTAGAAAGGGGCGAGAGGAGAAGGCGGGGGAAAAGTGGAAAGCGCGAACTGGGTCGTCGGTCTTTAAACGAACCTCTGAACATAATCTCCCAATACTGATGGCTTCGACGGAACAAGATCTAAACAGCCGCAATATTGTCGGGTCAGCGAGGAAGTAGTCCGCGCCAGCCGGCGGAAGCTTACGAGGACAGAAAATTGACCCCTATAGTCTTGAATACACTTAGAAGGATTACCAAAGTTTGACAGAAATGGGGAAAGACAACGTCTCGAACGTCCTCAGTCCCCCTTTTTCTTGTGCCTTAACACTTTTCGTAATTAAAATTTTCTCCCTGTTCCATCTCAGTTTCCGACTGATCTTAGTTCGTTCGCTCGGTAATACCATACAGGGGGAATATTGCAGAACATTAGCAGAACATTGCACCGATCTCAACAAATGGCATTTTACAACGTCACATTTTCTGAGTGTTTACTTGACAAGATACTTACCGAGGAAGTTGAGTTTCGCCGCCACGATCATATTTTAAAGGAAGCTGGTAACGAAACCGAAAAAGCAGCCTGGCTCTCTTAATTAAAAAAAATTAATACAATTGCCGAGCAAAACAAAACGCCGTCCACAGTGACAGTACCTCTCCACGGTACCACTTCCCCGCGATCAGTTGGGTTTCACAAAAGACCGCCATTTTCTCGCTGCACGAACGCCATCTTTACCAAGAGACCGCGAGTCGAAATACGCGCCACTCTGCGAGTTTCAGATTCCCCGTAGACGGCCGGGGTTGACGCATCACCTGAGAAAAAAGCGTCGGAGGGGTCGTCTCGTGCCCATACGCCAACTCACCCGGTGAAGTACTCGAGGGACACGCTCACGGTGTCTTGGGGGCTGAAGATGTGCCTGCTAGAGGCCTCCACTACGCCGCGGTCCTCTAGGCAAGCCACTTTGGCAGCTGCAGCGAAGGGGCAAAAAAGAAGGGGGTGTCAGGTCGCGATGGTGGCCGAGGCCCCCACGGCGCGCCAGAGCGGGAACACACCCGTCTTTCCCTTTCAACTGAACAATTAGTATCACCGTTCGTAATAATCGTGGAAGCTTCGTTCGCCGGAAAGGTGTGATACTGACATGAGTAGGCAAACAGCTTGTCTGCTCAGCACCCTCCTATCCCCTTTTTTACACAGACACACACATAAACACCACCACAGGCAGGAACGAGTGCCGAAAACACAATGAATAACGTAATAATAATAAATATTTCCGTTAAAAAATAACAAAAAGTCCACGAATAAAGAAAAACACACTGCACTATATTTTCAGCACTACGTGGCACGCGGTAAAGGCTATGTATAACCACCGCGAGCCACTGAGTGTGCCGGATTGGAGCACGTGGCAACACCCTATAAAAGTACAGTCCTGCGAAGAAGTCACGTGGTTCGCGCCTTCGTTGTGATTGGCTCACGCAAACTGTAGCTCTTGTTTTTGTTCTTTTTTTTTTTCGTTTTCGACACATTGCGCAGAGAGCATTATAGCCAATCCATTTTGACAGCCCGTACGCTGAAATCCAACCAGTCTCCCTGCCACGAGGAAGGCTGCCTCCAAGTTCTCGTTGACATCCACCAGGCCACCGCGAGCGCAGAGCAGCGAAGCATCAGCGCCGGTGCATCCGGCGATAGCCTAGATTGCGCAGACCGTATGAACAATAGGATGGTGCCCACCTGCGTCGGGGTACTGGTCGTAGAACTCCCGGCGCTGCTTCATCTCCTCTGAAAAAAAAAGAGGACGACCAACGCTCACGTGGACCCCTAATCGAGGAACAAACCATACAACTAGGAACGAGCAGCCACGACGACGTGGGGTGCTTGGTGGCGGGGAGCTATCGCGACACCTCGGGGAAGACTCGTTTCGACCCGGTGTTCCCACCAGCGAAAAGGCAAAATACTGGAGTAAAATCGCTTACTTTGGTAGAGTCCAGGAACCACCTTGTAGACGATGTCTTGCAGAGTCTTGTCCACCCTGGAGAAGGAGACGTGGGGGGAGGGGGGGGGGGTGTTAGAAAGACGGGCAGGGAACGAAGGCACGCAGACCTGCATGTGCGACCGGCCGTTCAAGCAAGAGGGCGGAGCGATCGTGCTTTTACCCCCGCTCTGTGTGACCCGATAAGGTATATGCGCCTACCTGAGGCAGCTGAGCGGCCTGGACTTGTGGACCGGCACGTCGCAGATGGGGCACAGCTTGCTGGTGTCCAGGTAGCGCACGATGCACACCTTGCAGACTGCAAGGAGAGAGGGACGCGTCCTCATCAGTGCATTCCAGAGGGAGAGAGAAGGAAGGCACACTCACAGGAGTGGAGGCAGTCGACCAGCGTGGCGGCGTTCACCAGGTAGCCCCCGCACAGCATGCAGGACAGCGCGGCGTTCAGGTCGCGCAGCAGGGCCCGGGGCATCCTCCCGGAACGCTGCCCTCCTCCTCTTCCTCAGCCGCCACGCTGCTCATGTGGACAAAGATAAAGGACAAGATTGAACTAATCGCCAAAGGTCAAATTAGGAATGAGCAGAATACTTTCAAAAATGTACTTGAATACAGGCACTAAATACTTCGACAAAAATGTGTTTAATTAAAAATTTAATGAAACTTTTAAAGGACAATACTTTACCGTATTTTCCGGACTAAGTCCGCACCCGCTGCATAGTCCGCAAGGGCAAAACTGGGGTAAAAAAAAATTTATTTGCTTAGCGAGTCCGCACCCGTTAAATAATCCGCACCCCGTGCATAGTCCGCACTTAAAGTCTAGTCCGAACGTAAAAAAAATATACAAAGCGGCCCCTGACACATGCCTACTGCATTTTCCCAAAGAAGCTTTATCGTACATAAATCAACATTAATATAGTCCGTTAATCATAGAATCCTTCACAACTGGTGGCAGTGGACGATCTAGAAAAAAAAAAAATCATTGTATAGTCCGCACCTCTAGATAGTCCGCATGTGGTGAATTTTCTACTTTAAAACATCTATAGTCAGGAAAATACGGTATATACAACATACAAATAAACGAGCAAATTTGATCATCTTCAAATGCATTTTCAAATACATTTTGTTCTCGAAGACCACCTTAGATTTGAATTTTACTCGACTAAAAAAGACGACACCCAAATAAAGAATGGAGTTTTTTTTTTTAATATATACTCAGAATCAAGTGCTTAGAGATAATGTGGCAGCTCTAAATATAGAATTTGTTTGTCGTAACTTCCATGGCGGATACAACGGGAGGGAAAACAATGTATTCTGCGTAAGATTAATAAAAAAAGGCTGAGTTTATTTATCAAACCTTTGCAATATACATATTAATTCGACGTATTAAAAAAATTTAATCACCTAACCAAAAAAGGCAATCATTATACTCATCCCATTTTTTCCTCGTTCAACTCTTCTTTTTTTCCCCAGAATGGCGCTTAGTTGCAGGTGTTTTTGGAAAGGAGAGCGGCGTCCAAGTGTACCACTCCCGCTTGAGCGGATAGCGTGGCATCAGATACATATGAGCGTAAGCCGTGGAATGTGTGTTGTCATTTTTTTTCTAATTAGTCTTTATTTGGATTTCCACCGATATTACCGGGTAGGGAGGCAGGGACAAAAGGCATTGCTGCCTGACAAGGCCCTCACTTTTCACAGTTCAGAGCATCATGCAGCGTAACAAGCGCCACATTCAAAATACGTCATCGAAATGTTCCATAACTGAAACGCCAAGCAGGAAAAACAACAATAGGGTAACACTCGCCACGGCCCTAATTGCAACAGGCATGTTGTCATCACACGCACGCAATGTCAATGGAAAAAAAAAAAAGTCACGTATCCCGATATTCGGGGCAAAACCACTTTAATCGCTCCTTTAAAAAAAAAATAGATTTGATATAAAACTAATATAATTATAAATAAGGGAAGACACACCAAGTGACCAGGAAGAGAAAGACGTGGTAAAACGTCTTTCCCCTCCAGGTGCTTTGTGTCTTCCCTCAATTATATTTACCGCTACCAGCAAGCTCTCCATTTAAAGTAAAGCAAGAATGTCTAAAACAAAATTGCTGTAGCGAATAACGAGTGTGCAATGCATTATGGCATGTATACTTATGTAAATTACCTGCAGGTGTGTTGACAAGAACTACATTTTTTGGGGGAGTTTTCCCGATTGGATCAAGCTGTACACGATATATAAACTAAGAAAAACTCGAGACGGAAAGCTGGTTCAGTGACGGACGACGGTGTTGCCTAATGCTTTCGTGATAGTGTTTCCTTTGAGGACAGCCTAAAAATTTAATACTCGGTAGGAGACATTGCTCTCCTGCAAGGAAAGAAAAAAAGAGGTCGTAGGTTTACACAGCCTCGAACTTGGTCTGCCTCAACGGGCGACAAAACTCCCAGCTGTAAATGAGCAATTTAGCCAGTGCAGTACAACAGCTAGCCTGGGGTATTTAACGTGCATCACGCAGTAGTAATACATGACCGCACGCGGGTACGATGCTCATCCAGATCGAAACGGGCAGGAGTGGGGATTGAACCCAGGATTCTGGGTTCTGCAGCACGAGGTTTCGCTCCACGTGCTCCGTGCTGGTGTGCGCTAACCCACCCGGCCACCGATCCCCCGCTCCTGCAAGGAGTGGCGTCGCCGCCTGTTGAATTTCATTTATTTCTATATTTAAGTTTTGAGAGGTAAGTTCCTTTTCCGGATATTTCACATTACCATTTTTACTGAATTCGCTTGACCATTAGAAATGAAAAAATAAGTGTTTCATGTTCCATAAAGTTTATGTATCTAGATCTATAGTTTTCACCTTGTATATCTTCGCGTACATTAATTATATAATGTGTAATAAGTGATGCTGATGTTGCGTTACTCGTGTTTTATTGCATGATTGTATATTTAACCAGTGCTGTTGCCAAATCTTTTTTGCTTTTTTTTACATTGCAATGGGACTACGCATATGTAGAAGGAGTTCAGATCCAGTCAAGCCGCACCCTTGCGGCTTATTGTCTGAGCTCCATACATCATTTGTTTAGTACTTTGTACTTGATAATGTTAAATAAACTTTGATTTGATTTGATTTTTTATTTGAATTTGGGGGGGGGAGGATGCCGATGATGATGGTGCTACTGGGGCAGGGTAATAAAGGCCGGTCCACACACCAGTGTTCGTTTACGTTGGGTTCTGTTACGGAAGCTTACGTCTGCTTACCTCGAAAGTCACCGGGACATCTGTACTTCGTACGGATCCTGTTACGTTATACGTAGGGCTCCGTGTTTTCGGAGTTCATTTTTCGTGAAATTCGGAGGGTATATTTGGGAGTTAATTTTTAGCGAAAATGAGTTGTTTATCGGAGTTTATTTTTCGTAAATCCCCAATTGTCCCAAATTCGGAGATTAACTGCGCAGTGTTTCCTATTAAAAAATAATAAATATTAACCGGATGCAAACGTATGCCAGATAAAAAATAAAACGCGCTTGTATCAATTCAATTTCTTCATTTGAATTTGGCGTCGGTGACAGTGAAAATACTAGTTTGCCCCACGACAAAAGTCGCACACAAGTGTGGCTTCGATAAACGTCCATACCCTAAAATCAATAAACTGCCGGAGGTAGCCGCAGGGAAGCTCGTGGTCATCCCATCAATCTATCCCGCGGCCGTGCAAGGTGGACTGCCCTTCTTCCCTACTTTATACTATATGTATGGTCCATAGCTTTTACTGTTACCCCCCCCCCTCCCCCCCCCCCCCCCCCGCGAAACGGGAGGCACTCACTTGATCGAATGACGTTTTAGCGAACACCCACGTTTCATCGAACGACACTTTAGCGAATAGTCGGACGCCGCGAAGCGGCGTTTTTGGGTTGACCAAATGGGTTCACATTTTTGTAATGAGCTGCCGCAGACTGTCGCCGCGAAGCGGCGTAAAGCGCAGCGCGACGGATGGGTTAACGCGCGCCCCCGTTATTCGCTAAAACGTCCATTCGCTCAAATGTCGCCGTTCGCTAAAATGTCATTCGCTCTTGTGATATGGACCCGTCGTGACACGAATGGTGCGATGACCTGTTTCCCTGAACCAACCTTGACGAGGCAAGCTGTAAGACCCCCCTTTGACAACGGTCCGATGCTTGAAAGGTAATAAAGGTGTAATTTTTCCAGGACCATTCATCCTGCGCTCCTCAAATTGAAAGAGAAAAAAAAACATTATTTGTTGTGTGTGTGTGTGGGGGGGGGGGGGGGTGGCATGGGCACATAACAATTCGTAGTTTATCGGATAAATTCCGAATTGACAAAAACTTTTACCGGCGAGTGTTTTTCGCGGTTTTTCGGATTTATCCGAAAACACGGAGTCCTAGTTATACTGTAGTTATACGTAACACAATCCAACGTAGGCATACACTGCAGTGTGAATGGGCATTAAAGGGCCCCTAAAAAGAAAAAAAAAGAAAATTTTTTAACAGTCTGATAGGGACAGGCGCGTAAAAAATTATTTTACGCAAAAAAATTAGAGCAATTTTGACGGTGCGAGACGCGATTTAGCCAGTAATCACCTCCTTTCCACTTGTTTTCTCTCTCGTCATTTCGGGCGCGTGGAGGAGAGGTGGATCGGCTTCGCCTTCACGTTGAGGTGGAAAGAGCGAAAGACCGAGATGGTCCGTCCGGAATGACCCGTGACGTCATGGACTTTGCGCGCAGAATTTTAAGTAAATCTCTCGCCGTCCATATTGCTCTAAACAAAATTTTCGCGTAAAATTTATTTTTTGACACGCATGTCCCAATCAGTATGTTAAAAAAAAAAAAAAAAAACAGCCCATTTTTATTTTAGGGGCCTATTAGGGCCCCCTGAGAAAGTCCCGTTCACAGAGTAGCATTTCTTACGTTACGTTACGTGAGGAGTCACCTGGACATTCGTGCTTCGTATGTCGCGTGCAAAGCTACACCATAAATCGCGTACTACGCTTCGTGGGAAGCACGGATGTCCAGGTGAATCGCTGTATTGCAGAGCTTCCCGTTCCTGACAAGAATCGACAATGGGCATCCAACGGCGCGAGACACTTGCCATAAACAAATGCTGAAAAAAAAAAAAAGACTACTGTAAACGACTTAAATTTGGCAAGGACCTAATTTTTGCGAATTTCGCGAATCGCCTGCAATTCGCGAAAAATAGGTCCCGCGAACAATTCCGGTGAAGTGTAAACAGATTGAAATCTATATTGAGATCCAGCCGCGTCGCGAAAGTTAGAACCCGCGAATTATTCCAAAACTTCAGCTTTGACCTAAACCGTGAAATACTGAGCTTACGAAAAATAAGTCGGTGACAGTATTTAGCGCAATACTCTTCTATGAAAGTGCGTACCCTACAGTGACTGCTGCGTCGATTATGCGAGGTCGCCATATTTTGGTCAGGCACTTCAAGCATGGGACCGTTCGGCTGGGCCAGGGGGCGCGCTGGAGCGATACCTGTGGCGCCGCGCCGTGGCCTAAATTCGCCCTAATTAGCCGTTCACTCGTCCTATCCCGCTGCCAGTTGCAATGGCGGGCACCGCGTCGAAGCTTTCTGCCTGTTAAAAAAAACGTTGATCATTCTTTAAAGAGGCGAACCTCCGCAAAGAGAGGTTGCCTGTGTGTCAGGCAGGGATGGGCTGTATTTCAAATACAAGTATTTGAAATACGTATTTCAAATACTTTGTGCATTTTGCATTTGTATTTAATTACAAATTGGGTAATGTATTTGACGTGTGTCTTTAAATACTAAAACGTGGGTATTTGAAATACAATTGTAATTAAATATAATTTTGTGGGCGAAAATACATCCCTCAAACTTATTGTCACGACTCAATTTGCTCACCTTAAGACGTGTCCAGAGCATGAAGAAAACTACGTTCTGCACCGAATGCAGTGTCTCTCAATCAAGCACAAGCGTTTAGTGACTTTGTGATTACGGTGCTAGTCCACGGCAAGAATAGTGACGAAATCGACGTTACCGGCAGACTGGCTAAATAAGTGCCTGTGACAACTTGTGATGCTTTCCAGCCTGATTTCCATCCATACTTTTTTTTGCCTGGAACATTCTAAATGCGCGGGTCGTCTAGATTTTCGTAACTGGTGCGAGTTGCAACAATAAAAAAATATCTAGCTAGTGCTGCGCCTTGGTCGTCTCAGTTCTTTGTTGGTCTATACCAAAATGTAATCGACAAAAAAAGTGCTTGAAGCTCGGTACTTTTTTCACCTATTACGTCCAAGCTGATTACATTTTTTGTGATTATATTTCTATTACGTTACTAGAGTCTCGCACACTAACTCCAGAGTGAGCGATGGAAAATTAAAATGAGATACCCAGAAACCCGTTGCAGGCAGAGGTCGGCATTTTAGGTCACCCTCACTCACCCTCACCCTCACAGCCACACTCACCTAAGCCCCTCACTCACCCTCACCCTCACAGCTACACTCACTTTCAGCCCCTCACTCACCCTCATTCTCAGTCACGCTCACCTTCAGCCCTTCACTCACCCACTGAACCTCACGGCCCTCACACACTCGTGGCCCTCACGCCCCTCACGCACTCACCGCCCTCACGGCCCTCACGCCGCTCACCGCCCTCACACCCCTCACGCACTCACCGCCCTCACGCACTCATGGCCCACACGCCACTCACCGCCCTCACGCCCCTCACGCACTCACCGCCCTCGCGGCATTCACAGCCCTCACGCCCCTCACGCACTCATGGCCCTCGCGCCACTCAGGCCAGCTTCAGATGGGGCAATTTCGCCCAGAAACTTGACGTCGCAACACCAGCAACACGGGCCGCCCGCGATCACACGCAGCAACCAATTGCTGCAATTTGCCATCATCATCATGAAATTTTATTTTTCTTGCGCTGTTTAGACACAATTACGCGTTATAAACGTGTTTTTATGCATTTAAATCTCGTTGAGGATACTAATGTACCTTTCAGAAACAATTTATTTCCGAAAACGATCGATTTCAAACCAGAACCAAGTCTTTCGGTGTCATCATCCCCGGCACGAGGTATCACGTTAAAATTTTTCGTCCCTGATTGGATGCAGCCGCTTCAAACGTTTTCGAATTGCTCCGAGTTGCTTGATTATTTCGAACCGGACCCCATCTCAGCAATTCGTGTCGATCCAGGGAAAGCTAGAGAACAACCCGCCATCAACACCAAAATTGCTGAGAAAGATGCTCCGTCTGAAGGGGGCGTCACGCACTCAACACCCTCACGCCCCTCACACCCCTCACGCCACTCACCGCCCTCACGGCCCTCATACCCCTCACCGCCCTCACGGCCCTCACGCATTCACGGCCCTCACCGCCCTCACACCCCGCACGCACTCATGGCCCTCACGCCACTCACCGCCCTCACGCCCCTCACGCACTCATGGCCCTCATACCCCTCACCGTCCTCACGGCCCTCACGCACTCACAGCCCTCACCGCCCCCACGGCCCTCACTCACCCTTATACTCATAAATTTTCCTGGTTCAGAAACTCACTCACCGTCACCTCACCTGTGAAATTGAGGGTGAGTGAGGGTAAGTGAGGGCTCTCATGAGTGAGGTTTGCCGAGGTATGGTTGTGGCTGCCCTGAAGTCGCTGACTCAAATTTTGAGGAATGTATTTGGAAAAGTATTTGGAGGAGACCAAATACATTTGGTTGTATTTGTATCTTGTACTTAAATGTTTTTTTGTAAATGTAATTAGATTTGTAATTAAATAAATTTTTGACGAAGTATTTTGTATTTGTATGTCGATACATATTTGCATGTATTTTGCCCATCCCTGGTGTCAGGTCTCCGGGGTGGAGCAAATAATCCAGGCACAGGAATATTTGTCGTTCGCGAAGTGTGTCTCGCAAGTGCAAGACAGCGTCGACCGTAACATCCGCCTCGAGATAAATGTTATTTTTTCTTTATGATTTCGCTAGCTCTTCAAAGACAGGGCTACTCGGACAAAGAGGAGGATGCCATATTGTTTAAATCGTCTTTTCGCGCACAGCTGCGCTGTCGCATACACACCTTGAACTGAGGTCAGTTCTCGGAGTTACCGTCTGATGGAAACATGCCGCGCCTGTTCTAATTCATCCGAATGAAATTAATGACGAGGCACGTACAGCCTGATCGCAACACTGGGTCAAGTTCTAATAAAAAAACCGTAACGGTAATTCAATAAGGCCTCCGCTTTTATTTTGAGCGGGTCCAACAAAAAATATACGCCGCAACATCTAGCTGTGTTTGCGCGCATCTGTCGCTGCCGCCAAAGCGGTAGAATCGCAATTCATGTACGTGCGTCAGTAACACACTTAATTTTATTGGTGAAGAGAGGAATCTCTAATCGACTTGCATTTCCGTTGTAAAGCGTCCCTTTTTTTCACTTACTTTTATGTGACCGCAGAATGATAATTTTGAACACAGTTCCGGTTCACAACAAATAAAATATTTTGCGTCACTATTTGTTTTGTTTGCTGTTTAGGTACAATTAAAGTTGATATATTTTCAGTCTGTGTGCCAGGAGAGGATCGTCAATATTCCTTCACTCTCTCTCTCTCTCTGCAAGAAAAGATTACTTAATTTTAAATTTCAATCATGAATGCTTAGTTACTGGCCTTTGTGACGAGCCCTGTCCTCGTCCTCTTTATTTTACTTTCAATTTATACCTCTAACATTGCCAACACACTCTTATTGGTTGACAGAGGAATGTCCGGGTTTGATGTTTTAGAGTTCCTTGGAAAGTAATTATGCCTGTTGTAGGTTAACCACATCATATTAATAACATTAAAAAAAAGAACTAGAGTACGGCCGTCAGTGTAAATCTCTTTTCAACTCTGCGCTCAAGTCAGTGCTCAATACGGGCTATGATTATCTGCCTCATTGGCCCTCATGTCTTTCGCTGCTTACTCCTCCCCCCAAAATAAAAAAAGAAACATTACAAATAAAAACGAAATTGATATCACAATTTATAAAAAAGGCCCTAAAACTTGTAAATTATTTCTAAATGTACACTCGAAACGTTCACTGATTTTGTGTGTCACACTTGGGAGGAAATTACGTGCCCACAGATTCGTCTCGGTAAATTACGAATTCCCAAATTTTCCTTTCACATTACAGTTTACAGGTGATTTCAGATTAGCGTGCAAATGTTACAGTGTACTACTCAGTGCACACAAATTTTACATTTCACTTAAAAATATCTAATCTTTTTATAACAATTTAGAAATATGTCACATTTCGCAGTTATGCATGAAACATTTCAGTTTCAATGGTTTCATTCCACTTTCTGCAACAACGACTGCGACTGGGTGGGGCTTTGGCGAGACGCACGACTTCGCAGCCTCCTAACGTCAGCCAAGGTGGCGGGGGGCGGCTGCAGCGTGTTGTTGGTATCATCGAGTGGAGTTGTCGACGGTCTTCCTTTGCGAGACGGTTAAAGCGCAGCCACGTGGAGAGTGTTTCGAGCGTCTCTTGGGAGTCAGCCGCTTTGCCGAAAACTGCTCTTTTTTTCTGTCTCCCATAAACTCGAGCGAGCCGACGCTACACGCACGAACGAGTTGTCTCGAACGACGCTTTCACTTCACGAGCGTGCCCGCATTACGAGTGCGCTTGAAGACGTCTAGCTCGCTCTCCTTTGCTCGCCCTTACGGTAAAATGAAATACACATTTCTACGAACGCCTGCAGTACATTTATCTTTGTTGTGGTTGTCTTTGTGGCCAATAAATATTTGAGCAATCTTCAATTATCACTTACGGTTGTCCCCTTCTCTCCTCTGTTGAGTGAAGCGGTTTACATTTTGCATTGCAGATTCTGTATTCTGCTCTGGATTGTAGAATTCAAGCGTGCAACGAAGCGATCGATGCCTATCCTATAAATTCAAAATTCTAGTTGGGCACGGCAAACTAGGTGGCTCAAGATAACGCCCAATACGAACAGAATCAATTATATTCGTTATCCACCCACTCAGATAGTAGCAGCCATCTGCCATGTAGTGAACGGAAGCGCCTAAACAGGAGGCCGAGACCAACTTTACAACAGTCGCTTGGTGCGCTGACAGCCAAGTGAGCCACCTATGGGAGTGGCCACTTTTCTTGTTAGCCTATTACTCTATGGAAATACTTTGAACTTGCGAGTCTCCCTAATATCGTTTGCACGGAGAGTCTGGTTTTTCGTATCAGTGTGCTTCTGCTTCCTCCTGTGTTGTGGGCGAGCAAGCTGAGGTGCTACTATTTGCAAAATAAAAAATAAATAAATAAACATACATGTATATATATTGCCGTCAAAGTTTTTGGTGACATGAGGAAAGGCTTTGATCGTCTGCAGAAATGTAACGGAATGCAATAATTCCCTTACGTAAAAGAGTAAGAACATTTCTTTATTATAGTACCTTCTGAAATATGTGGTTATCCCCTTAAAAGTGACTGAGAAATGTAAAGTATTACAGGCAATTTCGTTACTTATAACTAGGGCTTTGCGTTTTTGGATAAATCCGAAAAACTCCGAAAAACACCCGCCGGTGAAATTTTGGTCCATTCGAATTTATCCGATAAACTCCAAATTTTTATGTGCCAATGCAACGCCCCCCCCCCCCCAAAAAAAAAAAAAAAAAAAAAGAAAAAAAAAAAGAAAAAAGTATATATGTTTTTTAATTTGTTTAGCACGGAGGCAATGGTCCTGGGAAAATGGCACCATCATTATCTATCAAATCTCAGACCGTTGTCAAAAGGGGTCTTTCCGCTTGTCTCGTCGAGGTTGGTTCAGGGCAACTCAGCGGCGGTGGCGGCGGCGAAGGCAGCCTAGCATAACAGCTATCTTCAAATTCGCAGCTCTACCCTGGTTTCAACACCGAGAGGACATCGACAAGCCAGTTCTGCTGAATCGCTGCCCTGGGATCAACGCCGAGAGCACATCGTCATCATCGTACCAACGCCGGTTCAGCTCATTGGCTGCTCTACCCTGGTTCCAACACCGAGAGGACATCGACAAGCCAGTTCTGCTGAAGCGCTGCCCTGGTATCAACGCCGAGAGAACATCGTCATCATCGTACCAACGCCGGTTCAGCTCATTGGTTGACAAGCCAGCACGTGTTATACGTCACCCATCGCCGTTAAAAGCCGAAGTTCCTCAAGTTGCAAGACACTTGCTCAGCGGCGGTGGCGGCGGCGAAGGCAGCCTAGCATAACAGCTATCTTCAAATTCGGAGGTTGGTGGAATTTACACTGCGTACCGTTATCTACAATTTCTGTGCTGTCGTCGCCGCCGCTGTTACTGTTACTGTTGGTGTCGAGGTGCTGTGCTTCTCCTATCCTAGCCTGAAATGAATGAATCTGATCTGTGTTTAGTCTGTAATAAGTCACTGCCTGAGAACGGAGCGTATTTAACATGTTCTTTATGTGAATACGGTTATCACTTAGGCGCGTGTTCTGGTGTTACCAAGACAGCCTACAAGGCCAAGGGGGACGCAGAAAAATGTAAATGGAAATGTCAAACATGCGAAATCTCGAACGCTCGTGGGGCCGAAGCGCCTAGCCTTATCGCAACCGTAAGGCAGAAACCCGAACAAGGAACTGCATTTGAGAAGGTGCTGACAGAAATCAACACGAAACTAGCAGAACTTCCGGCAATCAGGTGCAAAGTAGACGAATTGATGCTGATGAAGCAGACTGTCATTAAGCTTGAACAATCGGTTCAGCATATGTCTGATCAGTACGATGAGGTACTAAAAGAGATGAAACGTCAATCTACTGAAATTGCAACATTGAAGAAAAAAATGGAAAAAATCGAGGCTGACAGTGCTAGCCACGAGGTTCAGGCGCTAAGACAGCAAGTTAACAATCTCGAGCAATACAGCAGGCGACAAAACCTGGAAATACACGGTTTGCCACAAAGTGACAATGAAAACCTTTTCCGTAAACTGAACGAGCTAGCGGGCGAACTAGAACTGCCAGAACTATCCCAAAACGAGGTACAGGGACTTCACAGGTTGTTTCCAAAACCAGGCAAGACGCCCGCCGTGCTCGTTCGCTTCGTCTCACGCGTTACACGTGACCAATGGATGGCAAAAAAGCAACATCTGAAGAACGTTAAATCCAGCGTGTACTTTCTGGACAATCTGACACCACAGAACAAGAAGCTACTCTGGATGATGATGGTGAAGGCTGAAGAAAAACAATACCAGTTTGCTTGGCAAAAGAACGGCCAGTTGTTCGTGCGCAAATCCCCGGGCGAGCGTGCAATCGCTATCGGATGTGAAGCTGACCTAGATAAAATATGTTGACTGTCAGTATAATTTAGACGCCGTGTCTGTTGCTCTGAATGGTTGAACTTGTGAATCACTGTCGCTATCATGATGCTGGTTCTTTTCGTAGTTTCAAATCTTTGAGGCATAAGCAGCTTGCCTCCTTTTCTTTTTATCACTTAAATACGTGTAGCCTCAAAAACAAAGAAGATGACGTCAGTATTTTCTTGTCCTCTTTAAACCACAATTTTGATGCAATGGCTTTTAGTGAGACGTGGTTTACTGGTATCGATGATGTGGTACAATTCGAAGGTTACCGATGCGAAGCCGTATATAGAACAAATAAAAAAGGCGGTGGTGTTGCCCTTTATATAAAGAACAATTTTGTTTACGAGGTCATCCTTGAGTACACCATTATTAATCAAAACTTTGAATCGCTTTTTGTGAAATCGGACGCGTTTGTGTTTGGCGTTATCTACCGGCCTCCCTCTGGTTCATTAGATGAGTTCCTTCGTTTTGTTGAACCCATGCTAGAATTCTTTTCGTCGTTCAAAATGCCTGTCGTAGTTATGGGCGACTTCAATATTAACATTTTGCAAAAATCTAACGTAGTTAATGAATTTCTTGATATTATATACTCAAACGGTTTCTCAAATGTAATTGATATACCCACTCGCATTACAGATTCTAGTGAAACACTAATCGACATATGTTTAACGAGCTGTTATAAAAACGATACTGAGGCAGGTGTACTCACAAGTGATATAAGTGATCATTTATCACTGTTTTGTTTTATTCCAAAAAGCTTGTCATATACTGCCAGACATATGAATACAAACACTTCCGCGCGAATCATTACCGAGAAAAAAATTGAGCACTTTCGTCAACTTGTAGCTTCAGTGGACTGGAGTGAAATATTTCAGATGGTAAATCCTAATAATGCGTACGATTTGTTCCTGAACAAAATTATCAGTTTCTATGATTGTGCATTCCCTGTTGTAATAATAAAAAAAAGTAAAAAAGCAAGAAAGCCGTGGATAACGTCAGATCTATTGCAAAGAATTAAGGCACGAAACAAACTATATCATGCATTTATATTAAGTAGAGACTTATTGATTTTGCAACAGTTTAAAAAAGTTAGAAACAAATTAGGTGCTGATATTAAGAAGTCTCGTATTCGCTACTATACTGATAAGTTCGCAGACATTTGCTATGATCCTCAGAAAACTTGGCGTACTATCAAAGGTTTATTGCAGAGGACACGAAACAGTGTACCAACCAAAATAAAAATAGGCGATGAAACTTTAAGCGGAAAGGCTCTTGCTAACGTGTTTAATCGACATTTTTTAACCTTTGGAGCCTCCGATCAAACAACCACTGAAAACTTTGAAGAGTACATAAAGCACAATCTCACGCATACTATTTTTCTTCACCCTACTACCCCCACAGAGATTTTCAGTCTAATAAGTGATCTTAAAAATAGTTGCTCCAGCGGTTATGATGAAATAAAAGCGGTGCCAATTAAAGCTGTTTCAGATTTAATATCTGACGTAGTCTGCCACATAACCAACTTGGTCTTATCTACTGGAATCTTTCCCGAAAAAATGAAAATGGCTAAAATTTCCGTTTTGCACAAAGGCGGTGCCGCTGATAGCATCAGCAATTACAGGCCAATATCAATACTCCCACTTTTTTCAAAAATAGTAGAAAAAGTTATAAATTCTAGAATAATTAATCATCTTCATAAATACCGACTAATTTCTGCAAACCAATATGGATTTCAGAGAGGTAAATCCACTGAGTCAGCTTTACTTAACATTCGAGGAAAACTTATCAGCAACATAGAAAATCAATCCTACACTATAGGCATCTTCGTAGATTTCAATAAAGCTTTTGACTCTATCAAGCATAATATTCTCTTTGATAAACTGCCACACTACGGAATTAGAGGCATCTCACTTAAACTATTGCGCAGTTATCTGACAAATCGTAGCCAGTTTGTGGTAGCTAATAGTATAGAATCGGACACTGAATATATAAAATTTGGTGTTCCGCAAGGATCAATATTAGGACCTATACTATTCCTTCTTTATATCAATGACATTGTTGCTATCGCCCATACGCCAGACATAGTACTTTACGCCGATGACACGAGTGTTTTTTTTTCATCCAGGGACCTATCATCTCTTATTCCTGTCACAAACGCATGGCTCAAAAACTTATCGAAGTGGCTTGATGCGAATCAGCTGCTTCTAAATGTTAACAAAACAAAATATATTGTTTTTTCCTCAATTAACAGACCAGTTAACCTTACTACCGAAATAGTATTCCAGTCACGGTCACTAGAAAGGGTTACCGAATACAAATTCTTAGGCATACATTTTCATGAAAACCTTCGCTGGACATGTCACGTGAATTTTGTGAAGCGTGACATCGCACAGTCTATTGGCATGCTGAATAGATTTCGTGCCTTATTACCAATGTGGCTAAAACGTCAGCTCTATTTCACTACTGTTCATTCTCGACTGCACTATTGTTTAATTGTCTGGGGGGTTACATCTAAATGTAATATGACTAGTTTGTACTTAATGCAGAAAAAAAGTATACGATTTATTGAAAACCTATCAAGCCGCGATCATACATTCCAATACTTTGAAAAACATCGTATCCTGAATATTGAGGCACTGTATAATCAACGATTGTCTGAGGTTATATTCTCCCAAGTTAAAACTGACCGTGAATTATTCCTTTCTACATATACGAATACTGATACACACTACAATTTTAGAAATACAAACTTTATAAAAATCAGAACCAGAACAAATTACGGTACGCAATTACTATCTTGGCAGATTCCCAATCTTCTCAACCTCCACCCTGGCTTGATCGATATAATCGATCATAATTCAAACCTCTTGACTTTCAGAAAAAAATCAAAAACATATTTTTTACTTTCCGCATAATACTGTTGTCTTCTAAATTATGTGTACAGATGTAATTGTAGTAATGTAGTTCATATATTTTTGTTGCATGTTGCGAATTATTTATTTTCATTGCAAGAGCGTATGTAGTGTAGTGATCTAGTTACTGTGTATTTTTTTGTTTTTGTTTATGGTTAACTATAGCACTCTACCACTAGTCTGCCTGCTGCATCTGCTGCATCTGCTGCAAGTGTAGTCTGGTGCTAGGGGCCTGGTCAGGTGACTTACTGTCACCTTTTGCCTCAGCACCATGACAATCCTGTATTGTCAAAAGTTCCAATAAACAAACAAACAAACAGGTCATTGCACATTTGGATCACGACAAAAGCCACTCCTTTGGTTTCCATTTGAGCCATCCGATTTGTGATTTAAATAAAGAAGAAGTTATATTTTTGTAACAGTGATAGCTAGGGACCATAGATATTGCATTAAATAGAGAAAAGAGACAGTTGAAACGGCGGGATAGATTGATGGGATGACTACGAGCTTCCTTGCGGCTACCTCTGGCAGTTTATTGATTTAAAGGTATCGACGTTTATCGAAGCCACACTTGTGTGTGACTTTTGTCGTGGGACAAATTAATAGTGCCAATGGCACGAACGTCAAATTCAACCGAAAAAAGTTTAATCGATAGAAGCGCCTTTTTTTTTTCATAATTTGGCATACGTTTACATCCGGTTATTATTTACATATCTATTTTCAATAGGAAAGAGTGAAATTAAACTCCGAATTTCGGAGAATTGGCAATCACACAAATGTAAACTCCGATAAACTCCGAATCTTCTTCAAAAAATAAACTCCGAAAAACACCCTCCGATTTAGACGAAAAATAAACTCCGAAAACACGGAGTCCTACTTATAACGGATTACATACAAGTGTGCATATGTATATGGTGTCTGGAATAACCCGGCTTGATCTAAAACGGGCCGTACAAATCGGCCCCTGGACGTAGCAATTTAAACTTTTAATAAAAGATGTATTTCACAGGTCGGTTTTATCTTGTAAAACTACAGAGCGTAGCTCCCTTTCTGTAATAAATAGGGCCAAAAAACCTGCCATGGTCAACGACAACGGCGACGCAGGCGCCTGAGTCGAGTGGTGGGGCGCGGTTGGCGCACGTATTGATAGATGGCCTTATCGAGACTGCTCGCGACGACCATGGTCTATTAAAATGAACATAATATTTTTCATGTACCTTTTGCTGCAAAAATAACTTCGAACAATGAAAACAAAACATTAAGAAAAAAAAAAAAAAAAAACGGGTTTGCATAGCGACGGCGCCTTTACTGCCGACAGATTTCGTCAGCGTGTTGTCTGCTTCATTCCACTGGTCGGCGCAACCTCTTGACGCTGCTCCCGACGCCATCTATCCACACGTGCGCCAAACGCGCTCCGCCACTTGACACGGTCGTCTGCGTCCCCGCCCACAATTAACACTAAGCTTTCTGGGACATTTTTTTTACAGACAGGGAGTTACTTCATTTGTAACTTTACAAGATAAAATCGACCTGTAAAATAAACCTTTGACGAAAAGTTTATTTTTTCTGCGCGCAGGCGCCGATTTTTAGGGCTCATTTTAGACCAAGCCTAGATATTTCAGACACCCTAGATATTTTTGAACGGTAACAATTTTAAAACGTGCACTGTTATATTAAAAAAATGTCAGGAAAACACGGAAAGATTTCTCCTTATCTAACAGACAGCACTAGCATATACAAAAAGTATAAATATATCGCCAAAAACGCTAACACACACACAAAAAAAAAAAAACACGAATGCAAGGCCTTCTGGTAGATAGTGTCTATGCAATTAATTTCATTATCTTCTTTGTTTCCTAAAAATGAAGAAGCATGTCAAGGTAAGCATAATGTTCTTGCTCTTTAGTGTATGAGCATAACGTAGGGTATCTTGAAATATACCTCTAACGCCGAAACAGAATCGCTTTCATTCAGAAATAAACAAGTGACGTGCGTTCCGTTTTACCAGTAACGGTAAAAATGTTCCTTTTATTTTGGGGTAACGTAGGTCGGTACTCGGTAGCAAGTTCCTTTTATTGGCAAATAAAGTATTTCGTTACTTTATTTTTCAGTAATGCCTACGAAATTGAGCACAATACCACGGGAATGCAACGTTGCGTCTACCCCAGCGGGTGCACGACGCTTCCATTGAGGCGAGGCGGTGGTATCACGGCCAGCGGTGAATGGGGGACGCCGAGACGCCACCGGCCAAGGTCGGGCACGGCAGCTCTCAATCGACCGACTGCACGCGAGCGCCTCGGGGAGACCGGCAAGGAGGCCGCCACCAAGGAGATACACAAAAGCAGGCACACAACCCCGCCATCGTGTAACAACCAGAATGCAAAAAGGAGGGAGAAAGAGGAGCCTCTACGGGGGGGGGGGGGGGGGGGGGGGGGGGGGGCGGATAAACGGCGCAGCAGATCGTTTCCGAGCACCGGCTCTCGCTGCTGCTCGCTACGCGCTTGCTCCCTCACGTGCGCCCAGCCTGTACCGGAGTGTCGCTCCCCAAAGCGGAAACAAAACACGACAAAAAAATGAAATGGAGAAAGTGAAACGAAGTCAGAAAAGAGGGTTCCCCGCTATTCGACGGAGCCATTCAGGGAGAGACTGGATCGTGGGGGGAATCCCCGCCGTCCGACCGCGATGTGGCGATAGAGGGCGTCCCGACAGTTTAAGAGGTGGGCGTCCAATTCCGCCGCAAACCGCAGAACCAGTGAAGCACTTGCCTTTGAGTGTGATCGAACTGCCTAACGACCGCTTATGATGGCTTACGGCAGGGCGGTTGCTGTGGCGACCGAGGTCCGCGAAAGGCTTTTAAGAAGCCGACAGAGCCCTCAGGATAGCTGCAGAGACTTCAAATGCTACTATAGGGAGGGAAGCCTCGCAAAAGTAAGACGAATTAGCAACTCAATATAGGATGTATAAACATGCAAGGGGAGAGAAATAGAATCAAGCGGGAAAATATTGAGGAACAATTAAAGGGGCGATCACCGCTTTTTGTACTTTGCGCAGATACCGTTTACAAGGAATCCCTGACGTTAGTGACCTATAAAACACGCGTTCATTTTTGACCACACGCAATCCAAGTCGCAGAGAAAACACGGCCGGACTGGAAGCGTGCGCTCTCTTTCTCTTCTTAGGGCCTTTGCGATTGGGGCAATCGCCACCTCCCGCCGCGATTCGCAGGTGCCGCTGTCACCTCCCCTGGGCTACCCTTTGCCGTTTGCACAGAGCGCGTCTGACAGTGTATCTCAGCGCTGTCGTAACTTGCGGCCGACATTTTTATAGCCTTTGACGCCTGATCCTTTCTTTTAGACCCTCAGCCACTATCTAATGCGCTTCTTATGAGCCCAAAGCGGTGAACACTTGACGCACATCTCCGAGAGATTCGGGAGTAAAAAGTAGCAGGTAGAGACAGCGAATGCAATTGCGGAAAAACTATACTCGTCTTTACCTCCAAAGCTTCGGTTGCAACTCAAGAACAGGAGGAGACGGGCATCTTCTACGTGGAAGAACTTTAAATGATAAATAATTCGTACACTCTCGTGAAATATAAGCTGGCCCAATCTATCAATTGCCGTGGTCTGCGTCATCATTTCATAGGCCGCACATGAAGTCGGTCAGCGGCTCTAGACGAGGCAATTGATACGAAGACACCGTTAACTCAAAGAAATAAAAAGAGGACACAAAGTAGTAGTCTGTACGATTTTCGCACAGTGCACATTACAGCCTAAAGTGCTTCCTCGAGGGCTTGTGCATATGTCCAGCTGATTTTTCGTTTCTGTCTGTGACCGTCTTTGCATGGTTAATCAAAAGTATTCTGAGGAACTGTTGCCAAAAGAACCCCCTACGAAGCTCAAATACCAGCGCAAAGCAGCTCGAAGGAACTCTCCGAGTGGGTTGAAGTCGGGTGAGGTGGTTGCGCCCCTGTCGGCAGGCAAGTGAACTACATACGGAGACAAAATGCCATTGACTCCCGGGCGATTTGCAAAGGCCGTAAGAAGAGAAAGAGAGCGCGCGCTTCCAGTCCGGCCGTAGCCAGAACAAGTGGCCCCGCGATGTGGAGCCGATTATACGCCGCCAATCTTGATCACATAGCCACACGCTGAGGTTGGCAACGCGCAGGACACGCGCTGAGTTCCGGACATTGTTAGGGTTCTGCTATTGTCGTCATTGCAGCGATCGGACACGAGGAATGACACGGGCCCCTTCACGAATGCTTGAAGAGCTACTGACTACCACGAACTCAAATCAAGACTTCCTTCCATGCTCGGGTACAGTCTATGAGCCGAATTTAAATATCGTCACTGAGGGATACTGCGAACCCGAAGCTACGTCATCAAGTTTTGCGAAGGAGAGATTGAAAGAAAACGCTCGCTTTTGACCTTGAAATTACACCGTATGTTACGTGCAAGTATAATCGGGTTCCATTAATGCCAGTAAGCTTGTAAAGTGAAAATCTTTCCAAGCGAATACCGTTGCAGCGCCCCCGAAATTATGAAAATGTTGTAGTGTACGGATTGGCAAAGACGCATCTTAGAGATGTGGAGGAACCACCCTTACCTGGCAGGTTATTTATGGGTGGGATGCATTCGGTGGGGAGGGGAAGGGAAAGGAGGAGAATGGGGAATACTAATGAAACGACAGGGCTGGGAAAGAGTGCGAGAAGGCTGCAGAGAACGCATGTGGTTAAAAGGCAGTGTCAGAGGTCCAGACATGCTCATCCAATTTGCTTATCTGAAAACGGAGACTGAGTAAAAAGAGGAAAATGCACAGCACTTGACATGTGTTTCATAAGATGTCGGAGGAATTGGCCTAAATCGGAATATAGTTATCTTAGGAGACACTAATGCTCCCTTAGAAGGCTTCGACGGATATAGAAATTCAACAGGGAGAATGCTACAAGAACGTTGCGATGCTCTAGATCTACTGCTGGTTAACGGCCAAGTAAAATGGGATGGAAAAGAAACGTGCTGGTTAACGTCCAAGTAAAATGCAATGAAAAAGTAACGTGATAGAGAAACAATACGCACTCAACAATCGATTAGTGTCTAATGTCTAGGAAATTGTATAACAGATTAGGACACCTGCAAATAGGTGAGGAAGGCACTAAAGGCCTAGGAAGTGAGCGACTTAAAATAAAATTTGGTGCAGAGAACCGCAGTCACAAATTCTCGAACGAGAATAAGGTTGTGAATAGACCAGCTGGTTGACGCACGTTATACAGGGTTGGGGAAAACAGCTCAGAGAACGTGGACGACAAAAAAAAAATATATATGTATATATACACGACAGGACAGTGCTGCTCTGTCGTAGCGACAAAGTAAGTCGACGCTAAACGACGCCGAACATCAATAAGTATCAGAACGAATGGAGAGTATAGTATTCATACAATTGGAGAGAATGGAGATATGACGATTTAGTAAACAGCACCTTTAAAAGTTAGATAGAGAAGTTCGAAATCGAACAAAGAGGAATAAGGACAAGCAAAGGGACACCGAAAAGCTGGTGTGACAGAGACGTTAAGGCGGTCATGTATCAGAGCGACAATAGGCCTCAGGGGAACACAGAGATGGGCGAAGAAAAAGGGCGACACAACCGCTGAAGTCGCATCAAAATTGAGTACATTTCAGGAAAGATAAAGAAGCATCTGCTCTCATCCAGACCAAGATTGGTAGAGCAGCATTGCAGTCGATGATGGAGGAAAATCAGAATTATAGGAATGCAGCAAAGAGGTTCTAGGAGCATATTAATGTATACGAGAGGAAAACAGAAGGGTTCCATTGTTCATTGACCACACACCAAGGGGTAAGTGTAGAGGGGGAGGAGGTAAGGTAATTCGTTAGACGAACAATTAAGGCAATATTCCCAGAACTTGAACCGAACGAGATTGGCCAGAACACAGACAGCAACACGGCACAAGACGAGAACACTAACGGGACAACTGAGACGACCACGGGGGAATGGGACAGAGCAGAAAGTAAAGTGCCGGCTGCGACAGGCCCAGATGGCAAAGGAATGAGACTAGCCCAGACACTAGGAACAGAAAGCAAATTACAGTTAAGACAGGAAACTGCTCAAATAATAAGGGGTGGCGTGGGAGGAGAGGGACCCAATGATGGGAGACTATGCAGAATGAGAATGCTATAGAAAGGCAAGTGAAATAAGGATATCATGGCAACATACCGACCAATCAGTTCGGTGCTGTACAGACTAGCAATTAAAAGGAATAATGGAATAATGACCAGCAAACATCTTAGGTGAGCTACAGAACGGGTTCCGAAGAGATAGAAGGTTGGATGATATTGATAACTTATTCAGGCATAACTCAATGCAAAAAGGTGGCACAGATGAGAAAACAAACAAAAAAACTTTATGGATAGAATTTTTAGACATTAAAAGTAAGTACGACAACGTCAGTCAGGAAAAAGTCTGGGTGGAGCTCAGAGGTACGAATTAGGTGCATACTGTGTTTCATTAGGCTTTTACAACAGGTATGGAATAAGTTCCTTATAACATGGGAGGCAGAAATAACCGAACAGGCAGAAATAAAAAGAGGACTCGGACAGGGTTGCCCCCTGTTGCCTCCGCTTTATATATATATATATATATATATATATATATATATATATATATATATAATGAAAAATATATTAGAGGGGCTGCAATTTAGGCTTTGATGTGTCATATGGAGATAGCGGGGACAAGCAAATCAAGTTATACCAGGAATGTCCTACGCAGACGACATAGTACTGTTAGCAGATAGCCGGGATATGTTACAAGAGCTGATTAAGATCCGTGGCGATCAAGGAGGCTCTCTAGGCCCGAAATTCAGTAGCGACAAGTCGGGAATAGTGGTTTAAAAGACGAGAAGGGGACCCACTGAAGATTCAAGACGTTTTTTTAGAACACGTAAAGAAGTATAAATGTCTCGGAGTACGGCTGAATGAGAGTAAAAAAATACTTCCAAGGACAAAGAGAAAATGTGCTAAAGTAATAAAAACATAAATGCAGCAATTATGAAGCATATGGCACTATAGAATTGCAATAGATATGAAGTTGTTACCGCAATATGGAAAGGTGTTATGGTGCCGCAGTCGTTTTTTGGCAAGGCAGTTTTATGTATGAGATCTGAGGTCCAGTCGAGTTTTAAGATTGGGCAGAGAAGCTTGCTTGGGCAGACTGGCACTGTGGGTGCATGGGAATACACCAACTGAAGAAGTGCAAGGAGACATGGGCTGGGCATCATTCGACGTCAAAGAGGCGATCAGGAAGTTTCAAATCGAAGAAAGGCTGGAAACAATGGAGGATGAACATGGGCGAGAAAGGTATAAACATCTATATATGAAAAGTCGTAACACTTAATGTAAAACCGAACGCGAAAACTGAAATTCAAATACCAACAGTCAAGTGTTGGGGTAAATCATATTATCTCTGTAAAAAAGGGAAGTAAAAGAAGAGAGGAAAATTTGAGAGGAAAGAATGCAGGGAAAACCAGCTTCAAGTATCTACAGAGGACGGAAACAGGAAATAAAGAAGGAACATTGGTATGATAATATCCCCCCTGGCCCTAAGGTGGCAATATTTTTATGAAGTATCTTTCGTTCCGAGAAGAAAACGTCAACTTGACTGGCCGAAGACACGTAAAACTCAAATAAGTGTCAGCGCGCCGAAGAACTATGGATTCATAAAGATAATAAAAAAAAATTGAAAAAACGAAGGACGCACAAAAGGGGGCCAAGATAAGTCGTTCAGTGAAAATTTTTGAGTGCAAATATTTTTTTCTTGCACAATATCAGGTAAGCATGCTGTAATGTCGATCGGATGACCTTTCCTTCGTGAGAAAACACCTGCATAAAAGCACGTACGTGCTCATTGTCGCCCCTTTGTGTTTTACTTACGTTTTCTTAAAGACCGACTTACGTACACTTCGCGCATTCCACTTTTGCCCGCCTGCTCCTTTCCTACATCCCCTCCACATTTCACCTTGCCCCAAATTGACTTCCCTCGTAGCCTAGGAGAGGAGGAGCGCTAAGAGGATCATGTTCCCTGCAGAAAACCGAAGTTGTACATCGGCCTTTACGTGACATGCGTTACTTTTTGCTGGTAAAGGTAAGGCGTTAAATTTATCTCGAGGTAACGTAGGGAGGTAGGGCGTCCCTCTTGTCTACAAGCAACAAGCAATGAATTTCGTTAACTTCTTTTCTCTAGCGTGTAAACACTGAGCCAGCAGCCAGGAACATGGGGCAGAGCCGCCAACCGCGCCGGAGTCAGGCCGTTACCACTCACTACAAAGAGAAGCGGACGACTAAAGAGGCACCGTAGTTACGACGCTGTACCTTCGCCCGCAGGCCTCAGGAATATCTGAAGCCGAAGACACCTGAACCGTGCGGCCGATATGACAACCGTTCCCCAAATATCTAGAGTCTGGCCAACAAGACATCGCAACACGCCCTAAGAGACACGGCGAGTGGTCCTCAACGACGTTTGCCATTTTTATTTTTTTTATTTAACGTATTTGATTTCCTTCGTAAACCTTTATTTTTCGAACAAACTCTTCGATTAATCGAGTGTCGAAATTTCTCCGAGGTTCCACATTGTAAACGATGAAATCGACCTCCCACGCCTCGTCAGAATTAGGGTGCGCTCACCCCCTGCCCAAACGAGCGGCAGGAAAATAGCCAGAAACTATGTCTCCCTCGACTTGCGCCACCAGCCCAATAACCTCTATAACTGGCAATCTCCTTCTTCTATTTAACCCTCGCTGTTTTTACACTCAAAACACCTTTCACCAGTCTCGCCTTCTGCAACTGCAGAGTGAATTCCATTCACAAAAGTGCGCTCTTCTCGAACGGTGCATAACATAAAGTGTATATCAGGTCAGAAACGATGCAAAGCCGCCGCCTCAGCCTTCCCGTGTGCCCCACGACAGCCATCATCCCGACGCGGCTCCGAAAGAAGCCGGCAGTTGCCCCTGGGGGGAGCCACCAGAGCCGCCTTGGAAACAAGGCAGCCTCCTCCTGGCTAGCACACACAACCGCGTCGAAGCCGCTTTGCGGAAGCGTGCCTGCAAGCGCACGGCGGCAGAGCGAGCCGAAGCAGGCTAAGCGCCAACGCGAACTTCGTCTCAACGTAGCGGACGTCCTCGAAAAATCGATAGCCGCGATATAGAGGGGAGGAGGAGGAGGGCAGGCGTTGTTGTAGGGGGCGCTGAGGAAGCCCTCGGAGAGCGAACGTCAAGCGAACGTGAAGGGAGCTCACGTCGAATAACACGGGCTCTAAAGCAGGCGCTGGGTCGGTACTCTCTTCTTCCTCGGAGGACGGAAGGGCGCGGCGCACCAACAACCAGAAAAGAAGCGTGCTTAAAGGGACCATGAAATGACCTTTTTACTTTTTCCAGATAGCTTTTACATTAAACCGTCAATGTTCACTGAATGCCGAACAGGCATCTGTTTTCGTCTCGGTTTGTTAACTTCTACACAAAAAATTATTGAAATATCGACTTTTTCATTCTCTCCAACTGACCGCAAAAGAAGCCGTGACGTAGGCCGTTTCCGGAACCGGAAGTTCTCTCGGCAGTAGGAGAATGGGAGTGTTAGCGGCAACGAGTTGGGGTGCGCCGGTAGGTTTTACTGCGCTGATGTCACCGACGTATTTCCTGAATCGGCGCCTCTCATCGCCGCATCGCAGCTGAGCGAAATTCAATGAGATATGTTGCGCTACAGCGACAGCATGGGACTAGTCCCATACGCCGGTATGCCTGTTGGGAAGTGCAGCGAGTCTTCCGGTGAAGACTCCAGAAGTCAACCACCCCGTCATTGTTGGCAGAAGGGCCGGCCCGTGTCAGTCGTTTGCAAAGCGACGTAGATGGCGTTTTTCGTGGCCTCGGAGATGCAGGAGCGAGCCGACGTTAAAAAAGATACGTTTGAACTATAAGTGTCAGCAAGAGCCACGTAAATACCTGTTTACACTCGGAGCGGACGCGCACGCTTGATGGAAGTCTTGTATTCGCGCTGTTTGTAAGCGCTTCGGGACCGTTCTTTTACAATTGCCACTCGATACTGACGCGACACTCGGCAAAGAAAGGTTGGACCGGGGTTGTACGTATACCTCCCAAGAAACTGTTATAGCTCGACAGTGACGTGCAGTCTGTCAGAATAAAAATGGCATACCAATAACAAAGTGTACATACCGTGTTACGAAGGTAATCCATACGGCGTTTATTTCAGCTCCATATCACACAAAACAAGAAGATAGAATCGACGAGAGTCCCTTATCGACGAGTGTTCGTCAACACTGCCTCGGAAAACAAGGGGAAGAGATTGACCTCACCTCTTAATCTAGAATTGAGGTCACCGATCAAACTATAATACGGGAAGGGTCCACAAGGGTCGCGCGGGCATATTGCATTTAGCACGCCAGCCGATCGTAGGCAGACGGTCTTGCGACGAAGCAACGCAGCGCCGAGTCGGAATGCCTGCTAGGCCTATACGCTTCGTCGGAGTCGGTGGATCCAGCGTTCTTGTTCGTCGTGGTCTGTTTTAAGTACTGTTTTCTTGCTGCTTGAAGTCGGCACGCGCGGGAAGAACACGTAGAAAAATAAACGTTCAGTGAGTCAGAGTTTTGAGAGGAAGGAAAACAAAGAAAATAAACGTTCGTCGCTGGCCGCCCGCCACCCAAGTAACTGTCGGCCCTGCCCTACTGCGCACGCGCAGTAGTTGCTTCGTTTACCACACGATAGATGGCGCCTGGCTCTCAGCATTATCAAATTTGGCAATTTTCGCCACACATCTCTAATTATGCTACAAAATGTGGATCTGAATATTATTTAACAAAACTTTTAGGAAACATTCGCCGGCTATTTATTGTTTACGATCGCGGTGCTGGTGAGGTAGGCTCTTACCCAATAGGCAACCTGGATTTGGCTGACGTGCTCCATTTCCGCGGATGCATCGTAGTGAACAGGCGAAGGAAGGAAGGCGCAACAGAGTCCAGTTTTCTTTTAAAAGTTCTATAGCAAATAATTTTTTTGGCTCCCTATTTTTGTGTTTTTGTGTTTCTTTTCACACCTTTTCGTGCGGTGGATGAAACTCGATTTTAAAATCATTTCATGGTCCCTTTAATTTTCAGCACCACATATAAAAAAAGGGCCAAGGCGGAGTACAAACTAGACACCAACGCTGCGCCGGCGTTTGGCTGGGAACCGCGTTCTCATTGCATGAACACGAGTCGTCAGTACAGAGTATTAGAATAGCGTAAAGACCCTTGGGGGGGGGGGGGGGGGGGGCGAGGGGGTCGTCAGCACAGCATACAACGCACGCAAGCTGTCAACCTAACGTTACGGAGCGCGTTGAACGAGCACTGCTAGTATAGCGGAAGGCAAACGCGTACGTAAAGCCTTGCAGCGTCATCTAAATGTGCTCCTGCGAACTGCTTCAAACAATCCACAGCGGGTATTCGGTCAAGCCAATCCAACACCGCGAATTTCCTCGCTTTGCTACGAAGTGCGTGAATCTCTTTCCAGTTGGCTGTTGTGAACGTGTTTTGTCTTTTTTATAGGACTGTGCGACTAGCAGTTCGATCCATGGTTCGCTCCAGTGTGTTGTGGGATCCCTACCATCTAATGTTGGCCGCGTCATTTGCAATTCGCGTCTCCAGCTCGACGCTCGCCCTCCCGCGGCGGAAACGGGAATCGCTCTAGCGAGGGTCCCCCGATTCTCCTGCAGCTCAGCGGGCACGGCAGAACTGCTCGCGATCATGGCTCGCGAAATGTCACCTTCCGAATGCAAACTACACTCTTCACTGTCCCAACGTAGTGCTGCAGCCGGTATGGGATTGTACCTTACTGGAGAGCTTTAGTATTGCGCATAGAAGCAAACGAAAGCGCTATGCGTTTGCGTTAGAGTTACGCGCCCCACGTTGTGTGTGCGCCTCATCGCCATGCGCCGGACGGGAGGAAGACGAAGCGCTTCGAACAGGTCTGTGTTTTTCTCGGCTCATCTGTTTGTGCTTATTTCTATTTATAATATCGCCAGTTTAGACAACTCTAGCTTCAGCGAACAATTAATAAGGCTTCCTCCGCCTGTCGGAGGGGTGGCGTTCGATCGGCTCGAGGTATAAACCCTGATTTCACTTGGCCATGACTACCGCAACCCCTTCGCTAACGGCAAGTCAGAAGACTCCAACTGAGCGCTACAGCATGCCTCCTTCAACTTGCGGATCCTCTATCGCCGAACTAGAGAATGAAGCCTCCGTCACTAACTTGGCAGAAGTTAGAGCTCCTGACCACGGACCCCACATATCTCCACCCAACGCTGAAATGTTAACTAGCGACATGGAAATCGCCGACACCGACCAAGGTGAATGGTACGATGCCAAGACATCCAAGAAGCGCAAAAAGAATTCTCCAGTTCAAGCAAAAGCGGAGACACAGTTACGAACTCGTCTACAACGACAGTTGGCCTGACTGTAATTTTTGTACCAGCGGTTGAAAACCAGAGAATCACAGCGATCAGCAGTCTAAAACTGTCTGTTGCATTGGAACAGATGTGTTCCGATTGCATCCACGAGATTACGCCCAACAGCAGATTAAATCTGATCGCAGTGGATACTCGAAATGGCCAGAGGACCCGCGCGCTCCTTGCCTGCACTCAGATCTGCGGCTTGAAAGTTCGGGCGTACGAGCCCGTTTCGCGACATTTCGCAGTAGGAGTGATTAAAGACGTCGACAGTTCACTTTCTGATGCCAAAGTTGAACAGCATGTGAGATCACCAGAAGGCCGAGTGGCGAGAATTCGACGGCTTGGACAAAGTTCCATAGTAAAGATAGCGTTCAGCGAAACAACGTTGCCGAGTTTTGTTTGTCTCGGTCACGTTCGCCATCCGGTGACCCCGTTCAAGGAACGCCCAATTCAGTGCCGCAAATGTTGTGGATATGGACATCCCGAAGCCAACTGCAAGCGCCCACCCATTTGCAGTCGCTAAGGAGAAGCCCACGAGAGCAACGACACGTGTTCTGGACAAGAAAAATGCGCGAACTGCAGTCAAGCTCACGCTGCCACGTCCTCTTCCTGCCCAAAATGGCAGAGAGAAAGTGAGACCCGTAGCTACGCACGCAAACACGCAGTTGACTTTCGCGCCGCAAGATCCGCCGTCTCACAAAAGACGGAAACAAAACAAACGGCTGAAATTGAACAACGACCTCTACACTCACAGAACACAATAAATGAGACATCTAACAAGAATAACCCAAGCTCCCATGACTATGCTGCAGCTGTAAAGAAGAATCAACAGAAGCTCATGAAGGGGGCCCCTCCCTCAATTGACCGCAAAAGTCAAGTTTCAGAACTCAAGGGAGAAAAGAAAAGGCCGTCGACGTCAGCGGCTGTCACTCCTGATCCAATGCGGAAGACTACTTCCACCTCTGGTGCTCCGCCAATCAAAGGGAATGCATGGGAAAGCTGGATTCCGCTTCTCAAAAAAGCAGCTCTCATGGCCTATAGCCTATTATCTTCTGTCGACGCCCAATGGGCACGAAACATCACATCATTGCTTAACATGATTCTTCCGCTTATGGGAGAATTATAAACGCGGGAAGCACCAAGAAGCCGCATAAACGCGTCTGCAATTCGAAATTATTCAACATATCAAGACTATTCACTATCCCCGTGAAGAAAGGCGAGCCTTTCTCCACGGGGATAATGAATACCCCGAAGTTATGTCAGGTTTCCGACGCGGACGCAACTCTCTTGACAATATCATTGACCTCACAACGAGTATCGAAAAACAAAAGAAATCTCGAAGAATCACCACTGCAGTGTTTCTCGATATTGAGGGCGCTTTTCACTCTGTAAGCCACAAGGCTATCTGCAACGCACTCTGCTATGCCGGGATAGGAGGACGTCTGTATGCGTGGATTTTAGACTATCTTGAAAACAGAGCAGTTCATATGGTGACGACAGAAGGGAAAACAGCTGAGCATATTGTTGCTCGTGGCGTGCCACATGGTGGTGTTCTCAGTCCCACACTTTTCAATATCACCCTCATAGGACTTGTGAACAAACTTCCTCGAAACGTCAGAATAACTCTCTACGCGGATGATATCTGCATATGGACCTCATCAATCACGCAGCGATTTAATGTGATTCGCTTACAGAAAGCACTTGAGATAATTTCAAGTTACTTAAAATGCCGTGGACTATCGCTATGCCCATCAAAATCCGCAGCTATAGCTTTTACACGAAAAAGTACGCTTAGGCATCAGCTCACTATTGATGTTCACCCTATATCATAGGTCCAAACTCATTCTTGGTCTTATCCTAGACAAAGGCTTAAAGGAGCTATGCAACAATTTTTGTACTTTGCGCAAATACCGCTTGAAACGGATCCCTAACGTTAATGACCTATGAAACACGCGTTCGGTTTTCAAACCACGCTATAGTAGTCCCAGAAAAAAATTAAAGAAAAACAAGCAGCGTTCACCCCCTCAACTCGCAGCCAGAACAAGCGGCCACGTGATCTGGAGCCGATTATATGCCGCCAGTGCCGATCATAGCCACGCGCTGGGGTTGGCAAAGCGCAGGACACGCGCTGAGTTCCAGACATTGTTATGGCTCGGCTGTTGTCGTCGTTGCAGCGATTGGACACGGGTCACAACCCGAATGCTTCTCGAGCTAGCAATTGTCACGAGCCCAAGTCGAGTGCCCACGCAATGCTCGGGTCCAATCTATGAACCGCATTCAAATATCGTCACTTGGGTGTACTGCGATCCCCGAGTTACGTCATCAAATTTTGCAAAGGAGAGATTGAATGAAAATTACCGCTTTTGTCCTTGAAATTACACCGCAACAAAGGAGTTTCTTGGCCAATGGCGTTGCGTGTGAGTATCCTTGAGTCCCAGGTGTGCCAGTAAGCTCGCGTAGAGAGAAAAACATTCCAATTCAATATCGTTGCACAGCTCCTTTAACATGGACACCACACGATAGGCAACTGAAAATAAAGCTTATTAGCATTACCCAGCTCTTACGATTCATAAGTGGAACTACGTGGGGTGCATCTGTAGCTTCACTTATCCAACTATATAACGCTCTTTTTGTCGGCATTATGCGATACAGTCTGCCCGTACTTCATGGGATGTGCCGCACAAATATAAGCGCGCTTGAAAGTATGCATCCTCAAGCCCTACGTGCCTGTCTAGGGCTCCCAAAATGTACTTCCAATGTTGGAACTGTAGCTGAAGCAGGCGCTATTCCGACAGGTGTCCTTAGACTGCAAGAGACCCTTCGAACACACCTTCGTCATCTTACCAGACATAAAAATCACTATCTTGTAGATATAGCAGATAGCAGAAGTGCGTCTGGATTTGCTCAAGTTATTAATTCTGGTAGCTTAGACACTCCACGAAATTTTGAACCAGCAGAGTTCTCTTCATCGCCCCCATGGACCTATCCAATAATTAATATAAAGACAAATATTCCAGGGCTATATTCCAAAAAACACATTCCGTTAACCAAATTGAGGCAACACTCTTTGGAAATAATTAGTGTTCATCACCGTTCGCGAACACATGTCTATACCGACGGGTCCTGCACTGACGAAAGCTCCAGTTACAGCTTCGTAATACCATCAATCAATGAGAGACTTCATGAAAAATTGGGTCACACGACATCATCAACAGCAGCAGAATTAGTAGCGATTCGAGAAGCACTTCGCTTCATTTCTGCATGTGACTCACGAGATTTTGGTCAATTTTTACCGATTCTAGGGCAGCTCTTCAGAGCCTCAAATCCACTAAAAACAAGAACGTCAATGCACAGCTCGTTCATCAAATTTTGAAACTTCACCAGGAGGCTATCGAAAATGGGCATAGTCTGATACTTCAATGGATTCCAAGCCACTGTGGTATTCAAGGCAATGAAAGTGCTGATTTAGCTGCCAAGGATGGTCACCGACGTAATTCTGGTTTAAAAATCCCATTTTCACGAACAGATGCTAGGGCCAGAATCAACTGCACTCTTAGAAAAAAGGGTCAGTATAGTCCTCCCTAAAGGGAGGAACGCTCTTGACACATATGTTCCTTCAGAAAGGGAGAAACTTTCGTCCCTTAAGCAGGGGAGGAAAAGTTCCTCCGTCGACTGCATCTCATTATGGCGGCCACGAATCGAGCAAATCGAGCTCGGTAAGGCTTAACGAGAACACTAAGTCTATTGCACGAAGCGAGAGGAGCAGGAAATAAAAACGTAACACGAGCTTTCCGCGAACTGTATTTATTTCCGAAGTTTCTTTACCCCTGCAGGTAAAGAAACTTACGTTTCGAAAGCATGCAGTCACTCAGTCTTCTCATCGTCAGCACTGCGATGTACAACGGAGACAACCGGCACTCAGTTCGCGCACTTTACGTCCTACCTTTGCTATTCCTCGAGCCACAATTCCTTCGTCAACCGTTGCGTCAACCGCACATCACGGAGGAGTGAAAATCATTCGCCCGCAAAACCAAAAGCCGCTCTCAAAAAAAAGCAAATCCGAAGCCACCTCTCGGCTTATCTCAGCACGGTAACACGAAATTATGGCGTAGCCGCGTAGCGTAAAAGGATGTTAAATCGCTTGCCATCAGATGGCAGGGTCAAGCAGAGTAATCGCGCGTAGCTAGGCTAGGTGGCGCTAGGTACCGCCCAATTCATGTTTTACAAAAAAATATTTTTATTTCCTTACGCCACAATTGCGTTTCCTTTTCTTCGGAATCTCTAACACATGTAGACACGTTGCGCACACTACAAACATCAGGTCAACATATATTGAACGCATACACAGGCATCGCACATACGAACATCAATACAACAGCACACTACCCCGATCACTACTACCGAGACCTGCGTTTCCGTCTTTTATAGTGGTCGTTTTGAACGTACGGAATTTTTCGGTGACTCCCTAAGCAAAAATAAATATTCCGAACATGTTCATTTTTTTCCAGCAATGTCATACATCTGAGGCTATTTTTAATGGCTCAGGGGATGAATCTCTTATTAAAAAGAAGACGCTCGATCATGCCATAATTATTTGAAAGCCAATAAATCGAGCCGCTCCAATGTGGTTCCAAGCCATGAGTTTGTTTTCCCCCATGGCCCTTCGTAGCCAGTATTTATATTGTAGTGTTCGTTTTTCCATTTGTGCTGTTCGCGCAAAGCTGCAATTGCCGTCTTGAATTAATCTCTGTAGAGCGGATATCCACTCAGCTGGAAGTGATGCTTCACGGGCACAGAAATCGCTTTTCGATCAACTTGAATGCAGTCAAAGCCGCGACTTGCGACAACTGTTAAGTGTACGGAGCGACGGAGCTGCGCCGTTGCGAGCTCGAAAACTTCTAGCGCTCATCCCAGCGCGCCACTTAGAGGGCAGTTTCTACAGGAACCGTAATATATTTAAACAGTAAAATAAAGGATAGCGTTTTTTTTTTTTTTTTTTTTGATTTTGCCTGTCTTTTTTTTATGCTAAACTTACATTATAAATATACGTACTTTCCGTCATACTTTCGTAGTGCTGTCTTTTCCCCAGAGCGCAATCGCTCTCGGGGACCGACAGTCACATTGGCCACTGTACGATAGGAGCTTACCGTTCAGACCAGCGTTCCAACATGACTATCCACACGTCGATCGACTGCACCTAATCCCTCAAGTGGTTTTAAACTCTTTAATGTAAAGCGGAATGTCATCCTGCGACACCCCGGCCCCTCCGATAACGGCCCGACCAGCGGCATCAATGCCCGACAGTTTACGTCATCTCATCTTGTTGTTACACCACTGATACGCGAACACACGGTCACATCGGCGATAATTCCAGTCTTCTGTTCACAACCCACAACACTGCCATCACGATGTCGCTGACACGAAGAAATACAGAACCACGTTGACGATATTGCTGACACGCAGAAGAATCACGTTGAACGCCGGTTGGCACTCGGCACGGGACAACGGAACCGCACTCAGCACGGAAGGCACCCAGGCAGCCGGCAGGAAAACCTGCCTTCCTTGGACGCAGTTCCCGCGATTTCCATAGCGTCGAAAACGTCGACACAGTTCCTCGTGGTTTCGCTGCTGTAGTTCCGCGTGTGTCCCGCAAATTGGAGACGGCCGTCTTACCCAGTGTATGTAGCGCTGCTGGCACTGCTCCGGAACTTCGCTGTTTCTAGCGGCTTCGTTAGCTCGTTTGATAAAATTAGTGGTAAAAACGTCAATGCAACCGAAATGTTCTGCACGTTTGGACTAGAAGACGGAATTACAGGCGGCCTTCGCTGCCGCTGAAGCTCAATGAACTCAACATTAATTTATTAAACAACGTGCGCGATGTGCTCGAAAAACGAAACCGAAAGAAGATGGGTCGGGAGGGCGAAAGCTTTCTTCGGTCTGCCTGGAGGAGGAAAACGTCTCGGAGAATAATAAGGGCTTTAATTTTCCTTTCATCGGTCTGGGTTTGTTTATGTGTGTATTGGTAAACAAAAATTAAAAAAAAAACATTGCAAAAAAAAAAAAAAAAAAAAAAACCGCTTTTCTGGGGATCGAACCGTTAACCACTTGGTCAGTAGCGCGATGTCCTACCCCTGCGCCAACTGAACAAGGAGGAACTCGCCCTCCTCCTTTCATCTGAACTGCCGTTCCTTCCTTCTCTGGGAAACTTGTCCGCAACAAGGAGGAACAGTCGCTTTTGCTACCTTTCTCCTCCCTTTTTTTCTTAGAGTGTGTGTTGCGAAAACTATGATAAGTTCCCTCTGGGCAAATCCGCTTTATTATTACAGACCCCTGCACAGCATTGACCCTTTCCTTGTCTTTCGTTCACCCCGCGGCCTTAAACGCCGCACTGAAACTACACTCTAAGAAAAAGTGAGCACCCCCCCTAGTCATCGTGCGTTTTGACGGCTGTAACTACCCCACAGGCTTACCTAACTACCCGCTGGGCTCGAGCCATTGAGAGTTAGCACCCTGTTGGAAGGTGACAAGCATGGGGTAGTCACGTTTTATAAACTCTTGAATTGAACATTCAAGTGCATGCAGTCGTTTAATAGTAAAAGTCACTTCAAAAATCTCAAAAAGTACTTAAAACTTGTTTTGTTTGTGCGTTGGTTATTATTTATTCAGATTGAAACCGCTCGAAACAAGCGTGCGGCTCATTTCGCCTAAACTGGCAGAAAACAAACAAGTACAGGCAACATTGGTACGCACCTACTAAAACCCGAGGCAGATAAAAAGTATCGCGGTTGTCCTTTTTGGTTCCGTCGCGAGTTTTACGATGTACAACAGTAAATAACAGCTGGCAGCTGGCGTCGTGCTCGAGGAATTTAACCAAATCTCTAGAAAAGCACAGAAAGCTACGCACAGGCGTGAGTTGACTTGAATGTTCGTCGGACGAGATACTCTCGTCGTCTTTTATTGTGCGGTTCAGTAAAGAGCGTGCTCTCAATAAAGGTGTGATCGGTCAGTTCTGCGTGCAGTTCAGTTGCAAGTGGCCTCCTCGGTTCCGCCCGTTCCGCCGAACTTGCGCTCCTGTCGTAGCCAATTTTTTTGCTTGCAAGTGCAGTGAAGTATGAAGCATTGCACACCACGACTCAGGCCGGACGGGACGAACCTACACAGATATCTGCGATCATGTTCGTGTATTTCACTATTTCTCTGTCTCGGGATACATGATTCGCCTTCACTGGCTCATTTGGCACAATTGATCGAGCATACTCGATAAAAAAAAAATGCTCAAACAAGTATGTGTCATCCAAGGCGGAGTACTTCGAAAGGGACTAGGGTTTCAGGCCTTCCAGCACGCGTTCCTTTTATCTATATAAAAGATTCCAAGTAAATTTCCAAAAATAATGCATTGGCAAACATATACGTGCTATTTGTTTTAGATTTTTCTTTTTTTAGAAAAAGTACAGCTGGAGACGACAGCAGGTGCAGCGCAGAGAACTATGTTCTCAGCGTTCTTTGAGGGGGGATCGGTGGCCGAGTGGTCTAGCGCACACCAGCTCGGAGCACGTGGAGCGAAAGCTCGCGCTGCAGAACCCAGGGATCCTGGGTTCGAGCCCCACCCCTGCCCGTTTCGATCTGGATGAGCATCGTACCGGCGTGCGGTCGTGTATCACTACTGCGTGATGCACGTTAAAGACCCCAGGCTAGCGGCTGTACCGCACTGGCTAAATTTCTCATCTACAGCTGGGAGACTCGTCGCCCCTGTGAGGCAGACCAAGTTCTAGGCTGTATAAACACACACACAACCCAATTTTTTTTTTCTTTGATGCTCAACAGCTCATTCACACTGGAAGCGGATCCGCATTCGCAAAGCGGTTGTGAGCGCGGTTGTATAAAGATCCAGTCCAATTGCGCGCGCACTTGATGTCATGGAGTGCGCGTGCAATTGTACTGGATATTTATACAACCGCGTTCGCAACCGCTTTGCAAACGCGGATCCGCTTCCAGTGTGAATGAGCGGTAAGGCCGGTTCAGACACTTGCGTTTGAGTTTGACAGCTTTGCGTCGAGAACCGAAAGCGACTCACCGGCACGACTGTGCTTCGTATGAAGCGTGGAATCCAATTCAAGGAATCATCTTCGCACGCGATGTAAGCAGCAGGGATGCCCTGGTTTCTCGCTGCCGCAACGCAGTCAGACGCAGTCAAACGCCACTGTCTGAACCAGGCTTTACATAATTTAGCATACGTATTTCGCGTTCGTTGCAGGTGAAGGCACGGGCCCGAAAGCGGCATTTCTGCACTGTCCTCTTGGCGCGAGCGCGAGCGCATAGACCGCATATTTGAAAGACACACGCTTGAGCAGAAACAATTGTAGCGAAAAGAAGAAAACTGAAACAACGCTTCGGGGAGGACCGGCGGACGGGCTTCGCTAGAATCACCTGCGCGCGCTCAGTGTACTCAACATTTACTCAACCGCCGCTGAAGTCATTCGGATATGTAAAAAGAGAAAAGAAAATGCATCAGCGTGTTCAGAAAGTTGTGATTGCAGAAATTGTTTTCGATAATTAATACAATTAACTAAACAGGCTTCTGTATACTTAAAGTGTAGGCTAGCGAGAAAACGAAACTGATCAAAACGTGACGTGTAGCAACTATTCAAATTTATTCATAACCTGCAGTTCACTTTTGCAATGGATTACATTAGAGATACGAGCGCTTTCCTAAGGGCAGTAGAGGAAAATAATTAATACGCGTAAACCTTGCACAGTCTTTTCGTATTTATGCAAAATATAACAGTGGTCACCATCCTAATCGGTCACAGAAAATACAGCAGTATATAAGGTGGCGGTGTCGAGTAGACATGTGTATAGGAATGTAGAGCGTCAAAATCTTATATAGTACCTTGTGCTGTGTCTGAACGCGTTCCTGTGTCGAATGCTATGGTGTCTGTATGTAGGGTATGTGTGAAGTGTGTAGTAGAATATGTACATACGTGAATGTCTAGCGAAGCGGTGAACACAAAGACTGTTGGTTTCGCTTTTTTCTAGTTTGAGCCCTGTCCGTTAGGTGGCGCGTGGCGCCGCCCAATTCAAGGAGTCGCGCGTTTATGTGTCTACTTATTTGAGTGAAAAACATGGAGGCGTTCCATGGCTCTGCGGAGCTGACGGAGCAGCCCCGAAGGGTTCGGTTCTCAGCCTCTCGTCCCAGTGGGATCAGTCTCATAGCCAGTTGAATGGGTGTTCCGTGCGGTGAATAGCGCGAAGTGCGTGCACAAACGCGGTGATGATTACCAGGGACTTGGAAGTGGATAACGAATGCTAACAGGTGAGCAGGAGCATTGAACGATCGGAACCGACGCCGCTAAAATCGGTGATGCTTCGCATCGCCGCTGTCAACCGAAACCGCCGGATCACTTGCGGCAAGCACAGCAAGGAGACGCTCTGTTCAATAAAGATATCATTCCATTTGTCGCTATACGATTGCTTTCTTGAATGTTTTCTGGTCGCGAAGTAAATGCAGCCGGCCGCGCGAAAGCAGTCGCGGACAACCCCCTCAAATGCCCCCCCCCCCTCCCCCCCCCCCTCCCCCCCCCCCCCCCCCCTTCCCTTCCTTTCACATCGTCGCCTCTACTCGTAATACGTGCGGTGTCCGTGGTTCGAGGCGCGTTTTGGAGTGCTTCAGTGCGCACGGAAGGCCGCGAACGGGTGCACGCACTTGAGAATCGTATTTTAGCAAAAAAGCAGTCCAGCTCGCTAGGCCTTACTCGTAGTGCTCCACTGTCGCTTGCCAGCCGCCATGTTGCTTTTGGGGGTGCTCACTTTGGCAACCTGTTGATTGCGTGCCGTGTGATTACCCGTGGGGTTGTCAGTATAACGAAGGTGGGGTAGCGATATCTGTGACGGCTTCTGACTACCCCAAAGCTAGTTCCCCACGACAACCCTTTTGTTGAGAGTGTATACGCTCCACCGAATACGACTCAACGTAGCTTCAACGGGATTTTATCTCAACCTCATCGCTAGACTCTCCTCTCTGTGAGAACTGTGCCGTCACAGACACACTCGAACGTGTCCTGTGCCAGTGTAGCCTATACACAAGTCAACGAAATGAACTGGCAAACTCTCTCCATCTTCCCAACGGAGAACCACTTTCCCTGACTCACCTGCTCGGACCATGGGACTCCGCATCGGAAAGGGTCAAATCAACGACCTCCTTCATCCGCTTTCTTCAGAAAACAAAACTGGACCGAATGCTCTAAATCCAGAACATACTTTTACATGAACAAACAATAACGGACAGAATTTTCTTTTCCTTTATGCATAGGTATGTATATATATGCACATAGGTGTGTGTGTGTATGCATGTATATATGTATATACATGTATATATGTGCATAGATGAATGTATATAAGTATGTATATATAGGTGTACATACCTTTTTTCTTTTTTATTTTCTCTCTCTCTCTATAATCTATACCTCCCCTCTTTCCCTCCCCTAAGTGTGAAGTAGCCATCCTGCCAATCTTCGCGGGATAACCTCTTCTCCTTTCCAATAAACCAATTTTTCTCTCTTTCTCGCCATGCGCCATCCAAGACCGCAATTTTGGGCTCCGCGCGAACGCGGTGTGGAGCACGCATAGCTAACGCAAATGCACAGCGCTTGCGTTCGCCAGAATACGCAATACTAAAACTCACTACTGTTTCACCGGCTTCCAACGCCAACGAAATGTGGTGCAGTGAGCAGACGTGCAAGCAGCTAGACGTTCCTTCGAACTGGAAAGGCTGAGAATGGCGAAACGATTGAGCGTAAAAATGAAAGTAACTAAATGTTATGAAAATATCAATAATTAAAAAATTATATATGTTTTTTTTTTTTGGGGGGGGGGGGGGGGGGGGCTTTTGGTTTGGAATGATATTGGCGGCGACTTGGGACTCTTTGCCGATTGTCAAAAGTCGTGACTTTCATAGCGGAATGTACTTCACACACAATTAATGTAATTTTACATGGATTTCTCACATTAGCTAGAATGTTTTTATTGATTTTAAACTTTTTTTTAATTTTATTAGTTGGTAATTACAAATGCTGCAATTGGCACCAGTGATGATAATTAGCACACATTTGACTGTCATATGTGTTCGCGCATTTAAATTAGATCATAAGCAACACATTATATTAGAGCTTGAAAAATTACATATTAAAATATCTTAATTGTAATGTTATTATTATTAATGCAAATCGCGGCAATGTATGTCCCCGATTGACGCCAAAATCACGAAAATACGCCATTTAGCCATAGTAGCTAGTCTTTCCAGAAAGGTTTAATTTTGCTTTTTCTCAGCATATGAAAAACTCTCACAGCGTTATCAAGATAGAAAAACAGTCAGACACTGGATGAAATATAAAGTCCTATGCGTCACGCGTTGCTTTAAAAAAACACGCACGCACAAACTATACGTTTTGTTATTTATACGTTTTGTTATGTACGTTTTGACACGCACGCACAAACTATGCGTTTGACACGCACAAACTATACGCACAAACTATACGTTTTGAGTTATGAAAGAATCCGAAATTAAGACCTATATCGAGAAATTCAATCCAATATAGAGGTCAGTTTCGGTTTCACTCCAGAATTGAAACACGCATCCTTGCGTAAATATTACGCTAAACACCGTTCTTGTTTTTAGGGTAAAGAGGTGACTTGCAATAACAACACACTAGCTTCCTCGTGTTACCAGAAATAATTTGTGTCACTCTGTGAAGCCAGCACACTAGACAGGCTCAACAGCGGCACGCATATCCGACCCCCACTATAAGCGCCATTTTTGAAAATGAGTGGCGCCACCTATAGTTAGTTGGAGTCGCGAATAGGTCGCAGCGCTCGCGTACCGACCGCGCGGTAAACTCCTTTTTAAGTTCGACGGCGTCGCCAATGTTCTTGACTATCGACACCCATTTTTGTGGGCGCTCGAAAGGGTTGATTTCTTTGAGGAGGTTGTGGGTCGCCTGTCAATACCGCCCGATCAGGCAGAGTTCGACTCCCTCCGAGGAAGTCACGGGGAAGCGCTACACACTAAAAATTTCAACACCCATGTTCGTGTTAAAAGGGTGTTTTTCCGAGCTCACACCCTTCCTACACCATTTTTACATGATTTTTGAATATTCAAGGGTGTACGGAAAGGCCTACACCCTTCGTACATCCTTTTTACACCCTACGGCTACCGAAATCGTGTTAAGAGGGTGTTGCGGTGGTACACCCATGACTTCCGAATCGTCGAACTCGGAAACCGCCGAATTGCAGACATACGCGCCGACAGCAGAAGTCAAGAAGCAGCCTGCTCAATTTAGAGGATTTCGTGAAGTTCAAGTAAGCACAATGGGCAGCTGACATCCAAGCCAAGCCAACGCTCAAGTTGTTTTCAAGCCAGATGAATGCCGGCGTTGTGTACAAGCTCCTTGGTTGTTTACGTGCAAGCGACCACGAAAATAGCATCGGTTACTCACGCACTTCTGCTCAGATTGGTGAGACCACATCGGTTCTATTATGATACATTCCGTCTTATCCTGAGATGTACTAAAGCGAAGGCTAGACGTGCGAGACGGTTCGGGCTCACAGCTTTACTGCGAGCCTGTACCGTAAAGGTCGGTCCCGACACTTGCGTTTGAGTGTGTTTGTCTGCGTTGCGTTTAGAACCGAAAACGAGTCACCGGCACATCTGTGCTTCGTATGAAGCGTGGATTCCAAAGAATCATCTTGGCACGCGATATAAGCAGCAGGGATGTCCTGGTTTCTCGCAGCCGCAACGCGGTCAAACGCAACTGTTTGAACCAGGCTTTACGTGGTTGTCCTGGGCTTGTCCCTCGCGCTTTATTCTTTCGATTTTAAGTATTCATTTTCAACTCGCTCGCTTTTAACAGTACTAGTAGATACTCAGGCTGCACGAGGGTTCGTGCAGTGCGACCATCTAGCGATGCTGTGAGCTTGTGCTCGAACCTTGGCTTTAATGGGCAATCATCGGGGATATATGACACACGATGATGCCAAGTCTGTTCACGGCGGACTCTCGTGCTGTTCTGATTGGAGGAGAAGGGGCGTGTAAAAAATTGGCAAATGGAACATGGTTAGCGACAGCGCAAATATATGTTGGAAAAAGTTCAGAACATTGAAGTGCAGCAGCCTGAAACTTTGGAGTTAAACAATTAGAGAATCATTTGAAGACATCTTTAGAGGTTCAGCCTTCTCTCCCCCCACACCAATATCGAAGGCTGCTAGGATATTGGTTCAGGCTAAGCCCTCTGTCTTTCAGTCAGCGAACTCGAGCCGTTCCACCTGACCTTGTTATTTCATAACAGATATGTTAGAAAATGGAATGCAGATTTTCTTTACACGGCCAAAACATAAAGTGTTATCATATAATACCTGCCATATTCATATTCTACATTTACAGACCGGGGCTGCCCCGCCTGTGGAGGGTGAAGATGCGAGCAGCCTCGAAGCCCACCAAAAGTGGCTGTGTGCTGAGAGCGAAAGCTGGTGCCTGACGAAGGCCAGATTGATCTTCGAAAGGATGCGACTGCCTGCAAATGGCTACATGTGTTGACATTGATGGGCATATAGACTGCACAGAATGCTTATTCCTACCTGATGGATGCTAGGAGGGTATGCGTTCTATATTTTTTTACTGATCTCTACGACAATTGCTAAATTGCGCTTCCCCGTTCCGTGATTGCGGCTGCCGGACGACCATCTTGGGACACGGAAAATTAACCTTTTGGAGCGTTGCAGAGGCTGGCCGGCAGCGTGCTGAAGACATGTTTTTTGCTCGTTTGTCGTCATTGGGAGCGTTAAAGTGGCCCTGCAATAACTTTTTGACTGGTTTTTAATTTGGACCGAACCTGAGCGCATTGAACGTAGTAATTTAAAGAAACTTTTCTTTTCTCAAATTTTGCTTTATTTTAAAAGTTATAGGCAAATTAGACTTACAGAAACAAGCAAAAAATAACATCCTTCATGACTTCGTAGGTCCTGGTTTGAGTGGCCGTGAAGTAGTGAGCTCATCGAGCGCTTACGGCTGCCGCACTCAGTGTCAACGGCTCAAGAGGGTGCCACTAAAGCACGTGTTGACTAGGCTGTATGAAGCGGGCGGCCAGGGCAGCTCGCATTGCATTTGCCGCGCGATTAAAGTCTAATTCGGCATAACACTTCATTGGCCACAAACGACGGCAAACACGGGGTAAAGATCAGTTCAGAACGGGAGCCACTTCGCGCTGCCATACCGCCAAAGGGTCAAATCGCCAGCCAAGCCCGCGCCGAAAGCCTTGGGAACGCTCGGAACCGGTCGGATCCTCGAGCCAGTATACGACCGCAGCGCCACCGCGTACATCCGGGACCTTTCTAAGCCCATTGTTCGTCGGAGCCTCATCCCACTACGCCTTTCTAGTATGCGCCGTTTTTCTCACCGCTTGGAGGCGGGTTTGTCGACGGGTCTTTTCTTGTTTCCGTACTTTATAAACTGCATTTGTTTCTTTTCTGATCTAAAATACTGAACAAAAACTACTTTCATACATAATTGAAACGGTTCGCGACACTTATATTTTGTATCGACTAAAAAAAATGCTTTTAGCGGCTCTGACCAGTAGTAAGCCCAGGACCAAAGACGTCACATATTCCGCGCTTTCGGCAACGCGGGTCGCCCTCGTAGGTGGAGGAGGTTTCCGCGTCGTCCGGTTAAAATATGACTCACTGATATTTAGTTATTCTCTCCGTGCCCGCTGGCTTACCCGAACCCAAAGAGACGTGGAAACCGCAAAAGAGGTAGACGCTTAAGTATGATTGCAGCTCCCCTTTAAGTCCACACTCCTTTACTCCTACTCTGACGCTCCGAGTTTCATACTCCAGGCACAGCAACTAAATGGCGCATGGCGTACACACCAAATCTATTGACGAGCCGCACAAGCTCCTTCCCACCGCACGGTTATGACGAACCTGGCATCCCGTGGATACGGGTGGGAGAAGCCAAAATTATTTCGGTGGTAAATTAATTAAAGCCAGTGTAGAGCGGCAGGGTACAAAGTAAAAGAGACGGCGACGTTATGAAGTTTCTACGAACGTTTAAGTATTTCTGAGAGGTTTGGAGACTCGCTTCGAGCACGTGCGGGGAAAGGCACCTTGGCTGATCTATTTATTGACCGTGCAAGCTGTTTATATTTGACCGTGCAAGCTGTTTTTAGGCGAGATGCACGAACAAACCTTTCCCGCAATGCTAACTGATGCTTCGGCTTTCCAGTCTAAGTATCTTTATTCGCTGCAGCTAGACTAAGCAGTTTAAAAAGGGCAGCCGTCCCACTGTCTTCTCAGCAACTTTTCTGTCGCCGAGCTATCAGCACGCTCGTTCGATAGATCACTTTGTTCTCAGGCAAGGCACATGAACAAACCTTTTCCGGAATGCTAATTGCTGTCTTGGCTTTCAAATCAAATTGTTTTTACCTGCTGGATTAACCACTAATGGACTGAAAAGGAGCAGCTGTCCGGCTACGCCTTTTGTTTCAACAATCTCAACAATGGCACAGCCATCTTGTTTGTGGACGTGACATCACGGAGCGCAAAGAAGTCACTTGTGCTCCAAGAAATGCTCGGAGCACGAAGAGCACGCTCGAGTGTCAGTCTCCGGCGGCGCTCCCCTCTGTTTAGTGAAAGGAGCGCCAAACGCTCGCAATGTGTAAACAATAAGAATTTCCTTTGAAAACGCATAAAATATTTTGCAACAGCGCGGCACCGCGGGAAAAAGGCACAACTTGTCGAACGTCGAGTCTCGCCGGTCTTGCGGCGTGATCAAAGCTTCCTTGGCCTGCCAAACTGCTGCGTCTCTGTGCCTTTTCACGCTTGGATACTTATCAAGAATCAATGCCATGGCAGAGCTTTGAAGGTATGTCGCACATAGGCGTCTTCTCTATCACCCAGCTGTTCCAGCGAGTTGCTATCAATAGGAAACGAAATCGGTGGTTGCTATTATGGATTAACCATGGCTATGTTCCAAATCTACTCAAATGGATCACATGACAGCACAAATAGAGCAATGCTGTGGAAGAAGGTAGGTTTTCGAAGGCAAAAGTATGAAGCCCGTCCATATAGTTGTGTGCAATCTGTCGCCGTCGCCATAGCCTCCTACCCCTCCTTTTTCGCCACTGGATCATGCCCGCTTCTGGACTGCAAGTGCCGCAAGTTACAAATACAGTCGTAAGAGTAAAGTAAAATGCTGCTCCAGAGGCACATGCATCTTCATGCTCTTTGCACTCACGAAACAAATCCACACGGCGTTAATTCTTGATCGGTATTCAAGCGTGCGAAGACAAAGATGCAGCACTTTGGCATGCCAAGGAAGCTTTGATCATGCCGCCAGAACGGTAAGATTTGCGTTAGACGAGTTGCCCCTTTTTCTTGCGGTGCTGAGCTTTCGTAAAAATTTCCACGTGTTCTCAAACGCAATTCTCACTGTTCGGGGTTTTAACAAACTTCTTCGGTAAATGACAACGAACGAGCAGAAAACATGTCTTCAGCTTACTGCCGCCCAGCCTCCACGACGCTCCAAAAGGTTGACTGATAATCTTTGTCCCAAGGTGGCCATCCGGTGGCCGCACCTGAGCTGCAACGACCAAGCGGAGACACGCGATCCAGCAAATTGTCGTGGAGATCAATGGTATTGCTTGCACGGCGTATGATTCAGAGCAAACACAAGTGTCGCTGCGGTCGCCACGTCTTGATTGGGTGAGGTGTACCGTGACGTCTGGTGACGGACTCCGCTTCGCGTTCTGGCATCTAGCTGGCATCTAGCTAGCTTCCCTGCGCCCGTTTCCTCACGATCGGAGGTTTGTGATCATGCTGACCTACTGTTCAGCGCTGCAATGCAATTTCCAAAAAGAAGCTGGTATCATATTCTACCACCCGAAAACTTCGAGATTAAAAAGAGCATGGACAGTCAGACTAAGGATGGGAAAGGCACCGTCAACATCGGCCGTTGTGAGCTGTAAGCACGTTGAGAAGCGGGGCTTCGTTTACCCAGTGTACAAGGCGCTGGGTGAGACTTATGCCGACAGAATTTTCATAGCTTTTCCAACCGTGTTTGTCACGTTTACCCTTATAATTGGGTTATAAGTATGGAAAGCTATCGGTGGAGGCAACTCCGTCGATGAACCCCCCCGCCCCCTCCACACAATATAAGGCGGTTGTGCAAGGGGTTGTGGAAGCGGCGGTGTAAGTGTTTCAGACACTGAAATTCTGTTCTTTGCAGATTCATGAGTTAAGCACGAGACACATGCGCAAAAAATCCATCCGATCCGACGTCCGATCCGACAGTACGACTGCCTGATCCGAAAAATTTGGTCGCTTCAGGCGTCAGATCGGCGATCCGACATGCGTCAAACACGCCAGATAGTTTCGCACGGCGGACGGATTGTCGGATGCGTCCAGCCAATGACAGCACAGCTAGCGCGAACGTCATGATGACATACTTGGTCTGTCGGGACGAATAAGAAAACGGGACGGGCGACGGGAAGCCGGACGCGTAGATCCCGCTGATCCATTCGAGAAAGATGGCCCCGGCAAAGAATGCACGCGCGAACAAGAACGAGCTCCTAGCTTCGCTCGTGCGAGCTAAACCATCAATCTGGGACCAGAGATCTATGAACGCGGACCTCCGCTGGAGTGCTTGGAAGTTGGATCTCCTGGGCGGAGCCGAACGGATTGTTGTGTCGCTTGCAAGGTCGGAAGCGTGTGCGTGTGTCTCAATTCGGAGCGGCGTTCGGACTGTCGGATCGGACGATTCTGCCGTCCATTTGTCTCGCGCTTTAGGAGAACATCAGACCCCGCTTTGCGGGCATACAAATGGCATCTAAGTCAAAGGCCTTTGGGCGGTCTCACTTGTAATTTTCTCCCCATGGCCCAGAATATATTTAACATGTTGCTCGAGCAGAGTGCAGCTTTTTCGCTGAGACGTTTTTGTTTAGAAACAAAGTTGAAAAAAACCTCTTAATTTATTCAAATCATCAGCAGCGTTGATTGTGCGAGATGTAAATATACTGCAATGCTCCTGCAAGTGTGGTGGCATTTCTTCCTTTTCATATACCATCTGTGATTCATGCACTGTCTGCCCTGGAAACCATGCTCGGAATGTTGGTTGAAGTTTCGCCTGCAGCTACAGACCATACCTCAATAAGGCCGCGTATAATAATTCGCATTTCCTACGTAAAATGCGCACAAAAAAAAAACAAAAAAAAACGAAAGTAATATGCCGACAGCTAACGCCTCTCGGCCTTTGTAGGGCGAGTGAGGGGGTAAATTTTGTCCTCAGCAGGACGTCACCCCGGCTCGCTGTAAAAGGTCGCCTCCCAAACTTCTCGGTGCTAATACTCTCACCATACAATGCACCTGTTATTTGTTTGGCCCCTGGTCATGAAATCATTCTCAGTTTGCCATTCCATCTCACCGACAGCCCGATTTTGGTCATTGAGGTCTCAACCGGCTTGCACTGAAGAAGTTTTAGCGAGTTTGTTTCACGGCACCCGCAGCGTGGAGCGGGTTCGTTTCAGCCGGCACTCCACAAGTGGTTGCACTCTCCGAGTTCGTTTCATTGCTGACACCCCACGCGTGCATGCACTCGCTGCACCGAGAAAATCGAGATTGCGCCAAAATGCAATCCCGTCGTGCCTCGCTCCGGCTAGGCCGGCAAGGTGCTGGAGCAGATGACGAAAGTTTGTCTGCTACGATGTGTCGCAGAACTGAAAGGAAAAAAAGTAGATTTTCTGATAGAAATTGCGTCCCGCGGGCAACGGAATCAAACGCGAGCTTGAACTGTGAGCGTCTCCTATTTCATGAAGGAAGCAGTTGACAAACCATGCTTTATTTGGAGGTTTTAAGTCGCTCTGTTGCCGTAAAAACGCTGAAATATACCAGTGTGTAAAGAAATGCTCAGAACAAATGCATCAGCGGCTTCCGAGATATTTATCACCAACTTGTGCGGGTGAAAAATTGAACATTTGTCGACAAAACTGCCCCAGCAGAAACTTTGACCGCCCAATAAGCATCAGAGAAAGCTAAATTTAGTGATCTTACCCGAGGCTTGGGCAACATCATCATGTTTAACATTTACCTACTTCAGCTAACTTGCCCCGTCATATTTTGTTCAAGAAAGCTCTCGTTCTCGACGCCCTCACCAAAGCTAATATCTGATCCACCTGTAATGACGATCGAAATCGAAAAGTTTTGCTGGGTATTCCAGCAGACTAGTTTTAAGGCGTACCCTTTCAGTGGTCCACGCATAATGCCATGCTGAAATGGATCAAGCTTCTGCTCGGACAGCATCATCCATTTTCTTCAGTGTAAACGGTTATGAGAATTGAAAGATCGCAACCAGCTGCTTTGTAGACAGCTGGTTGCGGAAATTTACGCCGTCTGTAACTATCCCTATGACAGCCGAGTTGCTTGAAGTCATCGCAACTATAAACTACAGGCTGCAGCGACCAACGTTTGTAGATAAACGTTGGTAGCGACTGTACTCTCGCATTCCCACCCATCACTCCGAACAGCAAGGCGCCAGTTTCGGTTTGAGGTTGGTATTCTTTCTACAACATAGATGGCGGCAGCATCAGTCTTCCGCACTTGGTGCATTTGGCGAATTCGTTTGAGTCCAGTTCTCAGTGCAACACTCTGCGAGTGCGACGCATTCTGGGAGAGAACTCGAACGGTGCCAGTGCGTGTGAAGCGAACTCGCTATAAAATACCGCTACCAGACGCAACGTCTGCTAACATGAGGGAATAATAATGAGTTTGTTTGCTACTAGGTAGGTATCATTCTCTGACAGAAACAAAACGACGAACAGACTGGCAAGTCTGTTTGTCGTTTGACGAACAGACTTGTTCGTCGATTGTCCCTTTTTGGCTCTGTTCGCAGAGCCAAAAAGGGACAATCGTCTGCTATGAATTGTGTGCTGCGCAGAGTGAGATCAAAAACTAATTGAAATATGGAACATTGGCTATTTTACGGATGCAATTGTCCTGTGCTTCGTTTGGCTATGCTGATTTGTTTTCTGGCTGTGTGTAGCTTGACACCCACTGGTGCTAAAACAAGAGCTTGGGACAAGCACCCACCTTACCACGATATCAATCTCACTATCCGAAAGAGTATTGGATTTAATTACAGAGTGCCTTTTCCATTGACAAGAAGGCCCCAACATTTTCTAAGAACTCCAGTAGGGTTTTGTTGTTGCATCTTTATACTCGCAACTCATTCACTTTGCCAATTTCGTTTTTCTAGCCCGGCTCAGCTGGCAAGCTGAGTGGCGAGTCTGAAACTGTACCAATATTGTTTCCGGTCAGACTGTCCATTATTATTTATTGTTCTTCCCTGCTATTGTGATATGTCTGCACTGTAGTCATGACAGGGGCTTGAATGGTGGCTCCTACTTTCTACACATGGGTCCTAGGAAACATTTTGTAAGTGATGAGGTGCCCACAATCATGGGCGTCAGCAAAGTGGCAGAAAAGGGGGGGGGGGATTATTCTGAAGGGGTGTAGCTTTCAAACCTATAACTTTGAAAGAAAACAAGGTTTGCCCCCCTCCCCCTCCTTTTCCTGCAAAACATACTGCAGATGCCCATGCCCGCAATCTAGGCCAACGGTTCTGGAAAGAGGGTTTGTGGAACCTCTCCGTAAAGGCATTTTAGGAGTCTGCAAAACTCTGCCGGCAATAATTTTTTTTAAAAATATGATTTGGGGCATTGAGTTGAGCCCAGTCCGGCCATGGCACATTCACAGCTCCGGGAGAAAGAGGAATCTACAGAAGAATACCTCCTTTCACTCTTCCCCCTTTTTATTACTGGTAAACACGTTTGCAGTCCACGCCCTTCCCCTTTTTTTACACTGCCTGGCTTCTCCCATCACTTCTGCCAGTCCAAAAAGGGTTTGCTTGCCACGATTGGCGGTTTCCTTCTTTTCTCTATAGCATCCTTTCTGCTAAAGTGGAAAGAGTGTAGACGGAGCTTCTTCCCCTCACCGTACCGTCTTAACCTGCAACATACTATACTCTCGGGAACAAGATAATAGCCTTGTATCTTTTCTGCCGCCACAAATGCTGTGCTTAGCATGTTTTTGGCAGAGCCTTTTGCTGCCACCACATGCCACGCTATGAAGTGGAGTGCCACGGTGTGTGCGTGCCACCTGTCGCATAAAGCAGTGCACTTTCAAGCTGCGTGGATGCAATGACGGCAGAAAAAACACCAGCAGAGCGGACAATACAGAGCATGTTATTAACAGCACTGGTTAATTCCCAATAAATCACAATCTGGATCATTACTGTAAAACCATTTATTTTTGCAAATCAGTCACAGAGGACATAATCGCGGCCACTAAATTTTGCGAATTCTAGACGCCTGCATTCAAACTCTTAAAGAGATTATAAAAGCAATTTCGAAATTTTATTTGATGTCTGAAATGGGCGTCGGGCTCATCTCAGACACTGTTGACCAAGTTCCAGCCCGAACAGAAGTTTGTGTGCCGCACCAATCAATTAAACAGTTGTGGTAATATTTGCGCGGGGACAATGCCTGAGACCCCCCCAAGACGGCGGCAGAAAGGTGAACTAAAGTGCGCCGTCAAAGCGTGACGACAACGGACTCCTCGTCAGGCGATTGCTTCAAACGGTTTAAACGAATGATGCGCTCTTGGTTTAGAATTCGGTAGTGAGATGTCATACAAAAAAGTAAGGGGGATCGGTGGCCGAGTGGTCTAGCGCACACCAGCTCGGAGCACGTGGAGCGAAAGCTCGCGCTGCAGAACCCAGGGATCCTAGGTTCGAGCCCCACCCCTGCCCGTTTCGATCTGGATGAGCATCGTACCGGCGTGCGGTCGTGTATCACTACTGCGTGATGCACGTTAAAGACCCCAGGCTAGCGGCTGTACCGCACTGGCTAAATTTCTCATCTACAGCTGGGAGACTCGTCGCCCCTGTGAGGCAGACCAAGTTCTAGGCTGTATAAACACACACACAACCCAATTTTTTTTTTTTTTTTTACAAAAAAGTAATTTGAATGTTGGATAATTTTTTTAAAGCTGTAGTTCGGAATTAATAGGTTTCATAGTGTGTATAGGAATAGGTTCCATAGCATCTGTAGCGTGTGGGATGACAAGGAAGATGACTTGTGGAAATAAATGACAGCTGTATGCTGTGCTGGTTTTGAGACGGTGGTGTGTATGTTCCTTTTTGTTTTCCTTGTCTCAAGGAAACAAAATTTTGACAGCAAATTTTGGACCCTGCTAGTGTACACGTTTCTGATCCAAAACTGACTTCGAGACCCAGTAGGTTTCAAAGCCGGTTTCAAATAAGAAAACCAACGCAAAAGTCAACTTCGAAACCAGGGATGTTTTGAAGTGATTTTTGGCATTAGTTCCCGAAAAGATATGTCATCAGTTTGGTGGCCGGGAGCTAAAAGCATTTCATGCTTAAAATCATACTCATCAGTGCGGCCTTTATCATTCTCTGACTGAATCAATTCTGCTTTAATATGCAGGAGGGAACCATTTGGCTTTTCGAAGGCTTTACTGTGGTCATGGCGGCCTACTGGCTTTTCGGCTTCGCCCATGGCCAGAAGACGTACAATACGAGCTGCCTTCTTGAGAGGCTTTGTCTTATTCTAATCTACTCACAGCTACGGCCAGTTGCAATCAAGGTGATTAATACAATCAAGAAAACACCTATGGCCTGATTGCTGATCACATAGTGCAATCGCCAAAGTCTGTGAAACCCCTGCCAGGATTGTTCCGATTTTCGAAATCATTAAAGGCTTTGTTTGTTTTTCTTGAGATGGCAGCTGCAAGTTGTGTGGCTCACATACCTAAGTATGCTTCAATTCATGACCAGCTTTATTCATTTATATTCATCACATTTCTCTAGTCCTCCGTGTTGTTTCCTAGTCATCAAACTATTAGGCACCTGTATGGAGTAGTTACATTTTGTTTTTACGTTTTTATCAAAACGGTTTGTGTCACCCTGTCTGGAATTCATCACCCTTGCTACGAAATGTCAAATTAATCTCACGTTGAGATACTTTTTAAAAGTGGAGATGACCGGCATTAAATGTTGTGTTTCTTTATCACTCCTGTTCATACTTTGTATATTACTTCAGTCAAAAGACACCACCAGTGTTCAATACGCCCCGTCCGAGCACAAGCTTTTCAGCCTGGATAAGGTGAGCGTGAGTGAGCACGTACTAAGCAGTACCGAAGGTAATGAGCGTGCACTGCTGCATTTTCAAAGTTTCATAAATGCTCTTTTTTAGAAAAAAATAAAAGCCAGGCATTGTTGTGGTATATTCATAACATTGTGGCTTTCTTGAAGAATGCGGGCATTCTGAAGGTGTTGCCGAAGGCTTGCCAGGGTGACAGCGCGGTCGAAGGCGACAAGTGCGAGCTAGTACACGCTCTATCGCAAGCTCTTGTTCTGCGAAAGCGCTTCTCAAAGTCGCTCTTGCATGCCTGTAGCCTTTGCTGCCCTACAGTGGTAATGGTAGGCAACTCCGGCTGACACAAGAAATCATCCAATCGCTGCCACACTCCGTTTCCCTTTAAAGGGCTGGTGAACCGAAATTTGGATTTCAGAAAACGATGCAGAAGCCGGAGGCGGGACGCTACAATCCCTAAAACACTACTCGTAGTCACAAGGCGATATCTCAAATGGACGGCCGTATTTTTGGAGAAAGAGGTTGAGATTGAACGAGGCCGATGCGGCGCGTGACGTCAAGATATCTCGTTTTCTCCTCTCTGCTTCGCCCCCCCAAGGCGGCGAGGCGGAGAAGACGCGAGGTCGTTCCCGTTCCTTCTCGGAGAAACAAGACAAACAAATCTGTCAAATGCGCCTCCTATTTTTAAAAGTAAGGTCATCCATTCGAAATATCGCTGTATGAGTGATGTTTTGGTGTTTGTAGCATCTTGTTACCATACCTCGGCGAAGTCACTCACGAACTCGCTCACTCACACTCACTCACGCTCACCGCGTCATGGTGAAGGGCTGTGAATGACTTCGTGAACTCGGACCAAGTCGTGATGTGAAGGGGATGTGACTTCGTGAATGCGGAAGGAGTCGTGATGTGAATGGGCGTGACTCCGTGAACGCGAAAGAACCCGTGATGTGAAGGGGATGTGACTTCGTGAACGCGGAAGGAGTCGTGATGTGAACAGGCGTGACTCCGTGAACTCGGAAGAAGCCGTGATGTGAAGTGGATGTGACTTCGTGAACGCGGAACGAGTCGTGATGCGAAGGGGAGTGACTTCATGAACTCGGAAGGAGCCGCGATGTGACGGGGAGTGACCTCGTGAACTCTGACGCACCCGTGATGCAGTGGTGAAGGACTTCGTGACTCTGGTGTATACGTGATGTGATGGTGAATGAATTTGTGAACTGAATTTGTGATGTGATGGGGACTGAGTTCGTGAACTAGGAGTAAGGACTCAGGAGATGTTGGTATGGATTTGCTTGCGTGTGCGTACTCTTGGCGACTGATAGCCGACTTGACATTTGGTAGTGTCTGCAGCATGTTGGTGCCCTTACACGCACAAACATGCTGTGGCGGTTAGTATAGAGTGTAGACGGAGCAGAAACTTGGAAGGAACTTCTGTTAGAGGCCAGAACGAGATTCGTAGGGGTGGTCTGGTAACGTTTGGGGGAAGCAACTGCAGGGGCGTTTGCTTTGGAGGACTTTGAGAGAGAATGTGACATTTTGCTTGTGCGACTGTGCGCGGCTTAAGCGCGAAATCGGAAATGGGGAGGGGACTGTGTATTGCAGACGAAGCGGCACCAGCGCTTCCCAGATGGGGATTGGGGGGGAGGGGGGGGATGTTTGGACCGGCACAGACTCAGCGGCGACTCCAACGAGTTTGGCGGGCCTCCGCTCTTCTGCCCCGATACTGCGGGCGTGCGTACCCGCGTCGTGTAGTACACGTGCAGCTTAGCGAACGTTAGGGGGGCTTTGTCTGTGCGCGGCAGACGTTTGAGCCTCCTGCATGGCCGTGGGGTTCCGTTTACGCGGCGCGGCGCGGCGGCTCCTCCTTTCGGTGTGTGTCTCTGTGTGTGTCATTGTGTGTGGGGGGCCGGGGAAGGTGTCGTTTTGTCACTGTGCTATTCTGCCACGGGAGGGTTTCTCTTCGCGTTGATTGCATCGGCGTGCGTCCGTGCGCCCATGTTTTTGTCTTTTGTAAGCGCGTGCGTGCGCGCACCCCTCAAGGAAACACAAATAAAACCGTCTTCCCGGAGCTTTTACGCGAGTACTGGTGTGACCCTAACTGGACTATACAATGTTTGTTTTCTCGCTCTCGCTTAATAATGCTTACAGATGTTCTGATGCTGGTAATATGCGGCATACGCTCGTTTTTATCCGTCCACACGAAAAAGCGTGCGCCGGATTTGATCTGTTTCGGCAGCTTCCGGATTTTTTCAAACGCTATTTAGCATCTAAGATCTCGGGAAGGCTTGACTCTATTCTAGAAAAATCACGAAAGTTTACGGGCTTTATCCATATGCCAGAGAATTTCGATAATTTTAAAAATGTGAGGAAGCAGCCGATTGGCATCACGGTTTGTCGCCCACGTTTCCTAATAAGCGCGCGGACCTGTCCGTTGCAATAACAGGCGGAGAGAATTTTACGTGCTCTCAGGCGTTTAGGTGGGGGGCTTCGCTTGCTGTTGCCGATAATAGGTTTCATCACAGTCGTGCATATGCCTGAGTTCTTGAATTCTAGGAATACGAACAGAGTTCTTCGATTTCCGTTGAACGTGAGTATTGACTAAAGAGGTTTTTGTTTCTGTTTATTTGAGCAAAAGTCAGCTACTGGCACGATACTTGTCTGTAAAAGCCGGACCCCATCAGAAATTATGCGACGAAGACATGGCGAAACTCAATCCACTAAGCAGCCTAGCCTTACTCCGTGAACAGCGCTTCGAACGCGAAGGCGGAGTACGAGTGTTCAAAAATTCTTGATAAAATGACATAAATCCTTTCCAAGGGGGGAGGCAGATAGTCCGTCCCCATTTCTGAATTTATCTCTTTTTTTATGCTAGCTAGTTTTGCATACGAACCATATCGGCCACATTTTGCTGGAGTGCTTTTCATTTGAAATCGAGACCACTCTTCTTACATAACCGCTTAGACATTCGTCTCCTCGTTATTTTCCTGAGCAAGTGACTCATTCAAAGGTCTGCTGAGTTTTTTCAACAGCGTCGGAGCGATACCAGTGGCTCTCACTTCGATCGGAAGTCAGAGCCCATCACACAGGACCACAAGCAAACCGCGATTGCGTTGTCATCACCGTCATCCTTCTGTTGCAAGCAGGCTACCGATGAAAAACAAGGTGCGCGGTCGAGGTCGAAGTCAAATTCGAAGTAAGTGTTTATACGACGTGCAAGTAGGGGTAAAAACACGTGTCTTCCGCACTTGCGAACGTTATCGTGACCCATTGAAAAGAAGTAAATACGAAGAATATCACAACAATCAGCGGGAAACATAAAGGGCGCGCACAGAACGCGCGAAGACGAGACAGAAAAGCGCGCGCCGTCATTGGTCAAAACGAGGTGTAAATAGCGGTACATCAGAGCGTCTGAGGGGTAAACAAACACACGAGGTGCGCAAAGAGCTGAATAAACCTGTTATTTTTTAAACATGGAAAACTATTGAACCGGGCTTGCCGCGTTCCTTTAAACTTTTTTCTTGCACGTCGCTGTGCTGTTCTGGGGCACGTATCGTCGGTTCACTCAGAGCTTTTACTTTCCCACGCTCTTTAGAGCCTGGCATTGCACCTTTTTGTCAGATGAGCCGGCGATGTCCAGTTTTTCTGACAGGCTCTGTTCCCCGTCTAGAAGTGTGGACGAGCTGTTTACCCGTCCTCCCATCTTGCATTTCCCACCAGACCTTGTTTCAAAATGACCCTTCTTTTGAAACAAAAACGAAATTAAGAACCTGCCTCTATTCATCTCAAAGACTATGTTTGATGTTCGCTGAAGGCGTCCTCACTGGCTCTGTCTGCTTCAAGAAATCACCGGTTATCAAGGGGAGCTGAGGGAGTGAAGACGACCTCTGTTTCCCTTCCCTTCGAGATTAGTTAGCTTGCTTCTCCTTGCTAACGTCGTCTTTAATTTCACTAGAAAAACGATAAACGGTAGGGAGTTCTTGTAGACGGTTTTTGTGCTCGGTAACGATACCCAATAACGATACTATGCATGCACAAAAACGACAGAGGAGTATCGGCTATCCTTACAGGAATTATTGGAACAACACACAAAACTCCCTAGTTTCTTAGACGTGTAAAGGAAGTATAAGCACTTACTTAATTCGTCCCCAACACGCTCGTTTGCGATTAGTGCTTTTGTGTTTCAAGCTTGGGGTAAGCTTTTGTGTTTCAAGCTTGAGGCAACCTGTAGGTACAAAGTTTGACCTTGCCAAGTGTAGGGAAAAGTTCGCTGTTCAGGTTTTTCCTTACGTCCTTTGTCGACTCGTTGTGACCTGTTCATTTTTGTTACGGGTTACGTGTGGAGTCTGTCGGTTTTGGTTTTAAGGAGCCTTTTGGTTTTTGTATTGAGGAGCGTCTCTGTTACGCCCGACGCGCCACCACCGCGCCGTGACGTAACAGAGATGAGTTCATGTATAGGCGAATATGTCGCCGAAATTATGTTCTGGCTATAGACCAGTGTCCGCGCCAATTCCGGGGCGCCGCCATGTTTATCTACGCTCGCGCCACCACGCGGAAAGAACTGGCAGGCAGGGAGGGGGGGCTGCGTTGGCGGCGTTGCTTTGGGTAGCTGGATGCGGCAGGCTGTCCGAATGCACCGACACATCGTGAAAGATGTCTTCACCAGAAGCCTCTGCGGCCCGTTCTTCAACAGGCAAGATGTTGTGAACATTCGAGAACCCATCTCGATCAAGGAAAATAAGGGAAAACCTTTCTTGTCTTAGATGTTCTCGGTGTCTGCTGACCCTTGACATCCGCGTTTCAGTCCGGGTTCATTGCGTAGTAAATATTTCTCTACCGCTTTCTTGTAGCTTTCAAATGCTTGATTGTTGGCTTCTTGTATTCGACATTACATTCGTGGCACGTTTGAGACCGATTTTCGCGATCTGCTTGCCTTTCTGAGGCAGCGCGGCTCTGCCGAGCCGAAATAAGTGGGAGGCGTTCACTTGATCGAACGCAGTTTTAGCGAATGAAAACGAGACCACGACGTTTCATCGAATGACTAGCGAATGGGTCTAGTTACATAGACAGCTCGGATTAGCTTTCTTTTGTAATGTGGCGCCTTGTCTGCCGCTGCGAAGCGGCGTAAACGAGGGCTCCGAGTATGTTAGCACGCGTCCCCCCCCCCCCCCTTCCCCCCCCCCCCCACCCACACACACACACACACACTGCGAGCGTCTGGGTTCGAAACTATTAATTGCCAGTTCTAAAGGATGGTACTTACTTGAAGTGGGAGCTGGAATTCTACGAGGTACCAGGAGACACTTACTATCGGGCAACGAAGCACGGTGCCTGTGGGGGCGGAGACTAGGAACGCTACTGATTAATATTGTGACAGGCGATCAGTTATGATAGCAGACGAAACTTCGACTCGTTTGTTCAGAAGTTCGCGGTGATATTTTATTAGTCCTCGTTACAGCACACCAACGATCTTAGGCAGTGAAATTCACATCACGCAGGCTCGTCCGTCGTAGTCAAATGAGCGCAGTCGACGATGAGGTGTAATGAGCTACTAAGCTTCACAAGGAAAATGCGCGTGAGAAAGAGTTTTGAGGAAGTCCAAAACACCGATCCAGCAGACGCACGTACGTACGTTTACTCCGGACTTCATGAACCCGACGGCGCAAGATCAAAGAGCACCGCCGCCATCGCCACCCGGTTTTCTCTGCACTTTGCGCGACGACGGCGCTGCAACGGAGGGCACTCGCCTCGGCGTTAACAATCCGCGAAAGAGATTAATTTCCCACTCTTGAAGCCATTCCAAATGATAAATGAAAATACCTCGGCGTTGTTGAACATCTGACGACACAACCAACACAACTGTGCCGCTGGCTGCGTGAGCCTGACAGAAATGTGCCGAGCGCCTGCTCGGCACCGTTGTTGCTCGTGAAGGCCTGCTTATTTGTAGTTGAGACGATGACTCCACATCTTTCGTGGTGCTTGCAATAACTTCGAAGAGCAGGGGAACCTTCTCACGAGGACGTTGAAGACACTCAACACCGGAGCCACCAAAGCAATCGCACAAACCGTCGACATGTTTGCTTCTTCTTCGTCACTCGCGGCGCGGTCAACTCGCCGAGAGATGTTTTCTGGCTCGGCTAGATGAAAACCAACAACGGCAAAGTGGCGTATGGACACACGGCTCTCACATTACGGGCACTATACTCACATACCGCGGTAAACAGGACCGATGCCGGCGAAACGGCAGTCGGCACACCAGCGAAGAAGCCCTCAACGGTAACCGGCGGGGCAGGCCGACGCAGCCCCCCCTCCCCGTGAGCGTCTGGGTTCGAGATTATTATTCGCTTTTGCTCCTTGCGGTCGAGGCTAAAAAGAGCACTTCCGGACAAAGGTCTATACACGAACCAACGAACTCATCTCTGTTACGTCACGGCGCGATGGTCGCGCGTCGGGCGCACTTCCGGTCTGGGGCTGAAGGCGGAAGTCCCTATGTGAGACGTGTATTCTAGCGTTGTATTAAAAAAAAATCTGACAAAAACTTGCCTTCTCGTCAAAACGCCGCGACTGGGGCTGCACCAAAAGAGTCGAGAAAGGTTTGAAGATCAGTTTTCATGTGCTCGGTTTGTCCGAGAACGTGGATATGTGCCGTGAAAATGGAAAACCAGTCGCCGTCGGACCACGATTGCTTGGGCGGGAGGCAGTTTGGGTTAAATTCACGGATACTTGTTGTCATCAGATTTATTTGTTTTGTTCCGTCATGAAAGCGGGAATACCGCCAAGTTGTTGTGACCGCCTGCATGCGGACGTTCAGTGCGTCTTCAAGATCGAACGGCCGCCTGATCGCTCGAACTGTCGTCTGCTCTTTCAAACGCTTCTGCTCGTCGTCTGCTCTTTTAGACGACACCGGCCCGTGGACCAAATGTTGGCCCGGTACTTGCGATAAGAAGTGAGTGCAGGCCTCAAAATACTCAAGTTTGAAAATTTGTAAGCAGGCTCGATGTAAACAGTGGATACAAGGAGATGTTGATCGTTGTTACCAGTGACCATCAACGACTTGTTATGCCTCATTCACTTGGTCCGATTCTGCTTGCGATTTTCAGTATCGATGTTGAATATCTCAGCTGCGGTTCGCGCTGTTGTAACCCGAGCGGCGTAATGACTTAAAATTGCGACCGAAATTTCATCATGCGAATCAGGCTTTAGCGTACCCTCTGCGGCGTCCACGCGGAATGAATCGCCGCATGTCACATTATTCACGCGAAGTTTTGTGGTGTAGCGAGCCTCAGTAATTTCGCTGAGGCTGCTCAAGTAGTCAGGCATTGCCCAGGAAGACGTAGAATCAACAATTCCAACGCAGAAAAGTGCACGGGGACTCACACCACCGCCGACAACAACGCAATTCAATGGTTTGTTTATCGGCGACGCGGCGAGCTTCTTGCCCACACCCCATCGCGCATGCGCGGCGCCGGTGGCGTCGGCTAGGAGCGCTCCAGTTTGTTTGTAAACATGAGTTGGTGTATAAAATACCGTGGAAAAATGATGTGAAATGAGGTGCCACTGAGCACCACGTTTTACATGCTCACGTCACGTCATGTGAGTATAACGTTAGAAAATTCATTTTTAAGTCTAGATACTTTAGACCTTGTCATTCGCAGTTTTCTCCGTAGGTAGCAGCCGCCTGCATTACTGGTGTTCTCGCGGAAAGTGGCGCACTAGCTCCCAATCAATCGCACAGCGTGCCATTCTGACTGAAAGCAATGCCAAGGGGTGAAACTGGAAGACCCGGTCCTCTAATAAAACGCTTCGTAGAGATTCCCGCTTCAAGAACTTGCGTCCCATCAAGCTTCCGAGTCTATTATATTCGCGAACACCGGCCCGTCGGACTTTAGCAAATGATTGACTCTTTGTCCAACAGATGCTTAGTCGAACTGTGGTAAAGTTTGAAGGTGGGCCAGTCGGTGCTGACACGTGTGACGTCACTGCTCCTCGCGCATACGCAGCACGGCTCGCGAGAAGCCACGCGAAACTGCTCAACCTCGGCCAGTGTAGACTACGCTACAAAATAAACTCCGAAAAACACGCTCCGATTCTATTCAAAAATGAACTCCGAAAACACAGTACGCTACCTATAATACGAGTCTATGCGCAACCAAACCCCGGCGTAAAACAACGAGCGCGAGGCGCGCGTGAGTCGCGCGCCTCGCCTCGGTTCAAAGCTGAGAAAAGTGGAGTCGACCGCCATCATTAGTTATCTCGACTGCATTTCGCTCAAAGTAGGTTGAGCGACACGAACACGCTCAGAAGTAAACATATTGCTTTTGAGGTGATCATCCAATGAGTGGTTTAATTAATGATGAGGTGTACCCTGACCAACGGGTTCGAATAAAACACAGATTTCATTGCTTCGGCAAGCTGCAGGTCGCCTCTTTAAGAGGTTTTTCAGGGGAGGCACTTACTTTTTTTATTTATTTGTTTAACTGACATACCCTGAGGGCCATCAGCATTACAGAGGTGAGCGGGAGTTAGAAGAAAACAGAACAAAGCTGTACATTTGGAGCTCAGCCTGAGCTGTATAGATTATTTACGGCAATTTTAAACATATAGTAAGTGGCAATTGTGGCAACAGATGTGGGAAGATAGTTCCAGTCCACTGAAATTTTCGGGAATGGATGACTCTTGTTTTGGAATGTCTACTTTATATATATATGATGAAATCCGTGACAAAATATTAGACGGGTGATTCAGCGGTTGGTTGTGAAGTATTGCGTTATCATGGTATCTCTTATGAAAGTGACATCAACGCGCTATTTTACGACGTAAAGTGAGGTAGGCAACGATAGGCTGGTTTTCATGGATCATAATTATTAAGATAAAATACACAGAACAATTTTGTACTGATCGAACGACGGTTTAGCGAGCGAAACCTGGCCCACGACGTTTCATCGAATGCCACTTTAGCGAATGGCGGCGTTCATTTGACCGAATAGATAAAATGGAGGCCGCCGCTGTCCTGTTTTCGAGCTTGCCGAACCTTTGGCGATTGACGCTCGAACTTGAGTTCATATTATTTTCCCCAAACTATAGCAAAGCACCCCTTGCTATTGTTCCGAACAGACCGCCTGGCGCGGTCTGTTTGGATGCCCAGTTTGCCGCCCCTACAAATGCCTAAACGTCGACTCGCGTATGTGATCTCTATTCGCTAAAATTTAATTCGCTAAAACGTCTTCGTTCATATAATATGGACTCGTATTAATGTTTGTAAGATGTTTCACAAAAATCGTGCACGCAGGTTCGTGTCTGTCTCTCTTTTTCAACCCCTCGGCGAGCGGTCGTTGGCAAAAATATAAGCGCCTTCTTTTTTTTTTTTTCCGTGGAAAAAACCGTGTGCAACGAAAGTTAAAAAAAAAAAAAAGAAAGACAGGCCAGAAGGTTTTGAGGTGGGGACCCCTCCACAATCACAATGCCGACAACCAGGCGAAGTCTAGGGAGCCTTCATGTGCGCTTTGCTAGGATGATGCCACCCTTTGTAATACCGCTCGCCCACAAACCAGCAGTCATTTTGGTTCTGGGCATCCGTGGGGCTTATAACTCTCCCGGAAACAAGCACCTTATCTCACAAGTTCGGAGCAGGGAAGTCAAGAAGCCGCTCGCTCTCCACAGCATGCGCGCACGATGAAGAAAGCGCGAAACAAAACGAAAATAAAAGAAACGAAACAAAACTAAAAGCCAGAGGGAACAAGCTAAACCAAGAAAATGACAAGTGCAGGGTGCGTCGCCCGGCACAGCCCAATAGCCCCCCCCCCCCCCCCCCCCCCCACACACACACAGACACACACTGACACACACATCTGGAGCCGTCAGCGCCGCTGCGAAAGAACTTCGACGATGGCTGAGAGCCGGAGGCAGTGGCGGTGGCCGCGGCTGCAGGGGCCGACGCCGCTTTCCGTGACCTCGGTGACTCGGTGAATGGCTGTGACTCGGTGAATGACTGTGACTCGGTGAAGGGCCGTGAAGTCGAACCGGTCGAACGACTTCATGAACGGGATCAGTTCACGGACGTGAGGGGAACGACTTGCTGAACTCGATGAGCTCGTGATAGGACGGTGAGCGACTTCGTGAATTCAGAGTTGGCGGTGATGGGATGGGGAATGCTTCATGAACTCTGTCGGATTCGTGATGTGACGGTGAGCGACTTTGTGAATTCAGAGTTGGCGGTGATGGGATGGCGAATGCTTCATGAACTCTATAGGATTCGTGATGTGACGGTGAAGTACTTCGTGAACTTGAAGGATTTGTGAAGTGACGGTGAATGACTTTGTGAGTTCAGAGATTGCGGTGACGTGATGGGGATGAGTTTGTTGTCCGGTTGAACTCCGTGATGTGAATGGCCGTGACTTTTGGACGTCGGTGTACTTTGTGATGTGAAGGGCCGTGAATATTAGACATCGGTGTACTCTGTGATGTGAAGGGCTGTGACTTTTGGACGTCGGTGTACTTTGTGATGTGAAAGGCCGTGACTTTTAGACGTCGGTGTACTCTGTGATGTGAAAGGCTGTGACTTTTGGACGTCAATGTACTTTGTGATGTGAAGGGCTGTGACTTTTGGATGTTGCTGTAATTAGTGATGTGATGGTAAGTGAGTGGGTTCGGAAATGCCGACCTATGCTTGTTACACGCTTTTGCCGCCGTGTTTTATGGAATCCAGATTTCGGTTCAACATCCCTTTAAGTGCAAGTGAAACTGAAATGCCAAGAATGAGCACGTTGTCCTGAACGACAGTTGCACTGCACAAGCGCGCATGCTTAGCAACATTCAAAGCATGGAGCTTGCTCTTAAAGCCTCTGCATCAGGCTTCCTGTTGCAGCTCGTGGTACCGAAGCAAGCTTTTGGGCAGACACTTTTTTATAAGCAGAAACTTCACCTGGCACCGCAGAGCTCCGACCGGTACTCGGAGTACTTAGTTGCGGTACTTTAGATAAAACAGAAGGGCAACAGGTGAAGTAGAAACTTCACCTGCACCGCAGTGCTCCGACCAGTACTCGGAGTACTTAGTTGCAGTATTTTAGATAAAACAGAAGGGCATTGAGCAGTGCAAACTATGATTATTGTCAGGTAAGAAGTATTCAGTTGCAGTAATTGTTTTGCTTTACATACAAAAAGGCTGGAGTATGCTTAAATGCTGGACTAGCAACCGATTGCTACCAGGGGCCCTATGCTACATGACGGGACCAAGCGGAATCAAGGGACCGGGAGCCATCCAGCGACCTGGATGCAAAGATGGGTTCAGCTTTCACGGGATTGGTGCCACCTGGATCTTGTCCCAAAGGGCCAGCAGCAGCTGGATAGCCTCGCATTGCGATGCGGGGATGGGGATGCCGAGCGAGCTCGGGGCATGCCGCCCACTCAGTGTGAGGGCCAGGTGCTCCCACTGACTGGCTAGGTGCATGTTGATGAGTTCCTGGAAGGTGTTGTTTACACTTAGCAGCCGGAGCTTGGCGTTCGACGCGTACGGCGGCACCCCCAGTGCCAGCTAGTACCCCTTGCGAATAATCACGTCCATCTTGCCCTTACCTCTCGACAGCAGGTCAGGTTGAGATACGGATTGGCGCAGGCGATGTGGCTCACGACGAGTGGTTGGGTCAGCCGGATCAGGTCCGAATCCTAGAGCCCGTGTCTGTGACTCGTTATCCTTCTCACCATGCGCATGACTTGCGTGGTTGTCTTGACGAGTCGGTCGACCGTGTACTTGGCTCCGCCGTCCCGCTGGAGGTGAAGGCCCCAGTATCCGAACCCGCTTCACCACCGGCACAGGGGTACCATCCTTTAACGTGAGGCGGATGTCCGCCTTCTTCTTCTTCGGGAATTGGCTTGCCCGCGCGGAGGAGCAACAGCTGAGACTTATCGGGGGCGCGCTGGAGGTTGCCGGCCTCGAGGTAGTTCTGCACCGTCTCAATGACTTCTTCGAGGAAGTCTTGCCTCCCGCTGTCCGATCCCGACGTAGCCCAAATCGTCAGGTCGTCCACATAGAGTGGCATAGAGTGTATGCTTCATCCGGGGAATCCGTTCCAGTAGAGGAGGCGGCTTCCACATCGCCAGGTAACAAGGTGGGTGACAGGACCGAGCCTTGTCGGTTGCCCTTGCTCGGTATCGGGATGGTGCTTGTGCGGATGGACTCGATTCCGATGGTGGCCATCCAGTTGCTCAGGAAGTCCCGCACATAATCATACATCCGGGGCCCGCACCCAGTTGAGGCCAAGTTCTCGAACACCAGCGTGTGACTGACGTTGTCAAAGGCGCCCTTTATATCCAGGGCCAGGACCGCCCGCGTTGTCGTACAGGAGATTCTGTCAAGGATATCCTCCTTGATCTGAAGCAGGACATCCTGCGTGGAGGTGTGTCCAGAACCCGAAAATGGTGTTCATGGTGGCATTGAGTTCAATACAGGATGGTCCCCTCAAATATCACTGTAAACAGCTCATCAGGGCATGGGCATTTAAAAAACTGAAATGGAGTGTCCAGGTCTGTGACGCTCGGCGGTATACCTGATAACCTCTATTTCTTTTGGATCCTTTTCAAGGGAGTATATTTTCCACTTCGGGGCACTTTTCTTGTTTCTGGCACTTACTACTGCAGGAACTGTTTCACCCTCACTTTCTTCTTTGCTTTCACAGCACTCATTTGATGTTAATGTGGAAGGGAATTGGCCGGATTCCACTCTTCGTTCCTACGTAAAATGTGCTGGCGTCCAATACCTGCCACAAAAAGGGTACTTAAGATTCCAAAAATGACTAAGAGTGTGTAAACATATGATGCCAGCATTTCTTTTTTTTATTTCCAATGAGCAACATTATATTATGCCAAAACTCTCCCTAAACGCACACTGCATTTCACAGCGCGCTAAACTCTGCCGGAAAAATCGGCGCCTGCACGCAAAGGGGCGTCGTTTCCTCAGCAGTGTATTTTACCTTGTGAAATTTTAAGGCGCTCCTTTCTTTTGCAGCTAGAACATCCTTAAAAATACTAAAAATGCGTTCGCCACGGACGACGGAGTCTTCCGCTGGCAAACGCTGTCGTTTGCGTACGATACGCCTTGAAATTTTCACCCTATGGTCGATCAGGCGCCGATTTTTCCGGTTGCTTTCCCATACTTTGAGCCACCCAGAAACACCGCGCGCCCCCGTATATATAAAAAAAAAAAAAAAAAAAGAATGGAACGGCATTGAGTGTTTTGTTTACTTACCGACTTTGTGCGTGGACCGCGCCACGTTGCGCTGCCTGATGCACCCGCGTTTTGGAACTAATTCAGTTGACAGTTCCCTCCGAAGATGAAGCCACTGAAGCCACGGCGGTAATCGTACTGGTAGGCTGTTCCCTTTCGAACGGGCGGAAGAAGACTACGAAGAATTCGGCAGCGAACGGGCGGAAACTCGATTACGTACAGCTTCAGTAGTCGACGCTTTGTTTTCTCAATTGCGTTCGCGGCGTTCACCGTGGACTCGCGCACTCGGCCGTAGCCGAACCAGCCGAACGGCCGAACCAGCTGGACGGCTGCCGGCGCGCGTACCGACAGCGTCGCCATAGCAACCACGCCGCGAGTGCGGTTGCCAGACAGAATTCACACGATTTTTTTTTTCGCGTCACTCACGTTGAGTTACTAGAAGTTAGGCGCGTATCATTATAATACATTATGCTGTAAGAAGTTATTAAGGGATATGTGTACCTACCTAAGACAAATGCAGAAAAAATATTATTGAAAAATAAAATTGGCGTAATCTTTTCATATCTTGATTAAGACTAGCGTGGTCACTGGGCTAACCGATGCGCGAAATAGGAGGGCATATATACCGCTCGGGGCAGTTGCCAGTTTGTATAAGTAGGTTGTATATACTATTTATTGTGTGTTGTGCAATTGATCAGTGCTTGTATGCGCGTGTGTATGTAGAGTGTTGTGTGTATGTCGATGTCGTGAGTGAATGTAACCGCGCGGTGGGCAGCAAAAAAACTGCTGTTTTCTTTTTTCAAATGTTTATCACTTTTTGTTTTTGTCGCTAGATGGGGGTTGTCGCCGCCCAATTTGAAAAGTGTGCCGGTTGGTGGTCTATAACTATTAGAGGGCTGGATGCCATTAGTCCATCCGTCGTGTTGATCGCTCCGAGTTGTTCGGTTCCGCTGGCAGCTGTGTCGCCGTGTTATGCTGCCTGATTGCAACAAAAGGAGGTTAGGCGGCTTCCCCAGCGCGTGTTCTAGGCGCTGAATGCCGCTGTTCATGCACAAACGTTCATGAGTGGATAACGCACGTAACAGAGGTGAGCACAGGCAATAGTTAATCGAGAGCCACACGGAGCGCGAGTGCGATACCTCCTAGCCGCTGTCGACAGAGGGTGTCGGAGCGATTCGTTGTCAACTTGTCCACGGCAAGTGGGCGTTTTGTTCAATAAAGCCAGCCTGTCAGTGTTTTGTAAAGCTATCCCTTCTTTATAAGCGCTTCTGATGCGATGAAAATGCGACCGGCATTGAGCAGGCCGAGCGAGACTTCGGCGACAGTCTCGGCTGTTCAGTCTCCAGCGGTTTCGGCCTTACTCGTATTATTTGCGGTGTTGGCGCTTGGACATAGAGATGTTTGGAAAGTTTTTTGCGCCTACAGATTACACCAAACGAGCGTGCGAGCCGTATGCTCTTGCTCCGGCGAGAAGCCGCGTACGGCTCGCCAGGCTCGTATCGCCTGTCGCATACTGGCCGCCATATTGTTTTTAGGGTGTTAGCAGTTAACACGATTTTCACCACCTCCGGCGGCTAACACCCTTACACGAATAAAGGCGTTAGCCAGAGGACGAGCCATTTACACGAATAAGGGTGTAAAAATTTTAAGTGTGTACCATTGGGAAAAGGCTTAATCCGTACTTAAGTTCCGAGTCCGATGAAGAGGAGGCCAAGGCTGTCTGCGGGGGTCCGGGTCTTCTGTTGGAGGCCTTGCTCGGCTCTTTCTTCTCCCTGCAGTTCCGAACTCCGCGTGTCCTCGCCCGCCCTTTTTCCTTTCTCTTTCTTCCACAAGGTTGAGGTCATTTTCAATGATGAAGCGAACCCGTACAACGCACGTAACCTTTTCCACTGGTTTGCCTCATCGCCGCCATTTTTCAAACTGGGGTAGTCTCGCGCTCTCCCGTGCGCGACGAGAGCATGCAGCGAGAATGGCACGCAAGAGCCCGTACGTACGCTCGCCAAAATTGATAGCGAGCGTACGTACGCATAGCTCGCTCCAGTGCGTACGTATGGCTCATGCGCAGTGTGGAGGACGCAGCGTTAACGCTAACGTAGGGGGCTTGCGTTTGCTCCTATATGGTAATACTAAAACTCCCTAGTGTTGTTTCTCGTCGTGGACGTTTGTCGTCGTCGTTTTTTTTTTTTTTTTTTTTCGATATCGTCAGCGTTCTTTTTCGTCTTCTGGTCTTTATCGTCATCGCTGCATCTCGTAGTCGTCGTTCTTCGTCGTCTGTTGTATCTCGCGACTGTTCTTTCTTGTAAACATCGTTTGTCGTCATCTTAGTTTCACGTAGTTCTCTTTTGTCGTCTGTTTTTGATATCATCGCTGTTCCTTGAAGTAGTCGTTTTTCGTCGTCTGTTGTTTGTCGTTGTCGCTTTTTTTTCTCCTTGTCGTCTGTTGTTTGTCATTATCATTGTTCCACATCACTGTCGTTCGTAATCGACTGTTGTTTGTTGTGTCCATTGTTTCCTGTCGTCGTCGATTGCTGCCGTTTGTCGTTGTCATCATTGTTGTTTCTCATAGTCGTCGCATGTCGTAGTGTATCGTTTGTCGTGCGTCCTTTTCGCCGTCTTGTCTTTCGTAGTCGTCGTTTGTCGTCATGTTGTATCTGGTAGCCATTGTTTGTCGTCATCGTCGTTTCTCGGTAGCCCTCGTTTGTCGCCGTCTGTTATTTGTCATTATCCTTGTTTCTCAAAGTCGTCGTTGTCCCTTGTTTGTCGCCATCGCTCTTTCTTGTACGTTGTTTGTTTTTGACTTCTACCCCCCGCACGCTACCAGCGTGCAAGGCGATAGGAAGGCAGTTTGCCAGATCACTTCAAAGTTTTTCTGAGCCTCAACCAGACTTGTACGTAACGCGTTACAAATACTGGATTACTTGTAATCGATTACATTTCACTGTAATTTTTGTAAGCCTTCAATTTCTTCCTTTAAAAAGAGACGATCCTCGTAATTTAATTACTTTTTGGTGTAATCGATTACATAATTACCCATTACAATTTTAATTCATTTCATTTTTTATGGGGGGAGGGGTGGTTAGGCTGTGCTGGAGTCACTCAGCACCGGGCAACGGTCAATCTTTTTTTCTTTTTTTTCTTTTTCGAAACTCCTACACGGGATATCGAGGATTAGTAAGCCACTTCACTATGCTTCGTTTCCTGGGTACATTTTTTTTCTTTGGTGCACCGGAGACTACGTCCGGGTAATTTTCTCACGAGAGGGATTAGGTGTGTCGGCGTCACTCACTCAGCTCTAAGCAAAAATGGCGAAGGCTTTTTTGTTTCGAAGCAACTCAGTGCGATATCTCGAGGAGTATGCTACGGTAATAAAAAAAAAAGTTGAATGAAAAGTAATGTGGGAAGTAATCAATTACTTCAGAGTAGTTTTTCTTTGAATTTTCTAAGGCCGTAATGGGTTACTTTTTACAGTGAAGTAATTGTAGTTGTAATCGGTAATATTTTTTTAAGTAACGTGTACAAGTCTGGCCTCGACCACCTGCCTGCCCCGCGCCGTTTCGAACTGGATGAGTATCGTTAAACAGTGCGTTCGTGTGATCACTACTTCGTGATGCACGTTAATGACCACGCCGGGCTGGCAGTCACAATTACTGATCTGCACACGTCACTCTGCACTGGCAAATATTCCCGCACATCCGGGACACTCGTCGTCTAATTTAATTGCCTGACCAACTTCGCGCAGTCTAAATATGACACCCGAACTTTTCTAAACCTGATTTCGTGAAAACCAGTGAGGCGTAAAAACGTTATTTGAAACTGAAACTTTCGCGAACATGAAAACCGGACTCCGAACTTTGCGCACTTGGACTTGAAAAAGCTTCGAAACCTTCAAATGTTTGTTTGTTTGTTTGTTTTTTTGCGAATTTAGCCCTAAAAAAGAATCGAAACCTTCAAACTTTCCTAGTTTATTGTAGAAAAAAAAATCGAAATCTTCGGATTTGTCGAACTTCATGTCTATAAGGATTCGAAATGTTTGAAATTTAGATCCAAAGAAAATCGAAACATTCGAATCTCAAGTTAGGAAAGTTCGAAATCTTCGAATTTCTGGAACCTCACGTAAAACAAATATTCGCAATAATCGACACGAACTTTTAGAAACCGTGAAAGCTTCGAACTTTTCGAATTTAAAACTCCACGATTTTTGAAAGTTGCGACTTTTTCGAATTCCAATCTCCGTACAGTCGAAAATATCGAAACCTTTCGAATTCGAACCTAGGGCGGTTCGCGGCATCCCTAGTTGGCAGTCAGTTCATCGAACGACGTTTCATCGACATTGAGATGTTTCGTCGGCACTTGGTTCATCGAAAGGCGCCTGGGTGCGTTTCATCGACGCGTCTCGCGACGTTTCACCAACAATTTGTTTCCGTACACATTGCCTTGGCCACCGCCATCCTGCTTCTATGTTCCCCTGGTATATGGTAGCTTAGCTTTTCCAGTCTTTGGCGGTTCCGAGGAGGCTTAGATATAAGGGTGAGCCTGAGATTACACTTCATTTTCCCCAAACACAGGACAGCGATGCGAGAGGTTACCGCGCGTAGCGCAGTCTGTTTTGAAGCGTCTTGTGTTGCCGTACCGGCTTTCTTCAGGGCTCTTCAGGGTTTTTTCTGTGGCAGAGATCGCCTGGAATACGGGTTTCCAGGAAGCCGTGCTTTAAAAGCTAGTCAGGGTTGGAAAAACTTGGTTGGCGCACGAGTTCAGCAACCGCGGGCACGTCCCGCGAGGCTTCCCTAGCTGGCAATCTAGACACGCCAGTTGTCTCGGCAATCATCACGTGTGTCATAAACCAATCGCAGTGCGCTGCTTTGGGTCAGTCACCCTTCTTTCGCGGACGCCGGATGTGCGGTTCGTTTTTGTTTTAGTCACAGGCACAAGTTAGCGCCATTAAATTCCTATATGCTCAGTTTTACATTTATCGCACATTTTTATTGCGACATTCACCGGAAGTGCTCGGTATACGGTTCACCCAGGTTCAGTGCCCCAATAAAGACGACAATAAACTCTTCAGTCGACGTAGGATATGAAGTTTCCTCGTTTTAGTCACAGGCATAACTTCGCGAGATTAGACTCCGTAGCCATAGCGTCTGGTTCAGAATTCGAACTCAGGTTCACGCTATGATCTGCTTTGGTATAGATCGGATAGGGTTGGGGGTGGTTGACCGTATACGTCATGTCAGGTTTCCTCGTCGCATGCCTGTAGCTATCGCCCTGGCTTGCCTTAGGGCAGTAGGGTGTTTCCTATAGACATGGAGGAACGTAGCCTGAAGGGGAAGGGGGTCCCATGGGGCCGGCCCGCCCCCCCCCCCCCCCCCCCCTCTTAATCCGAGGTCTTCCATTTTGCTGAGGCCTCCTCTCCCCCCTCCCCCTGATATAGCATTTTGTTGTGAGCGGGCTGCCCCGGAACAAAATCCTGGCTACGTGCCTGCCTATAGCAGTGGCAAATGCTTCTCTGTATGTGAGGGTTTGTGGGATTGCTGGGGGCCTAAAGGCCGGCAAGCTAGAAGGAGCCGGGTCGCTCAACCCCTCTTAAGCTCTGTTTAGATTAGGTGTAATCTTGCTGCGCGGACGGCGTCACTGTGGGCCCCGAAAAGAGTTCGGCGAATGGTGTCGGCTGATTCTCCGCAGCCATTGCCGGAAAGTCCACCAGGTGATAATCGGTTGCCGTCGGGATGCTGCAGGTTCTTGGGCTCTTGACTGGATTGTTCTGGGTGATGCACACTGCCGTATATTCGTGCGGACTGGGGTATTCCTTGGCATACCGTTTGCGTCTTATTATTAATACTTTGCAGGCACGTAGCAAGGATTTTGTTTCGGGGGGGGGGGGGGGGGGGGGGGGGCGCCTATGACAAAATGCCGCTTGAGGAGGAGGGGAGAGAGGAGATCCCAGGAAAATGGAAGATTTTTGGGGGATGGGGGGGGGGTGGGCCCCATAGGCTACCCCCCTGAATACGTGCCTGATACTTTGTAGTCTTCATCAGCTCGAATTCTAGCCGAAAAGACAGTCTCCAGTGGGCTGTGGCTGCCCTTGCAGCTACGGCAGTAAGGATTTCACTCGTGGGAGTCGTCGGGGTATGGAGAGCAGTGTGCTGCAGGCGTTGCAGCGAAGAGTCGAAGTTTTAGTGGAGGATACTTCGGACGCGTGGCCGTCGATATACAAGCACACCTCACAAATCACACTGCGTGGACGGTATCGGTATACCCGACTTTGTGATTTATAGCGTATAATGTATTTTTAGTGCGAAATATAACATTATTATTATTATTGCATTATTAATATAAAGTGCCACACATTTACGGGGGGGGGGGGGGGGGGGAGTGTCCCCTCAAACGTTCGCACAGCAGTGTTGGTCTGGCCAAGCTTTGCCAGCGATGAGCCGACGTTGTTTCAACAATGGTGTGCCGCCGGCAGAGTGGAGTCGAAAGGTACTCGCAGATTATTATTCCACAGGCGAAGGCAGGGCGGAATAAGTTTTCTGATAGTCTTCGAGATGAGCGACTTTCTTCAAAATCATCCCTGCTGCACAAGAGAAGCGCTCGAGAGATTAAGCAAAAGAGGCATCTCTTTTTTTTCTCCCTTCTTCACGTGTAGTTAGTGACCAACGGCGCGCGGGTGGAGAGACCTAGTGGAACAATTCACAAGCGGACTTACATTTATAAGGGCACGAAGACCCTAAGAGACAGGCAGGATAAGCTGCGTCAGCTCCCGAGAGATTCTACCCAGAGCCCCATTAAGTTTGCCTTACAATGAGCATCCAATCCGCAGAGGGAATGAAACCCAACCGCCGATTGTTCGAGCCAGAGGCTCGACGCAGGGGCGGATGCAGGAATTTCCTGAGAGGGGGGGGGTCAGGTGATGGTCGGCGTACCATTTGTTTACGAAACCCCTCCCCCTCTCCCTCGTTTCACGCCCTAAATTTTACACATGCAGAAATCGAGAGGGGGGTCAGGACATCCAAACTCCCCCTCTAAATCCGCCCCTGGCTCGACGCGCTAAGGCGGGAAAAACGCTCGGCATAGCGAACGCGAGCACACACAGAGTTAGGCCTAGCGGACGCGAGGACTTTTGTTTTAGCCGCTGTCCAGTTTCAGTCGCCAGGGACCGTGTTGTTGCCTCAACGCCTTCGCTGGGAAGTTGCCGAATCGGACCAAGGCCCGCAGCGGCGAACGCTGACCGGAACCGTCCTCGCTGCCAAGTGTTTCGGGGCGAGCTCCTACGTCTGCCTCGAGGGTGCCACGCATTTGACCCTCTCAAAATCGCCTGTAAACACCTCATCCGACGGGACGCTGTAAGAGCTCGCGTTCCGTCGACGTCGCCGCAACTCCCGACCACCGGGCCCAAAGCGTGGCAACGTTGTCGATGCTACGACCGTGAGTCCGGGACACCGAACGCGACGACACCCTGAAGCGAACGCCTGCTGCAGGCGCCAGCAATGGCCGCCGCGAGCCTACGGGCCTCGGCAGATCGGGTCTGTACGTTCTTCCTAGCGCCGTGGCGACCTCCGAGGTGTCTCCGGGCGCGCCTCCCAACGCAATCCCCGAGAGCGTCGCCCGAGCGGGCGCCGAGAGTCGACGCGAGCGAGCCGCCGCGGAAAGGAGCAGCCGCCGCGAGCGAGCGCCGCGCGCCGTCCCCGCCGCCATGTTGGAACGAGGCGCCGCCACAACAGCTCCCCGACGGGGGCTCCAGAAATCGCTCGTAACTCGGCGACGCCGCGTCGCAGCTACGCGCCGCTTGCGACACCATTCGCGCCTCGAATCAGGGCACCTGCACTCACCGCTCGACGACTCGACGGGGCTCCGGATGCGGTCCAAATCGCCGGTCATAGACGAAGCCAGGCGGCGGCGAGACGCTCGACGCGGCGCCCTTGATACGGGGAGACGAAGCCGCCGGGGAGGAAGCCGCGGCACACACAGCCGTCTGCGTCGGGGCGCGAGGAAAACCTCCGGGCCGGCGGTGGAGGGTACCCCACTGCGGGTCCCTGATGGGTCGGGGCGAGTCACGTGATATCTTCCCGGATTGCCTTTGTGGGCGCCCCGCAGCAAATGGGAGCGAGGAGGGCCTGGCTGTCCCCGCTCCCTAGACGCTAATGGCCGCGCCGCGCTGCTCTGCCAGAGAGGGAGCGAGGTCGCCTGCTCCCGCTCCACGCCAACTTTATTTATGTATCTATTCGTGCCCCGAACGAGGACGTTTCGGAGTTCATTAGCGCTGCGCTGTCGCCGTTGTCGGGAGCGCAATTACGCCGTCTCCGGTCGGAGGAGCGCGACGACGACGACGACGACAACGCATTGTCGGGCAGCCGCTGACCCACTCGCCGGCGACGGATTGAGGTCACCTGTCACATGTACCTTGGCCGGGCACGTAGCCAGGATTTTGTCTGGGGGGGTGGTGGGCCCGCCCATGACAAAATGCTGTACGAGGGGCAGGGGGGCGAGGAGGTCCCAGCAAAATCGAAGATTTCGGGGGGGGGGGGGGGGGGGGAGGGCAGGGCCCCATGGGCCGCACCCCTGGCTACGTGCCTGACCACGGCTACTGTGACACCGCCGGAATCTCCATGTTTTGGGAAGTTGGTCCCGGGTGTGCGAAGGTACCATCTATATAGTGGGGGAGACCGAAATGCTCAAAGCATGGAGTCGGACCCTGGGTGTTAACAAACGTATTGGGTGTCTGCCAGACTTGTGCTCGGTACTTGAAAAATGTAGTGGATTACAATTACAAATTACCAAGCCTCAAATGTTATGGACTACCGTTACAAATTACTTTCGCTGAAAAGTAACGGATTACTTTACACGTTACGTTACAAATTACTTTCACGTTACTTTTCCCGTACAATTAGTCCTTGTAAAAATAAAATATTATATTTAAGAGAAAGAGTGTAGGTGCACTCCGTTCACCTGTAAGCTGACGAGGCACCGAATGCTGCGACCACACTCGCCATCACGTTAACTTGCGGCCTCCGGAAATGATCCCTGGAATTGTGCAGACAAAGCTAGCGGTGCGCATGCTCAGTAGCACCGTCTACGTCCACTACGAGATTCGGAGCTAAAGAAGCGATCTACGAAATCTCCCATTTCGACTCGGGTGTTTCGCCTGTTATTCACAAGAAAAGAAAAAAGCTTTGTTCTAACGTTACAATGTATAGCTAGGGTTGTTCGCTTTCGGTTGTTATATTTTTTTAAATTCGGGGGGTAACGATCGGGTGCTAATTTTCAAGCTGATAATCGGGGAGAAATCGGGTTTTTTGGGGACACATTCTTAAATTCGGGTTTTTCGGGTTAAATTTACAAATGTAATAAAAAATACACTCGTGTTCTTTTTTTCTTTTGTGGAGCGTTTTACGAGCTTTTTAACGGTAACGCGTTGAAATTAGGGGTTTGTTTCAAGCTGGTAATCGGGGGGACATCGGGGTTTTCCAGCTCCAATTGCCGTCGGTCGCTTCAAACGGAAGTACTGCCCATGGAATCCTCCTTTCCCACAGGTGTCAACAAAAACCCCGACCGTTCGGGGGACGGTCGTCTTCGATCAGATATTTCCCTATGGAATAAGCCTGTTAAGTTTTCCCGATCTGTTTACAGGACTGACTGGCTCGGACGTTGTTCGTAAGAAAGGTTGGACGCCGGCGAGATGGCCATGCTACCGGAAAGGTCCTGCTGCGCGTCAGCGGTCGAAGGGGGATTGATAGTGCATTTTACAAGCTGCGTGCAGCAGGGCCGAAGCTACATGGCGTGCCGAGGCGGTTTCACTTGCACACCGGTTGGACGGTAATGTCCCTCCGAGGACCAATCGCCTATTGTCGCTTTTTCTCAGCCGGTCTCCGTAGAATGTGACAGTGAGTTAGGCGAGCTCGTTGGGCGGTTGGTTGAGTTGAGAGTCGTGTAGCATCCACAGTACTGCACGCAGCTTGCGAAATGAACTATAGGTCACTGTTGTCCCGAGGTAGAGTAACTAGCGCGTGTGCACCGCAAACTCCGTGCGGCGTAAAAAGAAATAGGTTGGTTATGGTGGTTTTGGAATTCGGGGAGAAATCGGGTTTTAGCACGATTCTCCTGAAACATGTTCGGGGTGTAAAAATCGGGTAAAATCGGGTTTTACCCGAAAACGAACAACCCTATGTATAGCCAATGCAGCACGCAGGTGTTCCAGCTTACCTCCTTGCGTTTCCGTACATGAGAGTCTGTTCTTGCTGATGACAATGTGTTTGTTTTTTGGCAAGCAGAGTATGCACTAACTCTAGGTTTCCGTTCTCCTGAATGCCCTGAATTTTAATCATCTCACGAAGAGATTGCCATGAGGACGACGGACACTCCGTGACCAAAAACTCGACCCCAGAGAGAAAGTGTCGGTAACGGGTTATCGACCGTTCATCGGTTCTCACTTTCATACCAATATTCGTGGAGGCCAGGGGAGGGGAGGGCATAGAGAGCGAGAGAAGCAATAACTATCTGTCTCACAAAAAAAAAAAAAAGTAGAGGATCACAACACTTTTACACGTTCTCTCTCCCTGTCAGCGCTCATTAGGTGGCCTAACCCGCCCCCCGCCTCCCCCCCCCCCCTTTATGTTGACAGTTGGGTGTAAAGTGAGGAGTGGACTCGACCACCATGCCCATTAAAGTAAAGCAAAAAAAAAAAAAAGTATCGTCCGTACTCTCGAAGACCATGGTGTTAGCCTCGCGCCGGGAGCTTTTCAGCTCATGCCTCAAAAGCGTGCTAACACAGTAGCGCACATCAAAGACAAAGAGAATGCGACCGCCTCGCGCGAGGCTGCATCGTCTGTTATGCGAGTTGTGAACCCGCGAATCGAGAGGGTACAGACCCGCGTTTCATGTCTTTGCAGTTAGCGGAAGACCTCGAAGAAGTTGGAAAGGGTGAAAACGGTGTAAAAGGCAAAAACAAATATACATGAAGAGCTTTCTCCTGCCCAAGAGAAGAATAGAAACACGATGGAAGGCGGTGGACAGCTTACTCGGCGTTGTCTTACTTGATCTTTGTCTTTCGTATAATTGTACAGGCCTTCCCGTTTTCCTAGCGGTTCTATTGTGTCTGGTCATACAAAATAAATCGTGTTTTCTTTTCGACTATTCTCCCCTCCTTATGTTTTCTATTTTCGTGAACTTGCTCTCATTGTGCTGCTGAATGTTCCGTTCGTATTGCTCCAGTTTGTGTATTATGCTCATATTTATAAAAAAGTAAGGAGTAACTAAAGCAATCCGTTACTCATTTTTTTAACGAAATTACACTACAAATTACTTTAAAAAGTAACAGATTACAAGTAATCCTTTACTTGTAACGGATTGCTTCTTAAGTCTGCACAGAAATGGCCGGCTGTGTGCACGGATTTCGGTACACTGTTCCCGCGCAGGACACCCTTGCTGGGGCGGTTACCGAAAATAAGTAAGGAAACAGCCTTACTCGGCTCGTTAGATTGTTAAAACTTAACGTGGTACTAAGATTCGTTAGCTTCATTGAGTGGTAACAAAATACCATAAAAGTTGCCTCCAAAAGCTAGCGATTGTTATTTTCGGACTATTTTAGATTTCCGTATTATTCCATAGCAATAAGACGGGGATATGAAATACCGCAACAATTAAACTTTTAAAGCGAATTCCTTGTGTTCGTTGTAGTTTTTATAAAAACTGTAGAATATATACATATATTTTTATTTTTTATTTTATTGAATTGATTTTTTTCCGGCGAATGATCAAGTGGCCGTTATAGAGATGCAGCACTTCGGCGTGCAAATTAGAAACTTTGATCACTCGCGAGACCGGCGAAACTTGCTTTCGACGAGTTGTGCTTTTGTCTTGCGTCACTACGCTTTCATGAAAAGTGTTTCGTGTTCTCAACGGCAAGTTTCACCATTTACACAGGGTTCTAAAAAAAACTGATTCAGCGAATGACGCCGAACGAGTAGAAAATGTGTCTTCAGCACGCCGCCGCCCGCCCAGCCTCTGCAACGCTTCAAAAACGCGATTTTGCTTCAAGCATCTGATGGCCGTCCGGTGGCCGCACTCCCGGAGCGGGGAAGCGCGATCCAGCAATTGTCATAAAGATCACTGGTTTGTACTTAACCGTGCTGTATCTGCTAATACCTCCGGCCGGTCAGAATGTCAAAAACAAAAAAACTCGCACACAATTTTTTTTTTTATTTTTGGCATTTTGAATGTTTTGCAGATAGATGCATGACTGGTCCAATGAGAACGTAGCTCTCATCGCACTGTCTGCTCAGACGTGAAAAGGGTCCTTTCTCGATAAATACTCGTGAGCCCGTCACGAAATAGCTCAAAAAGCAATTCCCAAAAAGAAAACAAAAAGTAGAAATATTGAGCTCGAGCGCTATCCGAGTCAGGGGAACGGCCACAGTCCCTTCGGTGCCAATTTCATGCCCGTGCGGCGTACGACTAAATATTTTCCTTTCAGGTGTGATGTAGACTATTGTGGAACTCGGAAGGGTTAGATGCGGCCGAAGAGGTCACTATACGAGAAAGAAATGAGACGGCGAGAGGAAAATGGGAAAGGAAAATAGCGAGAGAGGGAATCTGCCGCCAGGAAGAAGATATTTTTGCGGGTCGGCCTTTGACAGACAAGGGAATTTCTCCCTTTTTCTTTAGCAGACTTAGAAATACTTCCTTTGATGAAGGATGCGGTTTACAACTTTCAAGAGGAAGTTGACACTCCAAATTGATGATGTAAATGAAAGGTGCCACATGTTTATGAAATGCCTCTCACATATCGCTAAATAAATAGAAAATATTAGTCCAGGCTGCCATCTCTTCAGAAGTCTTTCTTTGTGTTCTGACGAAAGTGTCCTCAGGACCATTCCGGATGGTTTAGTGACATTCAACCCAGGAGGTGTTCAAAAAGGACATGAAAGCCCTTTATTACCAGTTGGTACAAGATATCGACCACCCAGTGGTAGAATGCAACAACAATCGCATACGATGCTAAGCAAACATGGAGCATTGTCCTTTAGCAACAGAAGTGTATAATCATGCTCCAAAACTGACTTTTGCTGCTCCAGAATTGACTTTTGGCTCCTCTAAAGAGTGCTTCGAAATTGCTCGGTCTAATCACATCACTGATGAATCTCTAGTTAGACAATGTGACAATATTTTTAGAAACACCAGCCATTAGAATCGCTATGCGTATCAATAAAATGCAATCTTTAGAGGTTCCGGGGTTGAGAGGTTTGGATGAGCACCAGCCCAGCGAATTTCCCCAGTAAAAAATCTCAATTAACTGAATGGTGGCCAATTTTATAAGGAAGAAAATTGCTTCAAGGCTTAGAGCTCTAAACCGAGTAATCATAGTAACAAATAAAGATGCAGGTGTTATTGTTTCTATTCGCGATGCCGTTTGGCACATGCGTGTAGCAAAAGCTGTAGTCACGCAATCTAAATCGAGCCCATTCAAAATATTGCAGCTTTTTTACTAAAATGTAATTGCTAAACATTTTTTTGGAACGCAGTGGACAATATTTTACAACGGCTCAATAGAAACAAAAGAACAAACCCATTGAATTTTAATTCAGACTCCACACGGTGTATTCAATGAATCCTTTATAATTTCAATTGAAACTCATTTTATTCTTTGCAAGGTACTTGTGTTCTACACTCCTCGTTTCTAGCGACCAGTTTTTGTAGTATTTTGAGCGCCGATAACACCGTATCGAATGTACTTTTTTTGTCGACTGGGAGCTATGAAGCTTCGTTGTTGTTGTTTTTGTGTATGGTGCAGAAAAAATACTTGCAACCATTGTCTAGAGAAGAGTTATGAACCGGCGTGAACCGGGTCGGGTTAGGCGGAGCCGGTTACGGAATCGACATTCGTAATTTAGGACTGAACCCGGTCAGAACAAAACACACTTATAGTTAACCCGAGGCAAACCGTGAACCCAAAACGAACCTGAATAACGACCGGTTTTCCTTAAACGTTAATCTATTCGTACAAGGTGTTAAGAACTTCGGAAATCCGACGTACGCAGTATCATGCCTTACGAAAATGACAGATGCGGACTTATATAAAAAACAAAAACAAATATGGATTTATAAAAAATTGGGCAGATCTGGCCCATATCAAGCACATCAGTTTATATAAGCCCTATCTAGCGAGATCTGCCCAATTTTTTTTGTATATCCATATCTGGGTCTGCCAAATAGGGCTATATCTGACTCCCATATCAGGTTGTTTTTTGTAGATTTGTTTTTAAAAAAAAGTCATGAAAGCTACACTTCTGCGGTTTCTGCGAGTGAGTTATACGCGCAGGGGGACATTAAGTGGGGTGCTATTCTTTGCGATTACTCGGATAATAATTAAAATTCTCTAATTAACTTTTAATTAGTGAAAATAGATATACGGTAAGGCGGCCGCGCCATTTTCCTGTCCCTTACCTAGCCCCAGCCTTGTACCTGGTCCACGAGTGGTAACTTCAGCGCAATACTGCGCTTCACATGCGCTCTAACTCGTTCTAACAATTACTTGTTTAGGGTGTTTGGACGACTCTCAGCAAGCTTGTAACTAAAAGCATGTGTCTATTTTCACTAATTAAAAGTTAATTAATAAATTTGAATTAATTAGCAGACTTATAGCAAAGATTAGCAAACTACTACATAACGTCCCCCTGGGCGTATAACTCACTCGCACAAACCGCATAAGTGTAAAACAAATCTGCAAGAATGAAGAAAAAAAACCCGGTATCCACCAGCCGGTGGTTGACTCTTCGACCCTCCACAGCGAGAGCAATGGTAAACTGTGCCGCGCTCGGCTGTAGCAATTACCTGGTATCCCGAAGATCGTGTCGCCGGCATGAACCGCGAGAGAGAGTGTCTCCATCAAGTTAGAGAAAGTACGAGCGGGAGGAGAGAGATACGTCCGCTGATGACCAAGTTTGCGGCACGCATCTCATAGCGGCGAGCAACTGCACTTTTCTACCGTTGTTTATGTTCGTGCACGCCTTTGCATCGGCTTTTGCCCATTCGTGAAGTAGATGCCTTGTGCCTATCGTTACATAACGCCGTTTCCCCGCTTCGAGTGCACCTTCGGGGCTCCCGGCCTTGTAGGGGCGATTGTTGGGCCGCGAGCCCGGCCAGACGGCGATTGGTCGGCGGCTGCCCTGTGTGCAAGCTCGCCGAGACGCCGCCGTCAGGGGATCGGTCTGTGCCCTCCGCGAGACGGTAACCCTTGCAAAGAGCGAAAGTATGTTGGCCATGCCGGTTAGGAAACATCATAATATAAAGCCTGAGTCGATGAGAATTGTCCGTTATTTGATTTATCCTCATCTCAGCGTTTATATTATGACTAGCGTTGTTTACCAGTATTTCGCAAAATCGTAACAATCTTTCTACAAGCGACTCGTAAAGCCGCTCGCCAAATTTAAGAACATGTAATTTAGAGTCTATGTTGTCGTTTTTTGGCGACACGTCAAAACTTTGTCGGCGGCATATCGAAACTTTCTGCTTGTAGCGCAATCGCACCGATGCCGAAACATCTTGCACAATTATTCAATTATTCTCCCGCCTGCCAGAAGATAGACGCGGCCTAATTCTAGAGGTAATCTGGAAGAATACCTTTAGGAAAACGATCGATTGCCGCGAAGTAGGTTTTAGCGCACTTACGTTGACGAGACGGGACTTGAATGGTGTATTCCGAGAGATGTCGACACGGCCAACGCAAAACCACCGCTCAAACACAAAAACGACGAGGAATATTCAACACGATCTAGCACAAGCGGTCATTTGTAGAACTGAACACTAAACGCATCACAAAAAAAATCTTGGGCTTCTTTGAAGAAGTTTTGACGAAGAAGCAGACATCCGTAGCAGCCACGCAGGGTGAATTCACACGCCAAACTTGTTCCGGCTAAACGCATTTCGAGATAACCAATGGCTAATGCGTCATCCGTCAAACCGTATACGCGTTCACGTACCTTCTAACACGCTTTCAACTTAGGAAGAAAGAGAAAAGGAGAGAAGGAGAGGCCAAAACGGGTGTGCCCGAACAAAAGGCTTATCTTATGGGGCCACAACGAGGGGATTTGTCACTTGTAACGAAGGTTGACAGTGCAGTGAATGCTATGTGTGGCCTTCGGTTTCAGGCAGGAGTTATGTCCTGCTTTATCACCAGCTTCTAGACTGTAGTCACGTGACCCTAACCGGAGACACGATTGGCCTAAAACACGCGTAGCATGTACCCCGCTGTCAATACCGAGTGAACATACAGCTCTATGAAGTCCAGCTTTTGAACTTCACAAGAAGCTGTCCAGCTCGAAAGTGACCCAAAACGATGCGAGTTCGAAGATAGTATGTTTTACACTGTACAACCCTCATTATAATGTTAAATAAAAAAATAAACGCGACTATTTTTCGCGCACGATGTTCACAAATAAATAGATAAATAAATATGTATACATATTATTTAACAATCAATTTAAAATTCAGTGTACACTGTCAGGTTGGCTTTTTAAATTTTAATTTTTTTTTACGAAAGAGTTACAGATAAAAGACACCACGGACAGCACATTGTCCGACTTTCAACACACGATGAATCGCCGACGCTCGCAAACGAACGGATGCGATGCTGCGCGAACGGTTTTTGAAAGAACTGCATATTGTACTCCGGGCGCAACGGCTTCGCAGCCGTTCGAAGGGAATAGGATTCAGGACGACGAAGTAGCGCGTTTTGCGTCTTCGCAAAGCTAACGGTTCGTGTTTACTCACTCACAAGCACTCGGCAGCAGCGATAGCAGGTTGCTTCGCAGACGCCTAAAGTTTTGCTGCCCTCCACGTTACAGGCGATTCATCTACCCTGCTTCGCCGACCTGATCGCTGCACACGCGCCAAGATCAAGCGGAGTCATCGCAGCAACTCAAGGGAACCATCTGATTGGCTGCGACGAACTACGTGGCAGTGACGGCATCACAGGACACCAAAGAAAAAGCCACGACGCTCAACGACAGGCTTCACAAGCACTCGGCAGCAGCGATAGCAGGTTGCTTCGCAGACGCCTAAAGTTTTGCTGCCCTCCACGTTACAGGCGATTCATCTACCCTGCTTCGCCGACCTGATCGCTGCACACGCGCCAAGATCAAGCGGAGTCATCGCAGCAAGTCAAGGGAACCATCTAATTGGCTGCGACGAATACGTGGCAGTGACGGCATCGGATGGCACCAAAGAAAAAGCCACGACGCTCAATGACAGGCTTCACAAGCACTCGGCAGCAGCGATAGCAGGTTGCTTCGCAGACGCCTAAAGTTTTGCTGCCCTCCACGTTACAGGTTGGTAAATACGCTTGATCTTTTGGGTGTTGCTATCGCTGCTGCCGCTGTTGCTTTTGTCTATTTGTTGATATTAGAAAGAAGCTAAAAATGGCAGAGGCAGAAGAATGTTTGTCCTGCCATGAAGTCTTGCCAGTGGGGGCTTGCATGACTTGTTCAGAGTGTGGTTTTAGCTATCACATGGGTAAATGTTCGGGTGTGACAAAAAGTGCTCTAAAAAAATGACCGATGAAACAAGAGAGTCCTGGCAATGTTCAACATGCACCATTGCAAAAGCAAAGGAACAAACCTCATCAAAAGATCCGGTAGAGAAAACCGAGAACCAGTTGGCCGAAATAATAAGAAAACTGAATGTCTTAATGTCGATCGGAGCGAAAGTTGACGCGCTTCTCTCCATAAAAGAAACAGTAGACAAAATCGAGCTGTCTGTGCAGCACATGTCAGATCAATATGATGAGATACTTGTGGAAATGAAAAAGCAAAACCAAGATATTAAAGAACTCGGGGAACGTGTTGAAAGGCTGGAAAATAGCGGAACCCAAAGAGAAGTCGAAGCTTTAAAACGGGAAGTAAATGAGCTTCAACAATACAGCCGCAGACAGAACCTTGAGGTGCATGGGTTTCCATGTCTCCCAAACGAAAACCTGTGGCACAAACTGAAAGAAGTATCAGACCAGCTAGGCGTTGCTGAACTGACTGAAAATGATGTAGAAGCGTTGCACAGGATGCCCGGAAAGCCAGATAAGGTTCCTCCGATTCTCGTTCGTTTCACGTCCCGACTTACTAGAGATCGATGGTTCCAGGCAAGGGCTGTTCTCAAAGATAACGCGTCGGGTATCTGGTTAATGGACAACCTAACAGCGCAAACAAAAAGATTGCTTTGGCAGGCAAAGACGAAGGCAGCGGAAAGACGTTATCAGTTTGTCTGGCAGAAGGGCGGAAGGATTTTTGTCAGGAAGCAACCCGGCGATCGCCCTATCCGAATTGACAATGACAATGATCTAGCTAAAATTGAGTAAACATTCCGGAAGTATAGAGCCACTAAATAAATATACACAAAAATGGCGCGCGATTATAATGAGCCTTCGTACTATGACAGCGCATTATTCAATCGGTGCATCACTGATAAAGCTGTCACTGCAAAAACACTGAAATGGTTTCACCTAAACGCACGGAGTCTGCGGAATAAATCTGATGAAGTATGTTTTTTCCTAGATTCACTTTGTACTCCGTTTGATGTTCTTGCATTTACCGAAACGTGGTACTCAGGAGAATCGGACATTGTGCGATTCCAAGATCATAAACGTGAAGTTATCTGCCGTGAATCTCGTCGTGGGGGCGGCGTTGCCTAGTACATTCAAAACAAACTAAACTACCATGTACTGCATAATTTCACTTGTATGAATAATGATTTTGAATCTTTGGTTGCGGGTTGCGGAGGTTGTATAATAGCTGCAGTTTACCGTCCACCCTCAGGTGCCTTAAATGTTTTTTTTTCAATTTTCTTGAAGAATTACTTGAGTATGTTATGTCAATAAATCAGAAAATAGTTTTAGTTGGAGACATGAACATTGATCTGTTGACCAATGGACCTGCGAGTGTAGCATTATTAGAAATCGCTCAAGCAAGCGGATGTGAAAATATAATCAGCGTTCCCACTCGCATAACTGAAGGTACGGAATCACTAATCGATATTTGTTTAACGAATTACCAAAAAACTGATGTATTTTCTGGAGTTCTAACTGCAGATCTCAGCGATCACTTACCGTTTTTTTGCTTCTTCCCCCAACACAATTCACAACACAAGGTCCTGCGCAATAACCCAGTATTTTCCAGACTCATAAACGCAACCACTTTCGCAGATTTCTATAATCTCGTTTTGACAGAAAACTGGGATGATGTTTTTAAGGAACCTAACCCGACAAAATCTTACGATATTTTTATATCAAAGCTTCAAGAATATTATAATAAAGCTTTCCCAAAAGCGGAGATTAAAAAACATAAAAAGTCAAGGAAGCCATGGGTAACGCTGGAACTTTACAACCGAATCAAAGGACGTGATCAGATGTTTGCAACGTTTATCAAAACTAAAGATAAGAGTTTACTTATGGAATATAAAAAATTCAGAAACAAACTTTCCCTTGACATTAAAAAGGCGAAGATAAGCTTTTATAGATCTACGTTCTCTGAAATTTATAAAGACCCAGCTAAGCTGTGGGATACTATGAGAAAATTAATGTCAATAAATCCGGTTTTCATTCCTGAAGAATTTAATATAGATGGTACTCTATATACGCAAGCTTTATTGGCAGATAAATTTAAAACACATTTTCTGTCATCTGGTGCATGTGAATCAGCGACCGTATATGATAACCATTACTCATCTATTCCGGTATTAAGCTCAATATTTTTAGAACCAACAGATGAAACAGAAGTTCGCAACATACTAATGTCCCTAAAAAATAACTGCGCAAGTGGTGTTGATGATATCAAGGTTGCCGCTATTAAAGCAGTAACGGAGTTAGTGTTGCCTCCTCTTGTTGATCTTTGTAATAAAATATTGGTTTCTGGTATATTCCCAGAAAGAATGAAAATTGCTAAAGTCAGTGTTATCCACAAAGGAGGCACATATGAGAACCTTAATAATTACAGGCCTATATCTGTACTACCACTTTTTGCCAAGGTTGTAGAAAAATAATTAATTCAAGATTTTACAGGTTTTTTACTATTAATAATGTTATAACTGACAAACAGTTTGGTTTTCAGAAAGAAAAATCAACCGAATCAGCCCTAATATATATCAAAGATAAAATAATTACTAATATAGAAAATCATGCATATACCATTGGGATTTTCCTAGATTTCAGAAAAGCGTTTGATTCAATAAAACATGAAATTTTACTGGAGAAACTATCGGTGTACGGAATTAGAGGTAATGCACTAGATTTAATTCGCAGCTATTTATATTCGCGTTCTCAATATACGGTACTTAATGGATTTCAATCTAAACTCGCACCGATAATATATGGCGTTCCGCAAGGTTCCATACTGGGGTCTCTATTATTTCTAATTTATATAAACGATATTGTGAATATACCTGAATCGCGTGATATTATTTTATATGCTGACGATACCAATGTCTTTTTTTTTTAGTGGAAATCTGGATCAGCTCGAGGAATTTGCAGATAGTTGGCTCAGTAAATTATTATTGTGGCTAAAGCGCTACCAGCTTAATCTTAACACTAGTAAAACAAAATATGTGTTGTTCAGATCAAAAAACAAACCTATTTCGCGTACATTGAACATCTTTTTTGACGGGGAAAAAATTGAAGGCGTTAAATATCACAAGTTTCTTGGTGTATGGTCTGAAAAAACACTCAGTTGGACTGTACAGATAGAAAAAATGAGGGTTGATATTTCAAGAGCAATAGGAATATTAAACAAATTCCGAGAATTACTACCAAAAAGGGTGAAACTACAATTATATTATTCGCTGGTCTACTCACGCTTACAGTACTGTAGTTAGTATGGGGAACCACTACACAAACGAATAAGGAAAAACTATTTATTTTGCAAAAGAAGGCTGTTCGATTTATTGAGAAGCTTAAAAGGTACGAACACTCATTCCCAGCATTTCAAAAGTATAAAATATTAAATATAGATAAATCCTGCTTCTCAAATTATTTATATTTATTTTTAATAAAACTAGACAAAACGAAGCGCCCTTTCTTTATATCTTCAATCAAACCTCGGCAAATTACAGTCTTAGAAATGCACAGTATACGAAACCCAGGGTTCGAACTAGTTACGGTACACAGCACCTTACATATCTCGTACCAGATCTACTAAACAAACACCCAAACATAGCAGAAATGGCCCAAGCACACATTTCGTTTTTCTATTTTAAAAAAAGGATTGTAGAATATGTACTAAATCACTCATGATCTGCAGTTAGGACGAAGTTGACAGTTGTGTGTGTTGTCGTGTTTGTGTGGATTTTAAAATTGCTGTATCTTTGTATATTTATTCTGTTTATTTTCCTGTGTCTCCTCAGAGTGCTGTAAAAAAGGGGCTGGAGCCTCGTCAGAAGACAACTCGTCTTCTTTTGCCCCAGCCCCCCAGACCCTTTTTTGTGTCTGAAATAAAAGATACATACATACATACATTTAGTAGGGAAACATTAACAAAATTAGTTTCACTGCCAGATTTAGCGGGAAAATTGACGTCACGTGACATACGTACCAATTCAATTTCTCGGTAATTTAGCAGGGTGGTAACACCGATGGAGACGCCAACACCGCTTAACTATGAAACGGGTGCCTAAGAGGTGCGACTAAAATCCATTATTTGATTAACTCGCTTTCCCATTGCACTTCGTCATATTGTCACACACAACAAACAGACAACCAAATTTCATTTGTCTTTCAATCTTCAAATTGCGCAATTGATTAATTGGTCCAAATACCTGGAATAACTTCACTTTAAGGATGTTAACAATAGTTAACCAATTACGTGAGACTCATGCAATATAAATCAATCAACTAGTGTCTTAGCGAGTACATATGGCTTGTTGCTTGCACGACCGAAACGGGCCATATATCATTATGAGGGGCTATATTTGCACGCGTATATGGCGATATATGGCCGTATTTACGCACTGATACGGCTATCATCTGGCATTATTTGCCCACTTAAATGGCAAAATACGGCCGTATTTGCTCCCATATATGGCGGAATATGGCCATATTTGACTGCTTATAGTATCATATCTGGCCGTATATAAAATATATCAGGGCCATATCTTACATTTCCCTACGGGTATATTGCTTCCGACATCCTATGAATTATTTCTATCCAAGGCTGAAAAAAAAATATGACTAAAGATTAAAAATATTGACGCGTATCCGAAAAGGTTCTAGGACTCTAAAACAAAACAGATGGTGCCAGTATATTCTCTCGTTGTAAGCGCATGCAAGCGGGCACAGCGCACTCGATGACAATCAACGGCAACTGTGCAAACTATTATCCGTGTCAATTTAGTTGCGTGCAGTGCAGGAGAAAGCACCGCCAGGCGAAGAGAGAAAGGACGAGCACTAGAAATGCGGGACGGGAGAGGAGGGCAATGGAGGGCGAGGGGAGAAAGGGAGAGCACCAGGAGCGTTAAGGTCCATACGCACATTCGCGTTTGAACGCGTTTGAGTGCGTTGCGGAGTCCTTGCGGCCAGGCGCGGTCGCTTGCGGAGCGACGCGCGCCTTCCCGCAACGCTCGATAGCGCGACGCAAGCGAGTAGAGACCAGTCTTGGGTAGTAACGCGTTACTAGTAACGCGTTACTGTAACTTCGTTACTTTTTCGGTAACTTATAACTGTAACGAGTTACTTTTTAAGAATGTAACTTGTAACTGTAGTTCTATTACTTTTTTTCTGAGGTAACGATGAAAGTAACGAAGTTACTTTTGTCGTTACTTTTCAGTTCTTTGTGAATAATATATCATTAAACGAGTATAATCTAGCTATTCCTTGCACTTTCCAAAGTGTCTGTTCCGTCATTTTGAGTGTCAGTTGGCCTTGCACAAACTTGAGAATACGTTCTTTCTCGCGAGTCACTATCCGAATATAGCCACGTGTAGATTTGATGAAGAAAAAAAAAAGAAGAATGTAGTTACCCTTACGCACCTGCTTGTACTTCGTGACTGAACACTTACATCTTAGTATATTGAAGCACTACCTCTGTTGCGGTTTTTTATTTTCTGCGAATTTAATCGGGTGAATCAGCCGTGAAACAACAATACACGCGGAGGGAACTTCGTATGTTTCGTATTTTGATTAGCGCCACTACTCCTCACTGCGCATGTTTCGTATTTTGATTTGCGCCACTACTCCGGCGTTGTTTCAACGGTGGAGGCAAAATTTACTGTTGTTTGCGCAGGGCTTGTTTCTGGTTTGCCGGGTACGAACTGAAATATATCAAAGGAGTCCACGAACACAGCGCAACCGTCAACGAGCCAGCAATGTGCTAGTGCTACAAAGATAGGGATGTTGATGAGAACAGAACAAAGAACAAGCATGGCCGGCGTACAGAGTATTTTTCTGTGGTGAAGTTGGTTGCTAACTATTTGACCGCAGTATGCAAACTTTGCAACAAGGAGTACTCCGACAACAAGTCTTCGTGTTCAAATCTGAGAAAACACATCCAGTTCAATTTTTGTCTTTATTCTTTTCATAATATTGACTAATTTTCCAGCTAAATTATTAAGTTTGAATTTACCGCTATGGTGAAAGCCCGACTGATTCGTGTCTATATTTTTTTTTCTTTAAAACATTAGTTTTTCCTTAATTTTTGTGTTATAGAAAAGTAACTGAAAAGTAACGTCGTTACTTTTTGAAAGTAACTGTAACTGTAACGAGTTACTTTTTTGTTGCGGTAACTGTAACGGTAACTTCGTTACTTTTTTGTGAAAGTAACTGTAACTGTAACGAATTACTTTTTAAAAGTAACTTACCCATGACTGGTAGAGACTCGCTCAACTTTCCGAAGCGTTGTGGTGCGTTCAGATGCGTTCGACTAATCAGAAGCCGAAAGAGGAGAGGGGGGTGACGTGTTCGCTCGCCCCACCCGGCCGACTCGGCGAGACGTATCCGGTTCGCCGGTCGCAGTGCTTGCTTTTTCGTTTTGGGGGGCGGTGGGGACTGTATTTTCCAAGGCTACGATGGTTCAAGCTTGACACAACGTCCGGGAAGCCGGCGAGATTCTCCCAATTGATCGAACACTTCGACGCTCTCGCCGTGCGCCGCCATGTTGCCTTGGATTTCGCTTACTATTGGTGAGCCACTAGCGACGATAGCGCGTTCTTATTGGCTCTTGACTGCGGTTGACTGCGTGTCAACACAACTGTGCGTACAAGTTTGGCGCAAGCGGTCTTCGCAACGCAACGCGTCCGCTTGCCGCTACGGAACGCACCGCGCTCAAAGGCGAATGTGCGTATGGGCCTTTAGAGGGGAGAAGAGGTTTCTCTCCTCGTTCCCAGCCTTCCTAGTGCTGGCCCTTTCACCCCTCGCCTGGCGTTACCTTCGCCTGTACTGCACGCAGCTATACTCCGTTTCAGTTTACGATGGACCCCAACGGACGCTAAGAGTCGTAGCAGCCAATCCAGCGCATGTGAACGTATGGCGTGACCACGCGCCTCGTGCTTCACTGCGTCCGTCCCAAAAGTGACATGACGCTCACGCGGTTTTGGATTGGCTCCGGCAGCTCGTAGGGCCCTCTGAGGTCCATCGTAAGGAGACACGGAGCATAGCGACATGCAGTATAAGCCTTGGGAGTTCTGGAACCTGCCCCAGTCGGGGCCACCAGGAGCCGTAGGTGGTAGGTTCCTCGCGCGCAGGGGGAAAACAAGAAGCCGCGAACGCGCGTACGGCATCGACCTCTGGCCTCCCTTCCCTCCCTTCCCTCCCACGTCCTCTCCACCGACGCTGCGCCGCAAGACAGAGGGGCAGAAAGGACAGAGGCCTACCGCCGCGCAGTCGTGCCGCTCGAGCCCACGACCGGTTGCCAGAAGAGCCCATCAACAACAACGATGAGGACGAACAACTACGCTCGAGCGCACCTCAGGGCGAGTGGCGACTCGCTGCGTCGGTCACCAGCAGAACGCGGAGGGGGGGGGGGGGGGGGGGGGGGAGCATTTCGCGAAGCCTCTGTTCTGTCACGGGTGGTGGCGTCGGTCGATGCTTCGGGTCATCTATCCATCTCGGTTCCTCTTTACTCTTCACGTGCCCTCCTCTTTTTTGTCCGAACCAGTATATGCACTGGGCCCAGCCATGGAGGGTGCTCCCCCTGGTTGTAATTTCAGGAGCAGAGCCAGCCTTCCGACCCCCCCTGAACTCCCCTCCCTCCTGGGTGGGGGACAGAGCGCTCTTTATCGAGTGGCGTGCTCCCCTCTCGTCTTCTCGGACTCCTGCGCCCTTTTTGGGCGAGACAGCCTCCCCCTCCCCACCCCAGATAAAGAGAGAACGGGAGAGCATAGCAAACTCGTGCTTCTTCCTCACGCGGTGCTTGAGAGGAGGAAGGGCCGTGTGTCGAGTAGGATACTCCCTCGATTTATCTTTTACGTGGGTCGAAACGTGGCGTGCTCAACGCGTGGACCCTTTGCGCTCAGTGAATGAAATCTTCCTTTCAGACGGAAAAAGTCCGGGGAGCTATAGCAAACGAAGTCGAAATTATGTCTGATTGGAGCCTAGCAACTGGTTACAACACAAAGCAGAAAAAAACAAATAATATCGTTTACGATCATCAACGGGACATCCGACACAGTTTGAGTAATGCGCGTAGACCAACTGAAGATTTTGATGTATTAGTAATATATTGATAAATGTTTTTTTTTTGTTTTTGTTCTTGGTTTTCATGATAGTCTTGCACGTTTAAGTTCTAGGGTGTCTGTTTCGTACATCCGGAAGGAGATGTGCAAGTTGTTGCAAAACATAGGTTGTACGAACTTTACATTTTACGTCATGACTGCATCTTAAATTGTAAATTTCTGGTGTTTTAGGATAGTATAAAAAAAAAAGGTTGATTCTGCTTAAATAAAATAAAATGTTTGATAGCTTCAGGACTATGATTTGCTTGATAGTTGATATAATCTGGTCTTGAAAGATTGGCGTTGAGTACTGATGATACCCTTGAATGCACAGTGGCATTCCAAACACCGGTCGTCAACAAAGAGGTTTCACAAACTTTGCTCCTGGCCTCATTGGGAGCATATTTTCTTTACGGTCTCTTCATTCCAGCAAGCGGGAAGCAGGGCGTTGGAAAGGGCGCATGCTGATAATGAGCACCGGTCTTTTCGAGTGCCATCAGAGCGATTCCACCGCTCTTGCCGTTGGAGATGTCCGAAGTAAGGACCGAACAAAAGAGGAACGCCCACAGGCGGCCCTAACACACCAGCGAACTATTCTTGCCGTTCAGTTATTGATACGTTGGTCTTTTGGGCTGAAGGAAACAAGAAGAGTGGTTGTTTGGGCGAGTTGGTTTGACATCTTATACAATCTTGTGCGCAACAAAGACGAGGACAAAAGCAGAGAAGAGGACACAACAAGGCGCAACTTTCAACTGAATTTTATTGAAAACGTGTTCCGGTATATATATATATATACCGGAACACAGATATACCGGAACACACACACACATATATATATATATATATATATATATATATATATATATATATATATATATATATATATACCGGAACACGTTTTCAATAAAATTCAGTTGAAAGTTGCGCCTTGTTGTGTCCTCTTCTCTGCTTTTGTCCTTGTCTTTGTTGCGCACAAGATTGTATAAGACTGAAGGAAACGGTTCGCTACTTTCCTAATATGTAATGTGTAATTTAATCTCGTAACATCCGAGTAAATAATGGCGGAAATCATTTATTATATTTGTGCCACCCAGACATGTACCTATCGCAAATACTCTACTCAAGATACTGTATTTCAAATACTTTTTGAAGTATCTTGGTATCATTCAAATAATTTTGATCGAGAGTATTTGATACTCTATTTTAATTGCGTTTCTGAGTATCTTGTACTCAGTATCTCAAATACATTCTTGACATTCCGCCATTTTCCGAGTTTTCCGATATGAAGTGGTGTGGGCATGGCACGAGCAAACGTGAACATTCTTTCGAGCAGCCAAATCCTGTTGCTAGCTCCGATTAGCTAGGGTGACATTGATTGAGCTCGTGAAAACATCGTTTTTTTTGCCGATGGTGACTCATATTTCAGCCCAAACTTCGTACAATGAAAGTTCTCTCTTCGCCTTCCCAAAGCAACCTTTTGTTTTCTAGAGTTTTTCCCAAAAAAATCCTCAAACAAAGGGAGTGATTTTACGGATGTAAAGATTACCACAGTGAGGCCCAACGCAGATCGGGAAACGACCTACGACAACAATGTACGCTTGAGTGTCAAAAAAAGAAATAACAAAGAGAAGAAAATGATAAATGAACACACACACAGAAAAACATTTTTTTTTATATTTGACCTCGCTGTGGCAAAACGTCGCTGTTTTCTTTTGTTTCTTTTCTTTTTGTCGTCAGTCCCTCACTTATTGCTCTCGCGAACACGGTCTGCAATTGAACACTGATAAGCAGAGAACAGGCAGGAAACGATCTACGAGCTGGATGACCCCTCACAATGCCTACAAACTGTCCCCCAACGTTGAGTGCCTTTCTGAACGCAACCTACTTGAAGAAGGTGATATCACAGCTGTGGCTATTATGTGGGTTATTTTTGTTATCCATTCACTCATATTCGTATCCCAATTCGTTTATAGTGAACTCCCCATATAGGGAATATGGATTGTAGCTAAATGATCCATCTAAGATGCACCGCATGTTGCAGGACGTGAAATTCAGCCATGTCACCATTGCCGAACCGGTCTGATCCGTTTCTTTCCCCCACACCTTGGTGTTTACCCAACACAAGGCCACTGCACATGCCCACAGGCACTGTGGGCATGTTCATGTCATCTTTTTAATGAAGCGCGGAGCACAGTGAAATGAAAAAATACCAGATTTGTACGGAACGCGTTACAAGTGATGGATTACTTGTAATCAATTACATTTTATTGTAATTTTGTAACGCTTCAATTACTTCCTTTAGGGAGTAAAGATAATTGAATTACTTTATTGCTGTAATCGACTAAAAATTTCCCAATAGAATTGTCTAATTTTATTATTATGTTATTATTATTATTAACATTGGCGGGGGAGAGGAGGGGTTAGATGGTGGTGGAGTCACTCAACTCTGGCCAACGGTCAATTTTTTTTTTTTTTTTCAAAACCACTAAGCACGGGACCTTGAGGATTAGTAGGCAACTTTACTCTGCTTCGTTTCATGGTACATTTCTTTTTGGTACACCGGAGACTACGCCCGGGTATGAAAAGTGTCCTTACCCAGCTTCTTGCGAGTAATTTATTTAAACAGCGCTATTTTTATTTTAATATTTTTTTCACGAGAGGTATTGGGTGTGCTGGCGTCTCTCACTCAGCTCTAAACAAAAACGGTCTAGGCTTTCTTTTTCTTTTTTTTCGGAACAACTGAGCGCGAGATTTTAAGAATTATGCCGTCGTAATAAAAAAAGTTTAATGAAAAGTAACGTGCTAAGTAATCGATTGCTTTAGAGTAATTTCTCTATTACTTTTTAAGGCTGTAATCGTAATTGTAATCGGTTAATTTTTACAGTGCAGTAATTGTAATTGTAATCGGCTAACTTTTGTCAGTAACGTGTACAAGTCTGAAAACTACTAACAATTAGCAAAGTGACGTTAAGCGCCGGATCTCTCCCGATGGCAGTCCTCAGAGGATGCGAGCTTGACCCACGTGGGCTTTTGTACTGAGCTGGGCAGCGTGCATGCTGCATTGTTCATGCAGGCCGGAGTGGTAACAAAAGAGACCTTCTCCTCGTAACCAAAGAGCACGAACTCCAGCCTGACTCCGCGTTCGGTTATGTCAGCCGAGCGCTGAGTCATTGTTATTCGTCGTCCCCATTCGTGTAGTTCTAAAGTTAACCGCTTGGGGCACCACGGTCTGATTTTCTCCCCAATAGTATGGTGCCTGGATCGCGTCTTCGACTGGTGTGTTTAGCGTCCTATCCCGCCCATACATCAAAAGTGGTCCCAATGTGGCAACAAATGACGCGAGTGTCATGCTGTTGCCTGTCGCGATCCTGGCGGTTGGCCGTAGAAATGCTGGCGAAAAGCATGAGCGAACGCGAGTGTCGCTTTCGTCACGGCGTCCCTTTAGGCGTCCCAACTTCCGGATGCTCCAACTTCCGTGAACTGTCACAGTGGAAAGCGACCTGCAGCAGAACAGGCGTCTGCCACTTTTACCACAACTGTTGGGGCGCCGCCAGGGTCGCAACAGGCGACATCATGACACTTCTATGACGTCATCAGGCGGAAATCGAGGGACCACTTTTTTGAACCCGGTAAACACACCAGTCGGAGACGCGTTCCAGGCACCATATCAATAGCTAAAGCGACCTTTTTCTTGTTGTCGCAGGAATGTTTTGTAACACGTGTCACTGATATTGCAACGAGCGTTGCCGAGCGAGCGTGTGGCCGAACAGTTAGCGCGCTTGGCTCTCGCGCGCAGAGGCTCCGAGTTCGATACCCAGGCAGCGGACCCCTCTTTTATTTATTCTTTCTACTTGACAATCTCGTAAGTTCGAGAACCTTGTCGTCTTATCGAGTTACGAATGTTCTACGCGCCAAACGTTCTACGCCGAACGTTCCAGAAACCCACGCGGGTACGAAATGTGCTTTGAGTGGAGTTCCGGAGTCAGTCTCGCCCTATCGCTCGATCCTGCCGTTTTGCCGACGTCGACACCTGCGAAGCTAGCCTTTCTGTGCTGTTTTTGGACACAATGTCGCCCTATTAAAAATATAATTTCTTCAGTTTTTCGCCGCCTCATCATTTGTCATTCGTGACGATATCCTGCTCCTTATAGTTGGACTGCATAAAATAGCCCTACGACACTTTTTGTTTTCCGTTTTGTGTTGTTGCGTGCTAATAAACCATTCTGGTAACCCAGATTTCTGTAGCTGTATAATTGTCGTTGTCACTGACGTCGATAGAAATTGAGCAATGCGGAAGTATCTTCAAAAGTAATTGAAATACATTCCGAAGTATTTGTACTCTACTCAAGATAATTTACAGTGAAAGTAACTTGAGTAGTATTTTAAATCTTTTATGAAGGAGGTATTTAGTAACTTAAATACTTTTATCGAGTATTTTGTTCAACACCGGTGCCACGGCACAAAGCGGAGAGAGAGAGAGACCGGTCAGTGGCAGGTAAAGAATCCTAAACAAGCTCCTCCTAAAAACGTTGTGCGCCAACTTCAAATCTGTCCGCTCCGAAAAAAAAGGACGGCATTTTTGTTTTGCGACACCGACAAAATGCAGGAGTAAAGGGAGAGAAGCTCGCTGGCTAGCTGATTGGGATGGCTTCTTGGCGTAGCAGCAAGGTTAAATGCGTGAAGTTGGCAGAGTTCAGGAACCGTCCTCATGCAGTGTATTTTAAATTGTGTTTTCCATAAACAGTATCCATGTCCATTAAAAAAAAAACCTTTTTAGACTTGGCTAACACAGAATGCGTAACCTTTCCTGGCGTTCCTAATCGCCTCCCTTTTCTCCATCCCCTGCAGTTGCACCTGTCCGCGCCCCCTGACGTCACGTGATTTAGGTCCCGAGACGGGGCTCACACTACCATCTTGAAGTGTCTTCCAAAGCTGCGGGTACGTGACCAAGGAAGCGCTGCGATCAAAGGGAAAGGGGTGACATCGAGGACGAGCGGCTGGTGCTGGCACACCAGTGACCGGACTCCGAAACGTGAGGGTCATTTCTCTGCGCGAACCCACGGGCGCGTCGGCACTGGGCCGACTCTGTGGGTTACCTACAATCGCCCCTTACCACCGCAGGTCACCCTACCACGAAGACGAGGGAGAAGGGATCACCCCTGCGACACCGGACCATTGCTGATTCACCGGCGACCCGAGCCCCCGCAGGACCATACCGTGAGTCAATAAAAAGCTACAATCGCTTCCGATTCAATTCGGAAGTGATTGGTTTTAAACGTGGAAAACCCCAGAAGTGAAATCACATTTTAGATCGGGACAAAGATATACGCTTCGAAGTGATCGACGGACGAGATCTTGTTTAGTCGGGAGAACTTGCGCTCTGTTCCGTCAAAACTTGTGCACGTATTTTACGGTCACTAATGATGAACAAGCACGTTCCGTGGCTCTTTCCTCGTTGTGGTTCGTCGTCCTTCCTGCCTGAAGCACATCACGTGATCTTCCTGCAACGGTCCCAGGAGCGTTTTCTTTTTTTGCAGTCCTGGTTGCCTTTTCGGACTCCGCTTTAGAAGAACCGACGGCAAAAATCTGGAGGGTTTTCCTTCGTCTTGGAGACTTCTCGCTGCCTCCACATACTTTTCATGAGGTCCATTAGAACGCGGAACGTGTGCATTGGAGTTCGTACGTTTTGAATCGTACTAAGGAACCGACCTTTGGAGTTAACGTAAAGGTAAATGTTGGCGGATGCCTGCGCTGCAAACCTCTAGGGGTGTTTTCTATTATTTGTGAACATGTCACTCAATGCTGAAAGAGACAGTTCTGATATTGCGTCCCTAAAAGCCTTCTCACCTCTGGGAAGATGGAAAATGCGTCACAGTATAGTACACCCTAAAAGTTGTTCAACTTCGTAAATGCGAAGAAGTGATACGAGTCCTAAGACGCAGTGTCTGTAAAAAATCCCGATTCTCGCCATGGCATCTCTAAAAAAGGAGCCTGTAAGTTAAATGTAAATTATTATTGATAACTAAGGGTTACCCTTCACGGAGAAACAAAAAAAGCGTCATATTAAAATATACTTCTAATTATTCTAAATTGTTGGTTTTCTGGGTAGTTGTCTCGTATGTTCGACATTCGCTTGTCTATAGTGGGTTGGAATGCTTACCTAAAACTTAATCTATATAATAAGAATCAATCTCGAGTTACGCAAAATGGTGCGATGCATTTTAGAACATATATCAGTTATATAAATGTTTAGTGCAGCATTGTCATACGTATTACACTACTTTTATTGAGCGCAGATATGTTAAGGACCACGAGAGTGCTCAGTATTCCGATAGGTTTGATTAGCCTGAATTATGCTTCAAAGCTGCGCATGAGCGAGCGTTGCACCATGATGTTATGTCGAGTATATACACTATACACTCTACTGCAAATTAAGGTCAGCAGTCAATAATCCGCGCACCCCTTAACTTCCTGTGTGTTTTGGCTTCGCGTGCCCTGGGGTGAGGAAGGGTTAAAAGCTCCCACTGGAAAAGGAGCGTCTGTTTATTTTACGTTGCAACTCGCAATAGACTTTAGAAAAGCATTTGGCAATCAGATTACATAGTGGCAAATTGCCTTATTTGTGCGCGTCTCGATAGTTAGCAAACTTCGCAAATACCGGCTTTTGAGATCTGCTGCTTGCACGGAATTCCGCGATCGCGGAAGGGGTTTGCGAGATGTATTCGCGTAATCAATCTTTGCTGATTTGTTTTTCACATGGTGAAAATTATGTAATTTCTATACAGTCTCAAGACACCCGGCCGCACAAAGAACACTCACAAAACGCTGGCTTAATGTTTACAGGTAATATTTTAGGAATCCTGACGGTGATCACTAAGAGGTGTTTATCCATATAAGTTCGTTCGCAAATAGACTTCGACAATTTTCATTCGAAAAAAAAGATACTTAATTCGAATTAAATAAAAATGTTAAACAGCCTACACTCTTAGTAAAAAAAAACTAGTAAAGTAGCAGTAACCGCGGCAGTTACTATTTTTTTTCTCACCGTTACTTGCTTTCGCTAACTATTTTCTACCTCAAACGCTTGAGATAGGTAGCACAAAGTCAGTAAATGCAGCCGTTACTAGCATTTTCGGACCGTTACAAGCATTTTAGTAGCTATTTACTACCCCAAACGCGCGTACAAGATGGCGTTATCTGCTCATCGCCGGCGGCCAGCGTTAGCGACCCATTTACTGTTTCAGAACCCAGAGGCCCCGGACGTATCCGCACACAATCGTAGCATCAAACATTGAAAGGGGGCATGTTTAAGGGTTAGAACTGACTTTATAACGATCGCAACCTCTGTTCCAGCACGTCGTGGAAGCCAGCACTGTCGCGAGCACGCGTCCATCGTTCATGCATGCATTCAGGCCACTGGGACCAAATGCTGAGCCCTTACTTCATTTATTACTAAATTGCGCCCTTACACACCAAGGTGGCGCTAGTCAACGTAAAATTCAAAATCGGTAAAAAAGAAATTGGTAAAAAAGAATATGTTATCGCTGAGGTACACTGTTAGCAAAAATAACACGCCCAGACGTGTAAACCGTTGTCCCATAGCGGACACGTCGAAACGTGTTCGTTTTACACGAGGCCATCTGTGTTTTTCGTCTACACATGAGGTGCTGTGTAAAATTAACACGCTACACCGTGTCTGCCTTCCGCAAAAACGTTTCGACCGTGTTCCTTACGAAACATGGCGGCAAGCGGCCGAGAACAGGCGAGAGACGAGCCCAGCGAGCCGCGCGCGTTTCAGCCGAATTGAAAGCACACAGGGCGCGTTAGTTCTCGTTCGATGTGTTTTATACACAGTAAAGTCTCCAAGCGGCGGACGTAGCTACTTGCAAAGGTACGTACGTGCGTTGTTGGCGGTCGGCGGCGTCGGTAGCTTCAACAAGCCGCTAGACAAAAAAAAACAAAAAAAAAACGAATGTTGAACTTACATGGATAAATAACTTGAGCAAACTATTTAGAATCGGGCAGTAACTTGCGCCACCTATCGAGATTTCTAGCAGCCTGTATTTAAAGAAAAGACGAGTCTGTTAACACTGCGAACGACCACGACTACACAGCAACCCTACATACAACGCAGGCAACACCAGTACGACGTACTACACAGCACCGACATGTACACAAACACAACAACGACACTACGCCCGACACTTCCTAATCGATATCCATTTCTCCCCGCGGCGCATATAAGCTTGACATGTGCGAGTGAGCTCTTTGGTCGCTGACCATTACAGATTTATAGAAGAATACACAAAACACGGCGCAATGGACAGCCGTGTGTTAGAACTGTTTGCATTTAAAAAGTATGGAGGCAAAATCTATAATGTTAGTCCGTTGCAATAAATAACGATATGTTAACAATAAATCTTAAACCGGTCATGAAAAAGTTAAAATTTTTGTTATTTTCTTGCTTGACTAGTGTTATGAGCAGTCCGACTAGCTTGAATCAGATAGGAAAACAAATTATTGGGATTTTGTCATTACGTATACACTCTAAAAAAAGGGAATCAACGCTGACTCCCTTTGAGGGAGTCAAAGTCTGTCCCTGTGGTGGCTCCTTTAAGAGACTCAAATGACTCTAGCGCCCGGTGGAGTCACCAGACGCCCTCTCCGCTAGAGTCCGCTGACTCTCTCAGCTGGTGGTGTCACGTGACGCCATCCCTCTCTAGAGTCAACTGATCCCCTCTCACAAGGAGTCAGTGGATTCTCTCGGTAGAATTATGGCACTCAAGTATTGCAGGAGTCAGGCGACCCTTTCACTAGAATCACGAGACTCCAATATCCAAAGGAATCAGGCTACCCCCCTACGGGAATCACTGGATTCTTTTTCTTCTGGAATCACGTGACTCTCTATCGGGAATTGTTAGATCCCGTTCCCGGTTTCCCACGATTCCCCCGTAGGGAATTACTTGAATCCCTTTTTCCTAGACTCACCTGACTCCTGCACAGGACTCTCTGGATTCTGTCTTCAATGGAATAATTTGCATGCTATAAAGAACCGTAGTGAAATGACGTGATTTTATTTAAAACCACGTGCCCCTCCAAATACACCACACAGGAATGTGGTGGATAGTGGTGGGGGAGCTTTTCATGGAATTACATGAGGTGCAATATCACAGTTTTATTTCATAGACAAAATATTTTTACAATTTCACTCCAACTGCTCACATGGTGTTGACTGCAATGGGCTGCATTGACTGCAATGGGCTGCTTGCAGCCCATTGCAGTCAACAGCATGTGGCTAACAACGAATAGCTGTTGCCGTCTTCATCACAGCTACGGATGGCAGAGACTGCTTCATGTTACACAGGTTTTATAAAAGCAGAAACGTGTTTTTCACGTGTGGGCCATACTCCACGCCCGATACGCGCAAAAGGCCAGCTCGATAGCCTCCGGGATATCCAGAGCTGGAAGCGTGAGGCTCTCAAACGTCATTCTTGCAGCGTCAGAAGTTGTGGGATGATGCCCGCTGTAAGTCACGGCCGGGTAGACTGACGTCTTTGTGGGATCCTGAAAGATAAAAATATATAGTTGAGAGAGCGCTAAACATTGTTGATTAATAAAATGGAGCCATATTACTAAACGTAGCGTTTAAGTCACGATCTAAGGTGATGCCAGAAATGCCATGAGACGTAATAAGACGGTGGTTTGTATGGGTGACTTAAGATTCAGTCGCCACTGCAGTTTGGAAACTTGCCTCTTACTGTAGCCCTTAATACATCCGCATGAAAAAATTAACGTAAAATGAATGTTTTACATGTCGAAATGTATACATGAAAGGAACTATGTGTGACCCTCTTTTATTGGAATGTATAGACGACTTTGGATTAAAGTTCTCAGGAACATAGGGAGATAAAAATTCCCGCTAACTCTTGAAATCGTAAGAGTACAGAAAAATCGAAATAAAGGTACGAAGCACAAGCAATTTTCAAAATTGTAAGAAAACAACATACATGAAAATACAAATAGATTTTTAGCCGCAAGTGCACTTTCAAATCAAGGCTTCTTTATCCTGCAGCGGACATTGGTCGAAGTGATAAAACTTGCGCAAGACGTTCATCCAGCGCGCTAGCAGCTGAATGTGCCTCTATACTTCGTTTCAGCTTCCGTGCGACCGAAGTGGACGGTTCCCACACTGCGCGAGCCAAGCTGCGAGTCGGGAACGCACAGAGCATCGGGCTCGTGCCTGAGCTTTGACTTTGACCAAAACTAAACTGCTTTTTTTTTTTTTTTTTATGGAGCTGACGTTGACGATATTCCGGCATCTTGTACAAGATACCGGGGTACCTTGCAAAATAATTGATAGAAAGGCTGTAAAATGTTCTCTCAAATATATATTTTGGACAGTTTTCGCGAGCGTTTTGTATTTTCTTGAAATTCTGGCGAAGGTGTTTAACCCTTTGAATCAATGGCATTTGGTAGTGAGAAAAGACATACACAGAAGCTGCGCGAACACAAGCGTCAAATCACCTTTTATAACTGGCACCTCACGCTTGCACCGCTTACATTATTTTTATTAGCTGTCCCGGTGTAAATTGATTTGCGACAAATAGGCGGATGGTAGCGCGTCGCGGCTCAGGGCACGTGGAGCGTAAGCTCGCGGCTCGGAATACTGGGTTCAGCCCCAGCCCCCTGGCCTTTTTTATCTGGATGAGCAATGTACCGTCACACGTTTGTATAATTAGTGATCTCTACACCGTGTTAATTCTAAGAAGCCTAGGCTAGCAGTTGTGCTGCACTGACTCAATTTCTCGTCTACTCCGTGAACCACTGTCGCTATAACGTAGACAGACTTCACTATGTATAAACACTCTGTACAAAATAGCTTTGCTTTGCATTGATGTTGAACAATAGAATGCGACAATGAACTGCAGGTTACCTTGGGAGGGATTTTTTTGTAGAGTTTTAAATATAGCATCGAATAAGAAAATTGTAACATATTGCCACTTACGTGGTATATGTGCACAGGTCGTAGTACAGCCACTCGATGATACGATGCCGAAGTGGATCAAGAATGCTGCCCTTGGTCAGGGTAACCAGCCTAGCTCGAATGTCAACAGGACTTCCGGTAGCCGGTGTAATTGCTGTGGTCACCGCCGTCAGGACACCTGACGACGGTGCTACTGGCTCCACGACAGCAGTGCAGGTCCTAGAATAAAACAGAGATTTTCCTTTTTGTTTAAACATGTTGAGTTTCCAAATAAACTGAGGGCAACGCGTGATGCAGTGTCCCAAACTCATTTGTTGCCGCCAAATTGGTAAATTTTAGAGCAGGTGAGAGATCAAAAATTAAAATATATTAGACTCAACCATGCTTCTATTGAATGGTTTACATATTTTACTCTTCAGGATTAGCAGCCCGGGAAAACCGGAGCACTAAATTTCTTTGCAGTCGGTTTTGCTGTAATTTAGAGGCAAACATAAACAGCTCGTCGCCTAGGCAAACATTTCTGAACATAAATTTAAACCAATTTTTGTGGCTAAAATGAGGCATGGGAAGGAAAATATTTATATCTAAACTTTGCACCATTAATATTATTATAATCGGGTTATATTGCTGTTTTCACAGCAAAGATCTCCGACGTCAAATGTTTTGGCGATACGAGTTGAGGGTCTAGTAACTTCAGAAGTGCTTTCGTATCAAGTTGAGACAACCAGTCAAAAACGTTTTTTGATCAAATTTCCGTTTTAAATCTCGGGATGTGCATTAAAAAGAATAAAAACGCCTCGATCTTTCTAAATGTAGTGCTGCTTAGTTTTACATTTATATGGAGGAAATGCGGAGGGATTACAGAATATAAACTAACATAAAACACTTAATTACGCGGAATATTAAAGGAAAAATGAAATTCCTACCTATAACTGTAATATTTTATTAAAAGACATTAATATAAGTTTTAAGCACACTTAGGTGCTCTCAATATATATCAGCAGTTCTAAATTCCATCAACACTTATATCAGGCAGCTTCAGCACATAAATTAGTATATTGGGTGAACTAGCCAAGAAACCAAATTTTCTACATGAAACAACAACAAACTTACTTGTCATTGAAATTCCCCGCTTGAGTCACCATACATTGAGGATAAATGATCTTGGATTTATCATCCAGAATCCTGTTGTCCTCAATGTCCACATACTCGTCGAAGTCTTTGTCCTTAATCTGAATTGAGAAGGGAATTGCATATTGTAAAATAAAAGCTTGAAATTTACCCGGAGTTTGTGCGCAATAGTACATCGCGTTTGCCGAAAGGTCAAAGAAAGTCTGCTGGTTTGAAAATGAATTCCGTTATTTACAACTTCGACAGTAAACTAGAAATATTGGAGCATCTGTGGGGATACCTAAAAGACGCAACTAATGTGTCCTATTGTAAACTACAGTGTGGGCGTTGCCTTAATGTGCATGCCATGGAATTTCAGGATGTCTCTTATACTATGTGCAGAAGTGAACTGAATAGGGCTTACTTTGCCACAAATATTATCCACGTTGGTCTATTTATTTATTTTTTAGTATTCGCTTTGGAGCTATCCCAAAAAATCTATCCTTCACTTCGACGGGTTTCTGCATTATATTTTACATATTGATATCTCGCAAAATATGCAGGATGCGCTCTATTAATCTGTGTTGACTGAAGTTTGTCGAAGCTGTTCCTTGTCTACGATCAGCCACATTTAAGCACGAAAGTGGCAGTAGAAGTAAGAATTAGGCTGACCGCGCTAAAAGCTGGAACCAGGCGTGAAAACAAACAAACGCAATTAAGGTGAGAAACAAACGGTGTAATATCTTCAAACATAATGCGCTCAAGCCTGTCGGCAACTTACCTGCAGAATGGTGTCGTCTCTGATGTCATTGAAATCCGGGTGAGCTTTCAAAACTATCTTTAAATCAGCGAGCTTCAAGCTTCCGGGAACTAGAACCTTTTTAGCAGACAGGCGACAGAAAGTCAGGCACGTGATTGTCTCGTCAGCTAACATTTTTCCGTTTACAAGAGCAAAATGTGAAGCCACCAGACCAAGAGTTTAAGACTGCCGCCAGAGCAACGTGTCGGAGAAGCGAGACGCTGTCCCTGCAAGCAATGCTTCTTCTTTGGTAGATACTGGTCGTGGTTCGTTCCTACGGTTTGGCCCTTCTAATTAGTCTTCCTCCTTACACAAACAACCGCTCTCTCCCTTTAGAGGGGGGAAAAGAAGCTTCCAAGATGGTAAACGAAGCCGTATGCGTGGCTCTCAGAGGATGTGGCTAGAACGCTGGAGCGCCTGTCCCCATTCCCGTTCGCACCCCGTAAAAAAAAAAAAAGAAAAAAAAATATAAATGTATACCCTTGCTTCTCGCAGGGCCAGACCTCTTGGGAGAACTAACAGAGGCAAGGACAAAAAGGGACTTTTTCAGCAGATCTTGGCTCGTGTTTTGCTTTTGCATGGCTCTTTTTTTAAGGGGAGGGGGAGGGGAAGGGGTCACTGCGTGACCTTAGTCTTTAGAACGTACGAGCACACGTGCATCCATAGGCAATGGACAAACTGTGGGACAGATGTATGCATCAAGATGGGTGCCTCAGACCACCCTGAACACGCTCTTTGGCCGGTAGTACGTTACGAATTGAAGCAGTTTGATCTTCGTAGACGGAGCACAGTTTGCAATCAGGCAATTACAGTTCAAATTGTTTGCACGTTCAGCAACACCAGCCTGAAGGAAGGGGAGCGTGGCAGTAAAAGGCGGCTTCCGACAGATTCCAAAAACATGCTCCCGAGCGCTTCGGGCACCGGCGAGTGACAAAAGGAACCCCCGCCCCTCGCTCTTCCCTAAATGGACGAAGGAAGGCGGAGGGGGACATTATTGTGACGCTTCCCGCGTTGTACACAGATGTTTCGGACTATTTCTGCAAAACGAAAAGAACGAGTGTGAGCCGGCCGGCTGTAAAGGTGCGTTTATACTCCAACGTCGGCGAACCTAATGTTCGCCGGCGCAAAACTATGTTCGTCGTCCACTTCGCCACGCTGCGTCACTCTGCGGAAGGAATTGTCAACAGTGTCTATAGTCCGGCGCAGTCTAGCGTGCCTCGACGCGCTCGTCCTTGCTACGCATGCGCGTCGTCATGGCAACCAGGGCAATCGCGTTACCATTTCCGGTTCCTCGTTTTGTCGCCGTTCGAAGCGAGCCCGCGAGTCCTTGTTCCTCTTGTTTAGATCTGCTGTCAACATGAACGTAGACGCTCAAACAAAGAAAAAAGAAAATAGCAGCTGTGCTCCTGTGGCGTCGAATACAGCGCCGGAGGAGGCGTACGATGTATGTGCGCGACATCTTCGACAAGCGGGGTTGGGAAGAGGGATCACAGAGCGGGAAGCCCAAATGCTGAAAGCTTATGTATGTGCGTGTATGTTTTTGTAGGGTTCGGTGTGTGTGTGCAGAAAATACTCTTCCAGAACACTAGCGGCGGCGTTCCTTTTCATCACCGGCGCCGCCACCACCGTACCATCGCTTCCCCCCCTCAACACGCAGACATACGCGCCTACACAATACCCACCCTCGCCGTCGTAAACCATCTGTATGAACGAGTGCGTGCATCCCCAATATGGGTAAAGGGATTCCCCCGAGGGGTGCTTTTCCTAAACTATTTCTCGCAAACCACCGCAAAAGACGGGGACTTTTTTCTTTCTTTTTTTTCAGTCGTACGCATTGGGAGTGGGCAATTTAAAACTCTGTCCGTCTTTTGTCCAAACCCGTCGCAACGTTTTCATTCTTTTTAAACTTTGTCACATGGTGTTGTTTACTGCTGCTTGTCAGTTTTGTTTTCCGCCCTTCCGCGCGGGTTTAGTCGTCCGACTAAAAATAGCAGCAAAAATAATATAAAAGATGCTTAGAGCATTGATTATCGGTTCCGTAATAAACATATATGTAGCAGTGACAAGCGAGCTGCCATGCCGCGCATTTCGTGGGCTATTCATACTGGGCCAAAATAAAGCGGGCCTCAGCGGGCCGGTGAAAATGAGTGCCGGGCCGGGCCGGGCCGGGCCGGCTGTCTGAAATATATAGCGGACCGCGGGCTGGTCCGCACCCAAGAGACAGCGGGCCGGGCTGAGACGGGCTTCTAAATATCGGCCCGTACAGACCTCTCGTACTCACAACTTCACTCGCGTAAGATAAGATATAATTTAATTCATTTCGGCGAGTTCTACAGGCGGAGGAGACATGGACATGCAAAGTGTCAACTTATCGCTCTTCATGCCGCAGATTGTGGTCACCGGACGCCCATCCGTTCTCCTTCCTGAGCTTGTCCCGGTAATCAATGCAGCCAAGATCGTAAAGGCTAGGGCGACTTCTGACTGCGTCAATAAGACGCTCGGCATCACTTGTTGGCAAGTCCGTTTCGCTACCGCTCTGGCTCATCTGGCTACCGCCGTGCGCCATTTTGATTTCTCCCTACCCGTCGCTCGAGCAAAGGTTTCTGGGTAACGACCGTCGCCAGCCGACGCCGAGATTCGAGCAGGGCCTACCTCGGCGAAACCTTCGCCGACGGTCGCCGAGGCGCGCTACGTTGCGTTAAGTTCGACTGTCGTCGGAGTATAGACGCTCCCTTTGCAGCAACGTAACGCAACGAGGTCGGGCGCGTGCGCCCGTCGACGTTACGTTGGAGTATAAACGCACCTTAAGGGTGCCGTAAAGCCGACCGAAAAAGGAACAAAGGAAACAAAGACTGCGGGGAGGCCCTCGCTACGACTATAAGCCCCAATAGCAGTAAAAAAGAGTATCACGTGACCCGCCCGTTGGGCGCGGCGACACGTGCAGCTTGGGGTCACGTGATGCTCACTCGACGCTTGATTGGCTTGGACGTCTCGTAGCATCCACGCCGGTCTGTTCCTTGGATGGAGCCTTAGCGCTTTTAACGTCATCCCCCTTTCACAGCCTGTTACCTCTTTTCCTTTGCATGTTTCTTTTTTCTTTTTACGTTTGAATATTTGGTGTATACTGTTTTTAAAAGGTCGATGCCGTCCCCTTTGATGCCTTGTACATATGTCACCCGGTGACGTGCATAATTAGAAAAGAAAACCTGCACTGCCTACACGAAATCGGTAAGGTGGAGGCTGTTAACGCATCAAGGTGAGCGTGATGATGAAGGAAAGGGATTCGGGAAAAACTGTCTTTGCTGCGGTGACGTGAAGACCGTCGGCCGCGTCGGGCGCAACTCACGCTGTAGCAATGCGCGTCTCAAGGTAGTGAGCGCGGTGAGTCAAGGTGTGGCCTCTTTATGACGCAGAGACCGTAACAGTACACAGCGCCAGAAGATGGAGGAACAGCGTGTGCACTTCCATTGCCCAAGATGAGAGTTCTTCGCAGCGAGATTTCTTACAGCTCTTCCTCCTTTTGCGGGATGTCCTCAGCTGCGAGGGGGGCTTAAGGTGCTTTGCAACATCGATGGGTGCCCAAAAATGTACGCAAGTGTTGATTCCTACAAGAAACATGTTTATCGGAACCACAGGCACGTTATAGGGGATGTGGAAACAACACTGCCGGAGGAGGCACCTGATCATTTGAATGAACCAAACCCTGATGAAGTCATGCGCCACGAAAGAGGAAACGAATCTTTCGGGATGTGGTGGTACAAATATGCACAACCTGTTTTTAGGCGGTCCAGAATTTTAACGGGAGGAAACTTGCGTTAGGACACTTTTAATTTTGCAATGAGCCTGCTTGACATGGCGGACACTAGGAACGAGCTTGTTTGTGCAAATAAGCGGATAATTATCATACAGTTCTTAATTAACATTTTAATTAGTAACAGTAGACATATATTTCTAAGCGAAAAATTGCTTGGCATCATCAAAAACCAGTAAATCCGTAAATTTCATAAATATCTAGGGCATCTATGTAGCGTAATGCTGTGCGCAAGCTGTTACTTGTGGAACGGGCGGAACGCTGGTGGAGCTATAAAAAGGGGGTGATGACAAACTTAAAAAAAGCGTTGGCGTGCCGCTTTTTGACATATTTACGGGACCCAGAAAGCGACGCACATGCATCCAATCTTTCTAGAATTTACAGACTTCGTAGTTTTCGATTATTCCAAGCAACATTCTAATTAGAACTATATGCATATCGTGACTAATTAGACATACGGTCGAATCTCGTTAATTCAAACTCGAGGGGTACTGAAAATTTGTTTGAATAAAGCAAAGTTTGAATTACCTGGAGTTTCCTCCCATGAAGACGCATAGGATGGGACCTGCATGCTAGTTTGAATTATCTGCAAGTTTTAATTAAGAAATTTTAAATTAATGAGATTCGACTGCATATCTTAATTTTCCGCCTAATTGCACGAGTAACCTCGTTCGTAGAGGCCTTCAAGAGAAATAAACTAATGGGAACATTAAAGTCTCCTAACGCAAGTTTTCTTTACTGAGAATGCTGGATCTTTAAAAACCACCCATACATCGCGTTATGCAATGCCATGTTAGAGATGAGTTAATGTATTACTGCTGATGGCAGCGAGCTGCTATCTGAGTAAGAAGATAGTATAGTTAACTAATCTCTAATTCCTCATTTCTTACTTTAAAGGGGCACTAAGAGGGTTCTGCAAACCGTCTTTACATGGTCACAACTAATTCTGTGGGCCCTAAGCATCCTGAAAATCCAAAAATTACCGTCATGAGCCGCCTTTTTCTCTAATAAAAATATGATCAAAAACATTTTTTTTTGCGAATATTGCAGTATTCGAGCCATTGCCGAACATGGCCGAACGACGAACGGCACACGTCGGCCAACCGCGAGCAATGGTTTGCTGCGTGGAGTGTTCCGCACGCGCGCTGCCTCTCGGATCGTTTTAGCTCCTTCCACAGTTGTTGCCTCAGCTGCGCCGTCGTAAATACCTAATGTCGAATCGTGGGTGTTGGAAATACTACAAAACGTAATCGCGTCCCAGAGATGATAACAAATCGCAGAATGTATGTTATGTGAACATGTGATCGAAGCAAAAAAGGATTTCGCGAGCATCGTAAGCGCACGCTCCGGGAAGCTGCAGGCGAGCGCACACATCCCTACCTCGGAAGAATGCAAAGGAAAATATAGCTCGCGCGTATTTCTATCGTCACGGGCTCAATAAGCGCCTTTGCCATCTTAAACTTGCAGTGCATATTATTGGGCGGCTACTAGATTGTATGTGAGCACAAATACACGTCATCAAACACCTATTACGCGCCCTTTAAAAGGTGTGCGCACTGCTGACACGATTATGCTCAAACTGTACTTGCTGCAAGAAGTTTGTCAATAAAAAGGTATCTAAGAAACATTTCATTTCATTTCATTTATTTACCTCAAGGGCGTCTTTGAGGACGCATTACATGAGGGGGGTAGGTGGTACATGCATTTGTAACAACATAGTAACACAATTTTCCAAACACAATCATTGGTATAACAAAATCATCGCAATCAGCCCAGCACAGTTTACAAAAAGGAAATCACATTGTACGTACACAACTGCAATTTTGAACTGGACGTAACTATGTATAAAACAACAATTTCAATATGGATAAACGGAAAGCGACTATGAAAACAACGAACAAGCATGTACGTGTACTATTCATGCCACAGGCGCTCGCACATTGTTTTAAATTCAACGGGATTTGTGTTAGTAACCATCTCGTCTGGCAAGTTATTCCATTCAGTAATCGATAATATTAAGGGTGAAAACAGGAAGGAATTAGTGTGTGACTGGTATTGCTGCACCTTACAGGAATTATCGGTTCGAGGAGAAATATAATGTGTGGAATGACAATAGGTGTTTTTAAAGCGCGAGTTGCTGTAGTATAAGTCATGAAAGTAACATATGCGGTAAATATTGCGCCGGGTAGACAATGGAGTGAGACCCAAATTTGTTTTTAAAGCTGAGACACTAGTTTGAGGCGAAAAGTCGTTTGATATGAACCGGGCTGCTTTGCTTTGGACAGATTCTAATTTCGAAGAAAGATAATTTTGATGCGGATGCCATATGATACTTGCATATTCTAGTTTAGGGAGAATGATTGTTTTATATGCTAGCAGTTTTGTTGAAGTGGGGGCCAGGGTGCGCCTTAAGAAACCTAGAGATTTAAAGGAGTTGGTGACTAAGTTATCGATGTGTTGTTTCCATGAGAGAGTTTCAGAGATGTTTACTCCTAAGTATTTGTATTGTGGAACACATTCAAGTTGCTGCATGAGTAATGTATATTGGCTGTATGATTTGTTTGAATTCGTAGTAACGGTCATTTGTTTACATTTGTCGGGGTTAACCGTCATCTGCCATTTTGAGCACCAGGAAGATATAGCATCAAGGCCATTTTGGAGGATGTTATGGTCTGTCGGGTCTAAGATTTTTCTATAAATAACACAATCATCTGCGAATAGGCGGATAGTTGAGGTAATCGAAGAGGGAAGATCGTTGATATAAATGAGAAAAAGAAGGGGGCCGAGAACGCTACCTTGGGGGACGCCTGAAGATACTGGGACTGAGTTAGATGAAGAACCATTCACCGAAACTGACTGTTGTCTATTTGTTAGGAACGAAGCTATCCATTTTATTACCACAGGGTTAATCTGGAGGAGAGAAAGTTTTAGGAGTAGTCGTTGGTGGGGGACCGTATCGAATGCTTTGGCAAAGTCTATAAATATAACGTCTGTTTGTAGTGAGGAATGATTATTAAAATGAAGATCCGTGACAAACTCAAACAGTTGACTAGCACATGAGTGGCGCTTTCTAAAACCGTGCTGGTTGGGGAAACAAAAAGTTGCGTTGATCCAGGTATGAGATAATATTAGAATAAATAACCTGTTCCATAAGCTTACACGGCACACTGGTGAGTGAGATAGGTCTGTAATTTGATGGATTTGATTCGTTGCCTGATTTGAAAATGGGTTGAACTCGGGCGAATCGAGCGGGTACATCAGCAGAATTTAAACTTTGTTGAAAAAGAGCGCTGAGTATTTTTGATGCTGAGTGCTGTGTCATTTTTAGTAGTTTGGCCGAGATACCATCATTTCCAGGGGCGCTATTAGAAGACAGGTCTTGAATTGCCTTGTGGATTCCTTCCGAGATGAATAAGATTGGAGGCATGCATATTTCCTGCTGAGATAGAGAGTAAGATGGCAGTGGAAATATTTCACGTGTAAATACACTGGAAAAGAATGAATTTAACGAATTGGCCGTCTGGTCATCACTAAGTGCCTCCCCCTGGTCGTTTAGAAACGAAGGGCTATTCTTAGTTTCTTTTGGATTAACTATTTTCCAAAACTTCTTGGGGTCCGTGGAAAGAATGTTAGGGAGGGTGACGGAAAAAAATTTTAATTTTGCTTTTTTTACTTCGGATTTACACAACTTTGAATGAAAGCGATATGATGACCAGGCAGCGAAGTCGTCCAGTCTTTTTGCTTTTAAGAATAGTCTTTTCTTTTTGTTTAACATACGTTTTAGACTGTTGGTAAACCAAGGAGATGCAAGGTCAGATGGAATAGCAGTTTTTGGCACAAAAGTGTGAAGTAATTCTATGAAAATGTTTTTAATAAGGAGCCAGTTTTCACTTGCGGTTCTCTTGTCATGAGATGACATGTAATATCTTTCGAAGTTTAGTATGGCTGCCGTCATCCCATCGTTATTAGCACGCGAAAACACGAATATTTGCTTAGGAATATTCGCGGAGCGGTTAACCTTCTGTGAAGTTTGAATATGAATCAGAGCGTGGTCACTTATACTTTCCATAGTACTGATAGACGTTACACATTCTGGATTAGTGCTGAAAAATAAATCTAATATAGCATTATTACGGGTTGCTGTGGTTATCATCTGGTGAAGTCCAAACACACTGATTATCGAAAGGAACTCTGTACACTGACGAGAATTAGCATAGTTGGGAAAGGGCAGTAATGTAGACCAGTTTATTTCGGGATAGTTAAAATCGCCAGCAAGGAAACAGTGATCACTGGGAAAATTTTCGGTTACAGTCCCAATGACATGATATAATGATATATTGAATTCAGTTCGATTGACATGAGGCGGTCGGTAACAGACGCCGATTAAGACACTGCGGTAATCCAACTTGACGCGAATCCAAAGCACTTCAAGGTCAGATAAACATTCTATTTGGAAGCATGATACAGCTCTTTTGACCGCAATGATAACACCACCACCCCTGGCGAGGGTTCGGTCTTTCCGGAAAATAGCATATGATCGATTTAAGATGAGTTCGTCATTTGTTATATTAGGTGTCAACCAGGTTTCCGTGCCAAAAATGACGTCAGGCTCGCTACTGGACGTGATGTTTTCAAGTTCGTCTTGTTTTGATAAGATACTTCGAAAGTAAGCAACAATAAAAGAAAGATTGGCAGGAACAGTGCGATTTGTGGACTTGCGATTTACCCTTTGTCAGTCATTCCGCGCAGTGACATCCCGGCGCGTGCGAAGGGAAACAACAGAATCACTCGCCGAGTCATAAATGAATGACTGCGTACCAACGTTTAGTTTGTTATAAATAATTTTGTATTTCGTTCCGCTTTCTCTGAACTGTTCTGCAAATTCCCACAACTTCTGCCTCGCAGAGCGCACCTTATCAGAAAAATCTTCAGAGATTCGTATTGGGGGCGTTACATTTTTGAGCTTGAACGCATTGCGGAGAACTTCTTCTCGATCTCGAAAGCTAAGAAATTTTACAATGATCGGTCGCTTTGTTCCGGATCGTTTTTGTCCCAACCGATGGGCCCTTTCAATTTCTCCCGAACTGATTCCGAGCATTTCTTGTGCAAAGCCAGTAATGATGACTTTGGCATCATTCCACGTCTCGTTTTCCAGTTCAGGTAAGCCTTTGTATATTAATTTATTTCGCCTCATTCGGTTTTCTAAGTCGTCAACGACCGTATTCATTTCAGTCAGGTGATCACGAAAGGATATCGAGTCGCACTTAATGCTGTTTACTGTTGTTTCAATCGCGCTTAAGTTTTCCTGAATTTTCGGGATTTCTTTTACTTGGCCTTCTACTTTTGAGATTCGGGTTCCGAGAGCAGCAATGCCACTGTTGATTTGATCCAATTTTATGGAGGTTTCTTGCTGATTTTTGTTGGTTGCTGCAATCAATGCTTCGATCGCGTGCTGTAGGTTATCAATCTTTTCTGCATTTGTAGGTCCGGGATTTGTCTCAACATCTCCGGCAGAGGCCAAAAGTATGAACATTACTGTAGCTATCATTAGCAGTCTCGCAAACCCAAACATGGTTCTGACAGGCAGGCGTAGCAACTTAACATGTTCAGGTGAGGTCGCTTTCTTCTTAGGTACAAAAGAACCTATACGTGCTCTGAAAGTAGCGATGTCGACACCCATCACAGCAGACAAACGAAAAAAACAAAAATGTAGTACAGAAACACTATTTGGGGATTCACAGCCACTTCAAGAGAAGGACACCGCGTACGGGAAGCTTTGCGCTCACCTGCAACGATATCGACGGTGTGAATAGTAGAGTGACAGGGCCGTGAATCCCGCGGTTTCCCTTGCGTCGCTTGTATTTGTAGATCCTGGAGTTCGGTCGGTGCTGGCGTGGGTGGGGCTTGGTTGGGTCACGAGGTTTGTCGTCGTGATTTGTCAAGCTGGTACCGGCGCTGTCATCCTCGGGAAGGGGCACGAGCTGCAACGATATCGACGGTGTGAATAGTAGAGTGACAGGGCCGTGAATCCCCATGTTGTTAGTAATCGATTTCACCGGCGTTTGCCGTTGCTCGATAGGAATAAAAAGGTGGATTAAAATGAATGAAAATTGGGGTTTCGTAAACATATTTTGTTTTTTTTCTATATCAGGTATCATAATCATTCTCTCCGATTATGCAATCCGCGAGGCGGCTGCCTTGCCGATTATGAGTTCCAAGGAAGGCTCACAATGTTTAACCGAATAAGGACGTAACAAAAAAAAAAGTCACACTCTGACAGTTGTTTCATCCAGTTATCTGTTATGTATCTGCAGAAGCGAATTCGGGTGTCCACACTACTGATCTTGCCTCCGCTTATACAACTTAGCATCTGAGTGTATTCTAGCTTCAGTTGCAGATAGCTTACTTCTTAGTATCTGTATCACGAGGAAAAGGAACCTTTTTTTTATAAAAAAGAGCTCTATAAAAGAGGATCTGGAGATGTTGTGTTTCTACAGAAACACAAATGTGATTGAGGTAACTTTCAATGAAAGTGTCGCTTGCCGGTTAAAATCGCCTGTGAATTGCATGCACACGTACGCCTCGGACAATAAATACAACACTTGGTCTAGTTTTTGCTGCTCCTGAGATTCCGGGACGCTGCACTATCTTTCTATTTGCAAAAAAGTTCGAATAACAACGTACAAACTTTGCATTCTAGCCCTAGTCTGGACCAAAACCTCTTGCTAGTAGATGCTCTAATAAGCACGCGTGGCTGTTGTAGCTCATATTGTCAGCAATGGCGATGCTAGTTTCACAATAATCCCTTCTTACGGAACGCGCTGTGCATGCTTTTATTTTTCATGACTAATGAAATTGAAAGTATGGACGACAGGGGACGGTTGGCAAGTTCGGTCGTCGGGGGCAGCACCAAAGAAAACAGAGATCCCAAGGGTTCCAGAAGCGATGTTTTCTTTTTGGCTATAGCTTTTCGTAATGCACTGTGGACCAAAGTCATAATGCGATACATCGACACGCCGTAGGCCAAATAACGCTAGGTTCTTTCACAACATATGTTCTTGATTGGTTTAAAACAATTTTCACGATAGAAAAATTCACAAAGTGAATTCGCGGACCAAAAAAATCGCAAAAGCATTCCGCTTGGGTACCTGATGAAAAATTGCAAAATAAATATGGAGCGTCTCACAAAGCAAATACTGATATTTAGTTTTTACTATTTAGTCGGAGAAATTTCGTATAGTCGGAGAAATTTCCTATGTACTGTGGAGGATTCCCACAACTGAATACCCAATTTTCACATGGTTTCCCGGATGCGTGTCCGCACTTAGCATTTCTGTCACGCAAGGGTTTATCAGGGACCCATTCTAATGTTAGTTACGCGTCTGTTGCAAGTTCACATATCACTATTGCGAATTATAAAAACAACGTGTAATCTTTCTAAAGTTTCGTAATGCAACCAGGGCAAGCGAGTTTGGAGGACGTTGGAGGACGATTTTCCCAGTTTCCCATAGTTGATGAGAAAGCACCACCAACATTTATTTTTAGGAGTTGGCCATAAGTTGTAGCAATGGAAGATTCCATACTATTTTCTCACAATTTTTTTTGTCGTAGTTGCGCATGGTTTAGTTTTTTTTTTCTTGAGATAACGCTCAGGAATGTCATGATCAACCAAATTTCACGGGTGTCCTCTTGTCACAACTATTGGCTTAGCGTAAACTGACCTAATTGAGAAATTGCTCTTCAGGCAGCTGGCCGTTTGAGGAATTGTCTGAAGACAAATCGGCACTTTGGTACTTTAGACCCATGTTACGGATAAAAAAAAACAGGATCAACCGCGTTCGGCTTTGGCTAGCAGACGGCGTTCGTAAAATGGCGTCAGCTGTTGCTGGCTTCACGCGGTGGTACCGTGCGTGCTTCTATTCATTCGGCGTTCGTTGCCATAGTGACGGCGAGAAAGGCAGACGAACTTTATGTTGCGGAAGAACGCTGCGGCGCAGCGATACCAGGTGCGTTCTAAGGCCCTTCCCGTATGCTTTTCAATGGGCGGAAGGCGAACAAAAAGAGTTCGAAATGAGGACCTAATGCAGAATGCTGCATTTCTCCAGCGTCTTATGATTTGACGAGCCTTGCTCGAAAAGCATGTTTTTTTGGCCATCCCGCGCCCTGATTTTTTATCCGTAACATGGGTCTAAAGTATCAAAGTGGCCATCACGTATAGAAGTTTTGCAGCAGCTGTGCATGGGCACCGCCATAACTGACCTTCAGTTTTTTTCCCCTTATTACGTTTACTTCACTTCATTATTACCACAGCAGGCCAGGTTATCGCCATCTTAGATTTTATTCTGCCTTTGTCCCCAGCACTGGCTTTTGTGGAGGCTCTTCCACACCAATTTCAGTGGGTCGGTATCTCGGTAAAACAAGAGAAGGTCAGCAATGGCGACTGTATTTTGGCGCGTGTATAAAGCGTCTATGGGCTCGAAATATTATAAAAATAGAAGATTCCTTCGAAACCAGCAAGAAAAGAAAACAAAACAAAAATACAAATGAATGTTTATGTTTCAACAAAAAGCGCAGGAGGGAGCAAAATTTAACCTATCAGTGGCGGCGCCTCTAAGATTGGCAGAGCATGGCTTGGTGAACGCAAGGTCGGTCATTTTTTACATATCCCGCGGCGTTTTAGCGACCCTCCAGGGATACCAACGAACCAGTTTTTTTTTGACGGCTTGAAAATTCTACTGGGGAACACAAAAGGGACGAGTACGGCAAGAGGAGAGGGCATAAGTCAAGGAGAGGAGGAGGCTTCGGAGAGAATTCGGGGAGACAGTGTACGACATCTGCGGCATTGTCGGGATGTTTTTACTTTCTCGGGAAGACGGGGCATGAAGCTGAGAACGGGACATGCATGGGCAGAGTTTACAGCGTTTCCTCCACCTCAGCTTGTTGCTAGAAGCTGCCGAATGTGACATGCCGATGAATACGCAATGCTCTCCTAAGCGTAGGCTCCCGCGCTTCCGCCAATCTCGGGCCTTCGTTTCATCGGCTTTGCGCGCGCCCCAGAAGTAGTCATCGATACCGAAGAGATCTTCAACGACCGCGTTCATCACCGGACCTCTGGGGGATTCGTGTGCTGTGTGTGGTGTCATGCGCTTAGGCAAAGCATGGGCGACAGCGGAATAACTGTGACATAGTGCGTGCTCTTAAATGTGAACAGACATCAGCGAACATCTTCCGGGATTGATTTCAGAATGAAGTTGCCGTGAGCTGACCCCCGATTTATCCGTTACAAATTAGTGTCTCCTAATAATTCATATGCCTTTTATGCGGATTTCTGGCCATAGAGCACAGCGCTACCATTTACCTTGTTCACTGGGCCGGCTTTCTTGGAGCGAGCCGCAAACATTTACCTGAGCAAATATGAGAGAAAAAAAAAGTCAAAGGCGCGTGTGGGTAATGTAATTAAGACATGTCGAATAAAATGCCTATGCCACGCTGGTTTCTTTCTTCTGTCTAAACGAACATTGGGAGTTGTATGTGACTGGAGTGCATGGAAATACCTTGCCCTAAAAGGTGATATCGTTTTTGCAAACACGTCAAATTGTCTAATGTTCACGCGACTTGAAAACGGGGTCATTTGACTCTGGTGGCGAGACTCTGTCACGCTGACTCTACCAACCTCATAGAATCAGGTGACTCCCTGCGTGCCAAGTGGGGTCACTTGAGTTCAGGCATTTACTATTCTCATTTGACTCCAGTGCTTTTGAGGGAGTCCGAACCGCATCAGACTCCTTTTTGCTGCCAGATGGAGTACCTCGACGCCATCCCGCAAAGATGGGGAGTCAAAAGCGCATTTGACTCCACCTGACTCCCTTTTTTTCTAAGAGTGTACAAAAATAAATGAAAATGATCCTTGCGCAAGCATTTTTCATATATTTCTCTGAAGGACATCCGGACATCCGTCCAACACTTCACTTCCGCTAGTTGCAGTACGGGAGCAGACGCCTTCACTTTTGGGGCGTTTTGATGCAGTTTGTTGTCGTATGTCGTGTCGGTGTCGAGTGGAGCGGTGGGGCTTGGGAATTTGTGACCGGTGTTATTCGTGAACACTGGTTTGAGGCGCTGATGCGTCTTTTTTTTTTTTTTTATACTGCCACCACCCCGAACTTTGAAGATACACGGGACCGTAGCAGTGCATTATGCTGAATCGCGAGCTCCTTCTCTGTTGACGTCGCTTTCCTGGTACCACTCGTGGATACTGCAAGCGTTTAAACAGTGTGCACCGTCTCGCCTACATCCCCGGTGACGTACTCGACCTGTTGAAACTTATTGCTTCCGTCATTTTATAGCACGCAAGGCAGTTATCTCGTTGGTCTGGTTTCGGTTATAAAAGCAAGGCAAAACGCTCGCAGTTCCGCCCTCAGTAGACGTTGGACATCTTCCACACTTTGACACCGGATAACTGAATGAACGAGGATTTACATTCACTTCCGAGGTTACTCTCGCCGCTTCCTCACCGTTGAGCAGCAGGATGAGCTGGCGACAAGCCGCGGATGAAAGCCTTGAGCATCAACAGCCCAAGTGCACTCGGTGCCGATGCGGGCGACGCAGGTTTCTGTCAACCGGGAGGCCAGCACAAACCGTGACCGTTCCAGCTCTTCGTCATGACACGGTGTTGCAGAGAGCAGGGTAAAATACAGCTAAACGGATCACCGAAGCAAACGCACTGCTATCTTAAATCTTGGCTTGTGATTGCGCCTTTGTAGTTGATCATCTTATTCGTTTTGCTGGAGAGACGCAAACGACGGGCATAAGAAAATCGCTTGCATATTCCGCATATCTCACAAAAGCATTTACCCTGTCACCTTGCGAAAAGCGCGAAACACGGAGTTCGCACCGTCCTAAGCTTCCCGTTTTTTACCTGCTTTAGAGCAGTTTGTACCTGCTAATAGATATGCCTACTGAAACTGAAACAGGGCAGTGCCAGAGAGAAAGAGACAAAGTTGGGAAAGCTTGCTCGCTCTCCAATTTCTTAACTCTCAAGTGATTGTACCATAATAAATGCACCAACGCCTCTTGCAAATTAAAGAAAGCGTTCACAACGTAAAAAATGGTCTCAGTACATGCATCTGTGTTCAGGTAGGAAACCTTGCCCTAATTTATTCACGCCGCATGATTGGCGCAACTAACTCATTGCAGGACCGAATCATTTACTTGAGCGGTGTGCGTCGCTGTGCAAACGCAGTCCAACACGAAGCATAAAAAACGGCAGATATAAGACAACAATCCGGAGTCCATTATTCAATTAAAACGACGTAATTTTGTTGAAAACGCCCGCTGCTTCTTACTGACGGTATGTGTCGGGGTACTTCCACAGTTTGAAACGGAACCAAGGAAGATTTACTTTTAAAAACGCTCGCTGCGTCCTCCCGGACCAGCTGGACCGGATCAGCTGACGACGACGGGACTGTACCCGTTGAACCTCCACCCCGCAACAAACAATTTGCGCTCCGTGTTAAAAGCGTGGTTCAAACAGACCCGGAATACAAAGCACCGCGCCACACACGACGAACGTTTCAGCTCTTTTTCGCATCGCTGGGTTGCACCAAACAGAACGAGATCGCCGAAGTCAACGCCGCGCTGTCGTGAACCTTGGCTTGTGGTTGCGAACTCGTGGACCCTGTGACCCCCTTCGCTTTCAAAGCACACACGACGATTACGAATGCTACTTTCCGCCTTCCAGGAACATCACAGGGGCACTTCGCCGGTCACGTCTGCACCATGTGCTCGCAAACTCCGAAGCTCTATGCGAAGCTTCTCGCGTCCCGTCAAACCAAAACAGTAGCGGCGCCATGCGTACTTGACAGATTTTCTCCGGTCATACAAAAACAACGAAAGCCAACAGGCTCTTGCTTCCAGCGTACATCGGCGCTTGCGCCGTGGCCAGATCGTTTGCAGTTGAAGCAGTTGAAGGTTGAAGCAAAAACGAAACCAACTGCAATGTCACGTGTTCACATCGAGGACACGCTTTTTATATCCATTTTAACTGTTTGGAACGAATAATTTGACCCATGACTTTATTTGTGGTGTGTAAGAAACTATTATCAAGACCCCTAAACTAAATACAAATATTGGCGACATGAGGGAAGCCGCATTGCCATCGACCAGAAAATGGCGGCGAGCACGGTAAGCGCGGGTTTCGCCAACGTCCTGCGACATGGCGCAATTGCTTTTGGTGCATATCTGTCTCCGAGACATGTTTCTTTCCGCGGCATGTGTCTCGACGGTCCTTTCTAAGTGTGTCCCCAACCATTCCGGTGCTTCGATAGCCGGCAATGCCGCGGTCGTCGCCGGGGGCGATGCGTGTTATCGAGGTCGGCTACACGGTTACGCGTGTATGACCGAACCAAAACACGTTTTTTACGACCTCGCATGATTTCTGAACGAATTATCCGTTACTCATCGTGTAAATTTATGGTAATTTGTGTAAATAGAGTGTTTTTCACCCCAAATATTAACCAAATACACGGGACTTGCTAACAGTGTAGGTCTTTTCCGCACTCATTACATTTACATATGAACAATGCTTATTTCACATTTGCACACGTATTCTTGCACACGTATTATACATTTTAGAATTAACAATTAATTACAACGCAGATGGCCCACGCACAACACACACACGATGACACATTAATTCAATTTGTTTTTCTTTATAGTCCCACACTAATTCAATCGCCACCCCCAAATGCTACCCATTCGCCTTTAATACTTACCATACGAAAGTTGTTTGGTCAGTGACCATCTCAACCGTGAGCGATGTTACGAATATGTTGCTGCTTTCGTACCAATATTGTTCTCCAATATCGTTGCTAAACTTATCAAGGAGTGTATCTCTTACTAAGAAGTTGCGGTCCACACAGTAATTATTTGTGACAGTCTATAAAACAACGTCCCCAAAGGTTCCCGGCAGCCATGTTCTTGCTTCCACGCATTGATTGCCCCACTTTGCGCATGCGCGTCTCCGTGGCAACCGCATCGTCTCTTGCAAAAAAAAAAAAAGAAATAAAACAAAAGAACACAGGTTGTATAGAATACAACAAGAAAACAGAATGAACCTTTTTTCTCCTTAATAAGGTTTTTAAAACTTTCTACGCGGCTATTCTCGTCCAAAATAAACGAAAAAGAAAATATAACCGTTTGTAAAGCGCGTTTCGAAGAATGCAAAAGGGAAAGATGCCAAGACAACGGTCGAAAGCCGCATGGCCAGTGCATCAACAATGGCGGCGCTCGACTCAGTGCTGGCTTCGACGAGGTGCTGAAACAGAGGCTACGATCGTTATAAAGTGAGCCTTAACACTTAAACATGGCTCCTTCAGCAATTTTTCATGCTACGATTGTCTGTGGATAGCTCCCCCCGCGTTCCGAGACTGTAAGTGCGTCGCTAATACTGGCCATCGGCGATGCAGCAGACACCGCCATCTTGTCCGCGCGTCTTTATCTCCCGCGCTCTTGCGCCCATGCGCCTCTCGCTGCTTTTTCTCCCGCGCTTTTGATCCCGCGGCTGCTTTTGCCCCTGCGCGCCTTTCGGTTAGTCCCGGTCGAGTTCAGTTAGTTCTCAGCATTTTCGCACGGTACCTATAGTAAGTTAAAGGTTAAGAAGGTAGCGGCAAATGCCCCTCAAAGGGATTCACATATTCCTCCGCCACCTCCGCATTCAATAGCGTCCCATTGTTTCCGTGACGTCGCGGACAACGCGCGAGGAGGGTCTTGCCTTTTTGTCCATATTTGCTTTTATGTTTCGACTTTGACTTAGCATTATGGAAGCCACGAGAGGAGATTAGAGTTTTCCCCTCCGATGGAAACATATACGACTTTCGGGGATTAGCTTCCCCCTCCGATGAATACAAAGGCTGCTTTCAGGGGCTCGGTTCCCCCTCCAATGAATACAAATTTCGCTTTCTTAAAAAGTGGGGGTCGAAGATAAGTTGGCACAACTCTGTGGCCATTATCTATCCATTGAAACGGAACAAGGAGCGTTTCCAGTAAACTCTTCTTTCGACTGCGGAGCGATGTGAAATGGTTGCATCACGCTTGTGGGAGGAGCTTCTCCTGCCTTTTTGACTTGTAACCGAGTGTAGCTCGAACCAGATGGTCTCTTCGGGGAGCAAATGGGGGTTCAGAGGACCATCTTTTATCTTAGGGTGCTCCTTTCCCCCGAAAACTTTTGTTAACTTGTAACTGACTATAGGTAATATCTAGCAAGTGCTTGTAACATACGTTACTACGTACCTAACAACTGTGGGTAATGACGGATACGTCAAGAAGCTAATAAAGGTCAAGAAGCTAATAAACCCAATTCATAGTATATTTCACTACCTTTAGCTAGGAACTGCCACTAACTCTCAGAACCAGGTGGCGCTAGTCAATTTCAAATTCAAAATTGGCAAAAAAACTGTTATCGCTGGGTTAGATTTTGTTTTTCACAATGCTTACGTGCGCATTTGCACACGTATTATACATTTAACATATACAAGGAATTACAACACAGATGACAGCACCAGCTCGTCCGTGCATGTATCTCGTGCTAAGAGGTAACGGTACACACAGTAATTTTTTGTTAGAGTCTATAAAACAGCGTTCCAATAGGTCACCAGCACACATGTTTTTGCCTACCCGCATTGCAGCTGCAGTTACTACCTGTCGCGCGTTTGAGGTACTAAAAAGCTAATAAAAAAGAGTTAACAGTCAGAAAAAGGTAGTAACTGCTGCACTTACTAACTTTTTACTAACTAGAGCGCGTTTCGAGGTGGTAAGTAGTTAGTAAAAGATAGTAAAATTCAGAAAACTATAGCAATTGCTACAGTTTACTAGCGTTTTACTAACTTTCTTCGAAGAGTGAAAGCGTATGTTGTACCCCTGTGCCCAGCCCATACAAAAATCGTTCATGGCCAGCTACAGAAAATTCTTTGTATGGCCGGCTATAGAAAATTTGCCCAATTAGCTATAGCCGCTTTTATGGCTGTCTATAGCTTCTCCTATGGCCTACCCTATGGCTGTCTGTAGCTTTTCAGATGGAAATCTATAGAAATTTGTATGGTTTGCTCTATGAGTATTTTTTTTAGAACGGATGCTATAGCCGCCTATGGTTTTTGTTTTGGTACCTTTAGCCGTCAATAGCTTCTTGTATGGTATGCTACAGAGATCTGTATCGCTTACTCTATGTATCTTTTTAAACAGAGTGCCATAGCAGCTTATGGCTTTTACTATGGTTTATTTTGCCTCCTAGCCTTCCGTAGGGCTTGCAATAGCTTATTCTATAGCTTGTTCTATAGTTACTTTTACCATCGTTCTATAGCTGCCATAGTTTTTGTTCTTTTTGGCGCACTCATATGCAATGTACAACAAATTATTTGTTGCCACCGCGCGTCTTAATAAAAACAAAAGCAACGACCTTGTATCTAAATATAAAAGAAGGTTGGACCTCTCAAACTTATTTAAGACGTCTTGCTCGGCAAACCCATATAAAACATCGAGCGAACCCTTCCACAAAGTATATGCACTAGCCCAGGTATTTGCAAAAAGGCAGGTAAACAGACACAAGGGATTGCTTTCAAATGTTAAAGAAGTTCATTACACATGGCCCATTATGTAGACAAGTACAAACTAAGCAATCTGTAATATCTGAAGAGGTACTATTTAGCTGTTATACAACTGAGAAGGTTGCAAAACAAACACGAATTGGGGTAATTCTCAGGTTGTCCAATCTCCCGGCAGCTGGCAGAATTTTTTCCCCTAAATTCTACCGGCAGTCGCCATTGGCGGTGCAATCAGTTCATCAAACGCGCAGTGCATTGTAAGATATTTCCCATAAAACAACGCGCGGGATTTTCGTGACGTCACACGTGACGTCACAAGGGTCCCTTGCGGTGCATTATGAAACATTTCCCATAATGCACCGCACGGTTACGCTGACTCTGACGCCGCTCAAGCCGGAAACGGGCGCCTAAGATCTGCGCTCTAAAAATAAAATGCGTTTCAATTGAAGTTATAAAGAACTCACTCAATACACCCTGTTGAGTCTCAAATGAAACTCAATTGTTTTTTCCTTGTGTTCCTATTCAGTCTTTACAGAATATTGGCCACTGCGTTCCAATAAAACTTTTTAGCAATTACATTTCGGTAGAAATTTCGGTGAGTGTGTTTAGTTGAATCGTTAGCAACATAATTTCCATAGAATTTTTGGCGACCGTGATATTTTAACTCAATTTTAGTAACTGTGATTAAAAAATCCTGCGGTTTGTTAGGAATTTCCGTCTCTATAATTCCTGAATGCAGGGTACATGTAGCAAATGGCCCAAATGAATGGAGCGAAACCCAAACAACACATGAAGCACTCACAACGTTGTCTCTAATGCGAAAGCATCAACTGGTCCCATGGAGCACGCCGGCATCATCAGCCGCGCCAAAGGGAATATAAATTTGTGATGCTGAGATCTGAGGCATCCCAACTTTTAAGCCGCGCAAAAAGCCACGCAAAACGGCAAGTAAATGAAGCCAGAGTAACTTCCCTTACAAAAATATGTATGGACACTTCTAGGACGTTCTATAGAGCAGCGTCCATAGGAAGAACAAAAGGCGTCTATAGGCAGACCACGACCTCTGTTGCCTCCGTGAAGTCGTCCTATGGCTGCCCTATAGAATATTGGCCAACGGACGTTCTATGGACGTCCTATTTTATGGATGATGTGTGGTCATTTTATACCCTCCCTATGGTAAGACGCCATATAGTGTCCATAGGAGCTCTATAGGGTGTCTACACAGGGTCTTTACGGTGTCTATAGGGTGCCTGCAGAAACCCCATACGAAGTCTACAAGGAGTCCCTAGGGAGTCCACAGGGAAGCCATACAAGGTCTACATAGGGTCCTCATGGGGTCTGCAGAGAAGCCATACAAGGTCTACAGGGAGTCCCTACAGGGTCCGCAGAGAAGCCACTCAGGGGGTCTGCTATGGGGTCCGCACCGACCAACGTTTCTAGAGCAAGTCAGTTGGGAAACGCTAAAGAGCTTGCTCTGAAAAAGCGGCACCGTTCTGTACTCGAAAACCAAACTAATTGCGATCGCAACACCACCATTCCACCCGCAGCGGCCACTTGGACAACTGCACGACCGCGTGTGCTGGTTTAGGACTATCGATATTCGACAGCATGTGACTGTTCTGCTGTGGCTTTAATCGGCCACTTTGGCGCCGAAACATATACGGTAGAGAGGGGTTTGAGGGTTTAAAGAAAAGTTTATTGACACTGTAAACTGCAAGACGTAAATCACACCGGTATACAATAGGAACATGTACGCTGCAAAGATCCAGGGACGGAGGTAACGAAAAAACATAACTTAGCAAACCAAATATGGCCGCTGTTTACATCTCATCAGCACACACGAGGAGGGTTCTCTCCTTTACCTAAGAAATGTCAGTGTAAGCCAGGCGTAGCGTTCGGCTGGCTAACGTCATATCCCCCCCCCCTTTCACCCCACCCCACGCCTCTCACACCTGTGCGAGAGGCGCGAAAAGCAAGTGGATGTGACCACCGACCAGCCGGACGTAGCGGCAAGACCACCGCCTGAGGAACTCTTCCTCGCCCAACCAAAAGAGCTCGGAGTCTAGGTGACGGAGCAGGGTACCCCGCAGTCGAGAGAGGACTGGCCACATTGCACGAGATCGTCGTTGCTGGCCAACCGCCGCACAACGATTCTGCCAGAGGACCAGTTGGCCGACTGCCAACAGGAGCAGGGCGAAGCCCCCGCGGGGGCACCTACCGCCTGACACAAAGTTCCAGATGCCGATACCCCGGAAGCCATGGTGCACCAAACGCCAAAATGAGCGCGCAACGGGACAATCAAAGAAAACATGGGTGTTTGTTTCTACCTGTCCACAGTTGGGGCACTTAGGGTCGGGAACAATGCCCCAGCGGTGGAGTCGTTGTCTTGTTGGAAGGACACCCCAGCCCCGACGCCACTCAAAATCCTCCACAGGTCCGGGAAGGCGGCGAGAAACCAACCAGGTCCACGGAAAGGCGTTCGCCCGATCCCTCTGCTCACGAGTGATCCGGGTCACGCAGAGCTCTTCGACGACGCGAGCCGGTGGCACTTCGCGCACTTCGAGGTCTGGTAACGCCCGCCTCAACTCTTCTTGGCAAGCCACCACAGCTTGGTAAAACGGTGGCGTTGCTTCTGCGCTCGGGTAAAGGTTGCCCAACGCGCGAGGAACAAGCACTCGGCGCGAGGGCCCTAGAAAATAAAGAGCCAGGGACCGTGCCGGGTGATCCGTGTCATCTAACACCCCTAGAACAGTGCGGAGGGAGAGCAGGCGGCACACCGTGCTGACGCAGGGCATGCCCCTTCCGCCCAGTGACGTGGGAAGGCGGAGCACCGACCTTGTCACTAGCTCAGTGCCCCTGCTCCAGTAAAACCGGAAGAGACATGAGGTGATGCGGCTAGCGAATCGAGAAGGGGGAAGTGCAATGTGGGCAACATAGAAAAGTTGCCCACAAAAAACAGCTCTTACTAGGTAAGCTCTGTCGCGGAGGGAGAGCGTAAAAGTCCCTGCAACAGCCACCTGACGTTCAACGGCGGATGCTACAACCTCCCACGTGCGGGGTGCCACTCCACGAGAGTCAAAAAACACGCCGAGAACTCGGAGCTCGTTCACAATCTGGATATCCGCAGGTAGAGCGGGAGGGGAGCCTCCAAACTGCAAAGCCTGGCTCTTGGTAGTGTTTAAACAAGCCCCAGAGAGTGCGCCATACTCCAAGAACAGCTGTCCAGCAGCCTCAAAACTGTCAGAGTTGCGGACAAACAAACTGACGTCGTCTGCGTAGGCGCTAACCACGACTGAGTCCCGGCCGGGCAGCGGAAAGCCACAAATCCGGGAGCAGGATGCAAGACGTCGGAGAAGCGGATCAAGACTAAGAACGTAGAGTAAGGGAGACAACGGGCAGCCCTGTCGTACTCCCCTACTTACTGGAAAAGGCGGAAGAAGACACCCGTTGACTTGCAAATGGCCAGTCAGTCCGCTGTATAGGGACTGAAGTAACGAAATGAAAGTCTCGGGGAAGCGAAAGGCTCTCAGGACCTCGAACAGATAACTATGCTCAACCCTATCAAACGCTTTCGCTTGATCGAGGGAGACACAGGCCCCCGACAGATGGGTAAAATTCGCGTACGAAAAGAGGTCTCGTGTGAGTGACAGGGACGAAAAATTGTTTCTCCCAGGCACCGAACACGTTTGAACTGGGCTCACCACATGGGGCATGACCGTGCGGAGGCGCGAGACGAGTAGAGACGCTACTATCTTATAGTCTGCGTTTAACAAAGTGATAGGTCGCCAAGCCGCAGGATCCGATGAAGAGCCACCCTCCTTTGGGAGGAGGATGACGCGACCTCTTCTGAAGGATGGTGGAACTTCGCCTGTCTCCAGAAAGCCGTTCACAAGCTGGACTAGGGGATTCGCGAGGACATCCCAAAAAGTGACGTAAAATTCGGCTGGTAAGCCGTCGGGGCCTGGGGCAGACCCGACTTTCATAGCCCGGAGGACGTCAAAGAGTTCCTCGCGTGTTGTAGGACGGAACAGAGAGGAGCCGAGATCATCAGGGCAGGCCGGGAGATCTCCGCAAAAAAGGCGAACCCGCTCGGCGAAATTCGAGATGTTTACGGCGGGGTTCGAGCAAAATAGGGACGAAAAGAAATTTCGGAACACCGCGCCAATTTCACGGGGGTCCTCCGAAAGGCTACCGTCCGCGAGATGTACACTGGGAACGTACGAGTACCCGTCCCCACCGGCGCGTGTGGCACGGAGGCACCGGAGCACCTCCGGGTCTTCCACCGGCTGGTCACGCAGCCGCTGCGCCACAGCACTTCGAGAGGACATGCTCAACAGACGTTGATGGCGATCGCGAAGAACCGCGAGGTACTCAAACATCAAGGAGGTGCGCACAACACCACGCTGCACAATGCGAATGCGACGGACAACCTCATTGAGGGCCTCCGTCGTGCGGCGCCGAAGCGACTTCCCAGCTGCCGTCGCAAAAAACCGGCAGTCAGACTTCAGCGCGTCCCACTGGGCGGGGGACAAGGCAACGGCCGTCAGTGACGCCCGAATCGATTGTCGTAAGCTAGAGATGGACGGTTCGTCCCGCAGTAGCGAGATATCTAGGCGCCATGTGTCGCCGCGTGGGTACAAAAAACCCGTCACATCAAAAACCGCTGAAACCGGGCGATGATCTGAAACATAGCCTGCAGCTGAAGGAAAGGAAAGCACCTCGCAGCTGAGGAGACGCGATGCAAGATGTTTCTGGAGATAGACGCGGTCCAGCCGGCTCGACGACGTGCCCCGCGACCACGTGGGGTCGTACGCAGCGCCGTGTAGTTCGACCCAGGCATCGCGCAGGTTGTGCAGCCCGAGAAGCCGAACCAGCTCCTGAGCGTCAGAGGTATTCCGCCCGCAACCAGGCCCGCGAACGTCTCAAGAGGAGTCTATTACACAGTTGAAGTCCCCGCAGAGGAAGAAAAAACCGTCCTCGGGCACATACTGCAGAAGGCTTCTAAAAAAATCCCTCGCCGGCGTGTGGCCGCCACGAACTGGAGCGTAAACGCTTATAGCCCGAAACTTGGCATGACCGATAAAAAAACTGTACACAAGGATGCGACCGTCCGGGTCGCACAGTGAAAAAGCACCTCGCAAAAACGAAGTGCGGAATATTAAAACGCCAACACCACGCGCGCAAGAAGGTGCGAGAGAAAAATAACAAGGAATCGAAAAACGGGCCTTAAATTCTGCCACATCCCGGGCAGAAAAAAAATTAGTTTCTTGCAAAAAGAGCAGATCGCAGTGATTAGACTGGGCAAAGTGTATCACCTCGCGCTGCTTGTTCGGATTCCGAAAACCCTGCACATTTAACGTCAGAATGTGAAGGCCCATGAAAAAAAAGTAAAAGAAAAACATGGCGGACAGTTGATTAGAATTCCAGCGATTCCGCGTAGTCAAAATTGTCCGCGCCGAGCCGCTTCTTTTTAGCTGACGAGGCGGGAGACGCGTCCGAGCCGCCGCTAGCAGGCGAGAAAACGCGTTTGGCATCGGAGCGGTCGTCCGGCATGTCGGCGTCGGGAGATGCCGACTCTGCGGACGACTCACGTGACGTCGTTGTCGTCGAAACCTCTGGCGTGGGTGGCGGATGTCCCTGGCCTGGGGTCACGTCGCCTTCCTCAGCGATGAAAAGGCGGTCGGAATCGTCGCTCAGATCTTCGGAATCAATGCTGTGAGATTCGAGGATGGCGGCCGCATTCGACGAAGCGTCTGAGGTTTGGCAGTCGGGTTTAGCGGCCACGTTCGATGGAACGCGCGAGGCTTGGCTGCTGGCCGCGTTCGATGAAACGCGCGACGCTTGGCTGCCGGGGTTGGCGTCCGCGTTCCACGGAATGTCCGAAGTTTGGCCGTCGGTAGGGGCGGCCGCGTTCGATGGAGCGCCCGAAGCTTGGCTGTCGGAAACTCCGGCGTTCGACAAAGCGTCGGAATCCGAGACAACAGGGGGAGGTGGTGGGGTCCGCGGGCGGATGGACGGGTCCGAGTCGTCACCGGAAAGCTGGGGGGCTGGGTCGGAGACGGTGTCGACAACTCGCTGCGAAGTGCGTGGACGGTCCTCCCTGGGTTGCTTTGCGGCGGCGGCATACGACTTTCGCTGGACGCAGTCCGTGGTCGCGTGGCCGTGGCCGCACCGCTGACAAGGAGCCGTGCAACCTGCCGTCGCATGCCCAAAAACGCCACATCTGTCGCAACGTGGGGTCTTGCAGGCGGGTCCGATGTGGCCTTCCAGCCCGCACCGGCTGCAGACGCGTCGCAGACCACGGCAGTCCACCATCACCCGGTGTCCCTGGATGTGGATGAAGTTGGGGACCGGCTTCGACATCTCCATCTTGACCACCCGGGTGCCGGTCCTGACGTCCGGGCGGTCTCGAAACGTGACGTGGTTGATCGCCTTCACCTTGCCGTACTGTGCGAGGACTTGCACCAGTGCCTCCTCCGACACGTACGGGGGAAGGCGGTACACCGAGACAAACACAACGTGGGCTCCCACTGGCTCCAGGGGGACTTCCACGTTACCCAGCGACAAGAAACCTTGCGCTACAAGTCGTTGTGCGGCGGCCATGGTGCTGACCGCTGCCATGAACCTTGCTCCACCGTGGTGTTGCAGGTACGACAGACCATCCCCGCCGGCGACGGCTTGAATGCTGTCCATGATGGCATCTACCGGAGTGTCCGCCGGAACATTAAAAGAGAAACACTGTGCCTTCGTAGGCGTCGACATGGCGGAGGCTTCGAACCCCGGGGACCACAAATAAATTGAGGTCCCTGGGCGCGTGCAAAACTAGAGACGCTTCACACGAACGAGCGACCGCAACCCGACGACAAGCCAACCCCCGTCTCCCCGGCGGACGCGCCGCGAATTGCAACCGAAGTTAGGAAACACCCAAGTTGGGACGCGCTACCTGAAGTCGCCGGTGAGGCATGGCTGTAAAAAGAAATATTAATCGTGCCGCAAAACCCTGTAAGCTAAAAGTGTATGCAAACATCACGCCCTTGTCATTTTGTACTATCTCCAATAAAGGTTTCTACAAAAAGAGCTTTTTCCCCATTTGTTTTTACGCAAAAACGTGCTCTGTAAAAGTCATTTTAAAGAGTGTAGGGTCCTTAGGGGTCTGCAAAGAAGCCATACAAGGTCTATAGGGAGTACGTACGGGGTTCATAGGGAAGCCATACAGGGTCCACAGGGAAGACATACAGGGTCTACACAGGCTCCTTATGGAGTCTGCAGAGAAGCCATATAGGGTCTGCATGGAGTCCCTACGGGGTCCATAGAGAAGCCACTTTAAGCGATGGTGGTACCGCGGTGTGAGAATCGCACTCCCTAGCTCCTGGATGATTGGCCTCATAATAAAATGGCTTGCCTACACTTTTGACACGTGAAAAAAAACAAAAAAACATAAAGTAAGGTTTTGATACTGCGCGCATACAGCATAACTAGAATTACTTACGCGTCGCGCGCAGACCCAGCCTAGTATACCGCTGTTTTACGACGATCATCTAGATGACCGCAATTTTGATAGGCACCAGTGCGCCTCCTATGGGTTGTGAAAGTTGCGAATATCTACGGAAGCCGCAGCGACCCACATTTATCTACCTCCCACTGAGAAAGTAAAAACATTATTCCGGCACCATACTAAACACTTCCATCTCCACAATGAATATACCCTGAGGTTGGATATGCCTCCAGACATCAATGTAACATATTGATACCCGGAACTTAATTAACAACTCTTTAACTCGGACACCTCGCTAAACCTAAAGAAAACGTCTACCCTGCATCACTTTATTAATGTACCAATATATAACTCACACCATAGAGAGGCAATAGGATGTCCATAGACTCGCCAGGTCCATAAAACGGAAATAGGAAGGAATGAAAAACTTCTTCTTTCGCGAAGATCTCTATAGCGTTGTTGTGTCCATTCTGTGGCAAACCAGTGGTACATAGACGGTCTAAGAACTGTCTACAGGAATCCATAGGATGGACAAAGGGGTAATAGAACGGCAAAAGCATAAACATGCAACCGAAACTGAAGGTTTCTTTTCAGCTTCATTATGTACTAATATAATGTCTAATTTGAAAATAAGAACACTCTAGTTGCGTTTCGACGGTCAAATTATGTTCACGGCTCTCTGGTATCGCCGAGGAGACCGCGATTGAGGAAAACCGATAGAACTAACTTTTCGTCAACTTCCAGCCACACCCGGCGGTGGAGACGAGCCTTTAACTAAGCGTTGTAGATGATAAACGTTACCATTGCAAGATATCAGTGTTAAGATAACTTAAGCTACGAAAACTGACATGCGGAAACAGCCATTCTCACGAGGAAACTTCCACCAACTTTGCGAACGTAGCCCATGCTCATGGACGTTATTGCGCAAAGTTCGGTGCGCGGGCTCTATTTAAGAAATCTTCCGAGAACAGTCGAGAGGACGGCGTACGGGAAGAGTGTTTTCTGTTTCTGTAAACAGCCCAGTGCCGCCGGAGGATTTATTCATCTGGAAAGCGATGGGGGTTAAAGATATAACAGACGCACTCGCCTTGCCGGATTCCGTGCAAGCTACCTAGAATCTCGAAAAGTATTCGACGTCTTCTGCCGTTATTCGTGCACCCCATAACCGAGCAATGATGTTCCGATGACCGGGGGACTGTCGCCAACGAAGCCCGTGACTCTAATTAAGTTTGAGAGTTTAAAACAGAGAAGAAAGCACGAACGTGCAATGCATACAACCAAGACCGGCTAAGTCTCTCATCCGAGACTTTTATTCTTTCTAACGCTCCAGCAAGGGGGAAAGCGCCAATAGCCTTTTCTCCTCTTCTCTCTCTCTGAGAATAGCGCTAAAAGAGCACAGGCGTCCGAGCGGGCAAGATGTGGGCACGCACTCGATAAAGGGCGCCCGCGGTCCCCCACCCAGAAGAGAGGGTAGGCCAGGGGGGTCGGGAGGGCGGCCCCGCTCCTGAAATTATAACCAGGAGGGAGCACTCCCATTGCCCTAAGCACACTGCATACCGCTCCCCGGTACAAAAAGAGGAGGGCGCGCCAGGTATAAAAAAGAGAAACCGAAATGAATGAATGCTTGGAAGCATCGATCTGCGGCGCCACCGGAGCAGAACGGCGGCCTCGAGCACTGCTCTGCTTGGCGCGCGGGAGACTGACGCTATGCGTCGTAACTCGCCGCCCGCCGCCGAAGTACGCTCCAGGGCCGCTGTTCGTTGTTGACGTTGGCTGGCCTTTTCTGGCAACCGGTTGGGGGCTCCAGCGGCACGGCTATGGCGACTTCAACTAACCATAGGTGGCCCCAAGGAGGATAGAAGGGTAGGAGAGGGCATGACGTCAGCCGCGTAGCCCCCGCAAGCCATGCTCCCTTGACGCCTCGCCTCTTTCGCCTTTTCCTCCTTACTCTCCTCACTTATCAAGCCAACGTGACCACATCACGTGACCGAAGCTAGCCTTCGTCTAGTCTTCGATCCGATAAAACCTACTGGACGGAGTGCACGCAAACCTGCAAGGAATCTTTCTACAATCAACCATCCATCTCACACGTGACATGTCACGCGCACCAGTTGCCAAAGAGATCTACGGTCACGTTGGCCACAACATCGTTTAAACTTTTTATGACTGGGCTTCTCCAATATTGCAACGTGCCCCCTCCTAGTATTTATAGACGCTTTGCACACGCAACAAATTACAGCCGCCATTGCTGACCTTTTCTTGTCTTACCGAGATGCCGAGCAACTGAAACGGTAGTTGACGATGCTCTACGAAGGCCGATGCTTTACAAAAGGACACAGTTGAGTCTAATATGGAAATAACCTGGCCTGCTATGGTAATAAAGAAGTGAAATAAACGAAATAAGAGTGAACAAAAACTGAAGGTCAGTTATGGCGGCGTCCATGCACAGCTGCTGCAAAGCGTCTATAACCTCTTTGGTGGCGCCACTCATTTTCCAAGATGGCGGTTATAGTGAAGCTCGGAGAGGCGTGCCGGCTGTTGAGCCTGTCCAGTGTGCTGCCTTTACTGAGCGACACAAATCATTTCTGGTAATACGAGGAAGCTAGGAAGTTATGATCGCAGGTCACCTCTTTGCCCTGAAAACAAGAACGGCGTTTAGCGTAATATCTAGGCAAGGATGCGCGTTTTATTTCTGGGGCGAAACCAAAACTGTCTGTTATTTATAATTAATTTCTCGGTAGAGGTCTAAATTACGGATTCTTTCATACCTCAAGATGTTTCTCACATCTTAATTACTAGTTAGAAAAGTTGTTCCCGGAAACTTTATTTTGGGGCATTCTCGCTGATTATTTGTGCGTTCTCGCTGCCTTTTCTCACTCAGATAATTGTCATGGGAAATAATGAACTGCGACCTTTTTAATGGGTCTTTGGGCATTTAGATGAATAATTGGTTTAACATTATTCGCAGCACAAGAATAAGAGAATAATTTAAATTTTTACAATATGTCCACAAAACCTGTAAATTAACAAACGCTGTTCTCCCTGCGACAACACAAATACGGAATACGAGTCAGGCAGCTGAAGTGTGTGTTTGTCTTCTACAGGCAACGCGTGATTCATAGGACTTCATATTCCATCCAGTGCTTGACTGTTTGTCTATCTTGACAACGATGACAGAGGTTTTTATATGCTAAAAAGAAAGCAAAATTATATCTTTCTGGAAAGACTATTATGGTTAAATGGCGTATTTTCGTGACATTGACGTTAATGGGAGGCATACATTGCCGCGATCGGTAATAATAATACTATTATTACAATTCAGGTATTGTAATACGTAATTTTTCAAGCTCTAATATAATTTGTTGCGTATGATCTAATTTCAAACGCTCAAACAAATATGACAGTCACAAGTGTGCTAATTATCATCACTGGTGTCAATTGCTTCATTTTTAGTTACCAAACAATAATATAAAAATAGCCTAAAGTCAATGAAAACATTCTAGCTAATGTGAGAAATCCATGTAAAATTACAATAATTCTGGTTAAAATATATGTTTCTATCAATGTCGCGACTTTTGAGAATCGGCGAAACGTAAGTCGCCGCCAATACCCTTCCAGACCAAATGCCCCCGCCCCCCCCCCCCCCCCCCCCACACACACACAAAAATTAATTTATTCATAACATTTAGTTACTTTCATTTTTAGGCTCCGTTGTTTTGCCAATCTCAGCATTTCCAGTTCAAAGAAACGCATAGCTGCTTGCACGTTTGCTCACTGCAGCACGTTTCGTTGGCATTGGATGCCGGTGACACAGCTTTGAGTTTTAGGATTGCGTATAGGAGCGAACGCAAGTTCTGTGTGTTTGCGTTAGCTTTGCATGTTCCACACTGCGCGTGCGCGGAGCCCAAAACTGCTGCCTTGGATGGAGCATGGTGATGAGGCGCACACACAACGTGGGGCTTGCAACTCTAACGCAAACGCACGCCGCTTGTGTTTGCTTCGATGCGCAATACTAAAACTCTCCAGTAAGGTAAAATCTCGTACCGGCTGCAGCCCTAACGGTGGGAGTGTGAAGAGTGTTGTTTGCATTCGGAAATAAAATTTCGCGAGCCATGATGGCGAGCAGTTCCGCCGTGCCCGCTGAGCAGGAGAACTGGGGGACCCTCACTAGAGTGCTTCTGGTTTCCGCCACGGGAGGGCGAGCCGAGCATCGACCTGGAGACGCGAATACGGCGCTGGCGGCGGCGGCGCCCAGGCAGGCATCTGGCCATGGCCTCCGGGATCTCGGAGGCCATGATCTGGCACAGCCGGCGCCGTTCTGCCGCTCTGTCTTGCGGCGCACCGTCCGTGGAGAGGACGGGCGAAGGAGGGGAGGGGAGAAGCTCGTCCAAGGCTAGTGACGGCTAGAGGTCGGTGCTTAGCATGTACGTGCGTTCGCGGCTTGTTCGCCCCCTTCATGGAAGAAACCGGGCCCCGACGTGGGCTCGAGAAGACTGCCAACAACAGAGGGTTGGTATCCCGTAACTCTTTTCTTTTATGTCCAGCCATAAAAATGTTTAAACGAACATATACACCCACATGAGGTGCACGTGACCCTGTCAATTGCGAGTTGAGTGGTTGGTTATAGGTAGGCTGTGTACTTTCCGGTTTTAACCGAAAAACACCGATAAATATCTGCCGGTATCGAAAATACAAAATCGGTTAAAACCGGAAGACACCGGTTTTTCCGTATTTTCGAGCAAGCGCTGGTTTTTTTCACCGAAAAAGTCCTGCATACTTCCCAGTTTTTACCATAAAACACCAATAAACACTAGCCGGTGACGAAAATAAAAATCACTCAAAACAAAAAAACACCGGTGTTTAAACAATTTTTTTCCTAGCAATGTTTTTTTTTTTTTTTTTTTTCACAAAATGGTTTTACGCAAATTGCCGTCGAACAGATTATCTTACACGGAATCATGCACTCTGCCTGTCTTTCTTTTAAGACCTACGTCGTCTTGGACTCCTGGAGGAGAGTAGCTTTGTTCCACTGCTCTCCAAGGTCAGCGGTCCTCCTGGGCCGCCGAGCTAGGAGATCGCTATCAGTGGCCCGAGAGGCCAGTCACAGCTGGTCAGTACAGTCCCAAGTCTCGTGGGACGTTTCGGGGCTTCCCGTGTCCAGCGCAAATGTTGAGCGGGCATTCTCGAAATTGCGTGTCGTCAACAGGAAGGAGGGGGCGTCAGTGACAGACACGAGCCTAGGAATGTATCCATGCATATACTGCAATAATCAAGTGTGAAATAGGTTGTGTAAAAGATGCAATTAAAATTTGGACTGTTTTTAGTCTTTTAAGCGGTGGTTTACATTCGCAATTTTGTCCCCCGATAATCACCGTTTTTAGCGTCTGCACGAGAGAATTCACCGAAAAGCACCGGTATTGGTGAAATAAATAAACACCGATAAACATCCGCCGATTTTTGTCATAAATAAACACCTGAAAGTATACACCCTAGTTATAGGATGAAGTGGCGTAGTAAGGGGGAAGCTTATAGGGCTTCACCCCCCCCCCTTCCCCGAAATTCAGACGACCCTGTAATATACGCGTGCAAATTGACCCCTCCCTCCCCTTGCACCTCTCCGCACCCCAAATCATGGACTGCTCAGCCCCTCTCCCCCCCCCCCCCCCCCTCTCCGTGCAGAAAACTTAGGTGTTCTGCAGGGAAGATAATAAAGAGAAACTGAGCAAATAACTTCGCTCTATTTCTCTTTGAACACATATGAATATGATGTGGGGGTAGGTCATTCCATTCCTTTGCTGCGGGAAAAACAAAGCAGACAAGGTCACTGTTTTAGTTTTGGTGCGCATCACGTTCAGTGTATGACCGGTACGATAAGGAGTTTGTGCGGATGGCAATCATAGCACGATGAACGTAAGGTGAAATTGGCTAGAAATCATAATAGAATTTGTGAGAGTGTTTGTGTAAAATATTTTCGGCGAAGTGATATGTTATCTAGTTGAGCACGTTCCAGGCCAGTGACACTTCTGTCATATGAATCGACACAAAATGAACCTGACTGCACAATTTTGAATTGCTTCTAATTTGGTAACCGAGGCAATTTCGGAAAGTGTCCCATATAGCTGCAGCGCGTACTCTAGCTTTGGGCGGATTAGTGCTTTACAGGCGGCAAGTCTTAAGTTTAATGGTGCAAATTTGAGGTGACGTTTCAGTTGTCCGAGTGATCGATTAGACTCGGAGATGTCATGGTTAATATGTAGTGCCCGAAATAGGTTACTAGAGATGCGCACACCTCGGTATGTATAACTTAGTGCTGGTGGAAGTATGGTCTTATTGATGGAATAGTTATAGGTCAGTGGGTTAGAGCGCCGATGAAAGCAAACTAATGTTTATTTACTAACGTTTAATGACATTTGCCACAAATAGCACCAGGTTTGAACACTATTAAGATCATTTTGAAGAGATGCCTGGTGACTTATATTAGTAATATTACGATAAACAACACAATCGTCAGCAAATAGGGGGATGTTGCAGGAAACAGGAAAGAAAAGGTTATATAATGTAAACAGGGAAAAGGAGGGGACCCAAAACGGTGCCCTGGGGGATGTCGGAGGTTACGGATGCGTAGTTAGATTAATGGTTATTGGCGTTTACGAATTGTTTGCGATCCTGAAGGAAATTACCAATCCACGTTAGTATCTGCAGCTCTAAGTTCGTTTGAAAAAGTTTGAGCATTTGGCGTTGATGAGGAACCTTTTCAAACGCTTTAGCTATACCAAAGAAAATGACGTCGGTTTGGATGTTGTGATCGAGATTCATATGCAGGTCATGGGCAAGTGTGGCAAGTTGAGTTCGCATGAGAATGCTTTTCTGAATCCATGTTGCGATGGGTGAATATTATATGATCATTAGTTTCATGGAAATGCGCAACAAAGGAGTAAATAATGAGTTCCATAATTTTGGATGCTACACGAGTGAGTGAAAATGGATGGTAGTTAAGTGGTGAGCACCGGTCCCCTTTCTTAAAAATAGGAACGACCCACCCCACTTTCCATTCCTGTCGCACAAAGCCTAGAGTGAGAGCTGAGCAAATATCATTGAGAGCAAAGCATTGCAGATATTTTCAGTGTTTTTTCAGAACTTTGGAATTAATGTTGTCAATTCACGTGTAGGAGGAAAGTTTTTTTTTGTAGTCGGTTATGTTAACAATATCAGGTGGAGCAAAAGTAATCGGATCCACCATTGGATACTGCGTGTTGATGATGGAGGTTAGTGTGTCAAGATTTGTTTTAGTAAATATGGAACAGAATGCTTCGTTAAGAAAGGTGGCGCTCTGGTTGTTATCGACACAAACACCTGACTCATTTATTATGGCTATCGGCATCAGGCTTCTGGGGATTTAGCGCTTTCCAAAACTTTCTGGGGTTTCCTTACAAAAAAAAAATTACTTGGTTTCCCTGATAGTATGTTGTATTCATTCTCTATTTGACAACATCTGTCCCCTAATCGCAGTGATCCAGACAACAGAGCCATTCAAAATGCACGTTTCTTTTTATTATTTAAGCGCTTTAGCTTGGCATTGTGCCATGTTGAAGAAGAATTACTTTGTATATTTATCGATGATATGTATTGATCAATGAGTTGGCGCATTTTATCGGCGAATAATTCCCAGTTCTCGCCAACAGAGCGCCCATCAAAGTCCTGTTCAAACGATGTAAGGAAATTACTTAATTCTGTATTAACTGCGTCGTCGTTACCTTTGTCGTGGAGTTTAATTATTTTTGGGCTATCAATTCGGGTTCGAAGGGGAAATTAAGGCGAAGGTGGCGTGGATTACTTTGCGATTGCTGATTTTACGAAGGAATGTGATAGATTTAAAGCCTTCAGGTTCAAATGTCACAATCAAGTCGAGAATGTTAGATGTATGTGTTGTAGTTCTTGCGGGCTCATTCCGGTCTTGTGCGAGATTAAAAGTATGGGAAACGTTAATGAATTCAAAGCGTTCAGTTGGGTTTGAGGCTGATTGTACTGATAGGTCTGACCACTGAGTTCCAGGGTAGTTGAAGTTGCTGAAGAGCAGAAGCTTGGATCGAGGGAATTTATTGGTCAGAAATGGACCGCTTGACCTATGTTTAGGGAAAGGCTTGTACCCAGGAGTATCTTGGAATCCCTCTGAAACACTGGGGGAAATTCATGTTTCAGTGAGGACAACGAGACCACAGTTGGAGGAATAAATCAGACTGCATACTTCTTTACGTTCTGGTATAATGCTTCGGATGTTAGTAAAAAGAAAAGATAGGCTAAGTGGGTTTTGTATCGTAGTCACTTTCACATTTACAGGAAGTTGATGCGGATGCACTTTCCTTTGAGTTGTAGTTTTCACTAGTCCTTCAGTAGGGTCAAATGCATAGCGCGCATTCGCCAAGGACGAGGTGATTGTAGGGGAGTTTAAAAGGCAACGATTGTGAGCGAGCAAATGATAAGTCGGGTTTTAGGTGAAAAATCCTCACTCACGCTGTAAACAGTGCCCTTAAATTTAACTCCTTTTGCCAGAACTAGCTCTCTTGTCTTAAAAGACGAAAATAGCACAACTATCGGCCCGTTTTTTTGTTGTTTTTTTCGGGCAAAATTTGCCAATTCGATGAGAGCGCTCAATAAATTTTGGATGAATTTGTATATCAAGATGTCGTGTGCAATGTTCGACTATTATTTGTTTGGCGTGAAAACAGTGTAATTCTATGTAATAATTTCCTTTCCGTTCCACAGAGAACTATCACCTGTGTAAATCTGGCGATAACAAGCTGTGAGCAATGATAGTTGGTTAATAAACTTCTGTGAGAGATTGAAAACAATTTCGTTTGTCCATGTATGCGAGCTAGGCGCGCCATCTGTGCATGCGAAGCAAATACTGCCGATACAAAGCGAGAGCATGGACGACGTCCGGCCAATACAGAGCAGATGCATATGTGACAGATGGCCGATACAAAAAAATGCGCTGTGGTAATTACACCTCTACGAGAGAGTATACTATGGTTTTACACCTTTATAAAAAGGTGTTCTGCAGTGTTGCACATTTTAGTAAAGGTGCTGGAGAAATCACAATATTTTAAAGGGAATAAGGTTTACACCTGTTTTATAAGATGTATCGCCGCACCTTTTAATATGTTATTTATGGAACATCTCATTTACACCCGTAAAGATGTGAAAATGTTTAGTGGCCTGTTGTTCTGCCAAGTGGCCCTGGCAAATCCGCAGAGTGACATCGATGGAGACGAAGCATTCGGGGTATCTAAGGGATCAGTTTCTGACCGGAAGTCCCTCCATTATTTTCCCAGCCTTTTACGCTAAGAACTCGTTAATTTGGTGTAGACGAGAGGGTTGAGAGCGCTCATTCGGCATCAAAAAGCATTTTATGGAGTGCTATCATAATATTTCCAGACATGGAGGCATACCATTTTACCGACTACACCACCAGCTTTTTACTTTCTTATTATTATTATTAATTTACTCGTATTTCTCTCAAGAACCGCATAGTAAAAAAAGGTTCGGCTTCTCGAGGAGCATTCCTGATTTACTCCTTTACGTGGTCAATTAAGATATATGTGGGTGAATTTTAGATTAGCTTACATTTGCTGCATCTAGACGCACACGTTTCAAACGTCAAGAGCATCATTTCCTGCTCCGACAACCAAATCTTTTAGAACCTACTTGGTGCGCCACATAAATATTGCAAAAAACCTATTTTGTTTTCCTTTTTCTTTTATGTGACAACGAGTATGGGCCACCAGCGTTTTCTGTTTCTTTCTTTATGGGCCACTAACAGACTAAATAAAAAATCGAGCTATATAACACGAAGCTAACTTACAAGGCACCATTTTGGTCTGTCAGGTTTATTTTCTTAGCGCTAACATTCGAAACATTGAATAAATACCTGTACATGACAGATATCCTTCTTTTCCGTCACATTTCAAACCTGTCCAGCCCTACCCAAAGAGCGCAATCGCTTTCGAAGAGGGGCCAACAGGGCATTGCAGACGACAGGTTACGTTGGCCACAGTACGAGAGCAGCTACGGTTCGACCAGCCTTCCAGTATGACCATCTACAGGCCGATCGATTGTACCGTAAAACAGACTGCCATCTGTCACGATATACAAATCTGATCTCGTTGTTATCCCACTGGAACGCGAAACGCATGGCGAGATATCGGCGACGACTTGAGTCTTCGTTCACGACGCACAACGCTGTCATGGTGATGTTGGCGACACTTACAAACAGAGAACCGCTTTAACCGTTGCTTGACCCTTGGTAACAGGAAACAAAGACGAACGTAGCACAGAAGACGCGCAGCCACACGGTGAATCTGCCGGTCTTGGTCAAGACGTTGCTATAACGTCGAAACAACCGAAACAACGCGGATTCCCTTCGGCCAGTGTATGTAACACTGCTGGCGTTGCTGAGAAACTTCGCTGCTTCTAACAGCCCCGTTTGTTCGCTCGACGAAATTGGCGGCAAAAACTTCAGTGCGATCGAGGTGATCTACGTGTTTGGACAGGAAGATGAAATTATAGTTGACCTTCGTTGCCGCTGGCGCTCGATCACGTCAACAGCGCTAATTGAACGTGACGAGTGCGACATCCCCGGAAAACGAAACCCAAAGAAGATTGGACGAAAGGGCGGAAGCTTCTTCCCGTCTGCTTGAAGGAGAAAAACGTCTTATTCCTCCCTTCTCGAGTCCGGTTGGGAGCGCGTCATTAGCAGGAAAAAAAACAAGCTCTTGTTAGGCCTTTTTACTCCGTTTTTTCTTAGGGTGGTATACGCTAACATAGCCCCTGCCGAGCCAAGGTGTCATCCACCGGAGTGATGGATATACAGCCCAAGCTGGGCCGCGCTGCGGCCTCCTGGAACCACGTGGGTTCTGCGGCTTGTATGGGCTGCCCACACGGCCAACGTGTGTGTGTGGGGGGGGGGGACGACGACGTGTGACCCTCTCAGACTTGTGCCTATCTCAGATACTCTACTAAAGATACTGTATTTCAAATACTTTTTTAAGTATCTTGATACCTTGCAAATACTTTTGATCGAGAGTATTTTATACTCTATTTTAATTACATTTCTTAGTATCTTGTACTCATTATATCAAATACATTTTTGTCATCCGCCATTTTCCGAGTTTTTCGGTATGAAGTCGCGTGGCCGTGGCGCGAGCAAACGTGAGCATTCTTTCAAGCAACCGAATCCTGCCGCTAGCTTTGATTAGGTACGTTGACTTTGATTGAGGTCGTAAAAACATCGCTTTTTTGCCGACTGTAACTCATATTTCAGCCCAAAATCCATACAATGAAGGTTTTCCCCTCGCCTTCCCAAAGGCGGCTTTTGTTTCCAAGAGTTTCTCCCCAAAAATCCTCAAACAAAAGGTGTGGCTTTACGGATGTAAAGATTGCCACACTGAGGCGCCACGCAGACCGGGAAACGACCTACGACAACAATGCAGACCTGAGTTTCAAGAAAACAACAAATAGAAGAAAATAAGAAGTGGATACAAACAAAAATAAATTTTTGTTTTGCTTGAATATTTGACCCAGCTACAACAAAACGTCGAGGTTCTATTTGGTTTCGTTTTCTTTTTGTCGTCAATACATCACTTATTGCTCTCGCGAACAGCGTTTGTAAACGAACGTTGATCAGCAGAGATCAGGACAGGAAATGAACTACGAGCTGGATGACCACTCAAAATGCCAACAAAGCGTCCCACAACGTTGAGTGCCTTTCTGAACGCAACCTACCCGAAGAAGGTGCGACCACTGCCGTGGCTTGTGTTCTCTTTGTTATCCATTCACTCATATCCGTATCCCAAGTTCGTTTATAGTGAACTCCCCATATAGGGAATATGGATTGTAGTTAAACGATGCGATTAAGGTGCACCGCAGGACTTCATATTCAGCGATGTCACTATTGGCGAGGTGCTCTGTCCCGTCTGTTTTCCCTAAACCTCGATGTTTACCCCACAATGCCTGTGCATATGCCCACAGGCCTTGTGGAAACGTCCATCTCATTCTCTCCAATAGACCGCGGTGCACAGTGTAATCTAAAAATACTAACAATAAACGAAGTGACGTTTAGTGCCCCATCTCTCCCGAAAGCAGTCGTCAGTTTACCCATTTCGGCTTTTGTGCTGAGCTGGGCACCGTCACCGCGCATGCTGCCTACATTGTTTATGCGGGCCAGAGTAAAGTCCCTAGATAAGTGCTTCCTACAAGTAGCGAGATCCTTTGAAGCGCCGACTGGGTGACGGAGCAGGGTTTAGGAAGCGAATGGCGGCGCACAACAGAAGACTGGACTGAACGACGGCATTTGCTTCCAGTGGAATGAGCTTTGCCATTCGTATTGGTTGTCGTTACTTGTAAAGGAAATATCAAGGGACTTTAGACCGGAGTGGTGACAAAAGAGCGCCTCCTCCCCTTCACCGGAGAAAAGGAACTCCAGCCACACGTTGACGCCGCATTCGGTCATGTCAGCCACGCGCTGAGTCATTTTATTTGTTGTCCCCATTCGTGAAGTTCTAAAGTTAAACGTTTGGAGCACCACGGTCTGATCTCACCCCCTATAGCTAAAGCGACCTCTTTCTTTTTGTCCCTGAAATGTTTTGTAATCTGTGTCACTGACATTGCCACGCGCGTTGCCGAGCTGGTAACTACCTTCTTGCCGGCGAAAAAAAACACCCTGAACGGGGGGGGGGGGGGGGGGGGGGGGCGAGAGAGAGTAAGAGGAGGACGATATTTTCACGACTCAGGAAAAAAGTATTACACGCAATTCACCTACACGCACACCCCGAAATCCTGTGCTGTCCGAAACTACATTATACACCTGAAAATTGTGTGCGCCAATTAAACTAAAATAATCTTCAATAACATTGATATATTTGTGTTTATTTGTAAAGGCAAATATTGTATTAAAAGTGTCTAAGTTAAAAATATAAAGATCGACTGCACCAGACCCCAATGCATCAAAAGGAAATGAGAAACAGTAAATGTGTTTTGGCTTATTGTTTCCCGTCAATACTTACTCTTATACTAACATGCTCCTACATAAAATTCGAACCGCATGTTCTTTTTTCCACCGTTGTAGGTTGCAGGTTTTTTGCCTTGTGTGGCCATCTTCGCAAAAAAACGAGCTTTCCACAACAATCTTTTTGCATGATGCAATATGATTTGCAAATAATAACAATAGTTTATTTTTTCAACTTTTGGCGAGCAATTTTCGCTTGCAATATTGTGCCATCGAGGGGAGAGGCAGAAGGTCGCATGCGCGTCGCACCCTTGCAAGAACGACGGTCACTTCCCGCAGTGCATGGATACACTCTAAAACCGGTCTCTCATAAAAAACGCTGTCCCTCTGATTTTAGAGGGGACAACAATGCTTTGAGGGGGACAGCTCTTTTTAGGAGGGAAATTGAAAAATAAAATAGCAAGATCTAGAGGGACACCAACATATTAAGAGAGACCAAGGAAACCGTTTCGTTGGTCCCTCTGAACAGGAAAGACCGACAGAAAGATTCAGGCGTGTCCCTTCATACTAAAAGGGGACTGGTCCCCCTTAACTGGACCAATGTAGTTCGGTCAGGAGGAGAGGGGCAGGTGCACTAATCCACGGCAAAGAGTTCGGATGGTACTGAGGCTTCGCGCCAATTCACGGAGAGCTGGAAACGGTCGTTGCCGGAGAGCCGCAAGCGTCATGCTGCTCGTTTGACTTCCTTCGGGTGAGTAATCCTGTCATATTGACGCTTTTGTTTTGGGTGCATTGCGGGTGGGAATAACGAGCCATCACTATTTTCACGCTGGCTGTGAGATGCACGACCTTTGCATGTAAAGGAGAGTGTTCAGCTGTAGTCCACGGACGCGGTCGCTTCCTGGGTCTGCTCGTTCAGCTAAGGACAGAGCGTTGCTAATCGTTTGCCCTGCCGTGAGCCGCAGGGCTGTCTTTCGTACAAAACACTTTTAGCGGGCTACACTCTAAGAAAAAAGGGTGTATACGGGTACTCCCCTCAGGGGAGTTAGACCGTGTCCCATATGTGACTCCCCTGGGGTGTTTGTGGTATCCTCTCAAGTTGGGGATTTCAAGTACTCCCCAGATATACGGGATCACTTAGCACCCCCCTCAAAGTCCACGGGCCTCAACCGACACCCCTTACTCCGGGAGCTGTTTGGCGCCCTCTGTTACATTCAGGTACTTATTAGATGAATTATTTGGATGAATTAGATGAATTATTTGGAACCACTTTCAAATCTCAGGGAGTCAACGGATCGCTTCTGAATTGGGTGCTGTTTGACGCCTTTTGTTACACCCAGGTACTCATGTGACACCCGTAAATTCAGGCATTATTTAGTACCGCTTAGAACTCCCAGGGAATCACTTCATCCCCCCTAAATTGGATGCTTTTTGGTGCCCTTTTTTTACACCTAGAGACTCGCATGATCCCCATAATTGCGAGTGCCATAATTGCGCGTGATCCCCATAATTGCGAGTCCCATAATTGCGCGTGATCCCCATAATCGCGACTCCACACTGTTGGGGTCGCTTTTGTACACCATGGGTCTCGCGGAGCTCCAAATATTAAGGGCACTTTTTCAGACCCCGAGACTCAGCGAACTGGCTTGTTCAGGTGTGCTGGAGGGGCGATTCCTGAGGTCAGCTGTCATACGAGAGAGTTCTGAATTCTTTGCGTGTTAAGTTCCTTAAGGAGGCACTTTGAGGAGGTTTCAGGGATAAGAGAATAATACTCACGGGCAATGTGCCGGCATCAAAACTTAACTAAAACTTTTAGAAACACACAATCCAGACGTCTAAAAAAAAGTCCTGCCAGAACAGCCAAGAATATTGTCAACCATGTTTTATTGTAAAATCCAAAAACTTGAGGAAGGTCGAACCCCCCCCCCCCCCCCAAAATAGTATTTAGTAAAAGCTTGTAGCCTGCCAAGAAGCTTCAGGGCAATCCTTCCCAGTGGTGTGTCTTTCAGCCAGATCGTGCGCTCAAAGAGAGCCAAGGTGGTCTTGATCCCCGTTGCATATTGAATATCAAAAGTCCAATAGATTATGAGGCTGAAGCCATGGATGACGTCGCCAACATCTACCGACAGGTCCTCCACCTGGACTTGGACAGCTGCAGAATAGAAGACGTCCTCTGTAGAGAATAGGACCGTCGGATGAGTTTATCTTTCTCCTGGGACCTGCAATATAATAAAGTACCACAATTAAAAAAAAAACATGCAAACATGGGTAATGATTATACGTTCTATTATTTTTCATATTTAGATGTAATAATCAGAGATTGCGCGGCTGCTTCCGAATGCTGTGTGAGTACATCATTTTTCTTTTAATGTCACGTAAGGGTTTCGATGTTCGCTGCCACTAACTTTGCATAGACTCTTGAGGCTTTTCACGGAATGGTTACATATAACAAGATGAAGTGAACAGGTAGTGTTTAAATTATTTTAACATAAATGTGACCTTCATGTGCCTAGTACGAAGCGGGCAAATGTTTAGGTGATGCATATAATTCGAATATGAATTTAGCTCAATTTGTCCCAATTAGTGCAACGCCAATTCTCGAAACGCCGCACAAGATTTGCTCATGTACTAAGCTAGAAAACTGGGCCAGTTTAACTTCGTAATTTGTCAGGACTCATAAGGAACCCTTCCGGGCACGCGCAGGAAAAAGAAACATTGTCCTGCGCAGATCGCGTTTTCGATTTAAACAGTGTTATGAGCTGCGTCATTCGCTTGGAGCGCTCTGTGGATCAAAGTGATTAACCTACCGCGCATTCTGTGAGGACGTCGGCACGAGTTTCGCTGTATTTTCGTGATGGGTAGGCTTTCTTGATCGGTTGTTTTAGCTAATCTGCTCCAGCTGCGGATGTTTGAGTAATAGCGAGGCGTCCTTTGTGAGCCCACCTTATGCATGTGCAGTTCGAGGATCTGCTAGGACTTTGGCTCGAAAAATACAGTGAGGCTTTCATTGCGCATCTTATCACTGCGCTACTCAAATTCGTTGAGAATCTGTGGGAACAAAAATTATTGTCTGAAATTAATATTGTTCTTAGAAATAATTAATATAGATTTGAAGAAGCGTAAAAGGTTGAATATAGTAGATGTTAAGCATAAAAAAAAAACAAGTACCCTAATGAATGAAACAACAACCTCTTCGCATTCCCTCGAAGTCCTGAAGAGATCAACAATGATAGACACTTCTTTGCCGTAATGCAAGTGGAAGTTATACGTGTACCAGTAACGTTCAGCGCCTGGCGAGAGTCTGTTTTGCGCATAATCAAAGCAGTTCGCTATTGCCGGAGAATATGAAGGAACCTCTTTGCCTCCGCGGCTGGAGCAATAAATAGGGAGTGTGAATGCCTTTTGGCTGATCTCAACTACACGTCAAGGTTGATATAAAATCCTGAATTGTATATTGCGCCGTTTATAACAATATTCAGCGAAAGCAAGATATATCACTTTGAATTTTTTGATCTATTATTTATGGTAATAAGCGAAACCAATGAATCAATTAGTTAATCCAATAAAAAATTTAATCGTGGTAACATTTTTTTTACCGACGTTTAGCCTTACTACAAAACAAGCGATTGAGATGCTTTGAAAGACTAATACATGAATGGTTTACTGAACTTCCCTTGAGAGGTCTTTCATTTTGTAGTCTCTTTATTTAAGTAAGAATTTTCTAGGCAAGCCAATATCTATGTTAATATTACGGTATTTAACATTTGTTAACTTAAATATATATTCCGGGAATATTCCTGATTGCAACATGAGCTCGCCAATTTTGGCAAGCCGTTTATTATGCGACTTTTGTTTTTGAACACGAGTTATTCGACTATAACACCAGTCGACTGCAGACTATTTCAATGGCCTTAAATATATTTTTATGGAATCAGTACGCTTTAAGCAATTTTCACTAAAATAAATATGAAGAGCCACATCTTACCTGAATCATCAGTCTCGTTGACGAGCTCCTTGAGGGCCGATTCTAAAAACGCTTGGCGCACTCCTTTCTCTGTTCGACTGCCACCAACAACGATAATTTTTTTAGATGTCTTGTAAGTCAGGAACAAGTGACACTGGCGCACGCCGTTGAAGGTATGACGGGAGGAGGAAGCAGACGGATTGCTGGAGAGGAGAGGAGGGAACATCCCCTTTCTCCACCATTCCGCCTGCTTCCCCCTCCCCAGCGTACTTTTCCCTCGCCCTAAACCTCTAGTTTTTTTTTTTATAACCTATTGTTTTTTGCTGTTTTTTTTTCTTTTCATTTTTTACAACACCCGTAGCTGTACCACGTCGCTGGTGACGCCATACGGGTACGGGATGATACGGCTGTGAACCGGACTTTAGAGGAAAGTCAATGCCCATCCAAGGGCAGAAGGGAACAACAAACCTGCCGAGTCCGTCCTTCCCCTAGCTTAGCGAAATGGGGTTGGAGGACGTAAGGGATTATAGAGGAGCGGCTGGGTGCTGGCGCACCTGCCTCCATTGTGAGCGTACGCTGGGAAAGCTTCAGCGAAAACATTTCAGAGCCTCGGAAGAAATCACATTGACGTTAGTTTTCATAATTACTTCGTCTTCTTTAGACCGCGCTCTGTATTCTCCATCGTGATTTTATGGGAGAGCAGAACAATTAATAAAACATTGACCAGACTTGTCCTGACGTCCTGCATATTGAACCACGTCCTTGTGTATATATAGATATATATAAAAAAAAAACTCCTGCCTCGAAAACGAATATTTATAGAAGTTTTTAAAATTATTTTGGCTTCTCATTTTAAGTCGTAATATTGCTTATATACTGGGAAAAAAGATTATGAATTTTTGTAGAATTACTAAGTTAGATCCCGGCCACTGCCCGATTGGATTCGGATTATCATCGTACAGGAGTGCGATAAATGGACAATAAAACTGTTCTCCTACTATTGTCAGATACCTCCAGTTTATAACCTATCAGACACTTATTAGCGTTTCTGGCCACGCACGAGTGGTCGCAGAAAATGTTGAATAAAAACAACTTGCTCTTGCACTTCGAACAGAAAAAGCGGCCACGAGTTTGAGACGATGAGCTGTGTTGTCTGTTTTTCTTTCTATTCTCTCCGTCCCAGGGTTTACAAGTACAGCGTGTTCTTTTCCAACCAGCTCGCCTGCCTTATGTATTTCTTGCAGATGATGTGCCGCGAATGATCGTTACAGCAATGCGCAGCGGTTGTCAATGAACGGTGCACGCACCGCACTCCGCACTCCGTACGCACTCCCCACTCCGTACATTTAGCTGTTCCGGCCGTCACTGCAGTGATTGAGCTCGAGCCAAAATTTGAATGTCCCGCAAGGCATCGACTGCGGCTAAGCCCAAGTGCAGTGCCAACGCAGTGCTCGAGTCCAACACATGAACCCCATTCGACTATCAGTCACGACAGTTCAGAATGTATACCCGTGGTATATCAACATCGTGGTTTCCCGAAACTGCGTCAGCAAGCTTTGCGTAGGAGCGACAGTAAAGGCCCGTTCACACGATGCATTTTTCTCGCGCATCTAGTGTCGCGAAACGTAGTTTCGCGAAATGGTTGCGCCGTCTGAATGAGTCCGAAAAGGACACGCGTCCTTTTCGGACTCGTTCAGACAGCGCAACCATTTCGCGAAACTACGTTTCGCGACACTAGATGCTCGAGAAAAATGCATCGTGTGAACGGGCCTTAAGAGGAATTCGCTTGTACTTTTGAAAATACACGAAAAAAAAAACGCACAGTTAAGAGACATTGTATGTGAGCATAAAGTTCACATACTTCTGTCAGCATTCTTTTTCGAAGTGCTTAATCTTTAAATTCAGTACCGTTTCAAGCAAAATTTATTATTATGGCATGATGAAAGTTAATATCCCACGTTAGCTTCCGCACTGCGGTGGCAAAACTATCCGTCTACAGTAGGGACAGTTTCAATCCAGAACAATTTTTCACTGCCTAGACCTCCTCACAAAAAATATGTGCCTTTGAGTTTGTGACATGTCAAATAGAGTACATTGCAGCAAACACCCAAAAACATAAACTGAAATTTTTAAACTTAATCACGGTGTTGTTTTTTTTTTTTTTTTTTTTGGAGCACGTGTTTCGAACTTTCGATGAATGCGTGGGATTCCTAAATTTCTGTAAAAGAAGCGTCTGAATAGCCGGTCATCGCACTAAAGCGAAATATTTAAAAAATAAAGGCCTAAAGCACGCCGAAAACATTAAGTCATCCAAATTGTTCCCTTTCAGTGGAGACATAAGAAGCCTCGTTTTTTATAATGAACGCCGTGTAAATATTCTGATATTTCCCATCTCTTATGACAGCTTATACCACCAGAAATAATAGCCGAAGCTAAAGTAGTAGAGACAGTGTATGAAACTTACAAGTCCCACAAAGTTAGGTGATTTTATTTGTATTTTAACATGGTTGTTTATGGGGTCCTTTGAGTAGCAAAAAGAAAGCATGGGACGGCCCAGTACCTCAAATGAAATAACTTTAAATATATTTAAAGTAATTTCATTTGAGGTACTGGGCTGTCCCATGCTTTCTTTTTATTGCCCACAAGCAGTGCCCCTAATGGACGGAGTGACGTTGATCGGCCGCTACAGGCTGCATATCTCTCTCGAAAGCAGTTGTAAAAAAATGTGAGCTTGACCCACTTCGGCCTTTATGCTGAGCAGGTGCTGGACAGATGCACAGTGCATGCTGAATTGCTCATGCAGGCTGGAGGGCCCCTCGCGCGTTCTTCCCAGGCGACGGGAGAATACAAGTCTGAGCCGAACGCTCACTCAGCGGTCGGGTATGTCGGCCGAGCGCTGCGTCATTTTTGTTGTCCCCATCGGTGTAGTTCTGAAGTAAGCCACTTGGGAAAATACCCGCAATAATATTTGCCCACACGGTCATTATGTGGTGGTTGTAAACACATATGACCTCGAAATACCTTATTTGAGTCAAGAGGTGTCCTCACTGAACAGGACAGTCTTCAACCTTCGTCAGGATTTTTTTTTTTTTTGCTCTCCGCTGGTGCATACGCAAAGCGGAACGACGTCCAGGGAGCACATTTGCATATGCTCCCATGAGGTTTGAAGTATTTTATGGCAAAAGTCAGAACAAACTGTATTCTGTGTCGACTTTTTTTTTTACGCGAGACACCAAATCCCAGTAAATACGACATGTAAAACAGTTTTTTTTTTTGCTTCTGGAAGTTGCTTTTGCTTGAGTAGTTGTAGTAGATTTGGGTTTTATGGCGCAAAAGCAACATCTCTTTAGAGTTTGAGCAATTCAGACAAATGTTATCTGTGCACAAATCCTCCATGACCGAAGACGAGGTTCGGAGATTTTCAGGACGAAATAATACTCTTATTGGGAAGGAAAAGAAAGAAGCGTCTTAGAACGATCTCGGGGGCCAAAGATAGCCAACAATAAGCACAAGGGCATGTTGGGGGTCACTGCAGCTCAATGGAGCCAATGGGATCTAGCTTTCATAATCGAGGGAGTGCCCGCGCTCGCTTGAACACGTACTTACATATCTATCTCTTGAACCGGCGATTTTTAAAATTGTCCACTGTGGAATACGTCCACAACTGTTGAAAACATTGCAATTTTTAATAATTACAAATAATCATATTTCTTATCTTGGTTGCAACACCACAGCAAAGAGGCTGCCCGTGGTCGAGACCAAACTTAGTGATGGGTTCCTGGTTAATGTGACTTGGGGATTATTCATGAGCAGCCTGCTCCCCGACTCGATGAGGAAGGGCGTTCTGTTAACGTTATAATATTGAACGGGACGCAGAAAAGACGGTGGGCGGACATGAACGCCAGAGAAGCGGGGAAAAGTGAACTTGCGGGGCTCGGGCCCTTTGTTTCGTTTGTGGAATGTCCGCCTGCAGGCCGCCTTCTATCGTTGAGGAGCGCCCGCCCTGTGCTGCATGCCGCGCCCCTTCCCGATAACTTGCGTCATTAAACCCTAAACCTAGTACAACACGTTGTAAGCCCATTTCCTTGCCGTGACACATCGAAAAGTTAGAAAGACAAGCCCTAACAGACCCCGGAATCGTGAAGCAAAAAAATAAAAACACAACCCTGCAGAAAAGGAAGAGAAAAAAAGTCATGTTTTGCATTTTGGACACTTTATTCTCTAAAAAGGACCCCAACCAGAACTTCGGAGTTGCTCGTTAACACGTTTAGCTATTTCAGGGGTCGTTGTATTGGTCTTGACATTCATTTTATGATAATTTAATCTGTCGTTATTGCGTCTTAATGTTTGACCTCCATGCGTAGACCCACAAGCTAGAGATATTTCATACACGACACTGTTCCAGCAAACTAATGTTTCAAGATGAGCCTTTTGCACTCGTTCGTACTCGCGTGGAATGGCGTCATCCTGTTCTACTTGAAAACCGAACTAGACACAGGTATCCATACCAAAACCATTCGCATAAAAACAGGAGCACAGATTTAACCTGTGTGTCTGGGTTCTGTAAATAGTCTTTTTAAGGTCGAGCCCGCCCTTTCATCTTCCCTTTTGTGTCTGAACGTGTGTGTGTTCGCATTCTTTCACCACAGCATCATAGGGAATGGTTTTGTGCGCCTTATGCAGATGGCGTCACAAAAACTCACACAGATGTACCCTAATATTCGTCACACCGGCCGCCACGCGTGGTTTAAAGACCCGAGGTATTACCGTTTTTTGCTTTGCATTTCACGAAACAGAATCGCGATATTTATTTTTTAAAAAATAGAGGTGATTTCCATCTTTTTTTATTTTTTATAAACGATGCAAAAAGTACAAGCTGCTAATTCCTTAAGCATTAAAATCATTGCATCGCCCCTTTAAATATTCTTGTTTTCGATCCACCACCCAGCCAGTCTCACGTTGTATTGTTACCTCTATTCGGTCGGATCTCTCGTATAACAGGGACATAATAAACGAAAAGGACGTAAACTCCGCTCGCAGTTTACGCCAGGGCCGTAAGCTTGTCGAAACTGGAACACAGAACATGTAATATACGGAATGGCGTCTCGGCCCATCAGGCAGTGCGCCAGCACCGTACATGAAGCAGTCAAGAGACTTCTCAAACTGACAAAATGAAAAAAAAAGATGGCTCCCAGAAGTTTTTACCCTAAAACATCCTAACGCGAACAGAGAGGATTATGAGACCAAGTGAAAAATTCCGACGATGTCCTGACTCTTCAGTATTAATAACTTCGGTTGAGCGAGTTAGGGCGCTGTGTAACAAAAACTTTGTGAAAAGTTGTGCCCTGAATGAGTATGTTCGCGGGCTTTTTATTTCGCAATTTATTTGTACTATATATAAAACGCGGCATAAATTTAATATTGGGTAAGCTTTGAGAAGCTTTGAGAGTTCGCAAAAACGTCGTGCCCGCGGAACTTCAAATCTAGAATAAATGCTGTCTTCATGCTTTCTCCACGATTTTATTTTTTTGCTACATATTTCCTATGTTAAAAGCTTTTTGGTCGCCAGCGCGTGCAGCTGACTAAATTGGTTGTCACCGGAATGCACCTTTCAGTGTCTCCCACCACTAAACAAATTAATGGCGAGATATTTTTATTATCGTTTTAGCTACCCAGATTGTCTCACATTGGTTTGTGTCCTCTATCTTATCGGATCAGGCCTGCGACAAAGACATTTGTATCAGAAGCGTAAACAAGACCGATCTAAACCTCCTTTGAAGGTTACATGCTCAACCGTAGGCTTGTAAAAACTCGATCTCGCAAAAGGTATGCCACGGCGTGGTTTCGGTCTGTCGACCTGCCCGCCAGCGCCCTCCATGAGACAGTCAAGTAACTTCTCGAACTTGGAAGTGAATAAGAAAACGTAAACAAAAACGAAGAAAAAGGGAACGTCAGCAATTTCAGAAAATCTCTGAAGCAAAAAAGAAAAAAAAAGAAGTAAAGTAAAAGCATAAACCTCAGGATCGGATTTAACTTTCTCAAGGCTAGTCATCCACGTTCCCCCTTCGCAAAGGAAGCCTGCCCCGAGGGCAGGCTTCCCCTTCCCATAATCCTTTCGAATCCCCAGGGGACTCTTGTAGCACCCCATTCTCTTTCCCCTTGCTCGCTCCTTCTATTTGAGAGAGGATATTCCTTCCGAAGGGGTGCTAGCGCACGCTGTGGGTGTTGTCACGCCGTTCTCCCCACGCTGGATTGGCTGGGATTACTCCTAGCGTCCGCTGCGCTCGGACTGAAGGTGAAACGGAGTATAGTCATCCACTTTCCCCTTCGCAAAGGAAGCCTGGCCCGAGGGCAGGCTTCCCCTTCCCAGAATCCTTTCGAATCCCCAGGGGACTCTTGTAGCACCCCATTCTCTTTCCCCTTGCTCGCTCCTTCTATTTGAGAGAGGACATTCCTTCCGAAGGGGTGCTAGCGCACGCTTTGGGTGTTTTAACGCCGTTCTCCCCACGCTGGATTGGCTGGGATTACTCCTAGCGTCCGCTGCGCTCGGACTGAAGGTGAAACGGAGTATAGTCATCCACTTTCCCCTTCGCAAAGGAAGCCTGGCCCGAGGGAAGGCTTCCCTGCCCATAATCCTTTCGAATCCTCAGGGGACTCTTGTGGCACCCCATTCTCTTTCTCCTTGCTCGCTCCTTCTATTTGAGAGAGGATATTCCTTCCGAAGGGGTGCTAGCGCACGCTGTGGGTGTTGTCACGCCGTTCTCCCCACGCTGGATTGGCTGGGATTACTCCTAGCGTCCGCTGCGCTCGGACTGAAGGTGAAACGGAGTATAGTCATCCACTTTCCCCTTCGCAAAGGAAGCCTGGCCCGAGGGCAGGCTTCCCTGCCCATAATTTTTTCGAATCCCCAGGGGACTCTTGTAGCACCCCATTCTCTTTCCCTTTCCTCGCTCCTTCTATTTGAGAGAGGATATTCCTTCCGAAGGGGTGCTAGCGCACGCTGTGGGTGTTGTCACGCCGTTCTCCCCACGCTGGATTGGCTGGGATTACTCCTAGCGTCCGCTGCGCTCGGACTGAAGGTGAAACGGAGTATAGTCATCCACTTTCCCCTTCGCAAAGGAAGCCTGGCCCGAGGGCAGGCTTCCCCTTCCCAGAATCCTTTCGAATCCCCAGGGGACTCTTGTAGCACCCCATTCTCTTTCCCCTTGCTCGCTCCTTCTATTTGAGAGAGGATATTCCTTCCGAAGGGGTGCTAGCGCACGCTGTGGGTGTTGTCACACCGTTCTCCCCACGCTGGATTGGCTGGGATTACTCCTAGCGTCCGCTGCGCTCGGACTGAAGGTGAAACGGAGTATAGTCATCCACTTTCCCCTTCGCAAAGGAAGCCTGGCCCGAGGGCAGGCTTCCCCTTCCCAGAATCCTTTCGAATCCCCAGGGGACTCTTGTAGCACCCCATTCTCTTTCCCCTTGCTCGCTCCTTCTATTTGAGAGAGGACATTCCTTCCGAAGGGGTGCTAGCGCACGCTGTGGGTGTTGTAACGCCGTTCTCCCCACGCTGGATTGGCTGGGATTACTCCTAGCGTCCGCTGCGCTCGGACTGAAGGTGAAACGGAGTATAGTCATCCACTTTCCCCTTCGCAAAGGAAGCCTGGCCCGAGGGAAGGCTTCCCTGCCCATAATCCTTTCGAATCCTCAGGGGACTCTTGTGGCACCCCATTCTCTTTCCCCTTGCTCGCTCCTTCTATTTGAAAGAGGATATTCCTTCCGAAGGGGTGCTAGCGCACGCTGTGGGTGTTGTCACGCCGTTCTCCCCACGCTGGATTGGCTGGGATTACTCCTAGCGTCCGCTGCGCTCGGACTGAAGGTGAAACGGAGTATAGTCATCCACTTTCCCCTTCGCAAAGGAAGCCTGGTCCGAGGGAAGGCTTCCCTGCCCATAATCCTTTCGAATCCTCAGGGGACTCTTGTGGCACCCCATTCTCTTTCCCCTTGCTCGCTCCTTCTATTTGAGAGAGGATATTCCTTCCGAAGGGGTGCTAGCGCACGCTGTGGGTGTTGCCACGCCGTTCTCCCCACGCTGGATTGGCTGGGATTACTCCTAGCGTCCGCTGCGCTCGGACTGAAGGTGAAACGGAGTATAGTCATCCACTTTCCCCTTCGCAAAGGAAGCCTGGCCCGAGGGCAGGCTTCCCTGCCCATAATCCTTGCGAATCCCCAGGGGACTCTTGTAGCACCCCATTCTCTTTCCTTTTGCTCGCTCCTTCTATTTGAAAGAGGATATTCCTTCCGAAGGGGTGCTAGCGCACGCTGTGGGTGTTGTCACGCCGTTCTCCCCACGCTGGATTGGCTGAGATTACTCCTAGCGTCCGCTGCGCTCGGACTGAAGGTGAAACGGAGTATAGTCATCCACTTTCCCCTTCGCAAAGGAAGCCTGGCCCGAGGGCAGGCTTCCCCTTCCCAGAATCCTTTCGAATCCCCAGGGGACTCTTGTAGCACCCCATTCTCTTTCCCCTTGCTCGCTCCTTCTATTTGAGAGAGGATATTCCTTCCGAAGGGGTGCTAGCGCACGCTGTGGGTGTTGTCACGCCGTTCTCCCCACGCTGGATTGGCTGGGATTACTCCTAGCGTCCGCTGCGCTCGGACTGAAGGTGAAACGGAGTATAGTCATCCACTTTCCCCTTCGCAAAGGAAGCCTGGCCCGAGGGCAGGCTTCCCCTTCCCAGAATCCTTTCGAATCCCCAGGGGACTCTTGTAGCACCCCATTCTCTTTCCCCTTGCTCGCTCCTTCTATTTGAGAGAGGACATTCCTTCCGAAGGGGTGCTAGCGCACGCTGTGGGTGTTGTAATGCCGTTCTCCCCACGCTGGATTGGCTGGGATTACTCCTAGCGTCCGCTGCGCTCGGACTGAAGGTGAAACGGAGTATAGTCATCCACTTTCCCCTTCGCAAAGGAAGCCTGGCCCGAGGGAAGGCTTCCCTGCCCATAATCCTTTCGAATCCTCAGGGGACTCTTGTGGCACCCCATTCTCTTTCCCCTTGCTCGCTCCTTCTATTTGAGAGAGGATATTCCTTCCGAAGGGGTGCTAGCGCACGCTGTGGGTGTTGTCACGCCGTTCTCCCCACGCTGGATTGGCTGGGATTACTCCTAGCGTCCGCTGCGCTCGGACTGAAGGTGAAACGGAGTATAGTCATCCACTTTCCCCTTCGCAAAGGAAGCCTGGCCCGAGGGCAGGCTTCCCTGCCCATAATCCTTTCGAATCCCCAGGGGACTCTTGTAGCACCCCACTCTCTTTCCCTTTGCTCGCTCCTTCTATTTGAGAGAGGATATTCCTTCCGAAGGGGTGTTAGCGCACGCTGTGGGTGTTGTCACGCCGTTCTCCCCACGCTGGATTGGCTGGGATTACTCCTAGCGTCCGCTGCGCTCGGACTGAAGGTGAAACGGAGTATAGTCATCCACTTTCCCCTTCGCAAAGGAAGCCTGGCCCGAGGGCAGGCTTCCCCTTCCCAGAATCCTTTCGAATCCCCAGGGGACTCTTGTAGCACCCCATTCTCTTTCCCCTTGCTCGCTCCTTCTATTTGAGGGAGGATATTCCTTCCGAAGGGGTGCTAGCGCACGCTGTGGGTGTTGTCACGCCGTTCTCCCCACGCTGGATTGGCTGGGATTACTCCTAGCGTCCGCTGCGCTCAGACCAGTCTTGTACACGTTACTAAAAAAAAGTAATCGATTACAATTACTATTACTCTTGGCTAAAAAGTATTCGATTAGATTACTTGATTACTCGACGGCAAAAGTAATTGGACATTACTTAAAGAAGTAATCGTTACTTTTCCGATTACTTTATTGTGTGAAGACGCATTTTTAGCGCTCATAACAATGAACTACTTCCAACCTATATTTCACATTTGCACAAGTATTGAAGAAGAAAAACTGGCTCCCTCTTCGTGGTCGTTGCACCTTCACAATGCGGACACAAGCATAGAATTCGTTTGAAGGCGTTTAATGATTTGGGCGTTCGCAACTGTGTGTGTGTGTGGGGGGGGGGGGAGGGGGAGCGGAGGGGGTTCTAGATCTTGTTAAGCTTGAGCAAGGGTTGTCGCCAAAAAGTTTGCGTCGCTCATTTTATTATTCACATGTGTATGAGCTCGCATGTTATACAAAGGAGCAGCAGCTCCAGGATTTGAAACGGATCAGGCGTAGTATCCATTAGCGGAAGAGATCGCCCCGACCACTTCTCAACTCGAAACATTGCTTGTCACAAAGACCACGTAGGGGAAATGGGGAAATGGGGAAATACTTTAACTGCCTTTGTTATATTTTGCATCCGCTTTAGGCATTCTTCGGTTCTGGTTCCCCTATGGGCTGCGAGTAGGTACCCTAAGCAGGATTCTTTTTTATTTTTTTTTATTTATGTGTGTGTGTGCGTGAGGGGGCTAGTTTGAACGAAGGACTCACAAAGCTACATTCTGCTTCCTCAAACTTCGCCCTGAATGGCCTTTGTCACGCACTATGGCTTCCCAGGGGCTTCCCACTCCCAGTCCCAGCTCAAAAAAACAAACAAACAAAAAAAAAAAAAAACAGACATTCCACAGAAACTGTACATAGAAAGAGATTGACCTCGGTTCCTACAGCTCCGCGAAAATCTTTCCTTTTCGGTTCGAAAAAAAAGCAAATTTTATTTTTGTCATTTCATAAAAAAAAGGCGTGTGCCCGCCGGGGGGGGGGGGCATGGCCAAATGGTAACGGTTACAAGTAATTTTATTACTTCAAAAAGTAATCAGATTACTCTTCTGATTACTGCCTAATAAAAGTAATCAACTGATTACAAAATTACTCCCAAAAGTAATCGATTACAAGTAATTTGATTACTTGTAATGCGTACGGTACAAGTCTGGCTCAGACTGAAGGTGAAACGGAGTATAGTCATCCACTTTCCCCTTCGCAAAGAAAGCCTGGCCCGAGGGAAGGCTTCCCTGCCCATAATCCTTTCGAATCCCCAGGGGACTCTTGTAGCGCCCCATTCTCTTTCCCCTTGCTCGCTCCTTCTATTTGAGAGAGGATATTCCTTCCGAAGGGGTGCTAGCGCACGCTGTGGGTGTTGTCACGCCGTTCTCTCCACGCTGGATTGGCTGGGATTACTCCTAGCGTCCGCTGCGCTCGGACTGAAGGTGAAACGGAGTATAGTCATCCACTTTCCCCTTCGCAAAGGAAGCCTGGCCCGAGGGCAGGCTTCCCTGCCCATAATCCTTTCGAATCCCCAGGGGACTCTTGTAGCACCCGATTTTCTTTCCCTTTGCTCGCTCCTTCTATTTGAGAGAGGATATTCCTTCCGAAGGGGTGCTAGCGCACGCTGTGGGTGTTGTCACGCCGTTCTCCCCACGCTGGATTGGCTGGGATTACTCCTAGCGTCCGCTGCGCTCGGACTGAAGGTGAAACGGAGTATAGTCATCCACTTTCCCCTTCGCAAAGGAAGCCTGGCCCGAGGGCAGGCTTCCCCTTCGCAGAATCCTTTCGAATCCCCAGGGGACTCTTGTAGCACCCCATTCTCTTTTCCCTTGCTCGCTCCTTCTATTTGAGAGAGGACATTCCTTCCGAAGGGGTGCTAGCGCACGCTGTGGGTGTTGTCACGCCGTTCTCCCCACGCTGGATTGGCTGGGATTACTCCTAGCGTCCGCTGCGCTCGGACTGAAGGTGAAACGGAGTATAGTCATCCACTTTCCCCTTCGCAAAGGAAGCCTGGCCCGAGGGCAGGCTTCCCCTTCCCAGAATCCTTTCGAATCCCCAGGAGACTCTTGTAGCACCCCATTCTCTTTCCCCTTGCTCGCTCCTTCTATTTGAGAGAGGATATTCCTTCCGAAGGGGTGCTAGCGCACGCTGTGGGTGTTGTCACGCCGTTCTCCCCACGCTGGATTGGCTGGGATTACTCCTAGCGTCCGCTGCGCTCGGACTGAAGGTGAAACGAAGTATAGTCATCCACTTTCCCCTTCGCAAAGAAAGCCTGGCCCGAGGGAAGGCTTCCCTGCCCATAATCCTTTCGAATCCCCAGGGGACTCTTGTAGCACCCCATTCTCTTTCCCCTTGCTCGCTCCTTCTATTTGAGAGAGGATATTCCTTCCGAAGGGGTGCTAGCGCACGCTGTGGGTGTTGTCACGCCGTTCTCTCCACGCTGGATTGGCTGGGATTACTCCTAGCGTCCGCTGCGCTCGGACTGAAGGTGAAACGGAGTATAGTCATCCACTTTCCCCTTCGCAAAGGAAGCCTGGCCCGAGGGCAGGCTTCCCTGCCCATAATCCTTTCGAATCCCCAGGGGACTCTTGTAGCACCCCATTCTCTTTCCCTTTGCTCGCTCCTTCTATTTGAGAGAGGATATTCCTTCCGAAGGGGTGCTAGCGCACGCTGTGGCTGTTGTCACGCCGTTCTCCCCACGCTGGATTGGCTGGGATTACTCCTAGCGTCCGCTGCGCTCGGACTGAAGGTGAAACGGAGTATAGTCATCCACTTTCCCCTTCGCAAAGGAAGCCTGGCCCGAGGGCAGGCTTCCCCTTCCCAGAATCCTTTCGAATCCCCAGGGGACTCTTGTAGCACCCCATTCTCTTTTCCCTTGCTCGCTCCTTCTATTTGAGAGAGGATATTCGTTCCGAAGGGGTGCTAGCGCACGCTGTGGGTGTTGTCACGCCGTTCTCCCCACGCTGGATTGGCTGGGATTACTCCTAGCGTCCGCTGCGCTCAGACGGAAGGTGAAACGGAGTATAGTCATCCACTTTCCCCTTCGCAAAGGAAGCCTGACCCGAGGGAAGGCTTCCCTGCCCATAATCCTTTCGAATCCCCAGGGGACTCTTGTAGCACCCCATTCTCTTTCCCCTTGCTCGCTCCTTCTATTTGAGAGAGGATATTCCTTCCGAAGGGGTGCTAGCGCACGCTGTGGGTGTTGTCACGCCGTTCTCCCCACGCTGGATTGGCTGGGATTACTCCTAGCGTCCGCTGCGCTCGGACTGAAGGTGAAACGGAGTATAGTCATCCACTTTCCCCTTCGCAAAGGAAGCCTGGCCCGAGGGAAGGCTTTCCTGCCCATAATCCTTTCTAATCCCCAGGGGACTCTTGTAGCACCCCATTCTCTTTCCCCTTGCTCGCTCCTTCTATTTGAGAGAGGATATTCCTTCCGAAGGGGTGCTAGCGCACGCTGTGGGTGTTGTCACGCCGTTCTCCCCACGCTGGATTGGCTAGGATTACTCCTAGCGTCCACTGCGCTCGGACTGAAGGTGAAACGGAGTATAGTCATCCACTTTCCCCTTCGCAAAGGAACCCTGGCCCGAGGGCAGGCTTCCCTGCCCATAATCCTTTCGAATCCCCAGGGGACTCTTGTAGCACCCCATTCTCTTTCCCTTTGCTCGCTCCTTCTATTTGAGAGAGGATATTCCTTCCGAAGGGGTGCTAGCGCACGCTGTGGGTGTTGTCACGCCGTTCTCCCCACGCTGGATTGGCTGGGATTACTCCTAGCGTCCGCTGCGCTCGGACTGAAGGTGAAACGGAGTATAGTCATCCACTTTCCCCTTCGCAAAGGAAGCCTGGCCCGAGGGCAGGCTTCCCCTTCCCAGAATCCTTTCGAATCCCCAGGGGACTCTTGTAGCACCCCATTCTCTTTCCCCTTGCTCGCTCCTTCTATTTGAGAGAGGATATTCCTTCCGAAGGGGTGCTAGCGCACGCTGTGGGTGTTGTCACGCCGTTCTCCCCACGCTGGATTGGCTGGGATTACTTCTAGCGTCCGCTGCGCTCGGACTGAAGGTGAAACGGAGTATAGTCATCCACTTTCCCCTTCGCAAAGGAAGCCTGGCCCGAGGGAAGGCTTCCCTGCCCATAATCCTTTCGAATCCCCAGGGGACTCTTGTAGCACCCCATTCTCTTTCCCCTTGCTCGCTCCTTCTATTTGAGAGAGGATATTCCTTCCGAAGGGGTGCTAGCGCACGCTGTGGGTGTTGTCACGCCGTTCTCCCCACGCTGGATTGGCTGGGATTACTCCTAGCGTCCGCTGCGCTCGGACTGAAGGTGAAAGGGAGTATAGTCATCCACTTTCCCCTTCGCAAAGGAAGCCTGGCCCGAGGGAAGGCTTCCCTGCCCATAATCCTTTCGAATCCCCAGGGGACTCTTGTAGCACCCCATTCTCTTTCCCCTTGCTCGCTCCTTCTATTTGAGAGAGGATATTCCTTCCGAAGGGGTGCTAGCGCACGCTGTGGGTGTTGTCACGCCGTTCTCCCCACGCTGGATTGGCTGGGATTACTCCTAGCGTCCGCTGCGCTCAGACTGAAGGTGAAACGGAGTATAGTCATCCACTTTCCCCTTCGCAAAGAAAGCCTGGCCCGAGGGAAGGCTTCCCTGCCCATAATCCTTTCGAATCCCCAGGGGACTCTTGTAGCACCCCATTCTCTTTCCCCTTGCTCGCTCCTTCTATTTGAGAGAGGATATTCCTTCCGAAGGGGTGCTAGCGCACGCTGTGGGTGTTGTCACGCCGTTCTCTCCACGCTGGATTGGCTGGGATTACTCCTAGCGTCCGCTGCGCTCGGACTGAAGGTGAAACGGAGTATAGTCATCCACTTTCCCCTTCGCAAAGGAAGCCTGGCCCGAGGGCAGGCTTCCCTGCCCATAATCCTTTCGAATCCCCAGGGGACTCTTGTAGCACCCCATTCTCTTTCCCTTTGCTCGCTCCTTCTATTTGAGAGAGGATATTCCTTCCGAAGGGGTGCTAGCGCACGCTGTGGGTGTTGTCACGCCGTTCTCCCCACGCTGGATTGGCTGGGATTACTCCTAGCGTCCGCTGCGCTCGGACTGAAGGTGAAACGGAGTATAGTCATCCACTTTCCCCTTCGCAAAGGAAGCCTGGCCCGAGGGCAGGCTTCCCCTTCGCAGAATCCTTTCGAATCCCCAGGGGACTCTTGTAGCACCCCATTCTCTTTTCCCTTGCTCGCTCCTTCTATTTGAGAGAGGACATTCCTTCCGAAGGGGTGCTAGCGCACGCTGTGGGTGTTGTCACGCCGTTCTCCCCACGCTGGATTGGCTGGGATTACTCCTAGCGTCCGCTGCGCTCGGACTGAAGGTGAAACGGAGTATAGTCATCCACTTTCCCCTTCGCAAAGGAAGCCTGGCCCGAGGGCAGGCTTCCCCTTCCCAGAATCCTTTCGAATCCCCAGGAGACTCTTGTAGCACCCCATTCTCTTTCCCCTTGCTCGCTCCTTCTATTTGAGAGAGGATATTCCTTCCGAAGGGGTGCTAGCGCACGCTGTGGGTGTTGTCACGCCGTTCTCCCCACGCTGGATTGGCTGGGATTACTCCTAGCGTCCGCTGCGCTCGGACTGAAGGTGAAACGGAGTATAGTCATCCACTTTCCCCTTCGCAAAGAAAGCCTGGCCCGAGGGAAGGCTTCGCTGCCCATAATCCTTTCGAATCCCCAGGGGACTCTTGTAGCACCCCATTCTCTTTCCCCTTGCTCGCTCCTTCTATTTGAGAGAGGATATTCCTTCCGAAGGGGTGCTAGCGCACGCTGTGGGTGTTGTCACGCCGTTCTCTCCACGCTGGATTGGCTGGGATTACTCCTAGCGTCCGCTGCGCTCGGACTGAAGGTGAAACGGAGTATAGTCATCCACTTTCCCCTTCGCAAAGGAAGCCTGGCCCGAGGGCAGGCTTCCCTGCCTATAATCCTTTCGAATCCCCAGGGGACTCTTGTAGCACCCCATTCTCTTTCCCTTTGCTCGCTCCTTCTATTTGAGAGAGGATATTCCTTCCGAAGGGGTGCTAGCGCACGCTGTGGGTGTTGTCACGCCGTTCTCCCCACGCTGGATTGGCTGGGATTACTCCTAGCGTCCGCTGCGCTCGGACTGAAGGTGAAACGGAGTATAGTCATCCACTTTCCCCTTCGCAAAGGAAGCCTGGCCCGAGGGCAGGCTTCCCCTTCCCAGAATCCTTTCGAATCCCCAGGGGACTCTTGTAGCACCCCATTCTCTTTTCCCTTGCTCGCTCCTTCTATTTGAGAGAGGATATTCGTTCCGAAGGGGTGCTAGCGCACGCTGTGGGTGTTGTCACGCCGTTCTCCCCACGCTGGATTGGCTGGGATTACTCCTAGCGTCCGCTGCGCTCGGACGGAAGGTGAAACGGAGTATAGTCATCCACTTTCCCCTTCGCAAAGGAAGCCTGGCCCGAGGGAAGGCTTCCCTGCCCATAATCCTTTCGAATCCCCAGGGGACTCTTGTAGCACCCCATTCTCTTTCCCCTTGCTCGCTCCTTCTATTTGAGAGAGGATATTCCTTCCGAAGGGGTGCTAGCGCACGCTGTGGGTGTTGTCACGCCGTTCTCCCCACGCTGGATTGGATGGGATTACTCCTAGCGTCCGCTGCGCTCGGACTGAAGGTGAAACGGAGTATAGTCATCCACTTTCCCCTTCGCAAAGGAAGCCTGGCCCGAGGGCAGGCTTCCCCTTCCCAGAATCCTTTCGAATCCCCAGGGGACTCTTGTAGCACCCCATTCTCTTTCCCCTTGCTCGCTCCTTCTATTTGAGAGAGGATATTTCTTCCGAAGGGGTGCTAGCGCACGCTGTGGGTGTTGTCACACCGTTCTCCCCACGCTGGATTGGCTGGGATTACTCCTAGCGTCCGCTGCGCTCGGACTGAAGGTGAAACGGAGTATAGTCATCCACTTTCCCCTTCGCAAAGGAAGCCTGGCCCGAGGGCAGGCTTCCCCTTCCCAGAATCCTTTCGAATCCCCAGGGGACTCTTGTAGCACCCCATTCTCTTTCCCCTTGCTCGCTCCTTCTATTTGAGAGAGGACATTCCTTCCGAAGGGGTGCTAGCGCACGCTGTGGGTGTTGTAACGCCGTTCTCCCCACGCTGGATTGGCTGGGATTACTCCTAGCGTCCGCTGCGCTCGGACTGAAGGTGAAACGGAGTATAGTCATCCACTTTCCCCTTCGCAAAGGAAGCCTGGCCCGAGGGAAGGCTTCCCTGCCCATAATCCTTTCGAATCCTCAGGGGACTCTTGTGGCACCCCATTCTCTTTCCCCTTGCTCGCTCCTTCTATTTGAAAGAGGATATTCCTTCCGAAGGGGTGCTAGCGCACGCTGTGGGTGTTGTCACGCCGTTCTCCCCACGCTGGATTGGCTGGGATTACTCCTAGCGTCCGCTGCGCTCGGACTGAAGGTGAAACGGAGTATAGTCATCCACTTTCCCCTTCGCAAAGGAAGCCTGGTCCGAGGGAAGGCTTCCCTGCCCATAATCCTTTCGAATCCTCAGGGGACTCTTGTGGCACCCCATTCTCTTTCCCCTTGCTCGCTCCTTCTATTTGAGAGAGGATATTCCTTCCGAAGGGGTGCTAGCGCACGCTGTGGGTGTTGCCACGCCGTTCTCCCCACGCTGGATTGGCTGGGATTACTCCTAGCGTCCGCTGCGCTCGGACTGAAGGTGAAACGGAGTATAGTCATCCACTTTCCCCTTCGCAAAGGAAGCCTGGCCCGAGGGCAGGCTTCCCTGCCCATAATCCTTTCGAATCCCCAGGGGACTCTTGTAGCACCCCACTCTCTTTCCCTTTGCTCGCTCCTTCTATTTGAGAGAGGATATTCCTTCCGAAGGGGTGTTAGCGCACGCTGTGGGTGTTGTCACGCCGTTCTCCCCACGCTGGATTGGCTGGGATTACTCCTAGCGTCCGCTGCGCTCGGACTGAAGGTGAAACGGAGTATAGTCATCCACTTTCCCCTTCGCAAAGGAAGCCTGGCCCGAGGGCAGGCTTCCCCTTCCCAGAATCCTTTCGAATCCCCAGGGGACTCTTGTAGCACCCCATTCTCTTTCCCCTTGCTCGCTCCTTCTATTTGAGGGAGGATATTCCTTCCGAAGGGGTGCTAGCGCACGCTGTGGGTGTTGTCACGCCGTTCTCCCCACGCTGGATTGGCTGGGATTACTCCTAGCGTCCGCTGCGCTCAGACCAGTCTTGTACACGTTACTAAAAAAAAGTAATCGATTACAATTACTATTACTCTTGGCTAAAAAGTATTCGATTAGATTACTTGATTACTCGACGGCAAAAGTAATTGGACATTACTTAAAGAAGTAATCGTTACTTTTCCGATTACTTTATTGTGTGAAGACGCATTTTTAGCGCTCATAACAATGAACTACTTCCAACCTATATTTCACATTTGCACAAGTATTGAAGAAGAAAAACTGGCTCCCTCTTCGTGGTCGTTGCACCTTCACAATGCAGACACAAGCATAGAATTCGTTTGAAGGCGTTTAATGATTTGGGCGTTCGCAACTGTGTGTGTGTGTGGGGGGGGGGGGGGAGGGGGAGCGGAGGGGGTTCTAGATCTTGTTAAGCTTGAGCAAGGGTTGTCGCCAAAAAGTTTGCGTCGCTCATTTTATTATTCACATGTGTATGAGCTCGCATGTTATACAAAGGAGCAGCAGCTCCAGGATTTGAAACGGATCAGGCGTAGTATCCATTAGCGGAAGAGATCGCCCCGACCACTTCTCAACTCGAAACATTGCTTGTCACAAAGACCACGTAGGGGAAATGGGGAAATGGGGAAATACTTTAACTGCCTTTGTTATATTTTGCATCCGCTTTAGGCATTCTTCGGTTCTGGTTCCCCTACGGGCTGCGAGTAGGTACCCTAAGCAGGATTCTTTTTTATTTTTTTTTTATTTATGTGTGTGTGTGCGTGAGGGGGCTAGTTTGAACGAAGGACTCACAAAGCTACATTCTGCTTCCTCAAACTTCGCCCTGAATGGCCTTTGTCACGCACTATGGCTTCCCAGGGGCTTCCCACTCCCAGTCCCAGCTCAAAAAAACAAACAAACAAAAAAAAAAAAAAAACAGACATTCCACAGAAACTGTACATAGAAAGAGATTGACCTCGGTTCCTACAGCTCCGCGAAAATCTTTCCTTTTCGGTTCGAAAAAAAAAGCAAATTTTATTTTTGTCATTTCATAAAAAAAAGGCGTGTGCCCGCCGGGAGGGGGGGGGGGGGCATGGCCAAATGGTAACGGTTACAAGTAATTTTATTACTTCAAAAAGTAATCAGATTACTCTTCTGATTACTGCCTAATAAAAGTAATCAACTGATTACAAAATTACTCCCAAAAGTAATTGATTACAAGTAATTTGATTACTTGTAATGCGTACGGTACAAGTCTGGCTCAGACTGAAGGTGAAACGGAGTATAGTCATCCACTTTCCCCTTCGCAAAGAAAGCCTGGCCCGAGGGAAGGCTTCCCTGCCCATAATCCTTTCGAATCCCCAGGGGACTCTTGTAGCACCCCATTCTCTTTCCCCTTGCTCGCTCCTTCTATTTGAGAGAGGATATTCCTTCCGAAGGGGTGCTAGCGCACGCTGTGGGTGTTGTCACGCCGTTCTCTCCACGCTGGATTGGCTGGGATTACTCCTAGCGTCCGCTGCGCTCGGACTGAAGGTGAAACGGAGTATAGTCATCCACTTTCCCCTTCGCAAAGGAAGCCTGGCCCGAGGGCAGGCTTCCCTGCCCATAATCCTTTCGAATCCCCAGGGGACTCTTGTAGCACCCGATTTTCTTTCCCTTTGCTCGCTCCTTCTATTTGAGAGAGGATATTCCTTCCGAAGGGGTGCTAGCGCACGCTGTGGGTGTTGTCACGCCGTTCTCCCCACGCTGGATTGGCTGGGATTACTCCTAGCGTCCGCTGCGCTCGGACTGAAGGTGAAACGGAGTATAGTCATCCACTTTCCCCTTCGCAAAGGAAGCCTGGCCCGAGGGCAGGCTTCCCCTTCGCAGAATCCTTTCGAATCCCCAGGGGACTCTTGTAGCACCCCATTCTCTTTTCCCTTGCTCGCTCCTTCTATTTGAGAGAGGACATTCCTTCCGAAGGGGTGCTAGCGCACGCTGTGGGTGTTGTCACGCCGTTCTCCCCACGCTGGATTGGCTGGGATTACTCCTAGCGTCCGCTGCGCTCGGACTGAAGGTGAAACGGAGTATAGTCATCCACTTTCCCCTTCGCAAAGGAAGCCTGGCCCGAGGGCAGGCTTCCCCTTCCCAGAATCCTTTCGAATCCCCAGGAGACTCTTGTAGCACCCCATTCTCTTTCCCCTTGCTCGCTCCTTCTATTTGAGAGAGGATATTCCTTCCGAAGGGGTGCTAGCGCACGCTGTGGGTGTTGTCACGCCGTTCTCCCCACGCTGGATTGGCTGGGATTACTCCTAGCGTCCGCTGCGCTTGGACTGAAGGTGAAACGAAGTATAGTCATCCACTTTCCCCTTCGCAAAGAAAGCCTGGCCCGAGGGAAGGATTCCCTGCCCATAATCCTTTCGAATCCCCAGGGGACTCTTGTAGCACCCCATTCTCTTTCCCCTTGCTCGCTCCTTCTATTTGAGAGAGGATATTCCTTCCGAAGGGGTGCTAGCGCACGCTGTGGGTGTTGTCACGCCGTTCTCTCCACGCTGGATTGGCTGGGATTACTCCTAGCGTCCGCTGCGCTCGGACTGAAGGTGAAACGGAGTATAGTCATCCACTTTCCCCTTCGCAAAGGAAGCCTGGCCCGAGGGCAGGCTTCCCTGCCCATAATCCTTTCGAATCCCCAGGGGACTCTTGTAGCACCCCATTCTCTTTCCCTTTGCTCGCTCCTTCTATTTGAGAGAGGATATTCCTTCCGAAGGGGTGCTAGCGCACGCTGTGGCTGTTGTCACGCCGTTCTCCCCACGCTGGATTGGCTGGGATTACTCCTAGCGTCCGCTGCGCTCGGACTGAAGGTGAAACGGAGTATAGTCATCCACTTTCCCCTTCGCAAAGGAAGCCTGGCCCGAGGGCAGGCTTCCCCTTCCCAGAATCCTTTCGAATCCCCAGGGGACTCTTGTAGCACCCCATTCTCTTTTCCCTTGCTCGCTCCTTCTATTTGAGAGAGGATATTCGTTCCGAAGGGGTGCTAGCGCACGCTGTGGGTGTTGTCACGCCGTTCTCCCCACGCTGGATTGGCTGGGATTACTCCTAGCGTCCGCTGCGCTCAGACGGAAGGTGAAACGGAGTATAGTCATCCACTTTCCCCTTCGCAAAGGAAGCCTGACCCGAGGGAAGGCTTCCCTGCCCATAATCCTTTCGAATCCCCAGGGGACTCTTGTAGCACCCCATTCTCTTTCCCCTTGCTCGCTCCTTCTATTTGAGAGAGGATATTCCTTCCGAAGGGGTGCTAGCGCACGCTGTGGGTGTTGTCACGCCGTTCTCCCCACGCTGGATTGGCTGGGATTACTCCTAGCGTCCGCTGCGCTCGGACTGAAGGTGAAACGGAGTATAGTCATCCACTTTCCCCTTCGCAAAGGAAGCCTGGCCCGAGGGAAGGCTTTCCTGCCCATAATCCTTTCTAATCCCCAGGGGACTCTTGTAGCACCCCATTCTCTTTCCCCTTGCTCGCTCCTTCTATTTGAGAGAGGATATTCCTTCCGAAGGGGTGCTAGCGCACGCTGTGGGTGTTGTCACGCCGTTCTCCCCACGCTGGATTGGCTGGGATTACTCCTAGCGTCCACTGCGCTCGGACTGAAGGTGAAACGGAGTATAGTCATCCACTTTCCCCTTCGCAAAGGAACCCTGGCCCGAGGGCAGGCTTCCCTGCCCATAATCCTTTCGAATCCCCAGGGGACTCTTGTAGCACCCCATTCTCTTTCCCTTTGCTCGCTCCTTCTATTTGAGAGAGGATATTCCTTCCGAAGGGGTGCTAGCGCACGCTGTGGGTGTTGTCACGCCGTTCTCCCCACGCTGGATTGGCTGGGATTACTCCTAGCGTCCGCTGCGCTCGGACTGAAGGTGAAACGGAGTATAGTCATCCACTTTCCCCTTCGCAAAGGAAGCCTGGCCCGAGGGCAGGCTTCCCCTTCCCAGAATCCTTTCGAATCCCCAGGGGACTCTTGTAGCACCCCATTCTCTTTCCCCTTGCTCGCTCCTTCTATTTGAGAGAGGATATTCCTTCCGAAGGGGTGCTAGCGCACGCTGTGGGTGTTGTCACGCCGTTCTCCCCACGCTGGATTGGCTGGGATTACTTCTAGCGTCCGCTGCGCTCGGACTGAAGGTGAAACGGAGTATAGTCATCCACTTTCCCCTTCGCAAAGGAAGCCTGGCCCGAGGGAAGGCTTCCCTGCCCATAATCCTTTCGAATCCCCAGGGGACTCTTGTAGCACCCCATTCTCTTTCCCCTTGCTCGCTCCTTCTATTTGAGAGAGGATATTCCTTCCGAAGGGGTGCTAGCGCACGCTGTGGGTGTTGTCACGCCGTTCTCCCCACGCTGGATTGGCTGGGATTACTCCTAGCGTCCGCTGCGCTCGGACTGAAGGTGAAAGGGAGTATAGTCATCCACTTTCCCCTTCGCAAAGGAAGCCTGGCCCGAGGGAAGGCTTCCCTGCCCATAATCCTTTCGAATCCCCAGGGGACTCTTGTAGCACCCCATTCTCTTTCCCCTTGCTCGCTCCTTCTATTTGAGAGAGGATATTCCTTCCGAAGGGGTGCTAGCGCACGCTGTGGGTGTTGTCACGCCGTTCTCCCCACGCTGGATTGGCTGGGATTACTCCTAGCGTCCGCTGCGCTCAGACTGAAGGTGAAACGGAGTATAGTCATCCACTTTCCCCTTCGCAAAGAAAGCCTGGCCCGAGGGAAGGCTTCCCTGCCCATAATCCTTTCGAATCCCCAGGGGACTCTTGTAGCACCCCATTCTCTTTCCCCTTGCTCGCTCCTTCTATTTGAGAGAGGATATTCCTTCCGAAGGGGTGCTAGCGCACGCTGTGGGTGTTGTCACGCCGTTCTCTCCACGCTGGATTGGCTGGGATTACTCCTAGCGTCCGCTGCGCTCGGACTGAAGGTGAAACGGAGTATAGTCATCCACTTTCCCCTTCGCAAAGGAAGCCTGGCCCGAGGGCAGGCTTCCCTGCCCATAATCCTTTCGAATCCCCAGGGGACTCTTGTAGCACCCCATTCCCTTTCCCTTTGCTCGCTCCTTCTATTTGAGAGAGGATATTCCTTCCGAAGGGGTGCTAGCGCACGCTGTGGGTGTTGTCACGCCGTTCTCCCCACGCTGGATTGGCTGGGATTACTCCTAGCGTCCGCTGCGCTCGGACTGAAGGTGAAACGGAGTATAGTCATCCACTTTCCCCTTCGCAAAGGAAGCCTGGCCCGAGGGCAGGCTTCCCCTTCGCAGAATCCTTTCGAATCCCCAGGGGACTCTTGTAGCACCCCATTCTCTTTTCCCTTGCTCGCTCCTTCTATTTGAGAGAGGACATTCCTTCCGAAGGGGTGCTAGCGCACGCTGTGGGTGTTGTCACGCCGTTCTCCCCACGCTGGATTGGCTGGGATTACTCCTAGCGTCCGCTGCGCTCGGACTGAAGGTGAAACGGAGTATAGTCATCCACTTTCCCCTTCGCAAAGGAAGCCTGGCCCGAGGGAAGGCTTCCCTGCCCATAATCCTTTCGAATCCCCAGGGGACTCTTGTAGCACCCCATTCTCTTTCCCCTTGCTCGCTCCTTCTATTTGAGAGAGGATATTCCTTCCGAAGGGGTGCTACCGCACGCTGTGGGTGTTGTCACGCCGTTCTCCCCACGCTGGATTGGCTGGGATTACTCCTAGCGTCCGCTGCGCTCGGACTGAAGGTGAAACGGAGTATAGTCATCCACTTTCCCCTTCGCAAAGGAAGCCTGGCCCGAGGGAAGGCTTCCCTGCCCATAATCCTTTCGAATCCCCAGGGGACTCTTGTAGCACCCCATTCTCTTTCCCCTTGCTCGCTCCTTCTATTTGAGAGAGGATATTCCTTCCGAAGGGGTGCTAGCGCACGCTGTGGGTATTGTCACGCCGTTCTCCCCGCGCTGGATTGGCTGGGATTACTCCTAGCGTCCGCTGCGCTCGGACTGAAGGTGAAACGGAGTATAGTCATCCACTTTCCCCTTCGCAAAGGAAGCCTGGCCCGAGGGCAGGCTTCCCCTTCCCAGAATCCTTTCGAATCCCCAGGGGACTCTTGTAGCACCCCATTCTCTTTCCCCTTGCTCGCTCCTTCTATTTGAGAGAGGACATTCCTTCCGAAGGGGTGCTAGCGCACGCTGTGGGTGTTGTAACACCGTTTTCCCCACGCTGGATTGGCTGGGATTACTCCTAGCGTCCGCTGCGCTCGGACTGAAGGTGAAACGGAGTATAGTCATCCACTTTCATTTCGCAAAGGAAGCCTGGCCCGAGGGAAGGCTTCCCTGCCCATAATCCTTTCGAATCCTCAGGGGACTCTTGTGGCACCCCATTCTCTTTCCCCTTGCTTGCTCCTTCTGTTTGAGAGAGGATATTCCTTCCGAAGGGGTGCTAGCGCACGCTGTGGGTGTTGTCACGCCGTTCTCCCCACGCTGGATTGGCTGGGATTACTCCTAGCGTCCGCTGCGCTCGGACTGAAGGTGAAACGGAGTATAGTCATCCACTTTCCCCTTCGCAAAGGAAGCCTGGCCCGAGGGAAGGCTTCCCTGCCCATAATCCTTTCGAATCCCCAGGGGACTCTTGTAGCACCCCATTCTCTTTCCCCTTGCTCGCTCCTTCTATTTGAGAGAGGATATTCCTTCCGAAGGGGTGCTAGCGCACGCTGTGGGTGTTGTCACGCCGTTCTCCCCACGCTGGATTGGCTGGGATTACTCCTAGCGTCCGCTGCGCTCGGACTGAAGGTGAAACGGAGTATAGTCATCCACTTTCCCCTTCGCAAAGGAAGCCTGGCCCGAGGGCAGGCTTCCCCTTCCCAGAATCCTTTCGAATCCCCAGGGGACTCTTGTAGCACCCCATTCTCTTTCCCCTTGCTCGCTCCTTCTATTTGAGAGAGGACATTCCTTCCGAAGGGGTGCTAGCGCACGCTGTGGGTGTTGTAACACCGTTTTCCCCACGCTGGATTGGCTGGGATTACTCCTAGCGTCCGCTGCGCTCGGACTGAAGGTGAAACGGAGTATAGTCATCCACTTTCCCCTTCGCAAAGGAAGCCTGGTCCGAGGGAAGGCTTCCCTGCCCATAATCCTTTCGAATCCTCAGGGGACTCTTGTGGCACCCCATTCTCTTTCCCCTTGCTCGCTCCTTCTATTTGAGAGAGGATATTCCTTCCGAAGGGGTGCTAGCGCACGCTGTGGGTGTTGTCACGCCGTTCTCCCCACGCTGGATTGGCTGGGATTACTCCTAGCGTCCGCTGCGCTCGGACTGAAGGTGAAACGGAGTATAGTCATCCACTTTCCCCTTCGCAAAGGAAGCCTGGCCCGAGGGCAGGCTTCCCTGCCCATAATCCTTTCGAATCCACAGGGGACTCTTGTAGCACCCCATTCTCTTTCCCTTTGCTCGCTCCTTCTATTTGAGAGAGGATATTCCTTCCGAAGGGGTGCTAGCGCACGCTGTGGGTGTTGTCACGCCGTTCTCCCCACGCTGGATTGGCTGGGATTACTCCTAGCGTCCGCTGCGCTCGGACTGAAGGTGAAACGGAGTATAGTCATCCTCTTTCCCCTTCGCAAAGGAAGCCTGGCCCGAGGGCAGGCTTCCCCTTCCCAGAATCCTTTCGAATCCCCAGGGGACTCTTGTAGCACCCCATTCTCTTTCCCCTTGCTCGCTCCTTCTATTTGAGAGAGGATATTCCTTCCGAAGGGGTGCTAGCGCACGCTGTGGGTGTTGTCACGCCGTTCTCCCCACGCTGGATTGGCTGGGATTACTCCTAGCGTCCGCTGCGCTCGGACTGAAGGTGAAACGGAGTATAGTCATCCACTTTCCCCTTCGCAAAGAAAGCCTGGCCCGAGGGAAGGCTTCCCTGCCCATAATCCTTTCGAATCCCCAGGGGACTCTTGTAGTACCCCATTCTCTTTCCCCTTGCTCGCTCCTTCTATTTGAGAGAGGATATTCCTTCCGAAGGGGTGCTAGCGCACGCTGTGGGTGTTGTCACGCCGTTCTCTCCACGCTGGATTGGCTGGGATTACTCCTAGCGTCCGCTGCGCTCGGACTGAAGGTGAAACGGAGTATAGTCATCCACTTTCCCCTTCGCAAAGGAAGCCTGGCCCGAGAGCAGGCTTCCCTGCCCATAATCCTTTCGAATCCCCAGGGGACTCTTGTAGCACCCCATTCTCTTTCCCTTTGCTCGCTCCTTCTATTTGAGAGAGGATATTCCTTCCGAAGGGGTGCTAGCGCACGCTGTGGGTGTTGTCACGCCGTTCTCCCCACGCTGGATTGGCTGGGATTACTCCTAGCGTCCGCTGCGCTCGGACTGAAGGTGAAACGGAGTATAGTCATCCACTTTCCCCTTCGCAAAGGAAGCCTGGCCCGAGGGCAGGCTTCCCCTTCCCAGAATCCTTTCGAATCCCCAGGGGACTCTTGTAGCACCCCATTCTCTTTTCCCTTGCTCGCTCCTTCTATTTGAGAGAGGATATTCCTTCCGAAGGGGTGCTAGCGCACGCTGTGGGTGTTGTCACGCCGTTCTCCCCACGCTGGATTGGCTGGGATTACTCCTAGCGTCCGCTGCGCTCGGACTGAAGGTGAAACGGAGTATAGTCATCCACTTTCCCCTTCGCAAAGGAAGCCTGGCCCGAGGGCAGGCTTCCCTGCCCATAATCCTTTCGAATCCCCAGGGGACTCTTGTAGCACCCCATTCTCTTTCCCTTTGCTCGCTCCTTCTATTTGAGAGAGGATATTCCTTCCGAAGGGGTGCTAGCGCACGCTGCGGGTGTTGTCACGCCGTTCTCCCCACGCTGGATTGGCTGGGATTACTCCTAGCGTCCGCTGCGCTCGGACTGAAGGTGAAACGGAGTATAGTCATCCACTTTCCCCTTCGCAAAGGAAGCCTGGCCCGAGGGCAGGCTTCCCCTTCCCAGAATCCTTTCGAATCCCCAGGGGACTCTTGTAGCACCCCATTCTCTTTTCCCTTGCTCGCTCCTTCTATTTGAGAGAGGATATTCCTTCCGAAGGGGTGCTAGCGCACGCTGTGGGTGTTGTCATGCCGTTCTCCCCACGCTGGATTGGCTGGGATTACTCCTAGCGTCCGCTGCGCTCGGACTGAAGGTGAAACGGAGTATAGTCGTCCACTTTCCCCTTCGCAAAGGAAGCCTGGCCCGAGGGAAGGCTTCCCTGCCCATAATCCTTTCGAATCCCCAGGGGACTCTTGTAGCACCCCATTCTCTTTCCCCTTGCCCGCTCCTTCTATTTGAGAGAGGATATTCCTTCCGAAGGGGTGCTAGCGCACGCTGTGGGTGTTGTCACGCCGTTCTCCCCACGCTGGATTGGCTGGGATTACTCCTAGCGTCCGCTGCGCTCGGACTGAAGGTGAAACGGAGTATAGTCATCCACTTTCCCCTTCGCAAAGGAAGCCTGGCCCGAGGGAAGGCTTTCCTGCCCATAATCCTTTCGAATCCCCAGGGGACTCTTGTAGCACCCCATTCTCTTTCCCCTTGCTCGCTCCTTCTATTTGAGAGAGGATATTCCTTCCGAAGGGGTGCTAGCGCACGCTGTGGGTGTTGTCACGCCGTTCTCCCCACGCTGGATTGGCTGGGATTACTCCTAGCGTCCGCTGCGCTCGGACTGAAGGTGAAACGGAGTATAGTCATCCACTTTCCCCCTCGCAAAGGAAGCCTGGCCCGAGGGCAGGCTTCCCTGCCCATAATCCTTTCGAATCCCCAGGGGACTCTTGTAGCACCCCATTCTCTTTCCCTTTGCTCGCTCCTTCTATTTGAGAGAGGATATTCCTTCCGAAGGGGTGCTAGCGCACGCTGTGGGTGTTGTCACGCCGTTCTCCCCACGCTGGATTGGCTGGGATTACTCCTAGCGTCCGCTGCGCTCGGACTGAAGGTGAAACGGAGTATAGTCATCCACTTTCCCCTTCGCAAAGGAAGCCTGGCCCGAGGGCAGGCTTCCCCTTCCCAGAATCCTTTCGAATCCCCAGGGGACTCTTGTAGCACCCCATTCTCTTTCCCTTTGCTCGCTCCTTCTATTTGAGAGAGGATATTCCTTCCGAAGGGGTGCTAGCGCACGCTGTGGGTGTTGTCACGCCGTTCTCCCCACGCTGGATTGGCTGGGATTACTCCTAGCGTCCGCTGCGCTCGGACTGAAGGTGAAACGGAGTATAGTCATCCACTTTCCCCTTCGCAAAGGAAGCCTGGCCCGAGGGCAGGCTTCCCCTTCCCAGAATCCTTTCGAATCCCCAGGGGACTCTTGTAGCACCCCATTCTCTTTTCCCTTGCTCGCTCCTTCTATTTGAGAGAGGATATTCCTTCCGAAGGGGTGCTAGCGCACGCTGTGGGTGTTGTCACGCCGTTCTCCCCACGCTGGATTGGCTGGGATTACTCCTAGCGTCCGCTGCGCTCGGACTGAAGGTGAAACGGAGTATAGTCGTCCACTTTCCCCTTCGCAAAGGAAGCCTGGCCCGAGGGAAGGCTTCCCTGCCCATAATCCTTTCGAATCCCCAGGGGACTCTTGTAGCACCCCATTCTCTTTCCCCTTGCCCGCTCCTTCTATTTGAGAGAGGATATTCCTTCCGAAGGGGTGCTAGCGCACGCTGTGGGTGTTGTCACGCCGTTCTCCCCACGCTGGATTGGCTGGGATTACTCCTAGCGTCCGCTGCGCTCGGACTGAAGGTGAAACGGAGTATAGTCATCCACTTTCCCCTTCGCAAAGGAAGCCTGGCCCGAGGGAAGGCTTTCCTGCCCATAATCCTTTCGAATCCCCAGGGGACTCTTGTAGCACCCCATTCTCTTTCCCCTTGCTCGCTCCTTCTATTTGAGAGAGGATATTCCTTCCGAAGGGGTGCTAGCGCACGCTGTGGGTGTTGTCACGCCGTTCTCCCCACGCTGGATTGGCTGGGATTACTCCTAGCGTCCGCTGCGCTCGGACTGAAGGTGAAACGGAGTATAGTCATCCACTTTCCCCTTCGCAAAGGAAGCCTGGCCCGAGGGAAGGCTTCCCTGCCCATAATCCTTTCGAATCCCCAGGGGACTCTTGTAGCACCCCATTCTCTTTCCCTTTGCTCGCTCCTTCTATTTGAGACAGGATATTCCTTCCGAAGGGGTGCTAGCGCACGCTGTGGGTGTTGTCACGCCGTTCTCCCCACGCTGGATTGGCTGGGATTACTCCTAGCGTCCGCTGCGCTCGGACTGAAGGTGAAACGGAGTATAGTCATCCACTTTCCCCTTCGCAAAGGAAGCCTGGCCCGAGGGCAGGCTTCCCCTTCCCAGAATCCTTTCGAATCCCCAGGGGACTCTTGTAGCACCCCAATCTCTTTTCCCTTGCTCGCTCCTTCTATTTGAGAGAGGATATTCGTTCCGAAGGGGTGCTAGCGCACGCTGTGGGTGTTGTCACGCCGTTCTCCCCACGCTGGATTGGCTGGGATTACTCCTAGCGTCCGCTGCGCTCGGACGGAAGGTGAAACGGAGTATAGTCATCCACTTTCCCCTTCGCAAAGGAAGCCTGGCCCGAGGGAAGGCTTCCCTGCCCATAATCCTTTCGAATCCCCAGGGGACTCTTGTAGCACCCCATTCTCTTTCCCCTTGCTCGCTCCTTCTATTTGAGAGAGGATATTCCTTCCGAAGGGGTGCTAGCGCACGCTGTGGGTGTTGTCACGCCGTTCTCCCCACGCTGGATTGGCTGGGATTACTCCTAGCGTCCGCTGCGCTCGGACTGAAGGTGAAACGGAGTATAGTCATCCACTTTCCCCTTCGCAAAGGAACCCTGGCCCGAGGGCAGGCTTCCCTGCCCATAATCCTTTCGAATCCCCAGGGGACTCTTGTAGCACCTCATTCTCTTTCCCTTTGCTCGCTCCTTCTATTTGAGAGAGGATATTCCTTCCGAAGGGGTGCTAGCGCACGCTGTGGGTGTTGTCACGCCGTTCTCCCCACGCTGGATTGGCTGGGATTACTCCTAGCGTCCGCTGCGCTCGGACTGAAGGTGAAACGGAGTATAGTCATCCACTTTCCCCTTCGCAAAGGAAGCCTGGCCCGAGGGCAGGCTTCCCCTTCCCAGAATCCTTTCGAATCCCCAGGGGACTCTTGTAGCACCCCATTCTCTTTCCCCTTGCTCGCTCCTTCTATTTGAGAGAGGATATTCCTTCCGAAGGGGTGCTAGCGCACGCTGTGGGTGTTGTCACGCCGTTCTCCCCACGCTGGATTGGCTGGGATTACTTCTAGCGTCCGCTGCGCTCGGACTGAAGGTGAAACGGAGTATAGTCATCCACTTTCCCCTTCGCAAAGGAAGCCTGGCCCGAGGGAAGGCTTCCCTGCCCATAATCCTTTCGAATCCCCAGGGGACTCTTGTAGCACCCCATTCTCTTTCCCCTTGCTCGCTCCTTCTATTTGAGAGAGGATATTCCTTCCGAAGGGGTGCTAGCGCACGCTGTGGGTATTGTCACGCCGTTCTCCCCGCGCTGGATTGGCTGGGATTACTCCTAGCGTCCGCTGCGCTCGGACTGAAGGTGAAACGGAGTATAGTCATCCACTTTCCCCTTCGCAAAGGAAGCCTGGCCCGAGGGCAGGCTTCCCCTTCCCAGAATCCTTTCGAATCCCCAGGGGACTCTTGTAGCACCCCATTCTCTTTCCCCTTGCTCGCTCCTTCTATTTGAGAGAGGACATTCCTTCCGAAGGGGTGCTAGCGCACGCTGTGGGTGTTGTAACACCGTTTTCCCCACGCTGGATTGGCTGGGATTACTCCTAGCGTCCGCTGCGCTCGGACTGAAGGTGAAACGGAGTATAGTCATCCACTTTCATTTCGCAAAGGAAGCCTGGCCCGAGGGAAGGCTTCCCTGCCCATAATCCTTTCGAATCCTCAGGGGACTCTTGTGGCACCCCATTCTCTTTCCCCTTGCTTGCTCCTTCTGTTTGAGAGAGGATATTCCTTCCGAAGGGGTGCTAGCGCACGCTGTGGGTGTTGTCACGCCGTTCTCCCCACGCTGGATTGGCTGGGATTACTCCTAGCGTCCGCTGCGCTCGGACTGAAGGTGAAACGGAGTATAGTCATCCACTTTCCCCTTCGCAAAGGAAGCCTGGCCCGAGGGAAGGCTTCCCTGCCCATAATCCTTTCGAATCCCCAGGGGACTCTTGTAGCACCCCATTCTCTTTCCCCTTGCTCGCTCCTTCTATTTGAGAGAGGATATTCCTTCCGAAGGGGTGCTAGCGCACGCTGTGGGTGTTGTCACGCCGTTCTCCCCACGCTGGATTGGCTGGGATTACTCCTAGCGTCCGCTGCGCTCGGACTGAAGGTGAAACGGAGTATAGTCATCCACTTTCCCCTTCGCAAAGGAAGCCTGGCCCGAGGGCAGGCTTCCCCTTCCCAGAATCCTTTCGAATCCCCAGGGGACTCTTGTAGCACCCCATTCTCTTTCCCCTTGCTCGCTCCTTCTATTTGAGAGAGGACATTCCTTCCGAAGGGGTGCTAGCGCACGCTGTGGGTGTTGTAACACCGTTTTCCCCACGCTGGATTGGCTGGGATTACTCCTAGCGTCCGCTGCGCTCGGACTGAAGGTGAAACGGAGTATAGTCATCCACTTTCCCCTTCGCAAAGGAAGCCTGGTCCGAGGGAAGGCTTCCCTGCCCATAATCCTTTCGAATCCTCAGGGGACTCTTGTGGCACCCCATTCTCTTTCCCCTTGCTCGCTCCTTCTATTTGAGAGAGGATATTCCTTCCGAAGGGGTGCTAGCGCACGCTTTGGGTGTTGTCACGCCGTTCTCCCCACGCTGGATTGGCTGGGATTACTCCTAGCGTCCGCTGCGCTCGGACTGAAGGTGAAACGGAGTATAGTCATCCACTTTCCCCTTCGCAAAGGAAGCCTGGCCCGAGGGCAGGCTTCCCTGCCCATAATCCTTTCGAATCCACAGGGGACTCTTGTAGCACCCCATTCTCTTTCCCTTTGCTCGCTCCTTCTATTTGAGAGAGGATATTCCTTCCGAAGGGGTGCTAGCGCACGCTGTGGGTGTTGTCACGCCGTTCTCCCCACGCTGGATTGGCTGGGATTACTCCTAGCGTCCGCTGCGCTCGGACTGAAGGTGAAACGGAGTATAGTCATCCTCTTTCCCCTTCGCAAAGGAAGCCTGGCCCGAGGGCAGGCTTCCCCTTCCCAGAATCCTTTCGAATCCCCAGGGGACTCTTGTAGCACCCCATTCTCTTTCCCCTTGCTCGCTCCTTCTATTTGAGAGAGGATATTCCTTCCGAAGGGGTGCTAGCGCACGCTGTGGGTGTTGTCACGCCGTTCTCCCCACGCTGGATTGGCTGGGATTACTCCTAGCGTCCGCTGCGCTCGGACTGAAGGTGAAACGGAGTATAGTCATCCACTTTCCCCTTCGCAAAGAAAGCCTGGCCCGAGGGAAGGCTTCCCTGCCCATAATCCTTTCGAATCCCCAGGGGACTCTTGTAGTACCCCATTCTCTTTCCCCTTGCTCGCTCCTTCTATTTGAGAGAGGATATTCCTTCCGAAGGGGTGCTAGCGCACGCTGTGGGTGTTGTCACGCCGTTCTCTCCACGCTGGATTGGCTGGGATTACTCCTAGCGTCCGCTGCGCTCGGACTGAAGGTGAAACGGAGTATAGTCATCCACTTTCCCCTTCGCAAAGGAAGCCTGGCCCGAGAGCAGGCTTCCCTGCCCATAATCCTTTCGAATCCCCAGGGGACTCTTGTAGCACCCCATTCTCTTTCCCTTTGCTCGCTCCTTCTATTTGAGAGAGGATATTCCTTCCGAAGGGGTGCTAGCGCACGCTGTGGGTGTTGTCACGCCGTTCTCCCCACGCTGGATTGGCTGGGATTACTCCTAGCGTCCGCTGCGCTCGGACTGAAGGTGAAACGGAGTATAGTCATCCACTTTCCCCTTCGCAAAGGAAGCCTGGCCCGAGGGCAGGCTTCCCCTTCCCAGAATCCTTTCGAATCCCCAGGGGACTCTTGTAGCACCCCATTCTCTTTTCCCTTGCTCGCTCCTTCTATTTGAGAGAGGATATTCCTTCCGAAGGGGTGCTAGCGCACGCTGTGGGTGTTGTCACGCCGTTCTCCCCACGCTGGATTGGCTGGGATTACTCCTAGCGTCCGCTGCGCTCGGACTGAAGGTGAAACGGAGTATAGTCATCCACTTTCCCCTTCGCAAAGGAAGCCTGGCCCGAGGGCAGGCTTCCCTGCCCATAATCCTTTCGAATCCCCAGGGGACTCTTGTAGCACCCCATTCTCTTTCCCTTTGCTCGCTCCTTCTATTTGAGAGAGGATATTCCTTCCGAAGGGGTGCTAGCGCACGCTGCGGGTGTTGTCACGCCGTTCTCCCCACGCTGGATTGGCTGGGATTACTCCTAGCGTCCGCTGCGCTCGGACTGAAGGTGAAACGGAGTATAGTCATCCACTTTCCCCTTCGCAAAGGAAGCCTGGCCCGAGGGCAGGCTTCCCCTTCCCAGAATCCTTTCGAATCCCCAGGGGACTCTTGTAGCACCCCATTCTCTTTTCCCTTGCTCGCTCCTTCTATTTGAGAGAGGATATTCCTTCCGAAGGGGTGCTAGCGCACGCTGTGGGTGTTGTCATGCCGTTCTCCCCACGCTGGATTGGCTGGGATTACTCCTAGCGTCCGCTGCGCTCGGACTGAAGGTGAAACGGAGTATAGTCGTCCACTTTCCCCTTCGCAAAGGAAGCCTGGCCCGAGGGAAGGCTTCCCTGCCCATAATCCTTTCGAATCCCCAGGGGACTCTTGTAGCACCCCATTCTCTTTCCCCTTGCCCGCTCCTTCTATTTGAGAGAGGATATTCCTTCCGAAGGGGTGCTAGCGCACGCTGTGGGTGTTGTCACGCCGTTCTCCCCACGCTGGATTGGCTGGGATTACTCCTAGCGTCCGCTGCGCTCGGACTGAAGGTGAAACGGAGTATAGTCATCCACTTTCCCCTTCGCAAAGGAAGCCTGGCCCGAGGGAAGGCTTTCCTGCCCATAATCCTTTCGAATCCCCAGGGGACTCTTGTAGCACCCCATTCTCTTTCCCCTTGCTCGCTCCTTCTATTTGAGAGAGGATATTCCTTCCGAAGGGGTGCTAGCGCACGCTGTGGGTGTTGTCACGCCGTTCTCCCCACGCTGGATTGGCTGGGATTACTCCTAGCGTCCGCTGCGCTCGGACTGAAGGTGAAACGGAGTATAGTCATCCACTTTCCCCTTCGCAAAGGAAGCCTGGCCCGAGGGCAGGCTTCCCTGCCCATAATCCTTTCGAATCCCCAGGGGACTCTTGTAGCACCCCATTCTCTTTCCCTTTGCTCGCTCCTTCTATTTGAGAGAGGATATTCCTTCCGAAGGGGTGCTAGCGCACGCTGTGGGTGTTGTCACGCCGTTCTCCCCACGCTGGATTGGCTGGGATTACTCCTAGCGTCCGCTGCGCTCGGACTGATGGTGAAACGGAGTATAGTCATCCACTTTCCCCTTCGCAAAGGAAGCCTGGCCCGAGGGCAGGCTTCCCCTTCCCAGAATCCTTTCGAATCCCCAGGGGACTCTTGTAGCACCCCATTCTCTTTCCCTTTGCTCGCTCCTTCTATTTGAGAGAGGATATTCCTTCCGAAGGGGTGCTAGCGCACGCTGTGGGTGTTGTCACGCCGTTCTCCCCACGCTGGATTGGCTGGGATTACTCCTAGCGTCCGCTGCGCTCGGACTGAAGGTGAAACGGAGTATAGTCATCCACTTTCCCCTTCGCAAAGGAAGCCTGGCCCGAGGGCAGGCTTCCCCTTCCCAGAATCCTTTCGAATCCCCAGGGGACTCTTGTAGCACCCCATTCTCTTTTCCCTTGCTCGCTCCTTCTATTTGAGAGAGGATATTCCTTCCGAAGGGGTGCTAGCGCACGCTGTGGGTGTTGTCACGCCGTTCTCCCCACGCTGGATTGGCTGGGATTACTCCTAGCGTCCGCTGCGCTCGGACTGAAGGTGAAACGGAGTATAGTCGTCCACTTTCCCCTTCGCAAAGGAAGCCTGGCCCGAGGGGAGGCTTCCCTGCCCATAATCCTTTCGAATCCCCAGGGGACTCTTGTAGCACCCCATTCTCTTTCCCCTTGCCCGCTCCTTCTATTTGAGAGAGGATATTCCTTCCGAAGGGGTGCTAGCGCACGCTGTGGGTGTTGTCACGCCGTTCTCCCCACGCTGGATTGGCTGGGATTACTCCTAGCGTCCGCTGCGCTCGGACTGAAGGTGAAACGGAGTATAGTCATCCACTTTCCCCTTCGCAAAGGAAGCCTGGCCCGAGGGAAGGCTTTCCTGCCCATAATCCTTTCGAATCCCCAGGGGACTCTTGTAGCACCCCATTCTCTTTCCCCTTGCTCGCTCCTTCTATTTGAGAGAGGATATTCCTTCCGAAGGGGTGCTAGCGCACGCTGTGGGTGTTGTCACGCCGTTCTCCCCACGCTGGATTGGCTGGGATTACTCCTAGCGTCCGCTGCGCTCGGACTGAAGGTGAAACGGAGTATAGTCATCCACTTTCCCCTTCGCAAAGGAAGCCTGGCCCGAGGGCAGGCTTCCCTGCCCATAATCCTTTCGAATCCCCAGGGGACTCTTGTAGCACCCCATTCTCTTTCCCTTTGCTCGCTCCTTCTATTTGAGAGAGGATATTCCTTCCGAAGGGGTGCTAGCGCACGCTGTGGGTGTTGTCACGCCGTTCTCCCCACGCTGGATTGGCTGGGATTACTCCTAGCGTCCGCTGCGCTCGGACTGAAGGTGAAACGGAGTATAGTCATCCACTTTCCCCTTCGCAAAGGAAGCCTGGCCCGAGGGCAGGCTTCCCCTTCCCAGAATCCTTTCGAATCCCCAGGGGACTCTTGTAGCACCCCATTCTCTTTCCCCTTGCTCGCTCCTTCTATTTGAGAGAGGATATTCCTTCCGAAGGGGTGCTAGCGCACGCTGTGGGTGTTGTCACGCCGTTCTCCCCACGCTGGATTGGCTGGGATTACTCCTAGCGTCCGCTGCGCTCGGACTGAAGGTGAAACGGAGTATAGTCATCCACTTTCCCCTTCGCAAAGGAAGCCTGGCCCGAGGGAAGGCTTCCCTGCCCTTAATCCTTTCGAATTCCCAGGGGACTCTTGTAGCACCCCATTCTCTTTCCCCTTGCTCGCTCCTTCTATTTGAGAGAGGATATTCCTTCCGAAGGGGTGCTAGCGCACGCTGTGGGTGTTGTCACGCCGTTCTCCCCACGCTGGATTGGCTGGGATTACTCCTAGCGTCCGCTGCGCTCGGACTGAAGGTGAAACGGAGTATAGTCATCCACTTTCCCCTTCGCAAAGGAAGCCTGGCCCGAGGGAAGGCTTCCCTGCCCATAATCCTTTCGAATCCCCAGGGAACTCTTGTAGCACCCCATTCTCTTTCCCCTTGCTCGCTCCTTCTATTTGAGAGAGGATATTCCTTCCGAAGGGGTGCTAGCGCACGCTGTGGGTGTTGTCACGCCGTTCTCCCCACGCTGGATTGGCTGGGATTACTCCTAGCGTCCGCTGCGCTCGGACTGAAGGTGAAATGGAGTATAGTCATCCACTTTCCCCTTCGCAAAGGAAGCCTGGCCCGAGGGAAGGCTTCCCTGCCCACAATCCTTTCGAATCTCCAGGGGACTCTTGTAGCACCCCATTCTCTTTCCCCTTGCTCGCTCCTTCTATTTGAGAGAGGATATTCCTTCCGAAGGGGTGCTAGCGCACGCTGTGGGTGTTGTCACGCCGTTCTCCCTACGCTGGGTTGGCTGGGATTACTCCTAGCGTCCGCTGCGCTCGGACTGAAGTGAAACGGAGTATAGTCATCCACTTTCCCCTTCGCAAAGGAAGCCTGGCCCGAGGGAAGGCTTCCCTGCCCATAATCCTTTCGAATCCCCAGGGGACTCTTGTAGCACCCCATTCTCTTTCCCCTTGCTCGCTCCTTCTATTTGAGAGAGGATATTCCTTCCGAAGGGGTGCTAGCGCACGCTGTGTGTGTTGTCACGCCGTCTAAATCCCTCGAACTCCCCTCCTTTCTTAGAGTGTGGGGTGTCCCAATATGTACGCGTATGTCCTAGGCTGGTGATATCGGACCATTTTCTGTCCGACGCCTTTGTCTACTTTTTAATTTTGAACGCGCGTCCGTTCTTCTCCCAGCTAGAGCTGCTAGCTTTGGCACTGCTACGCTGGCATTTTATTACCGGCAATTTCCTTTTATTTTATCCGTGAGCGTACACTGCCTGCATCGGGTACTACAAAGGATGGCATCGCCCTCCCTAAGGCATAGCCAACATAAAGGCACCCTAGCTGGGGCTGTCAGTGTTTGTAAGCTTGGCTCGCCGATTTCTTTCACGGTGTGCACTCTAAATGCTTGAGGTTGACCGCCCGAGAGCGTTGATTGACGGAAACAATGCTGGCGATTTTGCGTTTGTTTGCCTTCAGAATTCATTACAGCAAGTTACACTGCAACGTTATGTTGTAGACATCGTTAGCGTTGCAGTGATTATGAACTTTTTTCTCAAGTGGGAAGCGAGCAAAAACCCATAATGTGAGTGTATGTGAAAAGGGGGGGGGGTGGACGAGCTTCTAATTCAAGCCCCACAAAAAAAAAAGGTTTTTTCCTTAGCGCGTTCGCGTTGAGTCGGCGTCGCTGCGTCTGCGGAAAGAGGGGAAGGGTGGAACGGTGGCCCGGGAGTACATTTTTTTTATTTTTTTTATTTCTTTGGCGTATTTTTTTGTTCGTTATATTTTGACGGTCGCGCCGACAAAGCTACCGTTTTTCTTCTTTTTTTTGGTGTTGATTATGCTTTTGTTTTTGGAGGTTTTATTCATGATGTCTATTATGCTCTTTGTTTTCTGTAGCTGGTTAAATATTTTTTTTCTGTGTGGTACATCTGCAAAAAATATATAAACATAACTTTTTTTCTATTTTATTTTCTTAGGCGTTTTAGGGCTAGGTTGACTATGGGCGTTAAATGACTGACCGTTCAAAATCTTGTTTTCAGAGTGAGGCAATGGCAACGAACGTTGACATGAAGGGAATCAGACGGGGGTTCTGCTCGGATTGCTCGTGTTAAGGGCTCTACCGGGACCCTCTGCACGGTGGAACGCACCACCCTGAGTGGTGAGCTTACTGCGGCCACCCGCACACGGCCCACAACGAACTCGGTAATTATGAACTTTTTGTATTCTGGTATGTAGGTAGGCTCTATTCACGTTCTGTTGGCATATGCGTTGCTTCTGAAAAAATGAATAAATGAATGGCTTGCGCCGAAATGTCTACAAAAATATAATTTTTTATTTGATTATATTGCTTTCTAAAACATGCATTACATCTCTTCTGCAGCTTCGAGCCGCAAATTCAATCCATGCTTTCCAAAGCACACGGGGCTTCTAATGTTCATCTACTACTAAATGCGTTTTCGTTTTGTCTTGCTAATACAAAAACGATTCTCGTAAATTACTTAAAACAGCAGTCTATTCTCGTACCAAATATTAATAGTAGCAGAAGTTACGTCATAAGCTAATGTCACTCGCTATTTCATCGTATACAGATTGGGTTCCGAATCTTTGAGCTGTTTGCACTTTATTTTCGCATTTGTTTTCTACCGACTGCTTGAAAACAGGTGAAAGCGCTTCATTACCTTCATTATAATTCCCACTCTCTGTATCTAAAGGAAATCAATATGATCTTTCATTCAGCTAAAGGTGGATGCACAGCTTCGGTTCCATAACACGATCGTCACCATGCTGGGAAAACTGGAGCTAAAAGGGGGCCTTTTGTGGAGACAACCCGACAACATTCTTAAACATGAAGACCATTCTCCGGTCTCGACTGGCCAGAAGTCCTCTCATCGCCTATGGTAGGTGAAAAAGCGAATGCAAAAATAGAAATGTAAGTTTGACGCTGACGCTTTTTTTTTTTAACAATTGCTGCTTGCAGGACGATTTTACCCCTGACGAAAAAGTTCCAGGACCCAATACTTTCTTCGGTTCGGAGAAACGGATCGTTTCTGGGAACAGGTCAGTGAAACTCTCCGCTAGCACGACTATGGAGGGGGCACTAGTCATGTGCTTATGAGTGTATTATATAACGGAACTCTCTTACCCTATGGCATATGGACAAACCCTTGGACTCCTCTAGAGTATGCTCGTTGAAAATAAAGTGTTTCGATTCAGTTTATGTCAGAGAAGCTCAGACAATTGCTCATGGCCGTTCAAAAACAACATAAATTTTGAGCTTCTGCTGATGGCAGGAGACGCCGAATAATTCGTTTTTAATGCTATGAAGTAGGTAACTACGCTTAAAAAAAAGCACAGGAATCTACTTTCCGGAACAGCACTTGGAAAGTCAATCACCTTAACTCACGGAAGCAGCTCAGCGAATCACGATGCCGAAACATAAGATTAAACCAAAAAACCCAGTCTGAGTTTTGACATTAAGCAATGCAAAACGTCACGCTTGTTGTGCCTAGTGTCGCAATTCATTTTTTTTTTTGTATAATATTATATGTTTCGGCATCTATATTCGCTGAGCTGCCTCCGAGAGTTATGCTGATTTTCTTTCCAAGTGTTTTGCGGGAAAAAATGTATACTCATTTTTTATATTACCCGCTAAAAAAAAAAGAAAAAAATTTTCAACACGATTGTGATGTTGTTGTTTATGATAGGCAAAATGAGTCACTTTGCAGCACGGAATTTTTTGTGTGATAGTTTCCAAGAAACGCCGATTTCTGACGTTGTTCTAACGTCTTTTTTTTTATCCGTAAAAGCTACCAGAACATTGGTATAAACTTACTATTTTGATAAAGACATTTCAAAATATTTTCTTGTATCATGGCAAATAAAACACGTGTTTACTCTTAAAGATTGTCACTGTTTTATTTACCACAATGATTCCGTTTATCAAACATAATATACGGATCAAATTTCAATTCTGTTACGCAGCACAGAATAACTTTGGTTAAACAATATCAGCGAAAGTCCGAGAACTATATCACTGCAGTGCAGCATGTCACCCGACAGTCCAAGCACGAAGGAGCAGAAATTCTACGATACAATAAACGAGACAACCTAAAGTCGGGGTCACGCTGCTTATCCATCACACAAAATACATTCTGCAGACATGTTCCAATACGAGTCACCGCGACATTCGTGCTTTGTATGCCACGTGACAAAGCAACCTCTTGATTTGGTTGCCTCGTGGCGTACGAGGCACGGATGTCGCGGCGACTCGTTCCGGAACATGTCTGCAGGATGTATTTTGTATGATGTATAAGCAGCGTGACCTCGACTTAAGGGGGACTATACCCCTGCATTTTAAGCGGGCCACCGTACCTCCAAATTTAAGGAAGAAAATATCTAAAAAATGCCCCTCTTACCAAGGGACTCTGACCTCAAATTTAAGGGAGACGCCGTATCGCCTACTTTAAGAGGGCTGGTGTCTCACTTAATTAAGAGGGAGAATCTCCATGTAATATTAAGAGGTCTGTCGCCCCCCTTAAAGTTAAGTGGGAAAAAATCGAAGAAATGTCCCTCTTACTAAGTGGGACAGGGCTTAGAGTGTAGAAAATGGCATACCATCGAGATTCACACGTTTATCAGCTACCTCCGCGCTTCCCCGTGGCCCGCTGTTCGGAAGCCCCTAATTTCCGCATTGAATTTTACCTATGACAAAATGTTAATGAGGGGGAGGGGAGAGAGGAGGCCCCACCAATATAAAAAAAATTTAAGGAGGTGCACAAAACGTCGCCACTTGAGGTTTCTGAAACTTTTAAATATCAGCATGCTTGTTTTCCTAACGTGCATTAGCATCTCCGTCACCTGTAACGTGATCCCTTCCTAACCTCTTCGCATGTGTAGACCAATTTAAAAAAAAAGATTATTTTTAGCGCGCTGAACAGCGTCAGCGAGCAGGTGCACGGAAGACGATATCCTGGAGAATCTTTCCCCGTCTCTTCCGCCATCTTGGAACTACCGCCCCGCCACCTATAGGCCGTTGGAGTTGCGAATATGTACTAGACGCACTCACTGACCACCTCTTGAATAACGAGGCTGCAGTGCTGGATTTTCTAGCGCCCATACCGGGGGCCACCGCGGACCACAGGTTGGACAGAAGTGGTACGTAGATTTCGGCCGGGACTCGCGACCAATCAGTGAACACGCCAGTTCCAGTGGAGCGCTGACGTAGCGCTCGTGTCCAAGCAATGTTTAGTTTGGGTGACGCTCCTCCGTTACGAGTCCGCGACCGCAAAATGCTTTGAGCAGCCTCATAGCGCATTTATGTCTAAAATATTCCTGTTTACAACAAATATTCGTTGCGCAGCTGTGGGAGACTGCGGGAGAAGTCTGCTTCTTGCATAGGGACTGCGACAATGTGAGAACGCCGAGCTCCTATTTGCTGATAAAAAGAAAAATCGTGGGTAGACTTTGAGGCATCAGCATTGAGGTCCAGCCATTATCCTTTCAATCAAAGCCAATCAAGGCTCGGCGTCGTTCTGACGTCACCACAATCCAGTGCCGGATTAAGGCATTTGGGGGCCCGGGCTGAGGCTGTTATGAGGCCTCTACCTATGATAATGGTGGTGGTGACGATGGTGGTGGTGGAGGTAACGATGACGACGGGAATATGTATATTTTTAAACTTGTTAAATCTAGATATGTTTCATTGTATGATTATTGTCGAGCCTTGTTTAGATCCGTATATTCAATGGGATTCAAGTTTTCCTTGCTGGCATTGAGGTGGATGCGATTGTTTAGAAGCTACTTCGCAAATAATCAACCCCTCTAGCAATTTACAATGCAGTAATTTTGAGGTACAAAAATGAAATCAAATAAACATTGCGGAAAATATTAGGATTTGTCGTTCACATCCAGCAACTTAATCACGAAAACAACAACAACAAAAAAACAATACTAAATTGCTTCCCTTCAAAATGTTGACTCTGTTCATGAATTTGTTTGACTACAATTACAGCTAGATTCATAGAGTACACGTCCGGGCCAGTTCATACAAATTGGTCAATATGTCGACTTGTAGCAGACGTGACCCTTTTGCTAACATGTCGAGTGACATCATTAATCACACACGAATTGAGTTATGCAGCAACCGAAAAAGGTACCTGCAAAATTTCCATTCTAATTTCGCTTCCCCTAAATGATATGCCTCGCAAATCGACAACTGCCACGAAAATCTAGAGCCCTCATTCTTGTAATTGTTCCAAATTATTGGAAGTGTTTTAACTTCCAACTAGCTCTTTGTTAATTAATTACTGGTGTGAACAGTGAAGGGAGTTACATAGGCAAGAAAGAAATTTCGTTGGTTGAAGTAGTCGTTAACAGGATCAAACCACTCCCTAAACGCTCTTCTAGCAAACAAACACAGACTTCCACATTTAAAGCATAGGAGAAATTGCGTGCGATTCTAAGACATCGACCGCTGTCATTCGGGCACATTTGCATTTAAAGAATTTATCATGAGAATCGAGAAGATGTTTTCTTTTTGTATCTACACGCTGCCTTTTTGAATGAGGAAATTGTTTCGCATCAGATTTAGTACTAATCTCGTTCTTTTTAAATGCAGTAATTTAGACCTCGGCGGCCATTTTGTTCTGTGACTCAACGTTAAAAAATAAGAGGTTATACCTAAGATTTTGGTTAAACCATTGCAGTATTCGTATCAGACGCTGGAAGGAAGAGTGTTCAGTTGCACTGGTAGATCAGATATAGACTCTAGAGCACTTCCTTGCAGTCAGTACCCATTGAAAACTGTTGAAGGGCTTCTCAAGAGCCGGCTCCTTGAAACGCCTCTTTGTAGGTGGCTATAGAGGGGCTGTCCGGAAGATTTACGGGCAGCTTTTCGCTTGTTACAAACTTATCGTTCTGGAATAAACTCTATATGGAGTTTCGCGAAAAGGTTTAAAACAACATGTGTGAACCATCTGCGTTGCTTGCTTAAAGGGGCGGTGCAACGATTTTATGATTAAAAGAATTTGCATCTCGTCATTTTTACGTTGTTTATCATGTCCCGGAGGATAGAGAAAACACCTTCTTCATTAAAAACGTTGCCATTCCGCTGAATAATCGCAAAGCAAAAGTCGAGCTTTTTCCCCCACCTGCAGCCCCAAGGGGCAGCCGAAGGAACTACGGCGAAAAGATTACGTGATCTCGCTCGGCTCTAAGCTGCAGCCTAACGCCCGCTAATGTCAGCAGAGAGAGGGAGAGGAAGCGTCCTCCGAGACAGCACACGGGAACATACACGGAACTCCGAATGACGTCACTAGGAGGGAAACCAGGTGTGACCCTCAAGTGAGTTGAGGGGTGCCCGAAATGCCAATATTTATCTTTTTTTTTTTTTTCGCAACAACTAGGACACGCAGGCGAAATCGATTTTCTGTTCTTTACTTCAGAAGTGTCAGAGGGCAACTTCCAGAAATCTTTGACCGAAGTCCGGAAATCGTTGCATCCCCCCTTTAACGCTTGTTTAACTTCCTGCCCACAATTGTCCGTAAAACACGCTAAGGGGGCCCCAGTACAAAAGAAAGCTCCATAGCCGTCCTTCCATCAAGCTCCAATTAAAAACAAATCTAACAAGGGGCATGGAAGGCCGTGTCAAATTTTATTGTTCTGGCACGCTCTTGTACAACAAGCTCACAGACGCCAGCTGATCTAGAGACGGGTACTTTATGGCACCCTTGTTTCCTTGTTGAGGAAAAGAGAACGAGAAAGTCATTAAGCCAGAGGCCCTTCGGAGTGTTTCTTCTGCTTTCTGCCTAAAGTTTCATAAAAAAAAAAAAAAAACACTAACATTTTTAGATTTTTAGGGGCCAGCATGGGGCCCCAGACAGCCTGGGGCCCAGGGCTGCAGCCTCCTTAGCCCGTACCTTAATCCGGCCACAATAGGGAATTGTAGCAGACCGTTTTTCTCCTCCGCTACGGTATCCCTGAAGAAAACGACGCAGCTGCGCAAGCGCGCCGCCAGCCTTATCTGCATAGTTCAAGGTCTTGTGGCGAATTACGGAGCGCTATCCGGGTGCTTAGAGGGCTGCGGAAACGGTCTACTACTATTCCCCAATTCCTGCGCAAGAGGCAGACGATTTGCTCTCCTCCGCATAGGGATAAGAGGGAGTTTTCGTAGACCGCGTTGCCCCCTCCGCTAAGCGTTCCGCAACGAAGAAGTTGCTACTGCGCCTGCGCACTGATAGCCTTGACTGTGGAGTTCCCGCTATCCTAGCGGGTTGCGGAGGGCCTTGCGGGACGGCGAAAACGATCTACGAAAACTCCCTAATGACTCTACCTAGCGAATTCTACCGCTGCACCGCCGCGCGCCGTCAACCCGTGAAAGTCCCCGCGGTGCTGCCGTCGCCGCACTTTTTGCTGCGATTCCTCTGGCAGACGACGTCACACGCCCGACCAGCTCGCCGGCGCTGCACATGATCCACTTGTAATTCTTATCGCGCCTCTCGGTGCGGGGGGAACGTAGAGACCCTGACGACAGGCAGCAACTGTGAAGGCAAAAGGCCCATGAAGAGAGTTTAAAAAAAGGGAGAGCTGGCGCCCTCGGCTTTCCTTCTTTCCCACTTGAGGCGCCCGCCATTCTGCAGCGAGCCGGCGGAGAAAAACAAAAATGCAGAGGGAAGAACCGGTCGTTTTATTTTTCTAACATTCGCGCTTCGTCTCTCTCTCTCTCTCTCTTTCATTCTCCCCTTTCTTCTTTTTTTCTCTTTCCTGCAGCTCACCGCCAGCGAGGAAGGCGTTGAGCACCGTTACGTCCGGAGTTTTCTTCCATACGCCAGTGCATCCGAGCGTCCCGCTTTGCGTTTTACAGTGGAGCTGTTGAGGGCTAGTGTCCCCAGTATCGTGTCCGCCAGGAAACAAATGATGATAAGAAACTCCATAGAGTTATTATAATGTACGCTAGAGGTTCAAGTGGCGCTAGTGTGCTGACGCAAACTGAAACAGACAGCAACCAGTCTGAAATTGACTTCCGGTGTTGCATTTCTATGGAAAAAAGCGAGTGCATTTTCTCTCTGCGCTCGATTATAAGAGCAAATATCACGAATAATTCGTGCGTACTAGGCTCATTGGAACATTTCTCAGTCACGCAGACTTAATAATCGGTCAGTTACTGCGTTTTTCTTTCAACTCCGTTGCATTAAAAACGGTGCTAAAACGGCTTCGTACGTGTATTTATGTGCACTGTAGGACACTGTTAGCGCGAACACGACGACGGCTCTTTTCAGCATGAGGGATATACGTGCCAAACGAACGAAAAACATCTGGAAAGCCAAGAGAGACGGCAAGAACTACTCAGTAACACTGGATCAGTAACTACCAGTGGATGCACGATAAAAATAAATTGAAGGCCACGTAATATATTCCGATTTTAAGTAAGTACCGCTTTATTCTTTCTTCTCTGCGCGAAGATGCTTGTTCTACGTTTAAAATATCACCCGCACGCTCGCAATCTTTAAGAACAAGTGTCTCCATGCATGCTTAAAGGTGCCCGGCAGATAAAACAATACGAAGAGACACTTTTCACGGCCCACGTACTTTATTGTTTACGATTTGAATGCCTTTATCCGCTCATGCACGAAAGGGTCATTTTCATATAGTGAGAGGACTGACATATTAGCAATATATAAGCGTCACCGGGATGCTGGCGAGCCTTGAACACACTCTATTATCCTTTCGGTTGTTATTTTGCTTTGAATCGTCGCTTATTTTTAAGCACCTACTGCGGAATACATGTTTCGGACTGAAATTTAGCGAAGTTAAACATCGCTCATTGATGAAGAAAAGTGCGCTAAATAAAGCAACTAAACTTTTAAAAGGTTAATCAAAGTAGATACTATTCGGTACGACCCAAATAACCGAAGTGTTTCGAGTTATTTTCCATCGAAGAGTCAAAATGCACGCGCGTCTTCCCATAGGAATGCACAGGAGCACCGCAAAAGTAGACTGGTTGCTGTCTGCTTCAATTTGCGTCACGGAAGTCGCACAGACACTAGCGCCAGTTGAACCTCTAGCGTACATTATAATAACTCTATGAGAAACTCTGGACAGCCACAGCCATCTATAAACGACGGCGGCAACCTGGTTGTTGCCGCCGCATATAGATGGCGCAACCTCTCCAGCCTTTCCACTCTGGCTTGCCGACTTTCGGCCGGCCATTACTTCATTCCCACAATGGGACAGCTTCGCTGGCCTTCCATCTTCACCAGAATTGAAAAACTGAAAGTTTATTTTTTATTTTTTTTTCTGTAAGGAGTGGCAATTAGCAATACACTTAAAGGTGTACTCCGCCGATTTTTGAGCCACCTCAACTAACTATATTTTCTGACTCCCAGGCCTTTGCCCTTTCTGGTATGCTATTTAGTATCATGAAATGCATAATAGTTATTGCGAAATCGGCAAATGAAAATGATGCAAAAACAGAAATTCAAATATACCCGCCCTTTTCAGGGCCGTGACGTCAGTGGAAGTTCAGCTTGCCAGTCCGGCGAGCAGTCTAAAAAATAGAATATGCCAATCATTTGTTCCGTGCTGGAGCGCGGGGACTGTAGCGAGCTTCCAAGGCATTCATTTGACACCATGAAACTGCTTCGAATCAGTTGGGAACAAATTCTAGAGTCCAAAGAATGAACCCCTGCACTTCCACTGACGTTACTTTTTCATTGTTGCCAGTAGAGACTTTCGGTTTGAAAAACACGGTGAGGACCAAAATTGTAAATTCAATAACTTCTTGAAAAAAAAATTATTTTGACCTAATATTTGGGATACTATTTTGGCGATGTTGTTTGGCGAGTTTAACAAAATTTCAAGCAAATCGGGGACCATGAAGAAATCGGCGGACTACCCCTTTAAGGTATACTAATCTTCTGTTTTTGCAAGTCTTCAAAGGATTAAAGGGGTCGTAGAAAAAAAAGAAGGCATCTTTAGGATCTCAATTTTTTTTTGTTCACAAAGCCACAAAGGCGCTGATTTCCCATGTATTACGGAGAAATATTGTGTATGAAATCTATCAACAGGGTCTAAACGTTGCGCTTCTGGGGCTGTCTCAAACAATCGTGTGATACCCTGCGGAAGCACGATGAACAAAACGTATAGCTATGATAATAATAATATTAATAATAATAATAATAATAATGCTTTATTCGAATCATGCCCCAGAACGACCACTAGGTCATAGTGTGGTGGCACGTAAAATGGTAGTACAGGGTGTCACAAAAGAAAATTTACACGGTCTTTTTTAGCGCAAAACGAAACTAGGCATCGCCGAACGCTCATAGTCCTCCCAAAGGTAGAGCTAGAGGTCACAACCAGATGCCAAAGTTTCAGCCCGATCCGATAGCTTAACCAAAAGTTATAAGTGATTTTCTGAAAATTTCAATGGGAATTAATGGCGGCCGACGGAGTTTTTGAATACATGGAGCTCTATGGCACCAGAAACCGAAAACGGGTAAAAATGGGCTCCATTTTCCCATTGAACTTTTCAGAAAATCACTTATAACTTTTGATTAAATCATCGGATCGGGCTGAAACTTTGGCATCTGGTTGTGACCTCTAGCTCTACCTTTGGGTGGAGAATGAGCGTTCGGCGATGCCTAGTTTATTTTGGCGCTAAAAAAGACCGTGTAAATTTTGTTTTGTGACACCCTGTACATGACTTAAAGGGCTACTCCACCGATTTTTTCATTGTCTCCGATTTGCTTGAAATCTTGCTAAACTAACCAACAAACATCGCGAAAATAGTATCCCAAATATTAGGTCAAAATATTGTTTTTTCACGAAGTTATTGAATTTACAGTTTTGGTCCTCACCGTGTTTTTCAAGCTCGAAGTCTCTACTGGCAACAATGAAAAAGTGACGTCAGTGGAAGGCAGGAGTTCACTCTTTGGGCTGTAGATTTTGTTTTCAACTGATTCGAAGCAGCTTCATGGTGTCAAATGAATGCTTGGCAGGGTTGGGAAGAAATACTCAAAAATGTATTTGGAAATACAAATACAGCGATACCTTAAAATAGTAGCTAAAATACTGATACTGAGATATATCTGTAAAAGTGTATCGCGATACGTATCGGAAATACATTTTAAATAGAGGCAAAAAGTATTTGGAAATACAAATACAGGAATACATTTTAGGGAGGGTAGAAATACAAATACAGAAATACTGATACTGCAATACATTTTTGAAATTATTTTGAGACACCAAATGAGATGAACCTTGAAGTTGGAGGTTGAAGTTTTTTATCTGAAATTATTTTACCACAGGCTTGGCACTTTGCCTTGAAGGTAGTGATATCGGACGACGAGGAGTCTTCAATGGGCTTGAAAAAACGTTCCATCAAGGACTGACTGCGGTTCCTTCCCTGACATCCTGTCTGTCTGATGAGGGGTGCGAAAAGACTTCGATTTCTAAATAAATTATATGTAATCCAAAATCACCACGCCCCTGTTCAATAAGGGCGCTCCTGTCAGCATTTATCACATGACGTCACGATGGAATAAACTGGCATTCTTTATCTGTAGGTGTGGCCACGAACATGACACTTTAGCACGCTGCTCTATGAAAGGACAATACGTACTTTCGTCGTAGGTTACCTCGTTGAAGATCGAGCAGGCAGTGTCATTTGGATTTTTCGAGAATAGTGGACTACCTGAAGCATCCTGGAACACCTGTCTTATCTTTTCTTAAGGTTAAAAAACGATATGGTGGCATCCCTGTTGTAAAAGTCTTTCCTGTCGACCCCCTGCCACCGACGCATGGATTGCACTCCATAAGTTCTGACTTGCATACTCCAAATAGAGACCTCGCGGACTGCGACCTGATATTGCCGGCACAGGTGCGAGCTCTCCGAGAAACAGCGAGCTCGAGACGAGTCGCAGGTGTACGAAGTCTGGGTCGGCACACTGAAGCCACGTCTGACTTCCTTCCTGAGTTTCGGATCACCAGAGAAGCGGGTTACTTTCAGGTCGGCTGATGACGTAGCCTTGAGCAGTGCAATATTACGAGCGCAGCCGCAGACGCTTTCGAATATGTGTTGAACTTCACTGCGTGAGTCATCCTACTGTTTCAAGTCAACCACCGCCCGGCTCTTGCTGCAACGGACTGTGACTCAGCATTGCCGGCCGGGTGTACTGCGTACGCTAAGGCAAGAGAGACAGTTAGCAGTGGGCATTGGATGTCAGCAAATAATAACTCAAGAAATTCCTACCTAAGGACCTGCGGCAGAAGATGCTCTGACTCCACTCTTGGCACGCCACCTAGTTCGGGTCCCCGACTACGCAAAACTTCTCAGAAGGGAAAAAGAGGACGCATAGGAAAATAATTCGGAGAATCGGAAGGAACCTTGGTCAGGCATGGTAACAATTCCCCAGCACCTCCTTGGCCCTGGTGCCCTCAAAAAAAAAAAATGTGTTAGATTTTTTTTTTTTTTGGGGGGGGGGGGGGGGGCAGAGTATTTCTCAAGAAATGTAACGAAATACATTTCACCCTGATTGTATTGCAATACAAAGGAGCATTCAAAATGTATTTCGATACAGGAATACAGGTACTGGTGAAAAAAATGTATCGCGATACAGAAATACAGATACGAAATGTATTTCTGAAATACTATCGCGATACATTTGTATCGCGATACTGCCCAACCCTGATGCTTGGGAAGCTCGCTGCAGTACCCGCGCTCCAGCACGGAACAAATGATTGGCATATTCTATTTTTTGGCTGCTTGCTCGACTGGCAAGCCTGCCTGCCACTGACGTCACGGCCCTGAAAAGCGCGCGTATATTTGAATGTTGGTTTTTCCATCATTTTCATTTGCCGATTTCGCAATAACTATTATGAATTTCGCGATTCTAAATAGCACACCGGAGAGAGTAAAGGCCGGGGAGTCAGAAAATATAGTTAGTTGAGGTAGCTCAAAAAATCGGTGGAGTACCCCTTTAACAGAATGACTTCCACTTGTTAAAAAGGACAGATTTAAAAAGATAAAAATTTAGCTCCCTTCTAAACACTGATATATCTGAAAAGATATCAACATGAGTGACAGTTCATTACCACAAATCTGCATCCTTACCATCGGTGACGATTTCGATTGAATGGAGGGGTAAAATATACTAAAGCCTCTAACAACACGTGCCGGTACGTGAATATTTAACGATGACACAAATTCAACTTTATTTGTCCTTCAAATAATATAATATACTAGGAATTATAGAAACATCGAGTTATTTATTGACGCTCTTGTACCGGTTACACGCCAATACATCACGTGATTGCGATACAGTTTTGGTTTCAAGCGCGTCTTCGGTCGTTTGTTAACATTCGTAACCATGCTGCTCGTCCGTCCCGCCGCGGCTTGCATTTGTTATGGAAGGCGGCTGTGGAACTTGATTGTGGATTAGAATTATATTTAAACATAAGTGAGGCAGCAAAAAGTTAAAATCCCAAGAGGATTCGAACCAATTTCGCGAAGTCTGTATACAAAAAGGACACGCAGAGTAGCTGCCATTGCCGGCTTAACAGCTCACCACACAGTGCTACTCCGACGCCGTGGACCTCCTGCGGAAGACGTTCGGAAGCCAGAAGCACTCATCCAAGACCACATGGAGGGCCTAATGGATATTCCTCATGTGTCGTCGTCATGGAACACTAAAGGCCTCAGACGCTTGTATGAAAACCTACACTCTCGCGAGGACTTCAGGCGCTGGGGGTGAGCGAGGACTCCTTCTGTGCAATGCTCTGCCCGGTCCGACGTCGTGCTCTCCCAGATGACATGCTTCTGGAGTACAACCTAAAGATGGCTGCGGTGGACACGGAGGACGAAATCAGCCGGGGCCGGCCACTTTCGGTACAAACTATATCGGCATTAATGTCTGAAACTTCTAGAATAAAAGTCTACAGGAGTTCTAGCAAACCTTTTCTATTCACAATGTTCACCTTGTTATCGCCTATTCACCTTGTTATCGCGTTTCTTGAGCTAATTGACCGACCACTCGAGATCGAAAAGCTGTCGACTGAAGTGTCTGAACTTTGAATAGAAGATCTACAGGTATTCTATCACTATTTCCTACCCACGATATATCTGCATATTTAAAGACTTTCTTCAGATAATAGGCATTTCATTTTGGATACAAAATGTATACACTAAAATGTCTTAACATTGAATAGAAAGTCTACTGGCAATCTATCTCAATTTGAGACACTTTAGTCAAAAGCCTTTCGATTCCGAGTAGTCGGCCAATTAGCTCAAGAAACGCGATAAAAAGGTGGATACATTCTCAATAGGTAAGCTATTAACTGAATCCACAATTGGGTATACAAGTTGGATACACACTTCCTCAATTGTTTTGTAACGGGGGGGGGGGGGGGGGGGGGGGGGGGGGTCGACCCCAAAACCCCCCCTTGCCTACGCCACTGGATTCACCGATTCGAAATCGATGCATGAGGATGTTTCAGCTTTCAGCAACAAAAATTGAAGGTTTCTTTCCAGGTACATTATCTACTAATATTGCAAATAAGAAGAATCTAGTCGCGTTTTTACGGTCAAATTGTGTTCACGGCTTTTTGGTATCGCGCAGTAGACCGAGATTTAGGAAAACCGATAGAACGAACTTTTCGTCAATTTCCAGCCGCACCCGGTGGCGGAAACGAGCTTTTAACTAAGCGTTGTAGATCAGACTTGTGCACGTTACTTAAATAATGTAATGGATTATTATTGGAAATAACGGAGCCTCAAATGTAATAGAATACGGTTACAAATTACTTTTGTTGAAAAGTAACGGATTACTTTACTCATTACGTTACAAATTACTTTCACGTTACTTCTTTTTGTACACTTATCCAGAAAACAATAGAACATATTTTAATATTTTTCACAAATTTTCTGCAACACGACTCTTCATTTCTCATACGCCCGTATTATAGCCATTTTAAAAAATGAAATATTGTATTTAGGAGAGAAATAATGTAGGTGCACTTCGTTCACCTGTAAGCTGACAAGGCACGGAAAGCTGCAACCAGACCCACCATCCCGCTAGCTTACAGCGACTGGAAATGATCCCTGCAATTGTGCGGACAAAGCTAGCGGTGCGCATGCTCAGTAGCAGCGTCTACCTCAACTACAAGATTCGGAGCTATAGAAGCGATCTACGAAAATTCCCTTTCGACTCGGGTGTTTCGCCTGTTATGCACAAGAAAAGACAAACTTGGTTCTAACATTACGATGTATAGCCAATGCAGAAGGCAGGCGTCCCAGCTAACCTGCATGCCTTTCCATAAATTAGAGTTTGTTGTTCTTGCGCATGACAATTTTTTTTTTTGCAAGCAAATTATGTTTTGAATTTTTAGGTTTTCCGTTCTTTTTATTGCCGTGAATTTTGAACATCTCATTAAGAGATGGCTATGGAGACGACGGTCACTCTATGACCGAAAACTCGATCATCCATAGAAAAAGTGGCAAGAGAAAAGTGATGGCAATAGATCGATGATCGCACCACTTTTACGCGTTCTCTCTCTCTCTCGCTGTCAGTACTCCTTAAACAGCTACCCCCCCCCCCCCCCCCCCCCGTTATGTTGAAATTTGACTGTAAAGTGAAAAGTGGACTCGACCACCATGCCCAGACAAATAAAACCAAAATACGATGCTCTCAGCCTCGCGCCGGGCACGTTTCAGCCGTGCCTCAAGAACGTGCTAGAATGCACTAGCCCACATCAAAGACCAAGAGAATTCGACCGCCTCGCACGACGCCACATAGTGTGTTACGCGTGTTGTGAACCCGCGAATCGAGGGGGTACGGACCCGCGTTTGATGTCTGCGCGGGTGGCGAGACATGTCGAAGAAATTAGAAATTGTGAAAAGGTGTTAAATACAAAAACAAATACACGCGAAGAGCTTTTTCCTGCCCGGGAGAAGAAAAACACGACGGAAGGCGACGGAGAGCCTACTCGGGATTGTCTTACTCGATATTTGTCTTTCGTATATTTGTACATGTCTTGCCCCGTTTTTTCTACACTCCTAGAAATGAGTCGTGAAATTTACGAGGAAAGTTGTGGCAGCTCTATTTCCAAACATTTCTCGTCAAAATAACGTACAATCATTTTATGAAATTATGTGACAAAAGTAAAAAAAAACGACGCACCACATTTTTAGTTTACGAGCATATACGTGAAAATGACGATTGAATCGTTCCCAAATCTTCCCTCGTGAAAATAACGTACTATCGTTTTTCTAAATTAACTAGGAAAGTCGTCATTTTTGTTTGCGGCTTTGCACGTGAAAATTGCGAGAAAATCTTTGGCAGCTCTATTTCCAAATATTCCTCGTGAAAATGACGTACCAGAGTCTTCTGAAACTGTGTGAGAAAAGCAATAAAGAAAAGGTGGATTGCATTTTTCAGCTGAAAGTATGTATGTGTAGCATACAGACATTATGATCAGTGTTCTTCACGTAATTATAAAAACAAAAATTGAAAGATTACTTATCACTTTATTCAAGTTTCCGAGCTGCGTCACTGTACACTCTCCTTGTTGATGATGGTGTGTCATTACATCCTGCGGGAAAAGAGAAAATTACCCCATGCCACCCTATGATATAACGTCACATAACTCGCTCAAAGGACCACTATGAGAGGAAAGCAAGAGGGATAGTAACAGCTTCATCCTGACACAAGGGTGAGGAAAATCGGACAATAGCATTTCTGAAAGTCTGATATGTCAGACATTGGTGGTGTGCCTTCTTTGCATGCCCAGGGCTATGCTACAGGTAATAGTGTTCACTGCAGGGCACAGCATTTATTACCTCAAACCTTAGGCACCATAAAGAAATAACTATGCTAACATCCTAACATGCTATGTCACGACATTGCAGCAACAGTTCTAATTTGAAATTGAAGTATGAGCATGGCGAGAAGGCCATCAAATCGTATATTTATACTCACAACCTCTATGTGGGCCTTGACCTAATGATAGCCAGAGCCACTACATAATTTGGATCAGAACTAACCCAGCTTTGGCTGTGGGGCGATGATAACGAGATCAATTAGATTTTCATTTAAAAAGTATATGTATTGCCCTCATGCTGATTATGTACGCCTATAAATCTATATGCCCATGCAGCATGCTGCTGACAAGCATAAATAAATGACAAGCTTTGCTTGCTGCCTCGATTACAACTGCGCAGCTTAAGCAGATCCTTGAGAATTTTAAGAGAGCATTCAGTTTGGTAATCAAAATTATTCACTTCTAACTTTAGTTGAGTGGATGACTACCTGCCCCTGATATAAGGTTGTTTTTTTTGTACCATACCTAAAGTTACTATTCGTGCACGATCATGCTCTGACATATTACTGCATTTTGAAAACATATGTACTAAAGTAATCAAAGCAGCCTACAGCTAAACAAGTGATACCAACACTGTCAAGATGGCTGAGGCTAGCGTGACGGCACTAAGTAACAGGCTTGGAGAGAGGTGCAGACACTGTGATATTCAACTGAAAAGTTAATAATCTCAAGTCATTATCCACTTTAAGCTCAAAATTCATGATTCGCACATGCCTATTATTTTCAGTATGAAGCCAAAGGCGAACCAAATAGTAGTCTGTTGATTTATTACCGAAATAGAATCCAATTTGAATACCAAACTGGATGCTTTGCTTATTTTTGGAAGGTTGCGATAAAAAATGCACTACTTAATTGGGCGAAAAACAAAGCCTTGTAACACAATCATGTGCATGATTACATTCTACAAGTCGTTTTACAAGTATACACATCATTCTATATCAAAGCTAACATAATTTTCAGAAAAGGCCGCGAGAGTTATGAGAATGTCTACTTCATAGCGCGTTCGTGGGACTCTGTGGACATTAGTAAAGGGATAGCCGCCACAGTATGTTGACTAATTGACGAAAATTTGTTAGTTTATGGGCCATGCTGCAACAGCAGTGTTAAAAGCCAGCCAATATTAAAGGCTATCCCGACTTGAAAAATTCACGAAATGCCAAGCGGCTTCGACATATTCATTGTCCAGCTTTTGTGTTTGAATGTCGGATGCAAAAACCGCGCTCAGGAGCTCAAGAATTTGTGCCGTTAACGGTGGGTGGAAGAGGGACATAGTCGTACTGGGCACCCTATCTCGACAGTTTGTCCTTGGTAGATGCGTCCGCGTCATAGTTCCAAGATAGTAAAGGTGCGTCCGAAGCAACCACGTGCGCACAGCATCCTGAGGTCTTCCCCGAGTGCGCAATTTTCGAATCGGGTGACAAAAGAGGCAAATTTTTAGCACTCCATATCTTGAACCTTGTTGCTGTACAGAAATTCTGTTAGTCTTTAATATTCACTGCCTTTGAAACTAGAATTGAAACATATCCCATAAAACAATTAATTAAAAACATTATTAAAAAAATTTTGTTCATTAGTTTTGATTAACATACTGCAACGGTTATCCCCTTATCTAATGTCCTCCAAGCCCCACAAACACACAGTGAGGGAATCATTTAAGTAACTCGTGCCGTTTTTTTTTTTTTTTTTTTTTAGTTTTGTTCGAATCAAAATAAACAGCTTTGTATACATGTATAAAAAAATACTGAATGCACGTCCATCCCACTATAGAGGTCCACCTTTTCCTTAGGTAAAACTGGAGAAGGCCAGTTTTACATAAACCCCCAGCATGGTATGTACCAAGGACCGCCAGAAATGATTGCTCACCTCAGAACACTCTGTGCGGCTTGAAGAGAGCGGCTTGCGGTCTTTGACGGTGGGTACCCGCTTGTGCAGCTGGGACCTCCAAGAAAGTTATTACAGCTTGCCATATGCCAGAAAGTAACAAAGACAAGGCCAGCCAAAGAATAATTAAGGTAATCCGTTACCAATATTTTGTAACGAAATTACGTTACAAATTACTTCAGAATAAAGTAACGTGGTAATTACAAAATTATTCGAAAAAGTAACGGATTACGGGTAATCCGTTACTTGTAACGTATTACTTCCCAAGTCTATTGTAGATGACAAAATCAAGTAAATGTTACCGCCGCAAGATATCAGCATTAAGATGAATTAAGTTACGAAGAGTTACAAGCGGAAACAGCTATTCTCACGAGAAAACTTCCAGCAACCTTGCGAGCGTAGCCTATGATATTGGAAGGAACAGCGCTAAGTTCGGCGCGCGTGCTCTATTCAGGAAATGTTACGAGCACAGTCGAGAGGACGGAAGATTTGGTCCTCCGTTCCACTGTAGCCGGAGGATTTGGTCGTCTGGAAAGCGATGGAGGTTAAAGATATTACAGCCGCACTCGCCTTGCCGGATTCCGTGCAAGCTACTTAGGACCTTGGGGAGTATTGGACGCATACTGTCGTTATAACCCAGCAATGATGTCCCGATGACGGGGGGACTATTGCCATCCAAGCCCGTGGCTCTAACTAAGTTCCGGAGTTTAAAACAGAGAAGAAAGCGCGAACGGAGTTTGGGCGATGCATACACCCAACACAAGCAAAGTCTCTCATCCGGGACTTTCACCCTTTTTAACGCACCAGCAAGGGGTAAAGTGCCGGCAGCCCTTTCCCCTCTTCTTTCTCGCTCTAGAAATGGCGCTACCGACGATAAAACGGTTCATAGTAGCGACACGGTCTTTCCTCCTCGCAGGCACCGGCAGGCGGATGAGGAGGACGCACGACCCCAAGGCTTGGAACAGCGCAAGCATTCCTTTGAAATGTGCGGGGCTCGCTTTCTCTCCCAAAAAGAGCGCAGGCGTCCGAGCTGGCAAGATGTGTGTGGGCACGCCACTCGATAAAGGGCGTCCGCGGTTCCCCACCCAGAAGGGAGGGTAGGCCAGGGGGGTCGGGAGGGCGGCCCCGCTCTGGAAATTGTAACCAGCCCTAAGCCATAGCCTCCTCTATACGGAGAAAGCCTGGCGCGTCGCGTGAAAAGACGGCCGCCGTAAATGGGAAAGGAGGGGCGGAGAAACGGGAGCGGAGAGAACCTTGTCTGCTAGCGCCACAAAAGAGCGAGCGGCCAAATGCAGAAACAATCTTTTTTTTCTTTCTCTCTCTCTTTTCTTATCGCTATCGTGGAGAGGAGAAACTCAACGTCCACCCTTTCCCGTTTCTCCCTGCGCCCTTTCGAATCACCGCGCCCGTTTCTCCCGGAGTACGAAAACGACGGTGACGAAAACACAAAAACAAGCGTGGTTCGGGGAGCGGCCGCTCATGACCCAAGCGCTCGCTGTCTAGGTCTGCCCTTCCTGCTCTGCGCTACCATATTGGTCACCGTTCGGCGCGCTCCTCCTCTCCTTTTTCCTGCGGCCGCGCGCCCTATGGCTCCGCCGTCGATGTGCCAGGCTTTCTCCGTATAGAGGAGGCTATGCCTAAGCACACTGCATACCGCTTCCCACTACGAAAAGAGGAGGGCGCGCCAAGAATAAAAAAAGAGAAACCGAAATGAATGGATGCTTGTAAGCATCGATCGGCGCCGCCACCGGAGCAGAACGGCGGCCTCGAGCCCTGCTCTGCGTGGCGCCCGGGTGACTGACGCTCTGCGTCGTCACTCGTCGCCCGCCGCCGAGGTGCGCTCGAGTGCCGCTGTTCGTTGTTGACGTTGGCTGGCGTTTTCTGGCAACCGATCGTGGGCTCCAGCGGCACGGCGCTATAACGGCGCTGACGGCGCCGGGGTAGGCATCTGGCACAACCGGCGCCGTTCTGTCGGTCGTTCTTGCGGCGCACCGTCCGTGGAGAGGACGGGTGAAGGAGGGAAGAGGCTCGTCCAAGGCTAGCGACGGCTACAGGCAACACCACCTAGATGGAAAGCCGGAGCGCTTCCCTCTCTCCCTTCAAGGAGCGTCGGCATGGGTAGGCTGAACTGGTAGTGCGCTTCTCCGCAAGGCTCCCCTTGACAGTTGGCTTCTTTGCAATGCACGTTCTCTTTTACTTTTCCTTTCCCTCTACGCTTGACGCCCCGTCAAGCGTAGAAGGAAAGAAAAAAAAAAAAAAAAAACGCCACGGCGTCGCGTTTTTTTTTTTTTCTTTTCTTTTTTCTCCCCCAACGGTCGTTTGTCGCGTTCCTTTCTTCGACGGCTTTTTTTACTTACTCCTGCGGGTTGGATCACGTGACAATAAGGCTGAAGGAATCAACTAGAACAACTCTAGAAGCGAGTAGGTTTTTGGACGCCGAGGGTCAGAGGTTCAACTCTCGAGTGAGATCGAGCACATTTTGGAATGTGCTCTCGCGGCCTCGTGTGTGGACGTGAAAGCTGCCTTTCGGTTGTCAATGCCTGGTCGGTGCTGTCATTCGGTACAGATGTTGTTTATCCGCGCTTTGACGGAAAACTGGATGTGAAAGTGTCCATATTTGAGTTTCTGCAAGGATGACTACGAAAGCGTGGACTATACAGCGAATCGGAAAATGGGAAGATCTCGCTCCCTGACGGCATGGCAGGGTGAGAACTTTTTAGTTTTTATCATCGTGGTTTCGTTTTTTGTTTTTACTTTTCGCTGAATGCATCCTTGGGAGTGATTTGGTTGTGGCCTGGAAGCAACATATTCAAATGCTGACGCTACTTGCAGGTGCAGAATTAAATAAAAATGACTTGATTTATGAGTTCAGGTTGGAATGTTTTCGCAAGCTACGCAAGTGATAGGTTATCGCGGTTGCAACCAGCACATCAATTAAAAAACAACAACAACAACAGAAGTACATTGTGTCGCTTCTGCGTATCCTCGTCGGAGCGCAGAAATTATCCGCTACAGCTAACTAGTAAGACCTATATTTCAGCGGGTCTCTGAGCTGTAGTTTGGAGTGCACGCAAGCCGGAATATGGTTCATTGATCAGTTTACTTATCCATACACCAGAGCCATATACTAACGATTTAGCTGGAGCCGCTTCAGGCTCCCCAAGGAATCCCACCACACACCAGGAAGCTCTATTAATTATTATTATTTTCTCTACCTGGTTCTATGTGCTCGTGCAATAAGCATTGTTATTATTATTATTACGATTATAGCGCATTCGGCACATCAAATTCAAGAATAATTTTGATGTTTGTGATCCAAAATACCAGATCGAAACACTGCCAGTGTTTTCTGTCAAATACGGAACCACTTCAGCTTAAAGAAGAGCATTCTTTCTTCTTGTTTTTTTCTTTTTATAACCAGTTTTGATTGCATTACCTTTCTTTAGATTAATATGATTTCCTCCTTTTTCGTTCTATTTCCTGCAGAAGCGGTCACACATCTTGGATACTGCTTTGACGAACTCTGGCTACTGTACGGCCTCCATGGGACAAGCTGAAAACTGACACCTTAGAAGAGTACTTCGGAATGTATAGGCAACTGGCTTGCTTCTAATATCACGTGTCTACAAGGCACATTTGCGAAGATGAAAACGGAATACTGCTGTGGAGCACAATGTCAACAGTCACTACAGCTAGCAATGGAAACTAGAAAGATCTTCCCAAGCGAGCGGATACTTGACGCCCTACCTGCAACGTGGTATACCTGCAATGTGGCCCTGGGCTGTAAAAAAAAATAAGGCACAGCCTCCCGGCCTTGGGCTATGTGGCCAGCTGTGCAGTCTACACCACCTTGAAAAACCTAAGGGGCGAAAAATGCAAGGCCGCATCGACAGCACGAAACAAGTTGGCTACAGTTTGCTTGTACAGGAAGACAGAGCTGGTGTAAATGCTGTAGCGAAATGAATGTTTGTATTAACGCCAAGAATGCCAAACAGAAGAAATGAAAAGCTGAAACTCGATCAAAGACACTCGCTGCCAACCGTCACGGATGTCAAGAAGCGAACTCGGACCAAGGAAGAGTATGTCTGACGCCTGTGATGATGAACCCATCGTGAGTTCGAGCTGAAGCATGTGTTGGACTGCAGTGAAAACTTTCAACTGAGAAACCTTTGTTGCACGATACACTAAGAGGTCAAGGCTAAACAAATTAGTTTGTGTCCGGCCAGCAACATGCTTGCGCTTCATCCTCATGCAAAGGCAACTGCTTTCTGAAGTCGGTCGATCTGTGTGTGTGTGTGTGTGTGCAGGTAATCGGTGTCCTTGTAGCAGTCTGTTAGGTATCTTGTGGTGCTACAACGTAAATGCCAACATGCTGCGTAGATATTGTGTGTCTCAGTGTCACATAATCTACAGCATCTAAGATGCATGTGTATAAATGTTTTTGAAGACGGATATTTTCAGAACTTATGGATACCAGGAGGCTCGTTTCGCAGTGTTCAAAGGTGACCGATTTCTTCTTTATGACTCTTCTGCATTGTAAATGCAAGCAACTTTGAATATGAAGCTCCCATGCCCACTTCTGTTTGTGTACAAGACTTGTTTTTAGCTGCCCTAAATGTGTCGCTTCACAGACTCGGTACTGTCGAAGTACATCTGCATATGGGGCAACGCTCGGGTATTGCGGCACTTTTCTTTTGCAAATATAAAGTTTTCACATTATGACATTGCCAAGAAATAGGTCACAGGTGTTTTTTGATGTAGTACCCAGATAGGTTGCTTGCTGCAAAACAAGTACTATATTTGAACAGGCAGAGTGCTTTGAATTGCTGAACCTATGCAGGTTGATCACAGGTCTAAGAAAAGTTTGCCAAAATATGTGGAATACATTTTTCAAAATATGTGCAATACATTTTTCAAACTATGTGCAATACATTTTTCAAACCAGCACATCACAATTTTAGAATGTTTTACTTTAATACTTGTCTGGCAATTTTTGTCCCGTTGCTGTTGCATCAGATGTCCCTAAGGGTAGTGTACTTGGGCCTCTATTGTTTCTAATATATATCAGTGACCTACCATTATCAATTAAATCGACAATTAGACTGTTTGCTAATGCATGAGTTATTTACCGGAAAATTAATACACCTATATTAATCACAAGACGATTTAGATACAATATCATCAGGGTGTTCCCTATGGCAGATGAACATTAACACATATAAATACAAAGAATTGTCCATAATTAAGTCCTCCACTAAAACACTAACCCAGTACTCGTTACTTTCCAAACCACTAGAAGACTCGCTGTCGTACAAGTATTTGGGCATGTATTTCACAGACTCATTATCATGGATTGAGCAAATAACAAATAGCGCACTAAAAACACTTAATTTGTGAAAAAGCCATTTGTACGAGAAAATTCTTGTGTTCAATAAACGCATGAATCATGCAAGATATATGATAACCATATAAGAACTATATAAGATTTATAAGAAACTTCTTACAAATTTCTTATTTTATTCTAATCTACTTCTTATAGGGCTCTTATATGTTCTTATATATCTTGTATGATTCATACGTGTTTATTGAACACAGAAGTTTCTCATACAAATGAGATTTTTAGTAGGGATCTAGCTCTTATTAAAGCAAAACTACTCGCATACAAAACATTTATCCTCCCACCATTAGAATATGCGAGCATAATTTGGAATCCACACCTAAGTTACCTATAATCTAGAGGCTCGAATCTTCAGAACAAAGCAGACAGATTTATATGTAGTGATTATTCATTCGAAACTAGTGTCTCCGCTTTAAAAGCTAGCATAAATCTTCCTAATCTAGAAAAAAGACAAAAAATAGTCTGATTGTGTTTTTTTTTTGTTTTTTTTTTTTCCCAAGATGTGTATTACTCAGATTCCAATTTTCAATCTACTTAGTGCTGGGCTGCCAATTTCATATCATCCATATTAGATAATTCCTTCAAGATTGAACCATTTCAGTGCCATAATTACACTTTCCTTTTTTCTACCTTAGTACTTTGCAACACTGACTAGAACAAACTACCTGACCATATTGTAACTGAGAGATATCCCATTTCATTGAAAAAGTGCATCAATTTGTGTAACTGAACTTTGATTTGTAAAACTGCATCATAACAATAACATGCTAATAAGCGATTTTGTGTGTGTGTGTGTATGTGTGACATTTTCTTTTTGTTGGTGTCTCTTTTATGTTCAATTACTATTTTGTCTTCTATTTTTTTAATTCCCCCTGATGTAATGCGTCTTTGGATGCCTTTGAGGTGAATGAAATTAAATGAAGTGAATGCCTCTGCATCATTTTTCCAATTGTTACTTCAGTTCGTTTTATCTGGTCCTACAACTTCGATTATTGTCATTTCATAGGGATTCTTTTTTATTACACAAGTCCCATGTCGTTCAGAGATAATTACACCACCCAGTCTATCGCTTAAAAAATAACACATCTGTCTCAAGATATCACTTTCTTGTATTTCACTACAATAATTGTAGGTTATAAGAATTTTCCTGCGTTCTAAAATTGGTTCTTTATATCACTCGGCGTTCTCAGCTCTCTTGTTAGCTCATAAAAAATAAATAGAGCGAAAACCCGCGTTTCTACGACGTAAAAGCTATGCGCGAAGCCTTCAGCTCAGCTCTATAGCGCGGCGCTCGTCAGCCTGCTGCCGTGACGTCACCGGAGGCGTGTGCTGGCCTTCTCCTCTAGGTGGTGTTGCTACAGGTCGGCGCTTCGCGTCTGCGAAGTACCAAAGTCAGGCGCGTGGCGAGGATTTTGATTCGGGGGGAGGAGGGAGAAAAAATGACACCGCGGCGCGACCCTCGCCGCTCTTTCCGCCGCGGTTCCTCTCGCAGACGACGTCGGACGCCGACCAGCTCGCCGGCGGTGCACTTGATCAACACCTCCTAAAAGAGAAGGCCGTAGCGCTCTACTCGTGACGTCGCGAGGGAAGGTCATGGGGGGCGCGCGGCGAAGTGAAGGCACCGCGCGTGGATCGATCGCCGTAACGTGCTTTTAGTCACATAAGCGTGTCTTATTAGCTAAATTGAAAACTCGCACATAGCAGCGGGTCTCGAAAACATTTCATTACACCGGCAAGATATTACACCGCTAAGTGATCGGTATGAAATGGTACGAGGAAGGCGTATAAGAGAAAACATTGATTCACGCAATCATTGCTGCAAGAATGCATATTTTACACAGAAATACTTCGACAAAATGGCAAAACACGCAGTGATTGGACACAGCAAAACAGGTCACATTGAAAAATCAGGTCGACGTAATCAACGCAGACAGAGCTAGAGGAATGTCACTTACGATCATGTAAGCGATGTTATAGCGTGCAGTCACTGAATTCTTGCATCATACCCCGGCCACATGGCAAAAGTAATGTATATTCGATCGAATGAAAATATGGCGCCGACAAATGAGCTTGCGACGCTCATATAATTACTCAAAACAGCGAGCTGATTAAATCCCGTATCATTTAATCAAAATATATTAACTTTTCCGTCTGGCAGGGGTACTAAACTTTCTATTTACAGTCAACAAATTTAATTCTCCCTATGGGCTCGAGGTGCCTAAGAACAAAATATAACCTATTCTGTATACAATAATACTATTACCTTAAAGGGACCATGAAATGACCTTTTTACTTTTTCCAGATAACTTTTACATTAAACCGTCAATGTTCACTGAATGCCGAACAGGCATCCGTTTTCGTCTCGGTTTATTAACTTTTACACAAAAAATTATTGAAATATCGACTTTTTCATTCTCTCCAACTGACCGCAAAAGAAGCCGTGACGTAGACCGTTTCCGGAACCGGAAGTTCTCTCGGCAGTAGGAGAATGGGAGTGTTAGCGGCAACGAGTTGGGGTCCGCCGGTAGGTTTTACTGCGCTGATGTCACCGACGTATTTCCTGAATCGGCGCCTCTCATCGCCGCATCGCAGCTGAGCGAAATTCAATGAGATATGTTGCGCTACAGCGACAGCATGGGACTAGTCCCATACGCCGGTATGCCTGTTGGGAAGTGCAGCGAGTCTTGTCACCACCCCGTCATTGTTGGCAGAAGGGCCGGCCCGTGTCAGTCGTTTGCAAAGCGACGTAGACGGCGTTTTTCGCGGCCTCGGAGATGCAGGAGCGAGCCGACGTTAAAAAAGATACGTTTGAACTACGAGTGTCAGCAAGAGCCACGTAAATACCTGTTTACACTCGGAGCGGACGCGCGCGCTTGATGGAAGTCTTGTATTCGCGCTGTTGGTAAGCGCTTCGGGACCGTTCTTTTACGATTGCAACTCGATACTGACGCGACACTCGGCAAAGAAAGGTTGGACCGGGGTCGACAGTGACGTGCAGTCTGTCAGAATAAAAATGGCATACCAATAACAAAGTGTACATACCGTGTTACGAAGGCAATCCATACGGCGTTTATTTCAGCTCTATATCCCACAAAACAAGAAGATAGAATCGACGAGAGTCCCTTTTCGACGAGTGTTCGTCAACACTGCCTCGGAAAACAAGGGGAAGAGATTGACCTCCTCACCTCTTAATCTAGAATTGAGGTCAGTGATCAAACTATAATACGGGAAGGGTCCACAAGGGTCGCGCGGGCATATTCCATTTAGCACGCCAGCCGGTCGTAGGCAGACGGTCTTGCGACGAAGCAACGCAGCGCCGAGTCGGAATGCCTGCTAGGCCTATAGCTTCGTCGGAGTCGGTGAATCCAGCGTTCTTGTTCGTCGTGGTCTGTTTTAAGTACTGTTTTCTTGCTGCTTGAAGTCGGCACGCGCGGGAAGAACACGTAGAAAAATAAACGTTCAGTCAGTCAGAGTTTTGAGAGGAAGGAAAACAAAGAAAATAAATGTTCGTCGGTCGCCGTCACCCAAGTAACTGGCGGCCCTGCCCTACTGCGCACGCGCAGTAGTTGCTTTGTTTACCACACGATAGATGGCGCTTGGCTCTCAGCATTATCAAATTTGGCAATTTTCGCCACACATCTCTAATTATGCTACAAAATGTGGATCTGAATATTATTTAACAAAACTTTTAGGAAACATTCGCCGGCTATTTATTGTTTACGATCGCGGTGCTGGTGAGGTAGGCTCTTACCCAATAGGCGATGTGGATTCGGCTGACGTGCACCGATTCTGCGTATGCATCGTAGTGAACAGGCGAAGGAAGGAAGGCGCAAAAGAGTCCAGTTTTCTTTTAAAAGTTCTATAGCAAATAATTTTTTTGGGCTCCCTATTTTTGTGTTTTTGTGTTTCTTTTCACACCTTTTACGACGTACGGTGGATGAAACTCGATTTTAAAATCATTTCATGGTCCCTTTAATACACTGTTAGCAAGTCCCGTGTATTTGGCGAATATTTGGGGTGAAAAACACGCTATTTACACAAATTACCATAAATTTACACGATGAGTAACGGATAATTCGTTCAGAAATCAAGCGAGGATGTAAAAAACGTGTTTTGGTTCGGTCATACACGCATAACCGTGTAGCCGACCTCAATAACACGCATCGCCCCCGGCGACGACCGCGGCATTGCCGGCTATCGAAGCACCGGAATGCTTGGGGACACACTTAAAAAGGACCGTCGAGACAAATGCCGCGGAAAGAAACATGTCTCGGAGACAGATATGCACCAAAAGCAATTGCGCCATGTCGCAGGACGTTGGCGAAACCCGCGCTTCTTATACCGTGCTCGCCGCCATCTTCTGGTCGATGGCAATGCGGCTTCCCTCATGTCGCCCATGTTTGTATTTAGTTTAGGGGTCCTGATAACAGTTTCTTAGACACCACAAATAAAGTTATGGGTCTAATTATTCGTTCCAAACAGTTAAAATGGATATAAAAAGCGTGTCCTCGATGTGAACACGTGACATAGCAGTTGGTTTCGTTTTTGCTTCAACCTTCAACTGCAAGCGATCTGGCCACGGCGCGAGCGCAACGCCGATGTACGCTGGAAGCAAGCGCCGGTTGGCTTTCGTTGTATTTGTTTGACCGGAGAAAATCTGGCAAGTACGCATGGCGCCGCCACTGTTTTGGTTTGACGCGACGCGAGAAGCTTCGCATAGAGCTTCGGAGTTTGCGAGCACATAGCGAAGACGTGACCGGAGAAGTGCCCCTGTGATGTTCCTGGAAGACGGAAAGTAGCATTCGTAATCGTCGTGTGTGCTTTGAAGGCGAAGGGAGTCACAGGGTCCACGAGTTCGCAACCACAAGCCAAGGTTCACGACAGCGCGGCGTTGGCTTCGGCGATCTCGTTCTGTTTGGTGCAACCCGGCGATGCGAATAAGAGCTGAAACATTCGTCGTGTGTGGTGCGGTGCTTTGTATTCCGGGTCTGTTTGAACCACGCTTTTAACACGGAGCGCAAATTGTTAGTTGCGTGGTGGAGGTTCAACGGGTACAGTCCCGTCGTCGTCAGCTGATCCGGTCCAGCTGGTCCGGGAGGACGCAGCGAGCGTTTTTAAAAGTAAATCTTCCTTCGTTCCGTTTCAAGCTGTGGTAGTATCCCGACACATACCGTGAGTAAGAAGCAGCGGGCGTTTTCAACAAAATTACGTTGTTTTAATTGAATAATGGACTCCGGATTGTTGTCTTAAATCTGCCGTTTTTTATGCTTCGTGTTGGACTGCGTTTGCATAGCGACGCACACCGCTCGAGTAGATGATTCGGTCCTGCAACGAGTTTGTTGTGCCAATCATGCGGCGTGAACAAATTAGGGCAAGGTTTCCTACCTACCCAGAGATGCATGTACTGAGACCATTTTTTATGTTGTGAACGTAGTGCTCTTTCTTTATTTTGGAAGACGCGTTGGTGCATTTATTATGGTACAATCACTTGAGAGTTGAGAAATTGGAGACCGAGCAAGCTTTCTCAACTTTGTCTCTTTCTCTCTGGCACTGCCCTGTTTCAGTTTCAGTAGGCATGTCTACTAGCAGGTACAAACTGCTCTAAAGCAGGTAAAGAACGGGAAGCTTAGGACGGTGCGGACTCCGTGTTTCGCGCTTTGCGCAAGGTGACAGGGTAAATGCTTTTGTGAGATATGCGGAATATGCAAGCGATTTTGTTATGCCCGTCGTTTGCGTCTCTCCAGCAAAACGAACAAGATGATCTACTACAAAGGCGCAATCACAAGCCAAGATTTAAGATAGCAGTCGTTTGCTTCGGTGATCCGTGTAGCTGTATTTTACCCTGCTCTCTGCAACACCGTGTCATGACGAAGAGCTGGAATGGTCACGGTTTGTGCTGGCCTCCCGGTTGACAGAAACCCGCGTCGCCCGCATCGGCACCGAGTGCGCTTGGGCTGTTGATGCTCAAGCTTTCATCCGCGGCTTGTCGCCAGCTCATCCTGCTGCTCAACAGTGAGGAAGCGGCGAGAGTAACCTCGGAAGTGAATGTAAATCCTCGTTCATTCAGTTATCAGGTGTCAAAGTGTGGAAGATGTCCAACGTGTACTGAGGGCGGGAACTACGAGCGTTTTGCCTTGCTTTTATAACCGAAACCAGACCAACGAGATAACTGCCTTGCGTACTCTAAAAAGACGGAAGCAATAAGTTTCAACAGGTCGAGTACGTCACCGGGGATGTAGGCGAGACGGTGCACACTGTTTAAACGCTTGCGGTAACCACGAGTGGTACCAGGAAAGCGACGTCAACAGAGAAGGAGCTCGCGATTCAGCATAATGCACTGCTACGGGCCCGTGTATCTTCAAAGTTCGGGGTGGTGGCAGCATAAAAAAAGATGCATCAGCGCCCCACACCAGTGTTCACGAATAATACCGGTCACAAACTCCCAAGCCCCACCGCTCTTCTCGACACCGACACGACATACGACAACAAGCTGCATCAAAACGCCCCAAAAGTGAAGGCGTCTGCTCCCGTACTGCAACTGTTGCAACCAGCGGAAGTGAAGTGTTGGGCGGATGTCCAGATGTCCTTCACAAAAATATATAAAAAATGCTTTGCGCAAGGATGATTTTCATGTATTATTGTATACGTAATGACAAAATCCCAATAATTTGTTTTCCTATCTGATTCAGGCTAGTCGGACTGCTCATAACATTGGTCAAGCAAGAAAATAACAAAAATTTGAACTTTTTCATGACCGGTTTAAGATTTATTGTTAACATATCGTTATTTATTGCAACGGACTAACATTATAGATTTTGCCTCCATACTTTTTAAATGCAAACAGTTCTAGCACACGGCTGTCCATTGCGCCGTGTTTTGTGTATTCTTCTATAAATCTGTAATGGTCAGCGACCAAAGAGCTCACCCGCACATGTCAAGCTTATATGCGCCGCGGGGAGAAATGGGTATCGAGTAGGAAGTGTCGGGCGTAGTGTCGGTTGTTGTGTTTGTGTACATGTCGGTTCTGTGTAGCTGTGTGCTGTGTTGCCTGCGTTGTATGTAGGGTTGCTGTGTAGTCGTGGTCGTTCTCAGTGTTAACAAATTCGTCTTTTTTTAAAAAACAGGCTGCTAGAAATCTCGATAGGTGGCGCAAGTTACCGCCCGATTCTAAATAGTTTGCTCAAGTTATTTATCCATGTGAGTTCGGCATTCGTTTTTTTTGTCTAGCGGCTCGTTGAAGCTAAAGACGCCGTCGACCGCCGACAACGCAAGTACGTACCTTTGCAAGTAGCTACGTCCGCCGCTTGGAGACTTTACTGTGTATAAAAGACATCGAACGAGAACTAACGCGCCCTGTGTGCTTTCAATTCGGCTGAAAGGCGCGCGGCTCGCTGGGCTCGTCTCTCGCCTGTTCTCGGCCGCTGGCGGCCATGTTTCATAGGGAACACGCTCGAAACGGTTTTGCGGAAGGCAGACACGGTGTAGCGTGTTCAGTTTACACAGCACCTCATGTGTAGACGAAAAACACAGATGGCCTCGTGTAAAACGAACACGTTTCGACGTGTCCGCTATGGGACAATGGTTTACACGTCTGGGAGTGTTATTTTTGCTAACAGTGTACAGTTAAGATTCTAGTATAAATGCGGTAAAGGCAACAAAATAACATTAGTATAAATAAACACATAAGCACAAACAACGCATTTTCAATAATCACACAAAATTGTTATTTACCTTCCAGTAAATACTAGAATATTACCACGCATAATTATAAATGTCGACGCAATAGCAAACCGATAATGACGAAGAACAAATCTCCATTCTATCACGATATTAAAAAAAAGAAAATCGACTGCAGCACTTTACTTGCGTCTTACATGACCAAGAAAGCCCGTAAATAAGTTGTTCCTCACCTGTCGATCGTATCCATACATCCCACACGATCCATCAGGAAAAACTTTTAACACGAACTTCAAAAAGTATCTCTCTGTCGAGAGAGGTCATCGGCCAGTGTTATCGTTGACTAGTTGCCACACACGTCAGTCAAACCGTAGCAGGACTAGTTTTGCGAATCCACGTAACGCCGGTTGTGTGAATCGGGCTTAACGCCTGAGCCGGCTTGCTCAAAGCAAATCTAACGTTCTTGAACGGCACGTAATAAAAATCTGAGACGTGCTACATTCTATACAAACTTAATAAAAAAAAAAAATGAAGCACTCACCTTCGACTCCTACGTCCGCCGTACCGCTTCGAGGCGACGTCGGCGACGTTTTGGGGTGTTGGGCTGGGGTGTTTTCAGTGTTGCTTACACGCCTAGTGGTGTAGACCGAAACCGAAACACCAATTTTTACTATCCCAAGTAATTTTTTGACGATTTACAGAGCGTGTAAGAATATGCTAACGAGTGAAAATGGGGTGTAAACAGGCGTAATATTACATTTTCGCTAACAGTGTGGTAACCTTTATTCGCACTTAAGAGTGACTAAGATCAGACGAAACTGCGGTTTGGGGTTGCTTGGAAACTAGAGGCTACAGTTGGCAGTAACTGCTAACCATACCCTTTAGCGTAACTGATGTTTTGGATGCCCGTCAGGCAGCCTAGCCGCAGTTAATTCTGATCCCAGTCACAATTAACTGCCGCGCCCTCGTAAACAGGGTATGACATTCTCTAGCCAAGCTCGGAACGGAAAGTAAAAAAAGGTCTTCGAGGGCCATCGTTCGTGCGCGCTACGAAAGAGCGAAGGAACAGAAGGCCCGCTCAATCTGCCACCGGCGACTGGGACACCGGCCACCCGACAATGCGGCGTCGCGCTCCCGCGCACCCCTCCGACCGGAGACGGCGTAATTGTGCGTTCCGCGGCGGCGGCGGCGGCGGCGACGGCGCGGAGCTAATTAGCTCAGCCGCGTCCTCGTTCCGGTCGCGAATATATAAATAAATAACTAAGCGAGGTCTCCCGCAGGCGACCTCGTTCCCTCTCCAGCGGAGCAGCGCGGCGTCGCCATTAGCATCCGCTCAGAGGGGACAGCCAGGCCTGCCGCGCTCCCATTGGTTGGAGGGCGCCAACAGAAGCAATCTGGGCAGGTGTCACGTGACCCTTCCCAACCAATCAGAGCTGCATTGTGCTCCCCTCAGCCGCCCGCTCCGCCGGTTCTCCCTGCTGCTACCCAGAGCAGACGGCGGCAGTGCGGCGGCTTCCTCCCCGACGGCTCGGTTCCCGCGCCGCGAAGGCGCCGCGTGGAGCGACTCGCCGTCATCTGGCTTCACATATGACCACCGTTTTGGACCGCTTCCGGAGCTCCGTCGCCTCTTCCAACGGTGAGTGCAACTGCCCGGACTCGTGGCGCGGATGCTGCCGCAAACGGCACGTCGCTGCGACGCGACGCCGCGGAGTTACCAGCGATCTCTGCAAGTCCCGTCGACGAGCTTGTTTGTGGCGGCGCATCGTTCCAAAATGGCGGCGGGGACGGCGCGGCGCTCGCTCGCTCGCGGCGTCTGCTGCTCCTTTTTCGCGATGGTTCGCTTCGGCGCTCGGCGGTCGCTCCGGCGGCGGTGTCTGAGGTCGCGTCGGGGCCCAGGGACGCGTCCGGAGACAGCTACGAGGTCGCCCTGGCTCTGGGAGGGCCGGGAAGACCCGAACCGCGGAGGCTCGTGCGCGAGCGGCGGCCATTGATCGTACATATGGCACGACTCTTTTGGACGGGCGTCGCTGCGTTTGGTGCTCTGGACCCGTGTTCGGCGAGTCGACGGCGATGCCGCACCTCGGGGCCGGCGGTCCGGATGTGCGGCAACGTCGGCGCGTCGCGAGGTTGGCCGGCGTCCCTCCGGAGGAGTCATTTTGCAGCTTGTCTTGCGGGAGGGTAGCCGGCCAAACGTGGCTCCATCGAGGCACGGGCTCGAGCTCGCGCCGAAAATACTTCGCCTCAATGACGGTTCTGGTCCGCGGTCGCCGCTAAAGGCCGGTTCAGACACCTGAGTTTAAGTGCGTTTGACTGCGTTGCGTCGAGAACAAAAACCGAGTCACCGGGATATCCATGCTTCGTATGGAGCTTGAAATCCAATTCAAGTAATCATCTTGGCACGCGATATAAGCAGCAGGGATGTACCTCGCAGCCGCAACGCAGTCAAACGCAACTGTCTGAACCAGGCTTGAGGGCAGGCCGGCGTCTAGCCAACTGTCCGGTGAAGGCCTTGAGACAGCGGCGCGGTTTGAGCCAACCTAAACTACAGCGGGGAACATGAGCGCTCTAGCGTCCCCGGCACGTGCTTCACGCGTGGCGCGGGATGCGGGCGCGCTAGGCCTAACTGCTGTTCCCGCTTTCCTACTTAGGCCACTGGCTCGAGCCGCGGTGGTCGTCTTAGGTGTTTCTTACAAACGTGGTCGCCGTCGTCCGGTCATCCGGGGGCTGTCGGGGCTGCAGCCCCGACAGCCGTGGGGTGGCCTGGCCTCAAGAGGCGGATGACACCCCCGTGAATTGTACCACTCCGCCTCTCCAGCCGTGTGGCGTCTGTGGGTATACGTGCGGGAGCGAAAGGACGACCCGGCGTTAAAATCTGGCCCACCCCAGGCTACCCTGCTCCGAGTGTCGAGGGTTTTGTTTTTAGGAGGCACATCCGACGGCGTCTGTGCCCGCCCGGTGTAAGCCGTGAGAGTGTCCTGGGCTTCGCAAGTCAGATCTCTCTCCCCCCCCCCCCCCTGACACGCACACACACAACGGGTTTCCGACCTCCTTTGGGTGGCCTCTGCCGCGACCTCGAAAGTCGGGTCCTGAGCCGTATGTTTTCCTCGATTTCGGAGTCATGGCGATCAGGCTGTCTGCGCGTGCATGCTGCCAATTTTGGCCGGCGCACGGAGAGCCTGCGCTTGTTTCACAGTTTTCATGGCCCTCCTCGTTTGAGCCCGTTGTCGTTTCGACTTCCTCATTTCCTCATCTCGAAAGGACCACTCTCAAAAACGTCCTGCTCGGTTGGACCCGTCGCAATTCACCGCTTCTCGTTACTATACTTCTCGTTTCATCCTCCAAAAAAAACAACAAATATCAAAGGTGGCCGAAGATGTCGGCGTTAGGGCTTGGTCACCGCATAACACCGAAGAAGCTCTTCAAACCGTCCCTCTTTCTTTTCCTCCTCCACACGCACCCCAGAGGTGGCAGTAATCATATTGCTGTAATTAAATTACAGAAATGAAATCACTTTTTCTAGTAATGAATCACGCAGCGAAACACTCTTTTATGCTGGCAGTTTAGTAGTGTAATGAATTACTTTCAGACAGTAATTTCGAGCAAATTACTCAGTTTGACATTACTTTTGTCCCCAATGAAAAAGTTCGTTTGCAAGCTTTAAAGGGGCATTGAAGGCGATTCTGAGATCGTCCTTTTGCGGTGACCAACTCAATCTAAACGCTCTATGCATTTCAACAAACTCGAAAACCGCAATAGTGCGTAGCTTATTTCCTCGTTAAAAGCGTGTTCAAAGATCGCGACACGCCCTTTTTGGAAAGAATTTTCTTCCGAGTGAAGTGGTCGAGGAAGGGCGCTTGTCGGCGAGTTGCCACGATGGCTTCGCCCGCGAAAAAGAACGAGGAGTCTTATCCGAATCTGTACCTATCAGACTCTCGTCGAAACGAGTTATATTAAAATCATTTGGAATCCGCGTATTATAGGGTTTCATTGGTCCGAAAGACAGCACTCCACACACTAAACATTTTCACGCCCTTATTGGTGTAAATGGCATGGGTCACAACTCACCCCCTTATTCGTGTACAAAAACGCCCTAGAAAAACGGTGTTATTTCTCACACCCTCAAAAACCGGTGTAATCCCTTACACCCTACACAGAAAGGAGTGATTCTGCTCTACACCTATTTATTAGGGTGTGATGGCAGCAGTACACCCTACCAAAAACGTGTACTGCAGCTAGAAGAGCATGGTGGGTAAACCCCGAGACTAGTGACAAAAAAATTGGGAAAACACAATACTGCCTCAAAATGTCTTGAGACGTGTTGTGTTGTCCCGATTTTTTGTCCTAGTCTTGGGTTTTTTTCACCATGATCCTTCACCAGCTCGCCTGCGCAGTAACTCTCACTTCATTCAGCTACAAGAAGTTATACTAAATGTGTAACACAGCACTTCAGCAAAAAGTATTTACGGAGAAATTATTGCTAACAAATTGAAACATGTGGAACACTTTATTTTTTGAATCCAGAAAAAACGTGCATGGACCTCATCTTCTTCTTTCGCGAATTCGCGAGAAACCCATGTCAAACCTCAAATGCTGGCATTTGTGACCTAGTGTTAAGTTTTTGTGACAAAGCTACAAAATTCTTAGAGGCTTAAAATAAATGCACTCAAACTTTAAATAAGGCTTTCCTTCGCCTAAACCTTCTTTAAAGCTTTCTAGCTCTGCTGATGTGGGCAAAACTCGACAGGCTGGCAGAGACGGAACGACCGGGAGTTGATTGAGGCGTAAGCAGCAGTTCATGCTTGTAAACAGTAAAATGGTCTATTGAGACGGAAGCAGGACTACTACCAGAAGCATGCTTGCAGAGTACTTACAAATAAAACACCGATCTCATGTAATCCGTGATAGTTGCATAATCCGGTTCGGGCACCACAGAAAAATTCGCAAACACAACGTCCAGGATGAAGGCGGTTGCTCACATTCAACGGAACTCTCGCCGTCGCCGATGAGCAGCTCTCTGTCGTGATAGATGCACAATCCGACTAGGGCAGCACAAAACTACGCAAACACAATGTCGAGGATGAAGGCGGTCGATCACAATCAGCGGAAGTCTCACGAGCGCCGACGAGCAGTTAGTTCCTTGTCGAAACGCGTCCAACAAACACAGCACAATAATTCTATGGACTCCGACGAAATTCACAAATATTACCAAAAAATTAGTATGAACGTATTCCGGCCGTTCGAGACGAAAAACCACGGCTGCGACTGCAACGCACGAAAAACAGAAGAACACTGACGCCTGACGGAAGCTTTTTAGAAACCGGACCTACGTGGCCCCTACACTCACCGTAATTTGGAATACGGCAAAGACTTCGGCCCCAGTGAGCCCATCAGCGCGTCGGAGCGAGTCACGTGACATATTATAGTCCAAGCGTCCCTGTCCCACGGAGAACGGTCACGTGTTACACACCACCCCTCTGATTTGCTAGAAGCGGCCTTCGCACTCGCTCACAGCCACACGAAGACACAAAAGAAGGTGTGGAGGCTTATCAGAAGACGAGGTCAAAGAGGGGTGGACAAAGCAGCTGATCTCCCTCTGCGGCTTTGTATAAGCCACCTGGGCTGCCCAAGGAGGGTCGCAAAATGGGACACGTCAGGACTTGCTTCACGCAGTGGCGTGCGTGCTCTGATGCCGACCGCGAAATCACGAAATAAATAACACAAAACAAATTCGAACGCATGACACAAGAGATGCAATTTCACCCGTACGAAAGAAGAAAAAAAAAAAGGAAAAAAAAAGCGTCGGGAGGCTAGATATTTTGGTGTCAACTAAGGATCGCGTACTATAGCCGGGGTGTCATAAATTCGGCACTTTCGATTGTCTTGCGGAATTGTTTCGTTAGAACTACACACAAAAATAAAATCTCAGTGAAGGTGCTATAAGTAGTGCGAGGGCCAATCAGGTGAGTTTGTAATACACGAAATGAGGGCGCCACGGCCCATACACACACAGCGAAAAAGTACACCCCTGGACGTGTAAACCATTGTCCCAGGGCGGACTCCCCAAATGGTGTTCGTTTTACACGCGAGGCTCGGTGTATTTCGTTTGCACCCGAGGTCTCGTGTAAAATGAACATCTTTGAACGTGTACTTCGTTCTGCGATCACACGTCTAGGGGTGTTTTTTTACAATGGCGGCCGTTTGACGCAAGACGGGTTCGACGAGCGAGGCCCAGCGCTTTACACGGCTTTTCGCCGCAGCGAAAGCGTAGTTTGCACGTGTTCGTTCGTAATCGTCCATACGTGCTGAACTACCGCAAGCATTCACCCCCAAGCGCCGACGCCGTATCCATTACGGCGATTACGCGACAGTGGGAGCGACCATCGACTGCATCCAGCAGCGTGCTTCCCCATCGAGCAGGTCTCGTTCGCGTGGCGGTTCAGCCGATCGCTGAGGCCTCAAGCCGGTTGCATTGTCACCGACGCCGGGTAATTTCCACAGCAGTTATCTTTTCGCGACCACAGACATGAACTTTATTGAAAAAGCCCGTTTGCCGCGAGCGACGACGAATAGCTCCGACACCGACCCTACCCGACCGGCGTTACCGACGTCCCGCTCACCTCTTTACCGCGAGCAAAGTTGTACGCGACGTTTCGACGTATCCACTCATATCTCGTGTGTACGCAAATTTTGCGGCTTTCCGGAATCGGCTATCGAAACGGCCAGCGAACGAAGACGAACTGAACGCCGGCGCTATGCGCCATTTAAACACGCGGTTACTTTTCTACTAGACTGTAGCTATGTGGTGTGGTTCCTTACACATAAATGGACTACGTACAAACAAAGCTAAAATAAAATTGGGCGGCTGCTTGCGCCACCTAGTGAGTATGCGGAAAACTACAAAAATGAAAGACATTTTGGCATCCCGGAAGTGACACGCTCGAACACGGACGGCAGCACACCAACCAGTGAACAACACATACATCACAGCACAGCACATACCACAAGACCAACATACAAGCATCTACATACACAAACAACGAACAGAGGCACTAACAACCCGACACTCCTACTCGATTACAACAGAAACCCGCTCGGTATATATAGCAGACTTTTTGTTTCAGACGAAGGTCCGGTGACACCCCCCGTATTTTATATGAACGTAACGATATTACACAATTATTACTTATATAGTACGGCGACATAAATATAATTTGAGAAGGTACACATTTCTCTTAGTCTAGATTGTAGCTAAAAGACACCCTATATTTAAAAAAAAATGTTTCGAGCTAGCCAAAATGTAGCAAAATCTGGTTTCGTTTTCGGAAGTTCGAGCGCTCAAGGCTGGAATGCGCTAGCGAAGTGTGTGCTTGCTTCTGTCAAACTATAATCCATTGTATGACGCTCTCAAAGCTGCTGGCTGCAGCCCCCGTCTTGGTTTAGGGTTTGATTTACACGCGCTCCCGTGGAAATGAAATTATGCGCGCTCAAGTCGATATTATTGACAGCGTGAAGTATAAACCGAATGTAAACGATTTTGCGAGCGACGAGAACATCGACGGCGACCCGCTTCGCTGACGCTTGGTCACTCGCGCGACGACGCAAGCCGCATGAAAGCGGAACGATGTTTTCTAGAAATCCAAAAACCGAGTGACGCGACGAGCGATAGTAAGAAATCTTCGTAATACGTCGCTGACTCGTCGCTGTCGCCGTCGCTCGCTAAATCGCTTTATGCAGTTCAGCCTTTATACTCACGCTAGTGCCGACCTGCATTACCCGCTGAGCCCAAGCAAGCGATAAGGATATTCAAATATGTCACAACAGTGGCGTGCATTCGCTAAGAAAACATATATCTCAAATTCCTGCAGTTTGACGTCGGGATCCGTTACTTGTTCTGCTGTCACCTTGGCGAAACGGTCACTAAAGAGAAACTAGTCAGTTTGTTCTATCAGAAATTATAAAAACCTTATCTAGCCACTGTTATGCACAAAAGCACTCTGGAATTTCATATAAATAGTTTAGAATAAACTGAACACAATCGGTAACTTAATTTTCCAAGCATAATAATAAAAAAAAAATCTTAGAAAACAATGTATTTTTAAGGTGTTTCAAATAAAAAAAACTGAAAAAGGAGCCTTATTTCAGCTGCACTATCACGTAAATACTTTGGGAAAAAAATATCTATTGAGAAGTAGGTTTTGCAATCTCTAATTTGCTTCTTTCAACTTTCCAGTTACTTTATGCGTACTTGCAGATTGTATCCTGACAAATCTAGACAAAATTGTATAAAAAGTACCAGTCTATATAAAATTTATAGCTTAATTAAATTCACATTTGTTTGATAATGTTCAATCTTAAATATGAGTTTTAAATTTCACATCTATTATTACAAATGATTGAATTACATGCTGCTTGATGCATGCTGTGCCGCCCCCCCCCCCCTTTTAAATATGTATATCCTGTATATTTGCTGGTTAGTTGTTGTAAACCTCTTAATGTCGTGTTATTTGTTTGTTGTTGTAGGTGTGTGAATGCATATGTTGTACCCCACTCCTACTTGGGCCTTCAATGGCCAGTAGTATCCTCTAAATAAAATTAAAAAAAGCAAGTGAGCAGTAAAAATCTGGAAGACAAAAGTAAACACAGAGCCATGCAAAAAGGCATTCAGTATATGAAACAGATACAGATATGGGCCTCTGGCGGTCCATCGGTTCAGCCTCCACACCGCCTGAAGACGGCAGTGTTGCAATATTACGAACCAGCGCACAGGTAGACAGTTACCAAAAATCCAAACACAAAAAACTCACATCAGCGCTGTGCGAGTGTATATTTTTGTGTATTTGGATTTTGAGTAACTGGTCTACCTGTGCGCTGGTTCGTAATTATGCCGTACCAACTCGCCCAATCTGCCGTATTAATAGTGTTGCAAAATACTTAGATCAACTATAATGCTAATGACTGCAGTGTATAAAAGAAAGCTACTCGTCGGAACGAGCTTGACGGTACGAGAATAAAGAGAATGTTTTCACAGTTAAACTCAGAGTCTGTTGCACCGTCTCTTCCGTCCTCAAGATCGAAAGTGCTACAGATTGGTGACCTGGACATGATGATTGACTCCGAGCACCTGCTATCCAGGGGAATGTTCTTCGTGGCCAAGGGCACGGCAATGGCTCTGCCTTTTCGGACGAAAATGCAGTAGGCACATATTCAACTTTCTCAGCCTCCACATCTGCAGCGCCTCCGCAACCACCTCTGCTCTGTCGCATCTAGCACCGGCATCTCCCAGCAATGGGCTGCGACCACCTTGCTTGCCCCACCGGCTTGGCAAGTGAATATTCATCGACATCTTCACACTGTTCACAAGGCATGTTGCTAGCCGACCAGGGACTCCTCATCGTTGCCATGTCAGGCATTCGCTCTCAGTTCGGTTCCTCATCTTAGGGGATGTTGCATCGGCCCCGCAGTCGGCCGGCATCCCCCTTTCAGTCCGAGGCTGTACACTCCAAACTGATCGAGCCGGACTGAAAGCACGACAGGGTCGATTTCCCCCGTCTGCTGCCTCATTTCCTGACCTCGGCGTCAACTACCATGCACGGCTTCCAAACGCTCTCTTTCCTGCTCTCTAGTATGTCATCCTGCTTGCGGTACATGTCAACAGCAACGATACCTCTCTGGAGCCGCAATCACTTCAACAAAATCGTGCCATTCCTCACAGTGCAGAGCTGAGGGCGATAGCTCTGCGGCAGTCTATCGGTTCAGCCTTGGCATCGCCAAAGATGACAGTGCTACTCATACTCGTCACCACGAGCTCAACGACATGAGAATAAACAGAATGTTTTTATTGCTCGGAGTCGGTCGCAGCATCTTTTTTGTCCACAACATCGTATACTCTATAGGTAGTAAGCAAGAGACACACTTCAGATGAAAAGAACAAATGCTCAGATCACACATACCGCGGGTGTCCAAAATTATCCATCATGTTGAATATTCTTTTGGTTTTTTTAATTCTAACAGAAGACAAACATCATTATCGCGCAATCAAAATGAATACTTACGAAACACCTAAGTCGCAGTGTAAGTGCTCATCGCTGAGCTGCGGCTGTGGCATATATGTGTTTATTTAAAAGTGCACCGATGATAAAACCTTCAGGTTTGGCAACAATACCGAGATTACAACGGTTGTTGTCCATTATGAAATACAAAAGAAATAAAAAATACCGGAAACAATGCAAGGTACAAATCTGCCAACAGGCTTCCGAATTCAACTACTTCGTCGTACTGGAGTTTGTTACAGTAATAACAGCTTTGGATGAGCTGCGAGGACAGCATTCACACTGAACTGGGTGCCTTGGTGACTATCACCAGTGTTGAGGAGTTGCCACTCCAGAGTTGGAACGATTCCGCACTTCCACAACCCTGGAATCGAATGCAAATAAAATGGTGGCAGCACTGGAATGGAATGGGAATGAAATTAGTAGTTACATTTTGCCCAGAATAGAGTAGGAATGGAATAGGCTTTGTTCTAATGCGAGCTGCTTAGATGCCGTCAAAGGGGCTTTCGAAACGGCATTATTGCACTTAGGTAACTGACGGTTTGGTTATCTGACTGCTTATGTTCCTTCGAGGATGAAAGTGGCAACCCCAGTGAAGCAACCCAAACTGTAGAGTTGTAGGCTGACAAGGGCAATTTACTCTATCTTAATCCAGGGTAAGGGTTTTGTACCTCAGCGTTCCAAGAACTACCCGTGCCCAGCACTTTTCAATCTGTGTTGTCACGTGACACGACCCACCGGAGTAACCCGGATCTATTTGGGTAAGATTTGGAACACATCCAAAGTGTCGTTCCTGGTGCTGCGAGATGCAACCATAAGGCTGTTGGGACCATGTGTGATTACAGCACCAGTGTGGCCACCAGGCAGGGACAATGTCACACCGCCCGCACTTCGTTAATCACGTGACTCCTCACTTATTATGTATCTCGTAAAACTGGAGGACATATACGGTTCTTTTGTGGAAAAGATGGGCACCTTAGTTTTCCTCTCTGTTACGAGGCTTTTACACCTGGTGGTGCGATCAATATCTGCAGTGCCCCCATACCAATTGCCACTAGTGCTATGTGCGACCAAAGCTCAACTTAGTAAAATCAATGATTGCGGGTAGGGTTTTGAATTTTGCAGTTGTCTACGCATTTCACAACGCCAGCTTTACGCCGACGTTATTTTCCGGTAACTTAGTACTAGCTGCCAAGTGCCATTTTCACAATTGGGAGGGATTGAGAGGAATGGAATGCAGCAGTTCAGCCATTTCAGGAGTGGGAATGGGCCCAGTTTTTCCTTTCCAGGAGTTCAAAGGAATGGAATTAGTATTAGAAAATTCCAATTCTCTGCAATTGAGTTGGGTGGAACGGGGAATCTTTTGTTTGTTTGCACGCCTAGAATGTTTGAGATGACTCGAGAATCTTGTTTGTTCGAGCTCGGAACCTTCTAGATACCTACGGGCTTACAAAAAGAGCTTCGCATGGCTGCTCGAGTCAGTCGTCCTTTTGTCGCTGTCAAAGTATGTGCGGTCTTTGTTACTTTATGTTTCTCGGCACAAGTTCGCTGCATTTAACATTGATCTGAAGTTTTATTAATCAAGTTTGTTTTTGTTCATGACATATTGGTGGATGTGCAGGGTAACGCAGTCTATGCCCATAAAGCGTACCATCTGTGAACACGATAACTCTGAAGACGACGATCGTGAAGGCGACGTCCTTGAAATCATCCGAGGACGACTCCAACTCTGACACCAACGACGACCTCAACTATGGCCTCGGAAGCGACCCGGACAATGAACTTGACAAAGCCCCTGGCTACCACACTTAGACGAAAACATCATGACGACTTCTACGCTGATGATGAAACGGACGACAACTCCAAAGACCAAACCCGGCCACAATGTCAACAACCAACCTGACAACGGCCTCGATGACAAACAGTCTTCCACCGTGGTGACGAGACTGATGACAACACTGATGATGACCCAGGCGAAGACTCAAACAATTTCATGGAAGATGATCCCGACTACGGCTTTGACAGTTATCCAAGGACAATCCGGACGATGACTTTAAAGGGCAACTCCGGCCAAAACTCGAAATTAAAGAAATTACTGGTATCGCTGTAGTGACACAAAATACGACCCCAGCCAAAATATTACGTCCGTGGGATGCCGCATTCTCAACTAATGCCGATAATAAAAATGTGACCCGCCGCGAGCCGCTGCACCTTAGCGGTCGGCTAGCGGGTTGCCGATCACTAAAGCAACATTGGGCCGACGTCAGTATCGTTCTTTTTTTCCTCCAAGCGTTACGCGGAGTGCGCTTCTTTGAGCCGCTACCACCGCTACTTGGACTTGTGATTGTCATGTTTAGCCATTGCTTTTATCTGTAGCCCGTGTAGCTTCGGTATAGCCTTTTGTATATTTGCTTGTGAGAACTCAAAGACTGGTTTTAGCGAGCAACTCGTAGCGCCCAAGACTGCCCAGCTGTTCCTCGAAGGATGCCGAGTAGAACTTGTAGTGCTGTGGGCTGCTCAAACAACCCGCTGCACAACCCGGAGGTGCTTTTTCACAAGTTTCCAACGTACCAGAAATTGAAGAAGGTGTGGGTAAACGCTGTTCGACGAGTGGACTTTGGCTTTTACGCGCCCAAGGAAAAAAGAATGCAAAAACAGACATGTACAGCCCTAACGCAGCAGCCCGTGCCGGAAAGCCTCAAAGCTTCGTGTCTGTTACTGACCCGCAGTGCGAAAGCGAGAGGGCCCCCAGTACTGTACTTCACTGGCAGCGCGTCGTAGAGCAACGCCGCTCCATCCACGGAGCCCCAATGACAATTTAGGCCTAGCGACAGAGTACGGAAGACTGCACACACGGCGACAGCCGCTGAGTACGGTACTGAATGAGTTCACTCGTTTTCCAGTCGCTACCTTTTGGGTATACTAGCGACAAGTACGGCATGGCACACGCACGGCGGCAGTGGCCGCCGAGTACGGCACTGTACGAGTTTACGGGTTTTCCAGTCACTAGCTTTTGGGTATACGCACTAACTCTTCCTACATGTGCTGGATAACTACCACATATACAGAATTAAAATAAAATCAGCTTACCTCCTACCTTTAGACGGCTAGCGCAACAGAAGTAGCTGCTGATCAACCTGCGTACTCGTTGAACGAGAACGATCCTGACGTCACGTTCACATAGCGGCCGATTTCTAGTGCTGCCAGGGCCTCGAGCGGCTAGTTTCGGTTTTGTTGGCCGTGCCCCAAACAAAACTTTGAGGCGTCCATATCTTTAAAACTACGCACAATAACGAGGAAAAAATTACACCTTGCAATTCAGGGACGCTGACTGCACTAAAAACAGTCATAATCCCAAAATTTAAAGTATGGTCCGGAGTTGCCCTTTAACGACAACCACGACTACAAACTTGACGGCGACCTTGATGATGAACCCGATGACAATACCTACGGCAAGTGTGGTATCTGTCACGAAGATGAACAGGACGACGACGCCTGGTATGTCACTCAACGAACGGAGGAAGTTTGCCAGCTTGGTCGCATTTTGATGCAAGCCACAACTTCCTGACGATGACTGCTACAATCTTTGTCACCACGACGCCCAGTTTCAGCCTGGCTACCCACTGTGAATCTAAACACCAATTCATCGTCGCAGCAAGGAACTGTTAAAGTGGTGCTTCGACCTCAAGGTTATTCGCTACATGAGACCTAAGTTGTAAGTCGTTGGCCAATGGCACATCAACATTGTCACGCTGCCCTCTGCGACCCGTAGGAGATTCACGTCTTCCGACTCAACTGAACTAGGTATGCTCGGTAGGACTGTGAAAATCTGCTATTTACGAGACTCTGTATTTTGACCTAGTCTTGTTTAAGCTGTTAATTTAATTTTGTGTTGCATAAAGACGATGAGTCTTTCACAAGAGGGGAGTAATGCCACGTGCAAATAGCCGAGTCAGCAGCGTGATCTACTCACATGCCGCTGACCCCGCCAGCGCATGTCCTTCTTTCTTTTGTTTGCGTGACTGGAATGATGAGACGACTCTAAATTTTTTTTGTTCGAGCTCAGAAACTTCTAGATACCCACGTGCTTACAAAAGTACCTTCGCTTGGCTGCTTGAGGCAGTTGTCCTTTCGACACCATCAAAAGTCTTTGTTAATTTATGTTTCTCAGCACAAGTTCGGCGCATTACACACTGATTTTAAGTTTAATAAAGAAGTATGTTTTTATTCGTGACAATATTTAGATGAATTTTGATAATTCAATCTTCTGATATTTCAAACTAAAGTGTGTGGCTTCCAGGGCCCGTTTGCTCAAGCGCTAACCGCGGCTAAAGTTAACCGCAGTACTTAGGAGAGGGATTTTGAAATCACGTGACGCTCGGCTGGAATGCAGGGATACATGGCGGTGCCCCGGTGAGTGAGTGCCGCTCGCTTTGAAACTAATATGTCGTTGTAGCTGCAATATTGGGCGCGTTAGTCAGCAATGAATGGTGCCAGAGGCTTTCGCTTTGCCTTACCTCATTTAAATCGCAAAGCATGAGCATATGACCTCGCCGCATTTTTTAGATAGTCTTTCGATTCTGGCCATTCCTAAGCCTAAATGAACGCGATAAATGTTAGCATGGCAATGTCTTTGGAAAGTGGATTGCCTTGACTCAATCGGCCGGGTATTAATAGCACACAAAAGCAGACAGCGTCCCAATAGACCATATTAGACCTTTCTCTAAATTTCCCAAGCACCGAGGTGCATGCTACAAGTGTAGTTACACGCGTTGCACGTGCTGGCGTCTGAAGTAGTAACTGTTCTAAAGCAAAAAGTCTAAAACAAATTTCGTCTTGCACGTGCGTTGGTCAAATATTTATTATGATTATTTACTTCGAATTTTTTATAAGAGGAAGGCCAGTGCGCGCGGACCGCAGAATTATACTTCCAGCGTTCTTCTCGATGCTTGGGTAATTTAGAAAAAGGTCTATAGGGATGCGGTTTGCTTTTGTGTGCAATCAATACCCGACCGATAGAGTCAAGACAATCCGCTTTCCAAAGATGTTGCTAAGCCGACAATTACCACATTCATTTAGGCTTAGGAATGGCCAGAGTCGAAAGACTATCTAAAAAATGCGGCAAGAGCCTTGCTCATGCTTTGTGATGAAGTGAGGTAAGGCAAAGCGAAAGCCTCTGCACCATTTGTTGCTGAGTAACGTGCCCGATATTGCAGCTACAACGACATATTAGTTCCAAAGCGTGCGGCGCTCACCCTCCGGGGCACCGCCACGCTTCCCCGCATCCCTACCGAGCCAGTCACGTGATTTGAAAATCCCTCTCCTAGGTACTGCGGCTAACTTTAGCCGCGGTTAGCGCTTCGAGCAAACGGGCCCTGGAGTTTGAAATAATGAGAGTCGACTGTAAAACACCATTTTTGCTACCCCAAGTAGCAATTTATTTTAGTGTAATTTCTGGAATCTTTTATTCAGACCGAACACTTCTTTTTCAATAAGCTTGTCGGCATAAAATTTAGACTATTTTTTATAGCCTAAACGTAGCAAGCGTTCAAAACAGATACAACCTAGTGCATCAGATACACAGAAAACACAATATTAGCAAATGCTACTTTTATTGAACACATCTGGAGTTTCTGTTGGATACATACAGCGCTGTGAAGAAGTACACCATTCTTATATGAAAATAAGCTTCCCACCAGTGAAATTTTTCAAGTTGGACAGCCTTGTTGTAAGTCAGGCACATTAAAGAGAACCCTGCCCAAGTTTTCATAGACACTCTTACAAAGTTGTTTCATCCGTACAATAGCGACTTCAAGGTATATGTGTAGAAACTTCCCAAAGTGCAAACATTATGTGAAGAAACTGCATTTCAAAGTTGACGTCCTCGCAACCCCCCCTATCGGTAGCTGCTCTACCGGCAACAATGAAAAGAACTATAGAAAGACCGCTGAGGCCACATAACGTAAGACATGATGTCCAAGATTCGCCATGGACAGCATAGTTGGTAGTTGGACTTGTTTGTGCTCACTCTTTTACCCAGTCTGTCGATTGACAGCTATTTAGAGTGCATGATAGGAACTATTTGTGCTGTAGACATAAAAACATGTACATGTTGCCCCCCCCCCTTTGAATCTGGCAGGCGAAACCACTCGAAAATGTTTGAGAGTAGCTGTGTAGAACTGACATGTTCTAACATTCTGATGACACAATTATTCATATTAAAAGGTATGCTTAACCGAAATTCGAAGCTTGCAAAACAACACTGGGGCGGTAGGCGGGACGCTGCAAAACACCCAAAACATCACACATACAGCATTATTTCTAACGGATGGCCGTATTTTTGGAAACATGTGGGATTCAACAAGGCCGACGAGACATGTGATGTCGCGATTCTCATTCCCTCTCCTCTAGGCTTCATCCCCTTAAGCAGGTGAACCGAAGCGGGAATGAGAGAAGCGAGGCCGCTTCCCCTCATTCTAAAGTGTACCAGGAGAAGTATGATGTCACATTTCTTGTTTGATTGTGCCCTTTCCTTTCCAAGAATACGGCCATCCGTTTGAGATATTAATGTATGAGTGATGTTTCGGAGTTTGTAGAGCTCCCATTCAAAGCTTCCGCGGCCTTATTTTATGAAATCCAAATTTTGGTCCAGCATCCTTTTAAACAAGCTTTTTCAAATATTAGCATAATGAACATACAATTGGACAACTTGCTAACTCACAACAGCATCCTCCCGATGATGCCGTACAAAGGTTCTGTCACACGCACCAACCGAGGGGATTGCTGCAAGTCCATCCACCCTCAACTTTTAGTCACCTTTGAGACTGAAGAACTGCTGTATGAGGCCCGTCCAGCCACTGCGCACACAAAGAGAAACACGGGAAATAACACTCAGTGACGAGCAAAGTCTCTGGGCGGAAAGCCCTCCATGGCAAATGAGCACTGTTGGGTTACGGCAATGGCGTAATACACAGGTTCTGCTTCTTGGATGCCTTCACCGCTGCGGTGGGTGGTCGTAGCTAGTCGTAGCAGATAGTGTCACGTTTGTTGCTCGTACCAAAACACCAAAGCCGCGTAGTATTCTTGTAGCCGAAGTTCATAAGCCTACGTTCCCGGTCTACACACACTACACAAAGCCAGCCACGAGCAAAGCTAGCTAACCCCGTTTCTGCTTCGGCGACAAGCCGCCAGGGCGGTGATACCGCCGCTGAAACTTCTGCCTCGGCTCTTCAAACCAAGGCCCCTCAGTGCACAAGCATGACACTTGCTAGGCTGCTCTGCGTGTACCAAGTGACACGCGCCCGCATGTTCCCTCTCATAATTCTTCTGACTGTACGTGCCCCGTATTGTACACGGCCATACTGTGCACATGGCGAAAGTTCCCTTTTGAAAGTGCTCCACGGTCGGCTTACAATGCTGCGAACACATAGCACATGACCACTATAGGTGACGACACTTGGGACACTTGCCATCCGTCGTTGTGGAGCAAAGTCGCTTTCTCAGTCGTCCTCACAAGGGGCACGGAAAGGCAGGCACTGCATAAAAAATCAATACATATTATAACACTGGCTGTGGCAAACTAGTTTCAAAGATGATACAGTCATGTCTTCTTAATATGGACACCTCCGTACTATAAAAAGATTTTTTTTCTATAATGTAAGGTGTTTATATGAGAAAATTAAATTTAAAACAAAAATTGGATAACAAGCATAACCAAACAAACAGTTTATTCAGCTAAAAGATAATGAGATGTGAGTTTGCTCTATCGCTTTAGAGCTGTTTAACATGTAGCACTACTGTCGTTTACAAGAACAGATACCCAGGCTGTAAAGTGATGATCGGCTGAATAGCAAAAGATGTTGCACTGTATGCACAAGCCGGATGTAATTGACACTTAGCTGCCGGCAGTTAGGATCCTATAATCTTATGATCGCAGACGGGAATTACATCTGGTGCCTACGGCTGGAATAATGTCTCGCTTCGTAATAGAAAAAGCACAAAAAAAACACAGGATGGAGAAACCGGGTGTCACAAATTCAGGCTTCTCTTCATTTTTTTAAATACTTTTATAATCTTTTTTTTGGACCACTTTAAGTGTTGGTACGGTCAAAAAGGGGGAGTGTGGTGCCACTTTTAATCTCAGTTCGTCCCGTCGTAGTTCCTTTCTAAGCCCCCAACGAATTTGCTCGTTTGCGGAATGGGTTTTTGTTAACGGGCGACGTAGATCATCCCAGGTCACAGTTTGTGGCTTTGACCTCGCGGACGGAGGGGTGCGTATGCTGGCTCGCGTATGGTGCCGATTTGACATGCAGGGGCGCCGCCGGGATACAAAGATGTTTACGCTGGCTAGCGCGCTTTTTGAAGGCGGCGGCTTTGCTCAGTCTGCCGCCTGTCGTGTTCTATGTATCGGCGATAATTGATGTTTTTGGACTCGTACGGGGGAATGGATGGGCACATATGTTTGGTTGTCTGAAAAATGTAATAGGTTTTGCCATTTGGGTCGTTGCTGTGTAGCTTTGTTTTTCTTGAAAGTTGACTGACCCGAAAGGCGGGGAAACGGGAGGTTGGTCGGTAGACGAGCCTATAAAAGGGGGTTCGGGAACAAAGAAGGTAGTCCAACCCCAGAGCTGGCCGGGTCGCTACTCAACGCGGTTACTCCCTGCAGATGAGTCTTGGAACGTGTAATTTTTGGCTTCTGCCCTGCCTGTCGGACAAGTGTTTGAGTTTGTTGTGCTGAAGCGTGTGTGGCTGTGTGGTGCGCGGTGTCGACCTCATCAAGCCTCTAATTGGACCGCTGGACTTCGAGACGCCGTTCTTGGGCCGACAACTCCAGACTACGGACTGCTCTAGACTCGGCACCTACCGGAAAGCCAAGCCTGGTTTTCTAGGACTTGTCTACTGCATTCTCTGGCTCTGAAGTACGAATTGTTGAATGTTGGGAAGATTTTTACACAGTGCTACTTTCTGTCGCGACTGTTTTGGGGGATTATCCCATGTGTGTAGCGGTAACGTTCGAGCTCCATCTCGGTTTGCTCTCGTTGTTAGTGTCGGGTTTTCGTCACTGTTTTGTTGGCTTATTCCGGTTTTATGAGCGTCGAGTCTTTTTAGTATTAGTTTCTGGCTCGCAGGGCTCCATAGCTTTGAGCTGGAGTGTGGTTTGTGTTGAGTGCTCTATTGCCGTGTACAGCTTAGTTTTTCACTTTATTAAATCTAATCTTTTGTTTGCTTATCCTCCCTGTGTCATCATCTTTCTCTACTGATTATACACCAGGCGTGGACCTAGCGCTAGTCAATGGCCGAACTTAGCTCTCTTGTTCTTTTCCCATAATTTCTCGTTTATTCTCAGAGTGGATCATTGAATTATTTTCATTAATTTGAACCCCACTCCGTGACACCGAAACAGATGGGAAAGCACCACAACGTATTAAACTCGTCAAACATTAAATGTTCTTGAATTATACCTCACCCATGCTTGCTACGTGATGAAGCCCAAAGGTTAGTTCAATGCCAATCAATATTAAATGTCTTTAGATGGGCACCTGCTGCCCGATCATGGCCTTTATTGCAAAGCACTGTTCACACATTTGCGAGTCCTGCAGTGCCTTGTGGAATGGTGGGCGATACTTGCCGTTCCGCAAGGCACTGCAAGACAGATCAGGCTCAACTTTTGAATGTCGACGTGCTTACGGAATGCTGCAGCAAACCAATCATTCGCCGAGGGAAAAAGAAAGGAAGCTGCATGCCTCCGTGTGCTCATTGCCAGTGTTTTCTGCTCTGCTATGTACCCTGCTTGTGTGCTGTGATTTGCAAGCAAGCACGGGATATATTTCCTTGATTTGTTTTGTCTGTTCAGCTGTGCGAGGTTGTGATTGAAACAACCAAGAAGTATAGACCGCCATTCTTTTCATCAAGCTAAGGCTTCGCTCATCCGAACCGGGGACGATGACTGCTGTTGTTTACACGATTTTCGACAGCTATGTGGAGTGGCTTTGTGTTTAAAATTGCAATCCTAAGTGCAAAAAGAAGTTACCGCAGACTATATTGTTAAAGGTTGATTTCAACTGGCAGGCTCTGGCTACAACCACCTTAATATTCATTCAACATTGTTTGCATTTCTACTTACCCGTGATCGCTTCATTTGCCAAACACGTTAGTGGCCGGTCACCTTACCAATGAAACTAATGTGCTGGTGTCTCCGGCGAAGAATTCCCTCAGGGCTAAATGCAATGCACAACCCAGTTTGTAGCCCGTTGTGACTGAAAGCTTTCACACTGGGGAAACGTTGTTGTCACAAACGCAGTCAAAGAATGCGATAGGATTGAGGGAACAGGGGGATTGTCCAAGTTGACTGACTGCATGAGCATATGTTTCTATCGCCACCGTGTTTCCTCCACGCAGGCGACGGAGAAAACGATATAGAGACTCCTCGCGCTTGCCAATGCCAAGTTTCTCTAAAACGTCGAAATACGAGACACCCAGCAGCGAAGTGTCGATATTGCCGGAGAGAGCGGCGGGACAACGATCAGCGCAGGATCGCGGCTTCGCCACTCTTATGCGACGGTGTCTTCGGTTTCCGCTCTCTGCAGCTTCCACCGGGACGCTAGCCGTGCCTAATTGTGCTAGCTTTGAGCACCACAGTTCATAGGGTTCACAGCGCCCGAGCGAAAGCTCGCGCAAAAGAACCGGCGAGCAGTCGAGTCGTTTCCAATCGACGGGGTGGCTAGACGCCGGTTGTGTGAATCGGGCTTAACGCCTGAGCCGGCTTGCTCAAAGCAAATCTAACGTTCTTGAATCTCATGTAATAAAAATCTGAGACGTGCTACATTCTATACAAACTTAATAAAAAAAAATCAAACACTCACCTTCGGCTGCTACGTCCGCCGTACCGCTTCAAGGCAGAAGCAACATGGCGCTCGACGTTTTGGGGTGTTGGGCTGGGGTGTTTTCAGTGTTGCTTACACGCCTAGTCGTGTAAACCGAAACCGAAACACCAATTTTTACTACACCAAGTAATTTTTTGACGATTTATCACTAGCAGAGCGTGTAAAAATATGCTAACGAGTGAAAATGGGGTGTAAACAGGCGAAATATTACATTTTCGCTAACAGTGTAGTTTGTTCAGTGGTTCAGCGCAGGAGGTCTTTCTCTGGTTAAAAGTAAGCAGATTCCGTTTTGCTTCATCTTGTTTTTCTTTTCTTTTTTAACGTCGGATTTTAGGCGGTTAAAAAATAGACATACCTCGCCGGCATAGGCCATTCATGCGGGAATCTTGACGCTCAACCAAAAACGGCATCGCCTACGGTATGTCAGGATGGCGTCGCCGCGACCCATCCTTTTTTTCACAGATATTGGCTGGACCAAAATGGTAACGGCGCAATTTTTCATATTTGATCCTATATCGGCGCAATGCTGTGTGCTGTTTGGGTTGTATATTGACACGTCTTCGTTCATCTTTTGCGAGTGGAGATGTTTTGTTTTTAAGTCGAAGTTGAACTGATGAAACTGACGCACACGCGACACGTATTTTCGGCTCCTCTCGGACGAAGAGTTCGATCGGAGTTGCAAAAACTATACTCCATCACTTCCTAACCATACGCGACTTCGTGTAGCGATTAATTATACTGGATGTTTATACCGCCGTACATCAGCAACAGTTTCAGCTAAGCAATAAGCATTAACGGATATGAAATCATGGGTGTACTAGACTGGCATCACCATAACGCCCCTTTCACACCGTGTTAATACAGGGCGTAAAATTCGCCCATACACCCTTTTTACACGATTTCAGACGCCATCGCAATAAGCGAGGTCGTAAAAAGGGTGTGGAAGGGATGAAAAACATCAGCACACCCTTTTTACACCCACCGATATTCAAATATCGTGTAAATGAAGTGTAAGAAGGGTGTTTTTCCTAACTTACACCCTTTTTACACGATTATGGGTGTTATAATGTTTAGTGTGCAGATGTATTTCTCTTGCCCTGTGATGACAAGGTGGTTTTGTAATATAGGACATGGTATTTGCGGTAACTAACACATTTCCC